>NC_138980.1:68003708-69203708 GCF_964341445.2 Mesoplodon mirus
TGATTAGAACATTTAATCCAATTACATTTAAAGTAATTATTGTTACGTATGTACTTACTGCTGTTTTGTTAATTGTTCTCTGGTTGCTTTTGTAGTTCTTTTTTGTTCCTTTATTCTTTTTCCCCCCACGCTTTCCTTGTGATTTGATGACTATCTTTAATGTTATGTTTGGATTCCTTTCTCTTTTTTTGTGTATGTACCTGTTACAGATTTTAGGCTTGTGGTTACCATGAGGTTTATATACAAATACACACACACACATACACGACTATTTAAAGTTGGGGATCTTTTAAGTTTGAACACATTCTAACAACCCTGGATTTTAACTCTTCCCCATATTGAATGTTTTTGGCACCATATTTTACATCTTTTTGTTTTGTGTATCCCTTAACTACTTATTGTGGATATAGATGATTTTGCTACTTTTGTCTTTTAACCTTCCTACTAACTTTGTGTTTTTCTGATACCTTTACTGTATATTTGCCTTTATCAATGAGATTTTTCCTTTTGTAATTTTCATATTTCTAGTTGTTTTTACTTTTCTGCTTAGAGGAGTCCCATTAACATTTCTTGTAAAGTTGGTTTAGTGGTGCTGAACTCTTAGCTTGCTCTTGTCTCTGAAACTCTTTATCTCTCCTTCAAATCTGACTAATAGTCACGCCAGGTAGAATATTCTTGGTCGTGGGTTTTTTGCTTTCATCACTTTAAATATATGGTGCCACTCCTTTCTGGCCTACAAAATTTCTGCTGAAAAGTCAGCCAACAGTCTTATGGGAGTTTCCTTGTATGTAACTAGTTGATTTTCCCTTGCTGCTTTAAGATTTTCTCCTTCTCTCTCTCTTTCTTTTTGCCATTTTAATTACAATGTGTCTTGGTGTGGATCTCTTTGAGTTCATCTTGTTTGGACTCCTTGTGATTCCTGGACTTGAATATCTGTTTCCTTTCTCAGGTTAGGGACATTTTCAGCTATTATTTCTTCAGATAAGTTCTCTGCCCCTTTATCTCTCTTCTTCTTCTTCTGAGACCCCTATCATGCAAGTTTTAGTGTGCTTGCTGTTGTCACAGAGGTCTCTTAAACTATTTAAGAGACCTCATTTGAAAAAATATCTCTCTTTTTTCTATTGACTTGGGTGATTTCCACTATTCTTTCTTCCAGTTCACTGATCTGTTCCTTTGTATCATCTAATCTACTGTTGATTCCTTCCAATATATTTTTTATTTCAGTTATTGTGTTCTTCATCTCTGGTTCCTCTTTATATTTTGTGACTCTTTGTTAAACTTCACACTGTGTTCACCCATTCTTCTCCTGAGTTCGTTGAACATCATTATGATCATTACCTTTTACTCTTTATTGGGTAGATCACTTATCTCCACTTTGCTTAGTTCTTCTTCTGAGATTTTATCTTGTTTCTGTGTATTAGGAGATCATTATGTTTACTGATCTTGGAGAAGTGGCATTATGTAGGAGACATCCTATGGGGCCCTGCAGCACACTCTACCTTCATCATCAGAGCTGTATGCTCTAGGGGTGCCCCCTTTGTGAGCTGCATAAGCCCTTCTCTTGTGGTAGCACCAATTACTGTGGATGTGTTGGTGGGTGGGACTAGCCCCCAGCCTAGTTGGCTACCAGGCCCTACCTCATATGGAGGCTGCTGGCCACTGGCGGGTGGGGCTGGGTCATGGCATGGCTGGCTTGCAATCCAGGGGATTTGGGGCTGTCGCTAGCTTGGTGCTGGGCAGGGCCAGGTTCCAGTGTCACTGGCAACGGCCCAGGGTGTCCCAGGATTGGTACTCACCTGCTGGTGGGCAGGTGAGCCCTTGGTGCTAGTAGGCTAGAGAGAGGACTCCAAAATGGTGCTTGCCAGCACCAGTGTCCTCGTGGTAGAATGAGCTCCCCAAAATGGCTGCCACAAGTGTCTTTGTTCCTAGGGGACATCCTCCTGCCTCTGTGGGGAGCTCTCCAAGATTAGCGAGTGGGTCTGACCCAGGCTGCTTTCAAATTACTGCCTCTGCACTGGGTCTTGGAGCGTGTGAGATATTTTTGTGTGCCCTTTAAGAATGGAGCCTCTGTTTCCTACAGCCCTCCATCTCTCCCATATGTAAGCCCACTGGCCTTCAAAGCAGACATTCTGGGGGCTTGTCTTCCCAGTGTAGGACCCCCAGGCTGGGGAGTCTGGTGTGGTGCTTGGATCCCTAACTCCTTGGGTAGAACCTCTGCAATTGTGATTATCTTCCCATTTGTGCGTTACCTACCCAAGGATGTATGTCTTGACTCCCGTGTCACTGCCCCTCCTACGAGTCTTGTGGTTCCTTCTTTATATCTTTAGTCATTGAAAATCTTTTTTTTTTTTGGCTGCATTGGGTCTCTGTTGCTGCTCAAGGGCTTTCTCTAGTTGCGATGAGTGGGGGCTACTCTTTGTTGTGGTGAGCAGAGTTCTCATTGTGGTGGCTTCTCTTGTTGCGGAACACGTGCTCTAGGTATGCAGGCTTCAGTAGTTGCAGCACGCAGCCTCGTAGTTGTGGCATGTGGGTCCTAGAGCACGCAGGCTTCAGTAGTTGTGGTGCGCAGGCTCAGTAGTTGTGGCTCGTGGGCTCTAGAGCGCAGGCTCAGTAGTTGTGGTGCATGGGCTTAGTTGCTCAGCGGCATGTGGGGTCTTCCCAGACCAGGGATTGAACCTGTGTGCCCTGCATTGGCAGGTGGATTCTTAACCGTCATGCCACCAGGGAAGTCCCTGAAAATCTTTTTGAGAGTCTTCAGGTCATTCTCATTGATAGTTGTTCTGTAAATAGTTATAATTTTCATGGGCTAATGGGAGGAGGTGGGCTCAGTCAAGGTCTTCCTGCTCTTCTGTGTTGACCACACCCCAGTGTTGATTTCTATATGTTAACAAATGTATTACAGTAATGAAGATCGTAACATTAGAGGAACTGAAACTGAGTGAGAGGTGTACAGGAATATTTTGAAATCTTTGTATTATCATTTTAAGTTTTCCATAAATCTAAAATTATCCCCAAAATTAAAAAGTAACTGTCTCAAACAAGGCCTTCCCTGGCCACCATCTGAAACGAGTTTCTTCCTTCCTTGTCATTTCATATCCTTTCCCTACATTATTTTGCTCCTTAGTACTTGGCTATCTAATACTATATATTTTACTAATGTTGTTCATCGTCTATTTCCACACTACAAAATTCTGAGAGAATAGGGATTTTGACCTGTCTTGCTCATATCTGGATCTTCAAGGCTCAGAACTGTGCTTAGCTCATAGCAGGTGTTTAAGAAATATTTGTTAATGAATGAAAGAATGAATTCCTCTGTATCACCCTTTCGTCCTTAAACAACATGAGGATTTTGTGTTTGAGTATTCCTTTCTCTCTTTTTTTTTTTTTTTTTTTTTTTGTGGTAGGTGGGCCTGTCACTGCTGTGGCCTCTCCCGTTGGTAGAGCACAGGCTCTGGATGAGCAGGCCTAGAGGCCCAGAGACCATGGCTCACGGGCCCAGCCGCTCTGCGGCATGTGGGATCTTCCCGGATCAGGGCACGAACCTGTGTCCCCTGCATCGGCAGGCGGACTCTAAACCACTGCGCAACCAGGGAAGCCCTCTTTTCTCTTTTGAGATTTCTAATGGTGTCCCATTTTAATGGAGGACATGACATCTGTTGTTTCTATTCTACTTGAGTTCACATGGAAATGAGAATCATGTCAGAAGTGGGTTGTGTGCTTCCAATGTGTTCACCCATCAGCAGAAAGAACAAGTAAATGTTGCAATTTACTATTTTCCTGGCAGAAATTGTTCCTCTTGAAGGTGAGGATTGGTTTATGAGAGACACCCTCTTCCCTACACCTGCCTCCCCCCACGGTTAAACCTGTGTTCCAGGACTGGCTGGTTTGGCATGACAGACGTGGAATGTGTATGGATAGTGATGACACTGAGGGAAGCATAGGACTTTCTGATCTAGGAAAGTAAAGCCAGTGAAAGAAAATTCATTTAATCACGAATATGTATGGAGCTTCTCTGTGACAAGCACTGAAAACTTGGAGGATAAAGATGGTGGAAATGTGGACTGGTTCAGCAAATCCTGGTCAGTAGAAGCTGGCAAAACTGCTTGACCTCAAGGGGACTAAATTTAGGATGAACTAAAGCAAACCTGCCTCACACAATGTATAGTAAATGCATGCTTAAAAGTATGGATTCACAATGTCTAAGAAAAATATGTGGATGATAGAAGTGTAATGGGCAAGGGACGGAAAGAGAGTTTTGAGGACCTCCATTGAACAGAGTGGAGAAGGACCAGTCTCTTCCATACTTCGTGCCCATGCCAGGAGGTCCTCTGCGTTCCTCTGATGCTTTAATGGAGGTGGTGTTGGGTGGAGAATTGTACTGTCGGCACCTTTTCAGGTGCAAGAAATGGGGAAATGTTGGTTGACAAATGGACCTGACTGAGCTCTGGAGGATTTCAGGCAGTGCTTGTTCAATGGCAAGTTTTTCCTGCATTGGAACTTGATATATGTCATAATACGTTTTTCTTTTTTAACATCTTTATTGGAGTATAATTGCTTTACAGTGGTGTGTTAGTTTCTGCTTTATAACGAAGTGAATCAGCTATACATATACATATATCCCCATATCTCCTCCCTCTTGTGTCTCCCTCTCACCCTCCTATCCCACCGCTGTAGGTGGTCACAAAGCACTGAGCTGATCTCCCTGTGCTATGTGGCTGCTTCTCACTAGCTATCTATTTTCCATTTGGTAATATATATAAGTCCATGACACTCTCTCACTTCGTCCCAGCTTACCCTTCTCCCTCCCCATGTCCTCAAGTCCATTCTCTACATCTGTGTCTTTATTCCTGTCCTGCCCCTAGGTTTTTCATAACCTTTTTTTTAGATTCCATATATATGGGTTAGCATACAGTATTTGTTTTTCTCTTTCTGACTTACTTCACTCTGTATGACAGACTCTATGTCCATCCACCTCACTACAAATACTCAAGTTTGTGTCTTTTTATGGCTGAGTAACATTCCACTGTATATATATGCCACATCTTCTTTATCCATTCACCTGTCGATGGACACTTAAGTTGCTTCCATGTCCTGACTATTGTAAATAGAGCTGCAATGAACATTGTGGTACATGACTCCTTTTGAATTATCGTTTTCTCAGGGTATATGCCCAGTAGTGGGTTTGCTGGGTCATATGGTAGTTCTATTTTTAGTTTTTTAAGGAACCTCCGTACTGTTCTCCATAGTGGCTGTATCAATTTACATTCCCACCAACAGTGCAAGAGGGTTCCCTTTTCTCCACACCCTCTCCAGCATTCATTCTTTGTAGATTTTTTGATGATGGCCATTCTGACTGGTGTGAGGTGATACCTCGTTGTAGTTTTGATTTGCATTTCTCTAATAATTAATGATGTTGAGCATTCTTTCATGTGTTTGTTGGCAATCTGTATATCTTCTTTGGAGAAATGTCTATTTAGGTCTTCTGCGCATTTTTGGGTTGGGTTGTTTGTTTTTTTGATATTGAGCTACATGAGATGTTTATAAATTTTGGAGGTTAATCCTTTGTCAGTTGCTTCATTTGAAAATATTTTCTCCCATTCTGTGGGTTGTCTTTTCGTCTTGTTTATGGTTTCCTTTGCTGTGCAAAAGCTTTGAAGTTTCAATAGGTCCCATTTGTTTATTTTTGTTTTTATTTCTATTTCTCTAGGAGGTGGGTCAAAAAGGATCTTGCTGTGATTTATGTCATAGAGTGTTCTGCCTATGTTTTCCTCTAAGAGTTTGATAGTGTCTGGCCTTACATTTAGGTCTTCAATCCATTTTGAGTTTATTTTTGTGTATGGTGTTAGGGAGTGTTCTAATTGCATTCTTTTTTTTTTTTTTTTTTTTTTTTTTTTTGCGGTACACGGGCCTCTCACTGTTGTGGCCTCTCCCGTTGCGGAGCACAGGCTCCGGACGCGCAGGCTCAGCGGCCATGGCTCACGGGCCTAGCCGCTTCGTGGCATGTGGGATCTTCCCAGACCAGGGCACGAACCCATGTCCCCTGCATCGGCAGGCGGACTCTCAACCACTGCGCCACCAGGGAAGCCCCTAATTTCATTCTTTTACACGTAGCTGTCCAGTTTTCCCAGCACCACTTATTGAAGAGCCTGTCTTTTCTCCATTGTATATTTTTGCTTCCTTTTCCAAAAATAAGGTGACCATAGATGTGTGGGTTTATCCCTGGGCTTTCTATCCTGTTCCATTTATCTATGTTTCTGTTTTTGTGCCAGTACCATATTGTCTTGATTACTGTAGCTTTGTAGTATAGTCTGAAGTCAGGGAGTCTGATTGCTCCAGCTCCGTTTTTTTGCCTCAAGACTGCTTTGGTTATGTGGGGTCTTTTGTGTCTCCATACAAATTTTAAGATTATTTGTTCTAGTTCTGTAAAAAATGCCCTTGGTAATTTGATAGGGATTTCTTTGAATCTGTAGATTGCTTTGGGTAGTAGAGTCATTTTCACAATGTTGATTCTTCCATACCAAGAACATGATATATCTTTCCATCTGTTGGTATCATCTTTAATTTCTTTTATCAGTGTCTTATAGTTTTCTGCATACAGGTCTTCTGTCTCTCTAGGTAGGTTTATTCCTAGATATTTTATTCTTTTTGTTGCAGTGGTAAATGGGAGTGTTTCCTTAATTTCTCTTCAGATTTTTCATCATTAGTGTATAGGAATGCAAGAGATTTCTGTGCATTAATTTTGTGTCCTGCTACTTTACCACATTCATTGATTAGCTCTAGTAGTTTTCTGGTAGCATCTTTAGGATTCTCTATGTATAGTATCATGTCATCTGCAAACAGTGACAGCTTTACTTCTTCTTTTTTGATTTGGATTCCTTTTATTTCTTTTTATTCTCTGATTGCTGTGGCTAAAAGTTGCAAAACTAAGTTGAACAATAGTGGTGAGAGTGGACAACCTTGTCTTGTTCCTGATCTTAGAGGAAATGGTTTCAGTTTTTCACCATTGAGAATGATGTTGGCTGTGGGTTTGTCATATATGGCCTTTATTATGTTGAGGTAAGTTCCCTCTGTGCCTACTTTTTGGAGGGTTTTTATCACAAATGGGTGCTGAATTTTGCTGAAAGGTTTTTCTGCATCTATTGAGTTGATCATATGGTTTTTATTTTTCAATTTGTTAATACGGTGTATCACACTGATTGATCTGTGTGTATTGAAGAATCCTTGCATCCTGGGATAAACCCCACTTTATCATGGTGTATGATCCTTTTAATGTGCTGTTGGATTCTGTCTGCTAGTTTTTGTTGAGGATTTTTGCATCTGTGTTCATCAGTGATACTGGCCTGTAGTTTTCTTTCTTAGTGACATCTTTGTCTGGTTTTGGTATCAGGGTGATGGTGGCCTCGTCGAATGAGTTTGGGAGTGTTCCTCCCTCTGCTATATATTTTGGAAGAGTTTGAGAAGGATAGGTGTTAGCTCTTCTCTAAATGTTTGATAGAATTCACCTGTAAAGCCATCTGGTTCTGGGCTTTGTTGGAAGATTTTTAATCACAGTCTGAATTTCAGTGCTTGTGATTGGTCTGTTTATATTTTCTATTTCTTCACTGTTCATTCTTGGAAGGTTGTGCTTTTCTATGAATTTGTCCATTTCTTCCAAGTTGTCCATTTTATTGGCATAGAGTTGCTTGTAGTAATCTCTCACGATCCTTGGTATTTCTGCAGTGTCAGTTGTTACTTCTCCTTTTTCATTTCTAATTCTGTTGATTTGAGTCTTCTCCCTTTTTTTCTTGATGAGTCTGGCTAATGTTTTTTCCATTTTGTTTATCTTCTCAGAGAACCAGCTTTTAGTTTTATTGATCTTTGCTATCGTTTCCTTCATTTCTTTTTCATTTATTTCTGATCTGATCTTTATGATTTCTTTCTTTCTGCTAACTTTGGGGTTTTTTGGTTCTTCTTTCTCTAATTGCTTTAGGTGTAGGGTTAGGTTGTTTATTTGAGATGTTTCTTGTTTCTTGAGGTAGGATTGTATTGCTATAAACTTCCCTCTTAGAACTGCTTTTGCTGTATCCCATAGGTTTTGGGTCGTCATGTTTTCATTGTCATTTGTTTCTAGGTATTTTCTGATTTCCTCTTTGATTTCTTCAGTGATCTCTTGGTTATTAAGTAGTGTATTGTTTAGCCTCCATGTGGTTCTTTTTTTTTTTTTTTACAGATTTTTTCCTGTAATTGATATCTAGTCTCATAGCATTGTGGTTGGAAAAGATACTTGATACGAGTTCAATTTTCTTAAATTTACCAAGGCGTGATTTGTGACCCAAGATATGATCTATCCTGGAGAATGTTCCATGAGCACTTGAGAATAAAGTGTATTCTGTTGTTTTTGATGGAATGTCCTATAAATATCGATTAAGTCCACCTTGTTTAATGTATCATTTAAAGCTTGTGTTTCCTTATTTATTTTCATTTTGGATGATCTATCCATTGGTGAAAGTGTGGTGTTAAAGTCCCCTACTATGATTGTGTTACTGTCGATTTCCCCTTTTATGGCTGTTAGCATTTGCCTTATGTACTGAGGTGCTCCTATGTTGGGCGCATAAAGATTTAGAATTGTTATATCTTCTTCTTGGATTGATCCCTTGATCATTATGTAGTGTCCTTCTTTGTCTCTTCTAATAGTCTTTATTTTAAACTCTATTTTGTGTGATATGAGAATTGCTACTTCAGCTTTCTTTTGATTTCCATTTGCATGGAATATCTTTTTCCATCCCCTCACTTTAGTCTGAATGTGTCCCTAGGTCTGAAGTGGGTCTCTTGTGGACAGCATATATACGGGTCTTGTTTTTGTATCCATTCAGCCAGTCTATTTCTTTTGGTGGGAGCATTTACTCCGTTTACATTTAAGGTAAGTATAAATATCTATGTTCCTATTACCATTTTCTTAATTGTTTTGGGTTTATTATTGTAGATATTTTCCTACTCTTGTGTTTCCTGCCTAGAGAAGTTCCTTTAGCATTTGTTGTAGAGCTGGTTTGGTGGTGCTGAATTCTCTTAGCTTTTGCTTATCTGTAAAGGTTTTCATTTCTCTGTTGAATCTGAATGAGATCCTTGCTGGGTAGAGTAATCTTGGATGTAGGTTTTTCCCTTTCATCACTTTAAATATGTCTTGCCACTCCCTTCTGGCTTGCAGAGTTTCTGCTGAAAGATCAGCTGTTAACCTTATGGGGATTCCCTTGTATGTTATTTGTTGTTTTTCCCTTGCTGCTTTTAATATTTTTTCTGTGTATTTAATTTTTGATAGTTTGATTAATATGTGTCTTGGTGTGTGTCTCCTTGGATTTATCCTATATGGGACTCTGCACTTCCTGGATATGAATGACTGTTTCCTTTCCCATATTAGGGAAGTTTTCAACTATAATCTCTTCAAATATTTTCTCAGTCCCCTTCTTTTTCTCTTCTTCTTCTGGGACCCCTATAATTCGAATGTTGGTACGTTTAATGTTGTCCCAGAGGTCTCTGAGACTGTCCTCAATTCTTTTCATTCTTTTTTCTTTATTCTGCTCTGCGGCAGTTATTTCCACTATTTTATCTTCCAGGTCACTTATCCGTTCCTCTGCCTCAGTTATTCTGCTATTGATCCCTTCTAGAGAATTGTAAATTTCATTTATTGTGTTGTTCATCATTGTTTGCTCTTTAGTTCTTCTAGGTCCATGTTAAATGTTTCTTGTATTTTCTCCGTTCTGTTTCCAAGATTTTGGATCATCTTTACTATCAGTACTCTGAATTCTCTTTCAGGTAGACTGCCTATTTCCTCTTCATTTGTTCATTCTGGTGGGTTGTTACCTTGTTCCTTCATCTGCTGTGTGTTTCTCTGTCTTTTCCTTTTGCTTAACTTACTGTGTTTGGGGTCCCCTTTTCGCAGGCTGCTGGTTCTGAGTTCCTGTTGTTTTTTGTGTCTGCCCCCGGTGGCTAAGATTGGTTCAGTGGGTTGTGTAGGCTTCCTGGTAGAGGGTACTGGTGCCTGTGTTCTGGTGGATGAGTCTGTATCTTGTCTTTCTGGTGAGCAGGACCATTTCCGGTGGTGTGTTTTGGGGTGTCTGTGACCTAATTATGATTTTAGGCAGCCTGTCTGCTAATGGGTGAGGCTGTGTTCCTGTCTTGCTAGTTGTTTGGCATAGGGTGTCCAGCACTGTAGCTTGCTGGTCGTTGAGTGGAGCTGGGTCTTATCGTTGAGATGGAGATCTCTGTAAGACCTTTCGCCATTTGATATTACGTGGAGCCAGGAGATCTCTAACGCACCAATGTCTCGAACTCAGCTCTCCCACCTCAGAGGCTCAGGCCTGACACCTGGCTGGAGAACCAAGACTCTTTCAGCCACCTGGAAAAAGAGAAAAAGGGAGAAAATATATATATATCGTTGTTCCCCAAGTCCACCGCCTCAATTTTGGGATGATTCATTGTCTCTTCAGGTATTCCAGAGATGCGGGGTACATCAAGTTGATCGTGGAGGTTTAATCTGCTGCTCCTGAGGCTGCTGGGTGAAATTTCCCTTTCTCTTCTTTGTTTGCACAGCTCCTGGGGTTCAGCTTTGGATTTGGCCCCGCCTCTGCATGTAGGTCGCCCTCTGGCCTCTTTTCTGTGCTCAGACAGGATGGGGTTAAAGGAGCAGGTGCTTAGGGGGCTCTGGCTCACTCATGCTGGGGTGTGTGTGGGGGTGATGGAGCGGCACGGATTGCGGGGTGAGCCTGCAGCAGCAGGGACTAGAGGGACGTTGCAACAGTCTGAGGGGCGCCGTGTATTCTCCCGGGGACGTTGTCCATGTATCACGGGACCCTGGCAGTGGCGGGCTGCACAGGCTCCGGAGGGGAGGTGTAGATAGAGACCTGTGCTTGCCCACAGGCTTCTGGTGGCTGCAGCAGCAGCCATAGCGTCTCATGCCCGTCTCTGGAGTCTGCGCTGATAGCTGCGGCTTGCGCCCTTCTCTGGAGCTCGTTTAGGTGGCCCTCTTAATTCCTTCTCCTCGCGCATCCCGAAACAATGGTCTCTCGCCTCTTAGGCAGGTCCAGAGTTTTTCCTGGACTCCCTCCCAGCTAGCTGTGGCGCACTAGCCCCCTTCATTCTGTGTTCTCGCAGCCAACCCCAGTCCTCTCCCTGGGATCTGACCTCCAAAGCCAGAGTCTGAGCTCCCAGCACCCACCTACCCCGGCGGGTGAGCACACAAGCCTCTCAGGCTGGTGAGTGCTGGTCGGCACCGGTCCTCTGTGCGGGCATCTTTCTGCTTTGCCCTGCACACCCCTGTTGCTGCGCTCTTCTCCGTGGCTCTGAATCTTCCCCCCTCCGCCACCCGCAGTCTCCGCCCGCGAAGGGGGTTCCTAGTGTGTGGAAATCTTTCCTCCTTCACGGATCCCTCCCATTGGTGCAGGTCCCGTCCCTATTCTTTTGTCTCTGTTTTTTCTTTTTTCTTTTGCCCTACCCATGTATGTGGGGAGCTGCTTGCCTTTTGGGAAGTCTGAGGTCTTCTGCCAACGTTCAGTTGGTGTTCTGTAGGGGTTGTTCCACAGGTAGATGTATTTCTGATGTATTTTTCAGGAGGAAGGTGATCTCCACGTCTTACTCTTCCGCCATCTTGAAGGTCTCCCCTCATAATATGTTTTTAAGCCTCCATAGTGCATACTTTCCAAAGAATGGAGTCACACTGATTTCAGGTCTGAACACAAGTCATCAGGAACAACAAAACTGTAAGATAAAAGATATTTCCTTTGTGCCTGGCATTCTCCATTTCTTGTTGTTTTCATGTTTCCCTTGTCTTGAGCCTGAATATGGAGCAATTTTGCTTTATGTTTTTGGTGCTGAGCCCGTCACACCTATGATGCTCTCTGAACAAAGGCCTACTCGCTCTGGGTACAGGAATTGGGCCTGGGCCTGGAGTAGATTGGTCTTGGAGACAAATAAACAGGGCACCTTGCATCCCCTTCCATTTTGCCTATCTTTAGGAAGCGGCCAAACGATCCCCTCCCTTTGCAAGTAGAGCAGAATGTACTTTCTTAAAACTATTAAAATATCACAGTTGGGTTCAATTATCTGCAGAAATAGACTCACATAAAGGGAAAGCTTACAAAGGGGAAATTTGTACCAAATAACAGGCTACTTTTTTGTTAAAAAAAATTTTTTTTTCAAGGCTCTCTGGTTTAAAGTCTGAGTGTCCAGGAGAGAGAAGAAAAAAAAAAAAAAAGAAGGAAAGAATAAAAAGACACCAAAGTACTTAAAGATTCTTGAATGTGAATTAAAGTGTGAGTGATCATACGCTCATTACCAGCAATGCAGCCTGCCAGGGGCTTCCCATCCTTGACCTTCTTCCTCACCTTCTACTCCCCCACCCTCAGAGGATGGTCAGGCAAGGAAAGTGGGCCTCAAGAACCTTAGCTTTTCTAAGTTCCTAGCTCTGCCTACCTGCCATCCAGCTGAACTAGATGGCCTAAGGTCTCACAAAGCTGACTTAGTCCCATCTCTTGGTCTTGGTGTAAACTCTTTCTCCCATCTGCAGGTCTGTATTACAGATTATAGCCTTGTAATAAGTGACCACAAACTGAGTGGCATAGTGGCTTATCTCAGTGTATGTAGGTCAGAAGTCCAGGTACTGGTTAACTGGATCTTTTGCTGAGGGTCTCAGGCTGAAATCAGGATGTCATCCAGTTGTATTTTTTCTGGAGGCCCTGGGGAAGAATCTGCTTCCAAGATCATTCAGGTTGTTGATCATATGTCTTCAGAATCAGTTCCTAGAAGTCAGATTTCTGGGTCAACAGTTAAATTCAGTTGTAATTTTATTAGATGTTATTGAATTCTCTTCCATAGAGATTGTACCATTTTACATTTCCATCAGCAGTGTATGCAAGTAGATACCAAAATCTGTGATGCAGAAGTCCCTTGTAGAAAATGGCGTAGTATTTTCATATACCCTACACACACCCTCTTTTTTTTTTGTCATTTCTAGATTACTTAAAACACCTAATACAACATAGGTGCTATGTAAATAGCTGTAAATACATTGTAAATGCTACGTAAATAGTTGCTGGTGTGTGGCAAATTAAAGTTTGCTTTTGAGAACTTTTTGGAATTTTTTTTCCTGCGTATTTTCAACCCATGGTTGGTTGTGGAACCCACGGTTACAGAGAGCTGACTATATTAAGTTGCAGATTTTTTCCCAGTTTGTCATTTGTTTTTCTACTTTGCTTATACTATTTTCCATGCATTTAAAACTTTATAAACTTATTTTTATTTTTGCATAATCAGATTTATTAGTATTTTTGTTATTGCATCTGGATTTTTAAATCATATTTAGGAAAGTTATTCACTGCTCCCAGTTTATAAGGGAATTCACCTGTGTTTTCTCCTGATGCTTGTGTGGTTTCATTTTTAATGTTTAAATATGATTTGTTTGAAATTTATCCTGATATATAGGCATAAGGAATGGAATTAATTTTATTTTTTTCCATATGTTTGTTACTTTATCCCAACAACACTGATTAAAAAGTCTTTTCTTTCCCCACAGATTTGAGATGCTACCTTATTGTGTACTAAATTTCTGTATGCAGTTGGGTCTATCTTTGAATTTTCTTTCCTTTTCCATAGCTAATTTTGGCTATTCGTGTGCCAGTTATGAAACTGTTTTAATTATATAGACTTTACAATATATTTTATTTTGTTATCTAATAGGTCATTCTAGTTTTATTTCTGTGCTTTCCTTTGTGTGTGTGTGCATGTGTGCGTGCGTGCGTGTGTGTGTGTGTGTGTGTGTGTGTGTGATGAACCCCAGAAGAGAGCCAAACACTGACTCCTGAGAAATTTCAATTCCTAAATGTAGATAGAAGAGGGTAAGCTGGCAAAGGAATCTGGGGAAGGAGAGGCTCTACAGTAGGAGGTAACCAGAGATGTGCAGTCTCAAGGAAGTCAGGGCGAGTACTTTAGGACTGAGATACTGATCTCTTGTGTCAGGTGCTGCCACAAAATCTCATAAGATGAGGAGTAAGAAGCATCGGTGGTTGTCACTGGGTAGGAGTAGAGTGAGTGAGCTATGGAGTGAACGGGAGGATTAGGAGATACATTTAAGTGTAGACAACCCTTGAAAAGTTTCTCAGTATAAGAGAAAGGAAAGGAAATGAGAAAAAGTCATACCCGGAACGGGTATAGGGAAATTTTTCTTTTGTCTTTTTAACAAATTGAGGTGAAATTCACATAATTTAAAGTTAACCATTTTAAGCTGAGCAATTCAGTGGCCTTTAATACATTCACAGTCACCAACTCTATCCAGTTCCAAAACGTTTTCATCACTCCGAAGGGAAAGGAGTTGCTCCCCATTACCCACACCCCACACCCCACACCCCAGCCTTTGGCAACCATCAAACTCCTTTCTTTTTTTATGGATTAACCTATTCTGGATATTTTATATAAATGGAATCATACAATATGTGACTTTTTGTGTCTGGCTTCTTTCACTTAGCATAATGTTTTCAAAGTTCATTAGTGTTGGAGAAATTGGAGACTGTATACATGCTGATGGAAAGACTGCAGTACACAGGGACAGGCGGAAGATTCAGGAGAGAGGGTGGATAAGAGGAAGGTTCTTGAAAAGAGATACTCTATCCATTTGTAAGGGGGAAGTTGGGGAGACCCCATCTGATAACTTCTGTACGCTCCATGATGTAGAAGGCCAGGCCTCCACTAAGAACGGGGAATCAGAGGTTGCAGGGAGGGTGGATGATCTGAATAAATGATTGAGTAGAGGGGTATAGTGTGCTAACTAGAGAAACGTGGTTATGATTGGTGGGTGGTACTAGACACTTTGTCCACTATTTATTTCAGTTCACAAAAGGTCTTTTGAGGAAGTTCCCCAAATGTTGCATCATCACAGAGCGACTGTTTACTTGTTTCTGCTTCTTTCTTCCAAGACAGTGCTATAGCCATACCAGAGCTTGGGGTCCTGCCATAAATAGGGCCCACAAGGTTTTACAGCTTCACTAGTATAAAAAGTTTTTCGTTGGGTTGTCCTGAAGCAGGCACTGAGATTGATGATGGGGTGCAGTCTATTTATAAGGGATCAACATGTGTGAAAGGAAGGGGAAGGAAGGTAGGATTGGACAGAGAATGAAGTCAAACTGTGATGCAAACTCAATGAAGCCATGGCCATCCCAGCAAGGAGTTCTGGAGTGAGTATTGTTTTTTAGATTGCCTTACATTAGGCCACAATGGTTAGGTTTTTATACCCATTCCTGGCTCAGTCCCCAATTATAGGCTGCCCCTGAATATCGTGACCTTGACCAAAGTAGCTCTCTGCAGGTGAGACAAACCCTGAAGGAGCTGACACTATAGGTTGCCTGCTGACCTATGCAAGTCTTTCCTTGAAAGGGGGATCTGAGCATATCTGCCACAGTATAGCTGGGAACCATGCTGGAACAGCTTGGAGTTGAGGCATATGGGAAGCAGACTTCTTTAGATCGACTCTTCCCATCATTGCCCCAGGAAATGTTCTTAGAAACTAAGTTGATGGACAGGAGCTGGGTGGGCAGGTAGAGTTGGCACCAGAAATTACACTCTGCTTCTCAGAGTGTAGAGAAGCAGGTAGAATGAGTTGAGCCGTGGCATTTGAGGACTTGGGCACGAGTTCCCATGGGGAGCAAAATCTTGCTTATTAGAAGGGCTTTGTTCTCAGCCAATCAACTAACCAGGAGTGGTTTGGATTTTGAAAATGTTTCATGATGTTTTTGACTTCACTATCCTTTGTCAGAAAAATCACAAAATGGAAAGGGCACCTAGTCAGCAGTCAGCAAATGTTTGCTAAACGAGTGAATGAAAGAACCATTGTGGGCTGAGCAGCGGCAGGAAGCAGGGGTCAGAATTCTGTGTCATCTTTTTAGAGGAATCTGTGCTCCAGAGGTAGCAGCTTGACAGGCTTAATAATAGCTCAACATGGAAAGAGAGGGTGAGGGATAGAGTTTGGAACAGAGGCACAGTGGTTCAGGGAGGGGTAGGGAGATTCCCAGGTGATGGTAGACAGGGGGCAACTGCCTCAGCTGGCTTGTAGGAAGAGAGGGTGCGTACCTGGAAGTGGACAGGTGGCTGGATACTTGCCACATGTAGTCATTTGGGAAATGAAGGGAGTGGTCTTGTTATCTTTTCTCTGAGGAGGCTTTACCCACTTCCCATTGTTTGAGAATTACGTGGGCTTCTTCTGCTTCTAGTAGCTCCCTCCCATAGCCTCACAGCCCCACCCACTCTATCACCTCCTCCCTCCAGAACTTATAACAATATGACTGACCCCCACTCTGGTCACTGATTGCCCCCAGTTCCCATAAGCTGTTGTTTTACCTCAGGGAGCCAGGCCTGTGACCCATCAGCCCCATCTTGGTTCTTAGAGTCTCTCAGTGTCCTTGTGGCCTCTCTCTTCTTGATGTAACATGGACCTCATGGCACCTCTCATTTCCAAGACACTAGTATTTGTTGTCAGCCCCCTTGATTCCCTCACCTTGTTGTCATATAGGGGAAAAGGTGGGACCATTGCAGGATGTTGGATTAGGAATGAAGAATTGCTATAGGGTGGAAGTTAGAGTCCTGGGGTCTGGGCTAGAATTGATGTCTAATTGCTAGCTCTAGGAGTGGAGTTGGAGCTGGAAGAGGGGGGAAGGAAGATAGCCTCTAAATGTAGTTTATTATTATTTTAATAACTCTCATTTATATTGAAGTTAAATTTGGCAAATTGCTTTTATATCTGTTACTGCACTGGGGTCCATTCTTACCTGTTTTCTGACTCCTTTTCTCCTTCCTACTTTTCAGATGTAGCCTTTTATCAAGGCCGTCAAAAGAAAAGTATTATTTCTTCTCTCTTCACTTTCTGCCTCAGGGATTTCTGGCTTCAGCTCTCATTGCCATGCCGATGACTCCCAAGCCTGTATTTCCAGCCTCAGCCTTACCTCCTGAACCCCCATCCCATATTTTCAGCTGCCTTATGTATATCCACCTGTCCCATTGGTGCTACACATTCTTTAAAACCAAGCTCATAATTTCCTCCAAAACCCATTCTTCTTCCGATTTAATTATGGCATCATTATTCTTCCAGTTACCTTACCTTGAAACTTTGGCATCTCTCTTCTTCCCTTCCCCCCAGCCCATTCTCATCAGTCACCTCGCTTTGCTGTGTCCCATCACTTGTTTCCCTTCCCACTGCTCCATCTTGTTCCCACCCCATGACTTCTTACTGAGCTGTGGCTCCTTGCCCAGTTTCCCCAACTCTAGGTGCATCTGCCTCCAGGCATATCCTATGCATAATTGGCTACTGCTTCAGTCTGTGTAACCCACTGTTCTTCTGTCTAAGCGATTGTAACATCAATTTTCCCTGAAGAAACTGAAATGCTTCCCCACTGCCTACAGAGTTAAGGTCCAACTTCTTAGCCTGGGTTGTGAGGCCCCATAACCTCTCTCTTTCTTCCTTACCTCCTATTATGATCCTATACATACCTCATTTTCTAGCCATGGAACTGCTTCTGTTTCCCTGAGTGTGTCCTAGACTTTCCTTCTTTGTTCATGTTACTTTTCATCCTGAAGCTTCTTTTCCACTTCCCAACATAATTTCTACCTGTTAAAATCATGTTGATTTATATATATTACAATGGAATACTGTGACACTGTTGAGAAATGAAGTAGATGTATATGTGCTGACATGGAATGATATTGAAGGTATACTGCTAGATGATTAAAAAGCATGTTGTATAACAATATATATTTATGATTCCATTCTTAAAAAAATTGTTGATAGTAAATGTATATGAATGTATAGAGAAAAGATTGGAAAACTAGACCCTTTTAATGATAATTCTTGAAGAAAAGTAATGATTATAGGGATTGTAGGATGATTATATATTCATGTAATGTTTGATTTTTAAAATAAAATGGTTGTATATTTCTATAGTAATCAGAAAACATAAAGCACGGAAAAAATGAGAAACAAGTTGTCCCCAGCCTTCAGGGTTCACCCAGATTTTCTCCCCCCTTGTTTTTCCCAGTGGCAGGTGCTTATACTTTCCACTCCTCCAGCTCCCACCCCCACCCCACAATCTCTCCCATGAAACTCACACTGAGCCTCATATTATAGTAATTTTTGGATTTGCCTTACCTCCCCACTTATTGCTCCTGAATCAGGAGTTGGTATCATTGGAATCTTGAACACCTGTAGGGTCTGGCTGGGTGCTCATGCTCAGTGGCTGCTCCATCTTTGTTGAGCTGGGCTGCCATGCCCCACACATATCTGGGTATTCTGGGGCTTTAGTGCTCCTATGCCTTGGGAGGGACTAAAGGCCCTACTTTTTCAGTAGCAGGAGCTATATGCCTGATGGGGCTGATTGATTGACCTTTAATTTATTACCAGCTTCCTGACTAGGGTCCCAATGATTATGACTGATAAGGATGTGATTGGAAGTCTCATCTGTGTTCTTACTGATCCCTAGAGGAATCCATTTCCACGTAGCAACCTAGGCGCTAGCCTAGCATTAGATAAATTCAACTCAGCAATCCATCAAGACACAAAGTAATTGAAGTATAGATTAGTGCCTGCCACAAATGGCAGGAGGAAATCATGGAAGAATTTTAGGCTAAAGGGGCTGAGCTGTCCAGCCTCTAGGGAATCTTTTATTCTACCAGCTCACCAGTCTCTCTCTTGACCTTTAATGATATCTGCTTTGCAGATGCAGCCAGGCCCCAGATCAGCATAGATTCTGGTCTCTGCATCAACGGACTTATACCACATAGTGAGAGACTTTTCTGTTTGGCCTCATTTAGCTTTCTTGGGGGTAGGCAGCAGAGGTTGTTGACAGTTAGGATTTGGTTGTTCCTGAAATACTATCAGGCTCAGTGTGTCCTCAGCCTGGCTCAGAGACAGAGGGAGGCAGCGTCAGTGGTGGAAGAAGAAGTACTTTTGAAGTCCTTTTTCAGACAGATCTGGGTTGGAGACCTGGTTCTAACACCAGCCTGAAGGCTACTGTAGACAGGAAGCACTGTGGTTTGCAGAATCAAAATGCCTGGTAATTTGATGTTTGGTAAATATTTGTTGAGTTGGTCTAGTTGTATAACCAAAGTATTCTTGTCTGTAAAATGGGAATACCTACCCCATAGAATTGTTGTGAAAACGAAATAAGATATGTATAGAAGCTATTCTAATGCCTAGCATCAAGAGGTAATTGGTAACTAATTGGTAACTGCTAATTTCCTCCTTTCTGCCCCCCTTCCCTCTTATACCCTTAAAGGTTAGAAATCTTATGACTTACTATGTACACACTTAATAGGCTACAGTGAGAATGGCTTGAGCATATCTTATTTTTAGCAGGTATGGCCTTTCTCCCCATCTAGGTTGTCTTCTGTGGTCCTTGTAGCCATCCACGTGGTCTGTGAAGGCTTTATTCACATCAGTGGCTCATGGCACAGCAGTATGGTGTAGTGGAGAGAGCCAGGGACTAGGGCAAGATACTTGAGCTCCTTGTCATCTGTTTTCTTATCTGCAAAAAAGTAATATTTGCCCTATCTAGAATTTATATTGCAGTTCAAATCTATTTTCTGAGAGGGAATTCCCCTACCCGCATTGTTCCTGAAGGATGCTGTATCCTGTTTCATGCCTCCCTACCTGGTGCCTTGACTGTACTCACTTTACTTCTCTTGAATGTCTGTCTTAGGATAGGAATTTATCAAGTGAACTACCATTGACACCACATTGTGATAACAGTGATTAATGCTGTGCTCATAGTGTGGTAGTACAACTCTTTTATGAGGCTGCCTGCTAATTAAAAGGACTTCGAGTAGCTTTTAGTAAAAGATGTATGATTGCTTAAATATAAATTAGAATTAATTTAAACTCTTTGTGGGTGTGGGATCGGGGAAAACAAATATAATAACTACCTTGGCTACTTTGGTTACAGGATCTAAACATTAAATGTAATTCTGAATGTCCTGGCAGGCAAGAGAAAAAGGAAAATATGATGAATCACATAATTATCATCTAATAAAATAGTCAAAAACTATAAAATAGGTTGTCTGCTGAAAGCTTTTCCCTGGTACTAGTAAGAACTGATCTAAAAGCATTTTTGTAATAGACATTAAATCATGTACTGGACAATGTCTTTAACAAGATTTTTTCAGAAAATGCAGAATTTTTTTTTCTATCTGTTCCTTATATAGAACCTGAACAAAACCTGACGGCATACAAGAAAGCAGGTTTCAGTGAATTTGTTTTGTAGGGGACAAATCCAGTGAGCATTCTTCTGTTTTAACTAGGATACAATATAGAGTCCCCTTAGCAGAATGGAGAGAGCCTGTACTTTAGATTGCCTTTCTCAGATATCTGCTCTGTCAGGTTGGTTTTTGGCAGGGACTTGAATAGTGGTCAGATTAAGACTGAAAACTTTGGCCAGGACTTGGTACAATCTAACTGGTCATTGTTTCATCTTTCAAGACAGCGCTTTATCTGGAATGATCCATTTGTGTTCATACTCTGTGCATTGTGGCAATGTAAAAATGATTGGACACGTTGACTTTTTAATAAAAATCCTAATGAATTGTTTAACGGTTTTCATTAGGGTGTCCAATGGGTGGTAAAATCTGTATCCAGCAAGTTTTGTGTTTATGTATAGCTTTATTTGGAGAAAAGAACATCAACTCACAATCTATTGCCAAGTGCAATAACATGCATCCACCCCCCTAACCCCCTACCCCCACTGAAGATGGTAGCCTTCAGTTACATAAGAAATTCTTTTGTTTAAGATCAGAAGTAAATATGGGCCTAGGAGATTTGCTGAAAGATGTTAGTTGTGGCTATATGAAAGAAAGTAGAAATCCCAGGTTTTCCTATCTGTTCCCTTTGGTTTTTCTCTTCTTGGGACTTTGAAGTTGGCATGGAGAAGAAAAAAAGTGGAAATTGGAAAATGTTGGTATAGCCAGTGCACATTTGCTAATGGGTACAGTTCCTTCAGACCTCAGAAATGGAGGAAAACCACAGGCTGTATATGAATAAAGTGATTATGAAGTTATTTTCTTACTTCGTTGAACCTTTTGGTTTCAGTTAACATAAGATGCTATTCAGTAGAGTTTAATTTTCCATTTAGTTCTTTTTTGTCACCACCTGAACTAAAGAAATCCAGTGCAGTTCATTATCCCTTTGCCCCTCCTTAGTAAGTTATTTTCCATCTCATCTCCTTTCATCTCTGAAAGGGTTATCTGAATTGTTTGGGAGGGCAGGGTATTCTGTACCTGTTTTCATCTATTATTTATGTTTGCATTCAATTATACTCAGCCTTCCTTTCAATTATGGAGATGACCCTTGACCATTTTTATTTTAGGGAATAGGTATCTGTTATAACAGTTAGCTTGGAGAGAGGGGAATTACCCCTAATTCTTGTCCTCAGAAGAGATGTAGTACTAATGGATCCCTGGCCTCCTTCCTCTCTGACTCTGGAGAGCCACTGCTCTTGTTTACTCCTTGGCTTAGGGTCTCCTGAAGTGGAACTGGCAAGAGATACTCAGTATTATAAACCAGATTTGAATCCCCTAGAGGGGCCTCTGCTGTAAGGCCCCAGGATTTCAGCTTATGTTTGGGCCATCATGCCTCTCAAAGCCCTTTTCCATCTGATGTTTGACTGGGCCCTCACAGTACTTCAGGGATGTGTCATTTGTGAAATGAGGATCTACTTTTGTGCTGTTTTTTTTTTTTTTTTTTTTTTTCTTTTGGCGGTATGCGGGCCTCTCACTGTTGTGGCCTCCCCCGTTGCGGAGCACAGGCTCTGGATGCGCAGGCCCAGCGGCCATGGCTCACGGGCCCAGCCGCTCCGCGGCATATGGGATCCTCCCAGACCGGGGCACGAACCCGTATCCCCTGCATTGGCAGGCGGACTCTCAACCACTGCGCCACCAGGGAGGCCCTACTCTTGTGCTGTTTAATATGGTAGTCGCTAACCATTTGTGACTATTTAAATTTAAATTAATCAGAATTAAATAAAATTTAAAATTCAGTTCCTTGGTTTCATTAGTGACATTTCAATTGCTCAATAGCCATGTGTGACCAGGGGCTGCTGCAATGGACAGCATGGATTTAGAACATTTCTATCCTCACAGGAAGTTCAATTGAACAGTGCTAGTTTAGAAAGTAAATGGCTGATGCTAGTCTGCCTTAATTGACTGCTGATGTGGAAACATAACCTTTTCTGTATTATCTCTTAAATAGCTGCTTTATGGTTGTTGTTATTTTGCTGCTTTATTAATTTAAAATTCTCAAGTGGAAAGTGCTAGATAGTACTAGCTAAAGCCATTGGCAGCAACGTGGTGTTCTCTGCCTCTTGTTGCCTGGCATTTTATATGTGTGCCATGTGGTGGTGGTTCTCCATCCACTGGGAATGGTGACGAGTTGACATGCAGGTTGTGAGGCCAAGCTTCTCAGCAGAGAAGCGGTACCTGATCATGTGGGTGGCTTCTGCATGTTGGGACCTGCCTTCTCCCCAGCAGGGAGGCACGAAGAAAGTAGGTCTAGTGAAATTGGGAGGCTCAGGTGGGAAGATGCTTGGCTTTCAGGACCTATAGAGTGAAAATCAAGTCCAAAGGGTTCCACAAGAGTTAAGATGATTCCAGAAATGAAGATTTTTTAAAAAATTTCCCAGATGCCTAAATGAGAGATTGGGAAGCGTTTTTGTCAATTACAATTTTGTCTACTATAATTCTTAGTAATTTTTTTCAGGCAAGGTGAGGTTAGGCAAATATTAGAGACATAGGAGTGTATAGTAACCAAATATTGTTTGTTGTGTACCTAGAAAGGTGAATGTGAGATTTTTTCATGGAAAAATATAGCCACATTGCATAAGTGACCCTGGAGGGACATCTTTACTGCCCTGGGCTCATACAAAATCTTTCCAAATCCCATATCTAGATACATGCGTCCTTGATCTGTGCTTTAGTTTGTCTGGGCAGCGTTAGAGGGAATGAGGACAGTGGCAGGCACACTCATATACACCACTCCTACCCTGCCATGCCCTCCTCCTAACGTGCACTTAATTGTATGATTTGTCCTAGGATGAGCTAAAGATTTGATCAAAAAGATGACTCTCTAACAATGGGATTTAATTAGTAGGATTTTGGGGAGTATTGGGATTTTAGTGTCTTTCTGATAGCCCTCAAATCCAGCTCATCAGTGACTGTTTTGGTGCCTCTGCATAGAACTGTGCCTCCTGCTCTACCCTTTCAGGTTTATTCAGAGAGTTGACTTTAGGGAAACTTTCCCATGATGTGTGGCAAGGCCTCAGTTTCTAGGCTCAGGAGGTATGGTAGTAGGTGTTAGGAAAAGCTAAGGGAGATTAAACAATAAATTCCCAGAGAGAATGAAAATGATTGTTAGATTGGAATTATATTCTAGACAAGAGTTTGGGGAGATGGAGTTTTGTTGTAGGGTGCGACTCTGGCCTCCTTTTCCTGGATTTGGACCTGTTAGAATTTCATTAGGAAAACTGATGAGAACTCAGTGAAACACCACTCCACTTAATGGGTGGTCTCTCAGGTGGTCATTTGTCTTCTGAGCCTCAGGACCTCTCTGTAGATCAGCGGTCCCCAACCTTTTTGGCACCAGGGACTGGTTTCATGGAAGACAATTTTTCCACGGATGGTTGTTGGTGGGGGTGGGTAGGGGAGATGGTTCAGGTGGTAATGCCAGCGATGGGGAGCAGCTGATGAAGCTTCGCTCACCTGCCACTCACCTCCTGCTGTGCGGCCCGGTTCCTAACAGGCCGTGGACTGGTACCGGTCCGTGGCCCGGGGGTTGGGGACCCCTGCTGTAGATCATAGAATGCCTCCTCCATTCCTCTGAGCCTGCAGTCAGCTGCTGTCCTTTCTAAGGATATGCTGCCATGCTGTGAACTATACAGAAATTCAAGTTAAAATAGTGTCCCTGGACACTGTGAGCTTGTCATTGAAAGTCATGGAGAACATTTAACTGATGCTTATGACAAGATATGTAAAGTATAAAAAATGTGAAATGAGGAAGTCTTGGGTATTGGATAATAGAAATTTGGGGGAAATTGAAATGTATGTCAAGTTTTATACTTTTTGTAGTTTTGAAGTTATTTATTTTGGAAATGAAGAAGGAATTACGCATTTTGCTCATAAAGGTATCATATATTTAGCACCATGAAATCCCAGAAAAACTGGGGGAAGATTTGTTTTTAGATTGTGGAGGAGGGTATGGTTAAAGAACCAGAATTAGTCCTGAGAAGGGAATAGCTTTTTGATGGCTTATTGGAGGCTCTTTTATTGCTCAATTTGGGTCACAGTGGTCTTTGAATAAGAGTGACCATTAGCCATACCAGTTGAAGGAAAATTGGTTTCTTTGTTACTGTGCTGCTGAAATAATGGAGTGGCTATAAATCTGACCTTTTTGACATCATGCCCTCAGTTTTTCAAATGTCCACCCACCTGTCACAGGCCCCAGGGATACTTAATTACTCTGCTAAATGGAGATGCTCTGAACTACCAGAGCCCAGAGATTGATTGCAGGATGGAGCAATGTACAAATGACTGTATCAGTATCAAGCTTTGTGTTTCCAAGGTCTGTATATTCAGCCATTTTAGTGGCTTTCCATGTGATGCATTTGACTTTTAGCATCCATTGCTAAAGTAATGGTAACATATTCTGTTATCCATTTGTTTATTTATGGTCTTGTTTTCTACCCTTGCAAAACTTCATATAGGTACACAGCTTCAGAAATGTACACATACCGGAGTAATAAGTAACTCTGATTTGGTTACAAGGCAATAATTTAAGTTGACAGGTTTAGCTGATAACATAAAACACAAGAGAGAAATAGGATCGGTTTATAATGTCAGCAGAACCCCTGAGAGTGAGTTGCTGCCTTGGGGCTGACTCTGGTACTGTTGTTTTGTCTAATATTATTATAAAGCAAAATAAACTGATGTCTGTGAAAATCTGGCTGACCAAGATTAAAAGAATAGGGCTGTAAATTAGCTGCTTCCTTTTTGTTACTTTTAAGCAACTTTCAGAAGGGACTAAGTAACAGGACTTTTAGGGTCCTTGGAAAGACCTGGGGTCCAGCTCCTCTGGAATGCCAAGAGAATGGATGGGCCTGCTTGTGGCAAGTCCTACTGGGAATCAAAACTTGCCAGTTCTGCACGCCTCACTATGTCTGTCCTGGGAAAATGGAACCTTAGAATAGAGGAGGTTGTGAAGTCCAGATGTCTGAAAGCTAGACCTTGTGGAAGGCCATTGTAGGTTCTGTCACTATGACTGCCATAGCCATGCAAAATGATGTGAAATATTTTACTGATCTGTAAAAACTGAAATCAGTTCAGCATAATAAGCATTGACACACGAAATCACCATCTCCCTCATGGAAAATAAATATTCCTGCTTTACCTTGACATTTATTCCCCATAAATGCACCAGCGTTTATGTAGCATTATCTTATAATCGTGTTTTATTCCCTGTGACGAGCTCTGTTATTGATGTCTGCAGAGCCAGGGAAGTGGTGGGGACTGCTTAGGGCATCTAGGAGTATTTGGTTTTTAGGGAACTTGTTTCCATTTTGTAGAGTTAGTAGGACTGGACATAAACATAAGCACACATTATCGTTTCCTACCCTTCAGTGGCTGCCACAAACTCAGAAAAGTCCTTGGAGTGTAGCTTTTACTCCATAGAGCAGTTTGGACTGATGTCCTTGTTTTGAGATAGCTCGTGCTGTGGAGGAAAAATAAAGTTCCAGGCGATGGAAGTTTTTAGGAAGTAGTGCTTCCATCCATCTGCCTCAAGGCAGAACCCTGTCTAGGTTGGTCTGCACACCCTTCTTTCAGCGGTTTCTGTGGATAATGCTATCAAACTCTGGTTGCTCATTTGTGCATTTCAGTCACTATGGGCACTTAGCATCATCCTTTTTTTAAAATTGAGATATAGTTAATTTACAGTGTTGTGTTTCTGGTGTACAGCAAAGTGATTCAGTTATGCATATATATATTTTTTTTCATATGCTTTTCCATTATAGTTTATTGCAAGATATTGAATATAGTTCCCTGTGCTATACGGTAGGACCTTTTTGTTTACCTATTTTATATATAGCAGTTTGTATCTGCTAATTCCAAACTCCTAATTTATCCCTCCACCCTGTTTCCCCTTTGGTAACCAAAACATCATCTTAGTTTGGAATTTTATAACAAAATTTCATGTCTTGGGTGGTATATAAACAATAGAAATTTATATCTCAGTTCTGGAGGTTGGGAAGTCCAAGATCAGGGCACCTATATATGACTCAGTGTCTGGCGAGAGCTCACTTCCAGTTCATAGATGGCTATCTTCTCACTCTGGCCTCACTTGGTGGAAGGGGCAAGGGAGCTCCCTGAGGTCTCTTATATGAGGGCACAAACCCCATTCATGACGCTCCACCCTCATGACCTAATCACCTCCCAAAGACCCCACCTCCAAATATCATCATACTGCGGATTAGTTTTCAACATATGAATTTTGTGGGGGACACAGACATTCAGTCCATAGCAAGCATTAAACATAACTCAGAGATGATTAGCTCTGGAGGCAAGAGGGGTTGAAGGGACACGAATTCCATTTAAAAAAAGCTCTTTAATCCTCTCCACTCCCACCTTGCCCACCACTACCTGTGTGGGTACCAATTTTCCTGAAGTGCCCATTCTCTTCCACTCTTGGTTTCCCTGCTTAAGCCTTGAGGGGCAGATTGGCTGGTTGGGTGAGGGCTCTGTTCAAGGCCATTTGGGAAAAAAGGCACTAAGGTTGAACCCAGCATCTTGTTGGTTTGTGTTTGAGCAAGGCCCGTGTTCTCAGCCTTCTGGACCACCTCTTTGTAAAGCCATACCCTAGGGAAATACCTGTCAGGTACTTTACTGCAAATATGCAATTTACATTTGATCGGTTGGACTCATGTCTACTTACCAGGATGTGTTAGAATGTGTCTGAGTAGTACATGTTGATTATGACTATATGGTACTCTTTTTTTTTTGGTTATCTCCCCTTCACCCCCTAAGTAATCTCATCTACTCCTATAACTTTACATGCCACATGTAACACTACTTATTGCTACATTTAAGAATCCTGCCCAGCTTTCCCTCCTGAACTCTTTAACCAATTGCCTACTTAACATCTCAGCTTGGATGCCTAATAAACATCTCTAATTTAACAGGTGTAAAACTGGACTCGTAATTTTCCCTCCCCAAAGAGTTATTCCTCCCACTTCTCTGTCTGAGCAACAACACCATTCTTTCAGTTGCTACAGCCAACACATTAGAGTCATTCTTGTCTTCTCGATTTCCTTTTTATTTTTTTAATTTTTGAATTTTATTTTACTTTTTTATACAGCAGGTTTTTATTAGTCATCCATTTAATACACATCAGTGTATGCATGTCAATGCCAATTGCCCAATTCATCACACACCCCCACCACCGCTTTCCCCCCTTGCTGTCCATACGTTTGTTCTCTACATCTGTGTCTCAATTTCTGCCGTGTAAACCGGTTCATCTGTACCATTTTTCTAGGTTCCATGATATGTGTTAATGTATGATATTTGTTTTTCTCTTTCTGACTTACTTCACTCTGTATGACAGTCTCTAGATCCATCCACGTCTCAACAAATGACCCAATTTCGTTCCTTTTTATGGCTGAGTAATATTCCATTGTATATATGTACCACAACTTCTTTATGCATTCATCTGTCGATGGGCATTTACGGTGCTTCCATGACCTGGCTACTGTAAATAGTGCTGCAGTGAACATTGGGGTGCATGTGTCTTTTTGAATTATGGTTTTCCCTGGGTATATGCCCAGTAGTTGGATTGCTGGATCATATGGTAATTCTATTTTTAGTTTTTTAAGGAACCTCCATACTGTTCTCCATAGTGGCTGTATCAATTTACATTCCCACCAACAGTGCAAGAGGGTTCCCTTTTCTCCACACCCTCTCTAGCATTTGTTGTTTGTAGATTTTCTGATGATGGCCATTCTGACCGGTGTGAGGTGATACCTCATTGTAGTTTTGATTTGCATTTCTCTAATAGTGATATTGAGCAGCTTTTCATGTGCTTCTTGGCCATCTGTATGTCTTCTTTGGAGAAATGTCTATTTAGGTCTTCTGCCCATTTTTGGATTGGGTTGTTTGTTTTTTTAATATTGAGCTGCATGAGCTATTTATATATTTTGGAGATTAATCCTTTGTCCATTGATTCATTTGTAAATATTTTCTCCCATTCTGAGGGTTGTCTTTTGGTCTTGTTTATGGTTTCCTTTGCTGTGCAAAAGCTTTGAAGTTTCATTAGGTCCCATTTGTTTTTAAATTTATTTATTTATTTTATTTTGTTTTTATTTCCATTACTCTAGGAGGTGGATCAAAAAAGATCTTGCTGTGATTTATGTCATTTTATTTATGTCATTGTTATGTTATTTTTGTGTATGGTGTTAGGGAATGTTCTAATTTCATTCTTTTACATGTGGCTGTCCAGTTTTCCCAGCAACACTTATTGAAGAGACTGTCTTTTCTCCATTGTATATCCTTGCCTCCTTTGTCATAGATTAGTTGACCATAGGTGTGTGGGTTTATCCCTGGGCTTTCTATCTTGTTCCATTGATCTATATTTCTGTTTTTGTGCCAATACTGTATTGTCTTGATTACTGTAGCTTTGTAGTATAGTCTGAAGTCAGGGAGTCTGATTGCTCCAGCTCCGTTTTTTTCCCTCAAGACTGCTTTGGCTATTCGGGGTCTTTTGTGTCTCCATACAAATTTTAAGATTATTTGTTCTAGTTCCGTAAAAAATGCCATTGGTAATTTGATAGGGATTACATTGAATCTGTAGATTGCTTTGGGTAGTATAGTCATTTTCACAATATTGATTCTTCTAATCCAAGAACATGGTATATCTCTCCAGCTATTTGTATCATCTTTAATTTCTTTCATCAGTGTCTTATAGTTTTCTGCATACAGGTCTTTTGTCTCCCTAAGTAGGTTTATTCCTAGGTATTTTATTCTTTTTGTTGCAGTGGTAAATGGGAGTGTTTCCTTAATTTCTCTTTCAGATTTTTCATCATTAGTGTATAGGAATGCAAGAGATTTCTGTGCATTAATTTTGTATCCTGCAACTTTACCAAATTAATTGATTAGCTCTAGTAGTTTTTTGGTGGCATCTTTAGGACTCTCTATGTATATGTATATGTATCTGCAAACAGTGACAATTTTACTTCTTCTTTTCCAATTTGTTTTCCTTTTATTTCTTTTCCTTCTCTGATTGCCATGGCTAGGGCTTCCAAAACTAAGTTAAATAATAGTGGTGAGAGTGGACATCCTTGTCTTGTTCCTGATCTTAGAGGAAATGCTTTCAGATTTTCACCATTGAAAATGATGTTTGCTGTGGGTTTCTTGTATATGGCCTTTATTATGTTGAGGTAGGTTCCCTCTATGCCCACTTTCTGGAAAGTTTTTATCATAAATGGGTGTTTCATTTTGTCAAAAGCTTTTTCTGCATCTATTGAGATGATCATATGGTTTTTATTCTTCCATTTGTTAGTATGGTGTATCACGTTGATTCATTTGTGTATATTGAAGAATCCTTGCATCCCTGGGATAAATCCCACTTGATCATTGTGTATGATCCTTTTAATGTGTTGTTGGATTCTGTTTGCTAGTATTTTGTTGAGGATTTTTGCATCTATATTCAGCATTGATATTGGTCTGTAATATTCTTTTTTGTACTATCTTTGTCTGGTTTTGGTATCAGGGTGATGGTGGCCTCATAAAATGAGTTTGGGAGTGTTCTTTCCTCCGCAATTTTTTGGAGGAGTTTGAGAAGGATGGGTGTTAGCTCTTCTCTAAATGTTTGATAGAATTCACCTGTGAAGCCATCTGGTCCTGGACTTCTGTTTGTTGGCAGATTTTTTTTTTTAACATCTTTATTGGAGTATAATTGCTTTACAATGGTGTGTTAGTTTCTGCTTTATAACAAAGTGAATCAGATATGCATATGTCCCCATATCTCTTCCCTCTTGCGAGTCCCTCCCTCCCACCTCCCCTATCCCACCCCTCTAGGTGGTCACAAAGCACCGAGCTGATCTCCCTGTGCTCTGCGGCTGCTTCCCACTAGCTATCTGTTTTACATTTGGTAGTGTATATATGTCCATGCCACTCTCTCACTTCGTTCCAGCTTACCCTTACTCTTACCTGTGTCCTCAAGTCCATTCTCTGCATCTGCGTCTTTATTCCTGTCCTGCCCCAAGGTTCTTCAGAACCTTTTTTTTTTTTTAGATTCCATATATATGTGTTAGCATACGGTATTTGTTTTTCTCTTTCTGACTTACTCTGTATGACAGACACTACGTCCATCCCCCTCATTACAAATAACTCAATTCCGTTTCTTTTTATGGCTGAGTAATATTCCACTGTATATACGTGCCACATCTTCTTTATCCATCCATCTGTCAGTGGACAATTAGGTTGCTTCCATGTCCTGGCTATTGTAAATAGAGCTGCAGTGAACATTGTGGTACATGACTCTTTTTGAATTATGGTTTTCTCAGGGTATATGCCCAGTACTGGGATTGCTGGGTCGGGTGGTAGTTCTATTTTTTGTTTTTTAAGGAACCTCCATACTGTTCTCCATAGTGGCTGTATCAATTTACATTCCCACCAACAGTGCAAGAGGGTTCCCTTTTCTCCACACCCTCTCCGCATTTATTGTTCGTAGATTTTTTGATGATGGCCATTCTGACGAGTGTGAGATGATACCTCATTGTAGTTTTAATTTACATTTCTCTAATGATTAATGATGTTGAGCATTCTTTCATGTGTCTGTAGGCAATCTGTATATTTTCTTTGGAGAAATGTCTGTTTAGGTTTCTGCCCATTTTTGGATTGGGTTGTTTGTTTGTTTTTTTTGATATTGAGCTACCTGAGCTCCTTGTAAATTTTGGAGATTAATTCTTTGTCAGCTGCTTCATTTGCAAATATTTTCTCCCATTCTGTGGGTTGTCTTTTTGTCTTGTTTATGGTTTCCTTTGCTGTGCCAAAGCTTTTAAGTTTCATTAGGTCCCATTTGTTTATATTTGTTTTTATTTCCACTTCTCTAGGAGGTGGGTCAAAAAGGATCTTGCTGTGATTTATGTCGTAGAGTGTTCTGCCTATGTTTTCTCTAAGAGTTTGATGGTGTCTGGCCTTACATTTAGGTCTTTAATCCATTTGGAGTTTATTTTTGTGTATGGTGTTAGGGAATGTTCTTATTTCATTCTTTTACATGTAGCTGTCCAGTTTCCCCAGCACCACTTACTGAAGATGCCGTCTTTTCTCCACTGTATATTCTTTTTTTTTTTTTTTTGGTGGTACGTGGGCCTCTCATTGTTGTGGCCTCTCCCGTTGCGGAGCACAGACTCCGGACGCGCAGGCCCAGCAGCCATGGCTCATGGGCCCAGCCGCTCTGCGGCATGTGGGATCTTCCCGGACCGGGGCACGAACCCGTGTCCCCTGCATCGGAAGGCAGACTCTCAACCACTGCGCCACCAGGGAAGCCTCCACTGTATATTCTTGCCTCCTTTATCAAAGATAAGGTGACCATATGTGCGTGGGTTTATCTCTGGGCTTTCTATCCTGTTCCATTGATCTATATTTCTGTTTCTGTGCCAGTACCATACTGTCTTGGTTACTGTAGCTTTGTAGTATAGTCTGAAGTCAGGGAGCCTGATTCCTCCAGCTCCATTTTTCTTTCTCAAGATTGCTTTGGCTATTCGGGGTCTTCTTTGTTTCCATACAAATTGTGAAATGTTTTGTTCTAGTTCTGTGAAAAATGCCAGTGGTAGTTTGATAGGGATTGCCTTGACTCTGTAGATTGCTTTGGGTAGTAGAGTCATTTTCACAATGTTGATTCTTCCAATCCAAGAACATGATATATTTCTCCATCTATTTGTATCATCTTTAATTTCTTTCATCAGTGTCTTATAATTTTCTGCATACAGGTCTTTTGTCTCCTTAGGTAGGTTTATTCCTAGATATTTTATTCTTTTTGTTGCAATGGTAAATGGGAGTGTTTTCTTAATTTCACTTTCAGGTTTTTCATCATTAGTGTATAGGAATGCAAGAGAGTTCTGTGTGTTAATTTTGTATCCTGCAACTTTACCAAATTCATTGATTAGTTCTAGTAGTTTTCTGGTAGCATCTTTAGGATACTCTATGTATAATATCATGTAATCTGCAAACAGTGACAGCTTTACTTCGTTTCCGATTTGGATTCCTTTTATTTCTTTTTCTTCTTTGATTGCTGTGGCTAACACTTCTGAAACTGTGTTGAATAGTGGTCGTGAGAGTGGCAACCTTGTCTTGTTCCTGATCTTATTGAAAATGGTTTCAGTTTTTCACCATTGAGGATGTTGTTCGCTATGGGTTTGTCATATATGGCCTTTATTATGTTGAGGAAAGTTCTCTCTCTGCCTACTTTCTGGAGGATTTTTATCATAAATGGGTGTTGATTTTGTCGAAAGCTTTTTCTGCACTTATTGAGATCATCATATGGTTTTTCTCCTTCAGTTTGTTAATATGGTGTATCACGTTGATTGATTTACGTATATTGAAGAATTCTTGCATTCCTGGGATAAACTGCACTTGATCATAGTGTATGATCCTTTTAATGTGCTGTTGGATTCTGTTTGCTAGTATTTTGTTGAGGATTTTTGCATCTATGTTCATTAGTGATATTGGCCTGTAGTTTTCTTTCTTTGTGACATCTTTGTTTGGTTTTGGTATCAGTGATGGTGGCCTTGTTGAATGAGTTTGGGAATGTTCCTCCCTTTGCTATATTTTGGAAGAGTTTCAGAAGGATAAGTGTTAGCTGTTCTCTAAATGTTTGATAGAATTCGCTTGTGAAGCCATCTGGTCCTGGGCTTTTGTTTGTTGGAAGATTTTTAATCACAGTTTCAATTTCAGTGCTTGTGATTGGTCTCTTCATATTTTCTATTTCTTCCTGGTTCAGTCTGGGAAGGTTGTGCATTTCTAAGAATTTGTCCATTTCTCCTAAGTTGTCCATTTTATTGGCATAGAGTTGCTTGTAGTAATCTCTCATGATCCTTTATATTTCTGCAGTGTCAGTTGTTACTTCTCCTTTTTCATTTCTAATTCTGTTGATTTGAGTCTTCTCTCTTTTTTTCTTGATGAGTCTGGCTAATGGTTTATCCATTTTGTTTATCTTCTCACAAATCAGCTTTTAGTTTTATTGATCTTTGCTATCATTTTCTTCATTTCTTTTTCATTTATTTCTGATCTGATCTTTATGATTTTTTTCCTTCGCTAACTTTGGCATTTTTTTTGTTCTTCTTTCTCTAGTGGCTTTAGGTGTAATGTTAGGTTGTTTATTTGAGATGTTTCTTGTTTCTTGAGGTAGGATTGTATTGCTATAAACTTCCCTCTTAGAACTGCTTTTGCCGCATCCCATAGGTTTTGGGTCATCCTGTTTTCATTGTCATTTGTCTCTAGGTATTTTTTGATTTCCTCTTTGATCTCTTCAGTGATTTCTTGGTTATTAAGTAGTGTGTTGTTTAGCCTTCATATGTTTGTATTTCTTACAGATTTTTTCCTGTGATCGGATATCTAGTCTCATAACATTGTGGTCGGAAAGGATACTTGATATGATTTCAATTTCCTTTAATTTACCAAGGCTTGATTTGTGACCCAAGATATGATCTCTCCTGGAGAATGTTCCATGAGCGCTTGAGAAGAATGTGTATTCTGTAGTTTTTGGATGGAATGTCCTATAAATATCAGTTAAGTCCATGTTGTTTAATGTATCATTTAAAGCTTGTGTTTCCTTATTTATTTTCATTTTGGATGATCTGTCCATTGGTGAAAGTGGGGTGTTAAAACCCCTACTATGATTGTGTTACTGTCGATTTCCCCTTTTATGGCTGTTAGCATTTGCCTTATGTATTGAGGTGCTCCTATGTTGGGTGCATAAATATTTGCAATTGTTATATCTTCTTCTTGGATCGATCCCTTGATCATTATGTAGTGTCCTTCTTTTTCTCTTGTAATAGTCTTTGTTTTAAAGTCCATTTTGTCTGATATGAATATTGCTGCTCCAGCTTTCTTTTGATTTCCATTTGCATGGAATATCTTTTCCCATCCCCTCACATTTAGTCTGTATGTGTCCCTAGGTCTGAAGTGAGTCTACAGTAGACAGCATATATACGGGTCTTGGTTTTGTATCCATTCATCCAATCTGTGTCTTTTGGTTGGAGCATTTAATCCATTTACATTTAAAGTAATTATTGATATGTATGTTCCTATTACCATTTTCTTAATTGTTTTTGGTTTTATTTTTGTAGGTCTTTTCCTTCTCTTGTGTTTCCTGCCTAGAGAAGTTCCTTTGGCATTTGTTGTAAAGCTGGTTTGGTGGTGCTGAATTCTCTTTGCTTTTGCTTGTCGGTAAAGGTTTTAATTTCTCCATCAAATCTGAATGAGTTCCTTGCTGGGTTGAGTAATCTTGGTTGTAGGTTTTTCTCCTTCATCACTTTAAATATATCCTGCCACTCCCTTCTGGCTTGCAGAGTTTCCGCTGAAAGATCAGCTCTTAACCGTATGGGGATTCCCTTATGTGTTATTTGTTGTTTTTCCCTTGCTTCTTTTAATATTTTTTCTTTGTTTTTGATAGTTTGATTAATATGTGTCTTGGTGTGTGTGTCCTTGGATTTATGCTGTATGGGACTCTCAGTGCTTCCTGGACTTCATTAACTATTTCCTTTCCTATATTAGGGAAGTTTTCAACTATAATCTCTTCAAATATTTTCTCGGTCCCTTTCTTTTTCTCTTCTTCTTCTGGGACCCCTTTAATTCGAATGTTGGTGTGTTTAATGTTGTCCCAGAGGTCTCTGAGACTGTCCTCAGTTCTTTGTATTTTTTTTCTTTATTCTGCTCTGCAGTAGTTATTTCCACTCTTTTATCTTCCATGTTACTTATCAGTTCTTTTGCCTCTGTTATTCTGTTATTGATCCCTTCTAGAGAATTTTTAATTTATTTTATTGTGTTGTTCATCACTGTTCGTTTGCTCTTTAGTTCCTCTAGTTCCTTGTTAAACATTTCTTGTATTTTCTCCATTCTATTGCCAAGATTTTGCATCATCTTTACTATCATTATTCTGAATTGTTTTTCAGGTAGACTGCCTATTTCCTCTTCATTTGTTAGGTCTGGTGGGTTTTTGCCTTGCTCCTTCATCTGCTGTGTGTTTCTCTGTCTTCTCATTTTGCTTAACTTACTGTGTTTGGGGTCTCATTTTTGCAGGCTGCAGGTTTGTAGTTACCGTTGTTTTGGGTGTCTGTCCCCAGTGGCTAAGGTTGGTTTAGTGGGTTGTGTAGGTTTCCTGGTGGAGGGGACTAGTGCCTGTGTTCTGGTGGATGAGGTTGGATCTTGTCTTTCTGGTGGGCAGGTCCACGTCTGGTCGTGTGTTTTGGGGTGTCTGTGGCCTTATTATGATTTTAGGCAGTCTCTCTGCTAAAGGATGGGGTTGTGTTCCTGTCTTGCTAGTTGTTTGGCATAGGGTGTCCAGCACTTTAGCTTGCTGGTTGTTGAGTGGAGCTGGGTCTTGGTGTTGAGATGGAGATCTCTGGGAGATTTTTGCCGTTTGATATTATGTGGAGCTGGGAGGTCTCTTGTGGACAAGTGTCCGGAACTTTGCTCTCCCACCACAGTGGCACAGCCCTGACGCCTGGCTGGAGTACCAAGAGCCTGTCCTCCACATGGCTCAGAATAAGAGGGAGAAAAAAAAGAAAAAAAGAAAGAAGAAGATAAAATAAAATAAAGTAAAATAAAATAAAATAATTAAATAAAAAATAATTATTAAGAAAAAAATTTTTAAGTTAAAAAAAAATAAAACAAAAAAAACGGAGAGGTAGAACACTAGGACAAATGGTAAAAGCAAAGCTATACAGACAAAATCACACACAGTAGCATTCACATACACACTCACAAAAAGAGAAAAAGGGAAAAAAATATGTATATCATTGTTGCCAAAGTCCACCTCCTCAATTTGGGTTGATTCGTTGTCTCTTCAGGTATTCCACAGATGCAGGGTACATCAAGTTGAGTGTGGAGATTTAATCCGCTGCTTCTGAGGCTGCTGGGAGAGATTTCCCTTTCTCTTCTCTTCACACAGCTCCTGGGGTTCAGCTTTGGATTTGGACCCGCCTCTGCGTGTAGGCCGCCTGAGGGCATCTGTTCTTCGCTCAGACAGGACAGGGTTAAAGGAGCAGCTGATTCGGGGGCTCTGGCTCACTCAGGCCAGGGGTGAGGGCGGGTTAAGGAATGCGGGGTGAGCCTGCGGTGGCAGAGGCCAGAGTGACGTTGCACCAGCCTGAGGCGCGCCGTGCGTTCTCCTGGGGTAGTTGTCCCTGGATCACGGGACCATGGCAGTGGCGGGCTGCGCAGGCTCCCGGGAGGGGAGGTGTGGATAGTGACCTGTGCTTGCACACAGGCTTCTTGGTGGCTATAGCAGCAGCCTTAGCATCTCATGCCCTTCTCTGGGGTCCGCGCTTATAGCCGCAGCTCGCGCCGGTCTCTGGAGCCTCTTTAAGTAGCGCTCTTAACCCCCTCTCCTCGCGGACCAGGAAACAAAGAAGCAAGAAAAACTCTCTTGTCTCTTTGGCAGCTCCAGACCTTCTCCCGGACTCCCTCCCGGCTAGCTGTGGCGCACTAGCCCCCTTCATTTTGTGTTCACGAGCCAACCCCAGTTCTCTCCCTGGGATCTGACCTCCAAAGCCCGAGGCCTCAGCTCCCAGCCCCAACCCATCCCGGTGGGTGAGCAGACAAGCCTCTCAGGCTGGTGAGTGCTGGTTGGCACCAATCCTCCGTGCAGTAATCTCTCCGCTTTGCCCTGCGCACCCCTGTTGCTGCGCTCTCCTCCGTGGCTCTGAATCTTCCCCCCTCTGCCACCCGCAGTTTCTGCCCGCGAAGGACCTTCCTAGTGTGTGGAAACCTTTCCTCCTTCACAGCTCCCTCCCATTGGTTCAGGTCACATCCCTATTCTTTTGTCTCTTTTTTTTTCTTTTGCCCTACCCATGTACGTGGGGGAGCTTCTTGCCTTTTGGGAGGTCTGAGGTCTTCTGCCAGCATTCAGTAGTTGTTCTGTAGGGGTTGTTCCACATGTAGATGTATTTCTGATGTATTTGTGGGGAGGAAGGTGATCTCTGTGTCTTACTCTGCCTCCATCTTGAAGCTCCTCTCTTGGAAGATTTTTAATCACAGTTTCAATTTCATTACTTGTGATTGGTCTGTTCATATTTTCTATTTCTTCCTGGTTCAGTCTTGGAAGTTTATACCTTTCTAATAGTTTGTCCATTTCTTCCAGGTTGTCCACTTTATTGGCATAGAATTGCTTTTAGTAGTCTCTTAGGATGGTTTGTATTTCTGTGGTGTCTGTTGTAACTTCTCCTTTTTCATTTCTAATTTTATTGATTTGAGTCCTCTCCCTCTTTTTCTTGATGAGTCTGGCTAATGGGTTATCAATTTTGTTTATCTTCTCAAAGAACCAGCTTTTAGTTTTATTGGTCTTTGCTATTGCTTTCTTTGTTTCTGTTTCATTTATTTCTGCTCTGGTCTTTATGATTTCTTTCCTTCTGCTAACTTTGTGTTTTGTTTGTTCTTCTTTCTCTAGTTCCTTTAGGTGTAATGTTAGATTGTTTATTTGAGATTTTTCTTGTTTCTTGAGGTAGGCTTGTATAGTTATAAACTTCTCTCTTAGAACTGCTTTTGCTGCATCCCATAGGTTTTGGGTTCTCGTGTTTTCATTGTCATTTGTCTTTAGGTATTTTTTGATTTCCTCTTTGATTTCTTCAGTGGTCTCTTGGTTATTTAGTAACATATTGTTTAGCCTCCATGTGTTTCTGGGTTTTTTTACATTTTTTTCCCTGTAATTCATTTGTAATCTCATAGCTTTGTAGTCAGAAAAGATACTTGATATGATTTCAATTTTCTTAAATTTACGAAGGCTTGATTTGTGACCCAAGAGGTGATCTATCCTGGAGAATGTTCTGTGCGTACTTGAGAAGAAAGTGTAATCTGCTGTTTTTGGATGGAATGTCCTATAAATATCAGTTAAATCTATCTGGTCTGTTGTATCATTTAAAGCTTGTTTCCTTTTTTATTTTCATTTTGGATGATCTGTCCGTTGGTGTAAGTGAGGTGTTGAAATCCCCCACTATTATTGTGTTACTGTTGATTTCCCGTTTTACAGCTGTTAGCAGTTGCCTTATGTATTGAGGTGCTCCTATGTTGGGTGCATATATAATTGTAATTGTTATATCTTCTTCTTGGATTGATCCCTTGATCATTATGTAGTATCCTTCCTTGTCTCTTGTAACATTCTTTATTTTAAAGTCTATTTTATCTGATATGAGTATAGCTACTCCAGCTTTCTTTTGATTTCCATTTGCATGGAATATCTTTTTCCATCCCCTCACTTTCAGTCTGTATGTGTCCCTAGGTCTGAAGTGTGTCTTTTGTAGACAGCATATATATGGGTCTTGTTTTTGTATCCATTTAGCAAGCCTGTGTCTTTTGGTTGGAGCATTTAATCCATTCACGTTTAAGGTAATTATCAATATGTATGTTCCTATGACCATTTTCTTAATTGTTTTGGGTTTGTTTTTGTAGGTCCTTTTCCTCTCTTGTGTTTCCCACTTAGAGAAGTTCCTTTGGCATTTCTTGTAGAGCTGGTTTGGTGTTGCTGAATTCTCTTACCTTTTGCTTGTCTGTAAAGCTTTTGATTTCTCCATGGAATGTGAATGAGATCCTTGCCAGGTAGAGTAATCTTGGTTGTGGGTTCTTCCCTTTCATGACTTTAAGTATATCATGCCACTCCCTTCTGGCTTTTAGAGTTTCTGCTGAGAAATCAGCTGTTAACCTTATGGGAGTTTCCTTTTATATTATTTGTCATTTTTCTCTTGCTGCTTTCAATAATTTTTCTTTGTCTTTAATTTTTACCAATTTGATTACTATGTGTCTCGATGTGTTTCTCGTTGGGTTTATCCTGTATGGGACTCTCTGTGCTTCCTGGACTTGGGTGGCTATTTCCTTTCACATGTTAGGGAAGTTTTCGACTATAATCTCTTCAGATATTTTCTCTGGTCCTTTCTCTCTCTCTTCTCCTTCTGGGACCCCTATAATGCGAATGTTGTTGCGTTTACTGTTGTCCGAGAGGTCTCTTAGGCTGTCTTCCTTTCTTTTCATTCTTTCTTATTTCTTCTGTTCCGCAGCAGTGAATTCCACCATTCTGTCTTCCAGGTCACTTATCTGCTCTTCTGCCCTAGGTTTTCTGCTATTGATTCCTTCTAGTGTAGTTTTCATTTTAGTTATTGTATTGTTCATCTATGTTTTTTTGTTCTTTAATTCTTCTAGTTGTTTGTTAAACATTTCTTGCATCTTCTGGATCTTTGCCTCCATTGTTTTTCTGAGGTCCTGGATCATCTTCACTATCATTATTCTGAATTCTTTTTCTGGAAGGTTGCCTATCTCCACTTCATTTAGTTGGTTTTCTGTGGTTTTATCCTGTTCCTTCATCTGGTATATAGCCCTCTGCCTCTTCATCTTGTCTGTCTTTCTGTGAATGTGGTTTTTGTCCCACAGGAGCAGGATTGTAGTTCTTCTTGCTTCTGCTGTCTGCCCTCTGGTGGATGAGGCTATCTAAGAGACCTGTGCAAGTTTCCTGATTGGAGGGACTGGTGGTGGGTAGAGCTGGCTGTTGCTCTGGTGGGCAGAGCTCAGTAAAACTTTAATGCACTTGACTGCTGATGGGTGGGGCTGGGTTCCCTTCCTGTTGGTTGTTTGGCCTGAGGCGACCCAACACTGGAGCCTACCTGGGTTCTTTGGTGGGGCTAATGGCAGACTCTGGGGAGGACTCATGCCAAGGAGTACTTCCCAGAACTTCTGCTGCCAGTGTCCTTGTCCCACGGTGAGCCACAGCCACCCCTGCCTCTGCAGGAGACCCTCCAACACTAGCAGGTATGTCTGGTACAGTCTCCCCTGGGATCACTGCTCCTTCCACTGGGTCCCGATGTGCACACTACTTTGTGTGTCCCCTCCAGGAGTGGAGTCTCTCTTTCCCCCAGTCGTGTCAAAGTCCTGCAATCAAAACTCACTAGCCTTCAAAGTCTGATCCTCTAGGAATTCCTCCTCCCATTGCTGGACCTCCAGGTTGGGAAGCCTGTTGTGGGGCTCAGAACCTTCACTCCAGTGGGTGGACTTCTGTGGTATAAGTGTTCTCCAGTGTGTGAGTCACCCACCCAGCAGTTATGGGGTTTGATTTTATTGTGATTGCGCCCCTCCTACTGTCTCATTGTGGCTTCTCCTTTGTCTTTTGATGTGGGGTATCTTTTTTGGTGAGTTCCAGTGTCTTCCTGTTGATTATTGCCCAGCAGCTAGTTGTGATTCTGGTGTCTCGCAAGAGGGAGTGAGAGCTCATCCTTCTACTCCGCCATCTTGGTTCAGGCCCTGTATGTGGTACTCTGAGTCATTATTTCTCAATTTAGAATGTGTGTGTGTGTTGCTGGTATGTAATTTAGATAGATTAGATAGAATAGATAGATCCCAGTTATAACAGTGTATTTCAAGGGAGCCCAAATGAAGCCAACCTATAGTAAGAGATGTCAAATGGTCGATTTGTTTTTTTCCAGCTCCCTTCCTTTTTTCTTTTTAAAATAAATTTTTATTTAATTTTCTAGTACTAAAAGTAATACATGCTCACCATTAGAAAATCATAAGATGTAGTATATCATAGGAAGTAGAAGTCCTTCTAAGTCCAGTTTTTTCACCAGAGAAAACATATATTAATATATTCTTTTTAAACAATTTGTATTATAAAATTAAATACAGAAAATTAAATAAAAATGTAAAACTTAATGAATTACAAGGGGAACACTCGTGAAATCCTACCCAAGTTAAGAAATAGAACTTTCCCAAGCACCTCAGAAGCCCCTCCTGTGTCCCATCCCAGCTGCAACATCTTCCCCCCAAATGTAGCTGTTATCCTGGCTTTTACAGTAGTTGCTTCTTTGCATTTCAAAATAGTATATTACCCAGATGTACACCCTAGACTCTAAAGTGTTTCCCATTAAAAAAATTGTTATATCCTTTAAGTTTCCTTGAATCCACAGGTTATTCCTTTTTCCATTCCTTATCTTTACAATTTGTCTGTTGAAGAACTGAGGCCATTTCCCGGATTGAATTTTGTTGCTTTCATACTCATGATGCAGTTAATCATGATCCTCAGACCTCAATATTTCTTACAAATTGTCAGCTGGATCCAGAGGCTCAATCAGACTCAGGTTCCATCCTTTTCACAATACTATAAATAAGTTTGAGTTTTTGTATTGGGGAGTTCCTCTCCTTTTGTGGGGTTACAAGATGGCGATATTCAAACCTATCATTTCCTTTTTACTTTTACCTGTAAAACTTTTATAAAGAGACACTTCCCCTCATACACGATTTGGTTATCCAGTGGTATAGTTCATAAAGGAAAGACAGGATAAATGCTTGATTTTTTTCCTGATTTCTCAGTTTTCAAGGTAATGAGTTGTTTCCCAGGCTTCCTCTGAAGGGGATTAAGTGTTTTTTCTTTAAGAATGTTTAGTGAGTTTCAACCCATTGCAATTACTGTTTTTACTGAAACTGAAATCGTCTTTGGTCATTTGAACCAAAGTGCTTTTGGTATTACCATAGTAGTTATTGGTAGCATTTTTGCCGTCTGGTGTGACAGGATAGTCTAGGCTAATGTTTATTTCCTGCTTAGGACTGGAATCAGCCATTGCTCTAAGAAGCTCTGGTTTCTTTTAATTGGAAATGATGTTTTAAGACTGTAATCTGGCCATTAGGGTAGCTCATTGCTACTGCATTGGTCATTGTTTCCAGGTCTTTCAGGTGACAAGAGCTAATAATATATATGATAATATACTTCATGTGTTCAAGCAGATATTCATATTCAGGAGTACAGGATTTTTATTTAGCCTCTTTGATATTACATCTACATCTCTTTTCTTTCACACTAAGAATTCTGGTTCTGGGATATAGGAGAGTGTACAATTAGAATATCTAATAATTACTCATTTGTCCTGTGTCATATTATACATATAACAGTTTCAGAATGGCAATACTACTACCCTGATATGATTTCTGAAAAAAGTTAAAAACATTCTTTTGCGCGTGTTTGCTCATCATTTGTAAACAGCTGTACTGTGTCTATATTGTCAGAGCATATAGCCATTATATACTTCTTCATTTTAACACTCATTTAGTCTTATTTCTATGAATAATTATATATATTTGATACTTAACATCAGTCTTAATGACAGTGTCTCTATAGTTATTTTGGTTGTCTGAAATGGGCTTTCTAGTAGATTCTTCAGGCAGGGTTCATTGAAACAATATTCTTTGAGTTCTTGGGTGTTGATGATAAGTTTGTGGTCTTTATACCCAAAAGTCACTTTGGTAGATATAAACTTCTTGGTTCACATTTTTTTTCTCTGAATATCTTAAATATGTTAATTTATCTGCTTTTGGCAGTAGGCTTTGCTGTCAGAAACACTGATAAGACTGATTTTCTTAATTTGGACTTAGATGCCCAAATGATCTCTTTTTTCCCTTTAAAATCCAATAATTTTGGTAAAATATATCTTGCTGTTAGACATTCCTGGTCAGTATTCTCTGAGGTACACAGTGTGTTCTTTCAATACATAGCTTTTTTTTTTTTTTTTTGGCTGCGTTGGGTCTTCGTTGTTGCACACAGGCTTTCTCTAGTTGTGGTGAGTGGGGGCTACTCTGCGTTGTAGTGCACAGGCTTCTCATTGCAGTGGCTTCTCTTGTTGTGGAGCATGGGCTCTAGGTGTGCGGGCTTCAGTAGTTGTGGCACACAGGCTCAGTAGTTGTGGCTCGAGGGCTCTAGAGCACAGGCTCAGTAGTTGTGGTGCATGGGCTTAGTTGCTTTGCGGCATGTGGGATCTTCCCGGACCAGGGCCTAAACCCGTGTCCCCTGCATTGGCAGGAAGATTCTTAACCACTACACCACCAGGGAAGTCCCAATACATAGTTTTTTTTAACTTTTTTTTATTTTAGGGGAATTTTAATAAAAAATATTTATTTACTTATTTATTTATTTGGCTGTGCTGGGTCTTAGTTGCCACGTGTGGGATCTTTGTTGCAGCATGTGGGATCTTTAGTTGTGGCATACGGAATCTTTTTAGTTGCGGCACGTGGTATCTTTTTTTCTTTTAGTTGAAGCATGCGGGCTTTTAGTTGCAGCATGTAGGATCTAGGTCCCTGATCAGGGCTCAAACTGGGTCCCCTGCACTGGGAGCGTGGAGTCGTAACCGCTGCACCACCAGGGAAGGCCCTAGGGGAAATTTTTCTTGAATTATAGTTTTTGGTATTCTCTTTCCTTTTTTGGGTTTTCTTCTTTAATGTTGGATCTTTTTTGTCTGTCTTTATTTGTCAGTTTCTGATAAATTTTACTTTTTTTCCTTCATTTTTGGTTTTTCAAATTTTTCTCCTTTCACCTTCTACTTATTTTAAGGAGTTTTTTGTTGTGATTATTCTTTTATTTCTAACTTTCATTGAGTTCTGGTACCTCTTATTTTTATTCTTGAATATCTTGTATCATCAAAAACATGTGTTTAGCTCATTTTGAAATAGGAAGTTGCAGTTCTGATCTGTTCATGGCATGTTTTTCTGGCTTGCTTTCATTATCCATAGGAATGTTACTCCTCTCCTTATTCTGTTTTTCTTTCTTATAATAACGTTATTGTATAGGATTTGAGCTCATTACTTTTTTCAGGTCATTTTTATGTGAAATTAGATTTCTTAGAAAATTAGAAAAGAAGCATGGCTTTAATTATCTTTTTAAAAAAAAAAATTCACAGTACTCCCTTTCTGTTGTTTTCAACATGGCAGCTTGCTCTATGAGGATTCCTGGCCCTGTTTTCTTCCAGCACTTTTATCTGGATCTTCTCTTTCCTGTATTGCTCTTGTTCCAGTTCTGCTTTTGATTTCTCTTCTAGAAGTGTCTTCTCAGTGCCTCCCTGTCCTAGTAGGGAGCACTGGTTGATTAAATTTGAGAGTTCAGTGGGGCTCGATTGCTCTAGCCCCTTGAGAATTTACCACCAGGTTTCTTGTACTTGCCTACTATTAGACTGGGAAAAATCCCTCCTAGGTTCAAGTGCTCTTCTCCCACTGGCCGTGTGTGTGTGTGTGTGTGTGTGTGTGTGTGTGTGTGTGTGTGTGTGTGTGTGAGAATACCTATTGACTACTTTGGGGTTTTCCTTTTTCAAGTTTGTCAGACACATCATTGCTTCCTATGTCCTCCCATACAGAGACTGATACCATGCAGATGTGGTGATTTGTCTTCACCTGCTTCACTTCTGTTTGGGGATTTATAGGCGTCTTTTCACTTTGTTTTGATACAAATGTTGCCTATAGGGCTGGTTTTGCTATCTAGTCACTGAGTGTTTTAATGTGAGGATTTGGATAGATTAAAAACTGTATTGCTGCCACATTAACATATATGTTCTTTAAAAAGAAAGATGAAATCATGTATTTGCAGCTTGTTCTTTTTTTTTTTTTTTTTTTTTATTTATGGCTGTGTTGGGTCTTCGTTTCTGTGTGAGGGCTTTCCCTAGTTGCAGCAAGTGGGGGCCACTCCTCATCGCGGTGCATGGGCCCCTCACTATCGCGGCCTCTCTTGTTGCGGAGCACAGGCTCCAGACGCACAGGCTCAGCAATTGCGGCTCACGGGGCTAGCTGCTCCGTGGCATGTGGGATCTTCCCAGACCAGGGCTCGAACCCATGTCCCCTGCATTGGCAGGCAGATTCTCAACCACTGCGCCACCAGGGAAGCCCGCGGCTTGTTCTTTTTGTTTAGTTTTAGTCATCTTTTTATGTCAGGATAATTCTCCCTCGTCCTTACTGGAGACTATTGTGTTCCATTGAAGGCATGAAGTGCATTGTGTAGTAAATCCCTTACTGATGGACATTTTGTATTGTTTCTCATTGTTTGCAATTATTAAAATGCTGTAATGAACATTCTATCAATATATCAGTTGTGTACTTTGGCGAATGTCTCTATTGGATACATTCCTACAAGTGGAATCTGCTGGGTCAAATGAAATGAACATTTACAATTTTAATAGATATTGCCAGATGACCAAAAACATTGCACTAATTTGTATCTTTACCTACAGTGTATTAGAATGCCTGTTGCTGTGTAGCCTTCCCAGTATTGGCCTACAGGCTCTCCAAAGTATGCATGTTTATATGTGTGTTGGGAGAGTGATTTACAGACCTCTTTAAGAAACTGGTAGAAGCTATAAACCTTCTCAGAAAAATGTAATTGTATACTTAAATATTTCACATGCAGTTTTAGAGTCTTCACCAACTGTTCTCAGGTGACATAGTTCTTCTTGTTGCCTTCCTAGCTACCACATCTGTTTTGCTTCTGTTTGGTGGACTTGGGAATACTTGAAAGTTTAAGGATAAAGAGCACTTGTAGAGCTACGACCAATAGTTCATCCACCGAAGCCTGTAATCAGAGGTGATAATACTCTGAAGTCCATGTGAAGTCTGATGTGTGTGGTTTACTAACAGTTAAGAGCTCAACCATGCTTCTCTCTCATTCTGTTTTTTTAAAATTGTTGTTGGTTATTCATTCATTTTTTTTTCTTAAAAATTTTTTTTATTAAAGTATAGCTGCTTTACAATGTTGTGCTGATTTCTGCTGTACAGCAAAGTGATTCAGTTATACATATGTGTACATTCTTTTTCATATTCTTTCCATTATGGTTTATCACAGGATATTGAATATAGTTCCCTGTGCCATACAATAGGATCCTGATATTTATTCATTTTATATATAATAGTTTGCATCTGCTAACCCCAAGCTCCCTCTCCCTTGGCAACTACAAGTCTGTTCTCTATGTCTGTGAGTCTGTTTCTGTTTTGTACATAAGTTCATTTGTATCATATTTTAGATTCCACATATAAGTGATATCATATGGTATTTGTCATTCTCTTTTTGACTTACTTCACTTAGTATGATAATCTCTAGTTTCATCCATGTTGCTGCACATGGCATTATTTCATTCTTTTTTATGGCTGAGTAGTATTCCATTGTGTGTGTGTGTGTGTGTGTGTGCGTGCATGTGTGTGTGTGTGTACCACATCTTCTTTTTCCATTCATCTGTTGATGGACATATAGGTTGCTTCCATGTCTTGGCTGCTGTGAATAGTGCTGCTATGAACATAAGGGTGCATGTATCTTTTTGAATTATAGTTTTGTCTGGGTATATGCCCAGGAGTGGGACTGCTGGATCATATGGCAACTATATTTTTAGTTTTTTGAGGAACCTCCATACTGTTTTACATAGTGGCTGTACCAGCTTATAGTCCCACCAGCAGTGTAGGTCTCTCATTCTGTTATGATCTCTTGCTCTCTGTTTCTGTTTATGCAATTTTTTTTTTTTGGCCGCACCGTGTGGCATGTGGGATCTTGGTTCCCTGACCAGGGATGGAACCCGTGCCCCTGCAGTGGAAGCGTGGAGTCTTAACCACTGGAATGCCAAGGAAGTCCCTCTTTGTGCAATTCTTAGTCTTTGTACCTCTATCTCATTTAACTTGTGGGTTGAGGAATGATACTGTGGAATTAAAACACATTTAAAAATATTTATTGTATTTATTAAATTAGGTTTTATTTTCCCATGATCCCATGTGAAAGACTGTCTTTGCAGCAATACATCCCTTTGCCCCACATTTCAGAAAGAGGAAATTATTTGCTTTTCTTCCCATAAAGCTAACTTACCTTTGTTTTGGAACATACACACAGTGGACATTTACTACCAGACACTCTGTTTAGCACTGTAGGAATATAAAGATGTCCTGACTTCAAGGACAATTTAACCTACTGGGGAAAATTTGACAAGTATCATATTTTTATGGATTTGCTTCCCTCACCAGACCAGTGATTTCCTTAAGTGTAGAGAGGCCATGTCTCATCCTTGATTTCCCTAAAACCTGGCATATTGTAGGTGGTTAGTAAATATCTGTTGAATGAATATCAAAGAACCCAGTTGAGTAGGAAACAATGAATAGAGGAAGTGCCATTTGAGAGGAATAAGCAAGACACTCAAGGTTGAAAGGAAGGGAAGACAGTGTATAAAACTGCATAGAATTGTTTGAGTTAGGCCATTAAAAAATGGATTTTAATTTGACAGAGTAAAAGCAAGTGAAGAGGCAGTATCAAGGACCAAAGAAAGCGTGGGTGAGTTTGGCCAGAGGATGGAGTATTTGTGGATGAGGGGAGATAAGGCAGAGAATGTTAGGCAGGGACTTTGCTGTATTAGGTGGATCTGAACACCAGCAGGAGTATTGGTACTTGGGAGGGTAGCAAAGAAACCACTGAATGTTTTAAGGAGAGTGCCAACAGAATTGTCCTTGGGGATGCTTCGCCAGGCTGCAATGGCAGGAGGCATGGCACAAGGAGGGATCATGTATTTTTCCAGTGGAGATTAGGTCTCATGATCTCCTAAGGTTCCTTCTAGCTCACGATGCTGGTGTCCATGGAGTTCTGAAGGGTTTGCCTTCTCTCATAAATTTGAAATGGAGGTTGGAAAGAGGGTGTCTTGGCAATGGCTTTTTGTGAGGTGATTTCTATCAAAAGGGATCCAGACCAGAAGCACTCAGTAGGGAGTGAATCCACTCATGAATCGTAGTAAGCACCAAGGCCGGAACTTGCAAGCGCTGCCTGGGTACTTGTAGGGGACTTCAGAGTGTATAGCAGGTAGAGTGTATATAATCAAGTGACAGTTGCAGAGTTAACATTAAGTGCTTAGGATTGGGAGTATTGTGGGGGTGCACAGCTGGGGGCAGCATCAGCTGTTGTGATGACGGGTTGGGAGTATGAAGCAGGCTGCTTGTCAGGAGTGTACATATTAGCAGGTTTGCTGAAGCACCAACCTTGTGCCCAGTGGCCTGGAACATCTAGACCTCTCACTCATGCTTGGGTGGGCACCTGCAAGCACTGTCCCCCGAGAAACATGAAGCCAGAGCAGGGCAGCTGCTTTTATAAGCCTTATAGTGCATTGTTACAAAACTGGCTTGAGCCTGTGTTTGAATTAAGTTTATCGGGAAACCTGAAACCCTTTTCCCTTGTTGCTGGCTTGGCAGTTGTTCTCATTTAAATCCTCCCCACGTTTGCTTAAGTCATGCTGCTGGTTATGGCCTCTGTTTTCTGTTCTGACTTGGGGAATAGGATAGGTAGGACTGCTCCATGGGTTTGGTTGGCCTACTGCTGGCCCCAGCCAAGGAAGGCTGTAGTGCATCTTTTCAGTGTGGTAGAAGCCTGGTTTAACTGGCTGCCCTCTCAATTTGGATGCCCTGTAGGCTTCATTGTTATTGAACTTCTTGCAGCCTTAATGAGGCAGTCTGACATCAAAATTCTACAAAAATCATGTACTCACTTATCCTCTACAGAACTCAATTAAGTATGTACTGAGAGCTTAACACTCAGTCTAACCATCTGTAATGGTCCCTGTCCCATAGCTGGGAAAACTGAACAAGTCAGAGAGAGACAAGAGTCCAGCAAACACCATTGTTGAGAGTACTCTGGATCAACCCTAAGCATCCCACTTGCATTATCTCTTATTCCTCACAGTGAACTCTGTGAACTCTATGAAGTGAGTACTCTGAGCCCTGTTCTGTACATGGACCACAGAGCTTATTTTCCCAAGGTCTCAAAGCTATTAAGTGGTAGAACTGGACCTGGAACCTGGGTCTTCCTTAGCCTGTGCTCTCTACCACTGGACTGGGTAACTACCCAGGTCACCCAAGTGCTAGAGGCTTAGCTCCTTCTGGTGAGACTAGCAGTGCAGGTGAAGAAAGCAAAGCACAGCACTGCTTAGTAGGTCTCTTAATACTCATGATCTAAAACTTTAAGAGGTAACAAGTTGGGATTGTCATTACATTTTTGATAGCTGAAAGAAGGCTCAGGTAACTAACCTCATTTTGTTGTCCATGTTGCCTACATTTAAGGGAGGCCCTCTCACAATGAGGTGCAAGGACTTGGGACCAGTTGTTTCCTTGACTGCCTTCTCTACACTGTATCTATTGCTCCATTTGCATCTTTTCCCCTTCTGGTTTGCATTCTGCCCCTCTCCCTCAAAAAGGAAGGGAGTTGAGTCCCATCCTTTAGAACTTATCTAGAGAGAAATTAGGCCCTAGGAATTTTGCTCCCCTCATACTTATGGATTTCCTCTCTTTCCACTGCAGGAAGCGTCCAAACTGAGGGCTTTTGCATCAGGTACTGGGGAAATTGTGGAGGTCAGGAGTAGCTGGTACTGTTTTGAAATAATTCACAGAACTATGTTTGGCTGTGGAGGTAACAGGTGTTGTAAAAGAGAACAAACAGCCAATTATGATGTCAGGAACCCTGGGGACTGATGTGGTGGAAAAAAAAGGATTAAAAATTATGGCAGTATCTTGGCAATTTGCTTTCTTAGCCCTCTTATTAAATTATGACTTCTGTTTGAGGAAAATAAATGAGAACAAAGGGTTTGTTTAAAATATAATCTTTGTGTTTTAAATTTGACTAATGAATGGTTTTAGTACTTTCATTTGGTTCTCAGTCAACTTGTGTTCAAAGTCTCAATTAACCAATAAATATTACGAAAAACAAGAGTCAGAAATGGTTGCCACTCTTGCTAATGAGCTGCTAATGAAATTGTGCCTGGGTGGGAAATGCAGGCACTCTAGAATCCCTGAGTCTTCTCCAGAAAATGAGCTGTAGTGGAACTAAGATCCCTGACCCCTGGGAAAGGGGCACATTTAACTCCTTCATTCCCAGTTGCTGTTTTTCCCCTCCTCATTATTAAGTGAAACTCATTGCCAGTATCTTATGGTTAACTTAAATTGTAGTGAGACTTTTCAAAATGTGGTTTTATTTGACTCAATAATTCCTAAGTGGGATTAGAGAGCTGGAAGAACTGCCTGGCCTTTGGTCTCTAGAGAGCTGGAAGAACTGCCTGGCCTTTGGTCTCGTAATGATTCCTTTCCTCTTCTAATTTTCTTTTCATTCATTCATTCATTTGTTTATTTACTTATGGCTGCATCGGGTCTTTGTTGTGGCATGCAGGCTCTTCGTTGCGGTGCACAGGCTCAGTAGTTGTGGTGCACGGTGTTCTCTCTAATTGTGGCATGCGAGCTCCAGAGCACGTGGGTTCTGTAGTTGTGGTGTGTGGCCTCCAGTGTGCGTGGGCTCTGTGGTTGTGGCACACAGGATCTCTAGTTGTGGTGTGCGGGCTTAGTTGCCCCGTGGCATGTGGGATCTTACTTCCCTGACCAGGGATCGAACCCACATCCCCTGCTTTGGAAGATGGATTCTTAACTACTGGACCACCAGGGAAATCCCTCTAATTTTCTCAAGTCTTTCCCCTGTCTCCTCATCCCCAACAGATACATGTATGCACAATTGAAAATGGATTGAAATCTGAATATATTTAACATTTTGTAGGGTTGAGAGAGTAGGGTGTGGGACAATATCTCTAAAAAAAGAAATGGCAGGAACTAGTAGACTATAGCAATAAATAGGGTTATTGAAAACCAGTTCCCAACATGGATGTAAAAGCTCAAGTGCTCTGATTAAAGGGCTGTGCTATATATCTGTTAGTCTCACTGGGTCTTCTGAGCTAAAGAGGAACATGGAACACATTGAGGGTAGAGATAAAAGGGGAACGGAGGCAATCAGTGGTCTAGGAAACAGGTGTGGGATACCCATCCTGAGTCTCTGGGTGAAAGTAGCCCCTCTGCCCCTTCTCCCCTGTTCTCCTTTACCCGTGGATTTACTAAATTGTGGGGCTCTGACAGGTCTCCTGGGCTGGTCCGAGGAGTCACTGCACATGCTTAAAGGTCTGGTGCTTTTGAGGGAAGGAGGACTGACCCCTGTCAGATAGAATTCCTAAGTTTTTCTGGTCAAAATACTGTCATCCCTTACTCCGTCTCACTCTTCCCATTCCCTACCCATTCCCCTCATTCAGGCTTGATTATATTTGATTAGGTCAAGTATAATAGCTTTCTAACTAGCCTCTTTGCTCCTTCTCTTTCTGTTACATGCTGAGCTTCAAATGGAGTTATTCATTGTCCCCTGAATATGCCCACTTCTTTGCTTGCCTGAAAGCTGTTATCTGGACTTGGGACTCTAAATATTGTTACCCCTCTTCCTCGTTTACTTCATATTCCTCAGTGGCAGCTATTGGTTTTGTTAATGTGGTATCTTTACCAGTGCCCAACACAGCAGGTGGCTTTCTTCAGTGGGTACACAGTAAAGTGTGGTAGAAGGAATGCCTAGAATAGAGCAGGCAGGCTCTTACCTAATCCTCAGTAAATGCTTGTTGACTAGCCAGTTGTGGAAAGAGGCTCACGGTGTCCTGGATATGGTTACTTTGAGCCTTTGTCCTGATGGCTGTTCAGAGTACCTCTCCAACTGTAACAGAGGAAATCTTCCAAGTAGCATTGCTAGTCCTTGTACTTGAAGACCACTGCTGTTGTGAATTCTGTATACAGAAGTCGGTGCCCAGCTGTCGTCTGTCCTCCTTGAGAACTGGAAAGGAGACACTGGTTAGGTCACAGCAGATAAAATTTTGGAGGGTAGTTCTGGAATGTGGTGGGAGCTATGAAGATAGCTGTTCCCAGAGGAAGACTGTGGAGTCTCTTGATCTGAAGGGCTTTAATGCAGGTGATGGATTTCCACCCTTGCTTGGAAGCCATGCCAGAGAACTCTTCTAAGGCCCTGCTCAGACTGTAGATTATGCAGCAGAGTAAAAAATCAGTTTGGAGAATATTTTTATTTTTTCTCATTTTGCCATTGTTTAGTCCTTTTAGAAAATGCATAAATGTAATGACAATACAGACTGGTTCACTCTGTGTTTTGCTGCTTACAAAAAAGATCTCCAGTTGTGTTTCCCTTCAAAAAACATTAAGCATTGGTTCAGGGTTCAGCACCCTAGAGAGGTTTGTGCACATTTTTTTGTTACTGGTTCAGTTCAAGTCCTGCCTTGGAGACAGGATAGATGCTCATTTGTGTGAGGCAGGGATCTTGCCAGGACTTGTTAGGGGTTTTTGAATTAAAAAGCAGGAGGATAGGGCTGTGGTAGCGATGGCAACTGTGCTTGTAAAGTCTCAGCTCTGATCAGCCCTGGTTAGGAGCTTGGAGGTGAGTGGCATTGCTTCCTGTCCCATATTCCTCCTATTCTTTCTGGTCTTGGAAGTGGGAGCCAGGGGGCTGGCATTCAAGCTGACCTTTCTGGTGGCCTACTGTGTGCCTGGAGTTGAGCCTGAGCTGTGGGCACAAGTAATTCGTCCCTGCCCTTTAGAAACTCGGCATAATTGGGAATTTTTACTCGTGTTAACACATACCTACAGGACTTGATAAATAAAATGTCTTTGTTTCATTCTGGTTGACATTAACCTTTTTTTTTTTTTTTGCGGTACACGGGCCTCTCACTGTTGTGGCTTCTCCCGTTGCGGAGCACAGGCTCCGGACGCGCAGGCTCAGCGGCCATGGCTCACGGGCCCAGCCGCTCCGCAGCATGTGGGATCTTCCCGGACCAGGGCATGAACCCGTGTACCCTGCATCAGCAGGCGGACTCTCAACCACTGCGCCACCAGGGAAGGCCCGACATTTACCTTTTCGGGGCTGTGTTTCCTGAAGCACTTTTAACTTCTTCTGAGCACTGACGCAGTGTTTTCTCATTTATTCTTCACAGCAGTCTAACACAGTGAAAGCAGACACGATAGATTCTTGTCATTTGACACATAAGGGCATGAAGATTAAAAAATAAAAAGGAATTTGCCTCAATTTACCTGGCCCTCAAAGAAAGAGCTGAGTGGGTAGCAGAGTTCCAGTGCTCATGGTCTCATGGCCAGTTCTCATCTGAGTAGGCTGTGCCGTGGCAGCCCTTGATTTTCTGCCATTGTGTCCAGGTTTGACTTGAAAGAGCCTAAAAGTCCCTGGAGGGGGAGGTTTCCAGGCAAAAGCGTACAGAGACACCTCCCAAAGACATATAACTCGCGAGGCATCTGATGCCAACGCAGAAACCAGGGCACTGTGGCATCCATCTCAATTGGCCCTGTCTCCGCTGAAGCAGGGCAGTCAGACTGCACAGCAGGCTCATTGTGGGCACGACCCAAGCAGGATGCTGGCACTCTGAGCCCAGGAGGGCTAAGTTTCTAATCACTGGGCACTTGGGTGAGTTGGGACAAATACTGAGTCAGGCAAGGTATGTCAATAGGTGAAACATCTTTTCCAGTAGTAACAAATTGGCTGTGGGATGAATTCCATATATAGATATGTTTTGTTTAGCTTTTGTATTTTAAAATTTGAATGCTTTCAGAGGGGGCATTTTTTTCTCAGCCCTCACCACTCCCTGTTGTCTTACAGATGGCCTTCCTCACTCATCTCTCTTATTTGCCTGCCTCCCATGGGCATTTGAGTTGGCTTCTGCATCTTGGATCAATATTTCTTACCTGCCCTTCTACCAGTATTCCTCTTGCCTAGGTGTTTGATGGCCTCAGGCTTTCTAGGCTCATTTTCTTCTTTCTACCCTACCCAGAACTATCCTTCTGGGTTTGTGTTTAGGCTCTGAACTTAGCTTTTTCTTGGCCCCTAGGAATGCTTGCTGTCACCTTGTACTATATCTGATAGCCTAATTGCTGTCCCGGGATTCAAAAGGAGAAGTACTGCTTTATCCAAAGAAATTAATTTTTAAAACAACTTTATTGAAATAAAATTTATATACCATAAAATTCAGTAATTTAAAGTGTACCATAGGAATAATTCTCAAATGTCCTAGGGAATGTTGGTAGAATAGATGGGTGGTTTCTAGACTAATGGTGTTTCATGGACCAGAAAACTTTAAAAGAAAGTTCGGAGGACCAAAGGCCAATTTCTTTACTTTGCTGAGTTAAGGGCCTTAACATAGAAACAACCCACTATCATCCACCATCATCATTATCTCATTTTATAAAAGGACATTTTAACACTAAAAAGATAGAAATGATGTAATTTCAGAAAAAAAGAACTCTTTTTTATATTGGACACTTCTAAATTCCTTGTTTCGGGACCACTGGAATGAATTGCCACAATAAACAAACCACTCAAAACTCAGCTTTAAAACGACAGTAATTTCTTTTTGTATAGCTTTGACTCTTAGAACCATAGTAATAGTTCACGTACCCTTCATATGCCCCCAAATAAAAAATTGAACCAACCAGGATGTGGAGGAATGGAAACAACAAAGTGGAACACAGACACTAACAAATGAACCAAATTGATAACATAATCATACTGATGGGGGTAGGGAAGAATGGAACTAACCTAAGTGACCTTGTGAAATGATAACTTTGACTAGATACTGTAAAATTAAAGACAAAGGAGCTGTATGTAAATGCTGTAATCTAGTTTGTCAAATGTGTTTCTCACAGGGGTATGGGTTAGCAATTTTGAAACTACTTTGTATGTGTACTAGTATTGAACAATAAATTATTGCAGGTAAAAAGAACTAGTTTTCTCACTATTGGAGAAAGAAGTTGCAAATAAGGAAATGGGGGAGATGAACCCTGTGGGGCTGATTGGAATCTGAGGTATCAGTATAAACTTGTAGTTTTTAAGAGGTCCACAGACAAATAGATGTAGAAATACAGATGTGTATATGTGAATATATGTATATGTATATGTATACACACATATAAATTTCTTATCTCTGACCCAGAGAGAGCCCAGAAGCAATGACAACCTAGTAGTAATGAGCACACCTATCATGCAGATCATGGTTTCTAAACACTGTTCTTCAGTAAAAAACTAGGACTCCTTGAAAAATGGTTGATTCCAGGGCTGGGAAAAGGAAAATGCAAGATAAACTTGGAGCATCTTATGGATCCAGAAAGTAAGGAAGTACTTGAAAAAAGAAAATGATGGGGCAAAGGGACTTGCCAAAGGAACACAAGAGCTAACCTGAAGGAGCTCCTAGTTGCCAAAGCTGAAATAATTTGAGCAACAAAAAGATGATAATATTGCATTATAACTCATAGAATAAAATATCCATGAGAACATATTGATAAAGTAAATAATTAAGTAGATGGAGGAGGAACAGTTTTTCCTTGTAGTGAAATTTCAATTAATAAATGTGTAAGGAAGGAGGGGAGTAGAAAATTGCTATTAGACTGTCTCCACAGTGGTAATTGTTGCAAACGGACCCCTCTAATGGTGTGCAAAGGTTTGAGGAAAAAGAGGATTTGTGTAATCTCAGAATATTTCCCCCATGATTTTTTTTTAAACAATTCAGGGATTTTTAGTATACACACAGTATTGTGTAACCATCACCACATTTTCATCACCCCAGAAAGAAACAATACTTGTTAGTGGTCATTCCCCATTCCTCCCTTCCCCTAGCCCCTGACAACCATTAATTTACTATGTCTGTTGATTTGCCTATTCAGGACATTTCATATGAAAGGAATCATATGATATGTGACTTTCTGTATCTGTCTTCTTTCAGTTAGTTTAATGCATTCAAAGTTCGTCCATGTTATAGTATATATCAGTGTTTCATTCTTTTTTTTTAAGTTACTGTGTATTTTATTTATTTATTCCAGTTTTATTGAGATACAGTTTAATGATTTGAAGTATGTCATTCCTTTTAGTGGCTGAATAGTATTCTGCTGAATGGATAGATCACATTTTGTTTGTTCATTTCTCAGAGTTGATGGACATTTGGGTTGTTGCCACATTTTGGATATTATAAATAATGCTACAGTGAACATTCATGTACAAGTTTTTGTGTGAACATATGTTTTTAGTTCTCTCGTGAATACACCTAGGTGAAGAATCGCTGGGTTCATATGGTAGCTCTTTGTCTAACATTTTGAGAAACCGCCAGCCTGTTTTCTACAGTTTGGTAGTTTGCCATGATTTTTGTTTACCACAGTGGAAAAGCTCAGTATAGATTACTTTTGTTAGTTGATCAAGACCAATATCACCAGTATAAGACATGTTGACATCACGAACCTTTTGATATGATACACTGAGAAGAGCATGACATAATTTCTGTTGTTCTTCTGTCAAGGTGGCATGATTTGAGTTTAATCATGCCAAGAACCAGACAGTTCTGAATAACTGATAAGTATTTATTTCTTGAGGGTATCAGGGTCATGAAAGACAAGGGAAGACTGAGGAACTGTTGTAGAATGCAGGAAACTAGGGAGAAATAACAACCAAAGGTCATATGGGGTCCTGGAACAAAAAAGGACCTTAGTGGAAGCACTGGTAAGGTTTGAAAAGGATCTTTAGTTTGGTTACTGGTATTAACTTCCCAGTAACTGTCTATGGATATATAAGATATTAACATTGGGAAAAGCTGTGTGATCTATGGAAACTCTCTCTACTATTTTTGCAAGTGTACATTTAAAGGTAGCTCAAAGTAAAAAGTTAAAAAAGGTATCCAGTCATTTATTCTTGTTCACATGTCTGCAAATAGGCTAGACTTGGCTGACTGTGGTTGGGCTCAGCTGGGTTCATCTCCAGTCTGCACTTTGGGTCCAGGTCTGCTCCATGGACCTCTCATCCTTCTTGGATCAGAATGCTAGTAGAGCATGTTCTTCTCACAGTGATACACAATTCCAAGAGACAAGCCAAACACACAAGCACATTTCAAACCTCTGTGGCACATTTGCTAACATCCTGCCGGCCAAAGCACGTCACAGGCTAAGTCCAAAGTCAAAGGTTGGGAAAGTACACTCTACTACTAGTAGGAGGGACTGTGAGGTCACATGGTAAAGGGGGTGGATGGAACAGAACTGGTGACAATGATGCAGTCTACCACCTATTTTTTTCCCCCTCAGGGAGCCAGGGTTAGGGAAATAGACACCGCAGGCTTTGCAGGCCTATTTGCCTTTCTGGACTCCTGTCTTATTTTCTGCTTTTCCCCTTCCCCTCTACCTCCCAATCCCTGCATGTATCTGGTGACTTTTTGCCTCTGTTCTGTTCTTCTCCAGTGTTCTGGTCCCTTCAGAGAGGCCCTAGAAGGAAGCAGGTCAGATCACACTCTCTAACTTGGCCTTTTTCCCAGTGGGGTGGAAACCTTTGAAATACTGTGTTTTCTGTTGCCTCTGCCACTGCTGCCGTGGCTGGTTTCATGTATTTTAAATGAGCGTAACCTGTATTTTAAGTTAATGTTATTGTGGTTGCTCTTGCCCCCTATGGTGGCTTATGTGAAGGGAGTAATTTTGGAATTTTCCCCAAATAAAATATATGGATTCACATAAGATCCTAGTCTTTTCCTTGGCCAGCTTAGCACAGTCTAACCTGTTATGTTCTGAAACTTTTAAAGTCATGTACTTTTTCTCTTTTTTATTTCTAATTTCAAAAGTCTGAAAATTCAAGATATTATTATTATTATTATTATGTTATTAGTACAATTACTATTAAAAATAACTATGACTACTAATTATTATGAATTATTATGAATCTACTTGTCCTAGTGAAAATCCTTGTTGGCATTTCCACACACCTCTAGATAAGCTAGGATTTTCTCTCTTCCATTTTTGATTTTTCACTTAATATATAATTATTGAGGGTTTACTATATGCTTGCATATGTGATAGACCCTGAAGATAAGCTAAGATATAACTATTGATTATGGTATTAGTAAGAAAAAGGGTCATGGCAGGGAGTTCCCTGGCAGTCCAGTAGTTAGGACTAGGTGCTTTCACTGCCGTGGACCCGGGTTCAATCCCTGGTTGGGAAACTTAAGATCCTGCAAGTTGCATGGGGTGGTCAAAAAAAAAAAAAAAAAGAAGAAGGAAAGAGAAAGAAAACGGGTCATGGTGTTATGTGAAAACCTTTAGGGGGAAGCCAGATCTGGTCTGGGGAAAAAGAGGATGCCTCTCAGAGAGGAAGCGACTCTTAGCTGGGATTGGAAGGATGAAGAGATGGAGGCTGGGGTAGGAAGGAGCATTCTGGGTGAAAGGAACAGCAGGTGGAATGGCCCTGTGGTAGGAGGGAGCATGGTTCCTTTCATGGAATGGAAGAAGGCCAGTGTGGCCTAGAACATGGGGAACGAGGAGTGGACAAATTTGAAGAGGCAGGCAAGGAGCTAGATACTAAAAAGGGCCTCATTGACCAGCATGAAGATTTTCATCTTTAAGAACAGTAGGAAGCCATCAGAAGGTTCGAGGCAGGGGAATAACATAGTCAGATTTGTGTTTTGAAAGAAAAAAAAATCATTCATTGTAAAGAACAGTTTGATTAGGAGGTAAGAGGAGATAGTAGAGGCCAGTTAGAAGGCTTTGGCAGTATCCAGAAGAGAGATGGTGATGGTTCAGAAAAGGGCAGTGGTGGGGAGGGCAGAGAGAAAGGTATGCATTCAAGAAGAAAGAAGACATATGGCAGGAGAAACACTCGATTTGGGAGATTGGGTATATGGGGTGTAAAGTAGAGGGAAAATCAAGGATGACCTGCTTAGCCTTCAGCCGGGAAGATACTCTTATTGTTATGTTGGTTTTGGATCTCTCCAGGTGAGATAATCTCTCCCTTTCATACATTTGGAGATGGGATTTTTTTCCCCCCCTTGGCTGTGCCGCACAGCTTTTGGAATCTCAGTTCCCGGACTGGGGATTGAACCTGGGCCACGGCAGGGAAAGCACCAAATCCTAACCACTAGACCACCAGGGAACTCCCTTGGAGATGGAATTAATGCTAAAAGAAGTTACCTCTTGCCCCATGATCATAGGAATAGGATAGAAGTTACCAGTTTCTTGTTCTTGCCAGTATTTGGCCTCATCTTTCCCAGAACCAACTTCCTCAGCCATTACCTTTTATTTTCCTACCCAAACTGGGATTCCAATGGCACATCAAGACAGCAGCCTACACAGCCCTTCCAGTTTTTCCAAGCTCTTCTTGCTCCCTGCCTCCTGAATGTGGCCTGTCAGTTTCTGTGTCTGAGTCTTTGCATGAAGGGCACCATCTATTTGGGATTCCCTTTATTCCCAGTCTGGGTCTCACTTTTTGCATCATTTAACCCCCAATTCAGGGAGCCTCCCCAGAGATAGGTTTCCCCATTCTACTCTGAACATACCTTTTAAAAAAATCCTTGAGGCATTTTGGATGGGTTTGAGGTTAGAAGTGGATCATTATACACATACACTCAGGTACTCAAGTTCCCTTTTAATTCTTAGGCAAAGATATAGAAACTCCCTGCTGAAGTGGGATGGCAGGAACAGAACAGCTTGTCTTGGAGTGGTGTTTCCCCGGCTCCTTGGTTCTCTGATGGAGGCACAGTGGTTGATGTAACGTGGAGTTTGCTATGATCCTGCCAGAATTGAGAAAACTTGAATTCTTACTACATCATTACTCTTTTATGCTCGGAGTTTACCTCATCTTTCCAAGATAACTTGTGCTATGCACTTCGCTTGAAGGAATTTTTCACATGCAGTGTCCTTCCATGTACTGTATACGTCATAAGCCTCCTCTCTTCTTGGCTTTTAGGTCATGCTGTTCCTGCAGGATCCCATGTGCGGCTGAATCTCCAGACTGGGGCAAGAGAAGTGAAACTCCAAGATGAGGACAAGCTTCGAAATAATTTGAAAGGGTTGAAAAAAGGCAAAAGGTATAGTGTCAACCCTAGGGACTGGGAGACTGACAGCACTGACCCTGTAATACTGAGAGTAATGACAATGTATTGTTTCTTACCCAAATACACATGGCTTTAAATTTTTTTGAAATTTAATAGCTTAGAATTTGTGATAAATCTGTCAGGGTTTTATGGATGTTTACTTCTATGGTCTGCAAAGCAAATTGATACTTTAAAAAAGGCTGTAGGGGGAATGCTTAACCTGCTTTAAAAATGAAGCCATTTTTCCCAGTACTTTAAGAGTACTCATTTGAATCCCAACACTTAATGCGCTGATTACAGATGGGTCATCTATTCATTAAAACAGGCCTGTTAGGCCTTCTGCTTTGCAGTAATACTTACTTGGTGAGCAATAAAATTGCATTTTAAAGTCTTTAATTCAGACCAACTTTTCCTCTTGTTAGTCTATATTAAAACAGGCTTTCAAAAGTTCTCCAATGGTAAGAGTTGCCTTATTTTTTAATAATCAGTTTAGATTATTTGCTTTTGGGCAATTCGTAGTCTCTATTTTTATGTTTTTTGTCTTGAGTTATCAAGTTTTTTTGCTTGCTATTTCCTGTGTAAGGGAGAAGGAGGTTGAGGCATGGGGTTGCAGGGGCTGCTGGAATTGTGCAGTTTGAAAGGTCAGTATAAATACCAGCCATGAAGTATCTAATACAAGGACCAGCAAATTATGGCCTGAAGCAAAATATTGGGACTACTGCCTTTTTTTGTATGACCCAGAAGCTAGGTTGTTGTTAACATTTTTTAATGGTTGAAAGAAAATGAAGAAGAAGAATATTTCATGACTGAAAATTATTTGAAATTCAGATTCCGGTGTCCATAAATAAAGTATTATTGGAACATAGCCATGCTCACTCATTTAGGTATTGTCTATGGCTGATTTCTTGCTACACTGACAGAGTTGAGTAGTTGGGAAAATCACCCCATAAGGCCTACAAAGCCTAAAATATTATCTGATTATTACAAATAGTTCGCTGTCCCTGTTCTAATACGAGCATATCTCATTTTATTGTGCCTCACTTTGTTGCGGTTCGCAGATACTGCGTTTTTCGCAAATTGAAGATTTGTGGTAACCCTGTGTCGAGCAAGTCTATTGCTACTATTTTTCCAACAGCATTTGCTCACTTCATGTCTCTGTGTCACATTTTGGTAATTTTCACAATATTTCAAACTTTTTCATTAATATTTGTTATGGTGATCCTGTGATTAGTTCTTTGATGAACAGATCTTTGATGTTAATTGGTTTTTTGGTTTGTATTGGTTTTTGTCATGTATCTTTTAATTAAGGTACCTACTTTTTTTTTAGACGTAATGCTATTGCACACTTAATAAACTACAGTATAGTGTAAACATAACTTATGTGCACTGGGAAGCCAAAAAATTTATGTGACTCGCTTTATTGCAATATTCACTTTATTGCGATGGTTTGGAACAGTGACCTCAATATCTCCTAGATATGCCTATTTATGTAAGTATTGGGAATCAATCATGGATTACTGTGTGGGGTTAGTGTTACTCAGTCCTTGGATTTTTATTATTTTAACAATATTTTGCAGTTAGATATGAGGCAGAAAGTTACCTTAGAGACCCAATTTTTACCTGGGTCTTTTCTTTTATATACCTGGCAAAAGGTCATCCATCCTGTCCATGTGGCACTCACAAGCCCATAAAGTAGCTTATTCAGATTTGGGCATTTTTCACTGTTGGAAAATTCAACTTTATATTATGATAGATAAGGAGCTATTTGTCGTCCTTATAGTCACCCCAAACTGGGAAGGATCTTTACTTTCCCCATCTCTCCAGATAGTCCTGAACCTGGATTAACCCAGGTTATATGATGATTATTTTCTCAGAACCGTCGAAGAAAGAATCAAATCTCGTTGTCGTAACCCCTATCAACCTCCCTCCCTCCTTAGCATGCATATACATACGTTTTTCAGTGTCTCAAAGTACTTAGGAAGTCTTTTCTCACATCTAAGTCAAGTCTTATTTTCTGAATAAGAAGTCTGATTTTTCTTCGTTTAAGAATATTGAGTTAGGAACTTGATGATTTTGGAGCTTTTTATTTGTTGGTTTTAATACTATGGGAAGTGATTTCTCCAATACCTGACCATAGATCATCAGTAGGAGCACTTATTGCTTTGTCTTGTTGCTCCTGTCTTTTTATACTAGAAAGCAGAGCCATCCATGTGGTCTGTAGTAGAGCCACCATAAGAGAAGAATATTCGTCCCTACTCCTGCCTCTTTGCTTTTCTCCTTTGGAATGTTTCTGAGGGCTCTGCCCTGGAATGGCCTCCAGGATATGCTGGACATGTCTTCTTCCTTCTCAGCATTTATAGCCAGCAGCAAACCTGTCTGAACAGAAGCCCAAAGGCGTTGACAAGGTGGTGTGGGTGTTCAGTGCTGTGAGCTCAGTGAGTCTCTGGTTGCCTTTGGTGGTGACTTCCTGCTCATGGAGTGGACCTCATCCTGTGCTCCTTTAATTCCACTTCACAGTGTCTTCCTGCCTCTTTAGTTCTGGAATGGGAACAGAGGCCAAAGGGCAGGGCTGATTTTCAAAACTGTTATAATATTTTGCTTATTGACTTAATTCTGTTTTGGGGAACAGGATCCACAGCTTTCCATCAGATTGTCAAAGAAGTTGGTGATCCCACAAAGTTAAGAACCACTGGCTAGGACTTCCCTGGTGGAGCAGTGGTTAAGAATCCGCCTGCCAGTGCAGGGGACACGGGTTCGAGCCCTGGTCCGGGAAGATCCCACATGCCGCGGAGCAACTAAGCCCGTGCGCCACAACTACAGAGCCTGCGCTCTAGAGCCCGCGAGCCACAACTACTGAGCCCGAGTGCCACAACTACTGAAACCCACACTCCTAAAGCCCATGCTCTGCAACAAGAGAAGCCACCCAATGAGAAGCCCGCGAACCGCAACGAAGAGTAGCCCCTGCTTGCTGCAACTAGAGAAAGCCCGTGTGCAGCAACAAAGGCCTAAGGCAGCCAAAAATAAAAATAAGTAAATTAAAAAAAAAAAAAAAGAACCACTGGCTAGAGAGAGATGGGGATAGTCCATTCAGCCTAATCCATGGCAGCTTCTCCATTAGAGCTGCTGGATGTGTGACTGGCCACACTGCTACCTAGAGCTACAGTTCCTGTGGGCTCTAAAGCCTGGGCAAGGTCTCCTGACTCTGACTTGTCCCAGAAGATTCTCTTGGCACTACCTGAGTTCAGTGTATAGTTGGCTCTCAGCAGGTTTTCCTTTTCCTCTTTGTGTGTTAGGTATTGCCATCTCCACTGGTTTTAGTCTGTATCCCTGTCAATCTCTCCATAGTACATCTCTATTTTTGCCTTGGAACAACCAGATTTTTGAGTCATCCTCTTATGTTTAGAGGGATAAGGGACAAACTGCATCCAAGTTGTTTCATTTTGGGTTGAGCATTTACCACGGTATAATATGGTATAGTAGTTAAGGGAGTGGGCCAAGGACAGGACCGTTTACTTACTCCATTCATTCATTTCACAAAAGACCCATTGAATGCCTATGTGCCAGGCACTGGGGATACAGTAGTAAACAAAACAGGCAAGATGCTAGCTTTATTGAGGTTGGCAGGCAGGAAAAGAGAGAAATAAGTATGCAAGTAAGGTAATTACAGATTATAATAAATACTAGGGAAGAAATAAGGTGATAAGTCCCTGAGGGAGGTAACTGTAGATAGGATAGTTTGAGAAGGCCTTCTCAAAGAGATGTTTGAACTGAGACCTGAAGAATGAGGGGCATTTAGTCATGCAGGGGGTTAGTTTTATAGGTTTATGGTTAGAACATTTCAGGCAGAAGAAACAAGAAGAGTTTCTGGCTTTGTTAAGGAAAGGGCTTTGTCAAGTTCAAGAAACAGGAAAATGATCAGGTTGACTAGAGGGTAGGAGAAGGAAGAAGACTAAGATGAGATTGGGAAGGTATGAGGGGCCAGATCATGTGGAATTTTGAGGAGCATGTTGAATGTTCTTCATTTAAGTAGAATTGTAATGGAAAGCCATTGGAGGATTGGGGGTGGGAGAGTCATTTAATATAGTTTAGCAAGATCATTCTAGTTGCTATGTATATGGAGGATAGATTGAAGGTGGACAAAAACAGATGCACAGAGACAATTAGAATGTCATTTAAGTGGATCAGGCAAACCATAATGGTGGCTTAGTCTATGGTGTGTGAAGGAGAGTGGATGAATTGGAGATTTAATTTGGAGGTAACAGCAATAAGACTTGCTTACGATTTAGATGTAGGGGTTGGAAAAAGGGTAGGGTTAGTGGTTCAGGGTAAAGCCTCATTTGGGATTTGCACAACTAGGTACTTGAAGGTACTATTTACTGAAATAGAAAAGATTGAGAGAGGGACAGTTTTATGGGGAGAACTATCAAGACCTATGTTTTAGATGTAATAAGTTTGGGGTGGCCATTAAACATCTGAGATCCAAGATATATCAGTAGTTGTACAGGAGTCTGGCTGGTACTCAGAGAAGAGGTTTGGGTCAAAGATGTAAATTTGGGCATCACTGCCTGATAGATATTTTAAAATATCTAGGTGAGAGGATAGAGATAGAGAAGAAAAGATTTTCCAGGATTGAACTCTGAGGTGTTCCAGCATATAGGATTTAGGTAGGAGATAAGGAACCAGCAAGAAGAGACAGAGAAGGAGTAAGGAAGAGGAAGAACCAGGAGAGTGTGGCAACAAGAAGCCAGGAAAGGAGAGTGTTTCAAGGAGGGAGGGGTGAACTGTGTAAATGCTGCTGAGCGGTTGAGGAACATGGCACTAGTGAAGAGTCCATTGGATTTGACCATCAGTTACTGGGAATTTTGATGAGCCGTTTTAGTGGGGTTGTGGGAATAAAATCCAGGTTAATGCATATGGCAACGTAAATAGCATTCAAGGAGGTGTGCATAGTGAATGAAGACAATGTGTTCATAAAGTTTTACTTAATCTGAACAGGAGTAGGGAAATGGCATGATAATTAGAGACTGTGGAGTCAAAGGAGTGTTGGTATGCTGATGGGAATAATCCAATCAAAGGGAAAATTGATGATGCAGGCAGGTGGGAGTGGTATAATTATGGGAGTTAAAGCTTTTGAAAAGGCAAGTGGGATCTCTAGTAAAGTTCAGCAGGGGCAGGGACACTGTCATCCATTCCAGTAGTAGGGAAAGCAGAAAATACAGATTTAGGTGCAGGTTGGTGTATAGAGTGGATGATGGAAAGGTGAGGGAGTTCTTGATAACATCTGTTTTTCTCAGTGAAGAATAAAGTGAGAATACCAGCTGAGGATAGTTGTATGTGTGCCTGTGTGTGTGCACAAACTCGTGTGTACCCACACATGGGCACATTTCTGTGTGTGCAGTTGGGGCTGAGAGTGGGTGATGATGGATAGCCTGGAGAATGGGACTTTAGGCAGTAAACAGATATACAGACATGACGGGATTAATCCTGACCAAGTATTGGAGGAAGGAGGAGATAATCTGTTCAAGTTATAGCCCTAAATACGTAACTCCCTCTTAGGGGTAAGGGTCAGGGCAGTGGCATCCTCATGCAGCTGGCAGTGGGTGATTCTCTGACAGGAAAGGGGTTCTCTTTCCTACCTTGTAGGGTTGTGGTAATGATTTGAATGAAATATTACTTCTAAAGGGTTAACATAGTGCCTGACACATGGATAAGTCGTCTGTAAATGGGAGTGATTAGCTATTATTAATTAGTTTAGGAGGACTGGGGTTTAAAGAAGTCAAGTGTTTTTCTGAGGGCCCTAAGGGGTCTCTAGGATGAATCAAGGACTGTGAGTGAGTACCTCTCATGAGACCTGAGGCTGGCTAGGATCTTGGACCATGAGACTGATGTACTCATCTCGCCTGGAACAGAGAGTGGTCCAGTAGCCCCTTCCTCCCCAGCCTCTGATATATCTCCAGGGATATCTGGATTCCTCCCTCCCCCTGCCCTGCCAGCTGGACAGTCTTGTCATGCACAGCCCACTTTCTACACTTCCCTTAGTCTGTATGTACCACTCTTTATCTTACCTCTGTTCCCTGAACTGAAGTGAGTACTGGTAGCAAAACGTGCCTTCCACCCCCTCACCCCATGAATACCTTCTCTCCAGTCAAGATGAATTGTTGTGGCTTGGATCAGCTCCAGAGCTCTTTGTGAGGATACCACTCTAGTCTCTGCCAGGTTCCTGACATTATGTCCACATTGGTTCCTTTCTTCCCTGTCCTTGGAGGCTGGCTATGGAAGGTGGCTGGCCTCGATTTTAGTTCTCAGTATCTCAGACTCATTCCTTTGTCAGGTTGACTCATACCTCCTGCATGTACTCTGTGCTCAGGGGTTGGTCTTAAGGGTATGAATTTATCCAACCTGTTTTTGTAAAGATAGACTGAGTCGTCAAATCAGGTCAGGCACACACTTGGGGGGCTCAGGTCCCTGTTGGTCTCTTTCCTAGAAGAATATAAATAGGGTATATGTTATTTCCTCTGTCTGTGCCCAGTGTCCTCCAGGAGGTCTTACTCTGGCACGTACTGAGAGAGCAGCATCGCACAGACATTCTAGACTTGTTCTGCCCGAGTAGCTGGCTGAGAGCTCTCTGTCCATGGTGGGCTTCTCTCTGCCTCATGCCATTTTCTCCTCTTTCATGAAGTGACTCCATCTTCAGCTCTTTCCTCCTCTAGCTTCAAGGTGAGATTACCCTGTTAGACTTCTGGCTGACCCACGGCAAAGTTAGGATAGTGTGCTCTGAGTTAAAGCTGGCCTGGATTAGCTGGCCTTGGAGTGCCAGCCACCCAGAGGGGTTTTCTTTCTTGGGAAAGATGGTGCCCCCCTTGTGACTCTCAACTTCTCTTTGGACAGGCTGGACATCAACACCAATACCTATACATCTCAGGACCTCAAGAGTGCACTGGCAAAATTCAAGGAGGGGGCAGATATGGAGAGTTCAAAGGAAGACAAGGTTTGTGATGTTGTTTATAGTGAGTTCATATCATCCTGCAGAATGGCCTTGAAGGGAATCACTTTCTCCTGAAGCTTTAGCAGTAAACATGGGATAATAATAACAATAATATTATAAAATAATTTAAAGAGCCAAGTAAGTTAATGCCAAATAAGTAACCCTTTACAGACTCTTAAAAAAAATGCTGGGAGCTTTTCTGTCATCGTTTACGTTAGGATCCAACTTCCCATTACATATCTGGAAAAATTGAAGCAGAAAGCAGAGAGAGCCATACTCTGCATTACCACAGACATCAGTGAGGGGAATAGAGATTAAAACCCAGATCTCTTCACTTATACTTGGATTAGACACAAATTTAAAGGACAGAGGACCTAGGCCAGGAAGGAAGGAGCCCAAGTCCTTTGAACATGTAGCAAACCTTTTCCAGACCTCAAATTCCTTAAATGTACAACAGATGGCTGAGGTTTCCTCCAGCTCTAAATTTGTTTATAAGCTAAGGGAATGAGAAGGAGAAAGAGGCAGAATTGCAGCCCTTTGGTTACGCCTCTAATGTCTGGGATGGCTCGTGGATCCCGACCTATCAGAATGAAGTCTTATTCTTAGATGGATCATGAGCTCATGTGATAACCAGAGAATGTTGCAAATCAGTTTTTACATTTCCACTTGAGTCCTGTGCTTGAAAGAACCTCCTCCAATGGCTGCCTTGCAGACCTTTCTAAGTTCTCCCTCCCCCTTCTCCTCTTCACAAGCCCCTTTGCTTTGTATTATATTTCTCTGCCCTCACGCCAGAATTCTGGCAGTATCTTGGAAAGGCAACACCAGGTTCTTGACAGCCTGTGTGTTAGTGGAGGAAGCTTTAGGTCCCTCAGATCCTTCAGAGCTAAGTATTTCTGAGACAGATGGACTTTGTGTGTGTGTGTATGTGTGTGCGTGTGCGTGCACATGTGTGTGTGTGTTGGAGAGGACCTCAGGAGGAGGTGTTAATATGCAGGCCAAGTCTCCAAGTCTTTACTCATCTTACCAAAGTCTCATCTCCCAACGTGGAGAGTGTATGTGGTATGAGAAGGTGAGTAGCAGGATGGCAGCAATTGTGGTAAAGGAAGGTGATGCATAAAATTATATCCCATTGCAGGTGTATTAACTGTGGGGGTGGAGAGGTGTGAGGAAAAGTAAATCCCCTACCTGCTGAAGGTGAGGCCAGCAGAGGAGAGCAGTGCATGCTTAGGTGCCTGGAGCAGAGATTGGTATTCCTGTGACCAGGGGTTGGGCTCATTACTACTCATTCTCTCACCATGAGCTCCACATGGAGCAGATGGGAACATAAAAGTTGGCCCCTGTTCCATGTTTTCTCTGTGGGTGGAAGACTCACTGCACCCCTGTTTCTTCTCTTTGCTCCCTTTAATGGCGTTCTTATCCCCTAATTCAATTAGTGTAGAAAAGTATGAATATTATGAAAATATTTTTTAAATGGAAAAGCAAGAGATTATTTAAGTTTTCAGTTGCTGTTTTTTTTGCAAGTAAAAATAATTCTTTCCCTGTGCAAGGGGAGATCCCAATAATGGTAGCCAAATACGACACCTCTGTACCAGCTCATTTGAGTCAGCTGCCACTTCTGACCTATGGCTGCCACACTGTTTCTTTACTTCTGTGGCACTTAGGTTGTTAGCTCCTTCACTGAGGTGCTGGGTCCTAGGTTCTTTTTCTCATTTTCATTTGTATCCTTCCTGGACTGACTCAGCTCCCTGCCAGTGCATTGGGACTGGCAAATAAATTAACTTGAAGTAGGTTGGGGAGTTTCTTACATGTCTCAAGCTCCTGGCTGCAGATACCATAATACTTTTTGTTTATCAATATTAAAACAAAACCTTTGCATGGTGACTTGCAATTTATAAAGACAATACTGTGAGATATTGTGTCGTATCTTAACCACTTGAGTGAATTTTTTTTACCTGATTTTTTTGGGGGAAGGGCATCAATTCCATTATATCCATTGGTAACTTATTAGATTTAAGTGAATCAGTCCTTCCCAGAGTCCCTTGCTTTTTTGTGTGTGTGTGTGTGGTACGCGGGCCTCTCACTGTTGTGGCCTCTCCCATTGCGGAGCACAGGCTCTGGACGCGCAGGCTCAGCGGCCATGGCTCACGGGCCCAGCCGCTCCGCGGCATGTGGGATCTTCCCGGACCGGGGCACAAACCCGTGTCCCCTGCATCGGCAGGTGGACTCTCAACCACTGCGCCACTAGGGAAGCCCCCAGAGTCCCTTGCTTTGTGGAAAATCTCTGTCTTACCCAACACATTTGGGCCGTTTTTGTTGAACCTGATCTCTTTATCCCCCTACTATCAAACAAATTGCTTGATGCTTTATGTTTTTATCATGTCAGCTGTTATTTACCTACATCCTATAAATTGCTCCATTAAAAAATACAGTCTTCTTTTTAAAAAATATTTATTTATTTATTTTATTTATTTTTGGCTGCGTTGGGTCTTAGTTGTGGCATGTGGGATCTTCACTGCGGCATGTGGGATCTTTTGTTGTGGCGCACGGGCTCTTCGTTGTGGTACACGGGTTTCTCTCTTTCTAGTTGTGGCGTGTGGATTTTTTCTCTCCAGTTGAGGCGTGTGGGCTTAGTTGCCCCGTGGCATGTTGGATCTTAGTTCCCCAACCAGGGATCGAACCTGCGTCCTCTGCATCTGAAGGCAGATTCTTTACCACTGGAACACCAGGAAGTCCCCCAAATATGGCCTTCTTAAACTTTTGATTCTGGACAAGATAAAATAGACTCATTTCTCCCTATTCTTCCTGCTCAGGACAACTAAAAATCCTGGACATAATACTAAAAGCAAACATAAGAAGACTTTAAAGGTGAGAAGAAGAAGGTGGATTAGATAGGGACCTTGGAATTTCAGGGATGACATGGCAGTGAGTTCCTTGGCTTTCTTTTTGCCGTCTGTATATCCCAGAATGGGCACTGGAGAAGCCCATATCATGGAAATAGCAACAGGTACAGATAGAGAAAAGGCCCTAAGAAAGGCCTGCTCTTCGTAAGATAGAACTAGGAAAAGGGCAGCCTAATAGAACAAAAAACTTTTTGACAATACTTATTCTGCTTTAGCCAAAGACCTCCCTTAGTGCCAGTGGGAGTTGATTGGGGAACTTGTATTTCCACCTCCCATTTGTTGTAGTATAGCAAAGCTGTACTCTCTTTCCTCTACCAGAGTGGTGTCAGCAGAAGCTGAGTGGGGAGCCTGACCTTGCACCCCCTTTGGTGGCAATAGATGGTGTGAGGCAGTGCTCTTCTACCTCAGTCAAGGTGATGTCAGGGAGAGTTGAGCAGAGAGCCTGAATTTCTACTCTCTGCCTGGTGGTAGAAGACTATTCTCTGCTTCTCCCACTGCTGTGGTACCAGCAGAGACCAAGTATGGAGCCTGGTTTTCACCCTTCACATGCGTGTAGCAGGCTGCTTTTTCTGTTGGGGTGGTGTCAGCAGAGGCCAAGAAGGGAACCTGAATGTGTGTCTCCTCCCTGGCAGCACCAAGGTAGTTTTTCACTTCTCTTAGCTTCAGCAATGCTAGAGGGCTGGTGAATGGAGAGTCTGTCCTTCTACCCTCCATCTGGTGGGAACAAGGCAGCGTAAGTCAGCATTCTGCTTTCTACTCTGGGGCGGTGTTAATGGGGTTAAGTGAGGAGCCTGAACTTCTACCCTCAGATCAGCAGTGATGAGGCAGTGCTTCAGTTACCCTGCCAAGGTGATGTCAGTATAGGCCAAGGAAGGGCTTCCATTCCCAATGCTGAGTGTCCAGCAGTGGCAGATGATGCTCTTCCTTCTCCTAACAAGAGAGTGGTGGTAGGGTTTTGGAGGGAAGGGAGATGGAGAAAGGAATTTTGCATATGAAGTTCTGGGAATGCTCCTTAGTAACCCACAAGAGAAACCGACCAGAATTAACACAACAGATTGGAGAATGGAGCTACAGTGTGGAATACTGCCCAGGTTTTTAGATTAGCTCTAGGTAGTACACACAGGAAGCAGACCAAAATAACACTGCAAATTCTGTGAAAGCTAAATTGTCTTGGGGTCACAACTGTACAAGAACACCAGAACCAATATATTAAACCTAAACAGTGTGACTGCCTACTGAAAAAGAAGTTTCAGTAGAATTCAGAGTCATAACTTAATACTCAAAATGCCTAGTATACCAAAAGTCACTCATCATACCAAGAACCAGGAAAATCAAAACTTGAATTAGGAAAGACAATTAACCAATGCCAACAGTGAGATGACCTAGGAGTTGGTATTATCAAACAAGAATTTTAAAGCAGTTATCATAAAAATGCTTCAAGCAGTTATGTACACTCTTGAGACAAATGATAACCTCAGCAGAGAAATAGAAGACATAAGAAAGAGCATAGAATTTTGGAACTGAAAAATACAACTGAAAATTAGAAAAATAATCACTGGATAGGCTTAATAGTAGAATAGAGATGAGAAAGAAGAGAATCAGTGAACTTAAAGACATAAAAAGTCATCTAAGTAACAGAAAACAGATTGAAAAAAAAATGAACAGAGACTTAAGGACCTGTAGGACTATAACAGAAAATCTAAGATTTGTGTCACAGAGTCTCAGAAGGAGAGGAGAAAGAATATCGGGCTGAGAAAATAATCAAAGAAATAAAGATGGAAAACTCCCCCAATGGGTGAAAGATATAAACCCACAGATTCATGAAGCTGAGTGAATTCTAAATAGGATAAATTCAAAGAAATCAATGCCATAACACATCACAGTCAACCTTCTGAAAACTAAAGACAGAAAAAAAATCTGGGAAGCAGCAAGACAGAAACCACATACTGTCAATAGGGAATAACGATTGAATGACAGCATCTTTTTCATCTGAGATCACAGAGGCCAAAAATATGTGGCATATTTTTCAAGTGCTGAAAAAAACAAATTGTTCACTCAGAATTCTGTAGCCAATAAAAATCTCCTGCAGGAGTGTCAGGGATAAAATCAAGACACTCTCACAAAAAAGAAAATTAAAAGAATTTATCACCAGCAGACCTACCTAAAAGAATGACTGAAGAATATTTTTCAAAGAGAAAGGAAATAATAACAGAAGAAATCATGGACCATTGGGAAGAAAGAACAGTGAAGTGAATAAAAGTAAGGGAAACTATAATAGACTATCCTTCTCTTGAAGTTTTAAAATTATGTTTGATAGTTGTAGCAAAAATTATGACATCATCTGTAATTCCGTGTATGTTTAATAATATATGTTCAACTGCCAGAGTTACCACTTTCTGTTTCTTTGCTGCGCTTTCAACTTTGTTGATCAGTTCTCTCTTTTGATTATCCATTTTTATGAAATGTTACATGGGTTTATCCTTGGGAGATGAGGAAGCCATATAACCACACACTTGACATCTGTGTGTGAACTGCATAATGGATGCACAGTGATAGTTCACTGTCAGATTTTGAAATAAATAATGTGATCAGCCACTGTTCATGATTGGCATTTATGTTATTTACATAGTGATTTATGGACTGAAGCGCTAGCAGCAAAGTTGGTACTTAATGCAATTAAAGTTAAATATATGATGGCAACTGAAGTTTGCATCATGTTGGGAGACTAGTATTATTTAAACTGTGGTTGAAAGTGGTGCATATCAGATCTGTACAAAGCAAGGACTGTCTATCTGAAAAAAGACTTGTGTATATCTAGAACATATAAAGAACCCTCAAAACTCAACAGTAAAAACCAACAAACAATTTGAAAATGGGAAGAGGACATGAACAAACATTTCACCAAAGAGGATATGTAGATGGCAAATAAGCACATGAAAAAATGTTTAATGTCATTAGATGTTAGAGATATGCAAATTAAATTCACCATGAAATATCACTATACATCTATTACTATTTAATGATAATACAATCTGTTAGATAGATAGTAATAGATAGCAGTATCTATTACTATTAAATGATAATACTAAATACTAGTGAGGATGTGGAGAAACTGGATCTTTCATACATTGTTGGTGGGAATATAAAATGGTTCAGCTACTCTGGAAAGTAGTTGGGCTCTTTCTTATAAAACCAAACATATGCTTATCATTATGACCCAGCAATTACACTCTTGGGCACTTATCCCAGACAAATAAGAACTTAAGTTTATTTTTTAAATTTTATTTTATTTTTGGCTGTGTTGGATCTTCATTGCTGTGTGAGGGCTTTTGCTAGTTGCGGCGAGCGGGGGCTACTCTTTATTGCGGTGCGCGGGCTTCTCACTGTTGTGGCTTCTCTTGTTGCAGAGCATGGGCTCTAGGTGCATGGGATTCAGTAGTTGTGGCATGCGGGCTCAGTAGTTGTGGCTCATGGGCTGTAGAGCGCAGGCTCAGTAGTTGTGGCGCACGGGCTTAGTTGCTCTGCGGCATGTAGGACCTTCCCAGGCCAGGGATCAAACCCATGTCCCCTGCATTGGCAGGCAGATTCTTAACCACTGCACCACCAGGGAAGCCCCCAAGTTTATTTTTTAAAAAACCTTTATACAGGGTTTCCCTGGTGGCGCAGTGGTTGAGGGTCCGCCTGCCGATGCAGGGGACACAGGTTCGTGCCCCGGTCCGGGAAGATCCCACATGCCGCGGAGCGGCTGGGCCCATGAGCCATGGCCGCTGAGCCTGCGCATCTGGAGCCTGTGCTCCGCAATGGGAGAGGCCACAACAGTGAGAGGCCCGCATACTGCAAAAAAATAAACCAAAAAAACCTTTATACAAATGTTCATGCGGTTTTATTCATAATACTCCAAACCTGGAAACAAACATTCTTCAACAGGTGAATGTTTAAACAAACTGTACATCTATATAATGGAATACTACTCAGCATTAAAAAGAAACAAACCATTGATATTTACAGTAACTTGGATAGATCTCAAGTGCATTAAGTTTAGTAAAAGGGCCAATCTCAATAAATTACAGACTGTGTAACTGTCTGTATAGCTTTCACCAAATGCTAGAATTATAGATATGGAGAACAAATTAGTGGTTGCCAGGGCATAGGGACAGGAGGCAAGGGATGAGAGGATGAGGTGCAACTATAGAGGACTATGGTGGAGTTGTTTGATGGTGATTGAACAGTTCTGTAACTTGATTGTTCCGTTATGAATCTGTATATTAGATAAAATTATAGAGAATGATGCACACACATACATGCAAATGTGTACATGTAAAAGCTGGTGAAATCTGAATAAGGCTTGTGGTCTAGTTAATAGTATTGTACCTATGTCACTTTCTTGGTTTTGACATTGTGCTGTTATTGCATAAGATGTTACCATCGGAGGAAGCTGAATGAAGGTTATATAGTACTCTTGTGTATTATTTTTGTAATTTCCTTTGAGTTTATAATTACTGCAAAATTAAAAGTTTTGTTTTGTTAAAGGCCTTCCTGGGGGCATGCATCATTTTTGTTAGGCAGAGGTGACTAGTTTCTTATCCTGCTCACTTGTCTGTCATCCCACAGCTCTAGGCAGTGACTCAGCTTTCCTAGACCTCTTTGCCTGGCCTTTGGCAGCCACCCAGAGTCCTCTAGCTGGGTGTAAGGAGAGCATTTCACTGTTTAGCCTAAAGGAGAAGAATATGGCATCGCATAGATGAGATTGCTCTGCTAGGAACTTGGTTTTTTTTTTAAGAGAGACTGATTCATTTCTTTGGTTGGTGTTTCTATGGAGTCCTTGTAACTGGAGAGAAAACCCATAGGTAATAGATGAGCAATTTGGAGCTGACAGCTGCTCATCATCCTGCTTTTTATAAATATTCGGGCCTTTTAATTATTCTTGGAAGATAGAGACATAAGCCACTGTGACCTTTCAGACTCTCTTTATAAGCACTATCCTCTAAAATTGGGAAGAAAACAAAAAGTGTCACATGTATAAAATATCTAATTAAAGCCTCTTATTCACCTCCAACATAACTTCATTTTAAAATCTTTATATGTGTGTGGGGTGGGGAGGTACTGAGCGAAAATTGTTTGAGACGAGTATAGTACATGCAGTAATTTAGCTACTTCAAAAGTTGAACAAATTGTACACCTGTAGTTAGATTGACAGTAATGACAGAGATTTAATTTTCATCAGCAAATTGCTCCCACTCTGACAGCTCTTTACCCACAGTTTCCTCCATCCGGGTTTCCCTAAAATGTTGCTGGATGGGGCAGGGGCAAAGCAAAGATATTCTATGATTGTAGAAGAAAGAGAACCAAGGTGTGGATTATTCCACCTTAGACCTCAGCTTTCCCATGTGAGGTTAAGGGTTGGAAGGTGAGCTTGCATTGCTTCCTCTGACCTCAGTGATTACAAGAATACTTGACATTCTTCCGAACATTGGAAGGCATACTGAGATAGGTGAACCTTGAAAAATCTTGAGTGTGTTCTTGGGGCAGAGGGTTACATGGGTAGACTCTGAGGGCTCTCTATTCTCTGGGCATCTTGGAAAGTATCAGGACTTTTGATAGTACAGATTAAAGAAGATTGCCTCCTAGAGCAGCAGTTCTTTGAGGATGGGTATCCATGGTAGACCACAGGAGTCTTGGGGAGATGTCTTCAATCGAGGATTAACCATCTCTTTGCTACTCTCCTTAGGCAAGGCAGGCCAAAGTTAAACGGCTGTTCCGTCCCATTGAGGAGCTGAAGAAGGACTTTGAGGAGCTGAATGTTGTCATTGAGACTGACATGCAGATCATGGTACGACTGATCAACAAGTTCAATAGTTCCAACTCCAGCCTGGAAGAGAAGATTGCGGCACTCTTTGATCTTGAATATTATGTCCATCAGGTATTATATTTCATTGTCTGTCAGTTTAACTTTTAACTAACAGCTCCAAAAAATAACACCCACTGCCCAAGGCCCTACGAAAATATTGTCACCATCTTTCCTTCTCTCTCAAGGTGTTCAACATTTTTTTAAATATTTATTTATTTATTTATTTATTTTTGGCTGTGTGGGGTCTTCGTTGCTGCACGCGGGCTTTGTTTAGTTGTGGTGAGCAGAGGCTACTCTTCGTTGCGGTGTGTGAGGGCTTCTCATTGCAGTGGTTTTTCTTGTTGTGGAACATGGGCTCTAGGTGCATGGGCTTCAGAAGTTGTGGCTCGCGGGCTCTAGAGCGCAGGCTCAGTAGTTGTGGCGCCCGGGCCTAGTTACTCTGCAGCATGTGGGATCTTTCCGGACCAGGGCTCGAACCCATGTTCCCTGCATTAGCAGGCAGATTCTTAACCACCGCGCCACCAGGGAAGCCCGGTATATAGCATTGTTAATCTAGGCCAATATCTGTTGTAGTAAGATATCTTCTTACAGACCAGAGCCAAGCTCTTTCTCATTTGGAGTGTTACTTCATTTAATTTTTCAACACTGAGGATACAGCAGAGGTAAAATAGATGTGGTACTTGTTCCATGTAGCTTATAGTCTGGAAGTGAGAGTGATTAAATAATGAATAATTGAACAATGAAAAAATTAACAATTTAATAATGAGATAATTTAAGACTGTGATAAGGGCTCCAGAGGGTAATGTGTGAATATATAACAGGGGAACTTAGCCTAGTCAGGGACACTGGGGAAGGCTTCTCTGAAGTTGTGCCATTTAGGCTGAGCATTAAAGGATGATTAGGAGTTAACTAGGCAAAGAGGGGAGATTGGAGCTGGGGGTGGCAAACTATGGCCCACTTTTGTGAACAAAGTTTTATTGGAACACAGTCACATCTGTTTATGTGTTGTTTTATTGCTTTTGACTGTTTTACTGCTACAGTGGCAGAGTCAAGTGGTTGTGAGCCACATGGCTCACAAAGCCAAAAATGTTTACTTTCAGGCCCTTCAGGAAAAGTTTGCCCCATTGTATTAGAGCATTAGAGGCAGAGGAAACAGCATGTGCAAAAATTCTGAGTCAGAGAAGAACTTGGTGAGATTGAGGACCTGGAAAAGACTGGAGTGACTGGAGCACAGAGACCAGTGGGTGGGGTGGCATAGATAAAGGGGAAAGGTTAGGGAGTCAGAGAGGTGAGGTTTGGAAAATCATTCTCTTCATGATTTTATCCTTGATCCTAAGAACCACTGGGGAGTTTGAAGCAGGGAAATGACTGATCAGACTTGTGCCATAATTGTAATAGTTAATGTTTATTGAGCATTATCATATACTAGGCACATATTCAAGTGCCTTGTACACATTAATTCATTGACTTCCATACCTGCCTTTGGAGTACTACTGTTAATCCCATTTTATAACTGAGGCAAATAAAACACAGGTCACATTTGTGATTTCCCAAGGTCAGCCAGTTAGTGAGTGTAGAGCTGGGATTTGCAACAAGATCTGTCTCACCCTAAACTCTGTGCTCTAAACCTTTTGGCTACTCACAGGATACTGGTGCCATCTGGATGAAGCTCAGAGGAGAATAGGTGGATATAAGTGGAAGGAGCCAAGAGAGGTCATGCACTTATTGAATAAGTTAATTTATTGCACGCCTGTTAAGTTCCAGGCACTGTTCCAGTCACTTAAGATACATTTGTGAACAAAATTGGAGCTTACCTTCTAGAAGAGGCAGATAGACAACAAACATAACTAACAAGTAAATTATATATAATATGTTTGAAGGTGATAGATACTATTCAAAAATAAAAAGTAGAGCAGGATAAGGATTGGCAGTGTTGGGAAGGAAGATTTCAGACAGGAGCAACAGCAAGTACCGAATCCTAAAGGTGGGAGCATATCTAGTGTGTTTGGGGAACAATAATGTGGCAGGAGCTAAGAGAAGGGGGAGGGAAGTAGGTAAAACTTGGAGAGATAAGAGAAGGGAGATCACGGAGCGCCGTGGAAAAGAATGAAATTGGACAGACACTGTTTGGAGGATGTTGAGCAGAAGAAGCATTTGATCTGACTTACTTTTAAAGGATCCCTCTGGCTGTGTGTTGAAAATTAGTCTGTAGGCCGAGGGCATGGGTAGAAGCAGGAAAACCAGATAGGAGGCTATTGCAGTAATCCAGACTAGGGGCGATGGTGGCCTGGGAAAGCTGTGCAATCATAATCAAAGGCTTGTTTGAGATCTTCATCAAGACATAGATCTTCAGCATCCTCCCACGCACGACAGCGTCCTTGTTCTCTATAAACTAGGCCAAAAGACATTCTTTAGGATGTTGCCAGCCTTTGTGTTGAGAGAGGATGAGTGTGTACTGTATCTGCAGGAATTATGGGGTGGCCTCTTCATCTCTCTCTGCTCATAACTCTTTCTCAGGCCTCAAACAGCAGGTCTGTGATCCTTTTAGAGAAGAAAATGGACCTGGGTTCTCTTTCCTCTTTCCAGTCTTTCTCTCCAGGGTAAAAAACAAAAATTCCAACAGCTTTTCCGTTATAGATATTTAAAGGATTAAGGATCCTAGGGGTTATTGGCCAACTCAGTCCTGCTCTGATGTTGACAGCTTTTACTCTTTCTCATCTTAACATACTTGGATGGATCTTTAGGTATCAGGCTTCAGGCTCTTTAGTTGCAGCATAAAAGGCCAAATGACCGTTTATAAGAGCTTATCTTACCTAGGGGGAGTGAGTACACAGGAGGCTAGCAGGGCCCTAACAAATTTTATTTCCCTTGCAGGTTCTTTGGTCACCCTGCAGTGTCATCTCTAGGCTGATAACCCATTCTGCTTTCATGGGTCACTGGGTAGGATTAACAGTTTCTTGGACATCACCAAACTTAGCCTGTGGTCAGTCCAGGAACCAGTCCCTGCATGGAGACCAAACTTGATCTTTTGGCAGAAGAGTCATAAGTGTTTTGGGTGATTGGTCTTTTGAGTAGAAATATGGATAAGGTGGTTTGGGCTGGTATGTCGGGCTTCCTGCAGCAGTGTTGTGATTTCACCAGGGGATTAAAGAAGACATAGCTCGGCCTTAAGTTCCAGTTGCGATGGGGAATTAGGGTGATGTAGTACTAGCTTTGAGGAAGATAGAACTCTTCTTGCCAGGAACTTACTTAGTCCATTTCTATTCTAGACTTACTGATTGGCAGTTTTGAGGAGCTATGGGCTTCAAGGACCCAAAGTGGATCTGCCCAAGGATTCCTCACAGCCATGTTTGAATTATTAAACGAGATTTGTGAAAAGCAAAACTGTGTGTGTGGAAACAGTGTGTGAGTTGTTTATGAGGAACAGCCACTGTCTGCCCCATCCACCCTGGGGTGGTGTATTTGCCTTCCCTCATGTGACTCCTCAGTTATTTACCATCATTTCTCTCGTTCTTTATTCTCTTGGTTCTCTCATCGTCTTGTCAGTTTTCTGGTTCCCTTTTTCCCTCCTGAGTGTTGGCACAGTTCCCTACTGCCTCCTTCCTTATGTGCTCCCTGCTTCTACCTTGAGCTCCTTTCCACCTGTCCCACCCAATCCTGAGGGCAGCCTGGGAAAAGTTCTGGCCCCAGACCCAGGCTCTGGTCATGCCTTCTCCTGTGTGATACTGGGCGGGGTCCAGATTTTGGAGCTTGGGGATGCAATAGACAGAGTGACTCTTTTCTTCCTAGTTTCCAGTGAAATAACAAATGAGAAAACATCTTGAAAAGGCTGAAGTGCTTATATAAATGTCAGCATTTATAATACCCTGGATTATCTTTGTAGTAAGGAAGATAAACTGAATCTAGAATAGAACCTCTGTGACTCTGGGCTGTGTTGCTTTGCTCTGCTAGGGACTCATACCAGCCTTGATAGGTAGCCATCTCAGGCATGAAATGAGCCAGAGTTTTATATCTAGAAAACTTGGAGGAAGGAAGATCAAAGGAGAGGTAGTGAATTCTTAGATTTTAAAATCAAAGTATGTGAGGAAGGAAGACTCAGTAAGTATTATTTATTTATTATTTATGTTTTTGGCTGCGTCGGGTCTTAGTTGCAGCATGCGGTATCTTTTGTTGCGGTGCGTGGGCTTCTCTCTAGTTGTGGTGCGTGGGCTCAGTAGTTGCAGTGCACACGGGCTTAGTTGCCCCGCGGCATGTGGGATCTTAGTTCCCCAACCAGGAATCAAACCTGTGTCCCCTGCATTGGAAGGCGGATTCTTAACCACTGGACTACCAGGGAAGTCCCGTATTATTTGTGCTTATGTCAGCAAAGCACCCAGCTCTGAGTCTTCCTAGTTAGCTGGGCTATGGCCCAGTAAATCATTCCTCTTCATAGGACATATTAGGGCAGACAAATGCCAACCCTGGCTTGGGGACCTTATGACAGAGCAGACTCCATGCTTACTTCATGGCCCTGGATTGGCCATCTCTTCAGGTTTGTGGTACAAGCGACCCATTCATTTTGTTGATACACATACACCAGATTGCCTTTTTTACTCACAGTGGAGTTTATTTCAGTAACATCTTTTTCTGATCAAATTTATTCATTGGTTTAATGATGATTTATTGAACACTTAACTATATGCTTACACTGTTGTAATCACTGGGCGTATACCACTGGACAGAAAGACAAAAACCCCTGCTCTTGTGGTTGAGTATAAGAATGATCTTCTAAGTGGTAAAAATGGGCTAGGCTTCTCCAAAAACACAGGCAGAGTCAAATACAGCCCTTCAAACTGGATTTCTCTGTTAGAGCCATCTTCCAGTTTGGAAAGATACAGTCAGGTAGGAAAGGGCTCAGTGGTGTCTGGAGGAAAAAGGTGGATAGTAGTCACATTGTTGTTGGGCTCTAGTTTCCTGAGTTTTCCTGATGATTTGTAGAGTGGGATCAGCATGTAGACAAGAGACAGCTTTTATAGCAACAGAGATATTTTCAAGGGAGACTGTAGCTACTGCATGGGGAAAACAGGATCCAGTGACCTTTCTGAGGAAGTTGAGTCTTCTTGTTCCCGGATACCAATAAAGCTTGGGGAATGAGATTCCCTATAGAATAAAAGAGACAGAGTCTGGACTTGGGGCTTTGGACCTTAAGTATAGCCTAGACCAGTGTTGTCCGAAGGAACTTTATGGGATGGTAGAAATGTTCTGCACTGTCCAATAATAGCCACTAGTGAGTAGCACAGACCTAGGCTAAAGCTTTTGAGAGAGAGACTTTTGTGCAGATTTATCATGAGTGTCCTCAGATTCAGTCAACCTTAGACTATAAAGTGAGGAAGAGGGAAGAGAAGCGTACTATTGTTATTCTTCTCCTAGCACTTTTCCAGCCCTTTCCCTGCAACAGAGTTCCTATTGCAGTCCCTGATTTCTAATTAAAAATCAGCTTTTTAAAAAGTGTCTGCTGCCTCCACTGCCCCCATTGAGGCTGGACACCAACAGGAAGCATAGTGCCATTTACTACTGCTGATGACACCAGATCTTTGTGTTAACAGCTTGTATATTATGAGTAAGCTTGTGACTCATTACGGTATTAGAATTTTCCAGGACGTTTTGGCATAAGCAATTGCTAGGTACCATTTCTGCCAGTTCCCACGCAGGTGCTCATAAATCATGTTGGGTGAATTAGGAGTTCTCAAATTTAAGATTATTTTAAAATTTAGTTTGTTTTCACAAACCCTTTCCTAATTAGAAAGGCCACCGACACTTTTTACTTGATTTTTTAGTTTGTTCTTCAATAGTCACCAAAAGAAAGGCTCTTCTTTCCTTGATGTCTGTACTGTACTAAGCAGTGCCTCTGTTGCAGATGGATAATGCACAGGACCTGCTTTCCTTCGGTGGCCTTCAAGTGGTGATCAACGGGCTGAACAGCACAGAACCCCTGCTGAAGGAGTATGCTGCATTTGTGCTGGGTGCTGCGTTTTCCAGGTGAGCAGCATGGATGGACATCCCATTGGCCAGGATCCTTTGGAACCTTCAGGTGAAGTCTAGCTTTACTCTTGGCCTGACTGGCCTGGAAGAAGGTTACATTTGAACTCATGCACATCTCTATCCACAGTTTAGTGTAATCCCATTGAAACTAGAGTAAGAATTTGATTCTGCCCTTATTCCAAGTAGATAAGAATTTTCACCCATGTTGTCAGCATCTGTGACTCTTGATTCCCCCTCATCTTATATGTATGGACTTTTTTTTTTTTTTTTTTTTGGCTGTGTTGTGTCTTCGTTGCTGTGCGTGGGCTTTCTCTAGTTGTGGCTAGCGGGGGCTACTCTTTGTTGCAGTGAGCAGGCTTCTCATTGCGGTGGCTTCTCTGGTTGTGGAGCACAGGCTCTAGGCGCGTGGGCTTCAGTAGTTGCGGCATGCAGGCTCAGTAGTTGTGGCTCACGGGCTCTAGAGCACAGGCTCAGTAGTTGTGGTGCACAGGCTTAGTTGCTCCGTGGCATGTGGGATCTTCCCGGACCAGGGATCGAACCCATGTGCCCTGCATTGGCAGGCGGATTCTCAACCACTGCGCCACCAGCGAAACCCTGTTTGGACATTTAATAACATATTTTAGGTCACATTCTCTGTTTTATTTAAAGCTAGTTGAAGTTAGACCAACCATAGGTAGTTGAGAGGAAGGGGAATGAACTCCAAGAGCTGATCCTTTTGTCAGTAAAGCTACTCTGGTGATGAATAAATGATGAACCTGACCAAGGAGGGCCTTTTGGGGGGAAATGTGTCTTCCCCTAGTTGCCTGGAACCAATCAACATGCAGTCAGATTATCACACTCTCTGGATTGGGAGTTGTTTAAATTTCAGTTAGCCTGGCTTATGCTAGAAGACTGATCAGGCAAGAGAAATGAGCATCTCTAAGGAGTGGATGCAGAAAGAGATTTGAACACCTCATCATTATACTCATCCTAAAAAAGTCAAGATGTCTTCAAGCTGTAGTTGGTCCGTTGGAACTATAGTTCCTTCTGTTTTTGAAAATCTGTTCTAGGACCATTTGTTCCTCTACAACAGGAACCAGTATTCTGATTCTTGCTTTAAGGGCACGTGTGGTTCCTATTAAGTGTTGCCTCGCTTGCATGCAGGGATTGTGGTGATGTAGGAAAAAGGCTATTCTGAACATTTTTACCATTAGAATCTTTTCTTAAAATTAGTTTTTATTGGAATATAGTTACTTTACAATGTTGTATTCGTTTCTACTGTACAGCAAAATGAATCAGCTATACATATATATATTCCCTCTTTTTTGGATTTCCTTCCTATTTAGGTCACCACAGAGCATTGAGTAGAGTTCCCTGTGCTATACAGTAGGTTCTCATTAGTTATCTATTTTATACATAGTATCAGTAGTGTATATATGTCAATCTCAATCTCCCAATTCCTCTCACCCCCCCTTTTCCCTTTGTTATCCATATATTTGTTCTCTACGACTGTCTCTGTTTCTGCTTTGCAAATAAGATCATCTATACCATTTTTCTAGATTCCACATATATACATTAATATACAATATTTGTTTTTCTCTTTCTGACTTACTTCACTCTGTATGACAGTCTCTAGGTCCATCCACATCTGCAAATGACCCCAATTTTGTACCTTTTTATGGCTGAGTAATATTCCATTGTATATATGTACCACACCTACTTTATCCATTCCGCTGTTGATGGACAGGAATCTTTGTTTTGAAAAGATTTCCTTTGCCTTTTATCTCTGCTTATCTTTATTTAATCACAGTATCGGTCTGATGCCCTCTCATTCTCAAAGACTTAAGCATCTTTTCTTAGTAAATTGAAGGGCAGAGCTAGGAAGGCTGGAAGAATTGTTCCATGGGGAGAGGTTGAGGGCACTGCAGGCCTTTGTTTCCCTTATTGCTTACCTGCCTCATCTTCAACCCCTGGTTGTCCTGTGGACTCCAGGGCATATCTCCCTGGCTCTGATTTACCAGAGCCAGGCAGGGGTATCACTGCCTGTGCACCTACTGGAAAGGTGAAGAATATGTGAATTTGTCGATGGTAGCTGTGATTTCAGCCCCGGAAAAGTTAAGGTCCTTATCTTCATAAGGCTTTAGAGGCTTGCGAACTTACTGAGGCTCACTTTTTGTTTCTCATGCCATAAAATAATTGATTCAAACGTTATTAACCTCTCCCCCAGACCCTTTTGGGTAATCTTTTCTGTAATCCCAAATACTTTCTTTCTACTTTGAATGTGAACAAATGATTCTATGTATACTTTGCCATTGCTTCCGGAAACACATTTCATGGGGGAAACATCTTGATGTCACATCTTAGTTAAGGGGGACTAAGTGACTTGAGAAGCATGCTTTGGGCCTGCTTAGCAAGCCATAACTCATCTGGGGTCTGTGCCAATATGTGGTGTTATTAAGACTTTTTCATGATTGTATTAGTGTAAGACCGTGTTAACATTTATGTGGCATCACTAAAATTTAAATAGAGATAAATATAAAATACTGCAATTTAGTGTTTTGGTGGCAAGAAAGCTGCTGTATTCAAAAATGGTCTAGTCAGGATTTCGATGGCTCACTGGAGGGCAGTTACAGTGACAGCATGGTATAGTGCCAGAGCTTTTGGAAGCCAACAGCAGGCTCCTGAACATCGCGAAAATGTCAGTGTTTTATGCAAAGAGGAACTTGATGCAAGCTAAAAATATTTCTATGCAGAGAGGCAGGTTTCAGTGGTCTAGTCTGATATTCATTATTTATTCTTGATGTCCTAAGTATCGGTTCCGCAGCTCCCTACCTGCCCTTAGCATGCAGGTGTGCACACACATAGCATGCATGTATGCATATGTGCACGTACAAAATGATTGTGTGAGTTTGTTCTTTGTCAAGAGGGCATTCAAGGGGTAGTGAGCACGTTGGAATCATGGAGTCTCACGGTTTGGGGATCTTGTTTAGAAGTCATTCCTTCCAGTTTTCTGCTGATGAGCAGGAATATTGCTCAGTCAGTCCAGATGTTTGACTGTTTGGGAGGACTAGGTAGACCACTGTACCTAGAGTCAGAAAATCTAGGTTCAAGTCCAGTCTCTATCATTTCCTGGTTGTTTGCCTATGGGCAAGGGATTTTCACCTTTCTAAGCCTCACCTTTTTCATTTGTTAGCTAGAAGCAATAATCGGTTTCCTCTGCATTTCATAAGACTGAATGAACATGAAAGAACATAATATACAATAAGTCCTGTGAAAATGCTTATAAAGTACCTGTCAGTGATGTGGGGTATATCATCATGTTCATCGTGTGTCCTTTTTACTCTGAGTTTTCACTATAAGGCACTTCTTTTTCTTTTGTTTTTACAGTGCAGACCTTTGTCTTCCTCATTTTCTCTTCTATTAAGAGCTTGCATTCTACCACATGTATCTCTTGGTGTTAACCTTGCTGCTTCATGAGGGTATTTATTTGCCTACCTGAGTTAATTGCTTCATCAGGCCTCCACATACGTTCTGTGGATGGAGAGATCTCTTCTGTGGTGTTAAATGTGAAGCAGTTAATCCAAGATCAAGAAGAAAGAGTTGACATAAGTGTAATTGATGTGGCCACTCAGTGTTACGTGGCCACTGAAAGTTTGTTCCCTTTTTAAAATATTATTCACACTCATTATGGGTCACACACACATTCATTTTCTGCTGCCCATGTTTTTGTTGCCCATGTGCAAGGCAGGTCAGGCTCTTGCATAAGAAGATATGTAAAGATAGGGAGGTAGGAGTCTGATGCCTTTGGCATCTTCATCTTTCCTTTCTCCTTCCCTCTCCCTCCCTCCTTCCTTCTCCCTCCCTCCTTCCCTCTCCCTCCCTACTCCCCTCCTCCCCTCCTTCCCTCCTTCCCTTTCTCCTTTCTTCAAGTCAGATACTTTCAGTGGTCTTTCTGTGACCTGATTTCATCTCATGATGGCACGTGCCTGTGTTTGTCTACAGTCTGGCCTATGAGAAGTCTCTGGAATCCCGGGCAAGTTATTTGTGTTTCTGTGTTTGGGAAGACTCAGAAAGGCCTTGTGAATTTCAGAAGTCATGCAGCCTTCTGTAAACTCGTTTTGGTTTCACTTCTCAGCTAACTGGCTGCTTCCTTTTGTTTTCCACTATCTCCCTATCTGTAGCCTTTACCTTTTAACTGTCAGGAGTTAAATTATCAAGAAACTGGTATGCTTATCCCAGGGATCACTGGCTTTTGCTGTTCTCATGACCCTCCCTCAGTCACTTTTGGTGTTCTCTGTCCATCTTTAATAACTCACATTCTTATATGCATATGTATGAATTATTATGCAATTACATAGGCTTGTAAATGCTCACTGTATGCAGTCCTTTTGTTTGAACTGTCTGTAGTTTGCAGTGTGTCGTGAACCTATGCCTAGTACAGAAAGGGAGGTACATGTGCAGTCAGTCATAGTGTGATTATGGCCTCTTATGATGAATCCCTGGAACAGGATTACATTCTACCCTGTCTTCAACATCTTCATTGGAACCTCCTTAGGAAATATTGAGTTACATACATCTCTTTATAAAATGAATGTTTATCCCACTGCTGACCTTCACACTGTCACCCCATGCTTCGTTGGTTCTCTAGTTTTCTCCGTTGTACTCTTCCCACTGATATTTTACTAATTAATTTTAACCATTTGGCCAGTGTCAAATCATTGTGTCCTGTTTCCATCGGTTGGCCTCCAATTTCCAGATTTCTTTCCTGCCATCCCAGTGAACTTCAGGGCTCATCTGTATCTTCTCTGTCTTTCCTGATGGCTCTTGTGAGTTTGCTGGGGATCAGCATTCTTAATTCCATTGACCTTTACCTTTACTGCTGTCATCCAGTAGATATCTCGAAACTTGTTTCCGTTTTTTCCCCAACATTTCATGTTCTCTGCCCACCTCCATCATGTCTTCACATTTTCATCTCTCCTCTTAAATGTGGTTTTTATCCTCGTTGTGATCTCCAACCTCTGCATGCCCTCCTGTTCTCCCCTTTGCCGTCAGTGTTCCTTACTCTCTTGCCACTCTCTAGGCTCCTTCCTCTTAGCCCACAGATGTTCTCATTTACTTATCCACTGACCCCTGCCAGCCTTCCCTTCCAAACTTCTTGGAAGAGTAGACAAAAAGGGATCCAAATAAGTGCACATGAGATACCATCCCTGAAATTTTTCAATAGTATTTTTGCATTACTGACATCTCCATAACGTTTAACAATTTCGACCACTGCTTTCCTTTGGAAACTTTACTTCTTGGCTGCCATGTGATTGTAGTCCCTTGGTCTTGGATGTCTGTAATTAATTACTCCCTCCCCTTTTCTTTTTATGGCAACATCATCTTCTATCTCCTAATTATGGCAGCATCATCTTCTGTCTCCTAATCATCATCTTCTATCTCCTAATTCACCAAGATTATTATGGCCTTGTCCTTATTGTCTCTTCATTTTCTTCACCAATGGTCCTACCTATTCCCATGGTTTCAAATTCTACCTCATGTGGATGACTCCAATGTCTAAGTCCAGTCTTCCTCCTCAGGTCCTTTCCTCCATTTCTACCAGACTGTGTCATTGCACCTCAAACTCAGGGAGAAGAAAGTGGGATTCATTTTGCCTGTCTCATAAACTAGATTTTTCTTCCACTTTCTCTTTTTATCTATTCTTGGCCATATGATTGTCTTTGTTACCAAAATTTGAAGCTTTGGAGTGATATTTGAGCCTTCTTTCTCTCTATTTAGTTGTTTACTTGGTCACTGAGTCCTATGGATTTTTATTTTCATGATTGTTGTCTACTAAACAGAGATTTCCCTTTTATAAATCTATTTTAAGGAACCTTGATATTGTGAGGGCAGCAACATATTTAGGGAGGGGACTCTCTCTCCCAATGCTAGGAAATGAGCCCTGAATAGTCTAAACCAAGCATGGTAATGCCATTTTCTCTGGATGTAGATTGATTTAGAGATAAGCATGTGACCCAGTTCTGACCAATGAGACATAAAGAGATGTTTGCTGGGAAAGCTTCTGGGAAAGATTTTGTTCTCTTATAAAAAGAAAGATAGTAAAGAGACCTTGTCCACTTCTTTCTGCCTTGATTACAGTTGTTGGAGCTACAGCTGGCTTAGACCAGTGAGATGAGATGCACAAGGCAACATGTTGAGGAGGATAAAAGAGGGGAAGGACAGGAAACTAGCTCCTTTATGAATAGTTTAGCTACTATACCGGTTTTGGAACCATCTATTTCCATACTTTTGTTGTGAGAGATAGTCTTTTTTTAAAAAAACAGAAAACAAAAAACAATGTTAGTCATTATTCTGTTACTTGTTTCTGAACATATTCATATTAATAAATTTCAAAAATGTCTCTCACATCTTTTTTTTTTTTTTTTTTTTTTTTTTTTTTGCGGTATGCGGGCCTCTCACTGTTGTGGCCTCCCCCGTTGCGGAGCACAGGCTCCGGATGCGCAGGCCCAGCGGCCATGGCTCACGGGCCCAGCCGCTCCGCGGCATATGGGATCCTCCCAGACCGGGGCACGAACCCGTATCCCCTGCATCGGCAGGCGGACTCTCAACCACTGCGCCACCAGGGAGGCCCCTCTCACATCTTTAAAATTCCTTTTAAATACCCTTGCTTCTAAGGAGTATTGGGAGGGAGACGCAAGAGGGAGGGGATATGGGGATCTATGTATATGTATAGCTGATTCACTTTGTTATAAAGCAGAAACTAACACACCATTGTAAAGCAATTACTCCAATAAAGATGTTAAAAAAAAAACACCTAAATACCCTTGCTTCTTCTTAGCACTTATCTCAATTTGCAACTAAATATTTGTTTGATTACCTGTTACCTCTTGATAACCCCTGTTAGACAGTATAAGAGGGATAGGATTCATTTTCTATCTTAATCTTGCTGTCTCCCCAGTATATAGCACAGGACCTAGCATTGAGTGCTAGGAAATGATAATGAAACAATGAAAGAATAAAGTGATACCTAGGAAATGAAGTGTTTTTCAGATAGCATATGAGGGCTGAGTGGAGAATGCTGTCTTTATTAATGATGTAATAGTGGATGATTCAGATACCTCACCTTGACCCTTTAAAAATCTAAGGCCATGGAAACAGCACTCCCCACTCCTACCCCCAACCCGGCCCCGCAGCTGAAGGCCCAGAAAATAGAAGATTAGAGATTGGGATGAGGTCAGATGTTGGAAATGCCAGAATTTGAATAAAAGATCAAGTGCAACTCCTAGGACTAGTTCTGACCTCTTGACTCCATGACCTAATTTTTCACACTCCTCTAGTGACAGGGAGGTGCTCAAACCATTTTGTGTCTCATAAATTAATTAGCATATTAACCAGGTTGGCCTGGGCAGTTGGGTAGCCTTATAGCTTTTAAAGCTGCATTCAAAGTCTGGTTTCTTTTTTCAAATGGCAATTAATGACAAATGGAAAATGAGATCTAAGCCTGACCAGCTACCCTGAGTATTGAAGAAATCAAGGCTTCATTCTGAGGAGGGAAGCACCACTTTGCTTAATGAACTTGTCCCTTCTGCATTTCTTTTGAATCTGTCTCTGTAATGTTCCCCTGCCTCCTCCAGATTCTGTATGTGGCTGCTTTCAGATTTTTTCATTATTTACTACCTCCTCTTTAATTTCTTCCCTGCATAACTCCAGCCCACAAAGTTCTTTCCTTTCAACTTTATTAGCATTTGTTGTCTGGACTCCTAAACTATCTCTTTTATACATCTAATTCTCTATGTATGCCAGTTCTTTCCTCTGTTTTCCCAATAAAATAGTTTCTTGAGAGTGGAAGCTAGTACCTGGGTCTGTGGTACCCAGAACACCTTATAGAGGGTAAGTTTCATGTAGCTGCTTAGGGCATTCCACGGTACAAACTAAATGGTCCAGCACAAAAGCTGAAATCACCAAAAATCAGTGGGAGGAATGAAGCCAGGAAGAGCAGGGAAGCTCTTAATTTTTTGTTTTGTTTTATTTGTCCTCCAGTGAGTGTGTATTACATTTGTAATTAAAATTTAAACAATAAGTAACAAAGCAAAACAGAATTGGAAGACTTCTGTATCTAGCAAATGGTGGTTTACATTTCCCAAAAAGCATTTTTGGTTCACAGTACTTGAGGATGCTGGATCTATAACATATAAACATTTCCTTAAATGCTCAATTCAGCTGATAAGAAACTGTAGGGCCACTTCTTTGCATAACTAAAGGGGAAATAAATAACATATTCTTTTTAAAAAAATAAATAAATTTATTTATTTATTTTTGGCTGCGTTGGGTCTTCATTCCTGCGTGCGGGCTTTCTCTAGTTGCGGTGAGCTGGGGCTACTCTTCGTTGCGGTGCGCAGGCTTCTTATTGCGGTGGCTCCTCTTGCTGCGGAGCACAGGCTCTAGGCAGGTGGGCTTCAGTAGTTGTGGTGCATGGGCTTAGTTGTTCTGTGGCATGTGGAATCTTCCCAGACCAGGGCACTAACCTGTGTCCCCTGCATTGGCAGGTGGATTCTTAATCACTGCGCCACCAGGGAAGTCTCAACGTATTCTTTATGTGGTAGTCCTGCAAGAAATTGAGAGAAGTTCCAAAGACAAATATAATGGAAAGCACAAATTCTTAGAGATACGGAATGCTGAAAGTTATATCTGTTCTCAGGACACTTGTCATTCCCTAGTGGCCAAGATCTCTTGATATCAACAGGTGTTAAGCTGGGGGACAGGAGGTGAAAATTTCAGCCCATGAAAGGGAGAATTAGAAAAATGAAAATCTTCTACTCGAAAGGAGGTATTAAGGCATTTTGGCTGTGAACGGAAGGTAGAAAAATTTCCAAGAAAATTATTCACCCTTGAGTGCATTTGGGCTGGAAATCATACTCTTTTTGTGGCCTAAAAATCTCTAAGCTGAGAGTTTAGTCTAAAATAGTCTCGGTAAATAATAAACTAGAAAAAATATTTGCAACTTATATTACAGATATAACATTAATATTCCGATATATATAAAGAGCACCTAAAAATAGTGAGCACATTAGTAACCCTATAGAAAAATGGGATAGACACACACGGTTTGCAGAATAAAGGAAATGTAGATGGCTTAACCATATGAAAAAATGCTCAACCTCACTCATAAGAAGAGAAAGACCAATTAAAACTACACTGAGATACTGTTTTTCACCTATCAGGATAGTAGAGGTCCAAAAGTCGATAGCATATTCTGTTTGTGAAGCTGTGGGGAAATAGGCTCTTATACACTGGTGGGAGAACTTTAAAATGGAACAACCCTTACAGAAGGAAATTTGGCAATATCTAACAAAATTGCACACATATATTTACCCTTTGAAATATTATTCCTACTTCTAGAATTCTACCTCTATAATACACTGGTAAAGATATGAAAAAAACATATGTAAGCTCAAGGTTATTCATTATAGCACTATTTTTAATAGCAAAGATAGGAATCAGCCCAAATGTCCATCAGCAGGGAATTGGTTGAATAAATTATATAATTTATTCCATGGAGTGCTATAGAGTTATAGAAAAGATTGAAGAATGTTTTTGTATAATACAGAATATTTCTGTTGTGATATTTTCCAGGCTATATTGTTAAATGAAAAAAAAAAGGTAGAGAAAATTATGAAAAACTGCTATTAAGCATGTGCATGTGCTTATATTTTTAAAAAATGAAGGATAAATGCTATAGGGAGATAGACTTTGTGATCATGCAGATATTTTATGAATTTAAAAACTCAAAGTAATTACAAAAAATATTTTTCATAAAAATTGAGAACAAGATGAAACAACTGAATCTAGCTGTCTATAGAGTTGGTGGGATAATCACACAGGGAGGAACTCTTTTATGTGATTTTACAATCCAATAATTTGACTATACATCCCAATTTGGATGTATTTTAAAGACAAAAAATCTGTAGAACTTTTCAGAAATCCTATTGCTGACGGAAATGTTGGTGTTGTTATTCTCAGACTATTATGTGTATTGTGGGATAAAGCAGATGAATAATTATGCTGGTTTCTCTGAGAACCAGGATTTTCAACGTGCCAGAAGGGAGATACTGATGTAAAATTGAATATTGGGTAAAATCCCTCTTAGTCCTGATTTTGGATTGAAAGTATTAGTATGATTTCATGATGAATTTTTTCTTTAAAAAAGTATTTTTTTTAGCTCTGTTCACTGAAAGGATCTAGAAAAAAAGATGAACCTGATAACAGTGATCAACTGTGACTCCTAGATTGTATTTTCTAAATAACATTTCCCTCTAAAATAGCATTTTCCACTAAAAGGAACTGTGATTTCTTAAAGAAATAGCTCATTTCAAATCTGGAGTAAAACATTTGCAAAATGACCCTGGATATCTTGTCATAATCAAAAGCAAGGACATTCTCAAAGACTACTTGGGTCTTGTGTAAAGGACTCAGGGTTCAATGTGAAAAGGTTCCCATTGCCCATAGATGGGACTCTTGGAGTTTCAAGAAGGATAATAACTGCAATGAATTGAAGCAAATCAAATATGTTTAAATCCCCAAGTTCAACATGATACTTAAAAAAACAAATGAAACTTCACTGGTCATTTTTGAAGAGTGCTGGGTAGCAACCAATTCATAATCAAAAATAGCAAATAAATAGCAAATAAATAGAAACAATAAAGCATTTTCTGTTTATCTTGCCTTTCCAATATGAACTGAATCTCCGTGCACTCAACTAGTTGAGGGCAAGTTTATCTTTATAGAGAAACTTTAGCTAAAAAAGGAAGAGTGATGCAGTTAGAATATTACCTTTCTGTAACCTTTAATGAATTAATGGATCTTGGCAATGATCATCAATGGCTGCAAAAGAAAGGCAATCAAACATTATCTGCATTGTTGTGGATGATGTGGTGCACATCCAGTTATCCCTTTAGGACCAAGGCATTTATTCCCCCCAGGTCTGGGAGTGTTGGCTACGCAAGGCTCATGATTCAGTTCCTCCAAGAATTAATCCAGAAGGGAGCTGCCTTGCTCAAGGTTACGGCCCCTTCCTGGGGGTAGCCTGCTTCCAAATGACACAAAGTAGGGGTTCAAAGTGCTTCCACCCTTACCTCAAAGGAGACAACTCTGAAAGACCATCCTAACTCCAGAGCTCCCTGTGGGATCAGTTGAGCCCTCTTTTGCAATTGCCATCACAGTTCAGCTTCTCCCATTGCCTAATCCTGCTTCCCTCATCCCTCAGAGGTATTGTACCCAAGAATAGTCCCTAGTATACCTCTTGCCCACAAATCTTAAGAGTTTGTTTATTAGGGAACCTGACTCTGACATGCCTCCTGATAGAGGTAGACACCACTGCCCATGAAGTTGTCTTGATAGAAAATCAAATCTGAATCTGAGATCGAACTTCCAATTTAAAGGAAATTCTGGGGACAGCAGATATGTTAAATGATATAATGGACATGTAATCAGCAAAGTTCAGAATGTTGGAAACTGTAGAACTACTGGATTTTTCAACAATAAATTATAAGAAAAAGATGGAGGGAATGAAACCAGTAAATTAAAGGATACCTAAGATAAATATCAACCAGTTACACTGTATTTAGAGCCTGACCAAATCAACAATGTTAAAAAAAATTGTGAGATAATTGGGGCCATTTAAATAATTACTTGGTATTTGATAATATTAAGGAGTTTCTGTTAGACATTTTTAATGTGAAATGGTACTGTGGTTGTGTTTTTTAAAAAGAGTCATTTTAGAGAAACATAATGAATCATTTATGGGTAAGATGATAGTATGTCTGAGTTTTGCTTTATGCTTATCTGGAGGAAGTGGGGAAGTGGGTGGGTGGGGATATAGATGAAACAAGACTGGTCATGACTTCATAATTTTTAAAGCTGAGTGACAGATCCATGAAGGATTATTATACCATTCTCTGTACTTTAGTCTATAGATGAAAATTTCTGTAAGAAAAAGTTGTATGTGTTTTTTTTTTAATGTAGTTCCAAATTGGCAGAATTTCCAACTTACTGGTAGAAACAAATATAAACCCTTTTTGGAGGAACACATCTTAAATCTAGGCCTGAAAGCATCTCTACAAAGAAGAAAAAATTGCAATGATCATGAGCTTGCAAACAAACTATTACAAAGCACACACAAAAAATAAGGCATCGAGGGCTTCCCTGGTGGCGCAGTGGTTGAGAGTCCGCCTGCTGATGCAGGGGACACGGGTTCGTGCCCTGGTCCGGGAAGATCCCACATGCCGCGGAGCGGCTAGTCCCGTGAGCCATGGCTGCTCATCCTGTGCGTCCAGAGCCTGTGCTCCGCAACGGGAGAGGCCACAAAAGTGAGAGGCCTGCGTACCGAAAAAAGAAAGCATCGTGAGTAAAAGACAGCAGAAACAATGTAATCAGACCTGTAAAGCTACGGAGAGTAAAATTTTGAGGGTACAGTATGTAGAATAATTCTTTTAATATGTTTAAAGAAATAAAATATTTTATCAAATGTATGAGAATAACAGACTATCAAAAATAACATCCAGGAAGATTTGAAAAAGATCAAATAGAGCTTCTAGAAGTGGAAAATATAATAATTGCAGTTAGGACCACAAGAAGGCAGAGTAGAAGGATGTGCGCTCACTCCCTCTTGTGAGAGCACCAGAACCACAACTAACTGCTGAATAGTCATCGACAGGAAGACTCTGGAACTCACCAAAAAAGATACCCCTCATCCAAAGACAATGGAGAAGCTGCAGTGAGACAGTAGGAGGGGCACAATCACAGTAAAATCAAATCCCATAACTGCTGGGTGGGTGACTCACACACTGGAGAACACTTATACCACAGAAGTCCACCCACTGGAGTGAAGGTTCTGAGCCCCACATCAGGCTTCCCAACCTGGGGGTCCGGCAATGGGAGGAGGAATTCCTAGAGAATCAGGCTTCGAAGGCTGGCGGGATTTGACTGCAGGACTCTGACAGGACTGGGGGAAACAGAGACTCCACTCTTGGAGGGCACACACAAAGTAGTGTGCACATCAGGACCCAGGGGAAGGAGCAGTGACCCCAGGGGAGACTGAACCAGACCTACCTGCTAGTGTTGGAGGGTCTCGGGCAGAGGCGGGGGGGGGGGGTGGCTGTGGCTCACTATGGGGACAAGGACACTGGCAGCAGAAGTTCTGGGAAGTACTCCTTGGCGTGAGCCTTCCCAGAATCTGCCATTAGCCCCACCAAAGAGCAGGGTAGGCTCCAGTGTTGGGTCGCCTCAGGCCAAACAACCAACAGGGAGGGAACCCAGCCCCACCCATCAGCAGACAAGCAGATTAAAGTTTTACTCATCTCTGCCACCAGAGCACCAGCCAGCTCTACCCACCACCAGTCCCTCCAATCAGGAAACTTGCACAAGCCTCTTAGATAGCCTCATCCACCAGAGGGCAGACAGCAGAAGCAAAAAGAACTACAATCCTGCAGCCTATGGAACAAAAATCACATTCACAGAAAGACAGACAAGATGAAAAGGCGGAGGGCTATGTATCAGATGAAGGAACAAGATAAAATCCCAGAAAAACAACTAAATGAAGTGGAGATAGGCAACCTTCCAGAAAAAGAATTCAGAATAATGATACTGAAGATGATACAGGACCTTGGAAAAAGAATGGAGGCAAAGAGCAAGAAGATGCAAGAAATGTTTAACAAAGACCTAGAAGAATTAAAGAACAAACACCTAGAAGAATTAAAGAATAAACAAACAGAGATGAGCAATACAATAACTGAAATGAAAAATACACTAGAAGGAATCAATAGCAGAATAACTAAGGCAGAAGAACAGATAAGTGACCTGGAAGACAGCATGGTGGAATTCACTGCCGTGGAAAAGGATAAAAAAAAAAATAATGAAATGAAGACACCCTAAGAGACCTCTGGGACATTAAACGCGGAACAGAAGAAAGAAGAAATAATGAAAAGAAATGAAGACAGCCTAAGAGACCTCTGGGACAACATTAAACACAACAACATTCGCATTTTAGGGGTCCCAGAAGGAGAAGAGAGAGAGAAAGGACCCAAGAAAATATTTGAAGAGATTATAGTCGAAAACTTCCCTAACATGGGAAAGGAAATAGCCACCCAAGTCCAGGAAGCACAGAGAGTCCCAGGCAGGATAAATCCAAGGAGATACACACCGAGACACATAGTAATCAAATGGACAAGATTAAAGATGAAGAAAAGTCATTAAAAGCAACAAGAGAAAAACGACAGATAACATACACGGGAACTCCCATAAGGTTAACAGCTGATTTCTCAGCAGAACCTCTACAAGCGAGAAGGGAGTGGCACGATATATTTAAAGTCATGAAAGGGAAAAACCTACAACCAAAATTATTCTACCCGGCAAGGATCTCATTCAGATTCCATGGAGAAATCAAAAGCTTTACAGACAAGCAAGAGCTAAGAGAATTCAGCACCACCAAACCAGCTCTACAACAAATGCTAAAGGAACTCCCTAAGTGGGAAACACAAGAGAAGAAAAGGACCTACAAAAACAAACCCAAAACAATTAAGAAAATGGTCATAGGAACATACATATTGATAATTACCTTAACTGTGAATAGATTAAATGCTCAGACCAAAAGACACAGCCTTGCTGAATGGATACAAAAACAAGACCCAAATATGTGCTGTCTACAGTAGACCCACTTCAGACCTAGGGACACATACAGACTGAAAGTGAGGGGATGGAAAAAGATATTCCATGCAAATGGAAATCAAAAGAAAGCTGGAGTAGCAATACTCGTATCAGATAAAATAGACTTTAAAATAAAGAATGTTATAAGAGACAAGGAAGGATGCTACAAAATGATTAAGGGATCGATTCAAGTAGAAGATATACGAATTATAAATGCACCCAACATAGGAGCACCTCAATACATAAGGCAACTGCTAACAGCTGTAAAAGAGGAAATCGACAGTAACACAGTAATAGTGGGGGACTTTAACACCTCACTTACACCAATGGACATATCATCCAGACAGAAAATTAATAAGGAAGCACAAGCTTTAAATGACACAGTATACCAGGTAGATTTAATTGATATTTATAGGACATTCCCTCCGAAAACAGCAGATTACACTTGCTTCTCAAGTGCATACAGAACGTTCTCCATGGAGAGATCACATCTTGGGTCACAAATCAAGCCTTGGTAAATTTAAGAAAACTGAAATCATATCAAGCATCTTTTTGGACCACAATGCTAGGAGATTAGAAATAAATTACAGGGAAAAAACGTAAAAAACACAAACATATGGAGGTCAAACAATACGTTACTAAATAACCAAGAGATCACTGAAGAAATCAAAGAGGAAATCAAAAAATACCTAGAGACAAATGACAATGAAAACATGATGATCCAAAACCTGTGGGATGCAGCAAAAGCAGTTCTAAGAGGGAAGTTTATAGCAATACAATCCTACCTCAAGAAACAAGAAACATCTCAAATAAACAATCTAACCTTACACCTAAAGGAACTAGAGAAAGAAGAACAAACAAAACCGAAATTTAGTAGAAGGAAAGAAATCATAAAGATCAGAGCAGAAATAAATGAAATAGAAACAAGGAAAACAATAGCAAAGATCAGTAAAACTAAAAGCTGGTTCTTTGTGAAGATAAACAAAATTGATAAATCACTCGCCAGACTCATCAAGAAAAAGAGGGAGGGCTTCCCTGGTGGCACAGTGCTTGAGAATCTGCCTGCCAATGCAGGGGAAGCGGGTTCGTGCCCCAGTCCAGGAAGATCCCACATGTCGCAGAGCGGCTGGGCCCGTGAGCCATGGCCACTGAGCCTGCATGTCCGGAGCCTGTGCTCCACAATGGGAGAGGCCACAACTGTGAGATACCCGCGTACCACGAAAAATAATAATAATAATAAATAAAACCTCTGGAAATGGTCCTGAGGGTAAACAGCAAATAAAGAAACCTTTACTCACTGAAATCTACAAAATTTTGGTAAGAAAGGCAAGAGTCTGTGTCATTTGAACCAAGACAGCTTCTTCCCTCCCCACTTCCAGCTCAGTGAGGTAGAGACTCTACTCCAAACTGCTGCAGCCAGGAATGCGGGACTTCCTCTACCCCCAGCTCCCAGTTGGAGGGCTTCTTTCCTGGGAAGAGAAGAAATGTATCATTTCTCATCCTCCCCTGAGCTACCTGTAGCTAAAGCTAAGTTGTGATTGAGCGCATTCCAGAGCGCATTCTGGTGTTCCCTTTTTCTGTCCAATCTCCACTTGTGCAGTGAAGGCGCTACCTTTGGTGTGGAGCACTGAGAATCCTGGGACCCCATTCATCTTTTCCCTGGCTCATGAGGTGGTCCTTCTATGCTGGGAGAGGCAAGCTGACAGGACCTCCACTGCTGGCTTCTGTACTCCAATGCACTGAGCACTCAACTCCTGGATTAGGAGTGTCACTCAGAAGCTTGTCATTGTTCTGACTTCCAGCTCCAGAGCCCTGGCTCAAATTTTGCCTGGGGGGATGTGAGGCCATAAAACAGATCTCACCTCATCTCCTCCCAATGGAACTGACTTCATCTGCAACAGTGTGCAGAAGTTCAAACCTAAAGACACTGTAGCACTATTTCCAATAGCCAAGACATGGAAACAACCTAAATGTCCATCGACAGATGAATGGATAAAGAAGATGTGGCACATATATACAATGGAATATTACTCAGCCATAAAAATGAACGAAATTGAGTTATTTGTAATGAGGTGGATGGACCTTGAGTCTGTCATACAGAGTGAAGTAAGTCAGAAAGAGAAAAACATATACCGTATGCTAACACATATATATGGAACCTAAAAAAACGGTACTGATGAACCTAGTGGCAGGGCAGGAATAAAGACACAGACAGAGAGAACAGACTTGAGGACACGGAGGGAAGGGGAAGCTGGGATGCAGTGAGAGAGTAGCACTGACATATATACACTACCAAATGTAAAATGGATGGCTAGTGGGAAGGTGCTGCATAGCACAGGGAGATCAGCTCAATGCTTTGTGACGACCTAGAGGGGTGGGATAGGGAGGGGATATGGGGATATATGTATACATATAGCTGATTCAGTTCATTGTACAGCAGGAACTAATGCAACATTGTAAAGCAAAGTATTTATTGTAAATACTCCAATAAAGATATTTAAAAAGAAAAAGAAAAAAAGAACAGTGGAGGTTGTGTTAAAAGGCAGCTGGGAGGAGATTGATGGATTTTACAAAGAGGCACCAGCTAGATTGTACACCAGCTACTTTGCAGGAAGGAACCAGGGAGTAAGATAGTTGGGAGGAACCCTCCAGGGTGAGAACAAACATCAAACAGGGACCTCAGAAACTATTCCTTCAAAGGAGTCATACATTGATAGGATTAGTTTGTTGAACAATTTGTGCCCCAGGCATTGTTGAAGCAATAGAGCTCTTTATATTTTAGGGAATTAACCTTTTGTGTTACAAATATTTTTTCCAAGTTTGTCATTTCTCTTTCAACCTTACTTATGGTACTTGTACAAAAATTTTATTGATTTACAATGTGTTAATTTATGCTGTATAGCATAATGACTCAGTTATACTCATATATACATTCTTTTTTGTATTCTTCTCCTTTATGTTTTATCCCAGGAGATTGGCTATAGTTCCCTGTACTATACAGTAGGACCTTGTTGTTTATCCATTCTAAATGTGATAGTTTGCATCTACTAACCCCAAATTCCCAGTCCATCCCTCCCCACCATTGTACTTTTCTATATGGAAGTTAAAAATGTGTATTTTGACAAAATTGTTAATCTATTATGGTTTCTGTTTCTTTTTTTTTTTTTTTTTTTTTTGCGGTACGCGGGCCTCTCACTGTTGTGGCCTCTCCTGTTGCGGAGCACAGGCTCTGGACGCGCAGGCTCAGCGGCCATGGCTCACGGGCCTAGCCACTCCGCGGCATGTGGGATCTTCCCGGACCGGGGCATGAACCCGTGTCCCCTGCATCGGCAGGCGGATTCTCAAGCACTGCGCCACCAGGGAAGCCCTGGTTTCTGTTTCTTATGGCACATATAAAGCTGTTTATACACCAGGAGTATATAAATATTTTTTCTTCATATCATTTTTAAAATATGAGATATTTCAAACATAAAGAGTTTAGAAAATCTTACACTCACTACCCAGATTTAATAAACTAAAGTTTGCTATATTTGGTTAAGATTTCTTAAAGGAATAAAATATTAGATATAGTTAAAGACGCTTTTGTAATCCTTTCTATTTCCCTTTCTTCTTCCCAAGGTAACCACTGTTCTCAATTTTGTGTGTATCATATCTGTTTTTTATAGTTTATCATATATATCTGTCTTCATATCTGTGTGTGTCTGTATGGATGTATGTTTGTATTTAAGTTTTTGCCAATCTGATGGATGTGAAATTGTATCCCATCCTTTTTATTTCACTCTTCCCTGACTTCTAGAGAGATTGAATACATTTTCCCCCCCATAATTGGAATCGTACTGTATTTACTGTTCAGAAATTTCCTTCCTCCCTCCCTCCCTTCCCTTTTATTTTTTGCGGTACGCGGGCCTCTCACTGTTGTGGCCTCTCCCGTTGCGGAGCACAGGCTCTGGACGTGCAGACTCAGCAGCCATGGCTCACGGGCCTAGCTGCTCTGCGGCATGTGGGATCTTCCCTGACCGGGGCACAAACCCGTGTCCCCTGCATCGGCAGGCAGATTCTCAACCACTGCGCCACCAGGGAAGCCCCCTTCCTTTTTCTGATGAGTAAATTTTTTGTTTGTGCCATCAGGGCTGCACTTTTTTGAATTACTTCTTCACATCTTTTGCCTGATCTTCCATTGAGTCTTCTGTTTATTGCTTAGTGTTTTTTAAAAATATAAAATCTGTATACTTACATATAGTGTGTATATTTTCATGTCTATTATATGTAATCTATACTAATATTTTGTCAGTTATATGCATAGCAAATGTCTTCTAGTATGTGACTTGTTGTTTAGCATTGTTTATGTTGCCTTTTGTTATAGACATTCTAACGTATTTTTAGAAAGTCAAAATTACCACTTTTTGTTTATAGTTTCTTTTCTTTATATTTTAAGAAACTCTTTATTGCCTTGAATGTATAAAGATATTCTCTTATGTTACCTTCTAAGAGTATAAAGTTTGTTTTTTATAAATTTATTTATTTTGGGCCGCTTTGGGTCTTCATTGCTGTGCATGGGCTTTCTCTAGTTGCAGCGAGCAGGGGCTACTTTTCGTTGCAGTGCACAGGCTTCTCATTGTGGTGGCTTCTCTTTGTTGTGGAGCACGGGCTCTAGGTGTATGGGTTCCAGTGGTTGTGGCACTCAGGCTCAGCAGTTGTGGCTCACAGGCCCTAGAGTGAAGGCTCAGTAGTTGTGGCGCACAGGCTTAGTTGCTCTGTGACATGTGGGATCTTCCCAGACCAGGGCTCAAACCTGTGTTCCCTGCATTGGCAGGCGGATTCTTAACCACTGCGCCACCAGGGAGGTCCTGAGTATAAAGTTTTGACCCTTAGATTTTTTTTTTTTTTCCGGTACGCAGGCCTCTCACTGTTGTGGCCTCTCCCATTGCGGAGCACAGGCTCCGGATGCGCAGGCTTAGCGGCCATGGCTCACGGGCCCAGCTGCTCCGCGGCATGTGGGATCTTCCCGAACCGGGGCACGAACCTCTGTCCCCTGCAATGGCAAGCAGACTCTCAACCACTGCACCACCAGAGAGGCCCGACCCTTAGATTTTTATTCTAAAACTTATTTGCTCTATGCTGTGATACATAGATTTATTTTAGTTCTTACCATGTGGTCAACTAGTTGTCCTGGCACCATGTAATGAGTAATCTGTCTTTTCCCCAGTGAATTATAATGGTCCCTCTACTGTATACCAAGTTCCCCTGTTTATATGGGTTTGTATTCTGATCTGTTGGTCTCTTTTCCTATCCTTGTACCAATTTCATATTATTTCCATTACTGTAGCTTTATATGTTTCTATATCAGGTAAAACAGATCCTTTTTTCTTATTCTTCTTTAAAATTGCCTTGAATATTTTTGGCCCTTTACTCTTCCATATGGATTCTGGGCACACTCTGTCAGGGTCAACAAAAACTCTGGATATTTCCTTTAGAATTAAAGTAAATTTACAGATTAATTCGTGAGAATCAGCATATTTACACAGTTGTGTTCCTGTCTGTGAACATGACTTATCTTTCCACTTAGATGTTTTTAAAGCTTTTAATAATAATCTTTTAATAATTTTTCTACTTAGGTATTAAATATCTTTTGTTATCCCAAAGTACCTTACAGGAGTTGTTATTGTAAATAGGATTGTTTTCAAGTTTTCATTTTCTAATTTGTTGTTGCTGATGTATGATTAAAAAAAATTTTTTTATGATTAATTTTTATTATTTATTTTTTTATTTTTGGCTGTGTTGAGTCTTCGTTGCTGTGTACAGGCTTTCTCTAGTTGCGGCGAGCGGGGGCTACTCTTCACTGCAGTGCGCGGGCTTCTCATTGTGCTTGCTCCTCTTGTTGCGGAGCACAGACTCTAGGTGCGCAGGCTTCAGTAGTTGTGGCACGTGGGCTCAGTAGTTGTGGCTTACGGTCTCTAGAGCGCAGGCTCAGTAGTTGTGGCACACGGGCTTAGTTGCTCCGCAGCATGTGGGATCTTCCTGGACCAGGGCTTGAACCCATGTCCCCTGCATTGGCAGGCAGATTCTTAACCACTGCGCCACCAGGGAAGCCCAGTTTGCTGTTTTTTTAATCATGAATTTGTATTAGATTTTATTGATAATTTCTTATATCTGTAGAAGTGATTATATGATTTTGTTTCTGTTAATTTGCTGAAGTGATGAATTGCATTAGGAAGTTTTTCTACTGTTCTACTTGGCTGTGATGTGTTATCTTTAATATTTTGTTTGATTTAATTTGCTAATCCTTAATTAAGAATTTTAAAATCTGTGATTATAAATGATGTTGGTGATGTTTAATTTTTTTGGGTTATACTAGTCTTTTTTTTTTTTTGTGGTACGTGGGCCTCTCACTGTTGTGGCCTCTCCCGTTGTGGGGCACAGGCTTAGCGGCCATGGCTCACGGGCCCAGCCGCTCCGTGGGATGTGGGATCTTCCTGGACCGGGGCACGAACCCGTGTTCCCTGCATCGGCAGGCAGACTCTCAACCACTGCGCCACCAGGGAAGCCCGACACTTAAGTCTTTTTTTTTTTTTTTTTTTTTTTTGAGGTACGCGGGCCTTTCACTGTTGTGGTCTCTCCCTTTGCGGAGCACAGGCTCCGGACGCGCAGGCTCAGCGACCATGGCTCACGGGCCCAGCCGCTCCGCGGCATGTGGGATCCTCCCAGACCAGGACTCGAACCCGTGTCCCCTGCATCAGCAGGCGGACTCCCAACCACTGTGCCACCAGGGAAGCCCGACACTTAAGTCTTTTAAGGAGGATCTTAAAAGCTGGCAAATGATGCTCCTGTTTATACCCTGTTGGCCAAAATGTAGTCTTTTTACTTGTACTTTATTTGCCCAGCAAAAATTTGGCTGCGGTGGAATTTGGGTGCTCTGGGATAGTTAAGCATAAAATTATCTCTTTTCTTTTTGGGGGGATTTGAGAAATTACCAAAGACTCAGTTTCTTTTCTGTAGAATGGGGAGAACTTGAAGAGCACAGTATGCCAGAGAGAACTGAACTAACCTGGACCAGGTACAATGTGGATATGAGGAAGGCTGGTTGTGGAAAAGGAGCCTGCTAGGGGCAGGGGCTTTACATATTTTGTTTCATTTAGTCCTTGCAACAACTCTTGCTGTGGGTAATAGTATTCTGGCTTTACAGAAGAGGGTACTTGCCCAAGGACTCTCAGATGATTTATGGGAGGGCTACCCTTTAAAACCAGGTCTTTGATGTCAAAGCCCATGTTCTTTCTTTAGTTTGAAGAGTTAAGACTCCCACAGAAAGGGCTATGCCTCTAAGGGTCTTTAGACCCTTAGTCTTTTTATTCATCAGTCATGGAAGCTCTTGGCTTTGATATTTTGAGGTTGCAGGGAATGAGATGGGGAAGTAACAGGTGAGGCTTATGGAAAGGTCTCTATTAAGGCTAGCAGCTATAGCCAACACAGGATGTGACTTGGTAAGTGTTCTGTACCTTCCTTTCTTTCCATGATCTGCTTATACATTAGTATGAGGGTCCAATGGACACTGACTAGATTGAGCCTCATTAGGAATTTCATGGCCACAGGCTTTTTGCCCATTGCAAATGAACCCTGAAAACAGCTCTGACCAGCCTTTCCAGAAGTGGGGCTGCTCAGACTGGGCAAGCATGTTTCGAATTTTGCTACTCTGGTTCATTTTTCAGAACGGTCGAGCCCCTTCTGCGTGGTTTCTCTATGGGATTTAAGTCACAAGGTCAGAGATGAGGAACCTTCTCTTGTCATACTTCCTTTCTTCTCTGCCTCCCTTCAAGCACTTCTGAGTTATGTATTGAATTCTGATCAGTTAAGAGTTTTCTCTCCCACCCTTTCATCTGCGGGTAACAGTAGTCCATTACTTAAAGAGGAGAATCCATAAAGAGAAGGGGGAGGGCAATAATTGAAAGATGGCAGGAAATTTCGACCCTGTCCCCGCTGATGACAGCCATGCTTAGCAGCTTGTGCTGCCTGAGTAGAAGACTTGGGAAGGGAGGAGTCTCAGGACTTTTTCAGGAAGTTGGCTGCATCCCATTATCTCAGAATGTATGCGAAGTGTTTAATGAACAGCACCAGGTAAAAGGCTGTCATGTGGCTGTGGAACAGAAGGATTTTCTCGTATTGGACAATCCATAATCCCTTTGTTTCAGGGAAATCTCTAAGACTGACTTCCCAGGCTCCCTCCCAAGCCATACTGCACTTCATTTGCGTACACAGCCTTGAGGTTTAAAGCTAATTTATTTCTACCTCATTTTCTCTCAGCTTTTATACTGCGTTTAATCAGTTGCTTTAGTCTCACAGCCACTTCAGTGAGGCTTGCCGTGAAAGGATTATAGCTGGGCCCTCATGCCCCGGCCTCATCTAGAGCATCTGGTCAACACGCCAGAATACAGAATTTCTCAGAGGCTTCCTTCTCTCTTTGACTGGCAAGTGCAGGGTAGTTTAAGCTGTCATGGAGCCTTCCTTTTGCAAAACATCCAGAATATGAGAAGGATAAAGGGGGAGCTGAAAGCTCTTCTTAAAAACCACCTAGAAAGTGCATGAAAAATAAAATGCAGTCCACCTGCCCAATTCCCAGGAGTACTCCCCATGTTATGTTCTGTGGTTGGGCCATTTAGATTCTCACAGCAAGGACTTGAGGGTAAAGGCTGTCCCAGTAGGGTTTCTGTTTGGGTGGGAGTTCTGGGGGCATCCTGAGGGATTTTCCTTCATGATGGTCACTCTGGTACCTTCACTCTGAGCAGGTGTCTTTTCACAATCCTCATTGTCTTGGTGGAAAACTCTTTTGGGTAAGTATGTCCACATTGGGGTGGGCATTAATATTCAAAGAGAAGCAAAGGCTAAGCAGAAAGTGGACCCAGGAGTAAGCTTGCTGCGTTGTTTTCAGGCAGGAAGAGAGGACAAGAATCAGCAAGCCCTGGTACATACCCTTGCCATTTAACATGAAATCCCTGTTGCACAGATGCTCTTACCGAAGAGCTGTGGAGAATGGCTGAATGGAGGAGTCTCAAATCCCCCTCAGTGTCTCTGTTGAAATGATTTGTTCAAGACCACAGAGCCAGCTGGCAGCCAAAATGAGAAGATGAGTCAGAAGCTCTGATTTTTCAGGCTAAGATATGGCCTTCAGGTAGCATTTCCTGCACAGAAGCTCCTGGGATCCGGAACAATGTATTCCTGCAATATTCAGATAAAGCCCCTCTCTCCAGCCCTGTAACTCATAATGACCTGTGCCTTAGATGAGCTGCAGTTTCCCGTTTCACAAAGCCCTACTGGGGGCTTATCAAGCTAGATGGTGCTTATGGGGCAGTGGGTGTCTTACGCAAAGTGTCTAGCCTGCCTTCCTTCTCCTTCTCCCCGCTTTCCTTTCCCCTCCCTCCTTTGTTGCTACAGCTTTGTCTTCAGACGTTCATAGTGACCACTTGGGTCCCTACATCTTTCTAGCTATAGCTAATTTTGGTCCTGTGTTCTTGAAGTCTGTACCCAAAGGCTTACGAAAACTGCATAGCTGAGAGATGGGTAAGACTCTTGTTTTCTCCATGAAATGTGGTTAGACTTCTCTGTAGAGTTTTGGCAAATGTCCAGATTAGTGTCTATGAGGTGACTTACTAAATTTAAATTTTATGTCTTCAACTCTGATTTGGTAATATATTCACATGGTTCAAAATTCAAAGTGCACTAAAGGCAATGGTGAAAATACTTCCTTACACCCCATTCCTGTGCCATCCAGCTTCCCTTCCTCAGAGCAACCAGTGTTGCCAGTTTCTTCTAGAGACATTTATGTATATTCAAGCAAATACACCTATATAGTGTTTTTTCCTATTTTTACACAAAAGGTAGTTTACTATGTGTACATGATTATACAATTTACTTGTTTCCACTTAACAATATATCTTAGATATCATTCTTTATCAGTACATAAACAGCTTCTTAGGAGGTGGCTTTTGTTTTAAATAAATGTAGAATGACTCAGGTGGAAACCTTTGGGAAAGTGTGTGTGTTGACCCATGTTTAAAAATGACAGTGCTCCAATTAATTAGACTTATTACTAGGCGCAGTTTATGGTTTAAATTAAGGATGTATTTGATTGTTGTATCTAAGGAGTGATTACTGGTGGCTTTTTAGAGCCAGTATGACTCACAAAGCATCTTTGATGATAAGTTTAGAATGACTATGTCATTAGTTATGATTGGGAGTTTGTGCAATTCAGAATTTTAGTTTAAAACCTGTTAAGGGAGTAAAGCAGCCACATGCTGGGTCTCCTTGGCTGCAGTGCCTTTCCTATGCTGTGTTGGGACAATTTTGTAACAGTCAGATGTAGGGGGCTGCACTAGGTATACCATGGCCACTAGGCACTTGGGACTCTGGAGATGCCCAGATACTTTCTATGCAACTGTGAAAAGTAAAAATAAAAAGCTTAGCTATTTGCATTTTCCCTGCTGACAAGTTGGGAATGCTTCCAGACCCAGGTGGCTGACTGGTTGGACTCTGACCTTTTTGTGGTCATGTTCTTGGTAAAGAGATGATCCCAGAAAGATCAGGGAATCTTTCTGGGGTGAGTAGGACGGCTCCATCTTGAGTGTTTGCCAGGGCAGCAACCTTAATGCTTCTGGGGCAGCCAGGCTATTTACAGAAGACAAAAGCCACATTTTTTGCCGTTTAGAGGAGTGCATGGGCTTAGAATCCACAGGTCCAGCTTAAGACATCCAGAGGTCCTGAACACTGAAAAGAATATGGTGCCCATTGACCCCACCCCCCAGTCTCCTTCTCCCCACAGATAGGTAACTCAAAAAGAATTCCAAATTTTAAATTAAGTCTACCACTCCAAGGAAGGATGACTAGTTAGATTTTTTAGAAAAATGTATCAAATATCAAATTGACTTCATTTTTTCCCTCACATTTTTTGGGTACCCATGCTTTGCTGATGCCCAAGGACAAATTGAGTCTCTCTGTTCCATGATCTAACATTGAGAGTTTCTAGTTCTCCTGAGGAGCTGCCTTCTTCCCAGGACTTGGATGACAAGAATTATTTTACAATGTCAAGAATTTTGAAGTTTTTAAAAAAATGTTCTTTTGTTTAGTTAATATTATCTTTACCGAGACTGAATATTGGAGTAGCTCTGAAATTTTCCTCCGAGAAACGCTTTTTCTTCTTGAGTGCTCCATGATGAAATCAGTCTTAATTTCAGTTCAACTAGTGTGTAAAAACACGCAGTGAGTAATTATTAGTCCCTGAAGGAGGCAAGACAGATGGAGCCCAGAATGGAATTGGCTGTATGATTAATTGAATCCTTAAAGAGTTGAATAGAGTTAGAGCTGATTCGGCCCAATCAGCGCCTTGAGACGGCTGGTGCTGTCCTGAGCCTGAGAGAGGAAAGGGTCACAATAACCCAGATTTATCCTCTATTAAAATGGATTGGATGTATGCACCAGACGGTTCCCATTTTTAAACCATTGATGCAGGATAATTGGGATGGAAACAAACAAGATTAGGACTAGATTACAGGTATTTGTGCAAGTTGCCTCCTAAATCAGTCAGAATCCATGATTTGTTCTGAGGGTGTGTTATTATTAGAGTGAATCATGAAACTCAGCAACACATCTGGAGCTGGCCAGCCAGAAGGGAAAGAGGGAGGAGGGGAGCAGAAAGCTGCTTGGGGGTGGGAACTAGGTACAACTGTAGAGTGCTTTTCTGTCTTTTGGGGCAGAAGTCTTCCAGAGAGAATTTTAATTTAATTTGCTCTTTTTTCTTGCAGCAGAGATGCATGATGTATAGGTTTGAAATGACTGCCTCCTTTCCATAGCGAATAAATGGATGTGTTCTTTTTTGATGTTTGAACCAAACAGTCACCTAGGGCAGCTTCTGCCTGTGGAGACCCTGCCATACAGGGAGCAAGAGGGAGAAGGCCTGGTGCTATGGGGGACTGCAGTCACATTAATCACCGAGTCCATTAGGATAATTGGGTACCCTGGCACCTTGCCAGGGGACCTGTTAGTACGGTACATCATCTGTGGAACTAAAGAGCTCGGGTTTGCTTTCATGGATGGGCTGCACATCCTGGGCCAGGGGCTAAGGGAGGAAGCCGAAGTTCCCTCATCACCCTCTGCCACCACTAACTCTAGCTATGGGCATGGGGTGGGAGGTGGGGCAGGGGATCCTGATCCTGAGGGTGACTCTGATCTAGTCCTGTACTCACGTGGGTCATAGTATCAGGTCTATAGCCAGCTAACTGACATTTGAGTAATCATTTTACTTATAAAAACAAGAGGAATAGATATCTGAGGTTCTTTCCGGACAGAGAAGTGTGCCACCATCCCTTTCTTGAGTTGTCTTCCAGGCTCTGGTGCTCATGTCAAGTTCCTGGCGTTGTGCTGGGTTTAGGCCCATAGAAGCCTCGTCTGATAGGCTAGCCTTACCCTTACCTTCGAACTGAGTTTTTGTTGTTGGTTTTTTTTTTGTTTTTTTTTTTTTTCATTTTTCCATTTTGAGCTCTTGTGAGTCAGGCTGCAGGCAACTCATTTACATGGGAGACAGCCAGAAGGAAAGCGGCTTGAAGTCTACTTTCATTTTGCCGTGGGAGGTGTTTTCCTGCTGAATTGCTAACCAGGCAGGTCAGAGGGAATCACAAGGGATCTCACTCATCCCTAGATGGAAAGGAGTACAGCAAAGCACCTCAGAAGGGGGTGAAAAAAAATCTTTCTTGATGACATTTCTCGGGCATTCTCTAAATTGAACAAGCCTAGAGAGCACTATCCCCAAGGGAGCAAGGTAAGGTTTCTTGGTCCCACATCAGAGAAGGTGAAACCAAAGTCCATACCCCGCGCTCAGGCCGCTGTAGAGCTAAGAACTGAGCCCTGCTTCTCTTCTCCCCATTTTCCCACTGCCATGTCCTGGTGTTACCTTGGCCCTGCTAGCTGCTCTGGCTGTACTTTCCACTGCTACCATTGTGTCAGGCACAAAGGAGTTTAATTTGCCTATTTCGTTGGAGTCCCCTTTGTGAAGAATGCTATCTAATCCCCTGAGCTGAGAAGTATCTAATCCCCTGTGTCCGATACAGCCTTTGTTTCTGTCAGAGACATCTCCCTTTCCAGCTCAGCCTCACCTGGCCCTTTTGCCTCTTACTCGCCTGGACCCCAAGAGCCAGCAGTGCTCAGCAGACTTTCCTCCTTGCTTTTGTGTGGGTATCTGGGGATAGGAAGGGGATGGCAATGCTTAGGGACCTTGCCTGATTTCCTGGACCTGAAAGGACTCAAGCATGTATGGGAAAGGGAGGAATTAGCAGGACAATGCCAGTCTTGCCTGGGACTGAGTAATCCTTGGCATCCAGGGTCTCAGTACTCATTCCTCTTTTTATGCTTGAGCCTGGATGTTACCTCTCATCCACTTTTCCTGGAGTCCTGGAGATGCAGCTGCTCTATTCAGTGACAAGAGGATAGGCTAGACACTTAACCCTACTTGTTATAAAAAGTGGAAGCGGAACTTAGCAGTGCCTTCTTTAGTCTTTGATTCTCCAGACCTTGGTTGGAACCTGTCCTCTGGGGCAAGGGGCAGTTCTAGTACCTTTGCTAATCCCCCAAGAAGCCCACTGTGACAGGAAGCTCTTACTTTAGTCTCCAGGGTAACACACACTACTTGCGGTTATCATGACCACCTATCTGTCCAATGCCCAGTGCTGTGGGCAGGGTATGTGTCAGAGAGATGGCTGAAAGAGCTATTCCCAGCAGAGGAAGCCTTTGTCTGGCAGTGGTTAGGATCTTCTCTAGGAGGAGAGATGCTTCCTAAGCTTGTGTCTCACAGAGACTGTCTCTTTCTGCTTGGACATCAGTGTCACACATAGTCACAGTTTCTGCCAGGCCTCACTGTCCCTCTTCTCTTGGGAGCAGTGTTCTCTATTATGACTGGGTAGGTGGACAAGCTCTATTGTGGAGGGCTAAAATGTGGGAGACCCATTAGTGTGGGATAGGTGGTGGTAGGACAGACATCTACTTGAACACATATCTCCTGTATGTCTCATGCAGTATGAGGGCCCTGTCCTTGCCCTGCTCCCCTCTCTGTGTGGCACCCCAGCCTCTGGACTGCTGTACAAATGTGATTCTTGATGACAAGCTGGAAGGGGAGGACTAAGCCAGGTAGCAGTCATGGCTAAGCGCTTCCCACCAAGAGGGATGTTTTTTGGAATAGTGCCAGATGCCACCCCCCACCATGGGTGAGTTGTTAAGAGGTGACTTTATTTGCTAAATGTCCCAGAAGAAGCATGCTGGGGAAGTCTTACAGGAAGCAGAGATGCCATCCAGGGGTGCAGAGGGACCCACAAGCCAGGAACACTGAGGTTCCACTGACTTGCACAGGGACCTTAGCCAAAGCCCTTGGCCTCTGTGCTCTTACCTGGAAGAGTTTTCCAGTTTATTCTCACCTTTTCCTAATGAAGGGAGGGGCAGATGCTGCCCGCCCTGCACACCTCACTGATGGTTGGGAGGATTAACTGCGAGGTAATGAGCACAGCAGAACTGTGAACTGGGCAAAAGTACTTGGCAGCCATGCTTATTGCCCAGGGCAAACAGGCTAAGAGAGGCCAACTCATCTGACAGATGTTTACTGAATTTCAATTCTTGTTGCTTTCCAAAGAGATAGATAGATTTGGCATGTTTACTGCCCTCAGAATGTTTAGAGTCTAGATCAAGGCATGAAGAATGTTTAGAAATAACCAGTGTACCTAGAGTATTCCAGACACTGAACTAAGAGGCTTTCGTACATTTGTTCATTGAATATATCCAAGTAAGTATTATTATGAATAAATACAACTATCATGTACATTTTTACACATGAGGAAATGAGACCTAAGGAGGTCAAATATTTCCCTAGGATCACATAGCTAGACTGTGTTAGAGCTAAGACATGAACCCAGGTAGTGTAACCCAAAAGCCAAGTTTTTCCACCACTGTGCGATGCCGGAGTGATGGCAAATACTGAAGGAGAGACAGAGACAGAGACACTGAGAAAGACAGATACATTAAGGGACAGAGAGAGACAGAGAAAAAGACAGGGGGAAGGGAAAGAGTGGAGGGGAGATGGACGAGAAGATGAGGGGGATGAGAAAGAGGTTGAGAGAGGGCCAGCTAGATATCTGGGTTTCTATTGTTTTCTCTGCCTGTGTGTGATAATCAGCCTTATTCTTTGCCTTTATTTCCTTGTGCCATAGGTCAGATCCAACCCTAGTAGGAAAATCAAGATGTGTATCACGAGTGGGCAGTAGATAAGAAACTTGATTTTGGTAACTCACCATTCCCATGAAATGACCCTTGTCAAACACTCCTGTCACAGGGGACTCTGCTCCCTAGGGAAGGTAGTTTGGGGTTTCCTCCCCCCTTTTTGATACATTGGGTTATGTTGCCTCTGTAGTTGAATTCTTCATTGGAGTCCTTCATTCACTTGACCCCTCCTCACCAAGGGCTCCTTTTGGAATCTTGGAGAGTGTGAGTGCCCATCTCAGCTTGTGGTCCTGAGCCCAGAATGCTTCTCAGAAGAAATCATCTTCTTATTGCTGGAGACAGGCACCCAGGGTGAACCTCTAATGCAAATATGAGGCTGTCATGGCAGTGTTGGACCCACAACACTGGGAAGAGAATTTGCCTGTTGTCACCAAGCACAGGAGAGGGACCCTGTCTGTCATTGGGGAGAGGGTCAAGCACAGTATTTTTAGCAAGCAATCCTTTATTGTTTATTCAGCCACTTTAAAAATAGATATGACCCTTTCTTTCTAATTGTCACCATTTGTCATCCTCTGTCCTTGCTTTTCACACACTGAACTGTTCATGAATATTTATTTACCCTCCCAGGGGCAACTCCATATGTGTGTTTGTGAGTGTCTGTGTGTGTGTGCACATGTGCACACACATGCATGCATGCGCCTCACAAACTCATTCTGCCCCTTTCCTCTCCTGTCATGAAAGCGACATAGTGGAAGGCAGGGGCTCTTGTTTTTGAATCCCTTTCTTTGATGCTGATGAGTTCCCACACCTGTGTTTCATATTCCTGCTTGTCTGCGAAGTTATCTCTCCCCTGCCCTGGTTGTCCAGACCTTTTCCACAACTCGGGCAACCTTGAGCTCCCATACCATACCTCTACCCTCTTTGCCTGGCTGGTGAAATGCTCCCCCTCGGCAGTGAAATCCAGGATCCCCAGGATGCTTTGATGAGGTACCCTGGCTTGGACCTTCGGCTCTTCAGATTTGTTGATGTTGTTCTTGGCAAAGGCTAGATGAACGGTCTAGGGAGCCAGCTTTCACCTCCTTTTTTTCCTTAGTATAACCTCTGCTTGTCAGTCACAGTGACGTACAAGCCCTAGCAGTTCTGAACAACAGAGGAGCCTGGAGCCTGCCTCTGGAATTTTGTGCTGAGCTGAGGACTCTGGAGAGAACCTCCCCCTGTGGCTGGGCCTCTCTGCCTTGGATGGCCCCATTCCTGAGCCATTGTTCTATCTTTTGGCTCTCCAGAGTGGCTGAAGAGAAAGGATGACTGCCTGAGCAGTTAAATGAGGGAGTTTGTTATTGGTGATGTACACTTCTCAGGTATGTTGCATCTAGCACCCCTCAATGCTCTTCCCCTGTGCTCCAATGGAAGTCTGCATGCTCTCCATCTTAATATCTTCTCTAGACCAGAAATGATTTCAGATGTCACCTTTTCACCCCTGTCTCCTAGCAAGGAAGCCATTTCTCATAGCCCATTTCATACTTAACCTCTTCTGGTCTTAAAAGTCATTCATTCATTAAAAATACTTGTATTGAATATTTACCATGTGCTAGGCTGCTGTACTGGGGGTGAACAGTGGTGAACAAGACAGATAGGTCTCTCTTCTTAAATAGCTTACCTTTTAGTCAGAAATTAATTTTAAAAAATCAGTTAATACAACATGGGTTTGAACTGCTCAGGTCCACTTATATGCAGATTTTTTTCTTTTCTTTTTTTTTTTTTTTTTTTTTTTTTGCGATATGCGGACCTCTCACTGTTATGGCCTCTCCCGTTGCGGAGCACAGGCTCTGGACACGCAGGCCCAGCAGCCATGGCTCACGGGCCCAGCCGCTCCGCGGCATGTGGGATCTTCCTGGACCGGGGCACGAACGCGTGTCCCCTGCATCGGCAGGCGGACTCTCAACCACTGCGCCACCAGGGAAGCCCCAGATTTTTTTCAATAAATATGCACTGCAGTACCACATGATCCAAGGTTGGTTGAATCCATGGCTGGTTGAGCCTGCGGATGTAGAACCATGGATAAGTAGGGCTGACTGTAAAGTTACGTGTAGATTTTCGACTACAGAGGGCAGCGCCCCTAACCCCCTAGTTGTTCAAGGGTCAACTGTACATCATCACGACTAAAAACTTCTGTGCCTCAAAGAATACCGTCAAGAAAGTGAAAAGACAACCCACAGAATGGGAGAAAAATTTTGCACATCATATATCTGATAAGGGACTTATATCTAGAATACGTAAAGAACTCTTACAATTCAGTAATAAAAAGGATAAATAACCCAATTGAAAAATAGGGAAAGGATCTGAATAGACAGCTGTCCACAGAAGATATACAATGGCCAATAAGCACATGAAAAGCTGTTCAACATCATTAGCCACCAGAGAAATGCAAATCAAAACCTTAATGAGATAACACTTTACACTCACTAGAATGGTTATCAAAAAAACAGATGATAATAAGTCGTGGTGAGAATGTGGAGAAATTGGCACCCTTACATACTGGTAGTGGGGATGTAAAATGATCCAGCCACTTTGAAAATGGTCTATCAGTTTTCAAATAGTTAAACATAAAGTTACCATATGACCTAGCAAGTCCACTCCTAGGGGTGTATACCCAAGACAACTGAAAATATATGTCCACACAAAAACTGATACATAAATGTTCACAACAGCATTATTTATAGTATCCAAAAAGTGGAAATAGTTCAAATGTTCATTGATCAATACAATTTGGTTTATCTATACAGTGGAATATTATTTGAGAATAAAAGGAAATGAAGTGCTGCTGCATGAAACACATGGATGAAACTTTGAAACATGCTAAATAAAAGAAGCCAGTCACAGAGGACCACATACTGTATGAGTCCCTTTATATGAAATGGCCAGACTAGGCAAATTATAGAGCCAGAAACGAATTTAGAGGTTGCCTGATCCTGGGAGGGTGGGGGTTTGGGAAAAATGAGAAGTGACTGCTAATAGATATGGCTTTTGGGGAGAGGATGAGTGATGAAAATGTTTTAAAATTTATTGTAATGATGGTTGCACAACTCTGTGAATATACTAAAAAGCTATTGGATCGTATACTTTCAATGGGTAAATTGTATGGTGTATGAATTATATCTCAATTAAGCTATTTTAAAAAGCCAGTGATGGGACTTCCCTGGTGGTCCAGTGGTTAAGACTCCTTGCTTCCACTGCAGGGGTCATGGGTTCAATCCATGGTTGGGGAACTAAGATCTCGCATGCTGCGAGGCACGGCCAAAAAGAAAAAGAAAAAAAAAAGTCAGTGATAAGCGTTATGAAGAAAATAAAATAGGATTGTTTTTTTAGAAGGGTTAGTTAGGGAGGCCTTTCTCAAGAGATGTCCTTCTGGCCTTAACTCAAATGTCGAGATGGAGGCAGCCATGCACACGTTAGGCTAAGAGTTTTTTAGGCAGAGGAATAGCCAGTGCAAGGACCCTGAGGCAGGAACAAGCTTGGCCAGTTAGTGAAGCAGCTGGAAGGCCACTGTTGCCTGAGTGGAGTGGGAGACTAAGAATTGAGGTTGGGGAAGTTAACAGTGCATTAGAGACCAAGGTAAGATATATTTCGGTTTTATTCTAAGGGTAATAGGAAGCCACTGGTAGCTTTTAATCAGGGGAGTAACAAGATCTGATTTACATTTTTTGAGTGATCCTTCTGATTGCCTTGTGGGAAGGAATTCTTCATGTTTTCAGAATGTAGAGCCTCCTGTCTAGTAATCTTACACCTCTCGTGGTAGGAGGTTCTTCTTGGTGTCTTGTTCAAGTCATCCCTTCTCATCAGGATTCTGGGTGGTAGATCTCATGGCCATGATAGCCCTTCATAACCTGGAAGATTATTGCTCTCCAGATTAGAAAATGGAATAAGAAAGTTTCTATGTTTCTCCATGGATGTGGCTACTTTCATCATGTGGTTGTCACTTTCCATATTCAGGACCATGGTGTCTCCTTGGTTTTCCAGTGCTGGGGCTGGCTCTGGCCCTAGTTCCTTGGCCCCAAGATGAGTAGGGCAATCCTTCTGCCTCTACCAGCTAGCAGCATACCTACTTTCTTCCCCTGCGGTTGAGGACAGGCTGGATGGTAAGCAACATAGGGTGCTGTGTTGAAGTCCCACGACCCAGTGGGCAGGGTTGGAATGAACTTTTTACAGTTCCAGGTTATCTCTTGAGAGGCCAGTGATGTGGTGAGTTAGAACATAAGACAGGAGCAATATGGCCTGGATTTGAATCTGGACTCCACTACTCGTTAGCTGAAAAACGTTGGGCAAGTTATGTAATCTCTCAAGCAGTTTCCTTATCTGTAAAATGAGGATAACCAACCTACCTAAGGTTGGTTATTACAGAGAATTAAATGGGGTAATACTTGTAAAGCATTTAGAAGAATGCCTGGCAGGTAGTGATCAGAGTGTTAACTGCTATTATATTTTCTTTGTTCACCCAAACATTAACTCAGAGAGTCAGCTCAGGACACTTCTCTGGGGAAGGCAGTGTATGGCACATAGTCATTAGTGCTTTGCTTGCTCTGCAAATATTTTTTTTAAATTTCATATGTATTGTTTCGTGTGACTCAAAGAAGTGCATGCTCAGTATAAGCTTTCCAAACATTAAAGTAATATGTGATATAGAAAGTTGAAATGACATCAAAAGGACATAATAGAGAGTTATTATGAAGAGTAAGGGAGATAATGTAAAGGAGTGCCTAGCACATGCTAGGCAGGCAGTAAGCCCTCAGTAATGGTAGCTTTTTTTTTTTTTTTTTTTTTTTTCCGTACGCGGGCCTCTCACTGTTGTGGCCTCTCCCGTTGCGGAGCACAGGCTCCGGACGCGCAGGCTCAGCGGCCATGGCTCACGGGCCCAGCCGCTCCGCGGCATATGGGATCCTCCCAGATCGGGGCACGAACCCGCATCCCCTGCATCGGCAGGCGGACTCTCAACCACTGCGCCACCAGGGAGGCCCTGTAATGGTAGCTTTATTATTGTTGTTTCTGTTATCCTGACTGGAGGCAGAGGTATGGGCATTGTATTTTCTGCAAGCTTTTTTTTTAGCTGGAAAGCTGGGATATATGGGCCGTAAAGGTGATTGTCCTCTCTTGTATAGTGTTCTGGACGTTATGGGCTTAGTCAGGGCTTTTGCTGGCCTGTGGCTCTGACACCAGACCCAGTTCTTCCAACGATGTGTCACTTGCAGGAAACAGAACGCTGTGAAATGTCTCTCTCCTTTCCTTCTTGTTGATTGTTAGTTTTTTTGTTTTTTTTTTTTTTTTTTTTTTTTTTTTTTTTTTGCTGTATAACAAATTACTTCCAAACTTAGTGAGTTAAAGCAAGCAACAGTATTCATTTATTATTTCTCACCGTTTCTGTGGGTCACAAATTTTGAAGCGTAGTCAAGATGTTGGCTGGGACTGGGGCTGCACGATCTACTTCCAGCTCTCATGCCTCACAAGTTGATGCTGGCTGTTGGTTACAGGCCTCAGTTCCTCTCCATGTGAGCCTCTTCATAGGCCTGTTTATATATCCCCATGGCTCCTTTCAGAGTGAACAACATAAGAGAGCAAAGCAGAAGTGTCAGTGCCTTTTATGATGTAGCCTCAGAAGTCGTCACCACCACCTCCTTTGTATTCTTTTGGTCACACAGATCAGCTGTGATTCAGTGGGAGAGGGAACTATACAAAGGTATAAATACCAGATGGCAAGGATTGTTGGTGGCCATTTTGGAGACTGGCTACCACACCTAGAGCACCAAGAACGCTTTCCTGAAAAGGCACTGGGGGGATCCCAAGCATCCAGGGCCTGGCCCAGGCACTTTGTGGGTGCCTGTCTGAGAGGCAGGGGGCGCTCACTGCAGCTTGCAGGCCCCACAACCTTCCCCGTGCTCCAGCCGCACAGTGCTGAGCTGCCTCTTGGCTGAAGTTGTGGCATGTCGGGGAGGACAGTGGTTTGATTTTTCAGTCTTTGATCATGATGATAGCTGAAGTGAGTGACAGAAGACTGCTTTATTACAACTCTGCCAATGGCTTGTGCATTTAGATTTTGGATTTCTTGAGGTAGACTGACCAGTTGACCAGCCTCTTCCTACAAGCTTTCAGAGGAGGGGGCCATTTTTGGTAAATTGAAATCCAGTCATTTCAAGATGAGGGTAGAAGGTAGTACACTAAAAAAGGGCTATTTTCATTCCTTATAGTTTCACGTGTTCTGTTAGGAAGACTCTCCCTTACAAAGTGGGAGAGGTAAGAGTTGGGTGGCAGAAGAGCTTCTTGGGTAAGAGCCTGGGCTCTGGATAGACAGGCATCTTGACACTGTATCCTGGACAAGTTACTTAACCTATCTAAGTTTCAGCTTCCTCAGCTGAGAAGTGGAGAACACAGTGATGCTTCACTGACTCACTGTGAGGATTAAATGAAATAATGTATGTACAGCATAAATAAAGTTCCTAGCACAGAGCATGGCACGTGGTAAACAAATACAATAAGACCTGTCACTAATAATATTATTAACATCAGTCTCATCATCATCATCATCATCATTATTATACTCTTTGACCCTAAGTTAGACCAAGAGAGGGGCAGTGACTTACCCAGCAACACAAAGGGACTCTGGGCCTAGGAGGGAGGTCTCCATCCCTCCTCCAGCATTCATACTTTCCAGCTTGAATGTTCTTCCATGTGATGCCTGAACCACGAATAGCAGTTTGGGCAACTCCCGATTATCTAGTGTGAATAATTCACTTTGAGATCATCTGTGTGCCTGGCCAGCTTCTCAAATCAGCTGAGTGGATTATTCTCCTCTTTCAGTTATTCAACAGTACAAGTAATTGAGAGCTGGCATTAGAATGTGAAGGCCATGAGGTCATCTCCTATTGTTCTCAGTTAGCTCAGCCCTGCCAGTGGTGATGTTTCAGAGGAGCATGGAGGCTGTAGAGCAGACCCCAAGGGGAGAGGACAAAGGTGGTGACAGGATTCAGGGTGAAGGATGAGAGCCCTGGATTGACACGTTGGGGGAGGCAAAGCTGCTAACGGCAGAGCGGGAGAGCCAGGGAGGAATGGTTTACAAGGCACCTTTTCTCTCACCTGGGTCAGAGGGAGAGGCCCTATTGGAGTCAAGGGTCATGCTTCTCTGAGGAACTCTTTTCTTTTTTTTGCGGTACGTGGGCCTCTCACTGTTGTGGCCTCTCCCGTTGCGGAGCACAGGCTCTGGACACGCAGGCTCAGCGGCCATGGCTCACGGGTCCAGCCGCTCCACGGCATGTGGGATCTTCCTAGACCGGGGCACGAACCCGTGTCCCCTGCATCGGCAGGCGGACTCTCAACCACTGCACCACCCGGGAAGCCCTCTGAGGAACTCTTTGGATTTAAATTGAACTCTGGAGTGTTTTTTTGTTTGTTTGTTTTTGTTTTTGGCCGTGCCATGTGGCTTGCAGGATCTTAGTTCCCTGACCAGAGATTGAACCCAGCCCCCCTGCAGTAAAAGCGTGGAGTCCTAACCTGTGGACCACCAGGTTATTCCCAACTCTGAAATGTTAGATCTTCCCGGAGTCTTCTAAAATATGATTGACCACCCTCTTTCCTTCTATTTGCTGCTCTGTTTGGCATCAGGGGACTACATTAGGAGCCTCGAGGAGCCTCTCCTTTCTGTAAAGTAGGGTCTCAACATTGAAAATAGCATGTACAGTAATGATCCATTCATATAAAAAGTAAATGAGTGAAGATTTATTTATAAATTTATAGTGCATGTAAATAATAATATAAAAATCAGCTTTTATCTCTGAGGGTATGAGGAATGAGGTTATGAGTTAGAGGGACTTTTCTGTTTTGCACCTTTTATACTGTATGAATTTTTTTTACCATGAGCTTATATCATTTTCTAATTAAAAGATACAGTGAACTTAAAACATGTAAGAGAAGTTGCTGGAATCGGCCCTTTGAATCGTTATGTTATGTAACCTTTAATTGGCTTGAGTTTTGGGGTGGACTCAACCATTTGTTCAGATCCCTTCAGCCAGGTGGCCAGCGAGACATTATTCATGAATACCATGGCCCAGGCTCTCTTAGAGTCTTGTTCTCCTTATTGGAGCTAAACAAGCACAGATCTATCCCCAGTCACCAGTGCCTTAGCCCCATGATTGCTGTCCTCCCTTCTGCTCTTATTATTACCCCTCTCTCTTTTCCTTCCCTGAGGACCCAGGAACCATTTCCCCTGCATCTGCTAGACCCAGGGTTACCCTGAAATTACCCACCTAGACCCCTCTTTGCTTCTGGGGGAGAGGATTAAACTCTTGATCCAGATACTATTTTGATGTATGTGGTTTGTCCAAGATCAGTAATTTTGAAGGGGGTGAGAAAGGTTAGTTGGTGTTTAACTGTTTCTCTGAGTTAAAAAAAACAAACAACTTTCATTTAGATTGTGGCTCAAGAAAAGTTGTTTGAGCTCAGTTTGGGGTTCATAGTTACTGAGGTTCACTCCAGGTCTTGACTGGTGATTGGTTCCAGCATGTGCTTAGGAGGGGCAGGGACAAAGTGGAGGCAGGAACTTTTTTGTCTTTGGGGCTCTTATCAGCAGCAGTAAATTGCAGTGTGTGTGGAGCACGAGCAGAGCCAGCTCAAGGAGCTCTGGGCCAGAGGGCCCGTCTGTGGGCAGAGCTGCTTTTCAGCCCAGCTGGAGGTTTTTACATCTGAGCCCAGCATAGCTGCCTTGGGCCAGACCTTCAAATGTGGCTCCAAAGTACCAGGCATAGCCAGAGCATTTAGCTGCTCCATGTGGGAGCCAAGCTTCATTTTCCTGCATTTCTAGAGAAGGCCTCAGTGGCAGAAAGAACTTCATAGCCCCGTGTTGGCCAGCATCACTGCTTAGGCAGGCCTCAGGTCAGTGATGAAGTTGTTGGAATGACTCAAGAATGTGCAGAACTTGGGAGCTGATGGCCTAAAGATGCCTCTGCTGGATCTGGCTCCCAAAGGTCCCTGTGATCTCGTGTCCCCAGCTGGCCTTAGAACAAAGGGGCCTCCTGAATATGTCTCACCTCTCCCCAGGGACCCTGACAGAGCTCGATCTGGGCTTTTGGAGGAAGAATGTGATATGTGTAGGCTAAAGGAGATATGAGTTCTCAGAGTCCTTTGAGAAGGGGATAATTAGCTTTGATAATTAGCCAGAGAGATGACTGAGGCTGTTGGCTGGGGCCTGATGAGGGAGTTAGAGGAGTGTACAGTGGGCTCTGGAGGTGAGGAAGGCCAGGGACTCTATTCCTTCGAGTCAGATTAGGGGGAGAGCCCCAATGTGAGCACTTTGTGCTAGGCGCTGAGCAAGTGGTGGCTTTTGTGGCAGTGGGGATATGGTGAGTTTTCTCTTTCTGTACCTAAAATACCTGCTTCCCTTCTCCAGGAGGTAGGAATATCTTGGAATAGAGAGCCACCCTGTGGAGCCACTGATGTAAATGGGAGTGGTTTTGAAGCGAGCCTCATCCCTATTCTTGGCTCCTTATCAAAGATAAGGAGCTGAGGTTTCCAGGTTGCGGGGGGCAGCGGGGTGGGCGTTATTCTGCGTGGTTGGTGCTATGGGAAGGAGATTCAAGTTAGTGAGTAAAGAAAACATCCAAGGAGTTGGCTGCCTGGAGGCTTTATGCTTTAGTACTGTGTGAGTTTCCTAAGTATGAAGCTGCTTGGTGTCCACATGGTCTTGTGCCTGAGCCATGGGGACACGGCTGCAAGGACGGGCTGCTGTTAAAGGGACAAGCAGCAGGCCCTTTGGAGCATTCAAAGTTGGTAGGGTCAAACTGGATCTCTGCAAGGAGGACCCCAGCCAGACTGTTACATACCTGGGATGACTCCCAATCTAGCCCCATACAGCCAATTATTATCTAGTATTATGGCTTGAGCTGGTATGAAACAGTGTGGTGAGCTGTGAAGGCTCTTGATTTATGTTGTTTTTGGTCTCTCGAAAGATTCTTCTATCTTCCTCCTTTGGAAAACATCTTTCCTTTGGGAATCTCTTTATCAGAACCATGTGGTCAGGTAAGGCTGTTAATCTTTGTGACCCACCTCTTCCCTTCCTAATTAGGGCTGGTCATATGACCTGGACTAGCTATTCATAGTGCCTCCTCCGTCTGCACAGTGACTGTCCCGGGGATTGGCATGTGACAGAGGGAGGACCAATCAAAGTCCTGCCCTGGAATTCCATACCATTTGAGAGGAAGAATTGTTTATGCTGGGATTGATGTGTTTAGGGGCTACCAGTGGCCATCAGACTCATCCTTGCCTGAGAATGCATCTTCATCTAGAGAGGAAAACAGAGCCTGCAGCCTGAGAGAGGGGCTGGCATGTTGCTTGAGCCTCTGGACTCAGTTGTCCTTTTATTTTTGTCATCATTTTTCATGATGGGGCCCAACAAACTTAGTTTTTCCCTTAGATGAGTCTGAATTCAGTTTTGGTCCCTCAAAAAAAAGAGTCCCGGGCTTCCCTGGTGGCGCAGTGGTTGAGAGTCCGCCTGCCGATGCAGGGGACACGGGTTCGTGCCCCGATCCGGGAAGATCCCACATGCCGTGGAGCGGCTGGGCCCATGAGCCATGGCCACTGAGCCTGTGCGTCTGGAGCCTGTGCTCCCCAACTGGAGAGGCCACAACAGCGAGAGGCCCACGTACCACAAAAAAAAAAAAAAAAAGAGTCCTGACTAATAGAAAACAGCTTCCAACTGATCTGACTCTTTGCTTCCAAATAACTAATATCATGTCCAGGGAAGAAGCTTCATTGCTGGGACCCTGTGCGGAACACTGTGCTTCACACACATTGGGTGCTCACTTCATGTTTCTTATGTGGGTAACGGCACCCTCACCATCTACTGCCAACCTATGGGAGGAGGGTAGAGACCTGAGCCTGGGTCTCCCAGCCTGCCTCTTGGTGTCAGTTAATCTTGGCATCCGTGCATGCATTTTTCATCTCCTTCCTCTGCTTCTGGAGAGATAAATACAATCTGTCAGTCTTGCTTTGCAGGGGACTTGCCAAACATGTCAGTGATGGGGAGTTTATCAGTCTACCTTAAGCCCCTGTCTTCCATATGTAGACAGGGAACCATACTCCTGTGGCACAGTGCTGTTTGCGGCTGTGAGTCTGACTATTTCCCTCTGAAATCGGGCTGTCCCCTGGTGCCCAGCTTGAGCTGGTGCTGAATTTATTGTCCCTAAAACATCAGGGAAGTGTTAGAGGTTCCTTGCCCACTGCTTCTTTCCCAGGCTGCTTATGCCAGCCGCAGGGCCCTTGTGAGGCTGTTAGGTATCTCTCTGTGGCAGATTCATCCATATTTTTAATTACTTACTTTTACAGATCTTAGAATAAATCAAATTATCCATCTGTTATGCTACATAATTCCACTGCAGTTCATGCAATTCTTTCTCATTGTATGATATTTGTTAACTTGACCTTGCCCTCTTACAGTGTTCGTGCTCCTCTGTGTGGCTCTCTGCCACCTTCTCAGTGGATCCCTAGCATGTCAGTCTATTAGGGCCCCTGGCAGAGCTGACTGTGGGTAGCTCTTAGGTGGAGCAGAAGTTGGTGGAGCTTGGAGTATTGCAGAAGGAGGAGAGTGGCCAAGGAGCCACCTCTGATGCCATGCTGACCTGACATTGGTTTGGAAAGTTGGATTGTTACTAGGGTTCCAGAAATGAAAGCAGAAGTTGTAGCCTAGGTTTCTGATCTTTAGTCAGAGGGCTGTTTTCAAGGTCAGCCAGGTGAGGTTGGGCTGAAAGGAGATGACAGTGGCCATCTGCAGACATGTCTGTGACTGCCCCGCCATGGCTGGCAAGCAGTGCCTAACATTAGGATTGAGTCAGGGCTGATCTCAGACACAGCACAAAAGGAAGTTACTTATTGGAGATTGATTTCGGAAACCATGTTGGAGGATCCTGGCCCCCCCCAATTTTTTTTTTCTCCTGCCTAAAAATCTGTTAATACTGTTGGGAATTAATTTCTTGGTTTTTAAATACATCTCTTACCTCTCCTTGTGAGCAAATACAGATACTCCCAGAAGGGGTACCCCAGGGGTCATTGAACACCTCTACTCTATCCTTTTTCTCAAGCAATTGGGAATGCATGGCGATGGGGACACACAGGGAGCTGGTTAAAGAGTCAAACTAGAGGAGGAAAGGAAAAGAAGGCAAAATTTAGAACATTAACTGGGGTCTGCCCTGTGTGAGCTCTTGGAGTGGGTAAGCTGCTCAGAAAGGGAGGGAGGTCGTGTGTCCAACCCATCCACACACCTGCTTATGGGGCTGGACCATCTAGGCCTCGGTGTCCCAGCAGCGAAGTGACACCAAGCCAGCCTCATCCTTTTAGGCAGCTCCTACTAATTGAGTACTGGGCACTGGGCTAGACCATCTAGAGAGTGAGGTTACAGGTGATCAGGCAGCAAGGCATAGTCCATGTCCTTGAGGGTGGTGACGGTTTAGTAGGGGAAACAGACTTTGACCAAGTCTGTTGACTGTTATGAAGGAGAAAGGGGTCCCAGAAATGCATAGCAGGGGCCCTGTGTTGGTCAGGTGGTCAGTGAAGCTTTCTCTGAGGAGATGGTTGGAGAGAGACCTGGAGGAATAGGAACTAGCCTGATGAAGTTGGGCCCAGGGATGGGGAGTGGTGGGGAGAGGACACTCCAGGCAAGAGACAGTAGTGAGCATTGAACGTTTGAGTTGAGAAATTCGTTGCAGGAGGAGGTCCAGTTTTTGGTCCTTACATGGGGTCATTTTCAGCACATTCCTGAATGGGAGTACTGAGGCTACTATACTGATTGCTCGGTGCCTGGGAGACGACCTGTATGTAGCTAGATAGGCTTCTGTGTGGAGGCACTTTGGTCAGAGGCTCTGTGTTCTACTGCTTCATCCTCCAAGGTACCACAGCCCAGGGCTGGGTCTGCTACCCTGGGTTGAGGACTCCTTCCCCCGCCCACCCACCCGCCTCTGGCCCAAGCCCACATAAATGGTCTTCTGACTTGGATATGGGCCCAGGTTGGAGCTCATTATAGCCTCGTGGCTGGGCCCTCCATTTTTCCTTCCAGGTAAGACCTGGCAGGCATCAAAGACTGCCAGGAACACCCCACAGGCCTTCTCCCTTAATGATCTTGCTCCCGCCCTCAGTCTGCATGGCCTGCTTAGCCAAGCTTTTCTCACCAGAGCCTCTGGTGACTTTTCACAAGCTTTTCCTCATTCCAACAAGCAGGATTCAGTGACTAATTGCTGGTATTTTTTTCCTCAAGACTATTTATATAGACTGTCATGTTGGGGGTGGGGGAGAGCAGGCTTAGGCTTGGGGGGAGTGATGTTTCCTGCTACTGCCATCATTAGATGGAGGCCCATGTGGCATTGATGGCCACACTTTGTCTTTATTCTTGTATTTTTTGTCGTTTCGACATTCGGTTCTTTGAACATCTAACACCCCTCTTATGCTTTTCATCTCCTACAGAAGATTGTTGTATTTTGTCCCCACTGAAGCTGCGTTTTTCTTTTGTCAGATTTCTCACTTTCTTCTTTATTGTATTTTGATCAGTGTGGCCATGTAGTTCTGGGTTTTATTGGGAGCTTTTCATCTTCTTGGCAGTGGCCCTCGGGGCCTGGGTCTTCTTGCAAAAGCTGGGCTCTGCCTTAGGCCCCTGAAGCAGGCCTTTCCTGGCCAGGGCTAGAGAGAGCCCAGCCTGTCATCTGTCCATGGACACTCTAGCCTAGTAGTTCTCAAATTTAAGCATGCATCAGAGCACCTGGAAGGCTTCTTAAAATACAGGTTGCCAGGACCCTTCCCTCAAGTTTCTGGTTCACTAAGTCTGGGTTGGGGCCTGAGAATTTTTACTTCACACTAGTTCCCAGGTGATGCTGGTACTGCTGCTCCAGAGACCACACTTTGAAAACCACTGTATTAGTATAATTCCTTCTTTACCTTGAGCCAGCGTCCAGGGTCCTAGGGACGGGAGAATAGTGCGGGACCAGGTTCCTTCTTCTTCATACTGGGTCCAGCTCTCCAAAACTAAATGATGGCAGATGTTGGCAGTGGCATCATAATATTTAAACACTTTTAAAAGCAAGTGCTTTCACTTGCCCTGTATCATTTGATACTCAAAGCAGTTCCCTTGGTTAAGTAGGACAGCTTTTTGACAGATAATAGAAGTAAAGTTCAAATAAGTTAAGGACTCCTTCATAGCCATTCAGCTGGTAGTTTGTGGTATAGCCCCAGTGGAATCCAGGTCTCTTAGCTCCTATTGAGCTTTGAGGCCTCTGCCACTTACTAGCTATGTGACCTTGGGAAAAAAACTACTTAACTCTCCATGACTCAGTTTATTGATTTGTAAAATGGGGGTAATAATAGTATTTGCCCCATAGAGTTGTTGTGAGGATTATGTGACTTAACATTTGGAAAGCACTTAAGAACTGTTAAATGGTGGAACCCAGAATCCATTCTCCTAATGACTGTGAGGGGCTGCCCTTAGTTTTGCATTTCTGTTGTCACAAGAGGCCCAGGAGAATGTACCACTACTCAACAGACAGCATTATCTTGGACAATCAGGACAGGGCTCACTCACTTCGGAAAGGTCCTTCTCTCTATGGTCTGCACTGAGGGAACTGTGGATGGCGTGAGCATCTAGGAGTTCAAGGTAGAGCTGTAGCTGCTGGGCTGGGTCAGTGTGTGAAGTCTAAGACCGGGAGGGCAAGGCAGCCAGGTCATCAGGTCACTCCTCAGGAGCTGCTGCAGCTGAGGCCCTTGAGAACTCAGCCGTGGAGTGGCCCTTCAGGGGTTAGTCTGCAAGGAGGAGAAGCTGTCTGCCCTTTCAGTATTTTTCTGTCTTCCTGTCTCTCCTCCACCTTCTGACAGGGGCATGTATAGAACTAGCTGGGGTTTTAAGTAGAGTGCTGGTCCTGATAATGCTAATAGTATGCAACCTATTGAACATTATGTGCCAGGCACAGTTACATTGGATACCTTATTTAATCCTCCCAATGAAATAATTCTCATTTTACAGATGAAGTTTGGGCAAAGATAGTTTAATTACGGTTATGCAGAAAGGAGGTCCAAGATTCAAACTCAGGTCTGTCTGGCTCCAGAGCCCGTGGTCTTTACCTTTGTGAAGCTGCCTCCTTGTATTCTACCGTGATCTTTCCCTCTGGGGTGTCATTTTCCCCCTCCCATGGGTGCCTAACCTTGGCCTGTTCCCAGTATCCTTTGCTCCTTAGCTTAGTGTCCAGGGTCCAGGACTGTGCAAGTTTTTTTTATTCACCTTTGTACCTTCATAGAACTTAACACAGAATCTTATACAGAGGGTGACCATATGTTCTGTTTATGCCTCTTGCCCCAGTGCAGTCATTAATAGTGCTTTTTTTCACTCTTAAAAGTGTCCCAGTTTGGACAATAAATTATGTGGTCACCCTACTTACACATGACTGGTTCTCCCAACCCAGGGACAGTGGCATTTTAATAGGGGACCCTGAAAGACAGAATTATCTTTAAGACTCAAAGAAACAAACCCCAGGTGGTAAAATTTTAAGCACTTTTATAGCCCATTGGGCACGAGGATTTAGACAAAGTTTCTGCTCAGCACCCCACAAACTTACCACAAAGGACTATTTCTAAGACCAGACTTGAGGTCTGTGAGGGTTACAAAGCCAATCAGATTTATCAAGACAAGAGTCCCACTGTGGCTTCATAGAAGTGTCTGACAAGCCAGGCCAGAAAAGGGGAAGAAGTATAAAAAGCTTACATTTTCCCACTTCTCCCAGGCAAAAGAGCCCCAGCCTAGAATTTGGCTGTCCACAAACCCCTTAGCCTTCCTGCAGGAAAGAGCTAACTGGGGTTGGTCTGTTCCACTGTGCTGAACTCAAGCCCTGGTGGGAGCCTGGGCTCTGTGTCCCAGTGCTTTTTTTTTTTTTTTTTAATTTTATTTATTTATTTATTTATTTATTTATTTATTTATGGCTGTGTTGGGTCTTCGTGTCTGTGTGAGGGCTTTCTCTAGTTGTGGCAAGTGGGGGCCACTCTTCATTGCAGTGCGCGGGGCCTCTCACTATCACGGCCTCTCCCGTTGCAGAGCACAGGCTCCAGACGCGCAGGCTCAGTAACTGTGGCTCACGGGCCTAGCCGCTCCGCGGCATGCGGGATCCTCCCAGACCAGGGCCCGAACCCGCGTCCCCTGCATCGGCAGGCAGACTCCCAACCACTGTGCCACCAGGGAAGCCCCCCAGTGCTTTTTTGTCTCAGGTTCTGCTCATCTCTGGCTCTACCCCTATATACCCTGGACATGGGGCCATGCCCAACCACAGGCTTGGTATGTTCAAGTCACATTCCAGACTCAGTTCACACTTGAACTGGTTTAATGTTTTTTTCTTTTAAGTTGCAATCTAAAATTCAGCCAGACAGGCTTTAATGAGCACTAAATCGTCAAGCCTTTTGTTTCCCTTCCTATTCAAGCCATAGAGATTGTGTGTTTGATTCAGCAACAATTGCTGAATCTTAAACAAACCATTTACATTTTGACACTGACTATTTTATGAGTGTAACTTTTTCATTGGCATCAGAATGATCGCAACAGAAGGCCTTTTAATGACTTATTAGTAAAAGAGTTAAAAGGGTCTGTGGAAGGTGATTCTTAACATTTTCTTTGAAGAAAAAAAAAGTAGATTTTTATCTGAATTCACTTGGGTAATACATGCAGACTTTTAGCCTTTCTCCTCCTAGCTGAGTGACTTTTGATCTTGTTGAGGTCATTCTTCCTGGACACCCTCCTGGTCAAGCCCTACATTTTTCAGATTACACCTAATATTGAAGCCATCCTCTTGCACAGTTTCTTGTCTAATAGAGTTCCTCTCTGCATGTTTCTGTCGGCTGTTAATTTTGTCTAATAGGGACAGGAACTATTTTCATTCTTTGCTCTGGCCTTAAGATGCTTAGCTGAAGACCCTGTGCACTCTGGGCCCAATCAGCATTTGTCAACCAGCTGACTGGGCAAAGAGCCTCAGACAAATAGCAGGCTCACAAACGAAACCATCCATCATTCTGTCTCCAGAAGCTGTGAGTGACTGGGGGTTTTCTCCAGTGTTTGAAGATCTCCACAGAATGGGAAGTCTTCACTTTCCTTTTAGGCCCCCATTCCAGTGTCTGATGAGACAGGTATAAAGGCTTTGGGCAAGACCAGGCCTCCCAGGTTTGTTTCTGCATCAGGGAAGCTCTGTGTCCTTCTTAACCTGGAGGAGACCTGGTGAGCCCTGAGCCTGGCTGGGGAGTCAGCAGACCCACTCTGTTCGATTTTCTCCTCTGTTACAATGTGACAGAAGTGGCTAGGAGCAGGAAACCCATGCTCACTCAAGCCATGAGATCAGCCACATGAAATGGTGCTGGCCAAGGAGGCCATGTTGATCCACCCCTATGGAAAACCAGGAGCCTGGGTGCTGTTCTTGTCTCTCAGAACTAGAACTAATTGTTCGCAAAGATCTTTCCAAATACCAATGATGCAAAGTATTTGGATGGTTCACCATATTGTTCACCATATTTAAACTGTCAGAAACCTTAAATATCTAAGCAGAACCTTAGCAAACAAAGGATATTTTGGGGACTTGTTATGTATGTTGCACAGCAGAGAGACTTGTAGTCTATACTACTTCCAAATCCTGGAAATGAAGCATTTCAATGTTGTCATTTTCTGCTATAGACCATCCCACGGTCGTTGCCTTTCCTTTTGCTATTGAGAGATGGCTCATTCGTAAACATTTCTACAGTTGTGTGGCAAAAGCAAAATAGGCCTTGCTTGATTCCACTGGGTCTGATTGAGGAGATGAGGAGATAGGAAGGAAAAGTGAGTGATTGCCTAGCACACGTCTCAGAACTCCTGAGAGCAAGATTTGAGTGAGTAAGGAAGTTCCTTCCTGAGCCACTTGTCTTGTTGAGAAGGTGTATTGCCTGCGGCGTGGGACAAGGATTGGCCAGGTGATTTCCCTGGGGCCCTTATACCCTGCTGGACCAGCCTGCTCTGCTCTCCCTCAGCCTTTGGCACCTAGGGGGATAGTTTTACCTCCAGCTAGTATAGAGGACCCAAACTAACACCCTCTCTGTGTGCTCTAATAAACTTGATAAATCTCACTGTGAAAAATCTCCCATATGTTTTAGCCTGAATTTTCTTCTGCTTAACCTTGTTGGCCCCACCTTGCTTCCCTCAAACTGTCTGAGACAATTACTGGGAGATGTTTGTTGAGTAATTATAGGCCACAGATAATTTCTCTTTAGCTCTCTGTCTTCCATGTTCCCCACTCTGTGGCCTCCCTTTAGCCAGTTTTAATTAGCTTCTTTGATCCTTCCTCCCTGTCTCTCCCTCTAGATTGTTAATTACATTTCTCCCCCATGAATTCTTCCTGTACTGGCTTTGCCTATCTAGCCAGAGGAGCTGAGAATGAGAATGTAGGGCCACTCAGTGGGAGGTGGTACATTCTTCTTTGTCCCCTACCACAGGTAACCCCTCCCACTTCTGAGAAGCCTGAAAACCCAGGCACTCTGCCTTTCTTAGCAGAAAGGTAAAAATAGTAATTTTCATTAAAGAGTATAATGTGTTATGATAAAAACAACTATTATTTGAATGCTTGCTGTTAGGAAGTCTGCTAATCTCTATATATTATCACACTTCATCCCTACAACAACCTCATGAGATAAATATTATTAATCCCCATTTTATAGATGAAGAAACTGAGGTCCAAAGAAGTTTAGTAACATATTGCAGTCATACAGCTTGAAAATGCTGGAACTAGGACTTGAACTCAGGTCTCTCTGACTCCAGAGCAGCTCTTACTCAGTAGTTTGCTTACTGAGTTTGGGCTTTGCGGTAAAACAAAAGTCCAGATCACTGGCTCTTAGCCCACCAAAAAACAGACACACCCTGGGGTAAGATGTCAGCTATTTACTCTCAGTGTAGAAGAGGCTTTTTTTTTTTTTTAACATCTTTATTGGAGTATAATTGCTTTACAATGTTGTGTTAGTTTCTGCTGTATAACAAAGTGAATCAGCTATACATAAACATATATCCCCATATATCCTCCCTCTTGTGTCTCCCTCCCACCCTCCCTATCCCACCCCTCTAGGTGGTCACAAAGCACTGAGCTGATCTCCCTGTGCTATGAGGCTGCTTCCCACTAGCTATCTGTTTTACATTTGGCAGTGTATATATGTCCATGCCACTCTCTCACTTTGTCCCAGCTTACACTTCCCCCTCCCCATGTCCTCAAGTCTATTCTCTACATCTGCCTCTTTATTCCTGTCCTGCCCCTAGGTTCTTCAGAACCAGTTTTTTTTTTTTTTTAAGATTCCATATATATATGTTAGCATACGGTATTCGTTTTTCTCTTTCTGACTTACTTCACTCTGTATGACAGTCAGAAGAGGCCTTTTGAATTGAGATTATAAAACTTGGTGCAGAAGCAAGTTGGTGTGGTGCTATAGGTCTTTTGGGAAACCTTCTGCAGAAAACAAGACTCTCGTCAATTATTGAATTGCTTTAATTCTTAACTCACTTTTCTGACAGTTTTATCTCTCAGAAGATTCAGGAAAAGGGCTTCACTGAAATTGTATTCTGAGCATCACGAAGGATTTGTTTGGTGAAGTGAAGGTGTTAGAAACTTTAGCAGAAAGTGGCGGTGTTTGGAGAAGCCAAGGGAAATGTAGAACTCTTGAGTTTTGAGGAAAGCAGATTTTAGAAGGTCCAGGAAAAAGTAGATATGTTGTTTGGGCAAGAACTTTGAAGGGAAGGATGACTCATAGTCTGAACAATGAAATGTGCTTAAGATAGTCACAAGTGATTACTGCAAGGAACAGAGAGGAGACACCTAAACAGACCAACAAGGCCGCATGGGGAGCTCTTAGAGTTGAGCTTTTGTCTGAGAGATGATAAAGGGGCCTTTAACTGAGGACAAAGGTGTAGATCTCTGAGAACACTGTCAGGAATACTAGGTGGGTGGAACCTGGGATGCTTAGAACAAAGGACCTGCCTGAGCAGTTACTGTTCAGAGTGAGAGGAATGGCAGGGAAGGTGTTGGGCCAGCTGCTTCAGTCAGGTGATTCAGTGTAGCAGATGACAGGGTATCACCGTCCTCTCTTCTATTTTGCCTCTAACTTCTCTTTTAAGAAGAATGGCCTTCCCTCCAGAAAGAGTAAAACAAACATGGCTAAGAAGAACTTCAGCCCAAAAGTGTGAGGAAGGAGAAGAACCACTTGCTCCTTAAAATTAGTTATAGGGTCTGAAACAGCGGATGAAAACTTAAGGACAGCATCATGAGACCTGTGCATGTGGATGTTTAAGCATCACTGAGAGAGGAGTAAGGACACAGGATGGTAACTGTTTTGCTTTTCAAAATAACAAGGCAAGTTTTTGAGACTTCATTTCTGGGCATTTCTAAAGAGAGGTGATCTCTTGGAGCTAGTGTGGGTTCCATGAAAATAGACTGATTTAAAGCTTAATATCCCTTCCTTCCCCCTGCCCTTCCTTCCACAGAATAGTACAACCATCTTACGCGTACTACTTGATGACTTTTTTTTTTTTTTTTTTTTTTTTTTTTGCGGTATGCGGGCCTCTCACTGCTGTGGCCTCTCCCGTCGCGGAGCACAGGCTCCGGATGCGCAGGCCCAGCGGCCGTGGCCCACGGGCCCAGCCGCTCCGCGGCACATGGGATCCTCCCAGACCGGGGCACGAACCCGCATCCCCTGCATCGGCAGGCGGACTCTCAACCACTGCGCCACCAGGGAGGCCCTTGATGACTTTTTGAAGTGAACATACCCATGTAACTACCACCCGAGTCAAGAAATAGGGTTTTATCAGCACCCCAGAAGACTCTCATGCTCCCTCCTAATTCTAATTTCTTTTTTCAGGAAGATTTGCCAACCTAGAAGATTAGACCAATGTTATAGACAAAGAGGGAATCTGCATTTCAGAAGCATTTGTCAGAACCTCATGATAATCAAATAGGTCAGATAGAGAAATTGATGATCAAGTAGCTACAAATCCACATGTCTTTAACAATCAGACCTAATAAAGGTTTGTTTATAAGTGGTTAAGTGTCAACAGAGCCTTCACTGTAGTGATGTGCCAAAGAGCTCATGTCAGACTCTGCCTGTCCAGCCTGCATTCAGGTTCTCATGTGAGGGCATGGGGGCAGATGACACAGATTCGGAAGGGATAACCAACATGTTAGACAGACAGAATGAAGGTCCAGAAGAATAGTGACAGGCTAGGATGAAGGGCCCAGGTAGCAAAGCAACATTTAACATTTTGTTATTATTCAGTTTTTAATTTTATAAATAACCCATATTTGTGTTTTTTTTTTAAAGTCTTACCACACAGGAACAAAAATATGGTGTCAGTCCACCGAATCATTTGTAACTTGTTTTTTACCTTCTCTACTTGTATTCAGGGCCATGTTGGAGAACACTTGACTCATCAGAGGGTGATATGAACAGCCTGCAGGGATTTGACCTAGGCAGGCCCAGTGTTGAGTCAGTTTTGTGACACTACTGCCAAAAACCTAGATGTGCCTCAGGTATTAGGGGCAGATGACCTTGGGGCAGCGTGGCTGGGCCCACTGAACTCTGGGGGGGTTGGTCCAGGGGGAACCCTGTGGGCAGGTGTGAATACCACCTCTAGGGATTCGTCAGTACATGGGGCAGTGTCCCATAGAGCATTGTCAAGAAGGCAAAGGATTTCAGGAGTCACACGAACAATGACTCCTGGATCCCATGAGGCTAGATTTGTGAGAGGGGATCTTTCTCTGGGCATTTGGCTTCTAAGGTTCAGAAGGGCTGACCTGTCAGGTCAGGTTCAGGTGACTCTCTATACTTTGAGAGGGCAGATTGGGACCAGTGGATATAAGCTTCATGAAAGCAGATTTTAACTCGGTAACAGAAGACGTTTTTCTAGCAATTGGAAGAGTTTAAAGCTAACGTAAGGATAAGCCTCCCTACTGCTGTAATCTTCAACCTGGCAGCCAGTTATCAGACATGCTGTACTGGATAAAAGTTTGGGCATTGGATCTAGTTATCCCAAATGCTGGTCCTCAGATCAGTGCCAAGCCTCCTGGTAAGGCTCATGTGAAGCATTTGTGAAAAATCAGGTGTTTGAGCCCTATCTTCTGAGACTGTGATTCAGTATGTGTAGGGTAAGGGTTAGAATCTGTTAAAATTTTCAGCAAGTGCCCAAAGTGCTCCTTGGAGAAATGGCTTATTCCACAGCAGGTGCAGGAAAAGTACTATATCTTGTACGAGAACATCTTGTGCCAAAAAGTATGGAGGTGCTCAAAGAATGATGGAAATGTGTCAAAAAGACACAGAAACCGGGCCTCCCTGGTGGCGCAGTGGTTGAGAGTCCGCCTGCCGATGCAGGGGATACGGGTTCGTGCCCCGGTCTGGGAGGATCCCATATGCCGCGGAGCGGCTGGGCCCGTGAGCCATGGCCGCTGGGCCTGCGCATCCGGAGCCTGTGCTCCGCAACGGGAGAGGCCACAACAGTGAGAGGCCCGCATACCGCAAAAAAAAAAAAAGAAAAAAAAAAAAAAAAAAAGACACAGAAACCAACATGAAAAGGCTCTATTTTTTTTTTCAGATTTAATCAGGTATATTTTACATAATCGTAGAACTGGATTTTAACCCATAGATTAAATAAGAATCCATACTGATATAAATGAATGAATAAGTGAGGAAGAAGGAAAACTTCTTTTAGGTAGAGTGCCAACAAATACAGATAGAAGCAATGATGGAGTTTGAATATCATCCTTTGACAAACATCATGGTATTAATTATTTTAAATAAGGATTACTGATGAATGCCAGAATTAATGGGTGAAAGTTTGATGAGGAACCGGCTGTCTTCATATCTTAAAGAGTCTCCTCACAATATATTTATCAATTCCAAAGGGACAAATAGTATCTTTATAGTGGAGAAATCTGGCAGACACCACCATGATCAAGTAATCAAAGTGAACACAGCCACTTGCGAGCCTGAATGACATCATGTGCCTCCTGATATGATGCACCCAGAAAGACAAGACATTGCTTTTGTGGCATTCTTGCCAACCTACAGTACCTCAGTCTAATCAGGAGAAAACATCAAGTTCAGGCTGAGGGACGTTCTACAACTGGCCTGTACTCTTCAAAACTGTCAATGTAAAAAAAAAAAAAACAAAAAACTGTCAATGTAGTGAAAGACAAAGACAGGCTAAGGAGGGGTGTGTCAAGGTTAAAGGAGATTCAAAGACATGCTTCTCAATTCATCATGTAAGTCCTGGATTGGACCTTGGACCAAAATTATTTTTCTAAAAAGGATATTATTGGGACAGTTGGCAAAATCTGAATATCTATAGATCATGTATCAATGTTAATTTCCTGATTTTGATAACTGTGGTTATGTTCTTAGGAAATACACACTTGACACATTTACAGGTAAAGTGGCATCAAATCTGCAACTTACTCTCAAATATTTCAGAAAAAATGTATAAACATACAGAGAGAAAATGAGAAAGCAAATGTAGTAAAATGTTAACAGGTGACTTGATAGTCTTTTTTTATTTTGCAACTTTTCTGTAGGTTATTTTTCTGTATAATTCTCTGTAGTAGTTTTTAAGTGCCCAGTCTGAAATGATTTAAGGGAGGGGGGAAATGCCCAAAGGTGACTGTGATGCAGAGCTATGTGTGAGAGCTACCAGATGTCAAGAAGATTCTTCAGTGCCCCTTCCTCTGAGGCCCCTTTGTCTCTCCAGAGGTAGGAAGATTATCATTCTGTGTGTTTGTGTCTGGAAAGAGGTTCTAGAGATACTGTTGTGAGCTTTATCATTGTGGTGAACAGTGGGTGTCCCACATTTGCTTACATGACTGGCATCTGGTTGGGGACTGTATTTGAATGGGTCCAGTGATTCTCCTTCTTTTCTCCAGTGTCCAGATAGAACTTCTGAGGGGCCTAATGTGGTTCCCACCATAGTTAGGTGATATGAAGCTCGTAACAGGCTAGATGTTTTGTTTTTCCTGGGGGCTTCACTTTCATGTGGAAGAGTTGTACGTGGCATTTATTTTTTTGGTGAACCTATTCTGTTTTTATTTAAGTTGGTAACTGTCCACATCTTGATTAACAGATGCTTAACCCTATTAATCCCTAGATGGCAGGCTACTATAGATCCCTAATGAACCTATTTCAGGAATACACATCCTGCAAGTCCTTGTGTTTCACAGGTGATGAAGGCCACACGCTAGGGCACAAACAAGGTGAGACCATCGGAGAAGGAATCTTTCTCTCTGGGCAAGAAGATGAGCACGCACAGTGTCATCAGTCAGGATCACAAATGATTAAGCCTGCGATGTTCCCCCTTTCGCTACTGCACAGCATCTTCGCAGAGAGCATTTCAGAACAATGGTAGCTTTTTCTTCTGTTGCTAAGACAGAAGAAATAATAATTGTCCTACTTAGAAATATTGCAGGGACTCCTGAGAGGGCACATACCCCATGTGTCCCATGTCCCCAGTGTGCCGTGGACAAGCCTGATATCTAGGTTTGGACTGAAACTCCGGATGACACAGGCTCTGCGCCACAGGTTTCACCTTAGTATTTCCTCAGCCCCCATCGAACCAGTCAACCTAATCCTTATTTCCCGTCCTGAAGCTCTGCCTTTTTGTTTTTCTCCTTTTCCACTGATTCAAACTCCCTTTTTAGCCCTTGTTGTTCTGATTCACCTGTGCGCAGGATTTCTGTGCATTTCCTGTTTCTGTGCACACACTCTGGTGCCAGCAGTGCCTGCTTCATGGCCCTGTGCATTGCAGAGGACCCCACACTGAAAGGGGCCTGTGTTTGATTTAATGCTCTGCCCTAACCATCTTGAAATTCCTGAGTTTTAGAACAACTAAGTGTTCACATTTTCATGAACATTATGTAGTGAGTCCTGAGTGACAGGGAAGGAGGAGGGCAGCTCCTGAGTCTGAAGTGCTCAGCATTCTCATGAGCCCCCTGGCCACCCTGAGAGCAGCTCCACCACCTCCTCAATGCCCCCTAAACACTTGCTCAGCTTGGTTAGCTGAAATATGACCTCTGACCCTTGGCATATTGCCCACATCAGTCACCCTGACCCAGAGCGTTTGGTTTCTGCAAATGCAATCACTTCCATTTCTGCGTGCACCCCGCCCACCCCCCGCCTTCAAGATTAACAGAGTAGCAGCTGCTGCTGTCCCTCTGCACACAGACAGCTGACTCGCCTGCTGATTGTGAACATCCCAGTAATCCAAGTGCTAATGGTATTTATTCAGTCCAGCCAGCTTAGCCCTGAACAAGGTTTATTCTCATTTATCTCATTGGAGACGAGCTACGTCCTTAATATCCTTCTGTTGACTTTGAGCACACCAGCGCCACTGATGTCGCTGAGAGGCGTGCCAGGCCCCTGGCCTTCCAACTCGCTCAGATCCCCAGCTGTCAGGACACCCATCTTCCAGCCAGCAAGACACCCCCACCCCCACCCTCAGGCGTGGGCCACAGCTCCGGTCCTGAGTCTGTAGGCTAGGAGGGGGATGAGGCCAGCATACATGTGCCTGGGGCATCTGGGCTCAATAAAAGCAGTGTTCTCAAGGATATGGTCTGGGCTCTTTGTGTAGCAAACCCACTATAGTTATAATCTTTCAGTCACAGTGTATTGTCTAGCATTTTGGCACTCGTTAGCTGTTCTATCTTTAACTCAAGGTAGTGTTAGCTCTGCCTCACGGGTGAAGAAACTGAAGTGAAGGGACTTGCCCAAGGTCATCAGCCATTGTTTACAGGATTCTCACCAAGAGTTCCCCAGACTTTTGCCCTGGCACATTCTGTAGACCTCACTCTGAGCTATTTTGGGCATTTCTTCCCCCAAAACATAGCAGTGAGCATTCAGAGCCCAAGGCTGAGCTGCCTGGAGAGAGAGGGGTTCTGAGAGCATGTTGGTGTCTGCCTCTCTAGGGCAGATTGCTCAAGAAAAGCCCTTCTCTGCTGTCCCTGCCTGGATGGACTGAGTGCCATCTGGAAATGCTAGCCTGGTTTTTCCTACCCTCCTGCTGTGTTTCCTCAGCCTCTTTGACTGGGTGGCACTAAAAGGCTTTTTTTGGAAGGGTATTGTATGGAACCCCTGATGTGTCCGTGGAGCCACTGAAGCCCTGAAGCCTAGGGTAGAGCTCAGAGTTACGTGGGTTCCCTCATTTAAGCTAGTCAGGGTGTGGGCCCAGGGCTGCTAAGGCCGCACTTGGCCACACTCAGCCACAGGCCCACATTTGGCCCATGGTCCTGCTCTACTTACCCAAGTTTTCAGGACTCTGCTGCAGGTGAAAGAGTAGATTCATTGCCTTATGAAAGTGATTTTCGCAAGTGGCAAAAGGCACTAGGCTTTCCCTTTTTCTCTCTGGTTGACTTCTCCTGTGCTTGAGTTCTATTCTTTCCTACTCTACATGGCTTCCCTCCATGGGGATGTTCGGGTTGGGGTGGGACCTGGCTGCTATTAGCATATGGCTATAGGTGCTTCTGGCTTACAGCAACCTACCTACCTTGTGAAGGAGAGAACTTCTCTGTCCTGACTCCAGTGTAGAAGACTGAAAAGCTCTGATTGCCAGTCCTCGGCAACCAACGGAGGGCCTGGGTGGGGGGCAGATATGATGAGCCAGTATTGGGCCATAAGCCCTCCCTGCGGGTTTGGGACCTGCCCCCTCAGGACCACAAGGAGTGGAAGAGGCAGCCATCAGTGGAAGGGAAGAAAGGGGTGTCAGTGCCTGGTGAGGAAGAAAGGATGCTGGGCAGATGTAACAGAGTCGGCCTGACCTGGGAATTGTGGGCTATGCCTGGCTCAGAGTGTCCCTCCAGCTCATCTCCCACCCTGGGGTCACTGTCCTGAGGCAGGCCCTTCTCCTGGGCCCTCTCTTGTGTCTGTATGCCCTAGAAGTGCTTGTTTCCAACTCCCCGTTTTGCCTTGCGTGTGTCGAGGAAGGAGAAGCAGGAGCAGATTCCACTTGCTGGGCAGGATATGGGTCCTGTGTCTCCTCATCCTCAGTCGCAGCCTGACCTGCCCTTGTGTCAGGAGTCAGCTGCACTCCTCAGCCCCGTTTTCTATGATTCTTCAGGGCAGCCTTCCACTGAATAGTCTGCTTGCCTCTCTGTACATGCTCATGCTGTTCCCTGAGCACATGCCTGTCGTCTGGTGCACAGGCTGTCTTCCTCACTTGTACTCCAGTCTTCTGCCGTCCCTCTTCTTCCAGGCAGCCCTCCTGGCTCTTCCAGACCAGACATTCTTTCTCTGAACCCCCACAGACCTTAGGTTCAGAGCCACCTGCTACGGCCTAAAAGTTACGTACCCATTCATTTATTCACTCTGAAACCTGTAAGTAGAATATGGTGGTGTGGTGTCTCTCCTATGTGTGGAGCCTGGCTTGTTGAGTGTTGAGTGGCAGAGAACAGGCTGAGTGTCCCCAAGGATCTGTCCTGCACGTGGGGCTTCTCTGAGCAACTGCCTGGATAGTGCCTTGCCTCTAGATCTTTCCTAGGACAGTGCTTTCTGGCCCTTTCTAACTCACATCGGGGCTCTGATAGACAAAATGCTGGGAAAGCCATATATCTTCTTGGCTTTTGGCATCTTTTGTTTACTCCCATTGGCTTATTCTTTCTCTGGAGGATCCTAGGAATTTGCCTACACAGTATGTGCCCTCCCCTTTTGCCCCTGGTAGTTTGTTTTATTGTTTGTGCTGTGGTTCCCTTTGGGGTTTGAATCTTCTCTCCCCTTCTACCAGGTGAAACCTGGGTGGGCAGAGTCCCAGTATTCTTCATGTCTCTCTCCTCTCCCAATACTGCCAAGTTGGTGACAGGGCTGCTACTCTGGGAGCCGCTTAGGCTGGGTCTCCTTGGAGGCCCCTCTGCTCCTGAGCTCTGAGCTTGTCTTTCGGGGTTAGCCAGGTGATTGTTTCTGGGTCTTGTTCTCAGCAGATCTGTAGACAAGGATGAAGCTTCACATGACATCTTTGGAGGGCCTTGTCTGTGCCGCTCTGCAGGCCCACTGGGCATGGGGCTCCTAGGTGCTGTTCCCTGAGGCTGATGAGATGTTGGGCCTCACAGCCCCCCTTCCTTGGGAGACTGCGTTTGATGTTTGTGTGAATTTCTCAGCGTGGTCGACTTCTTTTCCTAGACCCTGCCTGTTGTGGGTGAGCGTTCCTCAGACACATGACGGCAGAGACAGCCCTAATTAACTCACGCTTTGATGAAGCAGCTGCCTTTCTCAAGTTGGGGGAGCAGGGGGCAGGGAAGAGGCTCAGCTCCATAATCCCTGCATTGGCACCCAACCTGCCTGTCTGGAGAGGAGCTGTCAGCCTTCTTCCCCAGGGACCCCAGTGCATCTCCAGGCTGCTCCTCAGACACAAGTGAAGTTGCAGTGGGAAAGGCCGGCACCCACCCTGCACATCCTTTTGCAGAGCAGATGCAGAGGGATGCAGGCGCCTCCCATTTTACAGCAGGAAAACTGGCTTCATGTGCCAAGTCTGCTTCGAACCTTGAAGCTGGTGCCTGGTAGGAGTAGTGGGTGGACCATCAAGGACTCACTTGGGCCCCATTACCGTACCATCCAGCCAGCTTGTATGGGGTGCCTGCTGTGTGCCAGGCCCTCTCCTGTGAGCAGCAGTGTGCTCTCTCTCTTGTTACCTGCCTCCCCTTTTCTCTGGGTTTTGGACCAGGAATCGACTCTTTGATTTGTCTGTACCCTGCCTTACTCTCCAACATGTTCTGAAGGCCCCCTGCTAAGATTGGGGGTTAGGAGAAACAGGTGCTTTTTGGGTCTCCAGGGTACTTTGTGGTGGCCATGCTAAGATAAGGCAGCCAGAGCCCAGAGGAGACTGGGTGCCCTCTGTGCTTGCTGTCTGGGTGAGGGTGACAGCCATTGTCTCACCTCTGGTCCAGCCTCTCCCCTTGCTGCTGGTCTCAGCCTTTTTACATGCCTGCCACCTTTCTTTTCTGAGGCCTCATAAGCTGCTGATGAAGGAGTCTTGACCTTCCTCGAAGGCCTAACTACACAGATCCCTGTGCTTGGCACTTGCTCCTTAATTCATCATCAGTTTGATCTTATAAAGTAAGGGGTTCCCAGCCATGTCCCTTTCTGGCACCCTGCCCTAGAGGAGGTCTCACCCTCCAGGTCCCCCATCCTTTCATCCATGAGCACTTTGCCTGAAATATTTGTTTAAAGCTCATCACTCTTTCTCTAGCCCAGAATGGGGACTGGAGTTCCAGAGGCAGCTCTGGGTTCTTTGTGTTTCAGTGTTGCCCGTTGGTTGGTTGATGCAGTCATGGTTGTACACATATGTTGCTTCATTCACTCCTTACTGTCCAGGGCCCTACGCCATGGCAGACCCTGTGCTGAGTGCTGAGATACAGGGACAATCATAGTAGCTGTTGTCACATAGTGGAGAGTCCAGCAGGGAGGCAGCTGGGTTGGGATCTACTCAGGGATGCAAAGGCTCCCTGGATGTTGTTCTTTCTGCCTGCCTCCCTCCCATAAGTGTTTACTCCATACTGTCTGTGTGCTCCACCCAGGAGGGGAGGAGAGAGAGGAAGGGGTCCCTGGCCCTGGAGCTCCACACCCTGAAGGGAACAGATCGTTAGAGATTCCCCCAGAGTGTGATGCACCTGGGATCATGGAAGGGGGAAGCACGTAAGGCTGTCTTGAGGAGTGTGGAGGAAGGTTTTCCGTAGGAGGGACACTGAAGTAGCACCTTTAGCATCAGAGGGATGGATCTTAAACTGGTAGAGGCGATTTCCATTCCCAGATCACCCCAGCCCACTGGCTGATAGGGAGTGGACACTGGCCTGGGGCCCTTGGCCCTGTTGACTGTGCCATAGGCCATTGTACCCAGGTGGACCTACACCAGTTTGTTTCTGTTTCCCCAGATAAGTTCTAGCTTGTCCGGAGTGGGAACACCCCCTGTGCACCTTGTTCCTCCCCAGGGATGGCTGCTGTGGTGGTAGCCCGCTTCCCTGGGTTGGGCCCAGGGGCGTGCCCCCAAGTTTGTGAGCAGGTGCAAAGTCCTGCTTTCCTGTGCTTCCCCCTCCAGCAACCCAAAGGTCCAGGTGGAGGCCATTGAGGGAGGAGCCTTGCAGAAGTTGCTGGTCGTTCTGGCCACGGAGCAGTCTCTCACTGCAAAGAAGAAGGTGCGTTTCTGCTGCCTTTTTCCCGCCCAGACCCCAGCACACCCATGGAGCCTAAAAGGCGAGGGTCCCTTTCCGGGTTGTACACGTCACCCTTGGGGGCCTGAGTGGCCACCCGCTGGGTGGCGTAGGGGGAGAGGTCCTCTTCACCTAAAGCAGCACAGCAGCATGTGAGGCGTCTGGAGGCCTGCTCCCACGGTGCAGTCTCAGGTTCAACACCGTGGCTTCCTGTCCTGGGCCTCCGTTTGTCCACTGGGTGGTGTTGAAGGTGTCTGATGTCTCTCCTGGCTCTCATAGCCCTGGGTACTGGGGTGAGCTATACCCAAGGGTGGTGGTTGGGGCCAGGAAGAATGGGAGCTGGGCTGGGGTAGCTGGGGCACCTCCGGGTGCCTGCCCCAAGGCCTAGTTTCTGTGGCCACTCACCCATCTGGATCTGTGCCTCCCCAGGTTCTGTTTGCCCTGTGCTCCTTATTGCGACACTTCCCCTATGCCCAGCAGCAGTTCCTGAAGCTGGGGGGGCTGCAGGTGCTGAGGAGTCTGGTCCAGGAGAAGGGCATGGAGGTGCTGGCCGTGCGCGTGGTCACTCTGCTCTACGACCTGCTCACTGAGAAGGTGAGTGTCCAGGCCTGTCCTGCCTCCCGTGCACTTTGCTTTGTGTTTATTTCTGGCCATTTGACCCTCCCCCCTCCCCATATCTTCCATCCATTCCCTCCATCCTCATAGCTGAGTGTCCTGAGCAAACATGCCAGCCCTGAGCTGGGCTGACAGGGATGCTGTGGAGCCCAGGATTTCTGAGGTGTCAGGGCGGATGTCCTGTGGGAAGTGACTGCTGAGCTAAAACCTGAGGGCTGGTGAGGAGTGGGAGGGGAGGAGGGGGCACTGGCAGTGGTCAGGGCCAAGTGTGCAAGCACAGGGGTCAGCATGATGAAGGGTCAGTGTGACTGGAAGCCAGAAACAGCCAGGATCGGCCCTTCATGGAATAAAAGGTCATTTGGCTGAAACCTAGGGTGAGGGTGACCAGGAGCAGCTGTGTCTGGGAGCCATCACAGCAGCCAGGAGACTGAGGAGCCAGGGGCTGGAATGATGCTGAATCTTAAGATTCTAGAAACCTGGAGGTGCCTCCTCTGGGAGCTTTGGCTCTGGGCAGGGGCTCAGACTGGCTGCCACTGAGGGACCCACAGGCTTGCCATCTGGGAGGAGACTTGGTGCCCAGCGCACTTTGGTGTTTGTGAGCCTGAGAAGTGTCTTAATTAAGGAGAGGGTAAAACCAGCCAGGGCTGATTCTTAATTCAGCTGCTGCAGAGAGCGTTGGCAGGGTTTTCTCAGCTGCCTCTCTGGGGCCACACTCTCCCTACAGCCAACTGCGGATTAGTGGAGCAGGGCTGAGCAGCCACTGGAAACCACTTCTGAATGTTAGAGGAAGAGGGGCCCAGCCCTTCCTCCCTGCCCCTCCCCTGCGCACCCCTCCCCCCAGGCCTCAGGCCAAGGATCAGGGTTGTCTGTTGCTGCTTTTCTCTCCACCTGTTGGCTTTTGTGTGTGTGCACTCACTCACTTGCTCTGTCTCTCTTGTCCTGTCTTGTCTTTCAGTTTCTCCCTCTCTCTCTCCCCCTCTCCCCCTTTCTCTTCCTCCACCCCTCTAAGCTGCAGAGACCCGGTTTCTCAGAACAGCAGACAGCCATGTGGTCCTCACGTCCAATTAATAAGGCCGGGGCACAGCTGACATCCTGGGAGTGGGCCAGCAAGCCAGGGGAAGGACATGTACATAGGCTTGGCATTTCCCAGGAGAAACCTATCAGTTTCCCCTCGTGACTTGTGTGTCTCTTTGCTGCCCCCAGCCCTGGCGTAGTGGGCACTGTGACTTTGCTTCACCCCCGGAGAGCTACCACTGGCAGTCTCACGGAGGCTGCCCTGGTGAGAGGCAGGCCCCTGAGTCAGCTGGCCCCCGAGCCGGGCTTTGAGGCTTTGGGGTGCTGTGAAGATCAGGGAGGGAGTGACGTCTCTCTGCAAACAGTATGGAGACAGCCATCCTCCTGCAGGAGGAGGACCGTGGAGGAGTTTCAGCCAGAGAGTGTTAGAACAGATGGCAGCCATACTTTATGCTTGAGGCAGTCAAGGCTTCTTGTTCTTATGGTTTCTCAGAGAGAATAAAGAGCTAGTCAAAGTAGCCAAACCCATCTGGGGATGGGTCCAGAGCTGCCTGAAGGTAGAGGTGTGACAGGTTGCCAACCGGGGGGTGCCATGCACCTTGAGGGCATCTTTGGTGTCGGGAGGTAGCAGCTGAAGGCAGAATTCCCAAGAGAGTGTGGGACCACCTCTCAGATTGTTAGGGTCCTTGGCTCACTGGCTTTCCCCTTCTGTGGTCTCCCAGACCCCAGACATTTCTTCTTCTGTCCCTTGGCTCTTGGTGGGCCCTCCACTAAGAAACTGTGCCCTGACGTCTGGGCTCCTGCAGAACTGGGATGCCCTCCTGTGGTCATGAGCCCACGTCCTCTCGTGCCTTCTTGGAGCTGAAGGGCCGCAGGGGTGACCTGCCCGCTGGTTCCTTCCATAAGTGTTGACTGGGTGTCTGCCCTGCCAGTGCTGTGCCAGCCCCATGGTCCCTGCCCTCCTGGTGCTTTCAGGCAGACATTTTTCAGAGAATCTCCTAGAGCATGTAGGCCCTGGAGGCTTATGATCAGGGCCCTAACCTCTTCTGGGGAGTCAAAGGAGGTGCTGAGTGAGAAATGAGGGGCGAGTCAAGTTGACTGTGGAGTCAGTGTTGGGTGAGAGGGTGCCTGGAAGTGGGAGCTGCACGTACATAGGTCCTGGGGGAGAGTTGGTGTGACAGGTGCCAGAGTGAGGGCATGTGTGGGGAGGAGCCCAAGTGCAGGCAGGGGCAGATCCTGAAGAGCCTCCAAGTCCCAGGGAAGGGAGTCAGTCTTTATCATCAGAAATGCCAAGTTGTGAAGGGTTTGGGGCTGTGCCATTGTCTGCTGTCAGAGGACTGGAGGATGCAGGCTGGGAGCGGGAGGCAGGAAACTGCAAAAGTGAAGTGAGGAGCAGCCCCCATGGGGCAGAGAGCTGGGAGGACTGGGATGTGTTTGGAGGTGGAGCTGGCAGGACTCGGGAGTAGGTTAGGAAAGGACTACTACATCCCTCTCAGCCTTTTCTGTCCCAGGATGCTGACCCCCCTCCTCCCCTGCTTCCTCTGCCAGCTCCAACAAGCGCCAAAGCCATCAGGTGCTCCACTGTGGCCCCTGATCTTTTTCTGGACTTCCCTCTTGCCTTCCCTGTCACTTGCATGCCTCATCCTCCCCTGGAGTTAGGGCAGTGATTTCTTTTTCTACTTGCAAGTGCATTTAGTACAACCAGTGTGGGACATCTCTACCCACTGCGGACCCTCCACCTCTGCATAGCCTTCCTCTGACATTTGAAATAAGTTGGTAGACTCCTGGTGGCTTGCCGTGATCGTATAGTGATTAGTACTCTGCATTGTGAAATAAGTTGGTAACTTGTCAGGTTTCAGGTGTTTCCTCTGGCAGCCTGGCAGGATCGGTTCCCACCATATTCTGATGGGGCTGGGTTTCTGCACTTACCAGACACAGGCCATGCATGTGACTTCCTGCCCAAACTTTCCTCAACTCCCCAGGCCCTCAGCATAATGGCCAGGGACGCCCAGGGCTCTGAGCATTCTGGGGTGCAGCCTGGCCCTCGTGCCCCATCGACCATAACAGCCTGCTGGTCTTCAAACATGAGGTGGGCCCAGGCCTATTGTCACAACCCTCCTGTGTCTGTGGACCCTCCACCCTTATCCCCTTGGGCAATTCCCACAAGCCCCTCAAGGCTCAGGGACATGCCAGCCTCCTCTGTTGCCCGTGCCCTAACTCCTCTGAGGGAGCGGATCTGTAGTTGTGGTGATGGTGATGTGATGCTGCTGCTGGTACAGCCAACGTTTATTGATGGCGAAGCTCACGTTGTGGGTGTGCTCTGTGTGCTGGGCACTGGCTGCATGGTCACTGTCCCACTGAGTTCTCCCAACAGTCCTGAAGGGGTTATGTCCTCTCCTCCACATAAGAGATGATGGCATTGAGTCTTAGGGAGGCAAAGTGCTAGCCCAAGGTCATTCCGTCATTCAGCTCTCGGTGGTGGAGCAAGAATTTGAATCCAGACTGTCTGTCTCCACACCACCCTGCTGGATGAAATATATCATGATATTTAGGACTTATTCAGTTAATTTTTAATCTCCTGATAGATCCTGAGCTCCTTGAGGGCACAGACCATGTCTCCATCTTGGTTTCTCCAGCACCTGGCACATTACACAGTTGTTTTTGATGAGTGGACGGATGGACAGATGGGTGGACATATGGATGGGCTGGAGAGCATGTGTGAAGCTATGAGTCCAGTTGGCCTTCTCCCATGAAGGGCCCTTGAGGCCCAAGGGGAAGGAGGAAGAGGGTGCAGACTCATGGGTCAGCCGTGTGCCTTCGAGTCTGAAAGGCGGGGCTGACTGCTCTCTGTGTGTTCTCTCCCCTTCCCACACCCTGGCCCCTGGCCGTGTGGATGGCAGATGTTTGCTGAGGAGGAGGCCGAGCTGATGCGGGAGACGTCCCCAGAGAAGCTGCAGCAGTACCGCCAGGTGCACCTCCTGCCAGGCCTTCAGGAACAGGGCTGGTGCGAGATCACTGCCCACCTCCTGGCACTGCCAGAGCACGACGCCCGCGAAAAGGTGCTACAAACGCTAGGTGCCCTCCTGGCCACCTGTCGGGACCGCTACCGTCAGGACCCGCAGCTCAACAGGACGCTGGTCACCCTCCAGGCTGAGTACCAGGCACTGGCTGCCCTGGAGCTCCAGGATGGCGAGGATGAGGGCTACTTCTGGGAACTCCTGGGCTCTATCAACAGCTTGCTGAAGGAGCTAAGATGAGGCTGCCCCTGACACTGGGACTGGACTGGGATGCTGCTAGTGAGGCCGAGGGGCACCAGCTGGGGTGGGCTCTTGAGGGGATACCAGCTAGGAGGGAGGACTTCCCCACTGGGGCCTGGGCATCATCAGGGCAGTGCTGGCCTGGCCATTAAATGGAAGCATGAAGGCCATTGTCTGTCTATTTACTGTGTGTCTGTGCAGACTGGGCACAGTGCTTTGGTGGTCTTTGGGTGATAGCACCCTGAGGTCCCCTGGTGACTTGCTGGGTGGTCAGTCCAGGGCATCCAGTAACAGGCCCTGTGGGAAGAGTCTGGGCCCAGGAGTTGGAAAACCCCAGTTGGGACCCAGTTCTTTACCAGCCAGTGGCTCTGTGACTTTGGGAAGTCATTTAACTTGCCTGAGGCTGTTCCCTTATCTGTCAAAGGGGAATGCTGTTAAATGAGAGAAAACATACGTAAAGCACTACACCAGTGCCTGGCACTCGTGCTTGTCCCCTCCTCACACAGCTATGTAGGGAGGTCTGGGTAATCATCTCACTGGCCCCTTCATCCTGTGCCTACATATTAGTTTCAAGGCCACTGGCACGGGCAGAAGCCTGAGGGCATCTCCACACGCAGGGATGCCATGTCAGCCCAGGCAGCTGATGGGCGAGGCTGGAGCTTTTGGCGCTGGGGCCTGGGTGGTGGGACTGCGGTGGCTCCGTGCCCTCTGGAGGCCTTTGGGTGTAGGCCTAACTCTGGGAGAGGAGTAATCTCGATAAAGCTGGTAGTGGGAGCCCAGGCCTGCTGGGCCCATCTGACGGGGCAGAGGTGCTTCTCTGTGCCCTTGCCCCTCTCCTGTGTCCGTGGTGATCTATGCTGAGCTGGAGGAGGCGGCCTTGGAGGCAGGGGCAGCTGAGCCTGACAAGTCGCAGCTCCCACCCTAGAGAAGCTGGGAGCCTGCCGCAGGTTGCCACGGCAACCCCTGCTCTGGGCTTTCCTGATTTGGATTCTGGTGCGTTTGTTTTTCTGCCTTTCCCAATGCACCAGAGGCTCACTCCTGCTGCTCAGGCAGCCCCTCCCAGCCTCCATGTAGAAATCTCCCCATCCTGACCTTGCGTGTAGAAATCTCAGCTTCACTGAGCTGAGGGGAAACTGAGGCCCAGAGAAACCTGGGGCAAGTTGGTGGCTTACTTCCCTGCAGTCCCTTTGCTCGGCCTCAGACCCTCCCCTGCCCACCTCATGCCACAACACACAGGAAGCCTGGGAGTGCTGCTGGCTGCAGAGAGCTCTCCCAGTAGGGCGGGAGGAAAGCAGGAGTCTGTTGAGCCAGGGTAAGATGCCTCAGGGCTCGGCCGTGTGGGGATCAGACCCAAAGTCTATCAAGAGTTGGATACCTACTGACTCACTGCCTTTAAAACCTCTCAGTAGCCTTCAAAGTACATTTTACATATGAGGAAATCATGGCCAGAGAGGCTAAATGATCTGCCTGAGATCACACAGGTTGTGAGTGGCAGAGCTGGAGTTTGCTGGGCTGACCATGCTGTGGAAAGCTTGAATGTTTGGCTCAGAAAAGGATCTTTTTAATTTGACAGGCAGTGGCGGGAGGGCCAGGAGAGATGGCAGAGCAGGGCAGGGTACAGAAAGGAGGTGCTGGGACCTGGCTAAGGCCAAGGTCAAGAGTCACTTTAAAGAGGGTGTCAGGAGACTCTCAGGTGGATTTGACAAAGGGGGAAGGGGAGACATAGGGGAATGGGGCTGCCCTGGCACATGGAGAGGGGGGAACTTGGACTTGGGAACAAGTCTGGTCTGAGTCTCGGTCCTGGCAGAGGTGAGCACTGAGGCTGTAGGAGCAGGTGCACTATTTGGACGAGGGCTGACAGAAATGTGGGGAGCTGTGGAAGGAGGGCTTGTGAGGCCCCTGTGGTAGTATCAGGCTAGGACTGAGGATCCCCAGAGCCATTGAAGCTTCTGTCACCTCCAGGGTCTGATCTGGGATATGGGAGGGGTTCCCACGGAAGGCGTGGCACTAGTAGAGGCCTAATTGAGGACCCCGGTATCTCTTCTGCCCTCAGGTATGCTGCATAAAATAGCATACCTGTAAAGCGGAAAGGAGATTTTGGGCCACGAACTCTTGGGGAGAGGGGACCCTGGGGCCGAGAAAAGAACATATGGGAGGTAAGAGAGGGGAGCCAGACCAGTGCCAGGCTGCCACAGCCGGGTGATGGGACTGTTTCTCCCTTCTTCTCCACCTCACATACACACAGACAAGGCATCAGGGAGGGTGAAGCTTGGTCTGCAGTCTGTCTTCTCAGTGGCCTCATCTGGGTTCATCATGGGCCTCTGACTTCTTGGTCCTGGGCCCTGAAGCAGACCTTCCAGGGACACAGGCAGCAGTGTGACCCAGGGCTCAGGCTTAGGCTACATGGGTGTGGATTCTGGTTCTGCCACCCAGTTCATCAGTGATTGTTGTCTGCAGGTCTAGGAGGAGCCCTTTTCTGCCTTCCCTTTGGGTGCCATCCTGCGAACAGTGCCCAGGGAGTGGGACCTGGGCTTGAAGTTAGGCAGAAAGTGGTAATGGTGGGGGGGCATAGTGACCAGACTTGGGGTGATTCAGCTTCTTCCTGCCAGGGCTTGGAGGCCATTTATTTCTTCTCCCACCCCTGTCACGTGGTAGGGCCCCAAGGCTCTTGGCCTTCTGACAAGGACTGGACTGAGAGCTGTGACTGGCTGACACCCTGTAGTCCCTGGATGATTGCTGGTTCCCTGCTCCTCAGCTGGGCTGAACCAGGCCCTCTGTGCGGGAGGCTGACAGGGGTGGGGAGTAGGGTGGGGGGCCTAGGTCCTCTCCCCATCCCTCAGCAGGCTTGGTCTTTATTAATCCACTTGTTCATTCATTCTTTCATTCAAATTGTATTTGTTGAGCACTTACTCTGTGTTGGGCTCCCATAGCCAGAGATTAGTAAATCACAGGCCCTGCCACCAGGGAGCTCACAGTCTGGTGGGGAAGCAGTTGAGCGTGACATGTACTGTGGTGGGGGAAGCCTTGGTCAGTTGGACCTGAGAAGACCCCTCACCTAGTTGAGGAGGTCAAGGAAGGCCTCCCAGAGCCGGTGGTAGCCAAGCTGTAGCCTGAAGGACTTTTGAAGAGCAAGCCAAGTGGAGTGGGGAAAGGGTTTCCAGCCTGAAGATAGAAGAAGGCCTGAGGTTGAGAGAGAGTGGTCCATTTGAGGAACCCAGAAGTTCACCATAGGTGGAGGAGGTGCCAGGGGTGAAGGGCCAGGTGGCCAAGGTGGAGCTACAGGAGTCAAGGGGACCACATTCTCCAGCACCCTACCAGCCTTGCCAGGGAGCGCGCCCTCGTTCCGATACAGCAGGGAGCAAGGGGTGAGTTTTAAGCATTCTCCTGGCTGCTGCTCAATTCATTTACTCAGTCCTTCATTCACAAACAAATCTGATTCAGGACTACTAGGACCCAGGTGCTGTTCTAGGGCATGAAGTGGTAAGTGGAACAGTTGAGGTGTGTGTGGCGTAGACCCTGACTAATAACTACGTAATATGATGTCCGGCAGTGAGTGCTAAAAGCTATGAAGAAAAATAAAGCCTGAAATGGGGTTAAAGAGTGTCAGGGAAGGCCTCTCTGAGGAGGTGCTGTGTGAACAGAAGGAAGCGGGGCAGTGAGCCCTGTGGGAATCTGGGGAAGTGCTTTGTAGACCAAGGGAATATCAGAGGCAGGAACATGGCTGGGTGTTGGAAGAAAAGCAAGAGTCGGTGGAAGGGAGAATAGTAAGCAACATGGGGAGGGCAGATCCTGGCTGGTCTGGTAAGGACTTGAGCTTCTTCTTTGCGATGGGAGCCATTAGAAAGTTGTGAGCAGAGGAGAGACCCGACGTGACTGACATTTTAGCAGGATCACTCACGTTGCTGTGGTGAGAATAGATGACACGGGCAAGAATGAAGCAAGAGGCCCATGCGGGGTGTGATGTAGAATCTAGGTGAGAGCTGATACGGTGTGAACCAGGGTGATGATGGAGAAGGTGGTGTGAAGTGGTCAGACTCCAGATGTGTTTTAAAGGTCAAGCTGAGAGGACTTGCTGACTGACTACATGTGGTGTGTGAGGAAAGAAGAGTCAAGGATGAAGCCCTACCCGGGGACTTGAGCAAACTGGTGTGTGGAGATGCTGTTTACAAAGTGGGAGGATAGAAGAGTAGGGGAAAAAAGATTGGGGCCTTGTGGTGGATGTTGTTTTGACGTGTTTGTATTGAGATGTCGATAGGACATTCCAGTGGGGATGCTGAATAGGCAGCTGGAGAGAGTCTGGAGCTGAGGGAAGAGGCCACCTGTGAAGAGAGAGACTCAGAAGCAGTGTGTGATGGAGCCAGCTTATAGCAGTGTGTGAGGCGTGTGGATATGAGAAACATTGTGAGCTGTTTGTGGAACACAGCCATTATTAAAAATCAAATTGGGACTTCCCTGGCGGTCCAGGGTTGAGACTTTGCCTTCCAGTGCAGGGGGTGTGGGTTCGATCCCTGGTTGGGGAGCTAAAATCCCACATGCCTCGCGGCCGAAAAACCCAAACATAAAACAGAGGCAATACTGTAACAAATTCAAAAAAGACTTTAAAAATGGTCCACATCAAAAAAATCTTAAAAAAATAATCAAATTGTATATACTTAAATATTAAAAGAACAAAGGTAATTTTAAAAAACTAGTAAAAAAGCAAATTAAACCCAAAGAAAGCAGAAGAAAAGAAAATAATAAAGATAAGAGCAGAAACCAATAAAATTGAAGACAGAAAAACTAAAGAAAATCAGTGAAATGAAAAGATGGTTCTTTGAAAAAGAATCCAATCAAAAAATGGGCAGAGGACCTAGACATTTCTCCAAAGAAGACATACAAATGGCCAAGAGGCACATGAAAAGATGTTGAGCATTGCTAATTATTAGAGAAATGTAAATCAAAACTACAATGAGATATTACCTCACACCTGTCTGAATGTCTATCATCAAAAAACCCACAAACAGGGACTTTCCTGGTGGTCCAGTGGTTAAGACTCCACACTCCCAATGCAGGGGGCCCGGGTTCGATCCCCGGTAAGGGAACTAGATCCCACATGCCGCAACTAAGAGCCAGCATGCTGCACTGAAGATCCCGTGTGCCACAACTAAGACCCGACACAGCCAAATAAATAAATATATATTTTTTAAAAATCCACAAACAATAAATGCTGGAGAGGGTGTGGTGAAAGGGAACCCTCCTACACTGTTGGTGGGAATGTAAATTGATACAACCACTGTGGAGAACAGTATGGAGGTTCCTTAAAAAACTAAAAATAGAACTACCATATGATCCAGCAATCCCACTCCTGGGCGAATATCTGGAGAAAAACATGGTCCGAAAGGATACATGCACCCCAGTGTTCATTGCTGCACTGTTTACAATAGCCGAGACATGGAAGCAACCTAAGTGTCCATTGACAGAGGAATGGATAAAGAAGATGTGGTACATATATACAGTGGAATATTACTCAGCCATTTAAAAAAAGAACAAAATAATGCCATTTGCAGCAACATGGATAGACTGATGGACCTAGAGATTGTCATACTGAGTGACGTATGTGAGACAGAGGAATATTGTATATTGCTTATATGCAGAATCTAAAAAAAAATGATGCAAGTGAACTTATTTACAAAACCCAAACAAACTGACAGACTTAGAGGATGAACTTATGGTTACGGGGCAGGGAAGGGTTGGGTGGGGAGGGATAGTTAGGGAGTTTGGGATTGACTTGTACACACTGCTATATTTAAAATGGATAACCAACAAGGACCTACTGTATTAGCACAGGAAACTCTGCTCAATATTATGTAACAACTTAAATGGTAAAAGAATTTGAAAAAGAATAGATACATGTGTATGTATAACTGAATCACTTTGCTATACACCTGACACTAACAACATTGTTAATCAACTATACTCCAATATAAAATAAAAAGTAAAAGAGAAAAAAAAAGAAAAGTACTTATTAGCCCAGCCGCTGAGGGGGCTTTCTGGGGGCTTATTGGTAAGAACATGAGGAGAAGCAACTGTCGGTCCGGGTAAAAGCTACCCTTTGCTAATACCTCTTGCCTTGGTAAAGGCAACATCTTTATTAGGCGGTGGTTGGAACAGCAGCCAGAGGAGATCAGCCTGCCTGTGGGCACCTGCACCAATGTTCCCTAGCAACGTGCTCTAGCCGCGATGGACTTTTATGCTGGCAGATGGAAGTCAGATCTTGGTTGGCAAAGCCTTCTCTCCCGAGAAAATAAAACTCATAGAAAAGGTACACCTTAACTAAGGTGTAGTTAGACTTTATTCCTTTTATCTCACCTTGCCTGGTACCATAGGGTAATTAATCTATCATTTGTTTTGAGTATGTTTAATTCCTTTATTGGTTTATTAAGAGACATCCTGTATTCTCTTGGCTAGTGAAATTATTATAATTCCCACAGTGAATCTGTGTTAAATAAATTGCAAAGACAAAAAAAAAAAAGAATTACAGATCAGCATCCCTTATAAATGATGAGGTTGGGGGGCTTGGGGAGGGGAGATCTTGGAGGCTGTGGTAAGTACTTCAGATTTTTCCGCAGTCCCTAGTAAAATCTTCAATGCGAGCTCCTCGACAGAATATTAGCAAATTGAATGTAGCAGTATATAAAAAGATACATCATCACCAAGTGGCTGTTTATCCTGGGAATGCAAGACTAGTTCAACTCAAATCACCACATAAATAGACTAAAGAAGAAAAAGCCACATGATCATCCCAATAGATGCAGAAAGAACATTTGACAAAATTCAGTGTCCATTCCTAATAAAAACTCTCAGCAAATCAGGAACATAAGGGAACTTCCTTAACCTGATGAAGGCAAACCACATAAAAACATACAGCAAACCTCAAACTTAATAGTCAAAGACTGCTTTTTTTCTAAGATTGGGAACAAAGCAAGAATGCCGGCTCTCACCTCTCCTTTTCAATATCGTACAGGAAGTCCTGGGCAGTGCGGTAAGGCAAGAAAATGAAATAAAAGGCATACTGAATGAAAAAGAAGAAATAAAACTGTGTCTATTCATAGATGGCACAATTAATGTAAAAAAATCCCATGGAATGTACAAAAAAATCTCCTAGAAATAGCAGTACGTCTAACATGCTCCTGAGGTCAACATACAAAAATCAACTGTATTTCTGTATACAACTGGGAATTGAATTTAAAAAACAAACATTTACAACAGCAATGAAACAAATGAAATATGTATAAATCTAGCAAAGTAATATGCAGGGTTTTTATGCTGAAAATTACAAAACTGATGAAAGAAAGTTAAAAAATCTAAATAGACACACTGTGTTCATGGGTTGGAAGACTTAATATTGTTAAGTCCACCCCCTAAATTGACTTATAGATTCATTGCAGTCCCAAGTAGGAATTTCTTAGATATCAAGAGTCTGATTTGAATATATGGAAATGCAAAGGAATTGGAATCACTAAAACAACCTTGAAAAAGAGGAATACAGGACTTCCCTGTTGGCGCAGTGGATAAGAATACGCCTGCCAATGCAGGGGACACGGGTTCGAGCCCTGGTCCGGGAAGATCCCACATGCCGCGGAGCAGCTAAGCCCGTGCGCCACAACTACTGAACCTGCGCTCTAGAGCCTGCGGGCCACAACTACTGAGCCCATGCGCCACAACTACTGAAGCCCGCATGCCTAGAGCCCGCGCTCCACAACAAGAGAAGCCACCGCAAGGAGAAGCCCACGCACCGCAACAAAGAATAGCCCCCACTCGCCACAACTAGAGAAAGCCTGTGCACAGCAATGAAGACCCAGTGCAGCCAAAAATAAAATTGAAAATTAAAACTTAAAAAAAAAAAAAAAGGAATACATTTGGAGGACTCATACTAGGCTGGTCTTAAGACTTACTACAAAGCTATAGTAATCAAGACAGTATGGCACTGGTCAAAGAATAGACACATAAATCAATGAATCACAACAGAGTTCAGAAATTAGACCCACACAAATATAGTTAATTGAGTTGACAGAGTGCAGAGACACTTCAGTGGAGAAAGATTCGTCTTCAATAAATGGTGTAGCAACAACTGGACAGCCATGTTTTAGGTAATGAACCTTGACCTATACCTGTCATCTTATACAAAATTTAACTCAAAACCAAACATAGACCTAAATGAAAAATTATAATACTTTTAGAAGAAAACAGGAAATAAATCTTTGTGACCTTGTGTTAGGCAGAGTTCTTAGCTACAACACCAGAAGCACAATTCATAAGGTTAAAAATTGATAAATTGAACAACATCAGAATTAGAAACTTGATCTGTGGAATTAAGAAAATAAAAAGACAAGTCAAAAACAGGGAGAAAATATTTGCAAATTATATATCTGACAAAGGTCTTGTATCCAGAAATATAAAGAATCCTCAAAACAAGAAAATAGTCAACCCAGTTTAAAAAAATAAAGATTTGAAAAGACATTTCACCAAAGTAGATATACAAATGACAGATAAGCAAATGAAAAGATGCTCAGTGTCATTAGTTGTTAGGGAAATGCACATTAAAACCACAACGAGACATGAATAGACACCTATTAAAGTGGCTTAAAAAAAAAAACCTGAACACAGCCTGACAATACCACATGCTGGTGAGGATGCAGAGCAACTGGAATGCTCATACGTTGTGGTGGGAACACAGATGATGTGTTTCTAAAGAAGAAAAAGCGACATGATCATCCCAATAGATGCAGAAAGAATATTTGACAAAATTCAATATCCATTCCTAATAAAAACTCTCAGCAAATTAGGAACAGAAGGGAACTTCCTTAACCTGACAAAGGGAAACCACATAGAAACCTACAGCAAACCTCAAACTCAATAGTCAAAGACTTCTTTTTTTCTAAGATTGGGAACAAAGCAAGAACGCCAGCCACTATGGAAAACAGTTTGGTAGTTTCTTATAAAGTTCAACATGTTCTTATCATACAGAATCCCAGTCTCACTCCTAGGTATTTACCCAAGATAAATAAAAATCTTTGTTTATACAAAAACTTGTACATGAATATTTATATCAACTTTATTTGTAACAAAACAAAACTAGAAAAAATTAAAATGTTCCTCATCTGGGGATGGATGGACCAATGTGGTAATCCATGCACCGCTTCTGCTCCACAGTGGGAAGGAATGGACTGCTGATGCCCACAGCAAACACATGCATCTCAGATGCATGCTGCTGATTGAAAGAAGCCAGACTCAAAAGGCTGCAAACCTTTTGCTTTATTTATTTGACATTCTGGAAAAGGCAGAACTATAGGGAAAGCGTTTTGTCAGGACTTAGGGGACATTTCCACGACATTGGGGTAGCACAGGGGAATCTTGGGGAGGGCACTGGAACTGTTCTGTATCTTGGTTGTGGTGGTGGTTACACAACTCTACGTATGTGTCAAAGCTCAGAATTGTGAACCAAAAAGAGTGAATCTTAATCTGTGTAAATTTATAGCTAAAAAATTTTAAGGTAATAAATACTCAGAACGTATCCTTTCCTAACGTTTGACTGTTATCTCTGCTCCTGAGATTACTTCCGTCTATTGCATCTAGTGGTGGAAACACTTCTCTTCCTGCGCTTCTGTGCTTCTCTTCCCAGTTCCACCATCAGGACACCGTGTGGGTGGCTGGAAATCTGATGTGGTGGGAGTATTTACACCATAGAAGTTGGGAAATGCTACAGACCAAGGCTTAATTTATTGTTTTGTTGATTGTCTAGACTTGAGAAAGTGATGATGAAAACGTTAATGCCAATTAAACTTAGAGTGTGTCATCTATACATAGCACAAAAAATTGAGGAAATTGTCTTACAGTATTTGACAACTATTACTGATTCAACAAAGAGGTCACTCACTGACAAACAAGTAAAATTCTCACACATATATTTCTGTTGTTTTACTTCCTTACTCCTTAAGGTAAACAAAAATATCAACCAATATTCATGTCAGAACTAGACTCTGTTGGCTGCAACCATAGGTTGGCTATGGATGCAAGAGTTCAGCAAAAATCAAAGCCTCAGTGGAATTTAAAGAATATTGCATATTTTGTTATTTGTGAACTGTGTGCTATAATTCCTTTATAGGAGTAAAATGTATAACAAAATGTATGGTTATATATGCAGTCTCTCCCAACCCCACCCTGAAAAGCTGATTGTTGCACATTATCCAGCAAACCACTACTTAGGAATCACCGGAAACAAGGAAGAGAAGAGGACCAAGGTCAGAGGCCTGGACCAGCTCAACATTAGAGATCAAGAGAAAGAGCTGGTAAAGGATATCAGGAGCAGGGTAAGTGAAGGGTGTGGAGGTGGTGGAAATCTAATGAAAGTGTGACAGGGAAGGAGGGAGTGGCTGCCAGCTGCACGTGCTGCTGAGAGGAGGGCTGGACCGTGTGGGGAGAATGGTGGCGGGCCGTGGAGATGGGGTCTGAACACTCACCTGAGGAGCTCTGTGTAAGGGGAGGGGAGACATGGACTCAGAAAAGCTTTGTCTTTTTTTTTTTTTTTTTAACTCTGGGAGCTATCAGAACTTGTTGTGTGTGCTGATGAGAATGATCTGGGGGGAAGGAAAACTTGGCGAGGCAGGAAATGGAGGGGAGAATTGAGGGGTAAAATCCTTGAGTGGGCCGGGATCCAGTGACTAGTCAGGGGGTGGCCTTACCCAGGAGCCTGGAGAATTCCTGCATCCTGACAGGCGGAGTCCTGAGGACCGGTGCAGGGATAGGGCAGGTGTGGTGGTGGGAGCATGAGGGCATTCCCAGCTGCCGGCCTCCTCGAATCAGCCTCCTGGGAGGAAGACTGGGGGCACCAGCCCCTTTGCTGCCGTCTAGGGCTCCAGAGGGATGGTCAGAACCTGGGCTTTAGAGGGACTGGATCTTGCGGCTGGGAGGAGGGGCTGGGCGGCTTGTGAGCTGTGTAACTTGGGTGAGGGCTCCGTGCCTGAGTCAGTTCCCACAACTGTGAAGTCTGAGGGACAGGAATAGCAGCAACACCTCACAGGCTGTAAACAAGCAATGGGGGGATGTGGGTAAAGGCCTGACGGGGTCCTGGGCGTCCCCAGCTTGTGGCCGCTCCTCCTTTCTTCCTGCAGTGGGGTGGCGACCCTGACCTGGGTGGAGAGCGGAAGCTGTGAGGACTAAGGCTGCAGAGGGGAGGTGGGGCCTTTGAAGTGTCCGCCTAGGCGCTGTGGGAGGTGCTGCAGGGCAGCGGGGAGGGCAGCTGGACTCTGCCCACCCTGTGCACAGGTCGTGGCCAGAGCAGGTATGTGGGGCGGCCAGGCCCAGAATGCCAGGCTGACGAGGCACCGTCCAGCAGGGAGCTGGCCAGGCCTCACCGGAGGAGGTGTCACGGAGGGAGGTGACACTGAGGGTCACCGCTGCCCTGGCTGAGAAGCAAGAAGCCTCAGGATGCTGAGGGGAGACAGTTCTCTTGGCGGTAGCCAAGGGGCAGGAGCAAATCCCCCCAAGGACATGGTGAGGTGAGTCTCCCCTGAGCTCAGCCCAGGCCACGCCGCTCCCGATCATGGTCTCTGAGGAGGGCAGAGGAGGGTCTCAGGATTTCTGGGCAAGGCCTCTGGTGCCTCCTCAGTGACCTGCTCTCTGCCTTCTAGTATCTTCTGATAGATTGGTTTAAAGCAATGAATCACTCGAATGCTTCAACAGCTATTTGTCAAGCACGTGCCAGGCCCTCTGCTGGGCAATGGGGTGACCAAGACCAATGCCGTTTGCCCAAGGAATGCAGGACAGTCCTGTGAGGGCTGGCGCCGTGACACCACGTGCCATGGCCAAGAGGGCTGAGCCAAGGCCTGATGAGCAGGAATGGTTGTGGGCCACTGTTTCCCATTGTGGTATTGATACAAGGGATGATTTTAGGTGATACATGAATGAACATTTACTAAAATTATTTTAACGTGTATTAGAAAAAAATGTAGCACATCAAACGTGATTTCATAGACATTGCTTAGGAGGAGGCGAAGCTCAACAAAAGTCAGTCTTTTTAGGTAAATAATGGTATTAAGGTTGGGATGGCAAAGGTGATGACTGGGACATGCAAGTGATGGGCTCACAGGGAGAGCACGGGTGTGTCCCAGGAATCACTTCCAGGGGGCAGTGTGGGTGCAGAGGGCAGGGTCACAGTGCCAGGCATTCTTGAGGCAGGCATGGGGGGCCCCAGAGGATTATATGCAGAGGCTCGACTCTTGAGAAGCTTTTGGAAGCTTCCTTTGCCACCAGGTGGAGAATGGATAAAGGATGCTGGGGGCTGAGGGAGGTGGCTGTCCAGACGAGGGGTGGGGCTCAGCCTCTAAGAAGTAGATGGGCTGAGTGGGGAGGTAGACTGGATGGTAACCTGGCACTGGGGTGCAGGGCTGTAGGACATCAGCGGATAGGGTGAAGCAGCTGGGGACAGACGTGTATCTGAAGCCTGGAAGACAGTTTCGGAGTGTGACAAACTGATGGCAACAAAAGCCATGCAAATGTTCCAAGTGTCAGCATGGATTCTGAGTCAGCCAGGAGGAACGGCTGAGTAAAGGGAGGCCAGTACCTGTGGGCCTGGCCCTGCGAGGGATCCCCAGGGTGGCCATTTACTGTGTCCTGAGCCTTGGAGAGTCGGTGATAACAAAATAAGGATTCCTGTCCCTGTGAAGCTTACAATAGAAACAAATGGATGCGTAAATAGTTCAAAGCTATGAACAAGGAGGGCAGGGTAAGGATTTATCAGAGGAGGTCTTTCTGATAAGGGGACTTTTGACGACACCTGAAGGCGATCCTGAGAAGAAATCGGGGTCTCTGGGGAAAGTGGAACCACAAGTGTAAAGGGCAAATGACAAAGATTGGTGAGAGGAAAGGCCAGAGACAACAAGAGGCCATACCTGTCATTTAGGACTCTGGCTTCTAGAACGTGGAAGCCACTGAAAGGTTTGAGCTAAAAGAATGACATGCTCTGACTTTTGTATATAGGGGTTACTGTGACTGCCGTGGGAGCAGGATCATCAGGGAAGCCTGGCAGGGGGTAGGCTACTGCAATGGTCTGCGTACAGACATGGGAGCCACCTCCTGGCATGTGCCCTCCAACCGTGGACCAGGGGTGGTCTGTGTCACCAATAGAATACTGAAGGGATGATGTATTGCTTTTGAGATCAGGTTTTTATAAAACACTGTAGCTTCCATCTGGTTGCCGTTCTCTCAGATCATTCACTCTGGGGGGAGGCAGCTGCCATGGGAAGGCCCACCTGGCACGAACCGAAGCCTTCTGCCCACCTGCCACGTGAAAGAGCCTGGAAGTGGACCCTCCAGCTCACAAGCCTCCAGAGACTGCAGCCTCATAAGAGACCCTGAGTCAGAACCTCCCACTAAGCTGCCCCTGGATTCCTGACCTTCAGCAAGTGTGAGGTGCTATTTGTTGTCTTAGCTGCTAAGTTTAGGGCAGTTTGTTACACACTAATAGAAATTAATGCAGTGATGAAGGCTTAGACCAGGTGATGGCAAGTGGAACTGGTGAGAAATAATTGGACCTAGCATGTATTTCAAAGGGAAGAATTTGGACAGGTCCAGTTTGAGATACTTACGAAGACATTCAAGCGGAGACTTTAGGAAGCACGCAGTTATAAAAGTCTAGTTCTGGGAGAAGTTGGCATTGGACGGTATTTAAAGTCAGGAGTCTGGCTAAGATCAGGAGTGAGCAGAAACAGAGAAGAGAAGAGGCCCAGGGGCTGAGCCCTGGGACAGCGCAACTTAGAACAACTAGGAAGAGGAGGAGAAGGAGTGCCCAGTAAGGAAGACAGGAAATGAGGGCGAGGTGCTCTGGAGGACAGGGGAGGAGCTGTCAGGAGGGAGGGCCTGTTCACCTGGGCCGCTGATAGGGTGAGGACAGTAAGATGGAATGGAGGATGGTGACAAGATGGTGGGGCAGAGAGCTGACTGGATGGCAGGGAAGGAAGTGAGGAAGAGGAGACATGGGCTACACACATTTCTTTAGGGAGTTTTGCTTAAGTGGGGATGTTGGCTAGGAAAGGACATGGGGTTGAGGAGGCTGGTTACCTCTAAGGCAGCCATTTCTAAGGCAGCCATTACCATGGTATGGTTGCAAACTGATGGGGATGATTCAGCAGAGAGGGGGTGACATCCAGGGAGATGTCAAGGATGCCTCCGAGGTTCTGACCTGCACCTTGAAGCACGGACATGTGAATTCCCGTTGTGGGCATGGCCCTCCCTGCTGGGCTGGCATGGAAGCTGCAAGGAGGTGAGGCCCTCAGCCTAGAGCCATAGGCATGGTCTCCTCACTGGGCAGTACCATCCAGGGAATGAGGGACGGCGGGGGGGCCCAGAGCACTGCAGATGCTGCAGGCAAATCCAGGAGATGTTTAATGTAAACTTCGACTCCACTGGAAGGCAAAGAAAAGGACCCTGGCCCCTTAGGCTTGGTTTCATTTTGGACTTTATTGGGAAAAGTTAGTGTAAAAAACATTCAAATTCATAAAATTTAAATAAGAAAGTAAAATTATACCTTGTAGCTATAGTAATCACAAATAAGGTAAGTCTAAATTACTGCCTAAGCAAACACTATTTTGTCAGGCTTCTCTCATAAGCCCAAGGCAGGAAACACTGCAATTATTAGAAGTGAGCCCAATGATGAATTTGCATTTGAAGCTGAAGAAAGGGAAAAAAGCATGTTCTGATTACAGCATCACAACATTCTAGCCTGAAAAAAGCAACTTTATTAATGTCCTGCAGCAGAGTACATTAGTTATTGTAACCATGCATTAAAATTCTCATGTCATAAAGAGAGTATCAGTTTTCTTCATGATACATTTATGTTTGACTCAGTTTCATGTGGTTTGTCCCTCTGAAGACCTTTCTGGGAATGTTCCTTTTTCCAGGGCCTCCTAAGATGCCAGGTTGCTTACTCTGGGTCATCTTTGGTCATTTAATACCAGCCAAACTGCCGGAACCGGTGGAAGCCCTCTCTGTGAACCAGGGTGAGTCAGACCCCCTTCTCTCAAACCCTACAGCTGCCACCACTAGGAGGACAGGCATTTCAACTTGGTCAACAGTGTTACTAAGAAGTTAATGTGGCATTCTCTTTGGTTATGGAATTTTTACGCTTATAAAAAAATATAGCTAAGATACATGCTCCTGAATTCTAAAAGTACTTTTGACTGACTTAAACACAAGTGTGTCTTTGCAAAATTCACCAGCTTGGCCAGGTCTGAAATCTATTTTCCTATGGAATCTAACATCAGTGTTCTATTTAGCAAATATACGAGTGAAGAACAGTGACAGATCTTTAGAAGCCCTGAGGGCTGGGGGCAGCCTTAGATGCTGTCCATGGCTTTGAACTCACTGAGGGCCTGCACAGGGTTCACATGCTTCTTCTGAGATGCCCTCTTAATCTTGGTCTGTGTCTCATCCTGTTTCTCTCTCTTCACCAAGGGCTTTTTCTCAGGCGCCTTCATCTTCCATGACACAGCAGGGAGGTTAAGGGAAGCCATCCCCTGAGACTTCTGGTATTTGGTGGAGGCCACGTAGGACGCCTTCACTGTCTGCACCACAGCGTTCATCAAGTTCTTAGCGGCTTGGATCAGGGACATGGCGCTGTCCACCTAAGAGGCAGACAGGGAGGTAAGGAGCACAGGCCTGACCTCCAACCCCACATGTACCCAGGGGGCCTGGGTCTAGGTACCGGAGGGCCTGGACCCTCCGGTCCAGCTGGAGGCTGTCAGTCCCTGGCGGGGGAGTCCCCACTCCTCCTGGACCAGGACAGGGCGGGGCAGCAGCCCCGCCTCTGATTGGCTCTCCCAATGACTGGGTGCTCTTATCCAAATACCCTGAAAATGCCTGTGTTTCAGGTCTTTTGAAGAAGGGAGAAATGATAAAAACCTAAGGTACCATTACCTTACCTGCCCCCACCCCTCAACAAGTTTTCATTCACTCAGGTTGGGGGAGGATCTTTTGAGTGATGGCAGAGCTATAACCATAAGCACCGAGAACAGCCATGGATGGCCATGGTGCAGGGGGAGGTGGCGATGTCAGCCTCCTAGACAGAGAACCCCCACCCCCCGCAGTGCTTTCAGTAATGACCCAGGGAGTCTCCTCTCTCATTTAGAGAATATAGATAATTGCTCCCCAGAGACAGGGGCATTTATGTTGTAGCAGGTAAGCAAATGGTATGAGTATGTCCAACATACCAAGTCTTCTTCGAAAGGAAATTCTGTGGGGTTTAGCAGAAGCCACAGGGCTTCAGTGGAGCGAGATGTCCTCTTTCCCCTGCCCAAGGTGACAAGGGGTCCAGAACTGTGCCATGGTAAACAGACAAGGGAAGAGATACTACTTGGGAACTCTGAGAGTGGAGGGGATTTGAGAAAGCCTATATGTCATCTCTGCAATTTCTGAACAGGCTCAGTTCTCTCTGGGGGAGGAAAAGCGATGAAGACAAAAATACTTTTACCTATGGAGTGGTCAACAAAGGGGAAGAGGCAAGCACTGTAAGAGCTCCTAGCTGTCACCAACCATGCTAAGCAGAGCTGCAGTTCTGCAGGAAGTAGCCAATGTGCAGCCCTTGGCCTCTGAGGACCAAGAGGAAACTTCCAGTTTTTCCACAGCACACTTCCTAGCACGTTCCCACTGACCAGCTCTCTTCACAGATGGAACTTACCCCGGAGACGACCAGCTCCCCACCGAGATTCTGCACCTCAGCCTTGACTTTGCTGCAGATGTTGAGCTGGTGGCAGTAGAGGGCGATGCGCTGCAGGTAGGCCAGCAGGTCCTGCTTGCAGGCTGAGTCTGGGCACTGATGGGAGAGTGGAATTAGCACCAAGCACTCTGAGCCCGGCTCAAACACACCCACCCCCACAGATATTTCTGAAAGGCTCAGTGTGCCACCAGCTCTTCACTCCTTGCTTGAGCGAAGGGCAAGAGAGGAGTTACCCAATTACCTGGGGCCATCATCGCCCTAGGCTGCTCTCTGCTGCAGCCCCTGCCCCTAGCCCCTAAAGGTGAAAAATAGCCTCAGCAAGCGAGAGTCTGGTTCTGGAGAAAAGTGAGAGTGCTGTGAACTAGGCGATAACCATCCAAATAGCTCTTCTGCTCAAAGGGACTTCATCTGCTCAGTTATGATGCATTCTGTAAACACCTGATGAAAGGAGAGTCATTTTAGGCAAAGATGGAGAACGGGTGAGTCAACCAAAGCAAGAAGAGCACATGGGAGCCGTGGGGTCCCGACCAGTCACAGGGAAATGCCTGTCTTGCTGCCAAAGCTCAGGGCCAACCTCGGAGACTTCACCCAGAGGAGGAACAGAGCACCTCTCTCAAGTGTTTATGCCAAAACCTCCCTCCTGTGAGGCTGGGACGCCGACCACGCTGGAGATGTAGAATTGTATTCTACGAAGCTACTGAAGCATGGCAGAGCCATACCTCATTTGCATTTTAAGATGATCATATAAGAAGACTGCGTTGGCAACTGTGTGGAGGCTGGCGTGCAGAGGAGAGGCCACAGTTGTGCAGGCGTGGGCCATGCGTGTCAGGACTCAGCTGGGGGCTGCTAAGAGGGAAGGACCAGATAGATGGTGTTGAGATTCGTGTGGCCAGTGAAGCACCAGGGCTGAGTATCGGTTATTACATGAAAGAGGGGAGTCGAGGATACTTCCCAATCTTTGGCTTGAGCAATGAGAAACCATTGTCACTTGTCCCACAACCCCAGTGCAGGCTGAGCGTGTGGATACTTCAGGGAAAGGAGTGGGAAGGGTTTGTAACTACAGCTGATGATATCTTGGCGCATCAAGAGAAATATATTGTAAACTTTCCAGGAGGTAGGAACCACATTTTTTTGGACACATCAATACAGAGAATGGATGAAGGCTGGGTGATTGAGGACATAGATGTCTGTCCCCAGCTGGGCACGTCAGCCTTCCAAAAGCACTAGCCAAAAGGGCTCCTGATTCTCACATGAAATACTGCAATACTTCCACAAGAAGAGGTTCTTATACACCTAGTTTCAGTGTATTAGGGCTTGCAGAATTAGCTCCTGCCCAGAGCTGACATCCTGAAGAGATCTGAGAGATAATAAACAACAGTAAAGGCTGGTTTTAGCTGTCGACCAAGGGAAGATTTCAGAGATGTGCTCCAGAGATGTGCTTCAATGCAAACTGGGCCTGCCTTACAAAACTTGGCAAAGAAGAAACAGGAATACAGAAATCCTTAAAACTATGCTGATGTTAGTCAAGCAGGTTGACGAGTTAAGAACAATTTTTGAGATGGGAAAAGTGCTGTGTCTCATGAAAAACACTGTTATCACCGCTAGGCTGCCAGAGTCCCAGGATGAACTTCAAGGCCCATGTGGCAAGTCTGTCACTTACATGGTCTGCAATGGTACGGCCAAGCTTATCCATCCGGGATCCCGCCTCAGCAATTTTCTTGGCGGCACTGATCACATCTGATGTGTTTTTGAGCGGTCCTTTACCTCTGAAAAAAGGGAACAAGAATGATCGTAACTGAAGCCCTCGTAGGTGGAGATGAACAGAAAAGTGTGTACAGAGCAGCACGTCCTGCCTGTGTGACGTGACCTGCAGGGAGGGGGGAAGCCCTCCGTGTAGCAGGTTGGGGCCGGGCACTGCTCACCGAGTAAAGTCTGTCATCTCCATCATGATCATGCACATCTGCTTGGCCAGCACGATGATGTCATTACCACTGTCGTCCCACTTGGACACTTCGGCATCCAGCTTGCTCTTTTCTTCCTGGAAGCTGGCCACCTGTTCCGCAATCTTTGCTTTTTGCTCCTGGGGAAGCTGAGCCATGATCGCCTAAAATCAGAAGCCCAGGAAGCTCTTACATAAAGAGAATATGAAGTTCTCACAGTGCATTAGCCAAGAATATTTCCACCAAGCAATCTATGACACAGGTAGGCTAATGCTTTAATAGGTTTCATTTTGCCTGAAGAGCCATTTTGCACCGAAGTTTGCAGCAGCCTGAATTCCCGACCCACTTTCAAGAACAAGTTTTAGTGTGGAGAAAAACAGGGTATGAGGGGTTGAAGGCCAATGCAGAAGCTTCATGATCACGCCTGCACAGGGACAGAATCAGCTTAATTCTTTAAAAGTTTCATCCTCTGAAATGAAGTCAGGCAGAGAAAGACAAATACCATATGCTATCACTCATATGTGGAATCTATTGATAATTTAAAAGATACAAATCAACTTATTTACAAAATAGAAACAGACTTACAGATATCAAAAACAAACTTATGGTTACCAAAGGGGAAACGTGTGGGGGACCGGGGGATAAATCAGGAGCTTGGGATGAACATACACACACTACCACATATATATCTCTTATGAGAGATAACCAACAAGGAACTACTGTATAGCACAGGGAACTCTACTCAATATTCTGTGATGACCTATATGAGAAAAGAATCTAAAAAAGAATGTATAACTGAATCACTTTGCTGATACCTGAAACTAACAACATTGTAAATCAACTATACTCCAATAAAATTAAAATATTAAAAAAAATAAACTTCATTTGAACCTTAAAAAAAAAGAAGTTTCATCCTCTGCCTCCTGCCATGGGGAGAGGAGATGAGGGAGGGGCTAATACATGGAGTCCTTCCTGTGGCAGGCCCAGTGGCTGTAATACATCTCTAATTTTTCAAGGTGACCCAGAAGTAGTTTTAGAATGTGAATTTTTTTTTTTTTTTTTTTTTTTGCAGTACGCAGGCCTCTCACTGTTGTGGCCTCTCCTGTTGCAGAGCACAGGCTCCAGGCGCACAGGCTCAGCGGCCATGGCTCACGGGCCCAGCCGCTCCGCGGCATGTGGGATCTTCCCGGACCGGAGCACCAACCCACGTCCCCTGCATCGGCAGGCGGACTCTCAACCACTGCACCACCAGGGAAGCCCTAGAATGTGAATTTTAAAGAAGGCAAGTAGGCAGGCAGAAGAGAACCTGCTGCGGAGTACACTTTTTAGGTACTTGAGACGGCATTTAAACCTTATCACCGCAGGACCTGGAAGCCTGTTGCCCACCTCAAGTCACAGACTCAGGGCCTTGGGCTCCTCTCCACTCAGCTTCCCAAAATGCTTAGGACTGAGTGGGGCTTAAAGCAGGGATGTACCCGCTGTTCAAAATATCTTCTAAGGGGTGAAAAAAGACTCCTTAGTAATATTTCTTGGCATCCTCCCAAAAACATAAATGAAGTTGATTGAAGATTTAATGACTTAAATGAAAGCAATGGCTCTGATTTTCTTGAATGTACCACTGTTATTTTTTTTAACCCATGTATAATTAAATAGTTCATGCCCATGGTATCATTGAGATAGGCAAAGACAGCAATCTTTTTTGAATTTCACTGTCCTATTAACAAACATTGCATTGACTAGATCCTAGGGCTTTCCTGACTCAGGGCTCTTCACAAACCAAAGCTTCAGGGCACAGCTGAGAAGACGTTTTGGATGAACCTACAATTGACTAGCAGGTGCCACAACTTAGGATAACTTCGGTCCTACTGCCAGAGAAAACGAGAGGAAAAATGGTGTTCTCAATAATGAGAGTGTTTTCCTGGAAAAGAAAAAGCCAAGAACAGAGAGGGACAGGGAGGGTCTGCAGGACAAGTTAAACTTGGTCCTTACCCGGGCACTCTGGCCAGCTATCAGCTGATCATCTTCTGTCTGGACGCTTGTCCTGCTTCTGACATCGAAGTCTTCCGTCTCGAAGTCCGAGTCATCCAGCTCCTCAGGGGTCTGCCACCGAGACAGAAATCACAAGTCAAACACAAACCTAGGCCTCCAGTTTACCCAGGCCTCTGGGCCCACAGCCTGATGTACAGACATCCAGAATTTTCTGCAGTATTTCAAACAGTCGTGAGGAATAAAGTTAAAATCGCTCAATATTTGTCTGAGACCCCGCTTTAGCTCATGCACGTGCCAGGCAGCCCGTTCAACAAACAGCAAGCAAAGGCACCACACTAGCACTTCCCAAAGGACACAGGTCCTTTATGGGGATGAGGGTTTCAGTTTCTACCAATGAGTCGACACTCTTTGCTTGACAAAGGTTTTCACTTCTTAACGTACTTCTCCAACACCTGCATCTTAAGACAAAGGTGAGAGTTGTCCTGGGTGGAAAAGGTACTGTATTAAAAATAGCAGTTTCTTACAACATTAAGCAGATTCTTATACCTTTCCCATTTTATGACAAGAAGAAAATTAAATGAATTAACTAATACTGGGACTTCTCTTAGAGTACCAAAGGCTGATTTGAGAGGTAAAAACAGGCAATGTATTTTTATGTACTTACTTTTATTAAAGAGAGAATATGGCAGATGAGGTCTGAATAAATACCAAAGGGACCGATTACTGGTCCTACCTCTTTGCTTTAATTATAAAATAAAATTCTTATTTTGTACACTCTCCAGCCTCTCATGATTAGCTGCTGACTTGAAACATAATGTCATCTTCTGGAAGTTATCAGCAACAGGGCAGCAGGCAGAACAGCTGGGGTTGGCTCTTAGCCCAGCCGGCCGGCCTGTGACAGGAGGGCAGTGAGGCAAGTCCCTCATCTGCACCAGGACCTAATCCAAGCCCAGCCCAAGGATTTCCTGTGAGGAAGCATCCAAAACTGCCCAGAGTATGTTGGGTTTGTACAGGTGCAAAGGCCAGGCCTGCCCCTCCATGAGGAGGTGAGGACAGCCAGGGTCACTCGAGGAACCAGTTGAGTCCCATGGCAATGCAAGATCCTGGAGTCTTGCTGCCATTCGCCATTTTAATCCTGAGGTCACAGGCACTTGAGCCTCAGTCTGTGGAGGAGCTTTGTCAAAGGGGTGCCCTCCTAACAGGATCTCCACTTCCCCACCTTCCTCGATAGCTCATCACAGACCCAAGAACTGTTCTTGCCAAGAAAACCAAATATCTCCTATTCATTCATTCATTCACTGAATATTTGTGTGCCAAGCACTGTTCTAGGCGCTGAAGGTACAAAATGACAGACAAAAATCCCTGCTCTCACATATATTCTGATGGGAAAAATGACAAAAGTGAATCACATGACCTATTAGAAAGTGATCAGTGCTATAAGTAAGCAGTAGAGGAGGACTATAATTTTGTATCGGTGGTCAAGAAAGGTCTCATGAGAAGGTGACATTGGAGCACAGACCTGAAGGCAATGAAGGTGGGAGCACAGGAGGTACCTGGGGGAGGAGTGTTCCGGCAGGACGGAGTCACCAACAGAAAGGCCTGGGGAACTGGATGAATAGCAAGGCCACAGTAGGGGCTCAGCTCACTGCCCTTATGGCACAATGTCAGCTGAAGCCCTGGGAGCAAAGGCAGGGGAGCAGTAGGAGATGAGGTCAGAGAGGTGACAGGTTCAGCTCCTCGAAGGCCTTGTGGGCCAGTGTAAGGACTGAGTGACATGGCAGCCTTTGGAGAGTACTAAGCAGTAGATAACGTGATCTAATTGAAGCTTAAAAGGATCACCCTGGGTGCTCTGTGGATGAGACTGCAGGCACCTAGGAATGCAAATAGGGAGACTGGCTGAGAAATAAGCAATTGCATGAATCCAGGTGAGAGATGCTGGTGGCCTGGACCAGGGTAGGAACAGTGTTCAGAGTTTCTATTTATTGTGAAGGTAGATCCAACAGGATTTGCTGATAGATTCAGGGTTTGAGGCAAAAAGTGGAATCAAAGGTGAATCCAAGGTTCGGGCCTGAGCAAGTGGAAGACAGATTTGCCATCAACTGATACAAGAAAACAGGGTGGAGAGAGATGAGGAGCTCACTTTGGGGAATAATAAGCTTGAGGTGCCTGTTAGACAAGTGAGAGGCAGTAGGCAAGGTGGCTAGATGAATGTGGGCTGCAGAAGGGTCAACCTCTTGCTGTTTTCTCACGTCTTTATGCACCAGGGGGATGAGTACAGTCAGAAAAGAGAGGTGAAAAACTGCTACAGGGTGTACCAGTGGTAAGGGGCTGAGAAGATGAGGGATGAGGATAAAGCAGCAAAGGAGACTGAGGAGGAGGGGGGCCAGGAGATTTTCTTATAACAGGAGAAATAATGGCATGTTTGTATGCTGGGGGGAAGGTGCTGGAGGAAGAGAGAATGGGACCCAGTGCAGGGGACGGGCTCAGCCAGGAGCAGATGTTCTAACTGCCTCAGGATCCTCAGTGCAACAGGCACTGAGACCAGACACGTAGGATGGGGCACAGATGGGGAGGCGAGCAGGAAGGTATGAAGTGCTCCCAGACCCTATGGCTGTGTGGGCGAGGCTGCATGGCATCAAGGGCCCCCTGACGGTCCTGGGTTTGGTGACCCCAGTCAGAGTGGCTGCACTTTTCTACACCATGCTCAGCAGGAGAAGGAATTTCACTAGGATTGTATTTTGCAAGGCAAATAAAAGGACAGAAAAGGGGGCAAAGGAGATTATACTGATGGACCAGACTCAAAGCTAGAAAAGGAGTGAGGCAAGGACCTGAAGGGCTGAGTGAGGGTTGCAAGTGGGGAGGGCCAACCGGCTGAAGATCCTGATGGACTCAAAGGACTGTTGGGAGTCACAGCACCAGAGACAGTGAGCGGATGGAAGGCGGAAACCTGACACTGGGATGATGCAGATACTGGTAATGACAAGGACTGGGTAAGACTAGGCAAGTGAGGTTGAGGTTGGGGGATGATAAGACATCAAGAAACTGAGAGGCCTGGGGGTTGGAAGGATGATTCCTGAATTAAAATCAAGACAATAAGGGAGGAGTTAAACCACTGCTGCCGCAGACCTACTTTGCCCTTGCTCTGGGCCCTCCCAGCTGACCACACCCCGGGTTCTATCTCACGGGGCCTGCCAGGGCCTCTGTCATACTTACGCTCCAACACAGCAGTAAGTGCGCAAGAAACAGCTACTACATGCCAGGCCCTGAGCTGAACACGCTACCTCCATTTCATCCCATTAAAACCGTCAACAACATCAGGTGAGTCTCAGAAAGATGAGGAAACTTGCTTAGAGTCACAGACGTGAAGAGGAATCCAAGCTGCTTGCCTGTTCCCAGGGTGTGGTTTCCCACAACCCGACCTGCTTCCACAGAACAGGCCCTGGAATGTGCAGGCATCCTGGAGTGTGCGCAGTACCAGCTCACTTAAAACCCCAAAGGCATTAATCTCAAACACCCAGTGACTCCTCATTATCATTTCTTCTATTCTCTAAGTGTCTGTCAGTATGCAAAGAACTTTGGAAAAATAGGGCTGTGTTTTACCACCACTGGTACACCTGACCCAGGGATCCCTTCACACCACTGAGATCTGGCTGCTGGGTTTTAACCTTGCATTCAACCGGGCTGCGACTGCTGAGCATGGGTTGCTCTCTAGCACAGCAGCAGCCGTGAAGAAAGCAAAAAGGGTCCCCCAGCTCTCCCCCACACACCCCAGCATGTCCAGGTGACCTGGGCCTGCAGGGACAGCCATCAGCCAACCAGACCATCCCTGAATAGTTCTCTTTCCTCCTCACCCCAGAGAGAAACGCAGTCTTGCCCAAGCATTTCTACACTGCATACAGAATGGGTCCAGCGTCATGCACCTGCCTCAGAAATGGCCTCTGTTTCCAGCTGAGGGGGTAAAAAGTGGGACAGAACCCCTGCCTACTTTGGGAGGTTTGACTAGCAACCCATGAAGGTGTAACTGAACTCCCCTGACCCGACTGGATCGTCAGCATAGCAAAGCAGCTGTCTACTCAGCAGGCAGACCCTGCATTCCAACTGCTGGCTCTGTGGCTATGGCAGGGATGGCCCGAGCCTGGGGGAGGTCCAGGTGAGCCTGGGGGAGCTTGGCACAGGCTCTGCTCCAGCTTCCAGAGCTGTTCATGCTCAGAACAGCATGTGAGGGATCAACTGCTATGGAAAGGGCAGCTGTGAGTCCCAGCGCAGCACACTGGGGATGATCACAGAGGAGTCAGTAGTTTCTCAAAACCCCTTTGTGCATATGCTAATCCACAGGGGGCCCTAGACATTGTCTCAGATGGTGAGAACTGCTGCTGCCTCAGACAGGATGGGTCACATGGGGCCCAGGGCAGGTGGCACTTCCATTCAGCTACGGTGAGAGGGCTCAACGCTTGGCCCTGAGCCCAGGAGTTGCCACAGCCCCTCATTCTCACCCTCAAAACCCTGGGCTTCTAGCATCCTGCCTGCCTGCCACCTTTGAGGCGAGGGGTGCTCCATGTAAAGAAGAGCTTCAACCTGCCTTAGGGAAACGCTCCCTTCTCTGAAACTAACTGATGAGCCTTTATTTTCTGTAGTTTCCCTCTAACTCAAATGGAAGCCTCATATTTGTGGCAATTGTTTAACTTGAAGTAAATCGTCAAAGCCAACTCATACTAGCTCCCCTTCTCAGCCCAAGTTTGGGCTCTAACTTGCAACTAAAAGTCATTTTAGACAACGTAATTAAATATATCTCATTCTAACAGCTTTTAGATTCATGGTTTTAATATACTGCCACTCATCTGCTGAGTTCTAAAAGGATGCATTGCTCAAGTTTAGCAAATGATAAGAAAGAAGCTGTTAAAGCACCTGAAATGCAGTTACTCACCCTTATCATCAACACCGCTTTCCTGATGTCCCGGATGCCATCGTACACCAGGCGTGAGGCATCGATAAACTCATTCTCATCCATGGGCTGGGCGGGGTCCGAGCTGAGGGCTTCCACGGCCGCTTCCACTTGCTCGGTAAAACGTGGCATGACTGCGGAAGAAGAGAGCATGGCAGATCCTGCTGGCCCTGCAAACATCGTTGCTCTACCAGCCCTCCCTAAATCCCTCAGTTAGACACAAAGAGGAAGGGTGCATGATGAAGAGCCTCTGCTTCCACCCATGTGAGAAGTATTTATGGTTGAAATAAATCAAATGCTGTATTTTACAGACTCAAATCATCTTCTTTGTCTCTGGGCAGATTCTGCAACATAGGATTTACATCGTTGAGAACTGGGATTAACTTGAGGCCTTGCTAGAATGGGACCCTCCTTAATTTACTGTGTTCGTTGACAGGAGATATAACTCAGATGTTCATTTAAAAATAACTCCCATTATTAATTGTGGGACCCACATATAAAGAAATGTTTTTTTGAGGCCTTAGTGTGGCTGACCAACTTCTCACAAATCTGACATTCCTTCCAGAATTCTTGTCCCTAAGACCGATCTGAGTCCCAGCGTCCTACTTCCTAACCACAGGGCCTGCACTAACTGGATGGCCTGGCCACCAGGCCATCTGTGTGTGGGGAGCACAGGGAAGGGAGGCAGCCCCCGCACCTGTGTTGGAGAGGAGCTTGGTGGCTTCCAGCACCTTCTCTGTGTAGACCCCTGGCTCATAGTTGTCCATCTCTGAGGTGACCACGTGAATGACCCGAGCAGCTCGGCCTCGAATTGCACCAGCTGTGCGGTCCAGCCCATCCACATCTTTCTCTTGGAGAGCAATGACGCATTTATTCACATCTTCCAAAATGTGATTCTCTGAGGAACAAACAAAAAAAGCTGAATGAGGGAGGCCTTCCACTAGAAGGGGCCAACTGTAAGTTGGCATCTACCATTCATCGACAGCTCACTCTGTGCCAGCTACGGTGCCAAGAGCTTTACACATATCATTTCACTCGAGAGACCGGATTAGGGCTTCCCTGGTGGCGCAGTGGTTGAGAGTCCGCCTGCCGATGCAGGGGACACGGGTTCGTGCCCTGGTCCGGGAAGATCCCACATGCCGCGGAGCGGCTGGGCCCGTAAGCCATGGCCGCTGAGCCTGTGCATCCGGAGCCTGGGCTCCGCAACGGGAGAGGCCACAACAGTGAGAGGCCTGCGTACCGCAAAAAAAAAAAAAAAAAAGACCAGATTAACTGTCCCACAGAAACTCAACCTGCAATCGCCTCCAAGAATAACAATCTTTATTCCAGGTTTAAAAGAGAGAGACAGAGATGCCCATCTTTAAGGCACAGTTGTTTTAAGCCAGGCAGAAAATTCAAGATCACAGATCCTTAATAACTTCTCCTTCCCTTAAATGATTTCACTGGTTTTACATCCCAAACAAAGTCTAAATTAGAAGAAAAGGTTCACTGTAAGGTCTTATTCTCCCAGTTCCTTGCCCCTCCCTCCAGTAGATACCGATGGTATTCAGACAAGCTACCAAGGTGCCAGGACAGCTCTGGAACAGAAGAAGGTCCTGGAAGGCAGGTTAAAGCCCCCTCTGGAGGGCGCTGAGGGACCGCCCCTGAGGCGAAACATTCAGTAAACCACTCATGGGATGCAGGTGGGCCTGTTGTGATATTTGAGGAAACCCTTGACTCCTGTTAAGCTGTCTAGTCATAGAGCTGGATTTGGAGGACCCACCAAAACTATTTTTTTCCTCAAAGCAAAAAGCTTGGCAGTGGGTATTGGAAACAAGAGTGAGGAGTCCGCTTCAACCTCATCTATAATAGCAAAGTGGAAGCAACCAAAATGTCCAAGAGCAGAGTGGGTAATAAATTATGGGCACTATGCAGCCATTAAAATGGATGAGGTTGATACGTAGGGATCGACCCAGAATGGGAAAGGGAATGTGCTCACCACCAGGAGCTGCAGAGTCTACCAGCAGACAGCCCAAGTGACAGGAATGCCCACAATCCAAGGGGTGGGTGGGTGAGTGAGCAACACAAAGCTTCCAGGTCATTGCCTGCCCATTTCCTTCCAGCTTGGAAAGGAGCTTTCAAGACACGTAAGAACTCTTAGAAGCAGTGTCTGTTAAAGACATGGTCACTTCCTTAAACCAAGAAAGTACCTGGCACAGTAGGTGAAAGAGTAATGGTTCTGGTTTTTCTGGAAGAGACAGGACAATTAGGGCAAATGTAATCTGTTTAAGAAACACATCTGGGGCTTCCCTGGTGGCGCCATGGTTAAGAATCCGCCTGCCAGGGCTTCCCTGGTGGCGCAGTGGTTGAGAGTCCGCCTGCCGATGCAGGGGACACGGGTTCATGCCCCGGTTCGGGAAGATCCCACATGCCGCGGAGCGGCTGGGCCCGTGAGCCATGGCCGCTGAGCCTGCACGTCCGGAGCCTGTGCTCCGCAATGGGAGAGGCCACAACAGTGAGAGGCCTGCGTACAGCAAAAAAAAAAGAATCCGCCTGCCAATGAAGGGGACATGGGTTTGAGCCCTGGTCCGGGAAGATCCCACATGCTGCAGAGCAACTAAGCCCGTGCACCACAACTACTGAGCCTGTGCTCTAGAGCCCACAAGCCACAACTACTGAGCCCATGGGCCAAAACTACTGAAGCCCGCATGCCTAGAGTCCGTGCTCTTCAACGAGAGAAGCCACTGCAGTGAGAAGCCCGTGCACCGCGACGAAGAGTAGCCCCCCCATCACCGCAACTAGAGAAAAGCCCATATGCAGCAACGAAGACCCAACACAGCCAAAAATAAATAAATAAATTTTTGAAAGAAAGAAAGGAAAGGAAAGAGGAAGGAAAGGGAGGGGAGGGGAGGAAAAAGGAAAGAAACACACCTGGTCATTTCTTTGCCATCCCTGGTTACCTTATGCTTTGACCTGTCATTATCTAGACTGGTTCCTGATTTAATTCTCTTCCAAAGTCTTCACCCTTCCCTCACAGCCTCTGCTAACATACTCAGTCAAGTTATATATGACAATGTCTAGTGATCACGATGCTATTTCCTCTTATCTCAAGGGGAGCCAGAGGCAAGTGATACTTAGTGGATTCAGCAAAGAATAGAGCCACCACAATGCCCTGCCTTTGGGCTTCAAGATCCCCTGTAGGCTCCCGGAACAAGGCCCTTCATTTTGTAGTTCCCAAGAGACTGCAGGAAGGGACTTGCACCCACAAAACTAAACATACTCTTACCTATGATCCAGTAATTGCACTCCTTGGTATTTATGCAGTGGAGCTAAAAACTTAAGTCCTCATAAAAACCTGCACACAGATGTTTATAGCAGCTTTATTCATAATTGCCAAAACTGGGAAGCAACTGAGGCATGCTTCAGTAGGTGAACTGAAAAACTGTGGTACATCCAGACAGTGGAATATTATTCAGCACTTAAAAAAAAAGTGCTATTAAGCTATGTAGAGACATGCAGGAACCTCGGGGGTTGCCGGGGTTGGAGCAGGGAGGAATGAATAGGTGGAGCACAGAGGATTTTTAAGGCAGTGAAAATACTCAATGATGGATACATTTGTCCAAACCTATGAAGTATATACCACCAAGAGTGAACAGGAATGTATATTACGGACTTTGGGTGATAATGAGGTGTCAATGTAGGTTCATCAGTTGTAACAAATGTGCCACTGTCATGGGAGATGTTGATAAAGGGGGAGGCTGTGCATGTGTGGTGGCCGGAAGTAGATGGAAAGTCTCTGTACCCTCCTCTTAATTTGGCTGTGAACCTAAAACTGCTCTAAAAGTCTTTTTAAAAAATAAAAATTCATCAATTAAAATAAATATCTTTCCAGGGAAAGCCAAAATATAGTAAAAATTTCCACTGCAGAAGGGAAAAGTGAATTACCACAAGATAGCTAAGACCACAATTTAGCATGTGCTAATTCAAAAATTAGGAGACTTGCTAGAATTTACACCATTGCACTACTGAAAGAGATAACGTATTAAACTTTTTACATAAACCAATTTTAGGAGGAATAAGTGAACCCATTATAAGAATAAATGGATTTAGAGCCCATGTTTAGATCAGAAACATCTTTTATATACAAACTCTCTACATATTAAACTAAGCAGACTGGTACTGAGCCTGCCTACCATACTAGGCCTTAGGTTAAAAACTGCTGCTTTTACTGAATCTAACATTTGGGGAAGGGGAAGGAAAGGAATAAAAAGGAAAGAAAAGATGTTGCTAATGAAACTATGAACCAATGTTTTCTCATATCACTGATTTTTAAGACTCATCCTGGTATCAGGATTGTTAATACCAGGGGAGGGAAAGCACATCTTAAAATCAATGAAGTATAGCATTCTTTGTCATTCATTAAACAAAGTAGCCCAAACTTCCACCAAGGATTTGTTAACCTTCATCTAGGCAAGTGTGTTTTTAAAAATCAATTTAGATTTTCTTGAATTTATACAGGTTTTCTTCCAGCTGAACCCAAACCAGGGAAGAGCTTGCCATTCTTTAGCCACCAAGGAAGGCTTCTATTTCAGGAAGCTGACTAAAGTAACATTTTCCACCTTCATTGGGAAAGCCCCAGCCAGCTGAGGCCACTATATACCCAGGACACAACAACCTGCTCTCTACACTTGAGCCCTAAGGGAGAAGTGAGTTCCCACTGGACATGTGCAAATATGGGAGGGTTGGAGGTACCCACACTAACTTAAACCATGTTACTTTACTCTAATTGAATTTCCAAGTAAACTCAGCATGGCTCCATTTTGAGTAGACACACCAATCTGTACCCCATTAAAAACTGATTGTTTAATACAGTCTTTATATGTAGATACTTCCAAAAGGAAAAAAAACCCTACACACACACATACAACAGTCTGTCTCCAAGGGGTCACATTATGGACGTTAACATGTCTGATTTTCATTTGAAAATCTTTCTAGAACTGCCTCCACAGATCTTCCTCATCCATATTAATGGCTGTACCATACCCTACTGAACAGACAGAGGGGCCATCATTCATTTATCCGGTCTTCTCTTAGGCATTTTGGCTGAAGTGAACATCCTTGTACAGGTATTTTGGCAAACATCTATGTACACATCCCTGGGGAAATTTTCTAGCAATGGGAATACTAAGTCAAAAGGCATATATGTATAAAGTAGATGTATGATGCCTAATTGCCCTCCGGAACCAAGCCAACTGGCATTCTCCAGAAAGCCTGCATGAACTTATACTTCAGTCCACAATGTCTAACAGGGCCCATTCCACCCTCCCCTTGCTCTGGATATCTTTATCAGTGCAGCCTTATGCACACAGGAGATGATAATATTAATACATTATATAGAGAACTTACTCTAATATTATGGAAAGATTCTGAGTTGCTTGACATTTAACTAACTCTATAGTAACCACTTTTTTAAAATCACTATTAATTAATGTGCAAACCAGGCACAGAAGTATTGAGTGACTTGCTCAAGCTAGGGGGCATGGGAGTCAGAAATCAAACTAACTTCACCACTTCCTTACCTTACTTTCAGTTTTGGATTTTTGCGATTAAACACAAAAACAAAAATTAGGTACAAAAATCCTTTTATTTAGACCAATCAGACCAAATTATTTGAGCACACTGACACTGAAGAAGAGTACAAATTACTACTCCTATGTGTTGCTCCAAAGTATCTAATGCATTATGTTATTTGTTTCCAAGAGCACTTGGTAAAGAAAAGTAATAAACCCAACTAGAACCACTCTAACCAACCACTTGCAACTTTAAAAAAAAGGTGTGTGTCGGGGGGGAGGATCAGAACTTCCACATGAAAGCAGAGTAAACGAATGAGAAAGTAAATTTCATTTCCATGGAAAATGTTTATCAAATACAATTCAAATGAAATTCAAACAGTCTTTATCACTTTGATAAATTTCAAACCACTGTCCTTAAGGGATCGGTCCATATAAATATATTCACGGCTTGCTGAACGCTCTGTAGCATCCTAAACCACCTCCAATATTTACAAGGCAACCTTCTGAATAGAACAGCTTGGGGAACAGGGGTCCCGCTCCCTCTCCCCCGGAGGTGGCTTGCATGTCCCTCTTTATTTCCAAGTGCCACTGGCATATTTGATACACAGTGACTCAAGTTCCCCCTGCCCTGCAGCGTCATGAAACACTGGCATGAGGGTCTTAATGGCTTTACCAGGTTATAACACAAGATGACCATTAATTTTTGAGCCACAAATTTAGGATATAACTTGTAATAAGCACGAGGGAACTTCTGGAACCAATGGGACAGAATATCCAGGAACAATAGAGATAGAGCAGCAGAGGGTCCTTTCAGTCCTATCCCCTAAGTAACTTCCCTTTGGATGGATTCTCATGAGTGGGCAGGGCTACAGCAAACACACAGGCCCCAGGGATTCCAAGGGGGATTGATGGTGAAATATCATTACTAGAACTATTCCTCAAAACCTATCACACTGCCATAGGGCCACAATATCCCAGGACACATTCTTACTTTTCATTACGTAAAATTTTATGAAGTCCACCAACGTTAAGCCAGACCCTGTGCTGGGCACTTGTCCTGCAGCCCCTTACTCAGAAACATGCCCACCTTGCTAACAGACTACTGAGCCTCTGGGTAACAGAAGTGGGCAGATCTCAGCTTCTGGTATAAAGACTGCACACAGTGGTTGCAGATGACGACTGCTCTCCAATCCACGGGGCACCTCTAGAGAGGCTGTGAGTTGTACAAGGGCCAAGGACTGGGGACCAGTGGGGGCCTGCCCGGTTGAAAATGGGATTCCTCTCAACGAGAGCCAGTGTATCAGGTGAGATGGAGAGACATCTCTAGTCTTGCCACATAAAAAGTGCTAAAGCTGCCATGGGTGAGGTAAGTGCATAAGGGTATAAAGGAGTCTGAATGCTAAAAATTAACTAGTCAATCCAGTAGAACTCTGCACAGCTATCTGCTTGTCTCTTCCCTTCATCCCATGCCCCTAAAAAGCACACCATAAAAATCAAAGGAATTGTGAATAACAGTTTTGTCCTGTTAATTATTTAATTACTTGACACTGCTAAGCAAGTCTGTGACAAAACATTAGAGAAACACACTAAGGTGGATCTTTAAAATTCAGATACTCTGAAAGCACCACCACTTTCTGAGAGGACTGTTCTGTGTTTTTATTTGCTAAATAGAAACTGTCTAAACTCCTTTCTACCAAGTCAACTCTTCTACTTTCCCACATTTGCATAAAAATTGAACATACTCACCAGACAAAAGTGTATCTGTTAAAGAATCTGATTTCTCTTTACCGTTCTTCTGTTTTATGTCATATACCCTAAAGATACTGCCTGGATCCCACTAAATGCTACTGCAAAATCCCTTTTGTTCTATGATTTGAAGAATGTTGCATGAGGGACATTTGATTCTATTACATTTTATTTTGCTATAAGAAGGACCGAAAACCCCTTGAGACCCAGCCTTACCTGGTAAGTAAGTTTAGGAATGTAATATCTATCTCCGGAGGGGGGCTTTGCATTTAGGTATCAGAATTTGTTGTTTGCTTAAAAGTGTGCTGTGAAGGTGGAATGTTTTTCTCTAAATCTATGGAAAAGAATAATTCAGTACTTCACTGGGGAAAACAACAGAAGGCAAAGATTTCCCAGAAAAGCAATTCCTGCATTTTTGGCACCTGCAAAGATGTGCTTACAAATGGGTTTTTTGTTTTAAAGTACCAGCACCTGCAATTTGGCAGTCCTGCAGCAGCATGATTTACCCCCTTATTTTGCAGTTTACGGATTGCCTGCTCCCCACTATCTCAAGTAGAGCCAAAGCTCCAACCCCAAGGAGAGCAAGCAGACACAGGGGAGCACTGGTATGCAGAACACACTGTCACCTTACATAGGTCACTGCTGGAGGACTGTGCTGTGCATGTACTTAAGCCCTGCTTCAGTTTCAAGCCCCATGGCCACTCACATCTCCCACATTCCAAACTGTGGTTCCCTGGGGTGACAGGTAGTTTCAGCCCTACAAGTACCAGCCGTTGACTCTGCCCACAGCCACTGGCCTCAGGAAGCCTGGCACCTCCAGAGAGCAAGCAGTGCAGTCGAGGGCAGCAGAGGCCTGTTAAATGGAGAATGCATTTATACTTGCTCAACTCTAAGAAGATGGACTGAAACTTATCTCTGTGTGATAAACAGGGAATTGCAGTTGACAGACATTTTCTATATGAATGCAATTTACTATGTCATTACCAGTTTATGTTTATATAATGAAATCAACTGTTTTTGTGAGGTGAATTACCCAGATTTATTTTTTGCAAGTTCATAATTAAAAGGTACTTAAATATTTCCTCTCTGTTTTCTATCTGTGCATCATGCAAACAGTCTTTCGAAAAGTAGGCAGTTAAACTACGATCTTTTCTGAGGGAAAGAGAAAGAGAAGCTTTCCAAGGGGAACAATTTTTACAAAAGAAACTAAAGCTGATGATGTTGCGAATCCCTCCTCCTAAGTCTCATAGGCTCATAACAAATAACCACAGCCAGGACACAGGTCAATGTGTTTTCTAAACACAGCAGCAGCAAGAGAGGTGGATGGCTATAGTGTTGTACAGGTCACAGCTGCAAGACCTTACTCTATATAAACAGAGAAAAACCTCTGCCAGGCAGATTACTAATTCATACTTCTAAGATCGAGACCACCCCATAACAAGGGAAACAACTCCAACCCCAAGTCCCACTGCTCAGGAGTCAGTGGTAGCTTTTTTTGTTGTTTTTGTTGTTTTTAATTAAAATGAAAACGAGCACAATATTATTGCTAGAATAATTTACCTGCCCATACTTGGGGGCATTTTGATATCCCATGATTGTAACTTAGGTGAAAGTAATTATGCACAGCCTCACATACTTCCCTGGGGAATCAGCTCATTACCTGAGACAGCCAAGAAGTCATCAATAGAAGTAATGTCATCGACAGCATCTGTGAGAACTCGGACTTGTTTTTCCCACTGTTCTTTAAAAAGATCCATGTTCTCTTGGGCCAGTTTACTCTGTGGTTTTGCTGCTAAAGCCAATGCAGCATTGATAACCTGCAAAGACATTAAAGTTCATTGTTTACTCTTTCAGAGTCATGAAAATAAAACAAGTGAGACAATTTGGTCAGCACAGTGTCTATGGCTTTGTCTCCTGTGCATTTCATGAGGACGTAAGACACCACATGCTCCACTGTAACAGTTACAAAAATGAAGTAGAGAAGTATTGAACAACAGGCTTTATATGTGAATGGAGAAGGAATACATCTGAAATACAGTAATACACTGGAACTATGGATGATAACAAACAAAAGTATCTCTAATCTCTCCACCCTGTGATAACAACTCTTCACAATTTTTGACATTATATTCCAGGCTTTTTTCCCCCTCACATACACACGTTATGTGTGCCAAATCAAAAAATACATAATTAGAATTATATGCTACATAAAACTGACTATTCCTGTTTCTTCTTTTAACTACTTCTCCATATCATTAAATGTATGTTAAAAAACATTAACTGTGGGCCTCCCTGGTGGCGCAGTGGTTGGGAGTCCGCCTGCCGATGCAGGGGATGCGGGTTCGTGCCCCGGTCTGGGAGGATCCCATATGCCGCGGAGCGGCTGGGCCCGTGAGCCATGGCCGCTGGGCCTGCGCGTCCGGAGCCTGTGCTCCGCAACGGGAGAGGCCACGGCAGTGAGAGGCCCGCATACCGCAAAAAGAAAAAAAAAAAACATTAACTGTTTATTATTCCATCTTATAGATGCACATCACTATTCTGATTATATGATACCTAGGTTTGTTCCAGTCACCCACCATTCTTAATCTTGTAATGAACATTTGACATTTTAGGTTCTTGGTACATTCTCAAAGTACATATGTGAAAAATATTTTTTTCTGAGATATACTGTATTTGACATATAATAACTTCACAGAAAGTGTAACATTTATTAAGTTTAAAAAGTAATTTCTTCTAGAATAATAAAAAATAACTTCTTTAGGGAAAAAAAAAAGCTTTACTGAAATATAATTTTATATACCAAACAAGTCACCCATTTAAATTGGAAGATTCAAAGATTTTTGGTATATTCAGTTTTGTAACCATCACCACAATCATTTTAGAACATGTCCATCACTCCAGAAAGAAACCCCATACCCACTAGCAGTCACTCCCTATTTCCCTGAACCCTGTCTCCTGGCAACCACTAACTTAACTTCTGTCTTTATGGAGCTACCTATTCTGGACTTTTCTTTAAAATGGAATCATACTAATATGTGCATTTTTGGAACTAGCTCCTTTCACTTAACATGTTTCCAAGGTTCATGCATGCTATAGAATGTATCAGTATTTCATCCTTTTTATTGACAAATAATATGTCATTATACGAACTTACCACATTTTCTTTATTCATTCATCAGCTGACAAACATCTGAATTCTTTCTACTTTTTGGTCATTATGAATAATGCTACTATGAACATTCACATATATGTTTTGTTTGTTATCATTATTCTTGAATATGTAACTAGGAATGGAACTGCTGGATCATATGGTTAACTTTATGGTTAACTTTCTGAGGAACTGCCTTACTGTCTTCCAAAGCAGTTTAACCATTTTTCATTCCTACCAGCATGTATGAGGGTTCCAATTTCCCCACATCTTCAACACCTGTTTTTCCTTTTTCCTTTTTTAAAAAATTTTAGCCATCCCAGTGGATGTGAAGTGATATCTCACTGTGGTTTTGATTTCCATTTCCCTGATGGCTCATGATGTTGCTTATCTTTTAATGTACTTGTTGACCACTAGTGTACAGTCTTTGGAGAAATGCCTTTCAGATCCTTTGATGTATTCAGTAAATGAGTGAATAATGAAAGTAAGTATGAAAAGGAGCTGAGAGAATAATTAGTAAGATTTCTATGTACAAGGTGCTTATGGGTTATTGGAAATAAATGTGTTCATAATAATGCAACTCTGAAGGTAAGCAAAGACAAGAGGAAACTGGTGGTGATGGAGTGGACATCTGGAAGAGGCAGAACAGTAGTTATCACAGAGTCATATGGGCAATGCTACCTGAGGGCTGGAGTTTGGGATGATGTTTTCTTCGGTGCTATAGAAACCACATGCCTTTAGGTCATACGTTTAATTCTTAATATACTGGAGAGGTATTCAAGAGTGAGGTTATCAACTTAGCCCCCCCAACCCCCCAAAGACTGTAATCAACAAACTAAAGAAGAATCAGACCCATTAGACTGGTGCAACTATTCCTCTTCCCTCCTAGATAACTGGAAGGGATAGATTATCAAGACTATCAATTATAGATTCATAGACTTTGGGGACTAGGCTATCCCAGTTATTATTAATAACCCACTACTTTCAAAAGTGAATGGGTTTCAGGCTTCCCTGGTGGCGCAGTGGTTGAGAGTCTGCCTGCCGATGCAGGGGACACGGGTTCGTGCCCCGGTCCAGGAAGACCCCACATGCCGCATAGCAGCTGGGCCCGTGAGCCATGGCCGCTGAGCCTGCGTGTCCGGAGCCTGTGCTCCACAACGGGAGAGGCCACAACAGTGAGAGGCCCGCGTACCGCAAAAAAAAAAAAAAAAAAAAAAAGTGAATGGGTTTGGACAATAAATTATTTGGAAGAAGAGGTATCCTATCTTTCCCATGTGTTATACTGTGGTCTCCTCTATTTTCATCATTTCCAGGCTTGTTCTTTGACTCTTTTCCCTCTTCCCTTCGTTTCCCACTGGATGATTCAACATTGTGGACTACTCTTCATTAATTAACTCATTAATTCACTAATGTGTCAATGAATCAGTGTGGAGCTAGACTTTGTAAGAAAATCTGGGTGAAGAAAATGTTTCTTAAGAGAGCCAAGTAAACACGGGGAATTAATTATATGTCTTAAATATTAAGATAATTTTCCCTTAGAAAGAGAAAATTGCTCTCTTTGTTCTGTAATACCTTATATATAATGGAGGAAAAGCACCTCGTCTAAGGTGAATTTTCTCATTCTGATTACAAAACTGTTTACAAAGGACATGATAAATACTAATTTCTGATGAATTAGGAATAGAAAGATACTTAACATACTACTTCAAATAATCATCCAACATGATACTTAGTGGTGAAACTCTAGAATCATTTACCTTAAAAATCAAGATGTTATTGATCAGAATACCTACTGTCACCATTAGTTAAATAATAATGGTCTTTCTAGCTAATGAAGTAAAGTGAGAAATGGAAATAATAATAAAAAGCTGTTAGAAAGGAGACAAAATTACTTTTCAGTGTAGATCATCTTTCTTTATCTAGGAAACTGAAGTGAGTTAACCGAAAAAACTCTTAGAATTAATAAGACTTCATTAAGTTAGCTAGAGACAATATAAATATATAAAAATGAGTAACGTTTCTATATGCCAGAAAACAGGAAATAAAATGAGGGGAGTATTAGCTGTTCATGAAAGCAATTAATAGAAAATATGTGGGATTAAATCTGTAAAGAAACCCAGAGGACTGAAGTAACAAAAATGACTAAATTTTTCTGAGGTACATTAAAGAAATGTGAATAAATAGAAACACAGTCCATGTTTAGGAGTAGGAAGACTGACCTAGTCACAAATTAATCTGGAACAGTAAATACCTGAGAACAGCAAAAAGATATTAGGGATAGAGAGCAAGAGTAATGAAGAGGGACTTCCCTGGTGGTCCAGTGGCTAAGACTCCGTGCTCCCAAAGCAGGCAGCCTAGGTTCGATCCCTGGTCAGAGAACTAGATCCCACATGCCGCAACTAAGAGCCCGCATGCTGCAACTAAAGATCTCACATGCCGCAACCAAAAGAGATCCTGCACGCGGCAATGAAGATCCAGTGTGCTGCAACAAAGACCCAGTGCAGCCAAATATATAAGTAAATATTTTTTAAAAAAAGAGTAATGAAAGGAGTTAAAATGTAATACAAAGCTAAAGTAACTGAAAAGAATAGTCTAAAAACAGACCCTATCATAGAGCAGAATTCAGTGTATGATACAAGTGACATCAAAATCAGTGAGGAATGGCATATTTCTACATTTGATATGGGCTATTTGGAGAAAAATAAAAGTTATAGCTTCACTTCATACTTATATTTATGTGCTAAATAAGATCGTTTCCAGATAGATAATGAGTTAAATTAAAAATGATAAGCCTTGGGCTTCCCTGGTGGCGCGGTGGTTGAGAGTTCACCTGCCGATGCAGGTTAATGCATCGGCATGGGTTCGTGCCCCGGTCCGGGAGGATCCCGCATGCCACGGAGTGGCTGGGCCCGTGAGCCATGGCTGCTGAGCCTGCGCGTCCAGAGCCTGTGCTCCGCAACGGGAGAGGCCACAACAGTGAGAGGCCCGCATACCACACCAAAAAAAAAAAAAAAGATAAGCCTAAAAGAACGTGTTTATTTATGCATTTACTGAACATTCCTCATGTCTTAGAAAATTCTCTATTTACATCTGTATTTAAGTATACATGACAGATGAAGTATATACATAGTGTTAGGTAAATCAGTAAGGAGAACACTAAAATACCAGTAGAAAATGGGGTAAGACATCAATAGCCTACCTAAGGTGACCTACAAGTCGCTAGGAAACAACTAGAGGGAAAAGTTTACTCACTTATAACTTAATGAGTCACTGTTCTTGCTCATTAAATTTGCAGAGAGCCCCAAACTACGCACTACCACCATATGTACCATGGCAACTTTTTAAATGCTACTGTTGGCTAAGACCTCCAGTACAACATCGAACAGGACATTCTTGTCTGGTTTCTGATCCTAGCAGGACGTATTCAGCCTTTCATCATTAAGTACGATGTTATCAGGCTGAGGAAATTTTCTTCTATTCTAGTTTACAAAGTGTTTTTATCAGGTCTGGATGTTAGATTCTGTCAAATACTTTTTCTGTTTCATTTCCACCATTCTGGCTACTTCTTCTGTGTCTCTTTTGCTGTCTTGTCTTCCTCCACTAATGCTGAAGTTCTTCAAGGCTTGATCCTATGCTACCTTCTCTCCTCATTCTACACTTCTCCCGCCTATGAGCAATTTCATCATATGATTTTACATACCACCCGTCTGCCAACTACCCCCACATCTCCAACCCAGACCATACGTTTTAGCCCTTAAGTCATTTCCTAGCTACATACCCAACAGCTCTACTCAGATGTCTCAGACATTTCAAAATAAACATGTCTAAAATAAAACTCATGATTTCCTGCTCTCAACCATGTTGAATGGAACTCCTTTAAAATCTTGATCACTCAACTTCAAGTGGACTCAGTGTTGGGGACAGCAAGAGAACTAGGTTTTCTTAGTCCAATCAGTCTCTTCCTCTCCTCAAGTCTGAACCCTAAAAGAGTAATTGTCCCATACCTTCTCCTCAAACCTGTAACACTTCTGCCAGCATCATCACTCTGGGCTCACAGCTCTGCTTCTTATTTAAATGAGAAGACGAGTGCAATCAAAAGAGAATGTCTACAGAATCTTATCACCACACCTATCCACTTACCTGCATATAGCTCTGCTTCTTATTTAAATGAGAAGACGAGTGCAATCAAAAGAGAATGTCTACAGAATCTTATCACCACACCTATCCACTTACCTGCATCCACGCCACATGCTCTATCTTACCTCTCTTTACTTATGAATGTTCCTCTCTATGCTCCTACCAACCTTGCCACGTGTCCACTGGATCTCATTTCTCCTCCTCTGCTCCAGGACAATGTCCTAGCAATTCTCTCTGCTCTATTCTTTATTAACAGTTTTCCCCCTCTACTGGATTATTTCCATCAGCTAAACATAGAAAAATGCTCCCGACTAAAAATCAGAAGCAAAAAACATTCTCAACCCCATATCTACCTCATGCTATCACCCCATGTCTCCATAATCCTTACATTTAATTAGAAAGAGCTGTCAACTTGCTATACTCAATTTGTCTCTTCTCTCTTGAATCCACTCCAGTCAAGCTTATCTCTCCTAAATTTCTACCTAAACTTCTTTGTCCAAGGTCACTTGTGATCTCTATATGTTGCTCAATCCAAGGATCAGTTCTCAGGTCACATTCTACAACCATTTTACATGAATAATCACTCTTCCTAGAAATACTTATCCCACTTGTCTTCCAAGACACAGCCAGCTTCTGGTGCTCTTCTGGTCAATAACACTTCCTTAATCTCCTTTGCTGGATACTGCTCATCTCCCCAAACTCTAAATGTTAGGGAACCCCAGTTTTATTTCCCAGACCTTTTTACTCTGGGTTTACACATTCCATTGGTGAACTTATTAAGTCTCATGACTTTAAGCACCATGTATGTGGTAATGGATCTCACCATTTATACATTTCGTGCAGACCTCTTTCCTGAACTTGACTTTGCTTCTTGCATGTCTAACAGGCACCACAAAATTAACATAAATGACAGCTCCATCCTTCTAGCTACTTAGGATCAAAACCTGGAATTTTGGGCTTCCCTGGTGGCGCAGTGGTTGAGAGTCCGCCTGCCGATGCAGGGGACATGGGTTCGTGCCCCGGTCCAGGAAGATCCCACATGCCGCGGAACAGCTGGGCCCGTGAGCCATGGCCGCTGAGCCTGCGCTCCGCAACAGGAGAGGCCACAACAGTGAGAGGCCTGCGTACCGCAAAAAAAAAAACAAAAAAAAAACCCTGGAATTTTTCCTGACTCTTGCTCTTCTCTTTCCCCTCCACTTCACAACTAATCCTTCAGTAAATTCTACCTTCAAAATATATCCAGACTCTATAACCAGTGCTCACCACTTCCACTGTACTCTTACCTCTGTTTTGGTCTCCTATGCTGCCGTAACATAACCACAAAACTAGCTGTGCTTAAAACAACACATATGTGTTACCTTACAGTTCTGAAGGTCAGAAGTCTAAAATGGGTCTTACAGAGCTAAAATCAAAGTGTCAGCATAACTGTTCATTCCAGAGGCTCTAGGGGAGAATCCAGTCCTTGTCTTTTCCAACCTCTAGAGGTTGCCCACATGCCTTGGCTTGTGGCCACATCACTCCAACTCCTGCTTCCATGATCACATCTCCTACTCTGATGCCAACACCACTGCTTCCCTCATATAAGGACCCCTGTGATTATACTGGGCATGTACCCAGATAATCTAGGATAATTTAACCATTTAAAGATCCTTAGTTTATTTACCTCTGCCAAGTCCCTTCTGCTATATAAGGTAACATATTCACAGGTTTCAGGAATTAGAAAATTGGGGGTGGAGGCAGCACATTATTCTGCTAACCACAGCTTCCTAAGGGGTCCCTCTGCTTCTATCCTTCCTCAGAGAAGTCAGAGAGACCCTGCTAAAACTAAGTTAGATTATGTCAATCCTCTACTCAAAACCCATCAATGGCTTCCCATGTGCCTCAGAGTAAAGAGCCAAATGCTTTACCATGGCCCAAGAAGGCTCTATACCATTCACACTCCTGTTAGATACCTGACCCTCCTTCCTCAAAGCCTCTGTATTTGCTGTTCCCTCTTCCTTGAGTGCTCTCCCCTCAGACACCCTCTCTGGCTTGTTCTGTCATCTCCTTTCTGGTCTTTGCTTCTACATCACTTTCTCAGTGAGGTCTTTCTTGACCATCCCAACGATGCTATTTAACCCACACACCAACAATTACTACATTAGAAGAGAAGGTCTCGAATCAATGATTTAAAAGCTTCTAACTTCAGAAACTAGAAAAAGAAGGGCAAATTAAACCCAAAGCAAGGAGAAGGAAAAAAATAACAGAGTAGCAAGTAATAAAATACAAATTACCAAAGCTCACTCAAGAATAAACAGCTAAATGTTTAAATAAATCATCTGAATATCATTATACCTAATAAAGAAACTAAATTAATTGTTGAAAGTCTTCACACAAAGAAAACTCCAGGGACTTCCCTGGTGGTGCAGTGGTTAAGAATCCACCTGCCAATGCAGGGGACACGGGTTCGAGCCCTGGTCCGGGAAGATCCCACATGCCGCGGAGCAACTAGGCCTGTGCACCACAACTACTGAGCCTGCACTCTAGAGCCTGCAAGCCACACTACTGAGCCCGTGTGCCACAACTACTGAAGCCCATGCACCTAGAGCCCATGCTCTACAACAAGAGAAGACACGGCAGTGAGACGCCCGCGCACTGCAACAAAGTAGCCCCCACTCACCACAACTAGAGAAAGCCCACACGCAGCAACGACCCAATGCAGCCAAAAATAAATAAATAAATTTATTTTTAAAAAAGAAAACTCCAGGCCAGATGGCTTCATTAATAAACTCCCCCCAAACATTTAAAGAAGAATAGCAGTTATATAGACTTCTCAAGAAAATGGAAGAGAGGGAAACATTTTCCAACTTTTATGATATGGAAATCAGACTTTACAAGAAAACAAAACAACAAACCAATACCAATATGCAAGGCTTACAAGGAAACCAGAGTGTCTCTGGAGGCCTGTTACCTGCAGACCTCCATGGGAGCCGGTAAGGGAGTAAAGAGGTACAGAAAATGCTGAGAGAAACTTTTAGTCAGAAGCATCTCCTTTTAGCTCTTCTGTGCAACTGCTGTGTAAGAAGATTAGAGAATATCAGAAGTGGAAAAGTGAGGTGATTCAAAGGTAGATGGTCCTATGATTGTGAAATAACACATGAATGAGAACTTGAGGCCACAGGCTTCCCTGGCCCATATGCCTTGAATGCTCATTTAAGAGCTATATATTTTCTCACTACCTATATAGACCAGGCCTGTCTCGGTTTATGCTTATTTGATGCTTGTCAAGCCTGTTAGCCACAAAAATGATCAGCATTCCCACAGAACAATGGGAGAAGCAGCAATATGGAAGATAAATCTAAGGAGGCAGAAGAAAGAACCAACAATTTTATAAGTTCTTTCTCAATTTAGTGAGAAATACCCCCCAAAAAAGACAAAGAGGGCTTCCCTGGTGGTGCAGTGGTTGAGAGTCCGCCTGCCGATGCAGGGGACATGGGTTCGTGCCCCGGTCCGGGAAGATCCCACATGCCGCAGAGTGGCTGGGCCCGTGAGCCATGGCCGCTGAGCCTGCGCGTCTGGAGCCTGTGCTCCACAACGGGAGAGGCCACAGCAGTGAGAGGCCCACGTACCGCCAAAAAAAAAAAAAAAAAAAAGACAAAGAAATGTAGATAAGCAGCAGCTTCAAATACTTAATTCACCCTTGCTTAAATTTCCAAGAAAGGCCATATGAATTATCAGCTGTCAGAAACATGCTGTTGGCAGGGTTTTTCTATTTTCTTTTGACCAGCATCAGATGAACTGAAAAACTGAAGTGTTTTAAGCAGCTACCATGCACTAAGACTTGAGTACATCCATGAGCAAGATGATGGGGAGGACATGGGGGTAGAGAATCAGGTTCTTTCCCAAAACAGTTAGATTTTTTTTCCTGATAAAAGCATGTGAGGCTGGGCTCTCTGCTCAGATGGAGAGAGGTCCCCTTTCTGATGAACAGTGCGATACTGCAGACACAAAACAGAAGGCAATGCAGGGAAAGAGCTGACCTACTTTCTTTCCTACTCATAAACCACCAAAAAATGTGGGTGCTTTTTTCTCCCCCAAGCAACAAAATAAATCCACTCTCAGGTTACTTTGCCTGAACTCAACTTTAACACCGCAAATATCAGAGTTAAGTCGCTTAACTGCTAAAAAGTTAGTACTTTAGAACAGAATTTCCCATTTCCAAAAATTAATTTGCTATTGGGTGAACTGAAAGATGGAGAAGAAAACTCCTCTACAGGTTCCATCTGTCACCTCTCCTCTCCAGAAAGGAACAATAAGGTCTAGGAACCAACTCCAGACTGTAGGTGGAGCCACAGAAAAGCAGCCCCCAGCAGAGGGGCCAGGGCTGCCTGAATGCAGCAGTGTGGGTGTGAGACCTGAAAAACAAACCGGAAAAACCCGATACGTATTCCATACTGTGGACGGATGCTGACAGTAGCCTCAAATAAAGAAACATACACTTTAATATAATAACTTTTTGTCTACATGCTACAGCATACTGAACACCATCTTAAACTCCTGGCGAATTAACTAACTAGCCTAGTCAAGTTGATTAACGTGCCTAGGGTCTGTTTATCAAACAAGCCAGTGACCCTGAAATGAAACACCTCAGGACTAAGACCCCCCGATGCCTGATATCACTGCCTACATCAGGCTGAAGAATAAGGAGAGGGCTCCACTCCTCCTGAGAGGACAGCCATCAGCTACCTTAAAGGAGAGGTCCTTTGAGCATGAAACACATGGCCAGGGTAGGTAAGATGCAGCTCCCAGAAATCTGGTTTACGCTCCTCAAAGAATTTCAAAACTTTAAATTAGTTACCGATCCTTTAAAATTGAGACTTGTCAAAAAAATCTGAATTGCTGACTTCTCTTTAAAAATAATGAAAGAATCTAGCAATAATGGGTTGGAGTGGAGTCACAGTTACCTCATTTAGAAATGGCACATGCTACATAGTTTGTCATTACCATGCCTGCAAATGTCTACTGTATTTGCCATCACTGAACCTGCCCAGCCCTGTTTGTGAGCAAGGGTAGGAAGGGGCCTAGGAGAGAATCTGCAGGAATAATCACACCTAGAGAAACACCTTTTTATCTAGGACATATACCCAATTCCAAGCGTGGTCTGGACACTGTCTTGAGGTCTGTTCTAGCAGGAGAAATGAATCTACAAAGGAGAGGGAAAAAAGGTGCTTTCTGAGGGCAACCTAAAACCTGGGCAACACGTCCCAGCCAAACATGACTTATGCACACCATCACTCTTATTAGGATCTACTAGACGCTCCATGTGATTTTTTTTTTCTAGGCTTTAAGATCATTTATATAAATACTCTTAGTAGGTGTGATCAGCGTATGTTACCATCTGTTTCAGCCAATATGTGAAAGCATTGTCGCTTTTCAAGCACTTCAAAATCAAATGGAGAAGAACCAAAGGCATTAAAAATAAAGTGCTGGCACACCATCCTCGGGCTGACCGTGGTGGACGTTTTGAGGGCAGCCGATGTGCAGCCTGTGCGCCCCGCACCACCTCCTATGGAAGCTTGAGTCAACTGTGTAGCTTTCTTCCTTTGTCTCATAACCATGTCCACCAATGAGGATGCTAATTCACCAGCTGCCCGCCTTAACAGATTCAAAAACAAGGGGAAAGACAGTACAGAAATGAGGCGGCGTTGAACAGAAGTTAATGTGGAGCTCAGGAAAGCTAAGAAGGATGACCAGACGCTGAAAAGGAGAAATGTCAGCTCTTTTCCAGATGATGCTGCTTCTCCACTGCAGGAAAACCGCAAAAACCAGGGCACTGTAAATTGGTCTCTTGATGATATTGTCAAAGGCATAAACAACAACAGCTTGGAAAGCCAGCTCCAAGCTACTCAAGCTGCTAGGAAACTGCTTTCTAGGGAAAAATAGCCCCCCATAGCATAATACGGGCTGGTTTGATTCCAAAATTTGTGTCCTTGAGCAGAACGGATTGTAGTCCCATTCAGTTTGAATCTGCTTGGGCCCTCACTAACATTGCTTCCGGGACTACAGAACAGACCAAGGCTGTGGTAGATGGAGGTGCTATCCCAGCATTAATTTCTCTGTTGGCATCTCCCCACACTCACATCAGTGAACAAGATGTATGGGCTCCAGGAAACATTGCAGATGACAGCTCGGTTTTCCGAGACTTGGTTATCAAGTATGGTGCAGTTGACCCGCTGTTGGCACTTTTGGCGGTTCCTGATTTGTCATCTTTAGCATGTGGTTACTTACATAATCTTACCTGGACACTTTCAAATCTTTGTCGCAACAAGAATCGTGCACCCCGCCCCAGACTCTGTTGAGCAAATTCTTCCTACTTTAGTTCATCTCCTGCATCACAATGATCCAGAAGTTTTAGCTGATACCTGCTGGGCTATTTCCTACCTTACCAATGGTCCAAATGAACAGACTGAAATGGTTGTGAAAACTGGGGTTGTACCCCAACTTGTGAAGCTTTTAGGAGCTACTGAATTGCCAATCGTGACTCCTATGCAAAGAGCCATAGGGAATATTGTCATTGGAACAGATGAACAGACTCAGGTTGTAAAAGATGCAGGAGCACTTGCCATCTTTCCCAGCCTGCTAACAAACTCCAAAACTAATATTCAGAAGGAGGCTACGTGGACAATGTCAAACATCACGGCTGGCCACTAGGACCAGATACAACAAGCTGTAAATAATGGATTAGTCCCGTTCCTTGTTGGCGTTCTCTCTAAGGCAGACTTTAAGACACAAAAGGAAGCTGTATGGGCTGTGACCAAACTATACACGTGGCGGAACAGTTGAGCAGATGGTGTACCTTGTTCATTGTGGCATAACAGAACCGTTGATGAACCTCCTAACTGCGAAAGACACCAAAATTACTCTGGTTATTCTGGATGCCATTTCAAATATCTTTCACACCGCTGAGAAACTAGGTGAAACTGAGAAACTTAGTATGATGATTGAAGAATGTGGAGGTTTGGACAAAATGGAAGCTCTACAAAACCATGAAAATGAGTCTGTGTACAAAGCTTCGTTAAACTTGATTGAGACGTATTTCTCTGTGGAGGAAGATCAAAATGTTGTGCCAGAAACTACCTCTGAAGGGTTTACATTCCAAGTTCAGGATGGCACTGCTGGGACCTTCAACTTTTAGATTGTACACCTGAGGCATAAAGTTGTTTGTTGTGTACTATGTTTGGTAGAAGTTTGTCTTACTGTTTCTCTACTAAGAACTCTTTTTACACGTGGTTATTGTAGCACTTTTTACAAAGAAAGTATTCTTGAACAGTTCCAAACTACATACTGTATGAAGCTTCTCCTCTCAATGGGTTTCTTATTTCTATATGGAATTTCGTATCTTGCAGTGTCCTGTAAATAAAGATTAAATTCCACCCTTTTCTTTAAAAAAAAATAATAATAAAGTGCTGATAGGGTAAAATGGCAAGCTTGAGAAAAGAATGCCAAATCTTTAAAATCTACTCTAAATTTATTTCATACAACTTGGTCATCCATGAACTTTCTGTAGGTGATTAAATTCATTGTGCTTATTATCTGTACAGCTATTGGCCAGTAGCAGACTTCATGACTGGATTAAAGCTGGGGAAATGTTGATTAGATAATGTGGATCCACAACTGGCTCATCACACTAATACTCAGATGAAGCAGCTCTCACTGGCAAACTAACCCACATGATTGAGAATGAGAATAAATGCCCCAGCTAACCTGTGTACCAGTTAGGATCCCAGGTTAATAACCAGGCTTTACTTATTTTGGTCACCTACCTTGAGTGTCAGGAATTATACATATGAAAGAAACAAAGTATTAGTCACGGTATATTTTAAAGTTTGTTGCAGACATAACATAGAAATTTCATTCCTGTGACCTCTATTCTATTACTCCAGTTCCCTTGCTTTATTCCCCTTTATTTGAGGTCAGTGCAATCTGACAGGACATTTAGAAAGAGTTTAATGTAAATCTTCAGAGTATGCCCATGACCATTCTCTACCTGGGAAACTGAAGAGGCAACCTCTTCCACCAAAACAGCACTGACACTGCTTAGGAATCCCTGTGAGGGGCAAGGAGTGTCAGGCACACAAACAGGATCAGTTCCCCTCACAGGAGGCAGGCAACTCATCTAACATTTAACAAAGAAACCATTCTTCTGTGTGCTTCAGTCTTTCTAGAGCCCCAGATGCTTAACCTAGCCTGATCACCAGTCTTCCAATATGCCAATATAAATGGAGAAAAGTTCTTAAGCTTTTACTTCAGTAGCTGGCTGAATTATATTATTAATATCTGTATCATAAGGCTACTTCAGAACATAGCTAAGTAAGGCTTCTAGCTCTTGAATCTCGTTCCCTCTAACAAGATCCAAATACTGGGCATCACAATGGAGTGTGGGTGGGTAACAGTTATTCTATCAGGCTTGTGGGTAACCATCCTGATTCCAGGACTACCACATGTTGCAGATGGCCCTCCCTTAGGGAGGGTGTAGAATGGCCACTGCCTACTCTCCATTTGCCAGCAGTGGAGGACACTATGCGGTTTTTTTTTTGGCTTCATTGGGTCTTCACTGCTGCGTGGGCTTTTCTCTAGTTGCAGTGAGCGGGGGCTACTCTTCCTTGCGGTGCACGGGCTTCTCATTGTGGTGGCTTCTCTTGTTGTGGAGCACAGGCTCTAGGTGCACGGACTTCAGTAGTTGTGCCATGCAGGCTCAGCAGTTGTGGCTCGTGGGCTCTAGAGCACAGGCTCAGCAGCTCCGCGGCATGTGGGATTTTCCTGGACCAGGGATCGAACCCGTGTCCCCTGCATTGGCAGGCAGATTCTTAACCACTGCGCCACCAGGGAAGTCACGACACTATACATTTTTAATGAAGGGCAAGGAGACAGTAATACATGATGCCTTAAGGAAATATCACTTAAAGCCAAACACAGATTTCTCAAGCTATATGGACTGTGGATCAGCGTTCTGTCCTCAACACTTCTATCTAAAATCCTAGAAACGAAACTAACAAAATAAACCTCATCCCCACTCTAATAACCCAAATCCAATTTGGTGAAACCTTAAACATTGCTGGTTGTACTTTACCTGAGGACAGAGGGCTTCTAGCTGGCTTGCAGACATTCGAACAAGCTTTACACCTTCTTCATTGTTTGAGATGGAACAGGCCAAGTTGGCAACCTAGAAGAAAAGATAAAAAAGACCTTTGAAGATTTTTCTCTTTTAACTGCAAAGGAAAACAAATGTATACCTACCCCATCCCTGACCTTTACAGAACAAATGACAAAAGCACCAAAGGTGTTTTACTTCTCACAGATTGACTACCTGCTTATGAGGACAAATTTTTTAGCTCTGTGCTAAGGAAATTAAACTCATAACACAGGTCACATTGTAAGTTGGTGGCAGAACCCTGAAAGATCCTAGGGCTTGTAACTCACCAGCTTTACATGGGCTCTAACCTGCCTGAACAGTAACTTTAGAAAAAGGGTCTCCTGTTGTGAGATGTGAGAAAAACTAAGGAAACAAAGGCACCAAAGAATCATTGGTACCCTCAAATAAAAATGTACTTTGCAGCTGTTCTTAAAGGAAAGAAATCGAAATTCTAAGCTGCTGTTCTCATTTGACAGGTGAATGGACGCTTACTTTAAGCCAAGATGAGTTTTATTTGAACGCAAGGCTATTTTTCAAATTTAAAAAGTAGCATTAACACCTCAAGATGGACCCAAGGCCATCCTCATCAGAAATGGAAGAAGAAACAGAGATGATATCCCGTAGTTAAGAGCAAAACTGTCTTTTAACTGGTCTCTCAAAAGCACTGACAGCTGGACTGTTTCCTGAATGATGCTATTTCATTTGAACTAAAATCTTTACCTTGCCATCCAACTGCCTCAATGACACTACTCATGTAGCCAGAAACAATCTTTCCAAGTTGTATCATACTTCTGCTGAAGCTCTGGCTGTGCTGAGAATGTTGTTCTGTAGCGGCTGCTAGGGCTGTGATCACTTACCAATGTTTCTAAATAAACAGGCTTGCCAATTCCGTTAGCAATACCAAGGACCAACTGAATACACAGTGCTGAGACATATCTTACCCCACTTGCAAACTGAGTTATGAATGATAGAGGCGCAGGCAGTTGAATATCAGAGGCACTTTCTGAGAATTTAAAATGCCAGAGTAAACAAGGGCAATGGCAATAACCTTTGATTTTCACTCCTCCACCCAAGTTAAGCAGATAAAGACACAAGAAAAATTATATACCATTACTGTTGTTCGCAGTGTTACAGTTAGGGATTATCAGCTTTCTGTAAGACTGTGAACTATCACAATCCTGCAATGCCTAATCACCAGGAGAAACAAAAGAACTAACATGCAACTTAAACACAAAAATGTACGGAAAAAGAAGATTAAGTCAGATCTTTAATGGGTAGGGGCCTTCAAAATCACACAAAAGAAGATGTATACTTCCTGAAGGTTACAATTCCACTTTCCAGTGTCAACTGGACCTGAGCAAAGAGGCACTTCTATTTATGATGACAGTCTATAAAGATAATTGTTGATTTCTATTTGTTTCCTTTAAAAGTGCTACAAAATAGGACCTAAGCTAAATTCTGTAGAAGATAAAACTTTTACAAACATTATCCCTCAAATGTACATTTTATGATGCTCTACTGAAGGAGAAAGCTTAAATTAGATGTGTTTATGAAGCCGCAGCTTCTATTGCTTCACTGCCTTAACAAGGCATTTTGAAACCAAATATAAAATTTGAGGTTGATGACTAAATTAGCAATTTGGGACTAACAAAGATCCCTAGTCCCACCCCATGCCCACCATTTTCGGAGGCCAGTCACATGTTACATTCAGGAAGGTCTGTCACTGTTTCTGCCTTCCACTCTCTAGCCACTACTAGTATAATTTCGTATTCTCCCAATTTTATGAATCTGTAAAACTCAGAAAAAAATAATTAAGAAACAAAGGATTACAATAAGTATTATCTACTACAGATCAGACACACGAGATGGTATGTGGCTAAAGGCTGAAATGGCTGACTTCTGTACACCATCTTTCCTGTTTCCTGATATAAATCCTAACAAGACTTGGGAAGACGTATTCTTTATTTTAAAAACATTACTTTAATGTTCTACAAGATTACACTGCCTGTTTCAGGAGGCCACCCCGCCTGCCCTGGGAGGAGGAAGTGGGCGCCTGTCACTGACAGTCTTCTCCAGATGAATGAGCTTCAATTCACCCTCCAGGGAAAGCACCACTCACTTCTAACAATGACAAATGTGCAAATGCAACATCTCGACCACAGCTCTCTGAGAAGCTAACCTCCCTCATATACTAGTGCCAGGCTTGACTGCCATGAAAGCTGGGAATGAGGGAAGGAGCTTCCTAAATACCTCTTTGTGGGGCTCTAGAAATCTGGGATAGCAGCTCAGTAGACTGAAGAAGTTTCTGAAGTTTGAATTAAAAATACTCAGAGCAGCTAACTTCCAGAGAACCTAGCAGAGCTGAGACTTTGGAGAGTGATGAGCAACATCTCTAATTTGCTCTGGGAATAACTTTTTATATCTTTGCTACCACAGTAATTTGTGCATTAACAATTTAAACATCTTAGATTCCCGATAATCTAAGAGGTGGGCTAAGATTGACACCATGACTACCAGCTTTGGAATCATGAGGCCTCTCTTGCACCACTTTTGCCTATCCCATTTAAGTTTGGACCCTGTAGAAGAACACAGCATTTCAGAAAACTTTCAACTCCCTGATTTAAAAAAACCAAAAAACAGCCCTGGGCTTTAGCTGGTTTTAGGACTAGCCCAGTAATAATCTGTGCTGTGCAGGAAAAAATTGTCACAGCCAGGCTGTGTCAAATCAACAAATATGACATCTGTACATGACAGGAAAGACAACTTTTCAGACATTTAGGAAAGCTCTAGAATTTCTTTACTTAAATAAAATGTATGAAACAAGGTTACAAGGGGGAAAAAATATACCATTATGACAAATTTTCCTCTGTTATACATGTGTTGGTGACTTTAAATAAATTTAAATTTTGTTTAAGTCAAACACAGGTTGTTTCCTACTGCCCCTTACCCTGGGACCTTTGCAGGAAGACAAGAAGAGATTTGTTTTTGTTCTTGGTAATAAATTAATGACCTACTCTCATAGTAGCCTATACCTGTTGTGGAGGTGAAACAAGTGACAAGAATTGTGGAACAGGGAGCTTTTACGTCTAAGTAGTGACACCACGACCTGAGTAGCATGCCGTAAAGTTGAAGCTCAAACTCTACATCACTTGCCATGTGATCTTGGGTCAAGCTACCACCTGAGTTTTCTTCTTTAAAATGGTTAAGCTCTCTGTACTCTCAAAAAATCCAAAGTAATAATAAATCAACTTTTCCAAACTTGTCATATATGAAGAGAGAAGTCCCAACTGCACATCACATAAATTTCAGAACCACTCAAGAAATTTCTAACAATTACTTCCAAACCCACAGAATAAATGATGATGGAACAGAGGTCAAGCTTCCAACTTTCCAATTTCCAGGGACAGGTGTTGGCTATCTTATGAGGAGGAACAAGATAGCTAACCAAAAAGTGAAGCACACATGGGTGACAGAAAACTTCCAAACTGGACTGTGATGATGACTGCATAGCTCTGTAAACTTAGTAAAACCATTGAATTGTACACTTAAAATGGGTGAGTTTTATGGTATATAAATTATACCTCAATCATGCTGTTAAAATAAAATGTAGGGTAAGCAGGTGAGTAATTAAGGGAAATTAGGAGAGGCTAGAAATGAGAAAACAGAAATTCAGAGAGGTAAGCAAGCACGGAAAACTGTTTATGAAGGGGAGTATGTGAGCCATTCTGTGGTCAGAACTTGGGTTTTTAATGGGTCTCATAAGGTAGATGCCTTAGATGAGAGAATCTGCACAGAGCTGGGACAGCCAAAAGGCAACATCCTAAGTGAGTGAATTAAGAGAAACGTCAACATGAAGAGCAAAATAGTAGGATACTTGCCAGTATAAGCCCTAATCATTCCCTCAAGGAGGAGGAAAAAAAAAAAAAGGTCTCTCCTGTAAATTCTAACCAAAGGCTGGCCCTCCTCAGGGGTTTAGGTATAGAAATTATATTATTTATCTGGCCCCCAAAACTTTTAGGTTTAGGAGGTCATGTACTAATAGTATCCATAAGCAACTGGCAGAAGTAAATATAAATGGAAATTTTCTCTGGGAAGTAATCTAAACCCAGGCCTCAAAGAATTCCCAAATACGAAATACCAGGAATGTGAACCCACAATAAAAAATACAGGAAGTACACAAGGAAGTAAGGTATCTTGAGCAAGAGGAAGCAAAAGAACTGTGTAATCAGATCCATGACTTGCAGATATTTAAATGATCAAAAGTGGAGTATTAAGAAATATGTTTTTTTACATTAACAGAGATAACACAAAGGATACAAAGTATAGAAAAGGAAAAACACACTCAAAAATAACTAGGCAGATTTGAGAAGGATCAAAATAGAACTTTAAGAGAAAAGTAATAATGTCTACCATTTCTAGACATTTAAAATAATATCGACTAGACACTGCTGAAAAGAGAATTACTAACCTGGAAAGTCAAACTGAAGAAATTATTCAGGAAAACCAAGACATTTTCACGACATGGAAACCATAAAAGGAATTAAGAGACATGAAAGATAAACTGAGGTCTATTATTCAACTATGAGGATTTCAGAAGGGAAGACAGGGAGAATGCAAAAGAGGCAATACTGAAAGAGGTAACAGCTGAAATTTTTCAGCATGGATGAAACAATTTTCAGATCTGGGAAGATAAATTCTAAGCAGAGTAAATAAAAGGAAATCTACACCCTGACACACTGAAGTGAAGCTTTAGAACAAAAGTGATTTTAAAAACAGCCAGAAAGTAAATACAAATTATCTACAAAGAAAGCTCAGTGAGATTGACTGCTGATTTCTCAACAGCAACAATGGAAGCCAGAGATAGGGTAATAATATTTTCAAATCCCTGAAGGGAGGTAGTGGGGGGAATCATCCTAGGACTATACATCCAATAAAATTATTTTTTCAAGAATTAAGCCAAAATAAAGACACTAAGACAAAACAAAAACAAAACCAATCTCAGAGCATTTACTCCCAACAGATCTTTCCCACCCCAACTAAAGGTGTTTAATAAAGATGCTTCAGGAAAAAAGGAAGCAATCCCAGAAGGAAGTTTTAATATGCAAGAAGAAATGGGAAGCAATGAAAATATGGTATCAGGTAAATTTTATGCAAAAGTTGAAATAAGTGAATAAAGCAATACCAACAGTGTCTAACTCATGGGGCTAAAAATTAAGAGAACCAAAATACTGGACAACAATAACATCTAAGTTAGAGTATAACTAAAGTCAAAGCATTCTAAGATTCTCATACTGTTTCAGAAGGAGGAAAAGATACTACTTAACCTCAACCTCTGAATTGAACATGCATGCTTAAAATATCCAGAGTTGCTAGTAATAAAACGGAGTGTATGACTTCCAAATGAGAAGGGGCGGGGGGCGGGAAATAGAAGGAAGTGACTCAATCAGTCCAAAAGAGGGAAGGAGAGTTAGAAATAGAGGAGGAGGGATGGAAGCAGGGTTAAGAAGGGGAAAGAGAGAACAAAAATGCAATGGTAAGAATGAATCCACATGTCATAATGATAATAAATGTGTGTGTACAAAACTCCCTAATTAACAGGGAAAAAAACCCTGCTAACCTGAATAACAATAACTAAACATATGCTCTTTACAGGATACATTTAAAACACAAAGAAACAGGAAGGTTGAACATTATTTTAAAAAAGAAAGAAAGCTACACTGGGATGATCAGGAGGAAGCACTGGACTCACAGACTCACAGCCCTCAGTTCTCCTAATATTGTTACTGGGAGACAGAAGGCCACATGCTGGGTTAGCTCCTCATCACAGCTCTCTGGAACTCAATTCAGTGTCAACTGAATGTTATGACCTTGTCATTTTAGACGGAATTTACAAGAAAAAAAAATCATGTGGACTCTGTCACTACATTTATTACTAAAATGTTGAGGACCCTATGTATTAAATCATTCACTGCCCCTTATGTAAAAGTCCCAAGTAAGGATTTTTTTTTTAACATTTTACGATAGGCTCATTTCCCATGAAAAAATGGGAAATATCGCTCTTCCATTCTAAAGACAAGAATACAGAACTGATTGTGTGTCTTCCTTTCCTCCATGCTACCAGGAAGTGCAGTGCCACAACCAAACTCAAGCATGGCAATTATAGCTCATAATTATGTATTATTTCTCTCCTACATCCTGATTTTCTACATCTACCTTATTTTCTCTTACATGTTTTTGTTCAAAATAAGCCATGCCAAATCTAATTTTAGGAAGAGGCAGGATATCAGTATCTCTAGTAACAGGATTAGAAATTGTGAATTTACTAAAACATCATAAACTATTTTAAACAGCTTGGCTATTTGATATTTTTAAAAAGGCTTTCACGTGTATATAACCACCCAGGTGATATTGTCATCATTTCCATTTACATGTTATTATACGGATCACTTAAAAAGGTCCCTATTTCTGTCTAATCTCCTGAATAAATCTGTCAATAAGGCTACGAAGGGTGCCTGTCTAAACACTAGTCCATCAGCTCTACTGGTGAGGCAACAGGAGGGCCTACACTCTTTCCTGAAGCAGGACCAGAGTTGGGCAGAGTGCTTCCTTAATTGTTCCTGCCAACACTCCAAGAAAAAAGAATCTCAATGCTCCTTGAGAACAAGAAACATCCATTGCCTTCACCTGACCATCCCAAAATTTGACTAGGTGGTTAAGTTCAGCCAAAAAACCTTGGTGTTAAGGTGTTAAAATAGTACAGGCAAGACACTTTGGTCTTATACAACCCTACGCATATGAAATTACACACCATCGAAAATGTGAGAAAACCAAGCTCAATATGCTCAGGAAATTCTTCTTGATTCCGAGGTCAGCATTCTTCCCTAAGAATACCCAACTGCTTTCATGCAAACATCCTACAGTCCTGGAAAATTGAAGTTTCATTTGATTTGCCATTTGCAAGAATTTCAGCCTATAGTATTGTACAGAGGTACTGAGAAAATATCCAAGATGTCACAGGCAGATCGTATAAGGTCAGTGTTTAATTCAAATGCCCCTTACAGAGGTTTCTTCAAGGTCACTTTACTGCGTATTATAAGCATAACATAGAATAAAAGTTACAATGCAGATCATTCAATTTGCAGTTAAAATACACATTTTAAGCCAATAGAGCCGCACCCTATGAAGTCCTGGATAATGGGAAATACTTGGTCCTGGGGTGGTGGTGGTGGTGGTGGTGGGAGCATAGCAAATAATGATAATCCAGCTCAAAATCATACCAGTTACATTTACTTTTTAGTTCTTAATTCATAAGGCAATGAACAAAACACTATCTTATTGTACAGTGTCTCGGGCTGAGGGGAAAGGGATACTAAATAATAGTTTTTACAGGCAAGATTTCATGAATTGCATTTTTCCTATTTCACTCTCAATTCATGAAATTGAAAAGGAACCAGAAGACAGCAAAGTTAAAAAGGGAAAACTGATTGCTCTTTAGCTATTAAGCTGCTCACAGCAAAGGAGGTAGGCAAAGAATGAAGCAATTAAAAAGGACACATGGGTGTTGCATTATTGACAAAAAGGTTAATATTTCTGACAGAAAATAAATTTTTCACCTCAATACACTAAACTGACAAGCAACATAAAGAAATCAACTTGATATGGGAGAGTCAAGTATAAAAGGTGTTATCGTTACCCTGAATAATGGCCATGCCCTTTCATAAACATGAAAGAGCAGCCCTCAGTGCTATATTCCAGAACAGAAGAAAACGGTGAACAGAAGGGTCACCAGCTCATTAACACTGACCCTCAGCTCCTGCTCCCCTACTCACTGGCCTTGAGACGCACAACCTCTATGTACCCTTCACATAAGAAAAGGGGATTCAATACCATGTGGGGAGGTAATAGATCCCACTGACAACTGTAGTGTGAGGCAGTCAGAGGTCCTAGTGAGACCCTGAGAAAATAAGAGCAGCCACACAGCAAACACTCTGTTATTTGCTTTCCCAAGTAAAATCACAGTCATTTAATAAGGATCCAATAGGCGGCAGGCACCACACAGCCTTCCAAACACTATGCCCACAAAGAGGGGCTGGAGAAATTCACTTCTGCTCATAAAACCTCACGAGTCAGTATGTGGTTTTTATTCTTCAAGCTAATCTTGTATTTCCATAATGTGGTATACAGAGAAGGTACCATAATATTCCCATTTCTCTGTGCATGCTATCCCTAATACTACTCAGAAACTATTAATACATTTGAAGCGACTTTACATGACAACCCAAATTATAGCATAACCTTTTTACCCTATTTTATTTAGCCAGGGTGGGCAGGGACAGAGATCAAAACAAAAATTAAGGAATTTGTAACTGGCTGAACGGCTAACTATATACAAAGAATGGTACAATCAACACAATGATTTCTAGTGGCAAGCTGAGAGAAAGTTTCTATCCTATGGGTTGTCTTAGACAGTATTTTATAAACATATTGGATCAAAGGAGGAAAGACATGCTTATTTTTTAAAAAAGAAAGAAATGATACAAGTTTGGAAGGGGCTGTCAATAGTATGAAGAGCAATGCCAGCAACAGTCCTGACAGGACAGAACACTAGACTGAATCTAAGAAGTTTATACTGGATGAGTGTCAAAACAGAAAGAGCCAAACAACCAACTGCACCCACACAGACCAGGATGGAGAAGATGGAGTTGAGCAGCAGCACCTCTGGAAGCAAAATCCTGGAGCTGACTAACTGTGAGGTCACTGCCCAAAAGCCAGCGGAAGCTTTGGCTGCCCTACCTCCATCCGCCCGCTCTTGCAGCAGGTGTTCAATAAGGACTGGCACGTAAGTGGCGAGCATTCAGAGAAGGGGCAGAATGAAGAGAGCCTCTCAAAGGCCTGAGGAAATCACCTAGACTAGAGCTGTCCAAAAGGAATACAATGTGAGCCACATTAAGAGGTGAGATTAGGGCTTCCCTGGTGGCGCAGTGGTTGAGAGTCCGCCTGCCGATGCAGGGGACACGGGTTCGTGCCCCGGTCCGGGAAGATCCCACATGCCACGGAGCATCTAGGCCCGTGAGCCATAGCTGCTGAGCCTGCGCGTCCGGAGCCTGTGCTCCGCAATGGGAGAGGCCACAACAGTGAGAGGCCCGCGTACCACAAAAAAAAAAAAAAGAGGTGAGATTAGAAAAAATAATATTTAATCTCAAGATAATATATTTCAACATGTAATCAATACAAAGATAATGAAATCTTTTACATTCTTTTTCCATGCCACATCTTTGAAATCAGGTGTCTATTTTTACTTATAGCTCCTCTCAATTCATGTGTGTGCAGCAGTAAAAAGATGGACAGGGAGTGTTCCAGAGAAGGAGACTGTGGCCCCCCATTCCTAACAACCAGAGAAATCCACCAGTGGAAGGTGCCGGCTCTGGAAGGAGGGAGGTTTCCCACTACAAAATGAGTCTAAGAAAGGGTAAGTGTCAATACACGGATATTAAACAGAAGGGGATTTATACACCAGAGGGAGAATCAATGATTCTATGAGAAAGAACCATTCACTTAGGAGAGAAGAGATGGACTCAATCAGAAAACTGGGCTCCTAATGGGCAAACCTCCAGGGAAAAGTAAAACCAAACAATGCAAGGAACACCAGATAAAACAAGTGGTAAATCACTGGGTAAATGGCCACAAACAGGATCTACATAAAGCTGCAGGAAACAAACCTGCCCTGTCTTACCTCTTCCATGTGGTGTTTATGGCTGGGTAGCAAGCTATCCAAAAACCATGCACTCCACATTCCTTCAAGATGGGGAGGTGTTATATAATAAAAAAATGTCTGGTCTTTGCACTGGATTCCTGGGAGGAAACTTCTAAATCCTTGAGAGATTTCAGGAGTGACAGGAGTGTCTTTCTTATTCATCATTTATGCTAACGAGGTAACTCCAGCTGAGCCCCTATATATGTTAGACTTATGAGATGACTGAGGATGGGGAGGCCACCATGCCAACCATGTGATTAGAGGATGGGGGCTTTCAGGAAAAACCAAGGTCCACAGAAGGAAGGGATTCTATCAATCATACCTACATAATGAAATCTCAGTAAAAACTCTGGTTGCTGAAAGTCAGTGGAGCTTCCTGGCTGAACCATCAATGTGCCAGGAGAGTGACATACCCTGATCCATGGGGAGAGGACAGGAAACTCTGTCTTTGAGACCTTCCCACACTTTACCCTATGTGTCTCTTCATTTGGATGGACCTGATTTGTATCCTTTACAATAAAATGCAGTCATAAGGATAGCACTCTCCTGAATTCTATGAGTTGTCCTGTCAAATTACTGAACCTGAAGTGGGCCATGGAAACCCTCCAAATTTGTAGCTAGTTGATCAGAAGAGCAGGTGGACTGGGGACCCTCAAACTTGCGGCTGGCATTTGAAATGAGGGCAGTCTTGTGAAGAAGGTGAGAGGTCATGGGAACACTTGAATTTATAGACAGGTGGGTCAGAAGTACAGGTGGGCTGGGGACTCCCCTAACTTGCAGTTGGCATCTATATTGAGGGCAATCTTACTGGGAATTATGCCTTTTACCTGTGGAGTCTGTGCTAATTCCAGGTGGTTAGTGATAGAATTGTATTTCAATATTTTAGGAGGACAAACATACCTGGCAGAATTCTCAGTGGCTGCAGAATCTGAGCCCTTCTTTTCCTGCCAGAGGCCTATCACCACCAGTCCTTCCCAACTTTCACATAGCACCCTTACTCCCCCTAAACCCCAGGAAAAATGGCAAATGGCCCCTAAAACCAAAGTTGGCCTGCAGACATTTACTCCACTTAAGAGGGGGAACTAATAAAAAGAAAGGAAGATGTCAGGAGATTAACAATATAATCACAATAAAGTATTTTACCTTTGCTTTAAACAGTCTCTCACTAATTCAGTGTTTCATTATAAGACAAAAGTACTAGTGTGGGGAGGAGAAGGCTTGTCATTGAAGAATGAAGTTCTGCCTTGAATCAGGAATTTGAGGCTTCTATAACAAACACTTTAAAAATTCATTTCCTTTCCATGCACATATGCAATTATATACCCTAGGATCTCTATTATCATAAATGTAATTTAAATGTTTGCAGAATGATACTACAAGGCCTTTGGTTATGCATCAAGCAATGAAAAGCCATGTGTCATTTAATACACATATATTATGTGTGTGGGACGATGGGGGTGGAGGGCATGGAGAGGGGAGAGAGGGGAGAAAGGAGTCAGAAGTGAGTTGTGACAGGGAATATCAAAATCTAAACATTAAGGGGCCCTTGGTTAGTTCAGAATGAAATAAGAAGTATAAGCATGGACAAAGTTCCTGGAGCAGGTCTCCAAACCCACCAGGTCCATCTAGTGCTTCTTACTGGGCATAAGGCTGTCCACTACGCCAGTAAGCTTGAGTGGCACAGCCCTCATTGTGGGAGGAATGCAAGTTACTTAACCTCTCTAAGCCTGTTTCCTTACCTGAAAATGTGGAAAGTACATTGTATTTGCATATACATGGTACACAGCAGGTGCTCAACAAGTGTCAGTTCTGTTGGATGGAGAGGCTGAGGACTGTACAGCAGGTCCTTATAAAGGGCCCTCCAGCCGTAGAACAGAAAAGGGCTGCCCTGTGAGCTTCAGCCTGTCATACTCTTTCAGATGCCCTTTCCCATGCCATTACTGCTACCTGTTACCCAAGGCCATGGGCTGGCAGTGTCCTTGCTTCCTGCCTCACAGGCACGCTTTCTAAGATGTAGGCTACTTACAGGAGGTTGGCTTCCTGAAGACTATCTTTGTGAAGACAATCTTTGTACATTTGGAGGTTACACCTCACGCAGTCATATAACTACCGTGAAAAGGTTATGCTTAATGGAGACACAAAATGCAAGTCTTCGAACCAAATGCCAGAATCAGTAACTTGAATAGCAGACTGACCTATGTATTTTGCACATAATTAATTCAGGTGAGAATAACGATTAATGTTCAAAGAAAACTAGATTTAAAATTAGTAACACATTTAATGTGATAACTGATGTTTTCCTTAGAATATTTTTATGGTACTAACCTGGCCTAATGTCACTATAAATCCAAACGTACAAGAAACATTTTACATAAAAGGCCCATTTTCTGTTCTTACATAATGACCAACTTACCAAATGGTCTACGGAATATCTCTTCCAAATATTAGATGTTTTACATTAGGGTTACAAAATTAAATAAGTTGGGTATATGCTTACAGTATGTCAAATTTTTGAAATAAAGTAATAATGAAATCAATTAAACAGTAACATAATTTCAGTAATCAAAAGGTAGGAGGCAAGCCTAACTTATCTGGAAATTAAATAGCAACTCACTCTTTCTTCTTATAGCCAAAAAAACCAACCACTAACATACAGATATCTACTGTTCAAACATATCTAATTAGCAGCACATTAGGGCTCAGTTTCTTCAAATTTTTTTTTTGGCTGTGCCATGTGACCTGGCTTGGGGAACCTTAGTTCCCCAACCAGGGATTGAACCCACGCCCTCGGCAGTGAAAGCGCAGAGTCTTAACCACTGGACCACCTGGAAATTCCCAATTTCTACAATTTTAAAACAAGATGATGGAGCTGAGTCTGTGTCTCAGGCAAAGGGTTAAGCACTTGACATACATCATCTCTTTGAGATCTCAAAATAATCTCTAGATAGGCATCATTAGTATCTTCATTTTATAGTAAGAAATGGGAATTCAGAGGGGTTCAGTAATTTGCCAGTATGCAAGCCCAGGCAGTATGACTCCTAAGCTCCAGCTTCTAGCCACTACTTTCTACAGTGTCTTCTGAGTTTAAGTATGTCATGATCTATCTTTATTTGCATTAACACCAAGTGGAGATGTTAAGTTTCCAGGATAAAGACTACCTATATTTAATTATGTATGTAATTAATGTAAACTGACCAAAATGGTAGTTTTGGATAGATGTTAATAATGAAAGACTTTCGTCTTACACATATTGTACATTAGATGAGCCCCTAAATTTTTCCGCTGATTAAATACTGTGGTTAAAAATCACCACAGTTCACCAAGTTACACATAATTAATAAAACTGCTAATACACTTACCTCAATTAATTTGTTGGCATGTTCACGGAAAACTTGGGCATATTCTTTAACTTCTTTCTCATTTCCATTCTTTGCAGCTTCAATCAATACTAAAAGTGGAACGTTGGTTTCCAGAAATGAATCTGAAACATGGTCCATGACAGCTTTGCGGAGCTAATAATTAAATTGTAAAAATTTGATTTTATTTCTACCAAGAAGCTAGATTGCTTTTTATTTCTCTTGCACTTTTAAATCTAATGGAAGCTCATGACAGTTTGGCTGCATTTATATGAGGACCCCTCATGTAAGCCACGCAGTTATATAATCTGCAACACAGGAAACACAATTGTGGAGCTAACAGCTTACACTACAGTAACAGCATTTCAGCAACAGAATCTCAGTTTTCAAAATAAAATCCTTTTTTTCTTGGGAATTACAAAACTAAAGCTTGTATCTTAAAGGAATAATAAAAAACTGAACAGAAAACAGCTCTAGACTGAATTGGCACATAGCCTTGAAATATATATATAATTAGCCTAATTGGCTAAATAAAACTGAGAAGGCAGAAAAAAAGCACTTTCTGGTTTATCTGAACAGGGTGAGCATACTATGAACCTTAAAATTGAAACGTTATCTTTATAACCATTTGTGATACTACTCTACCAAAAGGAAGACGTATAGATACATTCCATCTTTAATTCTGCTTTATATCAGACATGAACAATAAAATGTTTCTCCACTAAGTCAGGAGATTGTATTACTATTACAACTTCTTTTTAAGTCTTAATACATTGTTTTACAAATTCAATCCAACTTTTTCTTAAAGACTAAAACTCAATTTAATTCCAAAATGTTAATGGGATTATTTAACATTAAATGAAGAGAAAGACCCTCTGTACTTACTAACTCAGAAAACTGATGGCCCCAAATACCTCTATATCCACCATATTTGTACCAGAAACACATTTCCATCAAGGATCAAAATCAGAATGGGGCAAGTCAAATAAATAACTCCAATTTCTGTCTCTATTGTTTGTAAGTTAACATCACAAGATCCTGCAGGGTATTTTCACAGATCCCCAAGTCATTTTAAATTGATTTTCTTACCTGAACATCCTTTTCAAACTAGAGCTAATTTATTCAGTCCATTCCAGTGGGACTGTATTATTCCAGGTCCCCAAGATATTTTATTAGCCATTTAGAAGCTTATTAGCAAAAAACAAATAGAGATAGTCAGTTTTCTATGAAAATTCATCCGTTAACTCAAGAAAGAATATGTGCCCAGTATCTGTTGGGATTTTAACCAAAACAACTAAATTGAGAACTTGGGAAAGCAATCGACACTTCTTCCAGCTTACCTGCCTACGCAAGTCCCTGGTCTTCTTGGTCATTTTATCTATTGCAGAATTGAGTGCATCACTTCTTTCTTTACGTCCAGCCTGGAAAACAAGGAAAGAGATGCACATTGCAGTAATTTACAAGGAAATGTAATGATAGTCAATAACTAAGTTCAGATCAACATGGAAAAATCAATTTTTTTAGCCCCAAGTTGGGACATACAGGAGGCTGGGGAGAGCGCCATGTGGCTTTGTTCATAAAAAGCTAATTTTACAACTCTTAGGGGCTCCATATTATTTCAGGATGGAAATTGAGGGGGTTCTGCCAAAATAAGAGAAGCCAAGAGGTGGGACTTTTGCTTAAAGTTCTGCTTGAAAAATTAAATTTATATTTTAATTCAAGGTTCAGCATATAACTGTTGGTGAGAATGTAAATTGGTACAGCCACTATGGAGAACAGTATGGAGGTTCCTTAAAAAACTAAAAATAGAACTACCATATGACCCAGCAATCCCACTACCGGGTATATACCCTTAGAAAACCATAATTCAAAAAGAGTCATGTACCACAATGTTCACTGCAGCTCTATTTACAATAGCCAGGACATGGAAGCAACCTAAGTGTCCATCAACAGATGAATGGATAAAGAAGATGTGGCACATATATACAATGGAATATTACTCAGCCATAAAAAGAAACGAAATTGAGTTATTTGTAGTGAGGTGGATGGACCTAGAGTCTGTCATAGAGTGAAGTAGATCAGAAAGGAAAAACAAATACCGTATGCTAACACATATATATGGAATCTAAAGGGAAAAGAATGGTGATGAAGAACCTACAGGCAGGACAGGAATAAAGAAGCAGATGTAGAGAATGGACTTGAGGATATGGGGAGGGGGAAGGGTAAACTGGGACGAAGTGAGAGAGTGGCATGGACATATATACACTACCAAATGTAAAAAAGATAGCTAGTGGGACGCAGCCACATAGCACAGGGAGACCAGCTCGGTGGCTTTGTGACGACCTAGAGGGGTGGGAGGGAGACACAAGAGGGAGGAGATACAGGGATACATGTATATGTATAGCTGATTCACTTTGTTATAAAGCAGAAACTAACACACCATTGTAAAGCAATTATACTCCAATAAAGATGTTTTAAAAAAAAAAAAAGGTTCAGCATACAACATCATTAATGAACCAGCTCTCCAAGAACTGCAAGCAAGAACAGGTTATACCTGATTTTGAAGAACTCTTAGATACGAAGAAGGTCAAAATGTGAAAGATGGCACCTGGCACTAAAACAACGTGAAACAACAAGTCGTAAAACTAAGATGTACCATGATGGATAGGAGTTAATAACGTATTTTTATATAGCTCAAATAAGAATGCTTTGTCAGATTACTTCAGTTAACAGTGTATATTATACAGGCCAAATAAGTATGCTTTGTAAGATTACTTAAAATTCTAGGCTAAGCTTAACGCAATTGTATTGCACAGAAAAGAACCTATCAGCCACTCTGAGAGAGGTATGTAAATCAGCATTTGTTCAGAGGTCAGGGGGTTGAGTGGACATTTGCATTGGGGAACATTCTAAGCAGAATCAAAATGGATGGTAGTCCAAAGAAAAGGGACAAAGGTAGTTATCCCAGGTAGAGATAGCTAGCCATGTGCTTAGAAATACGTAGTAAGACATCAGCTAGGTTAAACTACGAAATATATTAAAAGTTTTTCCTTACAAAATGCCCTGTCAACAAATGTGGCTCTTTCTGTAAAACATATAGCAATTACAGAAGAGATACGAATGGACAAAGGAATTTAACTCAGTGTTTCTCTACCCATGGTCGCCCTCAAGACATTCTGGTATGGATATGCCATCAGTACATAAGTCAGCATAGTAGATAAATAGCCGGGGATGGGGAGATGTGGTTACACGCTTTCTGAGTGCCTCTTAATGTACATTTATTACTCAATCTCTCTCTTATCCCCCCCATCTGTTAAATGGAGACAATGACACTTGTCCCTCTGCCTCCATCTCTGGGCTATTAGAAGAAAAGAGAAGGAATATTGATGGATACAGGTTATTTAGCAGAAGGCAGAAAGGAGACAAAAAAGGACTTAAAATTAAAAGTTGAAATATAACTGATACATTGATATGGTCCCTATCAAATCTGGTCAGGGTCATATCCCTTACCTTTTCCTCCAACTGTACTGTCAATAAAGTTAAGTAATCCACTAATATTAATGGGTTTAAGGGGGAAAAAAAAAAGAGTCTCAACAAAAACTGAGAAAATATGAGCATTTCTACTTGTAGGAATAATCTGTGATTTATTCACGGCCATCAGTCAGAAGAGAACTTGACAAGTATAATTAGTTACTGACAATCTCAAAGATCAAAATACCAGGATCTAAGGCAAAGGTGGCTAAAACTGAATTTTAAAAAAATCAAACTGACCTCATAATTAATCCTTAAATCAGGAAAGTCTCAGTACATTTCTTAGATACTCAAGCACTCACTTTGAAGTAAACCTAGTAAAATTTGTCATTGTACCTAGCTACATTTTGGGGGGTGTTTCTAATAGATCATTTACCCAGAAAACATCTGTTATCTGAAATCCAAAGGCTGGGCTCAATAACCTCATGAGAGCCTAATTCCTTGCAACGTCCTCAATTTGGGTAGAAGGATTTATAATACTCAGAAAGTTATATAAAAGCAAATCCTTAAACTTGACTTTTGAGGGAATTACATTCACAAGGCAAAATTCACACAACATGAATCTGTTAATTCTTTGTCAAACTACCTTAAAAATCAATTTGTCTTTCTTGTTACTTTAGGAAATAGAGGCTTATGCCTCATTAATCAGTAGGGAGCAGTTCAGAAGCAGTTACTTACTGAAGTTTTTAGGTTATACTAGACAGACCACCCCTCCCCTTTTTTTTTGGCGGTATGCGGGCCTCTCACTGTTGTGGCCTCTCCCGCTGCGGAGCACAGGCTCCGGACGCGCAGGCTCAGTGGCCATGGCTCACGGGCCCAGCCGCTCCACAGCATGTGGGATCTTCCCAGACCGGGGCATGAACCCATGTCCCCTGCATCGGCAGGCGGACTCTCAACCACTGCGCCACCAGGGAAACCCTAGACCACCTTTTACATCAAAGCATCTCTTAAAAAAATAGAAAAAAAAACCCAGTCCAAATAGCAAGTTTACAGTTCCAATAATTTAAAATATAATAGGGGTGAGTACACACGCTTACAAACTTAATAATGAGCTTGATGAAAGTAGAAGGCTTGCTGATTTGTAAAACAAGATCTTACTTCTCTTTGAGATTAAGGCTGTTATGATTTTGTATTTCTAGTTTTGGCTAGGCCAAAGTAAATTTGCCCAATGAATCTTTAAAATAAGTGACTCTTGGTTCCCACCTAATTGAGAGACTCTATTCCACTAAGCAGAGACACCACCTAGACTCACTCAATGTTGATATGTATGCCCCTGCTACACAGTGACAAAAGGGCTTTCTAAGAAAAAGATATGGTATGTTTGGGGTTTCAACATAAAGCTTCTCCTCAACAAGTAAAGATCAGCTGAATTGAGGAGAAGCAAAGGTTATTAGCTGGGACTGCCTCTAAGCAACACAGTTTTGGCTGAGACAGTGAAAGGGCTTTTAAAACCAATCTTTAAGAGAAGCATGGGGCTTCCCTGGTGGCGCAGTGGTTGAAAGTCCGCCTGCCGATGCAGGGGACATGGGTTCGTGCCCCGGTCTGGGAGGATCCCACATGCCACGGAGCGGCTGGGCCTGTGAGCCATGGCCGCTGGGCCTGCGCGTCCGGAGCCTGTGCTCCGCAACGGGAGAGGCCGCAGCAGTGAGAGGCCCGCGTACCAAAAAAAAAAAAAAAAAAAAAAAAGAGAAGCATGAAGAAGCCATTCCACCTTCCTCCTGCGTGGACAGACTTCTATCTATTTAGACTATCTTTACTGAGCACTCTACATCCACTGGAGTAGGCAGGATTAGCCATAATCCTTCTCTCAGAGGGTTTCTAATCTGAGATAAAATAATTCAGAGCAACCCCTAATTCAGCAAGACCCTGTACTGTGCTGGGCTTGACAGGAGTTCAGAATGACATAACAGTGGGTCAGAGCAGTAAGTAAAAGTCATACAGGAAATTACATTTAAGTTTGTAACTGATTTTTTTTTAAAGTATTAAGAACTAGAATTTCCTGGAGGATTTTACCCATTTCGGTGGTGACCTCTGGGAGAACAAACTTTTTTTTTTCCTTCCAACGAGAAGGAAAAGATTCTCTGCCATTCATTAAAATTAAGTATATATAGCAAAGACCATAAAACCTTTAAAAAACAAACGACTAACTGGAAGAAATCTTTGTAAAATATTTCACAAACAAAATTAATTTCTTTAATAAGAATGAGAAGCCCACGCACCACAACAAAGAGTAGCCCCTGCTCGTCACAATCAGAGAAAGCCTGTACGCAGCAACGAAGACCCAACACAGCCAAAAATAAATTTTTAAAAAGTAAATCTTTAAAAACAAAACAAAAAAAGCAAACTCGGCTCTACTTCAGAATAAAAAACGAAGCCTGCCAGGCACAGAGGATGGGGGAAACATGAACACGATGAAGCCACTGGCAAGCAAGAATAAGAAAAGGGCTTGGCAATACAAATTTCAATAAGTCTATGCATTTATCAAGACCTCAGGATAGTTCTGTTTGGTTTGGGTTGGTTTGATATCTACAATAGGTGACATAAAAGATCTTTGTGGTCTAAATGTACCTCTGCTCAAACTTCTATGGAAAATCTTCCCTTACCTAAGGTGCATCACCTCAAAATTTACTGCTGAATTTTCTAGCCCTGGGCACAGATCACAATGCTAGCTTAACAGAATTAGGCTGTCACATGATCCTAGTTCTGCCACCCCACCAATACCAACAATTGCCAAAAAGCACATGCCTCCAAAACCAAACTTTGTAAGTCACAGCATCAAAAGGGACACAGCTCATCATCACTGGTGTAACCATCACTCCTTCCTACTCCTTTCTCGGTCATGTTTAATAAAGATAACAAAAGAACTTAAAAATCACAATTAATGGAGGGCAAAGACGAGGTCAAAAATAGGGATTCTGTAGGCTTAACGTGGACAGTCTACTTCTTTTTTTTTTTTGGCGGTACGCGGGCCTCTCACTGTTGTGGCCTCTCCCGTTGCGGAGCACAGGCTCCGGACATGCAGGTTCAGCGGCCATGGCTCACGGGCCCAGCCACTCCACGGCATGTGGGATCTTCCCGGACCAGGGAACGAACCCGTGTCCCCTGCATCGGCAGGCAGACTCTCAACCACTGCGCCACCAGGGAAGCCCGACAGTCTACTTCTTAAAGGGCTTTTGAAAGGAAAGATCCCAGCAATAGAGATACTTATTTACACTCAACAGTGGTCCCCTGTGCTTTCACCGAAACTCTAAGAGCCTAGAATTTTAAATGTTCTCAGATCCTCTGGCTCTACCTGGGATAATCAACTACTCTTTAGCCCATCTCTAACATGACAGATTGGTAAGTCCATCAATCTTTACATATTCTATCTGCCTCTATCAGATAAGTTCTGGTTCTTGGGAAGATAACAAATGGTTTAGTGCCAAACCCCAGTAGCTTTTAAAGAGCAAATCAAAAATTTTAAAGAATAGTCAGACTTCCCTGGTGGCGCAGTGGTTTAAGAATCTGCCTGCCAATGCAGGGGACATGGGTTCAAGCCCTGATCCGGGAAGATCCCACATGCCACAGAGCAACTAAGCCCGCGTGCCACAACTACTGAGTCCACACGCCACAACTACTGAAGCCTGTGAGCCTAGAGCCCGTGCTCCGCAACAAGAGAAGCCACCACAAGGAGAAGCCCGCGCACTGCAACGAAGAGTAGCCCCCACTTGCCACAACTAGAGAAAGCCCGCCCGCGCACAGCAACAAAGACACAACACAGCAAATAAATAAATAAATAGTTTAAAAGAACAGTCAATCTTTGTCTCCAAATACACACGTTTGAAAGCAGTGAACAACTCTAGGATTTATCAGAATATTCTCCCATCCTCTTTCTTTCCTGCCTCCAAAAACAGGCTAGTAAAACCCACTCACTCTAATACAGGTGTTGATACAGTATAGGCCCAAGTATGTGGCTGCCACTAAGAACCCTAAAAGGTTCTTAGGAGGGGATATACTCAGACCCACAAATCTTGGATCTCCACCCTAAAAATGTCTATCACTTTTTGATGATCGTAAGGAGATCTCCAAGGAACGATGACCAAGACTGGAAGCAAAAAGGTTTATTTTAACATACTTCTCCAGAGCACCTCTGTGCTTCCCCAACCACACTTTTGGGTGCTGGGGTATTAAAATTTTTGGAGTCGGGCATGATTAGTTAAGAAACATTTGACTCCTTAGCATAAAGCAAAATCCAGCTCCCTCTCTACCACAAATTAGAAGATTTCATGTATATACCCATACATCTGCTTCTCCAAGTGGGGAAGTATTTGTCCCTAATTAGCAATATATATTCAAAGCAAACTATCATGTAGAGTAATGCAGGTAACTACAACACCTCAGCCCTGCCACATGACTCATTTAATTTGCTTACAACCATTTACAGAGAGGACAGGCGGGCCAGATTTTACTTGTCCTTTGCCTTGTCACAAACAACTAAAACAGTGAAAATTGAAACAGATGATATGGAAAGTACCTTCCAGAGGTTGTACTGCCACTTTAAGTCAAAGGCATATGTATGCAGAATAAAGCTGTTGTAAAATGAAACCAAGAAAAAGTTTAATTCAGAAAGAACATGGGTTTTTTAGTCCTTTTAGCTAAAGAAAGATAAAGATCAAAAAATGATAAAAAATTCCATCAATAGGAACTATGGTACTTCAACCAATTTTAAAACAAACTCACATCTTCTTTGATTCCACAGTCTAAACCTTTCGAACCCAAAGAGAGGGCAAGTGGGCAAGATGGCTGGTGACCTAGACGGACTGTGCTCTCTGGGTACTGTGATATGGCAGGCATTACTGCCCACTCTCCAGATGCATCAAAAAATAATTACTCTTGATTGCACTGGTGCTTTTCTGTGCAATTTTCCTTGCCCACAAATCTGTTATAGCAGTATTGGGATCATGTAACTTAAGGGTTTTCCATTTGTTAGTATAAGAAGTAGGCCAAGCAGACTACAGAGCAGAAAAGAACCAAGAGTTTAAGGGGAAGGAAATGTTCTTCCCTCTAAATTTTCACATACAACTCATTCCTAATCATGGTTGCTCTAATCCAATTGGTCCTAATGCTTTTCTCCACATGGAACTAAAGTTGTTACTTCAGGGGAGAATTTAATCCAGCTCCTCCTGCCTTGCAAAGTTTTTTTTTTTTAATCAGAGGGTGGCTGACTTCAATAAGAGCATTTACAGTATCCCAAGGGCTTCTTTTCCTTAAAAAAAAAAAAAAATTAACACCCTTGTCAGACTCCCCTCGTTGGAAGTTTTGGGAGCAAGTTCCTATAGAACGGTCACTCTGAAACCTATGGTCACAGACCCTGTAAGAATTTGATTAAACCTTGTCCACAGAAGGGTGGGTGGGAGGGAGACGCAAAAGGGAGGGGATATGGAAACATATGTATATGTATAACTGATTAAATTTGTTATAAAGCAAAAAAATAAAATTAAATTAAATTAAAAAAAAAAAAAAAACAAACCTTGTCCACAGAAAAATGCACAAGCAACAAAATTCTACAAGCCAATTATGGACCCAGGTTAAGAACTTCTAGCTTACAAGAGAGAAAGACTATGGAAAGGATCAAGGTCAGTTGGGGGAGTGGCATCCTTGAAGTCTAAAACAGGACCTCTCCCTCCCTTCCTTAACCAGCAAGCAGGAATACAGTGGGAGTACTAGTTCCTGAGAATAAGGGGTTCCACTCATGGGTAACTTTGGCTTGGGCACACTATCTTAGAACTGCACTGCCCACAGAGTCTTTCCTTCAGTCTTCTCCTTTCAGAGGTATCAGACATGCCCCATAGTTGTTAGACTCTACCAGACCTAAGTGTATTCCTGCTGTCTTCTCTCTCCCTTTACACATCCAGGCATTTTCCTCAATAAAATTCTTATACTTCTAATCCTACCTTGGGGTCTGCTTCTAGGAGGAGCCAAACTACACACCTGCAGCTGCTGCTGTCTCCACAGAGCCCTGAGGAAGGCACCTTGGAGTCTTCCAGTCCTCACTCTAGCACCACACTCCAACACAGAAACTATACCCCTTGAGACAATAACTTCTTAGACATGCCCAGTGTGATAAAGCCCCTGGAAGCCAACAGACTGATGACGTTCTGGTTTCACAGACACAATGGGTAGTTTTCAGATTTCTGCCTTCAGGTCTGAGACAAGACCTACTAAGGATAAGTGCCAATGATATGGGAGAAATGGCCTGGAAGGCCAAATCAATAATGTCAGATGTATAAAAGGCCTTACCTTTGTCAGGCCTGAGAATATGACCCTGACTCACAGTAGAAATATCTTTTACATTTATACAATAGTAAGCATGGAGCTGTACAGTCATAACCAAATTCTGAAAAGTGATACTATTCGACAGGGAGAAGATGGTGTTAGGTCAAGTAAAAACAGCCAAAGCAAAAATCCTATTCCAGAGTATGAGTGACCTTTTGTATTCCCTAGAGAGATTTCAACAACAGTTAGTATAAGACTCAAAGTCAGTTCTTAAGTGTGCCAGTAGGCACTACTGAGTGTGTAAATGCTCTATTGTTTGAGGGTCACAATGCCCCAATCCCAGAGCAGTAGAGGCTTTTAGCCGAAGAAGTAGGTGAAATTCTGAGGTAAATACAAGGGACCATGTCAGAATCCAGCCACGCTATACCACTTGTCCTAAATCATTTGTTCCACTGTTAACACTTAGGGCATGCAATATTAAATGACTGTATCAACCTACTCGTTTCTCCTACGAAGACATCCAAAGATCAAATCAGCATTATTTTTCAATTAGCACTGTGATAAAACACTATTATATAAAATAAGACAGAGAAGGAGAATCTTTTTAATTAGATTTCTCCTGAAATTCTCAAAGAGCAAAATAACCAAATGCTTTGTTTTCCAACCTTTTTTTTTTTGCCCTTTATTCTTGGTTTATGACGTTAAACTCTTAATGACAAAGAAACAAAGCCCACTTAGCTAGTTTACCAACACATTTGAAGCAAATCATAGTCATACTTCTATGTTAACCAAGCATGACAGCAAGGTGATTGAGTAGCTTTCCAAACTACCAGAGCAGCAGGCACTTGCAGAGGCTGCTGTTAAATCGGCACTTCATAAATTGTGCAGGCTCCTGCCCATTTAGATGATCTCTCTGCAGAATCGGCAGTCTAACACTGGCTCTCCCAAGCACTAAAAAATCATCACTCTGCTAACCCAACTCACTGTTCAGACGGGTCTTCTTGAATGCAGCCTTTATTACAACCTCACTGCTGCTTCCTACACTGAAGGAATACCATGTTTTTAAGTCAGGAGTTCTTCTTTCTCGCTTCATTATAATCAGGGGTCTTAACAACGACCCCGATACTGTTACAAAGCACACTGCTTTATAACAGTAAAGCTTCTGGAAAACCCAAACAAAAGACACGTCACCCGGTGACGTCAGCCTATATACAGTTCTGTGTGGTCGCAGCACATAAGCAAATCCATTCTTGTGCCGTTTCTCGGAAAAGCTTTTCAGTAAATGCACTCATGCTGCTCCAGGAGCTCTTCTCTGCAACAAGCCGCCCATCTGCCATCAACAAGTTAAGACCGAGAGAACTAACGGCTGCAGAAAGGAGAGGCTGAAGCTTTGGTTAACCAGCTGAGCAGTCAGAGGAGGACGAAATTAATAACATATTCAAAACTGATTTAGGGGATCAGAGTGGTCACAGAAAATGAAACCAATGCTTTCGAGAGGAATATCCTAAGGAAAAAACAACTCACCCTGGTGGATTCAATTTTACTCGGAAAGCCTGGGACACAGAAAACAGGAAACTGGTCAAAGGCTCCCGCATGTTAGAGCCTTTTACAGACTCACTGCGTTGAGTCTGACAGCCGAGACTGAATGCAGGCTCCAATGTGCTCAGAAGAATGGGTAAGTCCATGTATTTATGTGTCTTGTACAGTCAGCAAGGAATCAACGCTTTTAAAATAATAAGCCACTGAATTCACATTTTATGAGGGAGATCACTGTCACATTTTTGGATTTTGAGGTTTAGGTAAAAACATATATTGCTGATGACAGGATGTGTTTTATATTCTTTCTTAATGGTTTAAGTTTTGTTCTAGTCATACTAACAAGGTTAGTGTTTCTGCAGCAAATGAAAACTAGGTTATATGTAGTGAAATCTTTTGCCATAATGTTATGTTGTTGTCGTTGTTGTTGTTTTAATAGCCCATACGCTCTGCTGAAAAATATCCTATCTTCTTGTCTTCCTTAAATTATATTCTGCAGGCTTACATTTCAAGTGGCCATTAGGGGCCCCTATGCTGGCAGCAATATATGCAATGAGTATGGTTTTAAAAATGCTGCCTGCCCTGGGTATGGCATGTCCACCCAAATGCCGCTGTGAGAAGCTGCTCTTCTACTGCGACTCTCAGGGCTTCCACTCAGTGCCAAACACCACAGACAAGGGCTCTCTGGGCCTGTCCCTGAGGCACAATCACATCACAGAGCTTGAAAGGGATCAATTTGCCAGCTTCAGTCAACTTACCTGGCTCCACTTAGACCATAATCAAATATCAACAGTAAAAGAAGATGCTTTTCAAGGACTATATAAACTTAAGGAATTAATCTTAAGTTCCAACAAAATATTTTATTTACCAAACACAACTTTTACCCAACTGATTAACCTGCAAAATTTGGACCTGTCTTTTAATCAGCTGTCATCTCTGCACCCAGAGCTCTTCTATGGCCTCCGGAAGCTACAGACCTTGCATTTACGGTCCAACTCCCTGCGGACTATCCCAGTACGCCTGTTCTGGGACTGTCGTAGTCTGGAGTTTCTGGATTTGAGCACAAACCGTTTGCGAAGTTTGGCTCGCAATGGATTTGCAGGATTAATCAAACTGAGAGAGCTTCACCTAGAGCACAACCAGCTGACGAAGATTAATTTTGCTCATTTCCTACGGCTAAGCAGTCTGCACACACTCTTCTTACAATGGAACAAAATTAGCAACTTGACGTGTGGGATGGAGTGGACCTGGGGCACTTTAGAAAAGCTAGACCTGACTGGAAATGAAATAAAAGCCATCGACCTGACAGTGTTTGAAACGATGCCTAATCTTAAAATACTCCTCATGGATAACAACAAGTTAAACAGCCTTGATTCCAAGATCTTAAACTCCCTGAGATCCCTCACAACCGTTGGCCTCTCTGGCAATCTGTGGGAATGCAGCCCTCGAATATGTGCTTTGGCCTCCTGGCTGGGCAGTTTCCAAGGTCGGTGGGAGCATTCCATCCTATGCCACAGCCCCGACCACACCCAAGGAGAGGATATACTAGATGCAGTCCACGGATTTCAGCTCTGCTGGAATTTATCAACCACTGTCACCGCCATGGCTACAACTTATAAAGATCCAACCACTGAATATACAAAAAGAATAAGCTCATCAAGTTACCATGTGGGAGACAAAGAAATCCCAACTACTGCGGGCATAGCAGTTACTACTGAGGAACACTTTCCCGAACCAGACAATGCCATCTTCACTCAGCGGGTAATTACGGGAACAATGGCTTTATTGTTTTCTTTCTTTTTTATTATTTTTATAGTGTTCATCTCCAGGAAGTGCTGCCCTCCCACTTTAAGAAGAATTAGGCAGTGCTCAATGATTCAGAACCACAGGCAGCTCCGATCCCAAACACGACTCCATATGTCAAACATGTCAGACCAAGGACCATATAATGAATATGAACCCACCCATGAAGGACCTTTCATCATCATTAATGGTTATGGACAGTGCAAGTGTCAGCAGCTGCCATACAAAGAATGTGAAGTATAATATCTACCCATCATCAAAAATCACATCAGATAAGTAACCTATTTTACATAGTAGGGGCTAAATACATATCTAATTTTTACCAATGGTGACAATAAGGCTAATTTTTCCAAACCAAGTGGAGACTTAGGTTTCTGACGTGTTGAAGTATTTTTAATTTTTTTTAATGAAACCATACTTTAAGTGTTAAATGAAGCGATGCTCACATTAATTTGCACTCTTGTTGGAAAGTCTAAAAATGCTTACTTCAAAATAAGACACTTCATGTATGTAATTATACGCTACTGTGGGTAAACATTTACACTAAGGTCTCCATATGCTATTTTTTTCTACTGAAAACAGTTTGGAAAGAAGCTACTGAGCAGAAAGAGATATGGATCAATACTTGTTTGATCATTGCTCTCTACCCCAAGTACCACAACTGGCTTGCTGCTTAAAAGGAGACTTAGCAAAGTTCTCTTGTATGATAATTTGGTATTTACTCAAACCTATTATTTACTGCCAGCGTGGGGAGTAGAATTTCACATATGCTGAAGACTGGTCAATATTAAACACTCTTCTTCCAGAGTTTTTGCCTGGGTTAATAGATATTATCAAAGTCCATATCATGAAATCAGAACCCTTTATGTAATTCTAATAAGTTGAGGGACTCTTTAATATATTTAAACAATGAATCCAAGTGATTGTGAAAAGGTCTCATTACAATGAAATCAATACTAAATAATTACACTGACTTCGTTTCATATCTCTAGTTTGACTTATAATGGACATGTTGATTTTTGTGGCATTTAGATACTTACTTTAAACTAGTGTTAAATTATCACTTTACTAATTAGTTTACTAAATCCTATATATACATTTATATGTGAAAAAAGATTTAGAAATTATTTTGGAGAGAAAAGAGATAAACTGAGTCAATTTAGCAATCCTATGACCAGCTGCTCACTCTAGTTTGAAAGCACACACACAAATACACTCTCTCTCCCAGTCTCTCTCTTTCTCCCCCTGTCATCCACCCCCCACCTCCATCTCTCCCTCAACTGCCATGATCAAAGATGCCTTGACAAAGGGGTTTAAACCTCTTTCTTCTGCCTTTTCCTGATCTTCAGGCCTCAAAGAGCCAAATTAAAAATAACTGGCTAGCAACAGGCATAATACTGATTCTTGTTAGAATAAATTTTAAAGGAACCTTGAAAAAAAATCACTTTATAAATATTATATGCTAAATTTTGACCTTTTAATGGATACCTATTCTTACTGTAAGAGCAGGTCCTTCTAAGTGAAGGGAACAACACATATCTGAGGCAAACCGTCTCAAGACAGAACACAACATATGCCTATGCAGCCACACAGTGGTAACTCGAAGGAGGTGAGGAGATGAAAGAGAAAGGCAGCATTTTGAAATATGACTCTTGCTGAAACAGGTTAGCAAAGTTAAAAGGCAGCCAAGCAAATGGGCAACTATACATGATCTGCATCAAACAGGGCAAGGCCCGGGGACCTGCAGCTGGAAAGGGGAGGCGGGGAGGTTCTCTGGTATTAATATAGATGTTCAGAAATTTAAAAATCATTATGATGCCACACTTTTCGTGTAGAAAAGAGTCACAAGTACTTTGTTTCTTCCATTATGATTTCTATGGAGAAACTATGACATATTTAGAATTTAGATGCAAGTTACCAATTGACACAGAATTTTTCCATAAATGAGGTTCCATGTATGTAGTAGCAAAAACCATGAAATTAGACTACTGACTTGATTTTAGAAGAATGAGCATTTTTACAACTGACATTTGCTGATGAGAAAAAAGACATAACTTCTTAGAGAAAACCACTACCATAAAAAAAGTTATCTTTTACTTAACATGATATCTTTCATTCAAGGCATATTTCTTCCCCAAGATTGAATTGAAACATGTTAAGATTACAGTTTAATCCATGAGATTTAATACTAAGAGAGGGATGTCTACGTACATTTCAAAGAAAATGTGTCTCAGTAAAAAGCAGACAAGATCACAAATTATGGTAAGAATGTGCTCTCTACAATTTTTAAGGTGGGTAGATTAGTTTGGCAAAGTCTCAGCCCGTCTCAGCTGATCCTGAGCATTGAGCATTTCACCTCTTGTTAAACCAGACACTAGGCCTGCCTGGGCAAGGACAGAAGCTGATTTTACGGCACAGAGCACGTCTCACAGCTTCCTTACAGAAGGGCTGGATCAGAAGCCCCATTACAAATGAGAGCTCCACAAGCTAAAATTTACCAACCCATTTATCAGGGTAACCATGGCCATTTGTCAGAGAACAACTTTATCACAATACAACTGTGTCCTAGACACACAAGATTCCACTAGCCCTGGAGGATAGCAGAGAAGTAGTTTCCATCATTTCAACCACAACCTAAAATTAATTAAAACTGTGAGCAGAAGGGTGAGAAATAGTGGCTGGGAGTCCCCACATTAATCCTAAAGATTACAGTTAGTGAAATGGACCGTCAATTGGCAAAATCCTTAATGTATGTAGGAAAGAAAATTGGAAAAGCAAGCCATTTAGTAATTCAGGGGAACAGCATAGCCAAGGCCACCAAGGCATACTTTTCAGTTGAAAATTAACAGATTTTTTTTGGCCCTTCATTTTTTGGGCAATGCTCTCTGAGAAAAGTGAATAACAGTGCCAAATAGCATTTTCCTTGTCCGTTTAAAGTGCAAACTTCCCTTTTCAATTGCCTATAGAAGGCAGAATTTCTTTTAATTTTGGTCTATTTGTGTTTTGGTATCAGCACAGGTTTGAAGATGAGGCTGTTAGTCATATGTGCTCTCTTTACCAACTGGCTCGGGTGGAAGAGCATCACAACTACACTGCAGATCCTGGTAATATAATGTTAGGCCTTTTGTTTTTGCTGTCGTTTTATCCTCTTCAACGTCCCCTCTCCCTTTTTTCACTTTCAAGATTAGAGGAAAATGACCACTTAAAAAACAGAAAAATAATTAAATCTCTGGAAAAAGCAAGCTAACAAAGGCTATGATACTGTACCCACCTAGTAACCAAGAGCTAGTTTGGAATCATTTATATTCATTTCTGTAGCTTGCCAGGGATTTCAATCACCTTTCTGACAGGAGAGTGAGCTGATAAATTTGCAAATCCTTACACCACTCAGAGAATACCCACTGCCAACATCAAATAGCAAAGATACTAATTTTTTAAGCCAAAAATCTGCACTAACACATGTAATTTCTTAATGTGCCTAAGTTAATTTCTGTACCGATTCATTGAATGGAATTGATTGAACTTTCCCACTCCACTAATTATTAAAATCCATCTGCTTATTCTAATGCTAGTCACCAAGAGCTAGACTCTTTCCAATAAAAATGAACCCTAGGTAGCATGAGGTCTTAATCCTAAAATTCAAAACAGGCGTATCATTTTCTTAAGGCATACTTCCTACGCAACGATGAGGGGGGAGCTATAAATGTCCCGTTCTCTCCAAAGTGTGGATATCAGTATGAAATTTTGAAATATTATTTTTAGAAGATGACTTACATGATCATTTTCCTAATAAAGCAATACAATGACAGACTGGTCTCAAAAATCTGTTTTGGGACATGCTTTTCATACCTTATTGGTTAAATTGCTTCAACCAGAAAAAGAAGACAAAAGTGATAAGGCCATCCACAGATAATTAAATATTTCTGTTCCTAACCTAGGGAAACTCATAGTACTTAAATAATTTAAGGCAAAAAACGAGTAGTAAATGACTGTTTAAGCTTTCATACTGCTATTGCAGACATTTGGAAATGTCTGCGACTCCTTCAATTAACCTATTCTTCCTTGGTAATTTTTTAAAAGCCTGATCTATGGAATGTTTGATGAACATTCCTATCAACACTGAAACTGGAAACTGAAAGTACAGTCCAAACCTATTGTGTTCAATCACCCTAAGCCATCTGGGTGGGTGGGTGGGGGTGGGAGGTGGTCAAGTGGGTTGGGAGGGTGGGAAGAAAATACGATTATACTGGGGCGGTGGGGGTGGGGGGGTAACCAAGTGCAGTGTACAGGGAAGTTTTGTTATTAAAATTGTGTATACTGTAAACAGCCAATGTCTTTCTTTTTTTTCCAAAGCTTTTCCTTGGTAACCTATCAATTTTGACATGTGAAAGTTGAAAACTCATTTATGACAGATATAGAAACCTTAAATGAACAGTTGTTTTGTACCATGCTCTCTACAATGCCAAATGTGCCAGTTGGAAAAAGGGCAGCTAATCATCACCTGTTTTCATTCGGAGACAGGCAAAACTAGGCTAGGAAGTAAGGCAGGGAGGGGAGGGCTGGCTAAAAAGCCACCATGCCAGTAAACAGCAGTCATGCAATAAGAAGCTGCTCTGTCACAAGCCTTAGCAAGTGGACAAACAGCTGTCTGTGGGGCTCACAGGGCCTAAGGTTGGCCGCCATTCCCCACCCTCCCCTGTGTTCAGCCACAGCCTGGGGAACTTCAAAAAGGTACTTGATTGCCTATACCCAGCAAACAGTAACTTGGCCTCTACCTCAGGGATCTGTTGGGGTAGATCCTAGCAGTACCTTGCACACCACTCCTGGGAGGGAGGTCCACAGGTGCTGACCATGCTGGGGTCTCTAGGATCCCTACATAACCCACTCTATCCCAGACACCAGCTCAGTAAGTATGGATAGGGGAAAGGGAGGGAAGATTTTTAACTAGTCTCCCTTGCTTGGCATAAACATCCTCAGGACAGCATGCTTTGCCTCGGCAGCACTGGGGGCAGAAACTGCCCTGGCCTTGAGAATTGACTGCCACAGGTCGCTGTACTTGCCAGGATGACCTTACTAATTCTCCAGGCCAGGAGCAGTACAACAGGACCAGACAGGCAGGAATAAACACCTAGGGATGAGGGGATCAGAGAGGCTAAGGGAATTCTTACACCAGGAACCTCAGCAGAATTAGGGCAGAGGCAGGAAACACAATACAGAATTTTACTGTCAAACTAACTCATCCAGTATGCACTAGAGGGCACAGGTGATAGTACTTTCAAGTTGCACAAAGGAATGAGTTCCTATCCTTTATAGAGTTAAAAGCAGAGCTTATTAACATAATTCTCGTACATTTTAATCTTGAAAATCCCATGTAAAGCTACATCTGATTTCTTTATCAGTTATTTTAATTAGTTTTGCCTGTATGCCACAGCATTCTCAGGTTCCCACTCAGATTTATAATAGAATTCTTCAAGGTCTGTATGAAGAGATTTTTTTTTTCTTTCTTTAAATATATCTAACCAGCTGGGTACTCGAGTCTCCCTTAGAGAGACAAAATGTACTACAAATTGTCTTTTACAAAGAAAGAAGGGGAAAAGAGGTGAAAATGACAGCTATTCCCACATCTCCCCTTAGCATGAGTTCTCCTCACTAGCCAATGTTTTGGGAACACTTCTAAGGGACAGATGCTGAGCCTCCCTGAAGCTCTATCTGAAGGAGACATTAAAGAGCAAAACATCTCCAAAGGCAAGTACAATGAAACATGCTTTCCTGCAAAGCCCACCAAGTGAATATACCCTCCTTTTAAACATGGAGGCCAAGAGCAAAGCTAGCCCATCCTTCATCTCAGGACCTCCAACATGAAGGAGCACCTGTGAACAACAATCCTGCAATCCTGAAGGCAGGGGCCAATGGCTCTACCACCACCCAAAGAGAGAAGGCTCTTCCCTCATTTGGGAACCAGATTTTAAAACTGCAGCCCCAGAGACAATTCCCAAAGCCTTTTCACAACTTCCATGAAGAGACTTCACCAAGAACCACAGCGAAGAGATATAAAAATGTCATAACTTTACTGAATATCCATTCACAATTGTGCTCAGTGCACAAAAACTCCATCTTTAGGACCTGGTATTTCTACTAAGTGTGCGCGCGCGTGCACGCACACACACACACACACACACAAAATCTCCAGGTTGCTTTTTCTGGCAAATCAGATAAAAACTCTACAGCCATTTATATGCTTCATTATCATGAGAACCAAAAAAGTTCCTCCTGTGATAAACAAAAACGTTTCCTATGGCCTCACTGCCAAATACATAGAGGGTAAGTGCTCAGCACCTAAAGATCTCTGAAAACAATGTATTTATCATTTACATATAGCCTAAAAGTCAAGGAAACTTAGCAAAATACATTCATATGTACAGAATGATTGAAATAAGGATGTAAAAAGATCAAAAGCATGGATTCTTCATTCTAAGGGTCCAGGATATGTTTCATAGGATGCAAGAATCTCTTGAAATTATATTGCAAATATTGTGTTGAGTATAGCAATTTCACCGATCCTAAACCATTTTGGTTAACTCACAAAAAAGCCCTAACAGAGCAATGAAACAATTCTAGTATACACTAGTATATTCTAATTGGGCCTTGATCTTCCTGGCCAAGGCAAAGAAGAAAATCAACAGCTTTCGTCTGATAAAGAAAGCACATTGGTTTATTTGGGGGGAATGACACAAATGCAAAAGTCTGTGAATTATCTTTAAAATAGAGCCAGCTTTAGGAACAATAAGGAAACATGTCAGACAATATCCCCAAGGAGCTTTCAGAGAACAGGCAGACATGTTTTTCATGTCAACCCTTGAAAAAACTATGGGAAAGGAGGCTACACAAGCATGATGCATGCTTTGTGGTATGATCTAACCTTTGTTGTGACCCAAGGCAAGAGCCTATAAAGTCAGCAAGAATGAATATGCACCTACTTGGAAGAACAGTTCATGTTTCCTCCTTATCACATCCCTGGGACCCAAACTAGAGGGTTCCATCACATAAGGGACACCCAGTAAATTCCTAATCCATTACGTTATAAATCTTCTAGGCTAGGAGTACAATTTAAAATTTAAAACTCTTCCACTACATTACAAATGAAGAGAAGCACATTTCATGCATCATCTCTAGTTATGCTGATGATAATCATAAATGTTCTCCTTGGGTAAGAATCTATAAGATGATAACAAATTTCCAAAGAAAGAACACATTTAAAAAGATAAAGCGTTCAATGGTCTGAATAGCTGTCAGAAATTTAACAGTCTCTTTAAAAATTTAAAACCCATTCTGTATGCCGTTAGCAAAACCTCCTAGGTTTCAACAGGAGCAAATAGAGACCTGTGTTCAGAGACCTGCCCCACACTTGGGCCTGTCACCCTGGACAAGTCCATCAGCCTCACTGTGCCTTGGGTCTCTCACCCTTAAGTTGGAATTAATAGCAGTAACAACCAAAAGGGAATTTAATACATGTAAAGTCCTGAGAAAGTCCTGAACACAGTAAATATTTAACAAATGTTTGCTATTTTTAGTAACAGTATGTGGAGAACTAGATGAGAGAGATCCACTGAGTAGAGAATATAATCACATTAAAGACATGTTAGGCCCCTGAGTTGCTCCCTGAAACTCTCTACTTTCTAGTATTACTTCCCTCACTAAGTTAATGTATAGTATCTAAAATGAATATTGACAATTAGCAAGAGCTTTTTTTTTTTTTTTTTGCAGTACGCGGGCCTCTCACCGTTGTGGCCTCTCCCGTCGCGGAGCACAGGCTCCGGATGCGCAGGCTCAGCGGCCATGGCTCACAGGCCTAGCCGCTCTGCGGCATGTGGGATCTTCCCGGACCGGGGCACGAACCCATGTCCCCTGCATCAGCAGGCGGACCCTCAACCACTGCACCACCACGGAAGCCCAGCGAGAGCTTTTAATAAGCCAATAACCTGGATACACTTTTTGTATCTAATATTGATATAGAACTGACCAATTATCTCATAGTCAAGTAATCTGCTTTATATAAATGTACTATTATATTAGTCATGACATTACTTTGGTTTGGCTTTATGAATCAAGGCTAAATTTCAAAAGATTTAGAATCCATAATTCCAAAATTCCTTCTGGGTAAGACAGTCACTTAAAAATCAAGTAATGTCTTTCCTTGTTCAGTAAAATTATATAGGACAGCACATACTATCCATTATCACAAACAGATTCTGTTTTTCAAAATAAATATAAAATAATCTCATTGATATCTCGGCCTCTGACAATTTTATTTTAGTACAAAATACATAACTCAGAATTAAGGATCCCTATTATGTTCGGGTTTTTTTGCTTAGGAAAAAATGTACTTCAAGCCTACCACATCTAATTTAGGAAGCAGCCCATCCAATTGTGGCAGATTGGTTCCTAGGCAGGTTTGTCAGAATTATTGAGGGATCTGAGCAAGGGAAGTATGAGAATTTTAAAAGACAAAGATAACCCGTCAATCCAGGAGGATATGTTTCATGACTGTTGTACAGTGATCCTCCATATTACCAAAATCTCTATTAAATATAAAGCTTGTGCAGAATTAACCTGTCTGAATGAAGACACACATTTGGTCATATCAGAACCTACAGATCTTATGGCCCAGATTTTTCAACTCAAGAACTTCTTTCTTGACATTGTCTTCCCCAAGATCATGATCCAGTTTATCCAACAAGGCAAATTACCTTAACTGCTCCTTCACCTGCAACTTTTCTGCACTTTCCCCATCTCTTGACCCTAGGCTTGTTCTCCTTCCTCTTTTATCACCACATAAACAAGCTTTTCACATTTCTCCTTCTCTTCATGGTTTCCAAAACTCCAAGGATAAACAACATTATTGGGGGGAAACTGTTCAGTTGTAGTATATCCAGTGCTAAGCAACCCCTTTTTAAGAAATAGCCATAATTTCAAAAATACTCCTCAACTCCACAAAACCAAGTGTCTGTCAGCTGCAAACTAATCCATACAACTTGGAAAATACTGTTAGAAACACAATTACACATCTGAGTTGTCTTCTCAGTATACCCTTCCCTTTGTATAGATTCAAGTAACAAATATGTTTATTCACTTTGCTTTTACTTTCAAAAGACAAGAAATACCAGTCATTGAAGGACAGTGCCCTTTTTGCTCTTAATAATTAGCACTCATCCAGCTCTCTGACTAAATAAAATCCCTAACACTCTTCACATCTTTATTATTAATAGCTATTTTGCTGGTTTTATGTGGGGGTGGGGAACATGCCTTGGGGCATAAAGGACACAGGTACATAGGTCATGGTTGTAAAAGTTTCAGAAATATAGAATTCTCAAGATAACAGGTAGTAATCCTTACTTCCCTCATCTGTGCTCTAAAATTTCATACCAGTTTTGTCAGGATTCCAATGAACTGGCCACAAAAACACTGACCTTTCACTTGAAAGTACGTTCTGCCATAGTTTTTGCTCCAAATAGAGAAAAAGACGAGAGCATCAGGCACCCCATGCTACGACTGTCGCTCATGGCACACACTAAGAACTGGGTTCAGAAGTGACCCTGACAATGCTACCTTCTCTCTGATCAACCTCCCTAACTCTCCCTTGAAATTCACAAGGGAAAATAATGGCAGGGATAAAGAAGAGAAAAGAATCTACTACCCTCAGCATACTCCTGTAGACATCTTGGGACAGTGTCAGGTCACCACATCTCCCTCATCTCCTGACAATCCCTTCAGGCCAGTGGGTGCAAAACTGCTCTCTGACACTTGCCATCAACTTCCAACAACTAGAGCCCATTTTATTATTGTGGTAAAACTGCCAGGCTAAGATTTATCTACTACTCTACATGAAAACCTAAGAGCAGGTGGTCAAGAATTTTCTTCTTTTTGATGCAGCATTCCTAAAGTGTCAAAAGACATTATAGTGCATAAGCGATATCATCGAGACACCCAATTTGTGCTCTCTTAGAATTACACGAGAGATGAATTACAGACAGAATGTGAAGAAACAGTCAAACTGTAAAAGGGTTTATCTAAAGTCTGCTTGACCTTCCCACAAGATACATCACCATAAATTATTACAAAAATTATTAAACAAATATAATTCTGTTAAAAACACAAATCTTCTGGCTCTCCAAAATAATAATCAGTATTTTGAAGATCGTGCCTTCTAAATATTTTACGTCAATTTTCAAACACACACACACACAGTCCTCAGTTTAAACTGAAGAGGGGACAGAACGGGACGGGAGGTGGGGCATCTGGGGATTAGATAAAACCTATGAAAGGCTACATTCTTTATTCTGATTTATTAATTAGCATTTAAACTAAGTGAATTCCAAGACCCAATATCAACTGGGATGCAGAACACTATGGATGGAATAGATTGGGAAGGGAAGGAGTAAGAAAGATTAAGATTCAGTTTTTCACATGTTAAAGCTGAAATTTAAGTAGAGATGACAAATCCAGGGTAAAGATCTAGGCTGGAAATATAAATTTCGAAGTCATCATCAGTGAATAGAGGTATTGAAAGTCATAAAACTGAATGATTTCACCAAGGGACTGAGAGATGAAGAAGAGAATCATAAAACCACACTTTTCTCCTACACCAACCTGAGGAATCTTTAAACAATATCTATCAAATGGCAGTCAACCAAAAAAGGATGGGTACCCAGCAATCCCACTACTAGGCATATACCCTGAGAAAACCATAATTCAAAAAGAGTCATGTACCACAATGTTCACTGCGGCTCTATTTACAATAGCCAGGACATGGAAGCAACAGATAAATGGATAAAAGATGTGGCACATATATACAATGGAATGTTACTCAGCCATAAAAAGAAACGAAATTGAGTTATTTGTAGTGAGGTGGATGGACCTAGACTATGTCATACAGAGTGAAGTAAGTCAGAAAGAGAAAAACAAATACCGTATGCTAACACGTATATATGGAATCTAAGAAGAAAAAAAAAAGGTCATGAAGAACCTAGGGGTAAGACGGGAATAAAGACACAGACCTACTAGAGAATGGACTTGAGGATATGGGGAGGGGGAAGGGTAAACTGTGAGAAAGTGAGAGAGTGGCATAGACATATATACACTACCAAACATAAAATAGATAGCTAGTGGGAAGCAGCCGCATAGCACAGGGAGATCAGCTCGGTGCTTTGTGACCACCTAGAGGGGTGGGATGGGGGGTGGGAGGGAGGGAGATGCAAAAGGGAAGAGATATGGGAACATATGTATATATATAACTGATTCACTTTGTTATAAAGCGGAAACTAACACACCATTGTAAAGCAATTATACTCCAATAAAGATGTTAAAAAAAATTAATACCATCTGTATATAATACCACAAGGAAGTAAAATCTCATTATAAAAAGGTAAACTATTCAAAATAGCAACAAAACTTTAGTATTTAAGACTAATCTAAAAAGATAGAAACAAGATGTTCTTAGAGATGATGGTAAAACCTGTTGAAAAAAATAAAAGAACACCTGCATAAGTGAAATAGTAGGCAATGTGTATGAATAGGAAGGCTCACTGTTGCAAAGATGTCAATTAATCTACAAATCCAGTGGCATTCCTATTAAAATCCTAATAGCACAGTGCAGTGAAAATGAGAAATGGACCTCTGCATTCATATGAAAAATTAAAGGCTCAAGAATTGACAAGAAAAAAAAAAAGAGAACACGGGGCAATCAAAAAATCAGGTCTGTTGTGGTTTTTTTTTTTTTTTTTTTTTTTGGCCGCACCATGCAGCATGCAGGATCTTACTTCTCCGACCAGGGATCAAACCCATGCCCCCTGCATTGGGAGCACAGAGTCTTAACCACTGGACTGCCAGGGGAGTCCCAGAAAAGCAGGTTTTAATGTGGGGGGAAATGTACGGCTAATGTACTTGAGCTACAATGTAGCCAAATATTCAATAAAATGATAACCATATAATGTTCTCTATCTTGATAAAGGATTGGGGTACAAAGTGTGTGCATTTATCAAAACCTATCACATAATACACTTAAAATTTGTACATTTCACTATATAAAATTTACGATAATAAAACTGAACTCTAGTTAAATGACATGCATACTGCAATGTTTAGAGGTGAAATACACAAGTACCTGCAACTGACTTTGAAATGCATCAAAACAATAATAAGATGGATACAGGAATGGATAAATATGTGATAAAGCAAATATATCAAAAAGTAAATCACAGAATCTAGGAAATAGGTGTGTGTATATATGATGTTCACTGAACAGTCTTTTAGCTTCTGTGTATGTATGAAAATTTTCATAATAAAATGTTGAGAGGAAAGGAAAAAAATGTAATTACAATTGTAATTTATGGTATTGGCAATCTAACATAGTATTCCTCTCAACTAGACCTACAGCACTGCATGGTGGTTAAGAGCTTGAACTCTGGAGCCAGGCTAGGTTCAAGGTGTAGTACCTCCACTTACTACCTGTGAGATCTTAAACAAGTCATTTAATCTCTATGTCTTAACAGTATCAAACTCGTGATCTGAAGATTAAATGGGAATGTGTGTGAAGTACTTAAAACAATTCTGGGCACACAGCGCTGAAGTGTGACCTCTACTACTACTACTTCTTCTTCTTCTTCTTCTTCTTCTTCTTCTTCTTCTTCTTCTTCACAATATTTTAAAATATGTAATTCAACAAGTACTTCAATTTCCACTATACAAGGTGCTAAGGTGATATAGGCCCTTGCCCTCAGGAGTTTATAGTTTACTCAGAGGTAAAACTTAAATATTCAATAAATAACTAATAAAAGAAGATAAGCCCGAAAGAGGTGCATTGGATGGTACCACCTAGATTGCTGATATTTAGAAAACAGGGAGGGCACTGAAGAATGCAGTGGAGAAAACAGCCTAAAGCTAGGTACAAAAGCACCATCAGGATTTCAATATGGCCGGGTGCAGGAGTGGCCAGAGCCACTGACAGATGATACCAGTAAGTGCAGAGAAGGTAGGGCCAAATGCCAAGGGGCCTCTGGGACCAGGAAAGGTGCTCAGATGTAACATGGTCAGCAAGAACGGCCACTCTGGATTTGTGGAGATGGCTGGGATATGATGGTCAAAGTGGTGATTTAGAAAAATGTATTTTAGCAATTTTTGTTTTGCTGACACAAAACCTATAATTTTCTATCAGAAAAGGGCTGCTAAGGAAGATGGATAAAAGAACAATTTATTGAAGGACAGGCAAAGGGTAAGAACCAATGGTCAGTTGAAAAAAAAAACAAATGACACTTTCTGAGATCTTTGCTCAAGAGAAATGGGTAGCGTGAGGGGCAGAGATGTAAGAAATCATTCATTCACTAGGATGTACTAAACAGAGCCTCCAAGTTCTCATGTTAAATTTCAAGTTTTCACTATTAATCTCCAATCTGAAACTGTTTTCTGAGAAGATACATAGTTTCTCCATGCTTCCATATTTACAACTTTTTTTATCAAGTATCAATAAGGACTTGCTCTCATGAATTAGACATGGAAAAGGCAGAACCAGTTTCTACTTTTTTAAGTATGGGGCAAAGATCTGGTTTGGGTCCCATTCACTCTAGTGAAATCTACCCTTTTTCCCCATCTTATTCATGTACTCTTAAATTTTCTAGAAGCTAAAGTTTTAAACTTTTAGAACAATAATTTCTGATTCCCTTATATGGTGCAAAATTAAAACAGAAATGCAGGAGCACAGTGTAGTGACAACCTGCTAATTTAAGTCTCTCACATACTACAAAAGAATCTTATTACAAGGTTTAATGTGTTACTTTCATATATAAGAGGTTGACTAATGGCTTCACTGCTAGAAACCTCAGTGTAACTGGTTTTGTTAAAAACTATGTGGCATGGCTGCCAATATAATTTTAATAAAAGCCCCAAACAGTACCTAAGTCCTATCTTAATAACAGAAATTGAAGGTGAAAAATGACATCTTAAGGGTTTCATTTCACAACAGCAACAAGTTTCAAAATTCAGAATCCTTTCATTCCCTACTTGAATTTAACACTCTCATGTTTTTGGTTTCCTGTCTGTAATCAAATACTTCCTCTTTCTTGAGAAAGACTCAGAAACCATCATACTTATAAGAGTTCTTCAGTGTGTCAAATAAGAAAACACATTTCTTTTCTTTTTCAGATTTTCATTAAAATCAAGACTAGCTGAAAAAAAACGAAAAAGAAAAGAAGGGAAAATTTTAAACACATAGGGTAATTTGAGCAATCTTCTAAATACCTGTACGAAAGAAATGGGGGAACTGAGTAAGAAAGCTATGTATTTTTTAGGGTGCGTGGAAGTGGAAAAAAGAATAAGTTAGCTTTCCCTCCTTAAACAATAACAATATAAATATTTATGCACCCAACATAGGACCACCCCTGCTTACACCAATGGACAGATCATTCAAACAGAAAATAGATAAGGAAACACAGGCTTTAAATGATACAATAGACCAGATAGAATTAATTGATATTTATGGGACATTCCACCTGAAACTGGCAGAATACACTTTCTTCTCAAGTGCACATGGAAAATTCTCCAGGATAGATCACACCTTGGGTCACAAATCAAGCCTCAGAATATTTAAGAAAAGTGAAATCATATCAAGCATCTCTTTGGACCACAACGCTATGAGACTGGAAATCAATTACAGGAAAAAAACTGTAAAAAAACACAAATACATGGAGGCTAAACAGTGCACTACTAAATAACCAAGAAGTCACTGAAGAAATCAAAGAAATAAAAAAATACTTAGAAACAAATGACAACAAAAACATGACGACACAAAACCTATGGATGCAGCAAAACCAGAGGGAAGTTTATAGCAATTCGACCTCACCTCAAGAAAACAAGAAAAATCTCAAATAAACAATCTAACCTTACACCTAAAGCAACTAGAGAAAGATAAACGAAGAAAACCCAAAGTCAGCAGAAGGAAAGAAATCATAAAGATCAGAGCAGAAATAAATGAAATAGAAATGAGGAAAACAATAGCAAAGATCAATAAAACTAAAAGTTGGTTATTTGAGAAGATAAACAAAATTGATAAACCCTTAGCCAGACTCATCAAGAAAAAAAGGGAGAGGATGCAAATCAATAAAATTAGAAAAGAAGGAGAAATCACAACTGACACCACAGAAATACAAAGGATTATAAGAGACTACTACAAACAACTATATGCCAATAAAATGGACAACCACAAAGAAATGGACAAATTCTTGGAAAGGTACAATTTTCCAAGACTGAGACAGGAAGAATTAGAAAATACAAACACTCCTATCACAAGTAATGAAACTGAAACTGTAATTAAAAATCTTCCAACAAACAAAAGTCCAGCACCAGATGGCTTCACAGGCAAATTCTATCAAACATTTAGAGAAGAGCTAACACGCATCCTTCTCAAACTCTTCCAAAAAATTGCAGAGGGAGGACTACTTCCAAATTCATTCTATGAAGCCACCATCACCCTGATACCAAAACTACACAAAGATACCACATACACAAAAAAATTACAGACCAATATCACTGATGAACATAGAAGTAAAAATCCTGAACAAAATACTAGCAAACAGAATCCAACAACACATTAAACGGATCATACACTATGATCAAGTGGGATTTAGCCCAGGAATGCAAGGATTCTTCAATATACACAAATCAATCAATGTGATACATATACTAACAAACAGAGGAATAAAAACCATATGATCATCTCAATAGATGCAGAAACAGCTTTTGACAAAATTCAACACCCATTAGTATAAAAACTCTCCAGGACATGGGCATAGAGGGAACCTACCTCAACATAATAAAGGCCATGTATGACAAACCCACACCAAACATCATGCCCAATGGTGAAAAACTGAAAGCATTTCCACTAAGATCAGGAACAAGACAAGGATGTCCACTCTCGCCACTATTATTCAACATAGTTTTGGAAGTCCTAGCCATGGCAATCAGAGAAGAAAAAGAAGTAAAAGGAGCACAAATTGGAAACGAAGAAATAAAACTGTCACTGTTTGCAGATAACATGATAATATATATAGAGAATCCCAAAGATGCCACCAGAAAACTACTAGAACTTATCAATGAATGTGGTAAGTTTGCAGGATACAAAATTAATGCACAGAAATCTCTGGTATTCCTATATACTAACAGCAAAAAGTCAGAAAGAGAAATTAAGGAAACAATCCCATTTACCACGGCAACAAAAAGATTAAAATACCTAGGAATAAACCTACCTAAGGAGGCGAAAGACCTGTATTCAGAAAACTATGAAACAGTGATGAAAGAAATCAAAGATGACATAAACAGATGGAGAAATACACCATGTTCTTGGACTGGAAGAAACAATATTGTGAAAATGACTATACTACCCAAAGCAATCTACAGATTCAATGCAATCCCTATCGAACTACCAATGGCATTCTTCACAGAATTAGAACAAAAATAATTTTTACAATTTGTATGGAAACACAAAAGACCCCAAATAGCCAAAGCAATCTTGAGAAAGAAAAACGGACCTGGAGGAATTAGGCTCCCTGACTTCAAACTATACTACACTACAAAGCTACAGTAATCAAGACAGGGTGGTACTGGCACAAAAACAGAAATATAGGTCAATGGTACAGGGCAGAAAGCCCAGAGATAAACCCACACACATATGGTCACCTAATTTATGACAAAGGAGGCAAGAACATACAAGAGAGAAAAGACAGTCTCTTCAATAAGTGGTGCTAAGAAAGCTGGACAGCTACATGTAGAAGAATGAAATTAGAACACTACCTAAGACCATACACAAAAATAAACTCCAAATGGACTAAAGACCTAAATGTAAGACCAGACACTATAAAACTCTTAGAGGAAAATATAGGAAAAACACTCTTTGACGTAAACCACAACAAGATCTTTTTTGACCCACTGCCTAGAGTAATGAAAAGAAAAACAAAAATAAACAAATGGGACCTAATGAAACTCAAAAGCTTTTGCACAGAAAAGGAAACCATAAACAAGATGAAAAGTCAACCCTCAGAATCAGAGAAAATATTTGCAAATGAAGCAATGGACAAAGGATTAATCTCCAAAATATACAAATAGCCCATGGAGCTCTATATCAAAAAAACAAACAACCCAATTAAAAAATGGGTGGAAAACCTAAACAGACATTTCACCAAGGAAGACATACAGATGGCCAAGAGGCATGTGAAAAGATGCTGAAAATCACTAATTATTAGAGAAATGCAAATCAAAACTACAATGAGGTATCAACTCACACTGGTCAGAATGGCCATTATTAAAAAATCTAGAAACAATAAATGCTGGAGAGGGTGTGGTGAAAAGGGAACCCTCCTGCACTGTTGGTGGGAATGTAAATTGATACAGCCACTATGGAGAACAGTATGGAGGTTCCTTAAAAAACTACAAATAGAACTACCATATGACCTAGCAATCCCATTACTGGGCATATACCCTGAGAAAACCATAATTCAAAAAGAGACATGCATCACAATGTTCATTGCAGCTCTATTTACAATAGCCAGGACATGGAAGCAACCTAAATGTCCATCGACAGATGAATGGATAAAGAAGATGTGGCACATATATACAATGGAATATTACTCAGCCATAAAAAGAAATGAAATTGAGTTATTTGTAGTGAGGTAGTGGACCTAGAGACTGTCATACAGAGTGAAATAATAAGTCAGGAAGAGAAAAACAAATACCATATGCTAACGCATATATATGGAATCTAAAAAAATTGGTACTGATGAACCCAGTGGCAGGGCAGGAATAAAGACGCAGACATGGAGAATGGACTTGAGGACATGGAGTGGGGGAGGGGGAAGCTGGGGTGAAGTGAGAGTAGCATTGACATATATACACTACCAAATTAAAATAGATAGCTAGTGGGAAGCAGCAACATAGCACAGGGAGATCAGCTCGGTGCTTTGCAACAACCTAGAAGGTTGGGATAGGGAGGGTGGGAGGGAGGCTCAAGAAGGAGGGGATATGGGGATATATGTATGCATATGGCTGATTCACTTTGTTGCACAATAGAAACTACCACAGCATTGTGAAGCAATTATACTCCAATAAAGAAGATGTGGCACATATATACAATGGAATATTACTTAGCCATAAAAAGAAACGAAATTGAGTTATTTGTAGTGAGGTGGATGGACCTAGAGCCTGTCATACAGAATGAAGTCAGAAAGAGAAAAACAAATACTGTATGCTAACACATATATATATGGAATCTAAAAATAAAATGGTTCTGATGAGCCTAGGGGCAGGACAGGGATAAAGACACAGATGTAGAGAATGGACTTGAGGACACAGGGAGGGGTAAGGGTAAGCTGGGACGAAGTGAGAGAGTGGCACTGATGTATACACACTACCAAATGTAAGATAGACAGCTAGTGGGAAGCAGCTGCATGGCACAGGGAGATCAGCTCGGTACTTTGCACCACCTAGAGGGGTGGGAGGAAGAGGGTGGGAGGGAGATGCAAGAGGGAGGGGATATGGGGATATACGTATGCATATAGCTGATTCACTTTGTTATACAGCAGAAACTAACACAACACTGTAAAAGCAGTTATACTCCAAGAAAGATGTTAAAAAAAAAATCTAGAAACAATAAATGCTGGAAAGGGTGTGGTCAAAAGGGAACCCTCCTGCAGTGTTGGTGGGAATGTAAATTGATACAACCACTATGGAGAACAGTATGGAAGGTCCTTAAAAAACTAATAATAGAACTACCATATGACCCAGCAATCCCACTACTGGGCATATACTCTGAGAAAACCATAATTTAAAAAGAGACATGTACCCCAATGTTCATTGGAGGACTATTTACAATAGCCAGGACATGGAACCAACCTAAATGTCCATCGACAGACAAATGGATAAAGAAGATGTGGCACAGGGCCTCCCTGGTGGCGCAGTGGTTGAGAGTCCGCCTGCCGATGCAGGGGATACGGGTTCGTGCCCCGGTCTGGGAGGATCCCATATGCCGCAGAGCGGCTGGGCCCGTGAGCCATGGCCGCTGAGCCTGCGCGTCCGGAGCCTGTGCTCCGCAACGGGAGAGGCCACAACAATGAGAGGCCCGCGTACCGCAAAAAAAAAAAAAAAAAAAAGAAGATGTGGCACATATAGCCAATGGAATATTACTCAGCCATAAGAAGAAACAAAACTGAATTATTTGTAGTGAGGTGGATGGACCTGGAGTCTGTCATACTGTGTGAAGTAAATCAGAAAGAGAAAAATAGATAGCGTATATTAACGCATGTATGTGGAATCTAAGAAAATGGTACAGATGAACCTATTTGTAGGGCAGGAATAGAGACGTAGACATAGAGAACGGACATGTGGACACGGTGGGGGGGGGTAAGGGGAGGGTGGAACGAATTGGGACATTAGGCTTGACATAAATACACTACCACGTATAAAATAGATAGCTAGTGGGAACCTGCTGTATAACACAGGGAGCTCAGCTCAGTGCTCTGTGATGACCTAGATGGGTGAGATGGGGGAGGTGGGAGGGAGGTCCAGGAGGGAGGGAATATAGGTATAGATATAGCTGATTCACTTCATTGTACAGCAGAAACTAACACAACATTGTAAAGCAATTTTACTCCCCCCCCCCGCCAAAAAAAAGACTAGCTGATAAATTTCTCTACTTAGGCAAACGATGAAAATTATCAGATATCCAGATTTTTCCACAGAGTTAAGAATTCTACATTAATTTTTGATTTAAGGGACTTCCCTGGCAATCCAGTGGTTAAGACTCCGCACTCCCACTGCAGGGAACACGGGTTTAATCCCCAGTCGGGGAACTGAGATCCTACATGCCTCGCAGCCAAAAATATGTATATAAATAAAATATTTTTTAATTTAACCAAAGTAGGGGGAAATTAAACGGCAAGACCCAACCAGATGTCAACTCTTGCTGCTTTTTGCAGCTCTTCTGACAAAAAAAAAAAAAGGGACATGCTTTCCCCTGTGCTAAGAGAGGGACAAAATGGAGACTGTCTCACCCACCAAACACTAGAAGCGTGGGCTCCCAGAACACCTCCAGGCGAGGGTCTGCAACTAGAACCACTGGTAAAAAATACAGTGTTCTAAGCTTTTAAAAAGATTATTAAAATTCAACAAAGTGCACATTTTCAGGAGGCAGGTAGGGAAAAATGTACCCAGTATGTATTAGATTTTCTGCATTGATATTAAAGGGTTTCTAATGGTAAATCTACAATTTCCTGCATCCACAATAACACTGATATATAGAACTGGCTGGTCAGCTTGCTTGGTTAAAAGGCCAGTCATGGGTTTGGTCTCTTCAAGACATCAGTTTTGCTCTTCACATTCTAAACTCCAATGATTTTGTCTGTGAAACTGAAAATATCTGTCAGTGGTTACAACTGGTAACCAAAACTGTGAGGAGATGAGTGAAAATGCTTTGCCAGTGCTAGGGAGAAATCACTCAAGAGTTTACGTCCCACGAAATAAGAAATACCTCTACATACAGGATGACATATTATATAAGCCATCATTATCCCTTTTAATGAATAGTATCCACATAGGATAAGGAAGAATAAGATGGTATCATAATAAATTAGTCCAAAAAAAAAAGGGGGGGAACTGGGAAAAATGTATCCAGAAAGGCTCAGTGGGAATTCTTTTCTAATACAGTAAGTCCCCTACATACGAACCTTCAAGTTGCCAACTTTCAAAGATGCGAAAGTGTATTTGTATATCCAATCATGTAAGTTAGTTCATGTGTCTGGCGTACATTGCAACGTGTGTGCATCCTCTACAAGTGGTTGTGCTTTTGTGTTCTTTACTGTACAGTTCTGTTGCTGTGCAACACAAGGAGCTTACTAAGGAAGACCTGATGGAATTGGAGGCCCAGAGAAAGGACAAAGAGAGACAAGAGGAAGAAGTAACTGAAGAATCAAAGAGATTCATGATGCAGGAAATGGCAAGGGGATTTTCTTTATCTGAGGAGGCACTGTTAGTTTTTGAGGCACAGGACCCGAATGTAGAACGGTACATGAAGGTTGCAGCAGCCGTTCAGGATGCAATCCAGTGCTACCATGTCATCTATGACGAGAAAAAAAAGAGCTACTACCCAGATAACACTGGATCATTTTTTCAAGCAGGTAGATAGAATTGAATCCAGCAAAGAACCAGAACCTGTGCCATCAACATCAGGCGTGAGTGAAACTGCAGCTTGCCCTCCGTCTCCTATCGCTGATGATCCTTCAGCTCTACCACCTCCCACCTCCCACCTCCTCTCCCTCCATCAGTCAGTAACTCTTCTTGCCTGTTCACTCGATGCCAGCCCCTGTATGCCAGCTGTTGTACTGTACTACTGTACTTTTCAAGGTACTGTACTGTAAGATTTAAAATGTTTATTTTTTGTGGGTTTTTTTTACATATTATTTGTGTGAAAAGTATTATTACAGTACTGTACAGCCAATTGTGTTAGCTGAGTACCTAGGCTAACTTTGTTGGACTTATGACCAAATTGGACTTACGGACGTGCTCTTAGAACAGAACTTGTTCGTATGTAGGGGACTTACTGTAGAGGGACATAGTAGGTCAAATGAATTCTGCCCTTAAAATCTCTTACTCTGTTTTCACTGTACCACAAAATGTCTATATTTTACACTACTGCAGCCAGAGAAGTTTGTCAAACTGTTCTTTCTTCGCCTCTTCTCTCACTTAAGTTTCTCTCCAGGATGCTTGGCAGCCTACTCATTCAGCCTTTCGTTCTGTCTTTCCTTACTTGAGAGCTTTCAAGCATTTATACTTTTCACTTAAGTCTATGTAAGAGAATATTTCAATAGGCACAAGTATCTGTGTTCAGTTGAGGGAAAATGGAAGCAAAGACACAAGATAAAATAAAATATCAACTCTTTTGTCTTTTGGATCAAGACAAAATAAAATAGCTTCTATTTGTCTCAATGAGAAAGCCATTATTTAGCTCATTTCCTGTCGAAGATTTTTTTTTTTTTTTTTTTAAACTTTGGCACCTCCCTCTGATTTCAAGTCTTGTACCAGTCATTTTTACTTGATTAAAGAACCCCTGGGCCTCCCTGGTGGCGCAGTGGTTGAGAGTCCGCCTGCCGATGCAGGGGATACGGGTTCGTGCCCCGGTCTGGGAGGATCCCATATGCCGCGGAGCGGCTGGGCCCGTGAGCCATGGCCGCTGGGCCTGCGCATCCGGAGCCTGTGCTCCGCAACGGGAGAGGCCACAACAGTGAGAGGCCCGCATACCGCAAAAAGAAAAAAAAAAAAAAAAAGAACCCCTCACTTGAATATGTGTAGTTACATTAAATGCTTGCATTCAAGAACTTGTACATCCATAAATAAACTGTAGAAATCCACACAAATTCTGCAGACGTAGGTACAAATAAAAACAAATATTCTTAAAACTATTTATGAGTATAGAAATCCTGCAGATGCAATGTCAATGAGAATTGTGAAAAGTTTACCATAGAAGGCTCTGAAAACCTCCACTAAACCAGATTTATGACTGGGCTACTTCCCCTATCCAGCAGGTCAAATGACTTCTGATCCTAAACAACTGAAACAGCCTGTGTGGAAAAAAAATGTTATAAAATTTATAAATTTATGAAACCTAAAAGCTCAAAGTTAGGCAATTAATTACTACCTTGTATTCAACCATGAAATTTTTGCAAAGGAATTTGTAATTGGAATATGTCAATTTATATGATACTCTCATTTGAAAATTCATTCCTAGAACCAGAGTTAAACAGTCTTTTCTCTTTTTTGGGTACTACTTCTGCATGTGTTCCATGCACACTTGCAGCCATAGCTTATTTAATGAACAGTATAAACGTAAGTCACTATCCAGCTAGAAGAAATATTAAGTTGGAGCACTTATCTCACAGCAGGCAAATGAAAGATTGTGATGAATTTGTATTGTGTCGATTTAGGCAATCCAGAACTACACTTCCCAGAATTCTCTTCCCTGCATAGTTCCAGGTTAGCCTGGACCGCAAGAGACATCCTGGCATGAGATTTGAAAGGTGGAAATGAAGCAGCACCACCTTTTTAAACTGGGAAAGTCAGTGCAGGTACAAGGTGCTACTGCAGGTCACACACATTGTTGATTTTCTGCTGGCTCCTTTGCTTAGCATGGGGCAACGACCATGACCACAACTCCTACAGGGTTTTTCTCCTTCAGCTTTTCTGCCTTCTGGGCCAGGTGCATATTTAAATCTGTGATAAAGGTACCCATCTTCTCCTTCAAGAAATCTCTATCATCAGAGTTGGAGGTCTGGATGTAGTGAGAGACTAACATGAGTTGCAGGCTGTCCTCATGGGGTCCAACTTATATTCCAGAATGATCCTGCTTCATATGTACCATGTTCTCTTACTGACTGCATGCCCTGCTAATTTCTAGCTCCAGCACCAGAAACAAAAGCAACAGCCTCATATGAACTGTTTAATCTGCTCCCATAATTACTGGGTTGGCCAAAAGGTTCGTTCGTTTTTTTCCGTAAGATGGCTCTAGTAGCATTCAGCTCTCTTTAACTTCATTCAAAACAATTTTGTTAGACGGTATGTGACAGCTGTCATATCAGCGTGCATTTAAAAAAAGACTTATCAAAATTGGTGAATTTTTGAGTAGCCATTTTAAAATTGAAGATGGAAGAAAAAAGCAACATTTTTGGCATATTATGCTTTATTATTTCAAAAAAGGTAAAAACGCAACCAAGACGCAAAAAAAAGATTTGTGCAGTGTATGGAGAAGGTGCTGTGTCCGATCGAACGTGTCAAAAGTGGTTTTGAGAAGTTTCATGCTGCAGATTTCTTGCTGGACAATGCTCCACGGTCAGGTAGACCAGTTGAAGTTGATAGCAATCAAATCGAGACATTAATTGAGAACAAGCAATGTTATAACATGTGGGAGATAGATGACATACTCAAAATATCCAAATCAAGCACTGAAAATCATTTGCACCAACCTGGTCATGTTAATTGCTTTGATATTTGGGTTCCAGATAAGTTAAGCAAAAAAAAAAAACCTTGACCGTTTTTCTCTACTTAAATGTAATGAAAACATTCCATTTTTAAAACAACTTGTGATGAGTGATGAAAAGTAGATACTGTACAATAATATGGAACAGAAGAGATCGTGGGACAAGCAAAATGAACCACCATCAACCACACCAAAGGCTGGTCTTCATCCAAAGAAGGTGATGTTGTGTATATGGTGGGAATGGAAGGGAGTCCTCTATTATGAGCGCCTTCCAGAAAACCAAACGATGAATTCCAACAAGTACTACTCCCAATTAGACCAACTAACTGAAAGCAGCACTCGACGAAAAGTGTCCGGAATTAGTCAACAGAAAACACATAATCTTCCATCAGGATAACGCAAGACTGCATGTTTCTTTGACGATCAGGCAAAAACTGTTACAGCGTGGCTGGGAAGTTACAGTTCATCCGTTGTATTCACCAGACATCGTACCTTTGGATTTCCATTTATTTCGATCTTTACAAAATTCTCTTAATGGAAAAAATTCCAATTCCCTGGAAGACTGTAAAAGGCACCTGGAACAGTTCTTTGCTCAAAAAGATAAAAAGATAAAAAGTTTTGGGAAGATGGAATTGTGAAGTTGCCTAAAAAATGGCAGAAGGTTGTGGAACAAAAGGGTGAATACATTGTTCAATAAAGTTCTTGGTGAAAATGAAAAATGTGTCTTTTATTTTTACTTAAAAGTTGAAGGCATTTTTTAGCCAACCCAATACATAAAGTCAAATCCCTATAATAAATCCCTTATATATCTTTCATAGTTGCTCTGCTTCTGTGATTAAAACCTTAGTGACACAAAGGGGTGTGTGCGTTTGTGTACGTAAGTAATCTAAAACAGGAAATCCCCTAGCCAAAAAACAAAAGATAAACATACATACATGAAAATAAAAAGAAAACTCTGATATGGTGAGGAAAAAAGCCATATGCAATGTCAAAAGATAAATGACAGATTTAGAAAAAAATATATGCAATGCAGATGGCAAATAATAGGTTAATAGCTATACTATATAAAGAGCTCCAGCAAAGAAAAAGACACACAAGCCATGAGAAAAATGGATACAGGATATAAATAGGCAATTCACAGAAGAGCAAATCTAGTGACCTACAAATATATAAAAAGATTATTTGAATTCAAAAGTGGCCAGAAAATGCAAATTAAAGTAATAATGAGTTATTACTTCCTACCCATCAGATTAGGAAAATTAAATAACACCTACTATACAGAGGAAGTGAAGAAAAGGCTATTTTCTTACACTGGTGGTAGAACTGCAACTAGTTTAGCCTTTTTTGGAAAATAATCTACCAACAGCCATTCAAATAAAAGTGTGTATATACTATTCAACCCAGCAATTCCATAAAAATAAAATACAGAATCTATCTCATAGAAATAAAGTACCAAATGCAAGGTAATGCAACATTGTTCATGATGCTTAAAAAAATTTGTTAAAGCAAATGCTCATAAGAAGAAGGGAATTGTCAAATAATTTATGGTATATCCACACTATGAAATCTTACTCGGCAATTAAAAGAATGAATTAGAGGTAAATCAGGAGACTTGAAAGGATTTCCATTGTTGAACAATAAGACGCAGGTTTGTAAACAATGATCCTACTTTGATCACAGAAACACCTATGCCAAGAAATCGATATGGGGGTTGGGGATGTGGAGAGTAGAGATATAAGCAGAGAAAAGTATGGAGATATTCATACCAGATTGCTAACACTGTTTCTTTGGCCAAGGAAGATGTGGGATGAGGGAGAGATCTGAGTGGAAGTAGGGGAAAGTGAAAAATAAAGAGTATGGATATATAGATCTCATTTATGGAAAAGCTATGTGCATGTGTATGTGTATGTGTATCTGTGAGCAAGTAAGTATAAATTTTAAAAGAGGATGAATTATCTTTGTCTTTATGATTTTTGTGTTGCTAGTTGCACTTGTTAAAAGTGATGCCTAATTTCTTATAATTATAATATTTTAAAAGTCAATATAGAGTCTAGGAAGCAACTATAATTAAACTATACTAGTCATCAGATTCACTGGATCCTGGAAAGGAAATGACAACAATGTAAAAAAAAAAAAAAAAGCAGAAAACGGAAGAAGAGAAGGAAGGCAGTGAAAAGAGAATGTACAGTGGAGAAGAGGCTGGAATCACTGTCCTGGAACACTGCCAAGAAAGAGGTGAAAGTAGCTCCTTGAACTGAGCCTGCAAGCAGGAAATGTTGATGGGGGCGGAGAGGGGGTGGCAGCTCTTGGCCCACAGCCTCATAGACAAGGCCCATATTCGTGGCAATACACTGAGACATTGTTAAAGGTATTGAAATATTACACTTACACACACACATCCCATTACTTAAAAGGTTAATGCCAGGCCTGATGGAGGCTTCTAGAATCCTGCTCCAGCACAAAAGCAATACTGATTGGGTAGCATCCACATTAACCAGTTGTACCTATAATGAATACCTCCCCTACTTAGAGGCAGGAACCATCCATCCCCATCATAGTCCACTTTTACCCACAGGCCATGTAGCATCACTTCCCAAGATGACCAGTTGCCTTAATCCACTGGAAAATCTCCTGAGGATGTGAAGCTTAGGGTCCCAGAAGCCCTGGGGTCAGAGATCAAGCACAGAAGTGCCCAGCAGGATAAGAAGAGAGGCTCAGTGAGATAGGAGCCCATTAAAGGCAACATGGGTTCCCCTCTCTTGACTACCCATGATATGCTCTACACAGAATATTTTGTGGAATTATCCTAAAACTGAACTTCCCAGGCATATATCACTGGTTACACTGTATTGCATGTTTCCTAATGGCACAAGGCAAAGAGTACTTTTTGTTTGTTTATTTATTTATTAACAGTTAGTCTTTCTTCCTAGAGCACAGCACGGCAGTGTTTACCATGGCTATAGGTAATGCACAATATCCCCTAAACTGAATGTAAAAACTCCTTGTGCTTGGTTGAAGTTAAAGGTCCAAAATTAGAAAGCAAAAACTACTATCAATCACAAAAAAAAGACTTATTAGACAGGGTTTCCCCCCCAACCCCAGTATAATGGTAATAGGCAAAAAAGTTACAGAGGTATCATCTTTTGGGCTCTAAAACCAGAAAGCATCAGTGTTTTCCAGGACAAGAGCCAGGGTCAAGAGTTAAAGACCACAGGAATTGTCAGATTTGCAAAACTGAAAGAGACTATAGTGAAATGATAAAACTTTGAAAGTTATTATAGTGAATAAAGACTACTATAAACCATCTGTGATGAGAAAAGGTAATAAATTATGAAGTGTAAAGAGATCTGACACTCTGAAATAAACATTTCAAAGAGGATAGTAAATGCCTATTGGCTACATAGATAATACACTAAGATGTGCTGTCATTAATAGTAATTATTTGTTAAAGAGAAGTAATCTCAATATTATACAGAACAGTCAATAATAGAAAACCTAGCCTAGGGCTACTCAATCTGACTTAGTTGAAAAGCAATTCAGACAGGAAACACAACACAATTATTACATTCCAGACATGTGAGGTTTATAGACTTCATTACAATAAGGGACTATAAGCTGATGCCACAGTAGAGAGAACAGAACAGAGGCCTCTGAGATTAAATATCTAAGAAAGAGGCAGGAAAGCAAAGACAAACTGGAAACAGCTTTCTCAGGAGTGAAAAAAGAGACTGCAGAAAGTTTTGGCCAAAAAAGGGAGCTGTGGGATGCAGTTTGGTGGCCATAAGAGCAAAGTATAAAATACTTAGCATAATTACACTTTTTGTGTGTGTGTGTGTGTGTGTGTGTGTGTGTGTGTGTGTGTGTGTGGTACGCGGGCCTCTCACCGCTGTGGCCCCTCCCGCTGCGGAGCACAGGCTCCGGGACGCACAGGCTCAGTGGCCATGGCTCAAGGGCCCAGCCGCTCCGCGGCATGTGGTATCCTCCTGGACTGGGGCACGAACCCGTGTCCCCTGCATCGGCAGGCGGACTCTCAACCACTGCGCCACCAGGGAAGCCCGTATAACACTTTTAAAAGGAAAAAAAAATAAGCAGAAATCAAGAAATTATCAGAGTCTCTTTTACAATTAAGTAATAAAACTCTCATTACAGACACCTTTAATTACATGTGTGTGTACTTTACTGTATCTACATAAAACATTTCTGGAAGGAAATATAACAAAATGTAAGGAAAGAAAATGGATGGCTACAGTACAGGAATGAAAGGGGACTCAGGAATGAAAGTATATACTCACTATATACTCTTTCATACCCTTTTAATATTGAACCATGTAAATATATTACCTATTTTAAGAATTTAAAAAACAGGGACTTCCCTGGTGGCACAGTGGTTAAGAATCCGCCTGCCAATGCAGGGGACACGGGTTTGAGCCCTGGTCTGGGAAGATCCCACATGCCACAGAGCAACTAAGCCCATGCACCACAACTACTGAGCCCACGTGCTGCAACTACTGAAACCCGCGAGCCTAGAGCCCGTGCTCCGCAACAAGAGAAGCCACCGCAGTGAGAAGCCCACGTACCGCAAGGAAGAGTAGCCCCCACTCGCCGCAACTAGAGAAAGCCTGCGCATAGCAACGAAGACCCAAAGCAGTCAAAAATTAAATTAATTAATTTTTTAAAAAGAGAATTAAAAAAACAACTTTTTATTAGGTATAAAGCAATAATGCAGTCATAGGATCTCAGCTCAACAAGAGAGACCTACCTTTTCAAAACAAGCCTACAAGAGGCAGCAAATGAGGCGCTTCCCATTACTCTTAGCTTTAATATCACTTTTGAAGCAACTAACCATTAATCCAATGAGCAAGTTCACAGATAATATCTGAAGGCAACTGTTCATATCTCCTAAGTGAAGATTGATGATGCCAGCCAGCCCACGTGCCTCACTTCTAAGTCAGCCCAGCTTAACTACAAAGATTTTTCCTACTAAGATTTTTCTCTTCAGCCATTTTAGAGCTCTAAAAAGAAATAAAGATTATAAACATCAAAGGGAAAAGAAACCTTCTAGATCTCACACTACCTGTTCCAGTGTCTTTTAAATACTACCTATGCAATGCCTAAACTTATTTTTTGGGGTTAATTATTTAACCAGCTCTAGGGTGTGTAAATTCTCTTAAACAGTGAATTAAGATCAGAAAAGATCTTATTAATAAGATCAGAAAAAGTTTTATTCATAACAATATTTTCCTCTGATGCTAGAAAGATGTTTTAATAAGCTAGAGAGGACAAATAAACATGACTTGTAGAAAGTGAACGAGAAAAGAAAGTATATGGATATAGTATTGAAATTTTTAAAAATCTATTTCAAATGTAATCATCAAATAAATGCAAAATGATTGGGAAAGAATAATGGAGAGATTTTAAACAGAGATGCCTACAGAAAACTCAATTCAGAGAATGAACACTGACAATCAGAGCCTCGCTTCCCCATGCCAGATAACTCAGAATTTACTATAAAGAAGTATGCCAGACCCAAGCAAAATGTACGTTTTAATAGTAAACAGAACATATTATGAATCTGGGAATAAGGCCACCAACTTCAGGCAAGACAGTTAAAACAAACAGAAAGCAATAAAATAACCTGTGCGACACAGTCAGCAGGGACACACTTGCTAAAAATTAATACAATCTTTAGACATTATTACCAGAATGCATAAAAAAAGGGAAAATTCTCCAAATGTATCTGACCATTGCTAAAAGAGAGGAGGGAAGAAGGTAAATGGAGGGAGGGTAGGAATTAATAAGCTCTTTCACTCAGCAGAAGGAGAAATGCAACTACTCTAAGAAATCACTGGAAAGCAGGACAGGTAAAAATAAAAAACAGAGGAGTTAAAATTTTAAACCATTCAAAATTCTAAACTTTATTAGTAATAGTAGTGGTAATAGTAGCAGCAGTATGAACAGCAGGGGCTGTTTTACACACTCTCAACCATGCTGTGTGTAGGCACAATCATCATCCCCAACTCAGTGTTGAGGCGACTGAAACTGGGGGATTCTGGGTGACTCTTCCTGTTCAGTGCAGCTGTCAAGAAACAGAACGGGACTTCCCTGCTGGTGCAGTGGTTAAGAATACTCCTGCCAATGAAGGGGACACGGGTTTGAGCCCTGGTCTGGGAAGACCCCACATGCCGCAGAGCAACGAAGCCCGTGCACCATGACTACTAAGCCTGTGCTCTAGAGCCCGCGAGCCACAACTACTGAAGGCCGAGCGCCTAGAGCCCTGCTCCGCAGCAAGAGAAGCCACTGCAGTGAGAAGTCAGCCCACCGCAACAAAGAGTAGCCCCCGCTCGCGGCAACTAGAGAAAGTCCACACACAGCAACGAGGACCCAACACAGCCAAAAATAAATAAATAAGTAAATTTATTTAAAAAAAAAAAAAAAAAAAGAACAACAGCACTCCACTGAAAATCCCTTCAATAAGAAATTTATCTTAATGCCAACAACCTATACAAATTAGTAAACACAGAGCTCAAACATCTCTGGAGGGAAAACAAAGCTTCAAATTAGGTAGATTTCACCACCTCAGAGGAAGGCCACTAAATCCCAACTAAGCAAAGAGAATTTTAAAGATGCAGAGGAGCCACCTGATTTCTCTCCAGAAACATAGGTAACAGTAAGCATCCCTGACACCTTCACAACTAATGAGAGATACACTAGTTTATACAATGTTTGTCATCTTCAGCTTCTACTTTCAGTCCCAGATAAAGAAATACCAACTTCATTAGTACCAAGCTCCAAGAAGCAGCAACAGAACCGAGAGCTGACCCAACAGTTCCTTTCTGTAACTCATTGAAAATTTACTTGGGGCAGCAAAAATATGCTCTGTCTCCCAGGACATCAATTTAGAGAGAGATTCCCTCACCAAAATAGGCTTCACAAGCACCTGCCCACACTGATCTGAGGGTGACTGTCTCTACCAAAACACATCTTTCTTACTTCCTGTCACTGTGCCTGAAATTCCACCATCAGCCTCCTCTTTAAGAATCTTCTTTAAGATAAAAAAAAAGGGGGGGGGTGCAGGTGCAAATATCCCCAAACAAAGCAACAATGAAAAGTGGGGAAAAGAGATTATATCTGACTATTTCAACTGACATTTTAACTAAGGAATTATGACAGCTAAAAATGAATGTTCACAGTTTTCCTCCTAATTTCAGAAAAAGCTTAAGTATTTTGAAAAATCCCATCTCTCATATGAATGTTTTTGGAGCCTGTTACAGTTTGGTCTGGTAGCAAACACCAGTAGATAAAAGGTACAAACTACCTAGCAGGTTAACATAAGTGGAAAACCCTGAAATGAGGTCATTATGGTTAATCTGAACCCTTGTTAGTAATTGTAATTTTATATTATATACACAGAGTGGAGTGAGACTTATTTTATGATTGTATATTTGTTGCTGGTTTCTATGATGTAATTGAACATACTTCTGTGATAAAGCCTTAGGATCACTGAAAGTTGGAAGGAGGCTGCCAACTTTTGCCTACACTTCACAGTAGGTAAGGCCAGCCCCTTGGGTCCACCAACGTTGATAGATTTGCAGTTTAGCTCTGCAGGGCAGCAGCAAACCCTATGGGATCAGCCATTCTATTCTGGTAGGTGAACCACAAAGACCAGAAACGGCCAGCATAACACAAACTGAAGAGCCACGCTGTTGAGCTACAAATAATTCATAGAGACAAAAAAAAAAGCAAAAATCTATTATAAGCTAACAAAGTAATTAATGTTGCTTTAAACAAGCCAGTTCACCTACAACCTCTACTACATCTTTTTTGCAATTTCTTCAAGTTCAAGTGGGCCTAGAATATAGCTATGAGATACTAGTATATATTTATGAGCACCGTTATTTCTATCAAAATCCCTCTTTGGAATACATTACATTCCTCTGACAAAAAAAAGTTTTTAATCTAAAAAGACTATAGAATCTAGAAAAATGGTACAGATGAACCTATGTACAAAACAGAAATAGAGACATAGACGTACAGAACAAACGTATGGACACCAAGCAGGGAAAGAGGGGCTGGGATGAATTGGGAGATTGGGACTGACATATATACACTACTATGTATAAAACAGATAACTAATGAGAACCTGCTGTATAGCACAGGGAACTCTACTCAGTGCTCTGTGGTGACCTAAATGGGAAGGAAATCCAAAAAAGAGGGGATTTATGTATACACATAGCTGATTCACTTCGATGTACAGCAGAAACTAACACAACACTGTAAAGCAACCATACCCCAATTAAAAAAAAAACAAGACTATGTAATTAATAAAAGCTGATCCATTTTTATAGTTCTTAGAGTTCTAAGATAATCAAATTTCTAGTGATTATATGCAGAATCTTCAAATAAAAAGTCCAAAGTATTTAAAATGTGATAATTTAAGGGCTAACAATATGCATATTGTACAGATCCGCCACTTTTTCACAAAGACAAAAATTAAAAAGTCGCTTTGAAATGATACATGTTCAATCTGATTTCTGAGTTTTTAAATTATTTTTGATTCAACAACCCTTAACTTGACATATTCATAATTTAAATGAAACAGCCACAGAAAACTGCAGGCCATTAGTCTATTCAATACAAAGCCAGGAGATAAAAGAGGCCAACTTTTATGTACTTTTATGTAGGCTTTTTAATTTGGCCAATGTCATTCTGATGGCAATAACTGACACAGGCCCCGTTTCAAAATGGGGGAAACATTCTTTACTTCATATGAGATAAACAAATTGCATGAATCTATATAAAATACAATTTTAAATGATCATCACATCATTAGGGTACATATGTGAAAAAGCATGTGACTATTTTTAAACAGCTTTATTAAGATATGTATATTTATTATGATGTATATTAAGACATAATGCATATACAATTCACCCAGGTAAATTATACAATTTAATATTTTTTAAGTATATTCACAGATATATGCAACCACTACCATTAGAATATTTTCATCACCTAAAAAGAAGCTCTGTATACCCTTTAGCTATCACTCCTCCAATCCTTGGATGTGAATATTTAAGTACTAAATTTTAAATATCCGGGACATGGTGACCATACTTGGCTTTAAGTTTTAAAGCTCTAAATTTGTTGTCCTTTTCTTAAAAGTAATTTTTAGTATTCAGTCTAAACTTGCTCCTTAAACCTCCAGAATCACAAATTTATCCATTCTTTTTCAAAAAACTCTTCAGATAATTCCTGTTTGTGAAAAAGGGTACCAAGGCAATCAACTCTTGATTCATCACACACGAATGCACCACTTTTTAGCACCTATAACAAACAAAAATACATAAAAACAAAGCCCACAAACACATTTTAAAATGTGTCTATCCAATACTACCTACATAACAAGTAATTATCCTTATTCTGTGGCACATGGCTTCCCTGGGTTTAGAAAAGTAGAAGTGGGCTCCAAGTCCAACCGTGCCAAACTTAACAGGGCCTTAAAGAATGTTAGACACTCTTTTCTTCCACCCACATTAAATATACACCCCCAAAAACTGTTGATTCACCGGATTTTCGGCTGCCAAAAAAAGTAGACTAGCTTAGTGTTTGACATTTCCTTTTGGCAGTCATTAGTCCTTAATGTGTCGCTGTCTAGAGGCTAAATGGAATAGTTTCATTCGTTTCTGCTTTAGCAGATCATTTTCTTGGGCCTGAGGAAATGTATCAAAGGCTAAAACCACCCTACAAGGATGCTGTCAATTGAAGATGTTACAAGATAAAAATAATAATGATTAAAACTCCTCTCTCCACAAGCCCCTTATCACTAGAATCTAAACAATACCTTTCTCCATAGGAGCAAATTAAAGGGGAAAAAGCAAACACTTCCCAACACCTCTGACTGTCAGTGAGCTACCCACTAACGGGAAAAGAGGACTGCTTCTAGCTAGTCTTGCTTGTAAAATGGTTCCTTAATGGCTCTTCAGGACTTCCCTGGTGGTCCAGTGGTTAAGACTCCACGCTTCCACTGCAGGGGGCATAGGTTCAATCCCTGGTCAGGGAAGTTCCACGTGCCATGCTCGGTGCAGCAAAAAAAAAAAGGCTCTTTGTTCCCAACAAGCCAAGAGGTTTGCCATTCCCTGCACACTAATTAATTCTTGATTCTAAATCTATTATTGTTTCTCCCTTCGCCCACTCTTCAATGCCAATCAATGCCAACCTTGTCTGTCTTTGTATATCCTATTTAATATAGGTTTTATACTTGCTCCAGTGCTTTATAATAATAAAATAATTTTATTTGTGCTTTCCTTTAAAAAACTTCATTGCACCAGCATTATCTCGTATAAATCAGAACTCCTCATTCTGATTTCTGCTGACAAAAAGAGCACTAAAAAAGGAAAAATAATAGAAACAGTACATAGAATGTTTATATTCAAATAAGGTTTTCTCTAGCTAGAGACAATGTATTTTCATAATCAACAGCAAAAGCAAGGAATCTGAAATCATCGTGGCCAAGAAAATACTGTTTAAGCCACCTAAAATTGTGCTGAGGCAACTTCTTAATTAATATGAAATCTACAGAAGTCGTACCACCACCCTCCTGAAAAAAAGAAAGCTCTAATTACTGCCATTTATTAAATTCCATTCAATCAAAGTTTAGTGAACAACAAGGAAACATCACTACTAAATTATATAACAATCAAGCAGGTAAGAAACAGAAAACTTCTTACTATACATGATAGAGGTTTAAAAATACGATTCAGGGGAGGGCAATAGCTCTGATAATGCTTCAGGTAGTAGACTATGGAATGCCTAGATGATTAGGCAATGACCAATTCTGACTTTCTAAAAAAGTGCTTACTAACAATTTAGCCAAGAAAACTCTGCATCGTCCAATGACTATACTAGGTACACTCCTTTTGGAAGAATCAAGGAACTCAAATCAAATACAGTGACAAAGCGTTTACTTCAAGGACACATGCACAAAAACCCAAGCACAGCTGGGCAACCAGCCTCAGGAAGGCCATACAGGAAGAATAGGATCCTCCTCTTAGCTGCTTGCACCCTTCTCCAACCCCAAATACCTGACCCAATGTTACCCTCTATGCTGCCTAACTAATTCATAGCTGCTGCCCACACACAAATTCACTTTGCCATCACCCCTCACGACCCTGACTCTACTTAATGGCATAATTTCCTACTTCAGTTTCCATTTACTAACTGCATCGTTTTCTCATTATTTTCCCATACAAATTCCCAAGAGAATCTAATTGGCCTAAGAACTGGGGACTGAGAAGGGGGCTGGAATAGAATAAAGCAAGCTGTTCGAGAGGTTGCAAGACAGACAAATGCCTTCAGAAGGGCTGTAAACATTGCAAAGACTATGCCCTTAAACATCTAATATGCTGACATCTACTCAAATAACCATAATGATAAGAGATGTCTTTTATTAACTTTTTATTATGGGATTTTCCAAACATTTAAAATGATTAAGAATACTAAAATGAACTTCCTTATGCAACATCACCAAGTTTTCACAGCTATCAACTTTCTGCTTTCTTGTGTCATTTATAGCACTTCTGTTAGTTTTGGGGTGGAGTATTTTAAAACAAATCTACAACATCATGTCATTTCATAAGGGATTCCCCTTGAATCTATGTTCATCTCTTGATGTTCAAATCTTGTCAAATGTTGAGGGTTAAAAGAACTATCACTTGTCCAAAACCTCAAATTGCAAACATACAGTTACTGACGTTTATCATCATAACCCTAAAACTTTTGTGTTTTTTTTTTGTTTTTGTTTTTGTTTTGCCGCACTGCTTGGCTTGCAGGATCTTAGCTCCCTGACCAGGGATTGAACCTAGGCCCCGGCAATGGAAGGGTGCAGTCCTAACCACTCAGCCAACAGAGAATTCCCAAACTAATGTAATTCTTGATTCGGAATGGTTTTAAGAAAATAGCTAATTTTGCACTAGCTGGGAAAACCAACTCAAAAAAAAATAGTTTGATTCTAGCTCTAGAGTTTGCCAAAATGACAGATCTGTAGACAGCAAGTAAGAGCTAGTCAATGGAGTCAGTTTCAACAAACACTGTGATTAGAATTCCACTTTTTTTTTTTTTTTTTTAATACAGTACGCGGGCCTCTCACTGTTGTGGCCTCTCCCGTTGCGGAGCACAGGCTCCGGACGCACAGGCTCAGCGGCCATGGCTCACGAGCCCAGCCGCTCCACGGCACGTGGGATCCTCCCGAACCGGGGCACAAACCCGCGTCCCCTGCATGGCAGGCGGACTCTCAACCGCTGCGCCACCAGGGAAGGCCCAGAATTCCACTTTTTACATGGAATTTTTTTCTGAATGCTACAAAGTTTGATATTGCTTTGAAAAAAAAAAATCCAACAAACGTCTTCCTAATGTTTTGAAGTCCATTTCCTGAGTTAAGAAATTTTGATAGCCTAAGAAAAACCAGCTTTGAAAAGGTCAAGGGGACAGGGGGTTCCTTTATCACAAAAGAAATCACTAAATTAAGGGTATATATAAACAACCAACTTTTAAAAACCAAACAATTTTCCAGTATATAATGTCTTTATCTTTTTTTCACCAACACAGAATCTTAAAAACAACATAGGGACTTCCCTGGTGGTGCAGTGGTTAAGAATCCCCTGCCAATGCAGGAACACGGGATCCATCCCTAGTCCAGGAGGATCCCACATGCTGCGGAGCAACTAAGCCCGTGCACCACAACTACTGAGCCTGCACACCACAACTACTGAGCCTGCACACCACAACTACTGAGCCTGCGTGCCACAACTACTGAGCCCACAAGCTGCAACTACTGAAGCCCGAGCACCTAGAGCCCGTGCTCTGCAACAAGAGAAGCCACTGCAATAAGAAGCCCACGCACTGCAACGAGGAGTACTCCCCACTTGCCGCAACTAGAGAAAGCCCACGCGCAGCAACGAAAGAAGACCCAATGCAGCCAAAAAAAAAAAAAAGCAACATAAATAAATAGGTCTACTTCCCAGCAACAAGTGAATTTATTGTTATGAGCTTTAAAGATTACAGTTGGGTATCACTGGTCAAATACTTAGGATTTTTCTTATAAAATATTTCAGGTTATTTTACACCAGGGAATAATAAGCAATATTCATATAGACACAAGAACAAGGCCAAGTCAAAACATAAATCTTTTTATTCCTAGAAGATGAGTTTCTTATTTGAGTCTGCAAAACCAATAATTCTCCCGCAAAGCAGGGAGAATTAATTCAGGACAAGTACGCTCCAGAGTTAAATTTAAAGGACAATTATCAGGGAAGCCTTGAAATAAGATGCCACACTGCATTCTATACAGTAGACTATTACAAACTGCAAATTACAAAACCCTAAGTTAGAATATCTGCAACTGAAGTAAAACCAGGAGGCCAATCAGTCTAACACATCTGAAAATAATCCTTGTAAGACAATTTACTGACTAGATATTATTTTAGCATAAAGCAACTCAAATGAAATGTCTTCCTTATAGTGTATCTCCAAATCATACCATTATGAAAAGGTCCTATGCCATTTTCAGAGAATGACCAAACAAAATCAGTTCTCAGCAGTCTCTGGTTCTAAATATTGAATATTCCACTTTAAAATAAATAAGTTATTGAGTGACTTCAAGTACTTATTTAGCAGTCATCAGATGTGAACACAGATTGAACAAAAAATAAACAGAAAAAATAAGGGCATTTGCTCACAGAAGAAAAATATCACATTCCACAGACTTTAACCCTTCTAATTTTATGACTAAGAAATATGAAAACCATAGTAATTTTCAAGAGAGCAGGCCTGAAATCACAGAAGAGAAAATTTCCTGGCAGCCAGAGCTATACCTGTCTCTGGCAAGGATAGTTTGGAAACTCAAGGAGTTTTATTAACTACCTTAAGTCCTCTAAAACACCCAATTAAAAAAAAATTTTTTAAGACCAATGGACAGAAAATATTAGGGTAGAAAGTTATGATTGATAAGCTTCTAATTTTACATGTTTGTCACATATGGGCATTCTAGATAAACAGGTTTATTAAACAATAAAATGCCTACTTTGTTACATTTAAATACTGACACTATTTTATTTTATTTTTTATTTTTTATTTTATTTTTATTTTATTTTTTTGTGGTATGCGGGCCTCTCACTGTTGTGGCCTCTCCCGTTGCGGAGCAAAGGCTCTGGACGCGCAGGCTCAGCGGCCATGGCTCACAGGCCCAGCCACTCTGCAGCATGTGGGATCTCCCCAGACTGGGGCACGAACCCGTGTCCCCTGTGTTGGCAGGCAGACTCTCAACCACTGCGCCACCAGGGAAGCCCAATGACACTATTTTAAAAGAATCAATTTATTATTAACATATGACAACTTTGCCAAAAGTAAAAAGAATAAATAAGAAGGAAGTGTATTATTAATTTCCTAAAACGATACCAATTTGCATGTATTTATAGCACTTTCTAGTTTTATGTTCAAGTCAAACATGGTATCCCCTTCCCTTTCCACACTCAAATGAGGGGTGGCGGGGGAGATCCCCTGTCAGCTGTGATTAGATGTTTGAACTACAAGATCATGCAGACTTGTGGGTGGAGACTGCTGCTTTGGCTCTTTGCTACAGACAGAGCAAGGAATGGAGCTACCACACAGAGCTGAGAAGAATCTGCTACAGAGCAAGGAGAGCAGCCTCGGTCACTGCCTATCCAGATCCCTGTTCACCTTGTTGTTCTTGGCTGCACGTCATTTAATGCTCTTTTGTCTCAAGGCATTTTTTGCATTACCACCACCCATTATCCCATTTTCTTCATTTTGCTTGGTCTTGAGTGGTTCTCTGTGCCCTCTAACAAAGTCAGGTAGAGGGGCAGCTATTAATGACCCTGTTTCACAGTTGAGAAAGTAGCTCAGGGGGAGGCTACTGGATCAAGCTTTAATGATGCCTATTCGATGTAAGCATTACTGTCCACCATCCATGGCATCACATATGATGAGGACCATTAGAAGTGGCTCTGGACTGATAATCAGAAGGCTTAATTCTAATCTTAACTATTCTTACCTGGGTATAATCACAGCCAAGTTACCTCTAGTTTCAGGCTGTTTTGAAAATACGTGGTTGGTTTTAGCTCAGGTTAAGATGGGGTAAACATTTTCCACCCTGTCTATCCCACTGAATGCAACTAAAAACCCTGGAGAGAATACATAAAGTAGCAATCCAAGAACTGAAATGAGAAAGAGCCAAATCCACAATTATAGTTGGCAGACAGGGCTATAACCGTCTCAGTAACTATTAGAACAAGCAGACCCTAAATAAACAAACAAATAAATAAGCAATCAAGGTATAGAAGTACTGAACCAATTCAATCAACCAATGCCATCAAGCAACTGGATCTAACTGACATTTATAGAACACTCCATCCAACAACAGCCAAAAAACATAGCCAAGTGCAGACAGAACATCACAAAGATAGCACCACTGGGTCATAAAACAAATCTCAATAAACAATTTAAAAAACTGAAATCATGCAAAGTATGTTCTCTGACCATATTGAATTTGAATTAAACTAGAAATCAATAACAGAAATTCAACAAGAAAATCTCCATATACTTAGAAATTAAACAACATACTGTACTTCCAAATAATCCACTGGTCAAAGAGGAAGACTCAAGGAAAATTTTTAAATATTTTGAACTAAACAAAAATGAAAATACAAAATATTGAAATTTATGGGATGGAGACAAAGCAGGGCTTATATGGAAATCTGCCCTAAATCTTTACATTTAAAAAGAGGAAAGATCTCAAGCCAATAACCTACTTTCCCACCTCAAGAAGCTAGAAAAACAAAATAAACCTAAAGGAAACAGAAGAAACAATGAGGAACAGAAATCAGTGAAATTGAAATTAACAGAAAAATCAATGAAACCAAAAAAAGCTGGTTCTTTCAAAGGATCAACAGAATTGATAAACCTATAGCCAGACTGGCAAAGAAAATAAAGGAGGCAGATACAAATTACCAACACTAGAAATGAATTAGAGAATATGGCTACAGACTCCCCACAAACACTAAAAGGATAAAAAGAGAATGCTACAAACAACTTTTGCATATAAAACTTGACTAACTGGATAAAATGGACCAATTCCTTAAAAGCCACAAACTTCCAAAATTTATCTAAGAAGAAATATATAACCTAAATAATCTCACATCCGTTAAGAGAAATTGAGTTTGTATTTTAAAACCTTCAAAAAATTAGTTGAAAAAAAAATTAGTTGGCTGGACTAGATTAAGGCTTGGCAAACTTCTGTAAAGGGCCAGATATCAAATATTTTGGGCTTTGGGGGCCATTCCATCTCTGTCACAACCACTCAACTACACGACTGCAGTGGAAAAGCAGTCATAGACTGTAAGTAAACAAATGGGCATGGCTATGTTCCAATTAAATTTACAAAAATAGATGGCAGGCAAGACTTTACCAGAGAAGTTTAATTTGTCAACCCTACACTATGATAACTAATGTCACTTCCAAATTCTAAAATTTATAATTCTATATTTCCATGGTCAAAAATCACTGACAAACAGTTCAAGAAAAGGATAATGCAAGTACTATCACACAGAGATAACTGACTCTGTTTTGACCAAGACTTTCTAGAAGTATATACTGTAGTAAACAAAAAACCCTCCCAGACAACTCACCACTTCAAACTAGTCCTGAATGAATCATTACCTCAAAGACGAATCACCTTATTAACGTGAAAAATCTTCAGTGTTCTCATATTAATAGTACTTTGGAAATAAGCACAGTATATGATTATGAACAAAACCTAAAAATCCATGACACATAAAACTAAGGGTCTAAGTTTATTTCTAAACTTTGTGTCATAATGACCATAAGAAACATTGTCAAAAATGTGGGAGGAACTACAGAAGAAAATTTATATTGGCTATTATCCCACCACCCAGTGATAATTACTAATATTCTGATATATTTAGAGGTTATTACTACCGTTTAATTTAGACACATTTTTTAGATATAAAAGCTCTTCAAGCCCGCCTGACATCTAAAAAGCATAAATTAATACCAAGGACAGTCTAACAGCAGTCTCCTGTAGGCTAAAACCTGACGCATCTGCAGCCTGACACTGGGCAGGCTTCCGGGTCTGCCCCATCATCCTGATTTCAAGAGACCACTCTACTATTGTTCCATTAAGCCAGCACCATTTTATCTAATATATAAACATGCATCTTTCTGCATATAAAAGGTTAGGAACTTGCCTGTTAAATACTGCAATCCATAATGCCAGAGTGGCATATATAGGAAGTACCTCAGGCCTCTTAAAAAGCAACATAAAATATAACTAGGGTGAGATGTCGTCCTCAGACTTAAGAAGTTCTCTTAAACCTCTCATCTCACACCACAAGAAAATCACAGTTTTTGACAAAGAAGCTTTCCAAATTAAATAAATGCTATGTCAAGAGGACTAAGTCCTAAACATGCTTGAATTCTGCATTCAATGAAACATCTATTTATACCTAAATTCTCCAAATATGCTAGGCAGCTCACCAAAAAGCTTACACTAACAAATCAATAAAATCATATAGCTACAGAACTATGGACTAGCAATACAGGCAAGAGTCTACTGCAGGGGCTTCCCTGGTGGCGCAGTGGTTGAGAGTCCACCTGCCAATGCAGGGGACACGGGTTCGTGCCCCGGTCCGGGAGGTTCCGACATGCCGCAGAGCGGCTGGGCCCGTGAGCCATGGCTGCTGAGCCTGTGCTTCCAGAGCCTGTGCTCCACAACAGGAGAGGCCAAAACAGTGAGAGGCCCGCGTACCGCAAAAAAAAAAAAAAAAAAAGATTCTACTGCAGGAAACCCAAAGGTTCGCACAAAGATGAAAATCATAGCATATCATATAACAAAACTCAGGCCCTATAGCTGCACATCACAGAGCCAACTGAAACATCTATGACACTCAAGTAACTCCAGAGAGTCTAGCTTGGGAGAATACTCTAAAAAAGCTTTCTTTTCTTGTTCAGCTCACTTCAAGCAGCTATACCAGACCTGGGTTTACCTTTAGTGTGAAGTATTTAACTTCATTAATAAATTTCAGTAATAAATTTCATTTATAAAGCTATACAGTGAAAAAACCCATGATTATTAAAGATGATGATGTAAAATCGTATTTGCTGACTTACAAAGATACACTATGATAAAAGTAGTAAGCATTCAGATTTTCAGGTCACAGGGATCTGAGTTCAAATCTCAGCTACATGACTGAGTATTTTTGAGCAAGTAACAATTCAATAGGGTTATTATGGAAGTCAAACAGGTAATAATGTATGTCTCTCAGCACAATGGCTAGAATATGGTAAGCAGTATAATAGTAAAGACAATCCTTATTTCTGTTGTCAAAAAAAGAAGAAACAGTAAGAAAAGAACAGATAAATGTGTACATACACACAGACAGAATGAACTCTGGAATGCTACATACTGAAAATGGTGATATATAATGAACAGAGAACTTTATAATCAGAAGAAAATTAACCTATTCTAATTTTGAAAATAAGAAAATGCAGCCACAAAATAATGCAGTTAACAAGCTCTTCGAAGGAGTCCTTCAAAGGCTTGGAAGCTTTGGCTCCGCTAAAGTGGTTCCAGGAAAGCATTTGCAAAACTGAGAAGAGATTAGCATCTAGATTAAGTGCTTCCCCTCACTGCAATAACAATATATCTTTGAGAGTGAACATTAACCACACCTTATTCATATATTCCATATCTAACTATTATCCAAATCAGATAAAAATTTTATATCTGATATGCTAACATAATCAAACCCCTCAAATATAGGCCCAGTCCAATACAAAAAATGTCCAGTTACTTCATTACTCTTTTAGGATCCTACAACCTCCAATGTTTCTGAGCAAGAGCAAAGATAAAATTTAACCTTAAGCAACATCATCCTCACCTGGTCCTAAGCTGTACCAATTTTCTTCTGCCTAAAACTAGTTTAAGGTATAAAAAATACAAGCTACAATAGCTACTATGTAAGTTACCATTCTGGACACTGAAGGAAGAAGTTGGGACTTCCCTGGTGGTCCAGTGGCTAAGACTCCATGCTCCCAATGCAGGGGGCTGGGGTTCGATCCCTGGTCAGGGAACTAGATCCCACATACCGCAACTAAAGATGCCACCTGCGGCAATGGAGATCCTGCATGCCACAACTAAGACCCAGCACAGCTAGCTCAATAAATTAATTAATTAATTTTTAAAAAAGGAAAAAGTTGATGCTTAACTCTTATCTACTCACCTTAGCTGGTTGGTTACCCAGTAGTCAGAATTATCCAAGAGAAATATAATACAAGCAAGAAACAAAAACTACTTATATAATTTAAAATTTTCTAGTAGCCATAAGTAAAAAGAAACACGTAAAAATTAAGAACAGATTTTATTTAACCCAATATATCCAAAATATTATCAATGAGATATTACTGAGATATTTACAGCTTTTTCAGTGCAGTAAGTCTTGGAAATCTGGTATATAGTTTACACTTAGCACATTTCAAATTGGACCTGTCACCTATTAAGTGCTCAACAGCAACATATGCCTACTGGCTACCATACTGGATGGAACAGAGCTAAAGCTACTCAAGCCCAAGGCATGTGTTTCTTCACACCAATTATAAATTCTAATTCTAGTCAGTCAGCATATGACCATGAACTGCTGGACAAGATTGCTCAGGTCAAAACCAAATGGAATTCATTTCAAAGACTGAGGGTCATTTATGTTTCAGACACTGTGTTAAGAGTTTTCAGATTGGGGTCGGGGGGAGGGGGGTTAGAGTGGAGAGTTTTGTTCATTTGTTTTTTGAGGGGAATGTGAGTGTGATAAAAGAGACAAATAAGTTTGGTCCCAATAAATTCTACTGCAGTACTGGGAAAAACTCAAAGCACATGCCCTAACAAAGGGAGAAAGGACCACATTAAGGATCAGCATATCTCTTAGCAGAACGAAGAGTGTGAAAGAAAGAATTCGGCTGTACCAAGTACAGGGCTCTTCAGAAGGAGACTTTTCACTGGCATTGAAATACTATCTTCAAAGAGTATTATAACACAGAACTGGACTCCAAAGTCAACTACACATTTAAGAAACAGAAAGTTTAACCTATTAAACTAGTGGTTTGTTTTAACCCATTAACCTAATTGTTTGTTTTTTAATTTTGTTTGTTTGTTTTTTTTTACTGTTTATCGTATAACATAACATTTACCATCTTAACCAATATTAAGCATATAGCTCATAGGTCTCAAGAACATTCACATTATTGTGCAACCATCACCACATCCGTCTCCAGAACTTTTCACTTTCTCAAACTGAAATTCTGTCCCCATTAAACAGTAACTCTACATTCCCATCTCCCCCAGCACCTGGCACCCCCATTCTCCTTTCTGTCTCTATGAATTTGACAACTCTAGGAACCTCATGGAAGTGGATCATACAGGATTTGTCCTGTGTCTGGCTTATTTCACTCAGCATAATGTCCTCCAGGTCCACCCATCTTGTTGCACCATTAACCTAATAGTCTGAATGTTATACGAATATTTTGTGTCTATGCAGAGAGCATTAAGAGGTATTTTAAAATTTAAAAACACTCTGCATACAAGAATGGGGACAAACTGGAAATACATATACCTAAATGTTAATAGTAATGGTGGGTCAATAATTTAATGCACATGTATGATTTTCAACTACAAAAAAATAAACAAAGTGGCAATAACTTTTTTCAAATTCAATTACATTTCACTTTAATTTCAATCCATTCACTTTTTTTTTGGCCGCACCCCACAACATGCAGAACTTCCCCAACCAGGGATTGAACCTGCACCCCTTGAAGCAGAAGCATGGGGTCTTAACCACTGGACCACCAGGGAAGTCCAATCCATTCACTTTTAAACCCATCCAAGCTCTTTTTCTTTCTCTAGAATCCTCATAGGCAGAGTAACCTTAGGCTGATAGAGCAAGAACAAATTAAACATAACCACAATAACTACATTTCATTTCAAGGAAACCTGGAAGTCATTTGTGAAACAAAGATCCCCTGAACGGTCAAAATCCCTCTGCTCTCAGGCATCTGAAGCATTTCCATAATGTTTAAGTAAGTAGGGGTCAAATGCATTACCCTTAACATCAGTATCTCTTAAAGCATCATACAGTAAGTTAGTGATAGATCTAAGACTATCTATCTCTAACTCTTCAAACTACAATGCAAGTAGAAGCATTAAGGCTGCTGGCCTCCTGGCCCTTGGTGCCTTTAAAAGGGAGTTTGGCCCTCACCCTATGATCTAACATATCACTTCCATTCACTGCTTATTTCAGAGTATTAACTTTTTCCAAAAATGTCATCTGTATACTGAAAGAGCTAAAGGAAGTAAGGGTAAATCACCCATGGCCTCCTCCCCCATAACCCTCTAGAATGTAAGGTCAATAAGGGCAAGGATCTTTGTTTTTTCCACTAATATATCCCTAGTACCATGAATATCCCAAACTGTTCACTTTATCCATTCTCCCAAGTCAGCGTGAGTTCATTAAGCAAGCACCTATTGAGTATCTCTACTACCATTATACCAGACCCTGAAAGAATATTTTTTAAATAGTTCCCATCTTTCAAAAGCTTAAAACCTAGCTGCAGAAATTACATGGATATAGGAAATACAACTGAGCAACAATTCAAGGAAGTAAACAATTGAGTGCAAAACTTCAAGCTACAAAGAAATAATGTAGAATGGTGTAGTATGAAATGGCCTTCAGCAAAGAGATGGGGGGTGGAAATGTGGGCCTTGAAGGAAGGGCAGGTTAGGTTTAAATAAGTAGGAAGGGAATTTCAATAACACAATGGACAATGTCTTACTGAAGGCATGAGCTCAGACTGGCCTGAGCAGGCAGAACAAACTGGAAGTGGAGAAAGTGAATACAACCTGGAATAAGACAACAGCAGTGGAGACAGAAAAGGAAAAATGCAATAAACCATCGTAGCACTTTCTCCACCTTAACTGCACATTGGAATCTCCTGGGGAACTTTTAAAAATACTGATGCCTGGAACTCAATTTGGTGATTCTGACTTAATTTGGGTACAACCTAGACATCAGGATTTCTAAAAGTTTCTTTTTCAGAAAAAGCTTTTTTTTTTTTTTTTTTTTGGCTGCGTTGGGTCTTCGTTGCTGCACATGGGCTTTCTCTAGTTGCAGTGAGCAGGCTTCTCATTGCAGTGGCTTCTCTTGTTGCGGAGCACCGGCTCTAGGCACGCGGGCTTTGGTAGCTGCAGCACACGGGCTCTAGAGCACAGGCTCAGTAGTTGTGGTGCACGGGCTTAGCTGCTCCGCGGCATGTGCGATCTTCCCGGACCAGGGCTTGAACCCGTGTGCCCTGCATTGGCAGGAGGATTCTTAACCACTGCACCACCAGGGAAGCCCCCCAGGGATTCTATGTGCATCCAAAGTTAAGAATCATTGCCTTATCCCACCAACTGTACATTCTGGAAAATAAAACTTTATTAAATTAAAAAATAAAAAAGAATCATTGCCTTAGAGGAAACACCAATGTAACTTGATAAGTGGCAACAAAGGATGAAGAAGGAAGGCTCAAGAAATTACAAGATTTATATTAAAGTATGTATCTATAAAAATCATGACATGACTGAGAGAATCCAGGAAATGAAAAAAAGTAAAAATATGTGAACCTTTCTGGATTTTACCACTCTGTCAACAAAGTTCTAAGTACTGAACCAGTTTTAATTAACCCAGACTGTCTCAATTCTCCACATACCATAATTATTTATCTAATATTTTTCAAAAGAAATAATCAAAACTTAAAAGTGAATCATTTTTTTAAAATCAAGGTAAAGCTCAATACAAAGATTATAAAATAAATACTCCATAAATTGCCTCAGGTTTTCCAGCTAGAAATAATCTCATCCTCCTTGCAGTCCCCATGGTATTTTAGTAGTACCTATGATGGCACTCCCAATAAATGTTCTGTAGAGATGCTGTATGTTTCAGAAGGGAGGGATCAGTGCCTCATTCCTCCTCTTACACAGTGCCCAGCAAACTACTCTGCAGATGACACATACTCAATATTAACTGAGTGACAGGAAGATACTGCAGGTTAAGTTCTGACTGTCACTGGAGGTTCTAAATGTTCTTGAATGTTTCATAAATAAGCAAAAACCTATCCCTAGTTGATTCTGCTTCTTGCAGACCCTTTTATCATTCTAAGCTTTCTTCAAATGTGCTTCATTGTCCTCCCCCTTTATCCTCACTCCATCACTTTTTGACAGGACACAGCCTGATCACTGTTATGTGAGTCAATTCAAGGAAACTAAATATTTTTTTTTTTTTTTTTTTTTTTTTGCGGTATGCGGGCCTCTCACTGTTGTGGCCTCTCCCGTTGCGGAGCACAGGCTCCGGACGCGCAGGCTCAGTGGCCATGGCTCACGGGCCTAGCCTCTCCGCGGCATGTGGGATCTTCCCAGATCGGGGCACGAACCCGTATCCCCTGCATCGGCAGGCGGACTCTCAACCACTGCGCCACCAGGGAAGCCCTAAATATTTTTATCTTTAGGAGAAATGTGTTCAGAAATCATCTTCTAAAATATATTTCTGAATACTGAGAGAATTTCTTTCAAAACCCCCACCATGGCCTCCCTGGTGGCGCAGCGGTTGAGAGTCCGCCTGCCGATGCAGGGGATGCGGGTTCGTGCCCCGGTCCGGGAGGATCCCATATGCCGCGGAGCGGCTGGGCCCGTGAGCCATGGCTGCTGAGCCTGCGCGTCCGGAGCCTGTGCTCCACAACGGGAGAGGCCACAGCAGTGAGAGGCCTGCGTACCGCAAAAAAAAAAAAAAAAAAAAAAAAAAAAACCCACCATAATCCTTAAATTTCAGCCTGACATCAATCACTGTTCTAGTTTTCACTTACATAATAAAATGTTATATAAGAGTGCTGTTATGGTCTCCATATCTTCAGTATAAATGAGTATCTCCCACCAATACTTACATCCATGGCACAAAATAGAAAGTACTATTTGTCTGGCATTCTGGGGAGAATCTAGGAGGTACCTCATGATCAGAGATGACTAGTCCAAGATCTGACCAACCCCAAGACTCAAGGAATATCTTTTAGACTGGTTAGGAAACTCTAGTATAGGGGAATGAGAACAGATTTATCACATACTCTTCCCCACAAAGGCTGTTTTTAAAGTGGTTTCCCAATCATAACTGCACTGGACACTTTCCTACCACTTCAGCACACGACGTAGATAACTGATTCACATACATGCCATGAGTCTTAGTTTCCCTGAGCCAGTCTTCAAATTATTCATTTTTTATATTTTCTGATTTTCAGGCTTATATATGGGTTTTTAAATGTGTCCCACATTTTCAATGTGACTTATCAACCGCTTCTTCCATTTGATTTAACCAAGTCTCTAATCTCATTTTTCTGAGGTAGACTGCATACGATCAAAACATGGCAATGGCTTAAAAAAATTCAATATGCTTCACTAATTTCACAATATGGTAGAAACCAGATAAACACAGGAAAGCATTCATCTTCACCCTAGGAATTCCATCATGACTCACCATTATATGTTCACTTATATAAGAATATAAGTGAACAAACAAGATGTATGGCAAATGAACAAATGAGAAAGCACCAAAGATCTTTTCGTGAAAACTATTAAATAGGGAAAAATCACTAGTGATAACTAATTTGCATTGTCCTTCTTCCCTTTAAAATGATTTTATATAATTTTTATTTAATTTATTCCTTCTTTGCCACAGTAAAATACTGCGTACAAGGTCTAAACTACACTAACCCTAAACCAGCATTAAATAACTGGAATGAAAGAAGTATTAGGGAAGGAAAAAAGAAGACATTAACAATACCGAAAAGAAATCAACAGATACAGTATTTTCTACGGCAAAAAAATTGTCAGGCATCCAATTTCACAGCACTGGTTTTTAAACACAAACCTTAAAAATTAAAAAACACAACTCAGTTCACCTAATATGGCTCTACTTGGCAATTACTTACTCTTATAGCACTGCACATGGCTCATTCAAATAACTTCATCAACTATGAATATTTTCAGCATTCCATTTTGCCCAAAATTAGATGGCCACCTACATGTGATAATGGAATTTTAGGGGTACTGAAGGTTACTATCCCTAGTAGACACATGCTGAAATATTTAGAGGCGAAGCAATACAATGTCTGCAACTTACTTTCAAATGTTTCATAAAAATAAAAAGGTTGTATATGTGTATATATACATATACATGCATATATTTATACACACAAATATGCACATGTGTTTACATGTTAATTGGTGAATCTAGATAAAGGGTAGATGGGTGTTCATTATATGATTTCTGTAAGTTTAAAATTTTTCACACCAAAAAGTTGGGCAGAAAGGGGGCACTACAGAAAGCCATTTATCCATTCCTTGAAAAATTTTACTCCACCCAAGAGTCAAGAAGCTAAAAACATATTTGACATATATAGTTAAAACATACTTGATATGTATAGTTAAAACATGTATAGTTAAAACACCTCTTAACATGTATAGTTAAGACCCAACAATTATTATGGAAAACTCCTGTTACTTCAAAGAAAAGTTCTGAAAAACACCTCAGATCCAATATCTGCTATAGAAAATTCCTCTTACTCACGTTGCCCATGTACTCCGAGAGCAGGTCCTGCAAGGCCTGGCGGACAGCATTACACTCTGCCACGATTCTCTCACGCCGGTCATCACGTGTGCAGGATGAATCAGCCATCAGGGCAGCCCCACTAATGATGCTTTCCAGGCGCTCCTCCAGGGAAGGCCTAAAGCGCTCCTCGCTGAAGCTCAAGGGGTCCACAATGATTTGTTTCTGCAAAGGAAACATTATTGAATGCTAGTGTAATCTCTATTCCCTCCAATATTCAAGAAGGTGAGGAAAGTGTTGATTAGGAACACCAATATATAACACAAAAATTTCAATGCCTGAAACAAAGTTATACTTCTTGGCAGATGAGGGGCATCCCACACAAGTTGGCCTATGGTGGATTACTTCTCAAAGACGACGCTGGAAGCAATACTATCCAGCGGAATAGGGCCTGAATAAGGTACGATACCACAAATGCAAAGAGAAATATGTCGGCATAAAAATCATGTTCACATTACTTAATCTGAACATCTAAAGGTCAGCCTATGCAGTAATAGTAAGTTACCAAATGAGAATTACAAGGAAAATAAACATTAGCACTCTTGTTCTTTTCTATGTACAGAGTATAAAACTGCTACACGACATTAGCAGAACTGTTTCACCACAAAAAATAAATAAAAACAAAACACTGACTTCTGTCTTCTAAGTTTCAGAAAGGAATGAGTTTATAATCAATTTCAATTTTCTTCATCTTATACATTTCATTAAAGCTTATAAACAATTCAGGCTCAAATTTATCCTGTTAATTCCAAACTAGAGACTTTCTTTGCTGAAAGACCTCCAGGTATTCTGTAAGAGATGACAGCAATCTGTCCCAACAAAGCCACTCTCTGAGATACAACTGCCTGCAAAAGAATAAATCCTTCCTCTGTCTTCCCTTCCCCTGACTCCACTTAAATCCAGCTTTACCACTGATGAGTGAGGTCAGGTCACAAGTAAGCTATAGGTTCTAGGTCAAACATCAACACCCCCAGGACAAGATCTACTGGCCTTCCTCAAACTTCTCCACTTGATACAATTTATCCTTACACCAATAAATGCGTGTACAAATATTTTGCCTTTAATTTTTCTTTATAAGAACTATGCTCTTATTGATCTCAGTTTAAATGCCAAGTTTTTTCTCTAAAAAAAGCTTGCCCTTTTCCAATAAGCACATGTCTTCTTTCCCTTCCAAAGAACCGTCAGTTTCAAAACTAAACATACAATTCCTTCGGTTTATTATTAACCTACATTTTAGCTGATTATTTTTTTACCAGATTAAGTTACTGCAGTATTTCTCTGGTCAAAACTGAATACACAACATCTTCTTCACAATGACCAACAGGAATGAAGAATGAATGGTCAAAGAATTTTAACATAGAGTCATAGAACTTCAACAGACCTGTAACCGTTTAGTCCAAACCTGTCATTTTATGAATGAAGTTTCACTAGAATCTTAAGAGGTTAAGTGACCTCTGATAGACATTACTCAACTTAGGGCAAAATGTAATCTGTACTGCCTTGAAGGGGGCAGTACCTAATACTGCCAAATTTGAAGGGGAAAAACAACAGTGCCAGTTAATTGTAAGATATATCTTAAGAATTTGCCATAAAGTCATTTAATGTTTAAGGCTCCAGGGTAAAAATTTAGTTCTAACATCATGGTCTTTAGGCTTAACACTGTCTTTACCCAAGACAAAGTAAAGGGGTGAGACAAAGGAAAGAAAAGTAAAGACCAGGAAAAACTGTTAAAATGCACTCCATTATATTGATTCTATACCTCAAAGCACTCCTGCTAATGAAAGGATGCTGGTCACCTGGAAGGCAATTTTCCCTTATGTTAATTAAAAAAATAATAATAACATAACAGTTGGTTTAAAAAAACAAACAAACAAAAAACCACTTTAAAAAAATCTTAAACTGCTGCCATCTACTGGAAGCCATGAGGCATTGTGGGTAGGCATTTAAAACCATAAAACACAACCCAAAAAATTAAGATTAAAGTTGATACATAGGATAGTGTGTACACAGAATATATATACAGAACAGATCTGGGGCATCATCTATAAAAGGTAGTTATATGGCATTATGCTAAGGAAGTATTTTCATCCTAAATTTGCTTCCACTTGATTAAATTTTGTCTATTATTTAGTCATTGAGAAGAGAAGTGTATCTAGGCAGACAAGTCAGATTAAGATGACAGCACTTCTGCTGTAGTCACTTATGATGTGTCTGTATCTCTCACTGACTGTGAGCCCCTGGAGGGCAGAGCCTAAGTGCGCTTTGCCTCTGTATCTCCCATAGCTTCATATCTACCAGAAGGTCAAAGTCTTGATTGAAATGAACCAAATTCATATCTTCACCAAAGAATGACCTCATAGGAAACACAAGTTGCATAAAAGAATTCAGAAGTTTAAAACTAAAAAAGAAAAGAGAAAGGAAGGGGAAGAGGAAGGGGAGGGGGAAGAAAAGATGAAATGCTTTAGGCCAAGTCAAGGTCAAGTAGACTGATAGTTCATAAAATTTCTTTCAACTTAGACTACAAATCTAAGTAGAAATTGAGCTTTCATGAGAAACCTTTATCACATTTCCCCAGAAATCTGTTAACTTTGAGGGATGGTCAAGAGCCTGTAGTTTCCTCCCAAGTATAACTTACATCAAAGTTATTGAGGGCATATGCCAGTTCTCCTCCTCCTCCACCCTGGTGCTGGGAGGCATCATCTGATGCAGTAGCCTGGGCTGCATTAGAAATGCCTGTGACCGCCTGCTGCAGCTGCTTATATATCAGGTCTCTGTTGGCCTTATAGGCTGCGACATCAGGGTGCTGTAGGCATGCCTGGGATGCAGTATAGAGGATTGGAATGTTTTTCTGCAGGATTCCTCTGGCTGCAGCCATCTGATCCCGATGGCCCATATCTTTCAGTTCCTACAAGAGTAAAACAAGAATATGGGTCCTACTCGTAAAAATTTGTCAGTGAATTCTGAAAAGTTAGAATTTCTACTAATTAGACAATATTTTCATTAACAGCCTGGCTTGAAAGTTCATCACAAAGGAGGCAGTATGGCTTAGTAGGTTAAGAGTTCAAACTTTTCCAAAACACATAGACCTGAATTTGAATCTCCAGCTCTAATTTTTACTATTATGATCCTATTTAAACTCTCCATCTTCAGTTTCACCTTCTGTAAAATAGGAGCAATAATATTACCTCTCTTACAACTGTCTTGAGGATTAAATGGAACAATGCATGTAAAGCATCTAGAACAGCACTAAATAAAAAACAAAACATAAAACTGACTAGCATCTTGATTACAACTTTATAAAGATGGATGTACCTATTCCAACCAAAATAGAAAAATCAGAGACACATTTAAACACAGTAAAACTTATTGAGGATTTCTTTTTTATTAACTTATAAAAGTTCACTGAAAGATTTTTATGAAATTTGGGATGGGATACCACAAGTATACACAAACTACGCAAACCAGCCAGGTGAGGATGTGGCAGGCTGTTCCCCCAAGTACAGAACATCTCCCCCCTCCCACATCCCAAAGACCACCTTAGGACCCGGATTATTAAGGCATAAAGCTGAGGCTCATGGACTCCATGACTTTAATCCAAAAGGTTTGTATTTCACTGTAATACTCTATAGATATGTAGTCTTAGGTGAAACTGTCCTTTTTCAATTTCCTCTACCCCATAATTATAATTCAGAGTTAAAAGGATTTGAGGTTCCTAACATGGTTTCAACTACCAGCATCTACTTGGTAAACCGGGTGAATATGCTAAGTGACAATTAAGTGATACCAATAATAAGCAAGATGGAAAGGGGGTATTTCTGGTACCCCTATGTTACTGCAATTACTCAGAGAAAACTAAGTCTTCAGTAAATGTGGATTGCCACCACAGAAGAGAAATATAAGTGATAACCATAACTGACCACCAACTGTTCCAACTCTATTTTACGTGTGATCCTAGAATTTCAATGTTAATGTCACCAACTGAATCCTAGAGTACAAATTTAAATGTTTTTAAAATGAGTATTACATGTACAAACAGTAAGAGAAAACTGACTTAGAAAGGCCAAAGTCAATTACTCAACTTAAAGTCTGACAGCTGTTTAATGGCTCATCTTTCTAAATGAGTTCCTGATTAAGCATTAGAACACCAAACCTCCTCCCTTTTCCTGAAACTTCATCTCACTATATGTTTTAGGTTTGCATCTTTATTCAAACCTTGTATAATATGACAGCTTACTTTTCCTCCTAGAATTCTTTTCTCATTTGGAATCTGAATTTGCAAGCAATAGCACACAGCACTCCAAATGCCCTGTAGCACCGTACATTAGGCTAAATATTCATAAACAGGACCCTGTGGATTTTGAGAATCAGTGATCATTTCAAGACTCAGGTTATGACAGGGGGTTGAGGCTCACACCATTATGCTTAAACAGCTGGTGCACATGTTCTGTATGGCATTTTCTAAATGTCTTGCCCTCATCACAATGTATCTTTGATAGACTTCTTTTTACAAGTACGGGGGATATATTTTAATCTACGATGAAAATGACAGCCACCATCGTTTGTCCTAACTGCTAAGGTGTTCTATTTTCTCTCTTTAGAATTGCTTTTGCCGTAGGACAAAGAAACTAGGTTTTGTTAAGATAGGAAAATAGACACTATCACAAGGCAGCACTACCTACTATAATAATGTTCAATCATAAGAATTCTTTTCAAGATATATAGTCCTGATAAGTAACCCAGATTAGTGAAAAAAAAGTGAGCTATCAGCAGTGTAATAGATTACTTAGAAAATTATAGAGTTCCTTGGTCTACTTTAGCCTTCATGATTCACCAATTTGACCAATCCAGTTATATTTCAAACAGACTCAGGAACAAACAGAAAACATAAAGTGGAAATGACCCCTTTCAACATAATCTGAACCAACGATCACAGGCAGTGACCAAGAAACAGAAGCTAAATTCTAAGCAATCCATAACACTTTCTAACCAAGACCTGGAAATTCAAGTGAAAGTTTCCTCTCATGTGCCTCTTAACAATGTAAAACTGTAGCCATAGGTACTTTTTTTTTTGGCCACACCGCACAGCATACAGAATCTTAGCTCCCCAACCAGGGATCGAACTCCATGATCCCCCCAGAGTCTTAACCACTGGACTGCTAGGGAAGTCCCCATAGATACTTTTGATCAGATGTCTTCTCTTGGATTCAAATGACTATACTTAAAGAAATGGTCCATGGTCAAACCCATCCAGTACAGGTGATTTACACATAAAACAGTGGCAGTACTATCCATTACCAATTTGTCTGTTCAGGCTTTCAGAAAAATAATCATGAAAGAGTTCACAGACTAGGTAAGAAGCACGACATTTTAACCAAACCTATTTCAACAAGCTCATGTACCTGGGTGGATAGATTGTAAACATCAAAGTATTCCATCTTTAGCATATTGGGGAGGCAGAGTTGACAATGTAAGGCAGAGGTAGTCCTCTTCACAGGAACCAGGGTGGATGCTGGCAGATCCTTACCTCTGCCATCTAATTCACCCTTACAGTCAAATAAGAGCCTGCAGCCTAATAGAAATTCAAAACTTCTAGTCAGCAAATAATATTCTAGCCCAAGAAAGTAACAGGTTATGGTCACACACAGAATCCCATTCCAGGATGGATCTGCAGTACAGCAAAATGGGTTATTCTCTCTTTAGTTAAACAAATATTTATTAACACTATTGTATCTAGGCAATGTTCTAGGCATTAGGGATTATAGTAGCAGTTTAAACAAAATCCCTGTCCTCTAGAGCCAGACAAGCCTAGGTTCAAAACCTGGCTCCACCACTTACTAGATGAATGTCCATGCCAAATTACTTAACCTCTCCATGCTACATACAGTTCCTTCACCTATAAAAACTAATATCTGATCAATTATAGGATCTACCTTATACTGTTTTTGTAAAAATTAAATTCATGTTTATCAAGGAACTGTAACAGTGTTTAGCACATAGTAAACACCTTTTTAAAGTTATTCATTATTATTTTCAGCAACATCCTCACCCCCACGCCACGTTGCAGAAAAACCTTAGAGACAAATAGGTAAATCCCAGAGTGCCTGTAGATCTCATAAGGTTCAACATTTCCTCACTGGGTGGCTGCTGCTTAAATGGTACAAGGGAGGCTAAAGCATCCAAGTACACACATCACATCCAAATACTGCTCTTGAGGAAACACCCTTTTTCTGGACTAGGGCTGCCTGCAAATATAAAAGGCTTGATGAGGAGGTAAATTATTACATACCACACCTGGGAAGAGAAGGAAAGGTCACAGGAGAAAACAGTCTAGGGTACTAAGCATACAGCAGTAGAGGAACTCTGCCAGAAAACACATATGCAAAATTGTGACCAGTAACTGAAGGAGGCCAATGGGCAGTATCTAAAAGAGAGAATGAAATTTCCACCAGGCTGGTACTTTAGGATAAAATGAGTTGAGTTTAATTCCCAAAAACAGCACTAGTTTATAGAAATATACACCAAGGCCCAGGCCCTATAAAAAGTCACTTTACGATCAGAAGGCACACAGGCACCCACAGCCAGCCTATTCAACAAATTCTACTATAGGAGGCTAAGGCTAAAGGTTAAAGAATTAGGTCCAAGGAAAACTATAAATGACCATGACATACTACAAACCCAAGACAAACTTTAAAATGTATCACTCAATATACCAGCAGAGGGACTTCCCTGGTGGTCCAACGGTTGAGAATCCACCTTCCAATGCAGGGGACGCGGGTTCAATCCCTGGTCTGGGAACGAAGATCCCACATGTCGTGGGGCAACTAAGTCTATGCACCACAACTAGAGAGCCCGAGTGCTGCAACTAAGACCCAACGCAGGCAAACAAACAAATAAATAAGTAAATAAATTAAAAAAAAAAAAGGTACCAGGAGAAAACAGATGGTAAAATCAAGCTGGGCAATTCAAAGATGGTTTATGGACTATGCTACAAACGGTATGGGCAAAGTACAGGAAAACCACAGGCTATTAGGGCACTTAGGCCCAGAGAGACAAAACGAGGCAGCAGTTACCAGAACCCAGGAAGTGAGGTGTGGGGAGAATACCACCCAAGAGAGGCTATGACTTTTAGCATCCCAGGGCAACCAGCAGGGAGGGATAAAACCCTATCCTCACTGTCCTTTGATCTCCTAATAGCGCTCCCAGTGGCCAACCCAACCAGAAGCCAGAGGGCAAAGAAGCCCCTGGATGCAGTCCAGACAGGTCAGGTCCCTGGGGCAGAGAGCAGGGTGACCAAGGGCAGAAAACAGACATGGAGGTGCTAACAGAAGATCATCTGGCATGTTAACTAATAATTTCAAGATTTTTATGACATCTTATTTTGTAAATGTTTGAAATTCTCTTTTTTAAAAAAAAATACATCAGGGATTATGAAGGAACTCTTCATGGATTCATGGCACAATGAATTAAAACTCAGGCAGCATTACTTTCCAGTAAGTTTCTCCAGTAGTATACAAAATTCTGGACTATTATTCTGTTTATCTCAAGAACATCATCAATTTACTTATTCCACCATTTTGCAAAGATATGCAACAGTGTCAGTCTAAATGTTCTCACTTTCCTCAAATAATAGTAAGTCTTGGGGCTTCCCTGGTGGCGCAGTGGTTGAGAGTCCACCTGCTGATGCAGGGGACACGGGTTCGTGCCCCGGTCCAGGAAGATCCCACATGCCACGGAGCGGCTGGGCCCGTGAGCCATGGCCGCTGAGCCTGCGCGTCTGGAGCCTGTGCTCCACAACAGGAGAGGCCACAACAGTGAGAGGCCCACATACCGAAAAAAAAAAAAAAAAAAAGTAAGTCTTCATAAGTCAAAATCAGACTAGGTTTTAATACAGTAAGACTATTCACCAAACTTTATTTTTTAAATATAACTAACATTCATTTCACATATTCAAAAGAGAACTTATATCAAGAATGTTAAGTAAAATAAATTGTGAACATAATTTGGCCAGCTTGCCATATTTATAAAATTACCATACTATCATACAACAAATTCTTCTTCGGATCAGTCAGCCCCAGCAAAAAGAAAAAAACTCTCTTGCACTATTGGTGGGAATGTAAATTGATACAGCCACTATGGAGAACAGTATGGACGTTCCTTAAAAAACTAAAAATAGAATTACCATATGACCCAGCAATCCCACTACTGGGCATATACTTAGAGAAAACCATAATTCAAAAAGACACATGCACCCCAATGTTCACTGCAGCACCATTTACAATAGCCAGGTCACGGAAGCAACCTAAATGCCCACTGACAGACGAATGAATAAAGAAGATGTGGTACACATATACAATGGAATATTACTCAGCCATAAAAAGGAAAGAAATTGGGTCATTTGTAGAGACGTGGATGGATCTAGAGACTGTCATACAGAGTGAAGTAAGTCAGAAAGAGGAAAACAAATATCATATATTAACGCACATATGTGGAACCTAGAAAAATGGTACAGATGAACCAGTTTGCAGGGCAGAAACAGAGACACAGATGTAGAGAACAAACGTATGGACACCAAGGGGGGGAAGTGGCAGGGTATGTGTGTGTGATGAATTGGGAGATTGGGACTGACATATATACACTAATGTGTACAAAATGGATACCTAATAAGAACCTATAGAATTCAAAAATTCAAAAAGAAAAAACTACTTGTGTTTATGTGATGGAAATATAAGCCAACACAAGGACAAATGATAAAAGCACACTGAGCCTACACTAACTAAATTACTCAGGCAATACAACAAATCTAGCTATATTATCATGTGTAATATTAAGTACTGGAAATGTAAAACCAGGATCTCATATGTACAGATTCAATCTGATCACACCTTACAGCTTAAAATATGAGCAGTAACTACTATTCACCAACTGCCCACTGCTGAGGGCCTACTGAATGTCTGGCACTATATTAAATACTTCACACACATTCTTTAATTTAATTCTCTCAACCCTGTGGGGTAGAATTTTATACTAATGTAAATGTAACAAAATGAAAGCTGAAGTCTCCAAAGCTGAGGCTGTCATATATTGGACATTTACAGTATTGACCCCATGTTCCTCATGCCTGAACTCCTCAGAGTTCTTGCTGAATGTTCCTATTCTCAGGAAGGCTACCCCTGTCACAGACAAGAAGGCAGATCTTCATTACTCTGAGTCAGATAGAGTTAACTGCTTTCCTCTTACCAATGATTAGTAAGGAATGGGTATGTTATACAATCCATATTTAGGGCAAATCTGTTAGAGGCTTCTAGATCATTTGCTTATAACGAGAGACATATGGAAGAAACGGTCCTTTTTTTTCTCACTGGACATATTGATGCGTGCAAATGTCATATCTAGAGCTTCTACAGCCATCCAGTGCCAGGCACATTGAAGATGGCAGTGCTGGAAAATGTCAAGAAACTGGATGCTTGATGATACTGCAAAGCCTTTAAATTTAACAACCCTGAACTCACTTAACCTAACTTGGGGCTTCTAATTAGTGAGAATATAAACCCCTCAATGTTCAAGCAGTTTTGGAGCTGGGTGTTCTGTAAACTGCAGCATAAACTATTTTAACCAATACAGGTATTGGCTAACAATAATAAGAATTCGGGACTTCCCTGGTGGCACAGTGGTTAAGAATCCGCCTGCCAATGCAGGGGACACGGGTTCGAGCCCTGGTCCAGGGAGATCCCACATGCTGCAGAGCAACTAAGGCCGTGAGCCATAACTACTGAGCCTGTGCGGCACCACTACTGAAGCCCGTGCGCCTAGAGCCCGTGCCCCGCAACAAAAGAAGCCCGAGCACCACAACAAAGAGTAGCCCCTGCTCGCCGCAACTAGAGAAATCCCGCGCACAGCAACAAACACCCAACGCAGCCAAAATTTAATTAATTAATTTAAAAAAAAAATAAGAATTCGTCTTCTCAGTGCTCTTTAAAAATAAGAATAGCACAAGCTTGACCAAGACTATGGAACATTTTAAGAGCTGGATGGTGACACATGCATGCCCCCTAAGGAACACACATCTAACACACAGCATCCAGGAAGGGCACAGGGAAGAGTTCAAGCACCCCAACAGCAAAATGCCAAAGAGGTAGCAAAGGCTGGAAAAATAAGAACACTGATCCACATACCACACAACACAAATTCCTAACACTATGAAAACTACTTGAATGGTAAGAAACACTTTAAAAGTTACAAAATATGGAGGGGGAGGTACCTTCTGGTATAGAAGTAATTCCAATATGTTTTGACTGGTTTAAGGTTTTTAAAAGTTTGAATTAAACTCCACCACCAACTCAAGTTCATCCTTGAACACACAGAACAAAAGCCCATCACTTCTCCAGACACTATCACAAACTGCTAAGCTACCTAAAGTAAAATTTTCACAGGAATCAAAATAGGAGCAAAACATGAATACAACTTAATACTAACTTTACTAACAATACTGAAAGGACACATCATAAACTAAATATTTTAATGGAACTATATTAGCAGAGAGAGATATTGGTACCTTTTGAAAACTTAGGTAAAATCGATTTTTCCCACTAGGTAATAATATAAACAACTTAAATGTATCCCCAAATCATGGTTGTACCTGTTGTCTTTTGGCTGCCATAATGTTCAACTTATCCACTTCAGGTTTCAGGGCCTTATATTGTATTCCCAAGTCCTGTTCAGTGCCAGCATTCCTCAGTTTCAAGATACCGTCTTCTACCTATAAAACACACACCCCCAAAAGAAAAATTCTCAACAATACAAGTCTGTACATAAAGAAGATCTAGAATTTTTTATTCCTTTCGACAGCTACTCACATAGCAATCCAAACTTCCTCTTCAATTTACATGGCCCTCAAACATTTGAGCAGCTACTACATGGGAGTTTTATGGGAGGTGGGGAAGGACAGCATTATTGTGACTTCCATCTAAAAGGATACAATTTAACATATCTTGATTTCTCAACTCTGGAACTCTGCTGGTACAAGGAAATGTTTAATCACTACCACAAAAAGGGAAGGAGTCAAAACAAAACCTATTCTGCAAATTCTTTATTAGAACAAAGACAACACAGGTTCACAGAAGAGCCAGTATGATGTTCACTTGGAACAGAGGAGTGAGTGGAAATTAAAAACATTCCTGGTCCATTTAGGTAAACCAAGTTCAAAACCAAACCAAACTCTAAGAAATGTTGAACTAAGTATGGCCAGCAGCAGCCTCGCTGTGATAGAACAAATTACAGACGTAGGCCTATACTTACAACTTTCAGCTGAACAAGTAATTTGTAGACATCTGCCATGTCAGCCAAAATAAGCAGCCGGGTAACAGCAGAGAGCAAAGCTCGAGCTGCCCGAACCATGTTGCCACGCTTCACGGAAGAGCAGGGATCATCTGCAAACTCTCCAGCAGCACTCTTCATCAAATCGCCTGTTTCACAGAACAGAAAAACAAACTCAGCAGAATGAACCAAATAACTGGTCTACATTTTTAAAAAATAAAAATAATTCAAACTTTGTATATTTCATGGGCAGAATTTAGTTTAAGGATTTTTTTTGTTGTCTTTTTGGTTTTGTTTTCTAGCCGTCCCTAAGAAAAGCACCTTCATACATTCCTGGTAAAAGCACAATATCTAGAAAGTGATTTAGCACTATGTACCAAGAGCCTTAAAAATACTTCTTTCCATTGATCTAATAATACTCCTTTCCAAGAAGGACCATTATATGTATCCTAATGGAAAAAAAAAATTCAAGATCTGAATGGGAGAAAAAAATGGATCTAATGCAATCTACCCTCACATCCACAGAATGATACAGAAACACAGCAACCATTATGTAGGACCATTATACTTCATTAACCATCACAACTACCTAATGCATATAGCTCAAACAGAAACTCACTGGTATGTTCAGTCACTGACTCATTCATTTTCCTCATAGCAAAACACTTCCAACAGCTCAAATGCTCAACCAAGCATCTAGTTAAGTAAATTATGGTAAAGCCTACAATTGACTATTATGCAAATATTAACACATATATGGGAAAAAATGTTAAAGCTTATGATGAAATCTTAAGCAGAAAAAAAAAGATGAAATGATAAATGTACGTAATCTGTGTTTAAAAAAATACAGAAAAGGGGCTTCCCTGGTGGCGCAGTGGTTGAGAGTCCACCTGCCAATGCAGGGGACACGGGTTCATGCCCCGGTCTGGAAGGATCCCACATGCCGCAGAGCGGCTGGGCCCGTGAGCCACGGCCGCTGAGCCTGTGCGTCCGGAGCCTGTGCTCCACAACGGGAGAGGCCACAACAGTGAGAGGCCCGCGTACCGCAAAAAAAAAAAAAAAAAAAAAAAAGAACAGAAAAGACTGGAGTCAAAAGACAAATAGGGACTTCCCTGATGGTCCAGGGGTAAAAAATCCGCCTTCCAATGCAGGGGACGTGGGTTTGATCCCTGGTCAGGGAACTGAGATCCCACATGCCGTGGGGCAACTGAGCCCGTGCGCCACAACTATTGAGCTCAAGCACCTCAACAAGAGAGCCCAAGTGCCACAAACCAGAGTCCAAGTGCCCTGGAGCCCGCACGCCACAACTAGAGAGAGAAAACCCACACACCACAACTTGAGAGAAGCCCACGGGCCGCAAAGAAAGATCAGCATGCCTCAAGGATGATCCCGCATATGGCAACTAAGACCCGATGCAGTCAAAAAAATAAAATAAATAATTTTTTTTAAAAAGACAAATAATAGTTATACTAGGTTACAATCTGACTCTTTACATTATTCTGTACTTATGAAAACATTTTCTATAACAGGTATTATATCCATAATTTCTAAAATTAGGCTAAAAACGTATATTTTACTATAGTTATTAGGAATATCCAACTTATACAATCCCAGCTTCAACAATGCTAAGAAGTTACTTATAACATTTCCTAGAAACTTGTAAAATAACTTATTCTTTTTTGTTATGTGTTTCTAATAATAATCATTTAAGGTGCCTATCGTTTCTCTTTTCTTATAGCTGAAAGCAACTGTAGGGCCAGGGCTGTGTCTGTTCCACCAGTTATACTGACAGTGCCTCTATGGTGACTATCTTTGGATTCCTGGAAAATTACTCCCTCCCTTGGCTGAACATGTCCACTTCAGATTAAAGCCTAAAGGCTATTCACTCTCTCAACTCTTCCACAAATGTAAAAAAAGTGCACTATCAAGAAGCCTAGCTACTTCGTTTTTTTTTTTTTAATTTATTTATTTTAGGCTACGTTGGATCTTTGTTGCTGTGTGCAGGCTTTCTTTAGTTGTGGCAAGTGGGGGGCTACTCTTCGTTGCGGTGCGCGGGCTTCTCACTGCAGTGGCTTCTCTTGCTGCGGAGAACTGGCTCTAGGCACACAGGCTTCAGTAGTTGTGGCTCGCGGGCTCTAGAGTGCAGGCTCAGTAGTTGTGGTGCACAGGCTTAGATGCTCCACGGCATGTGGGATCTTCCCGGACCAGGGATCGAACCCGTGTCCCCTGCATTGGCAGGCGGATTCTTAACCACTGTGCCATCAGGGAAGTCCTAGAAGCCTAGCTACTTCTGAAGAGACCTACCGAATTTCTCCTAGCTATCAAATTTAGTTGCAGAATGTGAGATTAGGGGGAAAAAGTTAAATTCACCCTCAGATTCATATATTAATTAAACTAAGAAGCACAATATAGTATTAAGAGCAAAGACAAGCTCTGCGTATTTGTCAGGTCAGAAATAACTCACAATGAAGAATTTCATAGCTAAAAGTTTTCCTGGATCTAAGATACAGACATATGACAATTACGTGGATACTTAACAAAAATGTTATTTTATGGTACTTAAAAAGACAGAGCTCAGGGCCTCCCTGGTGGCGCAGTGGTTGAGAGTCCGCCTGCCAATGCAGGGGATACGGGTTCGTGCCCCGGTCTGGGAGGATCCCATATGCCGCGGAGCGGCTGGGCCCGTGAGCCATGGCCGCTGGGCCTGCGCGTCCGGAGCCTGTGCTCCGCAACGGGAGGGGCCACAACAGTGAGAGGCCCGCATACCGCGAAAAAAAAAAAAAAAAAAAAAAAAAAAAAAAGACAGAGCTCAGCCATTCATTTATTTATTCAACAAATATTTGAGCACCCACTATACATTAAAAGCCAGCGATATAGTGCTCAAGAAACAGCCCATGTCCTCATGGAGCTCTATGGAGGGGGGAAGACAGACAAGCAAACAATTAAAAGCTGATTAAGACAAGGCATCTATACTCAAATGGCCCACAAATTACGGAATGCAGTCAAAATTACAATAGTACTGTGGACAAGGTGCTATGGGAATATATCAGGAAAAGTTATTTACTCATGTAAGAAGTTGTCCCTAAAGCCTTGCAGAAAAAGATATTTGCCTAATATTAATTTTAAGCAAGGAATATTAAATAAGAAATATTGGCCTTATACAGTAAAAAGAATTCCACCTATTTATTGAGAGCATATTACACACTAAAGCAAACAAATAAATCCAGTGCCAGGGATATGAAGCTGAGCAAGACTTACCTCTGCTTTCAAATGGTTTATAAACCAGAAAATAAGAAAGTGATCATACAGAAATTATGTGGCATTTTTAACATACGAGCTTTAAGAAAGGCACAAAGTAGCATAGGGTCAAAAAAGGAAACACTAAACGACCAGTTTGGGGTATAAGTGAAATGCCAACAAGAGTTTTATTGAAGACACGGTGCTCTGAGATGGACTCTACCCTCAAAGGATAGGAAGAACTTGGGGCAGTAGAGTTAAGGGAGCTGGCACCTCAAGCAAAAGGAACAGCAACACAGTAATATCTAATATTTATTGAATGCCCACTCCATGGCACTACGCATATTTTATTTAATCCTATGAACCACCTAGAAAGTAGGTGGTATTAGCCCTTCTTTACAAACGAGATAACTAAAGCTTAGACAAGTTAACTAACTTAATAGTAACTAACTTAACTTGATTAAGTTAGTTACTATTTCACCTAATAGTAAATGAGAGAGACAGGATTTGTAATGCTTAATGCCTATGTTCTTAGAACCACTTAACAAGCTGGGTATACAATAAAAAGGCATGTTTGAGGGCTAAGTTCTCTAGTCTAACTTGGAAGTAAAGGATGTGTATAGAAGCATCAGATGATGGGGGGGTGGGTATGATGATGGGTAGAAAGGCCATGGACAAACAGAGTACAAAGAAGAATCCCTGAGCCAAAGAGGGAAATCAAGGTCAACCTAACAAAAGCATATATAATAAACCTGGCCAGTGATATAGGTCAGAAAGCCACAGTAAGAGCCCAGGAAAGAACAGTAGTAAATTATAAATGCAGGGGTCAAATGATATGATAACCTTTGATTATTAAGAGGGAGGGAGGGAATTCCCTGGCAATCCAGTGGTTAAGGACTCCACACTTTCACTGCCAAGGGCCCGGGTTCAATCCCTGGTTGGGGAACTAAGATCCCACAAGCTGGGTGGCACGGCTAAAAATAACAAAAAAAAAGTAAGGGAAAAGAAAGCATGGTGGAAGATTACTTAAAGGTTTCAAGGGGGCTTCCCTGGTGGCGCAGTGGTTGAGAGTCCGCCTGCCAATGCAGGGGATACAGGTTCGTGCCCCGGTCCGGGAGGATCCCACATGCCATGGAGCGGCTGGGCTCGTGAGCCATGGTTGCTGAGTCGGCACATCCGGAGCCTGTGCTCTGCAACGGGAGAGGCCACAACAGTGAGAGGCCCGCGTACCGCAAAAAAAAAAAAAAAAAAAAAAAAAAGGTTTCAAGGTACAGCTGTCCTGAGATGGAGAGGAGGGCCAGGGCATACTATATGTGTGGACACGAACTGGGGAAGATTTAAAAAAAAAAAAAAAAAAAGCTGCAGCCCTTGAGACTGTGGCTTTAGGAGTAAGGGAAAGAAGACTCTGTGACAAGAGAAACAAAGAGACACAAGATGACAAACTGTCTAAAACAAGAAAATAAGCATTTGCAAAGGAAAGTGGTCAACAAAATCAAATATATACATATAAATCACTGGAATAGAATTGAGAATCCAGAAATACACTAAATTAATTTTCAACAAGGCTGCCAAGACCATTCAATAGGGGAAAAACAGTGTTTTTAACAAATAGTGCTGGGACAACTGAATATCCACATGAAAAACAATGAAGTTGGACCCCTACCTCATGCCATATACTTTCAAAATAGATCAAAACCAAATGTAAGAGCTACAATTATAAAACACTTAGAAGAAAACACTGATAAAGTCTTCAAGAACTCTGGTTAGGCAATGGTTTCTTAGCTATGACACCTAAAGTGTCATATACAATAAAAAAAGATAAAAACTGGACATCATCAAAATTAAAAATTTTTGTGCTTCTAAGGACACTATCAAGAAAATGAAAAGAATGGGAGAAAATTTTTGAAAACCATATATCTGATAAGGATCGACTATCCACATTATATAAAGAAGTCTTAAAATCAACAATAAAAAGACAAATAATCCAATTTAAAATAGGCAAAGGAATTATACCACACCTCTCCAAAGAAGATATATAAATGGCTAATAAGCACATGAAAAGATGCTCAACCTCATTTGCTATAAGGGCAATGCATATCAAAATCACTAAATATAATCATTCAAGAATGAAGGCAAGGAGATTGGTTCAAGATGGAGGAGTAGAAGGACGTGCTCTCACTCCCTCTTGTGAGAACACCAGAATCACAACTAACTGCTGAACAGTCATCAACGGGAAGACACTGGAACTCACCAAAAAAGATACCCCACATTCAAAGACAAAGGAGAAGCCACAATGAACCAGTACGAGGGGCGCAATCACAATAAAATCAAATCCCAAAACTGCTGGGTGGGTGACTCACAAACTGGAGAACACTTATACCACAGAAGTCCACCCACTGGAGTGAAGGTTCTGAGCCCCATGTCACGCTTCCAAACCAGGGGGTCCGGCCACAGGAGGAGGAATTCCTAGAGAATCAGACTTTGAAGGCTAGCAGAATTTGATTGCAGGACTTCGACAGGACTGCGGAAAACAGAGACTCCACTCTTGGAGGGCACACACAAAGTAGTGTGTACATAAGGACCCAGGGGAAGGAGAAGTGACCCCAGGGGAGTCTGAACCAGACCTACCTGCTAGTGTGGGACGGTCTCCTGCAGAAGTGGGGGGGTGGCTCCATCTCACCATGAGGAAAAGGACAGTGGCAGCAGAAGTTCTGGGGAGTACTCCTTGGCATGAGCCCTCCCAGAGCCTGCCATTAGCCCCACCAAAGAGCCCAGGTAGGCTCCAGTGCTGGGTTGCCTCAGGCCAAACAACCAACAGCGAGGGAACCCAGGCCCAATCATCAGCAGTCAAGTGGATTAAAGTTTTACTGAGCTCTGCCCACCAGAGCAAAACCCAGTTCTACCACCAGTCCCTCCCATCAGGAAACTTGCACGACTCTTAGACAGCCTCATCCACCAGAGGGCAGAGAGCAGAAGCAAGAACTACAATCCTGCAGCCTGTGGAACAAAAACCACATTCACAGAAAGATAAGACAAGATGAAAAGGCAGAGGGCTACATACCAGATGAAGGAACAAGATAAAACCCCAAAAAAACAAGTAAATGAAGTGGAGACAGGCAACCTTCCAGAAAAAGAATTCAGAATAATGATAGCGAAAATGATCCAGGACCTTAGAAAAAGAATGGAGGCAAAGAGCAAGAAGATGCAAGAAATGTTTAACAAAGACCTAGAAGAATTAAAGAACAAACAAACAGAGATGAACAATACAATAACTAAAATGAAAACTACACTAGAAGGAATCAATAGCAGAACAACTGAGGCAGAAGTACGGATAAGTAACCTGGAAGACAGAATGGTGGAATTCACTGCCGCGGAACAGAAGAAAGAAGAAATAATGAAATGAAGACAGCCTAAGAGACCTCTGGGACAACATTAAACACAACAACATTCGCATTATAGGGGTCCCAGAAGGAGAAGAGAGAGAGAAAGGACCTGAGAAAATATTTGAAGAGATTATAGTCGAAAACTTCCCTAACATGGGAAAGGAAATAGCCACCCAAGTCCAGGAACTGCAGGGAGTCCCATACAGGATAAACCCAAGGAGAAACACACCTAGACACATAGTAATCAAATTGGCAAAAATTAAAGACAAAGAAAAATTATTGAAAGCAACAAGGGAAAAACAACAAATAACATACAAGGGAACTCCCATAAGGTTAACAGCTGATTTCTCAGCAGAAACTCTAAAAGCCAGAAGGAAGTGGCATGGTATACTTAAAGTGATAAAAGGGAAGAACCCACAACCAAGATTATTCTACCTGGCAAGGATCTCATTCACATTCCATGGAGAAATCAAAAGCTTTACAGACAAGCAAAAGCTAAGAGAATTAGCATCAACAAACCAGCTCAACAACAAATGCTAAAGGAACTTCTCTAAGTGGGAAACACAAGAGAAGAAAAGGACCTACAAAAACAATTAAGAAAATGGTCATAGGAACATACATATCGATAATTACCTTAAACGTGAATGGATTAAATGCTCCAACCAAAAGACACAGGCTTGCAGAATAGATACAAAAATAAGACCCATATATATGCTGTCTACAAGAGACCCACTTCAGACCTAGGGACACATACAGACTGAAAGTGAGGGGATGGAAAAAGATATTCCATGCAAATGGAAATCAAAAGAAAGCTGGAGAAGCAATACTCGTATCAGATAAAATAGACTTTAAAATAAAGAATGGTACAAGAGACAAGGAAGGACACTACATAATGATCAAGGAATCAATCCAAGAAGAAGATATAACAATTATAAACATATATGCACCCAACATAGGAGCACCTCAATACATAAGGCAACTGCTAACAGCTATGAAAGAGAAAATCGACAGTAACACAATAATAGTGGAGGACTTTAACACCTCACTTACACCAATGGACAGATCATCCAAAATGAAAATTAATAAGGAAACACAAGCTTTAAATGACACAATAGACCAGATAGATTTAACTGATATTTATAGGACATTCCATCCAAAAACAGCAGATTACACTTTCTTCTCAAGTGCACACAGAACATTCTCCAGGATAGATCACATCTTGGGTCACAAATCAAGCCTCAGTAAATTTAAGAAAACTGAAATCATATCAAGCATCTTTTCACACCACAGCACTATCATATTAGAAATCAATTACAGGGAAAAAAACGTAAGAAACACAAACACATGGAGGCTAAACAATATGTTAATAAATAGCCAAGAGATCACTGAAGAAATCAAAAAGGAAATCAAAAAATACCTACAGACAAATGATAATGAAAACACGATGATCTAAAACCTATGGGATGCAGCAAAAGCAGTTCTAAGAGGGAAGTTTATAACTATACAAGCCTACCTCAACAAACAAGAAACATCTCAAATAAACAATCTAACCTCACACCTAAAGGAACGAGAGAAAGAACAAAACCCAAAGTTAGCAGAAGGAAAGAAACCATAAAGATCAGAGCAAAAATAAATGAAATAGAAGCAAAGAAAACAACAGCAAAGATCAATATAACCAAAAGCCGGTTCTTTGAGAAGATAAACAAAATTGATAAACCATTAGCCAGACTCATCAAGAAAAACAGGGAGAGGACTCAAATCAGGAAAATTAGAAATGAAAAAGGAGAAGTTACAACAGACACCACAGAAATACAAAGCATCCTAAGAGACTACTACAAGCAACCCTATGCCAATAAAATGGACAACCTGGAAGAAATGGACAAATTCTTAGAAACGTATAAGCTTCCAAGACTGAGCCAGGAAGAAATAGAAAATACGAACAGACCAATCACAAGTAATGAAATTGAAACTGTGACTAAAAATCTTCCAACAAACAAAAGTCCAGAACCAGATGGCTTCACAGGTGAATTCTATCAAACATTTAGAGAAGAGCTAACACCCATCCTTCTCACACTCTTCCAAAATATATAAGAGGGAGGAACACTCCCAAACTCATTCTATAGGGCCACCATCACCCTGATACCAAAACCAGACAAAGATACTACAAGAAAAGAAAGTTACAGACCAATATCACTGATGAATATAGATGTAAAAATCCTCAACAAAATACTAGCAAACAGGGCTTCCCTGGTGGTGCAGTGGCTGAGAGTCCGCCTGCCGATGCAGGGGACACGGGTTTGTGCCCCGGTCCGGGAGGATCCCACATGCCACGGAGCAGCTGGGCCCGTGAGCCATGGCCGCTGAGCCTGTGCGTCCGGAGCCTCTGCTCCGCAACGGGAGAGGCCACGACATTGAGAGGCTCGCATATCGAAAAAAGACAAAAAGAAAAAAAAAAAGAAAATACTAGCAAACAGAATCCAACAATATATTAAACGGATCATACACCATGATCAAGTGGGATTTATCCCAGGGATGCAAGGATTCTTCAATATATGCAAATCAATCAATGTGATACACCATATTAACAAACTGAAGAATAAAAACCATATGATCTTCTCAATAGCTGCAGAAAACACTTTTGAGAAAATTCAACACCCATTTATGATAAAAACTCTCCACAAAGTGGGCATAAAAGGGAACCTACTTCAACATAATAAAGGCCATATACAACAAACCCACAGCAAACATTCTCAATGATGAAAAACTGAAAGCATTTCCTCTAAGATCAGGAACAAGACAAGGATGTCCACTCTCACCACTATTATTCAACATAGTTTTGGAAGTCCTCGCCATGGCAATCTGAGAAGAAAAAGAAATAAAAAGAATACAGGGCTTCCCTGGTGGCACAGTGGCTGGGAGTCCGCCTGCCAATGCGGGGGATGTGGGTTCGTGCCTCGGAACAGGAGGATCCCACATGCCGCGGAGCGGCTGGGCCTGTGGGCCATGGCTGCTGGGCCTGCGCATCTGGAGCCTGTGCTCCGCAACGGGAGAGGCCACAGCAGTGAGAGGCCCGCGTACCGCCAAAAAAAAAAAAAAAGAAAAAAAGAATACAAATTGGAAAAGAAGTAAAACTGTCACTGTTTGCAGATGAGACAATACTATACATAGAGAATCCTAAAGATGCCACGAGAAAACTACTAGAGCTAATCAATGAACTTGGTAAAGCTGCAGGGTACAAAATTAATACACAGAAATCTCTTGCATTCCTATATACTAATGATGAAAAATCTGAAAGAGAAATTAAGGAAACACTCCCACCTACCATTGCAACAAAAGGAATAAAATACCTAGGAATAAACCTACCTAGGGAAACAAAAGACCTGTATGCAGAAAACTATAAGACACTGACGAAAGAAATTAAAGATGATGCCAACAGGGCTTCCCTGGTGGCGCAGTGGTTGAGAGTCTGCCTGCCGATGCAGTGGACATGGGTTCATGCCCTGGTCCGGGAAGATCCCACATGCCGCAGAGCGGCTAGGCCCGTGAGCCATGGCCGCTGAGCCTGCGCGTCCAGAGCCTGTGCTCCGCAACGGGAGAGGCCACAGCAGTGAGAGGCCCGCATACCACAAAAAAAAAAAAAAAGATGATGCCAACAGATGGAGAGATATACCATGTTCTTGGATTGGAAGAATCAATATTGTGAAAATGACTATACTATCCAAAGCCATCTACAGATTCAATGCAATCCCTATCAAATTACCAATGGCATTTTTTACGGGAACTAGAACAAAAAATCTTAAAATTTGTATGGAGACACAAAAGACCCCGAACACCCAAAGCAGTCTTGAGGGAAAAAAGCGGAGCTGGAGGAATCAGACTCCCTGACTTCAGACTATACTACAAAGCTACAGTAATCAAGACAATATGGTACTGGCACAAAAACAGAAATATAGATCAATGGAACAAGACAGAAAGCCCAGAGATAAACCCACACACCTATGGCAAACTAATCTATGACAAAAGAGACAAGGATATACAATGGAGAAAAGACAGGCTCTTCAATAAGTGGTGCTGGGAAAACTGGACAGGTACGTGTAAAAGAATGAAATTAGAACACTCCCTCACACCATACACAAAAATAAACTCAAAATGGATTAGAGACCTAAAGTAAGACCGGACACTATAAAACTCTTAGAGGAAAACATAGGAAGAACACTCTTTGATATAAATCACAGCAAGATCTTTTTTGATCCACCTCCTAGAGTAATGGAAATAAAAACAAAACTAAACAAATGGTACCTAATGAAACTTAAAAGCTTCTGCACAGCAAACGAAACCATAAACAAGACGAAAAAACACCCCTCAGAATGGGAGAAAATATTTGCAAACGAATCAACGGACAAAGGATTAATCTCCAAAATATATAAACAGCTCATGCAGCTCAATATTAAAAAAACAAACAACCCAATCCAAAAATGGGCAGAAGACCTAAATAGACATTTCTCTAAAGAAGACATACATATGGCCAAGAAGCACATGAAAAGCTGCTCAACATCTCTAATTATTAGAGAATGAAAATGAAAACTACAATGAGGTATCACCTCACACCAGTTAGAATGGGCATTATCAGAAAATCTACAAACAACAAATGCTGGAGAGGGTTCGGAGAAAAGGGAACCCTCTTGCACAGTTGGTGGGAATGTAAATTGGTACAGCCACTATGGAGAACAGTATGGACGTTCCTTAAAAAAATAAAAATAGAATTACCATATGACCCAGCAATCCCACTACTGGGCATATACCCAGAGAAAACCATAATTCAAAAAGTCACATGCACCCCAATGTTCACTGCAGCACTATTTACAATAGCCAGGTCATGGGAGCAACCTAAATGCCCATCAACAGATGAATGGATAAAGAAGATGTGGTACATATACAATGGAATATTACTCAGCCATAAAAAGAACAAAATTGGGTCATTTGTGGAAACGTGGATGGATCTAGAGACTGTCATACAGAGTAAAGTAAGTCAGAAAGAGATAAACAAATATCGTATATTAATGCATATATGTGGAACCTAGAAAAATGGTACAGATGAACTGCTTTGCAGGGCAGAAATTGTTACACAGATGTAGAGAACAAATGTATGGACACCAAGAGGGGAAAGTAGCGGAGGTGTGGGTGGTGGTGTGATGATTTGGGAGATTGGGATTGACATGTACACATTGATGTGTATAAAATGGATGACTAATAAGAATAAAAAAAAAGAATGAAGGCAATAAAAAGAAAATCACTAAATATTACTTGATACCTAAGATATGTTAAAATAAAACTATCCTTATACTAGGATAGTTATAATAAAAAAGACAAATAATAACAAATGTTGGTGAGGATATGGGGAATCTGGAACTCTCATAGCCAATTGGTGGGAATATAAAATGGTACAGCCACTTCGGAAAACAGTCTAGCAGTTCCTCAAAAGATTAAATGTAGAGTTACCATATGACCCATCAATTCTACTCCTAGGTATATACCCAAGAGAACTGAAAACAAGTGTCTACACAAAAACATATACATGAATGTTCACAGAAGCTCTATTCATAACAGTTGAAATATGAAAACAATCCAAACATCCATCAATTAATGAATGGATAAATAAAATGTGGTATATCCATACAATGAAATATTTAGCCATAAAAAGGAATAAAGTACATGCTACAACATGGATGAACCCTCAAAGCATTATGCCAAGTGAAAGCAGCCAGCCACAAAAAGCCATATATTATATTACTCCACTTATATGAAATGCTCACAATAGGTAAATCCAGAGATAGAAACTAGATCAGCAGTTGCCAGGGGCTGGGGCAGAAGGGAAGAGTGAGGACTACTAACTGCTAATAGGTATGAGGATTCTTTCTAGGGTAATGAAAATGTTCTGGAATTACATAGTGGTGATGGCTGTACAACCTTGTAAATATACTAAAAACCACTGAGTTGTATGCCTTAAAAGGGTAAATATTACGGTATGTGAATTACTACGACTCAGAAAATAAAAAGATAAATAAGAGTATCAAATGCAGTGACCTGAAAATGCACACACCTTGGAGTTGGAGGTAAGCTTGAGTTTTGACTTTTCCACTTACTATGTGACTGGCCTCCATAGCCTGTTTCCTCTTCTGTAATACTTAGAGAATAACTTGCTGTGAGGGTCAACTAATAAGACATATAAAAGGCCTACTTTATTACCTTGCATTAGGAGACAATAAGGGGGTGGTAGAAATTATTACTATTAGGTAAAACAAGATGAGAAGACAGAGAAAAGATCTTCATTGCATTTCCTGAGTATTCAAATCTGTTCACCAATGACCCTCAAGGGCATCCATGCCTTCTTTCAGCAAGTGTTTACTGAGTGCCTGCAATGAGCCAGGCGCTATTCTAAACACTTGGGATAGAAATTAACCAGACAAAAATTCCTGGCTCCAGGGAGCTTATATTTTAATGAGAGGGAAAGATAATAAACATAATAAATCAATTATGGAGGGGCAGTGACAGAAAGAAAGACAGGGAGAGTGGGGATATAAGATACAATTTAAAATAGGGGGATCAAAGCAGGCCTCACTGAAAAGGTACCACTTGAGGAAAGTCTTGAAAAAGGCAGCACAGGAGCAATGTGGCTAACTCAAGGCAACATTCCAAGCAGAGGGAACACCAAGCCAAAGACCCTAGGGCAGATACACACTAAAATGATCTTGGAAGACCAAGAAAGCCAGTGTGGCTGGCATGGAGGTAATGAAGAGCGATTCTGTGGTAGGTGCAAAAGCCAGATTACAAGGATAACAGAACAAGTTAGAAATAAAACTGCTCTTTCAAGAATTTGGTCTGCTACTAAGAAGAAAAGTCAAGGGCCTACTAAAGAAAATTCTTTTGTTTTTTGTTTTTATTTCTTGTAGGATTAGCAGTATAATGGAAGAGAGTATGATCATGAACTTACAATCAGACAGAAACTGTAGCTTCACCACTACACAGGTCAGTTTCCACAGCTGTATAACAAATAATACAGGTAATCCTTACTTTGCACAGTAGTGCTGGTCTGTAAAAATGATCACACAAACTGAACAATGCAATGTGATCTTAATCATCAATGGGAAAAATTACAATTGCCTTGTGACCTTTAAAATTTTTTGTCAACAGGTTAAAACCTCCTTACTATTGATTATAAATATACAGGGAAATTAAACAAAAATAGTACAACTAATATTTATTTAATACATAACTTAAAACATTATGATAATAACACTGAGAATGAAAATGTTTTATTTCCTTGTAAGAATACTCAAAAGTAGTTTCTGAACAATGTTTACCTTTTTCAACATGATACAGAGTATCTTTTTTATCCCTTCACAATTATCCTATTTCTTTCTATGTTTGGATCAGTTTCCAACATTTCCTTTGCACTTTCAATGTTATGAACTATCTCCAAGAGTTCCTTTAATGTGAAGGTTTTGATGACATCACTTTCTCTTGGACATCATTATCCTTTCCATCACAACTACTTTTCTCATTTATGTCAATAAGTTTGCCTTCACTAAGTTCCTCTGACTGCATATCTAAAGTCTCTTAAACAGCAGCAGTGTCAACATTTCCAGTCAGCTATTTCTTCTGTAACTTGGATTTATCACTTTTTCTTTCTGTGCTGTACTTTCATCTTTGTTAGCAAATTCCCTCTTTCAATGATCTCTTCTTATAAAATGGCTCACGTGGGTTTACCACTGAGAGACAAGGAGGCAAGACAACTACACACTTTGCATGAACTGAATAGTTGCAATGACCAATCAATCACTAACAGACCTTGAAAGAAGAGACATGATTGGTCAGTGATCGTGATTCAGACCTGTTATTTATGTAGTGATTTGTACACTTCAGAGCTAGCAGTAAAGTCTGTACTGTATACAATCACTCAGTTAATATACTAAAATTTGAACCATGTTATTGGGGAACTGGTATTATGAAACTGTGGTAACAAATTTGTGCATACTGGAACAGTGCAAAGTGAGGACTGCCTCTATGTACCTCCCAGGCTTACTGTGGATATGAAACCCAATGTTTAGGAGAGAGGTTAGAATAGTGCTTGCACTCCCATACTATCTTTTATCACTATGTGAATTAGTTACAGACAGATTGAGGGGGTAAAGGAGGCAAAAAGACACATAACTAAAGAATGAAGATTCTAGATCACAGACAGGAACACACATAATCAGGACCACAGGAGGAAGTGAGAGCCATGGAGTTCTTGTACCCTCAGATGAGAAGTGAAAGCAGAGGTAGCAAGAGGCTTCCAGGCAGTATAAGGTTTAGCATAGCTAGAGAATCTATTTTCTCAGAGGCAGTAAATGAAGCTCTCCTAAAAACTGAACAGGATGGTAATAGAAACGAAGGTTTGAGGAGGGTGGAAGAAACTCTGAAGCAGCTGCTACAGGAAATGGAAAAGTGAATTAACCTGAGGTAAATGAGAGAACTGTGGGAAGAACTAAAGGCCCAGAGTAAGCCAAACAGGATGAACTTACAGTACATTCTTAAAGCTATAGCCCACCTAAATGAATCAAAACTCTTCAATAATTAGCTTACATTCAAATGGACAAGCATAAAGTCTTATAATTTTAAATTCAATTACTTAACCTCACTGTAATAATCCCCCAATTGATCCCCGACTCTAATCTCTCTTTATACCATAACCCCCTCCTTCCAAATTCTCCCTCCCTCCCCAGTTCCTCTTAAACAGTTTCATGCCTCTACAGCTAGCATGATATCATTCTAAATTTGTATCAGGTCAAACGATAAGTGGAACTGGAAGGAAGAAGCACAGTAAATTAAATATATTTACATCCACCCTCACAACCATAGCTCACAACCATAATGGCAAACCCTTAACTTCATGGCTAACATATGGTATTAGTAATGAAAAATACATCAGAAAACATACTGTGTGATGGAGTAAAACAAACAATTTTTTCCATTCAACTATGAATAGCAAATAAGCCATTAGCTTTTTAAAAAATAAATTAATTTATTTTATTTATTTTATTTTTGGCTGCGTTGGGTCTTCGTTGCTGCACACGGGTTTTTCTCTGGCTGCAGCGAGCTGGGGCTACTCTTCGTTGTGGTGTGCAGGCTTCTCACTGCAGTGGCTTCTCTTGTTGGGAGCACAGGCTCTAGGCGTGCAGGCTTCAGTAGTTGTGGCACACAGGCTCAGTAGTTGTGGCTTGCGGGCTCTAGAGTACAGGCTCAGTAGTTGTGGCGCACGGGCTTAGCTGCTCTGTGGCATGTGGGATCTTCCCAGACCAGGGCTCAAACCCATGTCTCCTGCACTGGCAGGCGGATTCTTAACCACTGCACCACCAGGGAAGCCCCAATCCATTAACTTTTTTTTTTAAAAAAGGGGGTGGACCTCAAATTTCTGCTAAATGGTCATCTCTATAAAAGGAACATGATATTATAAGATTGACTTGAGATGTTTAATAAGGTAATCAATCAAACTTTAAAAACGATAAATGTGCATACTTGTAAGAGTTATCAAAAGTACTCTTTCTGGGCTTCCCTGGTGGTGCAGTGGTTGAGAGTCCACCTGCCGATGCAGGAGACACAGGATCGTGCCCCGGTCCGGGAAGATCCCACATGCCGCGGAGCAGCTGGGCCCGTGAGCCATGGCTGCTGAGCCTGCGCGTCCGGAGCCTGTGCTCCGCAACGGGAGAGGCCACAACAGTGAGAGGCCCGCGTATCGCAAAAAAAAAAAAAAAAAAAAGTACTCTTTCTGTACACAAAAAAGGCAAACTAGGAAAACTGAGGCAGACAGGCAGTCTGTCCAAGGTCACATGATCAGCAGTAAAGGTTGAGAACATAACTGTGTCTTCTGGAACCCACTACTACTGTTCCATCAGCCATGAAATCAGATCTGTCAACATGCCCATCCCCTGGCATTTTCCCCTAACTAAGCTGGGGATAAAAGTTAAGCTCTTCTGGAGTTCGAAACAAGGACAAATGGCAACTGTAAGTAAAGTAAACCAAAAAACACCGTTCTACATTAGAACAGGACAAGATAAAGGCCTTTCTGAAGCATCAAATATCTTGAGTAAATTCCCTTCAAAGCAATCCAACTTTTTATAAAGTTATGGGTAAAGGACAGGTTTGAAAAGTGTGTGGGTGTGTGTGTATGAGACACACAAACACACACAAAGTAAAAAAAGAGAGGACTGTTTTTTCTTTTTTAACTTGAGCCTAGGAAACATGAGATATTCTATTATGCCACTCCTTTAAAACAAAGGATGTTGCTAAGTAATATTAATGAATATATACTCTTCTCCCAGAACAATGTCTGGAGTAGATCAAACAAGGTATTGGAACTGGGTCTGAATCCCAACTTTGCTATTTGATGGCTGTGTGACTTTGGGTTGCTTCAGCTCTAAGTCTGTTTTCTCTTCTGTAAAATGAGAATACCATCTCCCACCCCACTGGGCTGTTTTGAAAATTAAATGAAGTAATAAATACGAAGCTCACAAATACTTCTGTGCCCCTTCCACTTTCTCATCTACTTTCTCCAATTCTTAAACCTATTCAGAACATTGTCATTGCTCACATACCAATCATTTCTTATATTTTCAGAAATAAGGGCATGCTAGCAAGTTTCTCAAAGGATGAAGGAAACATTGGCTTTTAATTTGTAGTGATGAAGTAGTAAAGGAGGCACCTCCTTCACTCCCATCTCCATAGTGCAGAAAGTGGTAAAAACCAGTCCTTTTGTGATAATAGTTACAAAGCTTGACTTAGTTCCCCTTGCTGGGCTTTAGTTTTTCCAGCTGGTTTTTAAAATTAAAAGAGAGAGAGAGAAATTATGCCAATCTGAGGTTCCTTCAAGTTTTTAAAAACTGGTCATCTCCCTCGTATATCCTATTTACAACTTCCCATCCCCAAAAGCCCATGCCATACTATAAAAATGGCTCCTAATCACAATGCCATAGCAGAGGGCACCAAGTCCTCAGAAATTCAGCTATGGAAACATCTCTATAAGCCTTCAAAAGTCCTCCAAGGAGACTCAAAATATAGAGCAAAGTTATATTTTCCCTAAAAACAATACTAAGGATACTTCTAATATGCTCCTTGGCCAGAACTTTTTCTATCTTTAGGTCCAGAAAAAGACAAGAACTCGGCCAGCCCAGCAGAGGAACATGGTTTATCTTCTGTAAGTTATATAATCTACCAGCTCCAGGTGTCTTTACGAATAAAAAAAACCCTTTTTTTAAATTTCCACCTTAAATAGCAGATATACAATAATTTGTACTGCACAATGAGAATGGAAATCACAAAGTATTTATGTCATGGGGGAGACTACACCAACATACACGAAAATATTAACAGAGGTGGTATAGTATAAGGTTGTATAGCCCGATGGGTGATTATTTTCTGCTCTTTGTGTGGGTTTTCTTTTTTAATTTTCTATAATGAATATCTTTTTAAAGAAAAAAGTCTTCAAATAATTTTAAAATGTAAAATATCCTTAATTCATGTCTGTGATACATAAAACTGAGGTTTTCCTAGAAACGAATAACTTAAAGCACTCCAAGAAAGTATATATGCAAATTTTCTTTTTTCAAAGGTATAAAAAAATCCCATGGCTACTAGTGTCACTGCAAAAAGGAAAAAGGAAAATTAGCATACATTATGAAATAAAAGCTGTGTAAAATCAGCTATCTTGAGAAGCTTATCCAAAATATGGGAAAGCCAACTGGTAAAATAAGGGACCCATCTGCAAACCCAATCTTATTGTCATTATTTTTTTGTTTAGTTGCTGCAGGAGAAGCTCAACTATTATACGGACCCTAACTAGACATTTCTTAAATAGAACATTTTATAAGACCATATTGTTTGTTATCAACTGCCAGATCCAAAAGAAAAGATATTTTAAGACATCCACCTGAATATGCTTTTGAGGACCAGCAAACACAGCCCTGTGTTAAAATGACAGACGCTTCCAGGAGAAGAGTTAAAAACCATTCATCATCTTAAACATGTTCCAATTATTTATTCATTTCATGATCAATTTCATGGCCATATGTGTAATTCTGATTCCCCCTCTCCCACTAATTTCCTGGATAACCTTGGTCAAGTCACTTTGATCTCTTTATCTCAAAATGATTTTAACTGTCTAAAATTTTTCATTCTCTCAGATATCTCATACTATCCTTGTTAACAATGGCAGGCTTCAGTCTTTAAAATAAAAACTGTCCTATTTACCACACTCCTTTTAAGTTTTTGAAAAGTGAATAAAACTCTGGTCATAAATATAATAAAGAGAAGTCTTTAGTTTTCTGGTTCAAAATAACCTTCTTAAATCATATTACTCTATAGAGGATATTATTCAGCCATTAAAAATTATGTTGTAGGAAAGTACTTAATGATACTGAAAGATGTTCAGGACCCATTAAGTGAAAAAAATAAATGAGCAAAACATAATTCTACCCATGTGAGTATATTCATAAAAAACAAACTGGAGGGGTCAAGACCAAAATGTTAACCATTGATTTCATCTCTGGGTAACAAAATTATAGCTGATTTTTACTTCTCTTTTGCTCTTACTATCAAAAACATGTTCACTGCAGAAAATTAACTTTTGTTAAAGGAATGTTTTCAGTTCTACCCAGAGTAGCCAGACGAATAAGAGGAAAAAAAAAAAGAGCAAGCAACCAACATCACAGGTAAGTCTGTTATAAACCACCCTGTACTTAACAGCTGGGCATCTTTTTACACAGTAGAAAGCCAAAAAAAAAAAAAAAAATCCAGCCCTGAATCTGAATACAGGATTCCTAATTCTTGAAAGTTACTTTCTTATTGCTTTAGCTCCACTGATAAACCTACTTTATACCAAATTCTCTTAAAAATATCTGATTAAAAGATCTCACCAAAAAGTGATATACCTGTTCTTACTTCTTTGTTATCATTCCACCAACTTTCTTTTTACAAAATAATAAATTGACAGGACCAAGTCTTCACAAAATTATTTGCCAACTTCAAGATAATCAAGGATTAACATGCATTTCCCAACCTGTCCCAATCCCTTCCCTCCAACATCCAAAATTTTTTAATTCATTTTCCATGATCTAGTAACAAAATAAGACATCTTCCACATTTGTCAATGAAGACAAACTAGCAATATAGTTGCAAAGAATAACAGATTTTATAACATAGTTCTTATGGGAAGGAACCAAATGGTGGAATATATCTGGTGCAACTCACCCACCCTGTGACATACAGATGAACATGAACAAAACACTTAATGCTCTCCACCTTCACCTTTCCATTCATCAATGGGTGATATGTGGCAAAAACCACAGACCCCTAGATGACATCTCCATAACTATAGAAAAACTGACAATGATTCAAAGAATTCCTGACAGATGCTTTAAGAGAACTTCCCTGGTGTGTCATTTTTAATCCACAAAACTGTTTATTTTTTGAAAATCAACCCAGAAAAAAAAAACATTTAATATGTTATTTAAATACTGTCAGCCCATCTGAATCAGTTCAGGGAGCACCTAGAAAAACTCTCAATCTACACCCTTCCCCATCCACTCTGGGTAAGAAAAGGAGTTTTGAAATTTCTACTTTTTCTAGTAGACAGAATGGATCTTTTAAAAAAATTAAAAGAGTACCACACATATTCATGTTCTCATCTTCCTTACTAATTCAAGTGTGCCCTGCTGCTATTCAAAAACACTCCAAAGAGAGGCACTTACTTCCTGATTACACATTCAAATAAATGCATAACATGCATTTCAACTTGGAATCACTTTAAGAAATTAACTAGTAGCAACCACGTTTCTACATCATGGTTGAAGTCATGCCAAAGTCAAAAATTCAATACCTAAGATAACTTCCTTAGCTACACTGCACAAATATATTAAGGCAGGAATATTACCCACTGTATCTTAAAGTATTATTATGCTGGTCAGTGTTATTATTTTTGTGAGTTTAACAAGATTGACTTTAAAAAAAAAAAGAAGCAATTTCAAAATGACAGGAAACATTAGAATTTAATAACTTCATCCTCCTTTCCTCACTTCCAAGCTGGCTACATCAGAACCCAAGTTATTTGCAAAGTAGCATATGCTCACACAAGGGTAGTGATCCAGAAGCAGACAGCATCCCTGACACATCCCAAGTCAAAGAAAATGTAGCCTCCAGCCCAGAGACTTACAGTTTAAGTCAGACAGACAACTTTAAGACATAAAACACCCAGATGCCGACCAGTTAATGACTTTTTGGAATTTATATTTTGCTTTTCCTGCTCAAGTTAAATGAAGAACAACAGAAAATGGATTAAATAGTGAGAGCGGAGGAAGAGGGGTCAATAATGAACAAGTTTTAAATTAATCACAGTCCTCAGGAACATATGAAGGGTAGGAATTGGAGTGGGAGCACTTCTAACAACAGATACAGCCATCACGGGATCACATGAAGAGAGATATCCACAAAAATAAGCAGCGAAAACAGGATGAAAAATCTACCAAAATAGCAAGGGGAAAAGGCAGGATAACAAATGAGAAGCCAGAACTTAAAGCAAGAGTATGAGAAAAATCAGCTGATTTCTTGTTAGATTTAATGAAGAAAGTGATTACACTAATCTGAAAACCTAATTAACTTAAATTTAATCGTTTTCAAAACGTTAAATGTTTCTCTGCTATTGCTCTTCCATAGCATAATTAACACTTTTTGAAACCCATACTCAATATTCCAGGGTAGGAATACTTGTCATTTTTTTTCCTGTGAAAAATTAAAGAGCCCATATATAAGATCAAGCTCATGATTTCAACGTGAATAAAACCACACTAACAAGACCAGACAGATTAAAATGCAGTCTCACACACCCACACAAAGCTCCTCAAAGCTATGTTTCAAGTCTTCACATCATGAACTTAGCAAACCCAGATTTCGCTGTCTGCTGTCTACCTCTCAAATCCTACTCAAAACACTCACTGACAGCTGCTTTGTCCTGATCACATCTGCCTTCTAACATCTATCTTGCAGGCTGGCTATATTAGATGTGGGTATACCAGTCTGAAGCTGTCAACCTCTGCACTGGACAGAAGGCCAATTTTCACCTCCTTCAATCTGACTTCAGTTAGTTGCCAGGGAGAAAATTATGCCTCAAGAGCCTGATAACTTGTGTTCAATATTCTTTTGTAAGGGATAAAATACATCATTATTTTCCTTAAAACTGCCTTGCCAAGACCTACAATGGGAAAAAAAAAAAAATATATATATATATATATATATGTATACAGACACATATATACACACCACAAAAATATATACACACACACACATATATATGCATGCACACACACCTCTCCATATGTATATACTATTTTCTCCCTGTATACAAATCACTCAAACTATAACAAGGAAGAAGGCCTCTACATCCTCAATTTCACTGCACAATTACTGAGATAAATAAAAGAATGTCTCTTAATATCAATTTAAAACCTTCACTGACTATTCCTTCTTTATAACAATGTCCTTAAAAGACCATCAGTTTTATCCATGTAATTCTGTACTTTCAAGATTTAAAAAAAGCTGAGAAGATATTTGTGCAAGAAGTCCATTAATGAATATGCTCACCAACGAACTGTAACTGCTAAGATCACACAGATCTTAGCAAACTCAACAGTTTTAACTCTATTGTTTTAGAACACCAATATATACTGCTTTCTTGCTCTAAAAGTTACAAGACACTTTCTACAGAAAAGATGGTTCTTATAACAACTGAAACTTAGTACTGAACAACAATGATTGCTCTCAATAAGCTGAAGTCCTACTTCTACTCAAGAACAATGGGTTTGCATTATGATCAAAGTTTACCTGAAATGGAATACTGTAATGATCCCAAAGCCAGAGCTTGAAAAGAAAAGCCTCCAAAGAAATCTTAAGACAAATAACTGCCTGACATAAACAGACATGAAAGGTGGGAAACTATAAGCCAAACATTAAAATGTTTGCTTTCTATTTACTTGTCAAGGATACTTAGTAAAAGGATTTACTCTATTTTTACCTTCTATCCATTTGGGGAGATGGGGTATGTAGGTATTACTATTAACTGTTTTTCCAATATTGGAGAGGAGGCCACAGTGAATTATCCAGATGTTTTCATGTTGTCCACCATGTGAATAACAGCACATACATGAGAGATGACTGGGTGTGGTTAGTAGTATGGCAGTCATGGAACAAAAATCAAACCACATGGTCTGGGAGGCAATAAAAGTCACTAGATTTAGCTGCAATCTTTGCTCTTTTCAACTGAACTCAACCACCTTTTCCATGACTACCATAAAACAGGTCCCACCATTAAAGTCATTACAGACACACACAATCATGTCTTGATTCTCCAAGTTAATACTACCTCTGCATACCAATAGATTAGCGATGAGAAACCTAAAAGATTAGCACCTCTGGTCCAATAAGCCAAGTTACAATTTTTGAAAACCTGGCATAATTCCAATCAATAAGAAAAATAACAGGGATTCAACAAATCAACAAAGGAGCACTAATGTTTATAGATACTTATCACTGCCCTAGGGGCTCTCACAAGCACCATCATGTTTCAGATACAGTCATAAACAAACACGAAAAAATGGTCAACATCAATTACTCCAAATAATGCAAATTAAAAAAAAATAAAGTAGCATTTTACACCTCTAAAGATAGTAAAAGGGCTTCCCTGGTGGTGCAGTGGTTGGGAGTCCGCCTGCCAGTGCAGGGGACACGGGTTCGAGCCCGCAGAGCAACTGGGCCCGTGTACCACAACTGCTGAGCCTGTGCTCTGGAGTCCATGAGCCGCAGCTGCTGAAGCCCGCGCGCCTGGAGCCCGTGCTCCACAACGGGAGGGACCGCCGCAATGGGAAGCCCGCGCACCGCACTGAAGAGTGGCCCCCGCTGGCCGCAACTGGAGGGGGCCCACGCACAGCAACAGGGATACGATGCAGCCAAAAATAAATAAATAGATTTAAAAAAAAAAAAAGGATAGTAAAAAATTTTAATGGACTATCCCATTACTTGTCAAGAAGGATAATTTGCTTCCATTAAACATCATATTATTATATCCCTTGTTCCCTAGGAGAACGCTCCACCATTCCTTGTGTCGTGGGGTGAACATGTGATCCACACTGGCTCATCAATCTCCTCCGGAGATAGAAACTGGTTTAGAGCCGAGCGTGACCAAAGCAAAGCTAATCAGTCCCCTCCATGACTAAGATATAAACACTAAGAAAGAAAAGTTTTATCTGCTGGGACGACAAAACTAGGATGACCACCTCAAACTAGAGGTGGACATCTTGTCCAATATGTATATATGAAAACAGAGGTAAACAAATACATGGAGGCAAGTGATGAAGGAAGCTTCACATCCTTTCAGTCAAGTCACACTGGCCATGCCTGAACTCAGGATCTACTCCTGGAATTCCCAGTTACTAAGACCCATTAACTCCCTTTTTGCTTAAACAAGTTTGAGTTGAATTTCTGTAACCTGTAATAGGTGAGGTTATATGAACACTAAGCAAACTAGATAGACAGACAGATAGATAGATAGATATAACCCTACTGGAGAACTATTTAGGACTACATTTTTAAAGTCCTAAAATCTATGTCCCTGAGGAAACTTTCTGAATGGTAGTTACATGAGTATACACATATGTAAAACTTCTTCAATCTGTACACCAATTTGTGTACTTTGCTGTATATAAATTATACTCTAATTTTTTTTTTAAAAGATCTGTGTCCCTATATTCCTACTCCAGAAGATACATCTTAAAGATATAATTTTTTGAAAAGGGGAAAACATTATATATACATGGTATTCACTCACTACAGCATTATTTATATCAAAAACATAAAAATAACCTCTAAGTCTAATAACAGGGAAATGATGTAAAGAAAGTACATAGTTTGGTTTTTTTTAATAAATTTATTTATTTATTTTTGGCTGCATTGGCTCTTTGTTGCTGCGCCCGGGCTTTCTCTAGTTGTGGTGAGCAGGGGCTACTCTTCTGTTGCAGCACGCAGGCTTCTCATTTGCGGTGGCTTCTCTTGTTGCGGAGCATGGGCTCTAAGCGCGCGGGCTTCAGTAGTTATGGCACACGGGCTCAGTAGTAGTGGCTCGCGGGCTTAGCTGCTCCACAGCACGGGGGATCTTCCCGGGCCAGGGATCAAACCCATGTCCCCTTCATTGGCAGGCAGATTCTTAACGACTGCGCCACCAGGAAGTCCCAGAAAGTACATAGTTTTAAAGATAATAAATTCCAAGGTTATACTAAATCATAAAAAAATGCCTGTAATTAGTGTTAAATTTTTTTAAAGGAAATAGTAAAATGATATCAAAGCTAGAAATAAAACTAGGGTAAAATGCATATGCGTGTAGCCAAGGACTTGAAAAGAAACACAAAACTAAATAAATATAAAATACTATTTATAATAATTCAAAAAATAAAATAATGTAAACTAATAAAACATATAGAGGATATATATATTATATATATATACGTGGTGCTAAGCACTAATGAAAGAAATAAAAAAGATCTAAATTGATGGAAACATATTTTGTTCATAGAAGACTCAATATAGTAAAAATATCAATTCTCCCCAAATTGATTACAAGTTTAATGTAATTCCTACCAAAATTGCAGCTTTTTTGTAGACATAGACAAGATTATCTAAAATTTATATGGAAAAGCAATAAAAACTAGAATAGCTAAAACAATTTAGAAAAAGAATAAAGGGGGAGGAATCACTCTACCCACTTCTAAGACTCATAGCTACAGCAATAAAGACTGTGTGAGCACTGGCAGAGGGACAGACACATAGATAATACAACAAAACGGAGAACCCAGAAATAATCTCACACAAGTACAGGTGACTGATTTTTAACAGGGTGCAAAAGCAATTCAATGAAGGAAAGACAGTCTTTTCAACAAACGATACTGGAACAGCTGGATGTTTGCAAGGGAAAAAAGAACTCAACCTAAACCTCACATTTTATACAAAAACTAACCCAAAATGAGTCTGAGAGTTAAACGTAAAACATAAAACTTCATGAGCTAACATGAAGCTTGTTAAAGAATTCATAGACGTGACACCAAAAGCACGATCCATGGGCTTCCCTGGTGGCGCAGTGGTTAAGAATCCGCCTGCCAATGCAGGGGACACGGGTTCGAGCCCTGGCCCAGGAAGATCCCACATGCCATGGAGCAACTAAGCCTGTGTGCCACAACTACTGAGCCCACGTGCTACAACTGCTGAACCCACGTGCCACAACTACTGAAGCCCACGCACCTAGAGCCTGTGCTCCACCACAAGAGAAGCCACCACAAAAAAAAAAAAAAAAAAAAAAAAAAAGGGGCCTCCCTGGTGGCGCAGTGGTTGAGAGTCCGCCTGCCGATGCAGGGGATACGGGTTCGTGCCCCGGTCTGGGAGGATCCCATATGCCGCGGAGCCGCTGAGCCTGTGCGTCCGGAGCCTGTGCTCCGCAACGGGAGAGGCCACAACAGTGAGAGGCCCGCGTACAGCAAAAAAAAAAAAAAAAAAAAAAAAGAGAAGCCACCACAACGTGAAGTCCGAGCACTGCAACAAAGAGTAGCCCCACTCGCCACAACCAGAGAAAGCCTGCACGCAGCAACAAAGACCCAATGCAGCCAAAAATAATTTTTTTTTAAAAAAAAAAAGCACGATCCATAAATGGGGGGGGAATATCAATAAATTGGACTTCATCAAAATTAAAAACTTACTATGCAAAAGACCTGTTAAGAGGATGAAAAGACAAGCTACATCCACACTATGGAGTACTCACAGACAAACTACTGATAGACACACCAACTTGGATGGCTCTCAAGGGCAACATGTTAAGTGGAAAAAAAAAAAAGCCAATTTTGAAAGGTCATATACTTATATACAGTACATTATACTGTATGATTCCACTTACACAATATTCTGGGAATGACAGAATTAGAGATGGAGACAGATTAGTTGCCAAGGGTTAGGGATGGTGGGGAATATAAGCAACATGGGTATGACTATAACGGGTAGCATGAGGGAGAGCTTTGTGGTGATGGAATAGTTCTGTATCTTGATTGCAGAGATGGTTACACAAATCTTCACAGGTGATAAAACCAGAGAATTACTGTGCCAATGTCAGTTTCCTGGTGTTGATACTGCACTATAGTTCCATAAAATGTAACCATTAGGGGAAACTAGGTAAAGGTATACTGGACTGCTCTGTACTATCTTTGCAAATCCCTGTGAATCAAAATAAAAAGTTAAGAAAAATAATAATGTTAGTTGACTTTTTATTAGTGTAAATAAACACTGAAGCAAATAATGTAATGGAATTTTTTTCAGCTTGATGGAAAACTGCGTACCAGAACCTTAGAATGGCTCTAAACTGAGGAGAGTATGCTAATCTTAGGTAATTCACCTGGAGTTTTTAGTAGCACACACTGCCTCAATATATACCCTAAGTGATTCAAGTCTGAGGAAAATATTGTAATTTTTCACATACCAGGTCCCTTAGTTTTATCTATAAAGAAAATTAGCCATTTACCACAGGCCAAACTGGCAATAAACCAGCTTGACAACGGGCCAACTCTCCCTTTCCACGGTCTGTTGCAGCAGTCCTGTCCTTAATAGCACCATCTCACCGCCCACCACCTTGATGGTTTCCTGACTGTAGGTCTGGCCTCCAGGCTCGCCCCCAACCACTTTTAAGCTTCCTGCACACACCTGAGAAACTAATCTCTCCCAAACACCACTTTTTTTCATATTCTGTGTTGCCCAGATGGCAGAAATTCTTAAAAACAGGAACAAAGTTAAGGAGACATGTTTCAGTTTAATTTAAGAAGAAAAAAGCTTTAAAAATAAACACAAGGCTGGAAAAAGCTGCTTCCAGAGGTAGCAAGTCCTGAGTCACTACATATATTTAAATATATGGGAAACTGAACCTGGGAGACCTGTTCCAGCCACAGAACCCTCTAGTCCTGTGTCATTTCCCGGACAGTGCTCCCTTCTTCACCTGGCATTCCAAGCCACCCTCTAAAATCTAGCTTCCAAGCTCTTTCTTATCCAACCTCTCCTCCCAGCACTCCTCTCCAGTCACAACCCTCACTGTTCCTCACCCACATCTTGCTCTGTCTGCTGGTTTTCTTACCTGAATGACTTTTTCCCCTCCCTTCTTTCACCTTTCAAGATCCACTACTGCACCTTCAGGAAGCTTTTCTAATCCCATGCTTAACCTCCTAGTCCACTCCATTCTTTGCATGACACTCATGCTATTATTAATTTACATTTCCATATGTCCTGATTATAAGCTCCAAGATGAAACAGGAAAAACAGCCTCCTGTCTGCCTTTTTTCTTTTTGGCCGCACCGCTCTGCATGCAGAATCTTAGTTCCCTGACCAGGGACTGAAACTAAGCCCCCTACAGCAGGGGTCCCTAACCCCCAGGCCACGGACAGGTGCGGCGGACTGTTAGGAACCGGGCTGCACAGCAGGAGGTGCAAAGGAGGTGCGGGCAAGGGAGCGAAGCTTCATCTGCCTGCTCCCCATCACTCGCATCACCACCTGAACCATCCCCACCCCCATCCGTGGAAAAACTGTCCTCCACAAAATGGGTCCCTGGTGCCAAAAAGGTTGGGGACCACTGCAGTGGAAGCACTGAGTCCTAACCACTGGACTGCCAGGGAATTCCTGCAGACAGTCTCTCTGCATCAGAGACCACACATGGTCACCCAGCCCCTTCCCCACTCTGGTGTCTCTAAACACAAGCTTCTTCCCAGGAAACCCACTGTTGTGCAGTACACCAATCATTTGTCCCTTTACCGAACAGAGTATCATTAGAAGCCGTGCGGGAATACATAAAGGTGCACCTCAGGGCTTCCCTGGTGGCGCAGTGGTTGAGAGTCCGCCTTCCGATGCAGGGGACACAGGTTCGTGCCCCGGTCCGGGAAGATCCCACATGCCGCGGATCGGCTGGGCCCGTGAGCCATGGCCGCTGAGCCTGTGCGTCCGGAGCCTGTGCTCCGCAGCGGGAGAGGCCACAACAATGAGAGGCCCGCCTACCGCAAAAAAAAAAAAAAAGGTGCACCTCAGATTCTTGGGGCCTTCTCCTCCCTCCTCCACCCAGAAATGCCCAAGAGCTGTAGGGAAGAAGTCACTGATGCAGCAGCAAGTCTCTGTTCTTGGCCTTTGAGATCTAACTGTGAATTGTAACTAATGGATTAAAAACCCTGTTCTAGTAGAAACTATTCCTCATCAGTCAACTTCCGATTTACCATCACTGGTCCTCCTTTATTAATGTCTCCCCTTTTCAAACAAGTTTCATTTAGGCTTTCCCATCTCTGTCCCTTGGATGTCCCCTAATCAGTTAAGGGCCCTCTTTTTCTCATCAGAGCCCTATTCAAGGATTCACGAATACTCTTTTCCAGGTATCGTTAAAATACATCAATATATGGGCTTCCCTGGTGGCGCAGTGGTTAAGAATCCGCCAACCAATGCAGGGGACGTGGGTTCGAGCCCTGGTCCGGGAAGATCCCACGTGCTGCGGAGCAACTAAGCCCGCGAGCCACAACTACTGAGCCCACGTGCCACAACTACTGAAGCCCATGCGTCTAGAGCCCGTGCTCCGCAACAACAGAAGTCACTGCAATGAGAAGCACACGCACCGCAACGAAGAGTAGCCCCCACTCACCACAACTAGAGAAAGCCGCACACAGCAACGAAGACCCAACGTGACCAAAAATAAACAAATTAAATAATTTTTTTTTTTTAATCAATATATATGGGCTTCCCTGGTGGCACAGTGGTTGAGAGTCTGCCTGCCGATGCAGGGGACACGGGTTCGTGCCCCGGTCCGGGAAGATCCCGCATGCTGGGGAGCGGCTAGGCCCGTGAGCCATGGCTGCTGAGCCTGCGCGTCTGGAGCCTATGCTCCGTAACGGGAGAGGCCACAACAGTGAGAGGCCCGCGTACCGCAAAAAAAAAAAAAAAAAATCAATATATGTATAAGGAATGGATGCTAATGGGTATGAGATTTCTTTTGGGGGTGATGAAAATGTTCTGGAATTAAATAATGGTGACAGCTGCACAATTCTGTGAATATACTAAAAACCAATGAATCATATACATTTTAAAAGGGTGAATTTTATGTTAAGTGAATTACATCTTAATTTCTTTTTTTTTAAGGTAAGATTCTCCACTAGTATCCCTGCATTTACATTTGGCAGTGGGGAGGAAACTCACCTTAATTTTTGGAAAGAGCCTTTTCTCACAAAATTCTTGGAGAACATAGTCAATTACCTTCCTCAAAGATTTAAGTGCCTATCATCTAAGCCTGTGCGCCACAACTACTGAGTCTGTGCTCTAGAGCCCGTGAGCCACAACTACTGAGCCCACGTGCCACAACTAATGAAGTGCACGCACCTAGAGCCCACGCTCTGCAACAAGAGAAGCCACTGCAATGAGAAGCCCACACGCCACGATGAAGAGTAGCCCTGCTCACCGCAACTAGAGAAAGCCCATGCCCAGCAACAAAGACCCAACGCAGCCATAAATAAATAAATAAATAAATACACATCCTTTAGGAATTAAGTGTTCCAGTGGATAAGCAACAGACTTGAAATGCAAAGGATTCTAACTCTACTTCATTAGTCAATCTGCTATGGAGCGCTAGATAAATCATAATTACTCTATGTTTTATATACCAGTAAAATTCAGAGCAGTTAGGTCAGAGTTTTGCGTAAGTGCTCAGGACCACTGAAAGCGGGCCTGGGAAAGGTTTTTGCATTAATTATCTTTCCCTACCCAATAAATTACCCCAAAATTTGGTTGCTTAAAATAAATATTTATTATCTCCCCAAGTTTTCTGTGGGTCAGGAATTCAGGGTTGGTTGGGGCTGTCATCACCTGAAACTTGACCGTAGCTGGGGGATGTGCTTCCAAGGCAGCTTACTTACATGCTTGGCAAATTGGTACAAGAGACATCAGTTCCTCTCCACAAAACCTCCTGAGTGTCCTTTTAACATAGCAGCCAGCTTCCCCAGAGTGAATAACCCATGAGAAAGAGATAAGAGGATACAACACTCTTTTTATGACTTTGCTTTGAAAGTAAATAGTATAACTTCCACATCCCATTCTATTCTTTATAGAACCAAGAGTCTCTAAGTACAACACACATTCAAGAGAATCAAAGGTAGAGGCCACTTTTTAAACGGAGAGGTGTCAAAGAACCTGCAGATATATTAACATCACTTCAGGGTTTCAAACGATGAGTAAACAGCTTCAACAACATAACCAACAAGGTTTGGTTGACTAAAGAATCTGTGCTTAACCATTTTCATACCACGTATTTTCTACTTATGATAGGAGAAAGGCTGCATCACCATTTGTTAACCATCACCAAAGAAAAAAGTAAGCCAACAGAAAAAAGGCAAGGCACTTCAGCTTTTCACATCTGATACAGTAACGATGATGACAGGCAGTTGTATATTTGCTTTAGTTTTACTTTTGTTTTGTTTTGTCTTCCTGCAAGGAGAAGGAAAATTATGGTGACTAAATCATGAACAGATCAAAAATAATTGCAAAGCTGGACTGGGACGAACAAGTATTTATGATTCAGAGCCACATAAAAGATTTTCTCAGATATAAACAAGAAAAACAAAGAAACAGAAATTTAGATATGCATTCATAATGGGGGGGTGCTTGGGGAGAGTGTATTATACCATGATTGCTACAGATTTGTATCAGAGTAACTTCTGAAACAAGGAACATATACAGTGGAAAAAAAAGTTACTTGCAATAATTAAGCTTTATTTTGAAAATAAATGTCTTAGTCACTAGACAATGAACACTTGACCAAATTCACCTGTTAAGATTGTTTCATTAGAGGAGGCAAGAAGGCCTAGGAAACAAAACTTTCTGAGGTCAGTGAAGTAACAGCTGTCCTGATTTCCTCAACAGGAAGCTCAAAAATTGTCCTGAATTGGAAAATTAAACCACTTTAAAATAAACTCATTAAAGTTGATAGTGTCCTGCCAAAATTCAAGTCCACCCAGAACCTGTGAATGTGGCCTTATTTAGATATAGGGTCTTTGCAGATATAACCAAATTAAGATGAGGTCATACTGAGTGGACCTTAAATCAGTGACTAATGTCCTTATAAGAGGTAACTTTGCAACACAGAGATACATTGAGAATAAATACCATGTGACAAAAAGAGCCAGATATTGGAGTGATGTGTCTATAAGCCAAGGAATGCCAAGGATTGCCAGCAACAACCAGAAGCCAGGAAAGAACATGGAACAGATTCTTCATCTGAGGCCCCAAGAAAGAATCAACCCTGCTGACGCCTTGATTTCAGATATCGGGCCTCCAGAACTTTAAAAAAAAAATTTCTGTTGTTCTAAGCTACCAAGTTTGTTGTAATTTATTTATGGCAGCCAGAGAAAACTAACACATCCACCTAGCTAGTATTACGGAACTTAAGTAATCTCATCATTTGCAGTATTAAAATATTTATTCACAAACTCAGAACAATGGGAGATAGCATCTCCATTTAATGCACTGCTCTTTTTGGGTACTGTCACAGGGATGAATTTGACTTAAGATTCCAATGGACTATGTACATTGCTGTCAGCCATCAGAGAGCCACTGGGGTTCTCCCAAAAGCCAGTAAAGCACATGCACAGAAAAGCACATGCACAGAGCAGGAGGTCAGTTCACCTTAAATGATATCCAACAGCTGTAAAAAAAAACCTATGTCTTTGTTGAAGTCCTCCTGCTGGACCAGAAGTTTAACACAAAACTGCAGGTTTCAAGAAGTTAATCGTCCAGATTTAAAGTCCTCTTATCTAGATAACCAACAAGGACCTACTGTATAGCACAGGGAACTCTGTTCAATATTCTGTAATAACCTAAATGGGAAAAGAATTTGAAAGAAGAATAGATACATGTATATGTATAACTGAATCACTTTGCTGTACACCTGAAACTAATACAACATTGTCAATCAACTATATTCCAATATAAAATAAAATAAATTTTTTAATAAAATAAAGTCCTCTTATATTGTGCTTATTACATCATAGTGATGACAGTTTTTCTAATAGTAACTACTGATAAGCTGTGGGTTACAATTTCACTTTTTACTACTTCTGAGTTTCCCAAAAAAATGTTTCCCTTAAGCTCACATTTAAATTATTTTAAACTCAAGCCAGTGCAAAAATGCATGGCTGATTTAACATACCAGTCTGACAGAATGAAGCAGTTTCTAGTGTATTTTCAGAATGGCTGGACATTTTTCCATTTTATCACCCTTACATCTTCAGCACAAACTAAGAGATATTACATAGGATAAAATATAAACTTCTGCCCCATTTATTTCCTATCAAATTGTGTTATAACATTTCTAAGACTCAACTATTATTTGGAACACCCAAGGGAACTGGATTCAGAGTCTCCAAAAAAGACGTTCCTTTGTTAATCTCTCCTGATTTAAGCTTAAACCAGTACAACTTAATACATCTCCACTAAGTGAATATTCATAGTTACTTGAGCAACTGGCAAGAATATAAAAATGAAAATACTGACCACAAAAAGTCACCTTTAAGGATTATTTTTCTAGAAAGGCCTGCCTCTCTATATATAAAAAGCGATATTGACCTACCTTGTTTTCGAACATCTTCTACAGCAGCCACAAGCTCCTCCTTGAGAAACTGACTCTCCTTTGCAATTTTATCCCCCTTCTCCAAGAAATTCTCAGTTGCCTGTTCAACAGATGCAGCCAAAACATGGGCCTTCTTAGAACGACCTCTCTTCTTATTAGAGGGCCCCTTGCTATTGGTGTTTACCAGGGTTGTAACCTAAAAGTTTCATTTTTGAAAATTAAATTGTAGTCAATTAAAATTTTTTAAAAAACAGAAAGACTAACATCTTTAAAGGTAGCAAGAATAAATTATTCATAATAAAATGAAACATGACACTTATGAGATTCCACTAAGCATTAACAAATAACATACAACTCTCTCCATATTTAAGATATTCAGGAATGATACTCTATTTAGTTTCCAAAATAATTTAGCTATCTCAATATGTAAGCTAAGAAATATAATGAATATTTTAATTCCTCAAACATGATCATTAGGTTTTTAAGCTTCATTTTACAAATTAAAAACTGGTAACAAACAAGTTACATGTCTCTACTGCATGTCATCAAGAAGGTTAGAAAGAGGTTAACAATGAATTTATTAGATCTACCTGGAGGTCACATTTTTCCATGTTTTCAACCTGTGCAAAATGTTTTAAGATAACTTGCTTCTGAAATCTTTTCAGTGTATTCACACAAATCACAATTAATTAGGAAAGGTCCTTAATAAAGAAAGGAACAATTGCCCAAAGCAGCCTACTGTGATGATGTTTTAAGTTCCAGACATTAACCATCATTAACACATATAATAATGATGATCTGTATAGGTTGAAGATGACTAAACATTTATTAGTGTAATGCGGTCCACAGACCTGAGAGCTGCAGTAGATGGGCTCCAAGAAAGTAAATATTCTCGAGTATTACCACACACTCCTACTTACTTACTTACTTATTTATAATACTAGTTTATATTTATGAGCTAGAATGGAGTTTTTTAAAAAGCTAGCACATGCCATTACATCTCATTTTCGTGCTCACACAGTATCTGTCTGTCTGTCTCTCTCACATACACACACACACGAGTAAAATGTGCCAAAACACTAAAAGTGCATAGCTAGGTGCTAACAGTTAATGAAATGTCATCACACTGTGATATCTGTACTTATAACAAGACATACCAAACCTACACCCTCAAGTTAAATGACCTGTTAATCAATCCTAGACAGCAAAAGGTGTGTTAAGCAGGGTGAAGAAGCTTAACAGTCAAGGCTCCACATCCTATCTTTTTTGGAAATACTTTTAAGTATTAGTTGCACTACATACCACTAGCCCCTATTACTGCCAATAAGACTGAAAAAATGGCAGCAAGTGTGTTTCTAAAGGGCTAAATGAATCCACACATCAATATTTAACTATTAGCGGAGCCAAACTGTCTCATTACTATCAGCCTAAACTCAACCACTCAAATTAAGGCTTTAAACTAAATAACCTTGCCCTGTGTTTATTACCGGGGCCTATTGCTATGGAATCATGTTACAACAACTATGTATTTGTTTGCAGATTCTTACCTGGGTAACAAGAGGCTCCAACAGTCTTTCAACTGCCAGAGTCCTGATCTCTAGACTTTTGGGGTCCCATTTGAAGTTTATGTTGCCTGCGTGGACAGCAGTCATTTCTGAAAGAGAAAGAGACAAAGTCAGGCAAGTATCAAACACAAACATGAAACATATAACAAATCTTCTCCTACTTAAGGACTTTTATACCAGGAAAGCTACAATCACCACAAGATGAAAAAAATTCTTACCAGCCTGCACGTGAGGGCCCATAATTCTTACAACCTCTTACACTTAAGATTTCGAGTTTACAAACATTAGGGCTACTGTAAGAGGGCATTCCCAAACACACAGAGCTTTTTTCCCTTTCGGCTTCTCTGGCACCAAGACACTTCTACCTCGAGTTTTTCCACACTGACTTAGAATTAGTATGAAAAGCTAAAGTGGAAGAAGACATACAAAAGATTCTGGTTTTTCTTATTCCAAAATATTTATACTACACTATTATCTAAAAGGTAAACCTCACTTCATTGTTTGATGGATTCTTAGAGAATATCTTGTCTAACTGTATTTAAACATAATGCTTGGGCTTCCCTGGTGGCGCAGTGGTTGAGAGTCCACCTGCTGATGCAGGGGACACGGGTTCGTGCCCCGGTCCAGAAGGATCCCACATGCCGCGGAGCGGCTGGGCCCGTGAGCTATGGCCGCTGAGTCTGCGCGTCCGGAGCCTGTGTTCCGCAACGGGAGAGGCCACAACAATGAGAGGCCCGCATACCGCAAAAAAAAAAACCCATAATGCTTAAGCCTACTGCCCTCTGCACCTACAGCTATTATCACTTGTAGCCAGAAAAAATTTCAAGTCACACTTAGTCAAATATCACTGTATCAGTGTCAAAGTAAACCTCCATTAGAAAGAGGCTTTAAGACTAAGGGAAAAGACTTCAGCCAAAATACCAAGCAGTTGGTGTTTGCTTCTAAAAGTAGTGCCTCAAAGATTAAAGAAAAACCAGAAAACCAGGTGAGACATGTAGTTGAGGTAAACACTAAAACTTTCCAGACAACAAACTGTTCACAGAAATATAAAACCTTAAAAGGGTGCATTTTTGTGAACAAGAAATTCTACTTCTCAATTTTTATTCTAAAGGAAAAATTAAGGTACATGTAAAAACTTGGATACAATGATGTTCACATCAGCACTGTATACAATCATTAAAAACTGGAAACTACCTAAATTTCAAACAGATCACTGAATAAATCACACAACCAACCACACAAGGGGATACTGTGCTACTCTTAAAAAACTATACTGACAAAATTTAGAAAAAACAAAAATTAGTGTTCTCACTGCCCAGGTCTTTATTTCTATTAAATACTATTTCCTTAAAAAAAAAAAAAAAAAAAAGGCTTATTACAGGTCTGATATATCCTATTGTGCAGAAACCAAGGAAAGACACAAAGACTAACAAGATCATATCAAAAAGATACTAGAACCAAGGGCTCCATTGGCTAAATTCACAAGTTGAGTATCAAGAAGAATAACTGATGACTGTAACTGCCTATTAGATAGCTATCCTATGACCACAGGGATCCTCAAAAGAAAGGGGGTGGGAAGAGAATTTCTGTACCATAAATATAGAATAGAATTAGAAAATGACCATTTTGTAAACCCCAGTGTGATAACATTCAAACACGGATTATCAATGAATGTTAACGCCATTAGGTGATAGGCTATTGGGGAACAGGGTATTTGTAAGGTGCCAAAGTATCACCTGAACAGGCTACTTACTAATTACAAAGGGGGTAGGATACACCTTTACAATGTTGGGATCTAATAATCATCCCCTTAAATAACTAAACCTAGTTTGATGGATTCTTTGAGAATATCTTGTCTTACTGTATTAAAACGTAATGCTTGGGCTTCCCCGGTGGCGCAGTGGTTGAGAATCTGCCTGCCAATGCAGGGGATACAGGTTCGAGCCCTGGTCTGGGAAGATCCCACATGCCGCAGAGCAACTAGGCCCGTGAGCCACAACTACTGAGCCTGCGCATCTGGAGCCTGTGCTCCAACAAGAGAGGCCGCGACAGTGAGAGGCCCGCGCACCGCGATGAAGAGTGGCCCCCGTTCGCCACAACTAGAGAAAGCCCTCGCACAAAAACGAAGACCCAACACAGCCAAAAATAAATTAAAAAAAAAAAAGTCAATAAGTCTGATAACTACTTCAAAGTAATAATGAACACGCACTTTTTCAAGATACATTACAATTGCTGCATATATGAAAAGCACTGAGATTCCTACTAGTGGGACAAAGTTAGAGGTTCAACTGAAAACTGGAGTTGGTTTTCTATTGTTAATAATAGAAGGAAATGCTAAATTCCTATTAATAATAACAACAAAGACAAAATTTTTCCAATTCAAATTCAGTGCAGGTTAAGAAACCCTAACCTAGACTGTATTGCAAGTTTATATAAAGTATAGAAGTTTATAGGGGATACACATGCATGTTAAACAACACCATGAGGTAACAGACAAAACCAGCATACAAGACAACAGAACATTAACTCATCAGAAAGTCAATATGGAGGGGTGGGGAATATTTTAGACTAAAAGGCTCAGGAGACATAAGAATCTAATGCAATACATGTATTTTGTTTGGATCCCAGTTTGAAACAAAAAGCTATTAAGAAGAAATTTGCAGGAAAATTGGTAAATTTTTAATATTTATATTATGGAATTACCGCTCAATTTCATAGGTGTGATAATGAATTGTGGCTATATAGAAAAAGGACTATTTTTAGGAGATGCATGTTGAAATATCTAGGGGTGAAATGTCAAGATGATTGCAACTTTCAAATTCAGCAAAAGTAAAAACACATACACAGAGAGACCAAGGAATTATGAAAAAATATTCATAAATGTTAATTAGATGGAAGACATGTAGTGTGTGGCTGAGTGTGTATATCTGAAATTTCTCATTTTAAAAATGGGGAAAATGTAGAGGTTTATGAGAAAATGTTCAAAATACATACTACTGAAGATGGAAAGGGGATTTTGAAAACAATATGAAGTACAACTGCAGGGGGATATAGAAACCAAAATATTAACAATGATGTTACCTCTAAGATTTGGAGATTGTGAGTGATTTTAACATTCTTTTTTATAATTGTGTTTTCTGATTTTATAAAATGACAGGTATTTAGAAAGTTATTTTTGTAATGAAAAAAAGTACAATCTTTATTTTACAAATTGTAAGGAGGACAATATAATCAAAAGGCAGGCTTGATCATCACTTAATCACTTTGAACTTGTTTCCTCATTTATAAAATAAAACTATCATTTACTTTTTAGAAAAAGACTATCAGGGACTTCCCTGGTGGTCCAGTGGTAAAGAATCCACCTTCCAATGCAGGGGACACAGGTTCGACCCCTGGTCGGGGAACTAAGATCCCACATGCCACGGGGCAACTAAGCCTGCGTGCCACAACTACTGAGCTCTCATGTCTCAACTAGAGAGCCTGAGTGCCACAAATTACAGAGCCCACACGCTCTGGAGCCCATGCACCAAAGCTAGAGAGAAGCCTGTGAGCCGCAACTAAAGATCCCGCGTGCCTCAACAAAGATCCAGTGTGCTGCAACTAAGACCTGATGCAGCCAAAAAAATAAAGAAAAGAAAAAAATAATAATAATAGGGGTCTTCCCTGGTGGCGCAGGGGCTAAGAATCCTCCTGCCAATGCAGGGGACACGGGTTTGAGCCCTGGTCCGGGAAGACCCCACATGCCGCGGAGCAACTAAGCCCACGCGCCACAGCTACTGAGCCTGCGCGTCACAACTACTGAAGCCTGTGCGCCTAGAGCCTGTGCTCCGCAACAAGAGAAGCCATTGCAATGAGAAGCCCACGCATCACAACAAAGAGTAGCCCCGCTCGCTGCAACTAGAGAAAGCCCGCGTGCAGCAATGAAGGCCCAACGCAGCCATAAATAAATAAATAAATACATTTATTAAAATAATAATAAAGAAAAAAGACTATCATTATCTTTAGATGGCTTTTGTAAACATTAAATTAAACAGACTGATCCACTGAATGAGTCCACGCTAACATGAACAAAAGAAAAGTTTCCTCTGAACCAACGAATAGGGAAGGAATAACATATTTAGAAAAATCACCATTTAGGAAACATCATAATAATATTCAGGCAAGAATTATCAAAGAATGCTAAAGCAAACAGATGAAAAGTTTACTAAGAAACTGAGTACTTACATAGTCTCATAGTAACTCCCAACAGATTACTGATTACCAAGAGGGGAAATATAACTCTGCAATGCAGAAACCCGGCAAACACCTTAGCCAAGTACAAAATTAACATCCCTAATAATGGGACAAATGGACATCACGTATCCCCTGGTACAATGCACTGAGGATACAGCATCACCTTCTGTGGTATTTCCTACCAATATTACATAACCTCAATCTTGTCATGAGGAAACATCAGACAAACTCAAAGTGATGGATATTCTACAGAATAACTAGCTACAGTCTTCAAAAATGTCAAGGTAGGAAAAACAAATAGGCTGAGAAATTCTTCCAAATTAAAAGAGGCTAAAAAAGACATGAAAACTAAATGCAGTCATTCTGGACTGAAAATTGTATTAGGAGGGAAAAAAAATTGAGACAACTGATAAAACTTTTATCAGGGACTCTGAAATAGATAATAAATAGTAATGTATCAATGTTAACTTTTCAAATTCCCATCATTATATTGTAGCTATGTCCTTGTGACATGTAAGGGGAATGATGTCTGCAACTTACTCTCATATGGTTTAGAAAAAACTAATGTATTAAACATATGCATATATACAGAGAAGAATGGAAAGTGGGAGGAAGAGTGGGAAGGAGAAGAAGGGAGAGAGGAGAAAGACAAGGAACAGAGGGAAACTGAAGTGAAAAATGAGAGACAGGATGGAGAGAGGGAGGGGTAGAAGGAGAGAAGAGAAGGGAGGAGGAACAGAGGGGAAGAAGGTAGGAGGAGAGGGAGAGGACCGGGAGAGAACAAGGCGGGGAGGGGAGAGGAGAGGAGGGGGACAGAGACGTCTTGAAATGTGGCTAGTGTAGCTGAGAATTGATTATCTGTATTTTATTTCATTTTAATTAATGTTAAATAGCCACCAATGACTACCTTATCGGACAGCACAGTTCTAAACCCTCTACAGAAAGCAACGTCAGACATCTAAATCCTGTATTTGAATAATGACCAGGACAAGGGAGAACTACGCATGTCTGTGACCAGTACACTCCTAACAATTTTAGTATAAAAAATATCTGTTTGTACCCTCTCCCATAAATGCATGCTTGAGGCACAAATAGGTAGACTCCTTTAGATACAGCTGAAAATATTACTGGAGGCATCATCTACAAATTCTAGAATCGCTGAAGATGGAATGCCAAAAGGAATGTGGATTTGCTTAATCTGGTAACACAAAATGCCCATTTCCAGGGAATTTGTTTCATTTCAAGTGGGCAAATTTGCTCTCTACACTCATATTATGTCAAGCCTATACTTTGGTTTTTAAAGGTTATTTGCCCACTAAACATCAGCCCAAGTCAGTAAACCCTAGGAGATGGGAGTCCTTTAGATTGCTACAGGACTGACAACAGCTCAAGCAAATGTCATCAAATGTCAAAGATAAGACATTTCAGAAGGAATGATTTTTCCCCATGGATCCCACATTTCTGTATCCTAGCATTCCAGCCACTGTATCAACACAGAACAGAAAATCTTTCAAAGGTTGCAGAGGGAAGGAGTCAAAAGACAACTTAAGTGAAGTTAGCTGCAAGAAGACATGTGGTCACATTTGGATTTTAATTATTAAGCAAGTACAACATACAACAATTCACTTTCCCAAAGAAATACACCCTTTCATTTTTTTCTTGAAATAAAAAGACTTCTTGAAAGGAGCCCAGGGAAAAGCACTTAGCCCAACCCCTGCCTGAAGAAAGGCATCTGTCCTGAGGACTTGATTACTTTTGAAAACCAGCAAACAAGGTCCAAACACCATACACATGCATTCTCTTACGGTTTTAGAATCCACTGCTCACGCCCAATGAGCAAAACTGGAGAGGATGAGAATCCTGAGCTGAGAGAGAGACAAGGTCTCAAGCCACAGGGAAGCTGCCAAGGAGAAGAAAAGCTGTTTGGAGATAACTCAAAGAGGGGGAGCAAGCTGCCCAAGGTGAGCCTGGGAAGACTGGACCAGTCCAGTAACGGGGAAAAAGGCTTCAGACACTTGGAGAAAAATTAGGGCTGCCTTAGAGAAAGAACAAGAGTCCCCTGATGATCTGTACACATGTTGATTGATCATAAAATTTTTTTAATTCTAAAGAAAGCAGTCTTTTTGGTCTTTTGTTTTCCCAATTACAAAATAATTTCACTTTCTTATTATTAACTGGAAAAAAAGGCAGAGTGTAAGCACAATAATGAACTGCAAACGACCCAGACCTCTCTGGGTCTGGGGAGACCCACTAGGGACTGGTAAATGGGAAAAGCATGTGCCCAGCTTCCCATGAGCTCCAGGCAATCTTTATCATGCACACCTCTGGTTAGCAGATCATTCGATTTTTTAAGAAATCCAAACTTGCAGATTTTTACATTAAATCTCCCAACTTTAATGTTAGAAACTTGTTCCAAAAGATTTTACCACTGTATGGGACAAACACTCATATCTGAGTACTATGTTTGCCCTGCTGGTCACCACTTTGCAATCACTAAACAAGATTCTCCCCTGAAGTCCTTTCTGATTCCACATCCCAGAACTCCACATCCTCTTAAGTACTGTCTCTGAGGAGGGAGGTGTTAAGGCAAAGGACTCAATCACTCACTTCCATTGAGAAACTTGAAATATACTGACACTTGAAAACTGAGAACCCATTCAATGTGTTTTCAAGTCTTTCAATACCATGATGGAAGCAGACTGCCTTGTGAGGCATCTTTAATCAAAGGCCCCTCCAAGAGTGACACCAAATGTTATTAAACTATACTACAGAATCAAGTTATGCTTTTGGTGACCCCAACCCTAAAAGGATTTCAAAAAGCGGAGGTAGAACATTTAAAAATCTAATGAAGGGCTTCCCTCGTGGCGCAGTAATTAAGAATCCGCCTGCCAATGCAGGGTACACGGGTTCCGGCCCTAGTCCGGGAAGATCCCACATGCCGCGGAGCAACTAAGCCCGTGCACCACAACTACTGAGCCTGCACTCTAGAGCCCACGAGCCACAGCTGCTGAAGCCCACGTGCCTGAGCCTGTGCTCCACAACAGTAGAAGCCACCGCAATGAGAAGCCCGTGCACCGCAACGAAGAGTAGCCCCCACTCACCACAACTAGAGAAAGCCCACGTGCAGCAACAAAGACCCAACGTAGCCAAAAATAAATAAATTAATTTTTTTAAAAAAGAATACTGACCTCTTCAAAGTTTAAAAAAAATAATAAAAAATAAAATCTAATGAAAATACGTTCTCTGGAAAGAACATGGCTCCTGGAACCAGCTTCGTCATTTATTTATTCTCTGACCTTGGACAACTGACCTCACCTTTCTGGATCCTCAGTTTTCTCATCTATAAAATGAAAGGGGTTGAATTCTAAGCTCCATATCCTTCCAGCTCTAAAATTCTAGTATTCCCTTCATTTAAATGGTCTCTCAGTAGCCTCTGAACTGTTTCATTAAACGTAATTGATTTTTCCCAGGTTTACTCTGTGGTATTCCTACCTGTATTTTAAGTTTTAATGTGATAACTATGCTTATGTCTCTTTATATGCCTTAAGTTGCTGGCAAGGTACTTTATGCAAAGATGCTTTATGCAAAGCAGACACAGTATTAGTTGAACTAAATTTATGCAATCTGATTTTAAAATATTTACAAGCCTACCAAGACAAAGCTCCTGCCTCAATCTTAGTCATAGCTTCTGCTTCTCTACAATTAATGGCATTGTTTAAAGTAACTAAACAAGTAACTTTTAAACTCTTGGCAATTTCTAGTTTTCCAATTAACTTACAGAGCATTCCTTCACAAGATCTATTACAAAACCTACTAGAGCCAGCCAACCTTAATGAATTACAGCAACCTTAGGTTTTTCCAGGAGGGATCACGCTTAGCGGAATGAAATAAAAAGTTAAACTGTAGTTACTCAGTCTTCATTACCTTATAAATAGCAATCCTGGCTATAAAGCAAAAGTTCACTATAAATTCAGACAGGGGCAGAGACGGTAGGCATGTGACTAGCAATCTTCATGACAGAAAGAGAAATGGAGAAGCAACAAGCAGAAAATAAAAGCACAGTTCCATCAGAACGAAGGAGGCTGATTGTTGGCAATCTGTCTCATTTGTGCAAAGAGCTATATACCTTCTCCAAAAATATTAAAGGTTCATTTACAACAGAATGGCCACATTATTCTTAAAATGTGTCTGCTCCAAAGCTTTAGAATATCCGCACCTAGCTACTAAATGCCAATTTTTTTTTTAAACAGCAAGGTTAAGTTAATGCAGTGTTAGAATGGGTCATTTAAATGCAAATCAGGAAATTTAGAAATTAAAGTACCCACAGTAACGTTAACTGTCACAGTGCACAAGATATAGGACTGTGGATTACTCAGGGCAGTCGTAGGGATGCCAGGTTGCATTTGCATTAAACAGAGTTAACACAGCTGTTGGAATCTCAACTCTCAATTCTCCTGGTTACTGTCAAAAAAAAAAAAAAGGTAACCTTTATAATTAAGACTCACTCCAGGGACTTCCCTGGTGGCACAGTGGTTAAGAATCTGCCTTCCAATTCAGGGGACTCGGGTTCCATCCCTGGTCGGGGAATTAAGATCCCACATGCCTCGGGGCAACTAAGCCCGCAAGCTCCAGAGCCCGCGCGCCCCAACAAAAGATCCCACAAGCCGCAACTAAGACCGACCCGACGCAGCCAAATAAATATTAAAAAAAAAAAAACAGGCAATGGGGAAACACAGGGAACAACTGAATGAAAGAATTTCCATGCCACAAGCATTAGGAGACACAATGATTACCAAGAGCACTAAGCAAAGGACAAAAGGTAAACCTAAAAAAACAATGTTCAGTCCACCATTTAGTCACTCAATCAGCAAATATTTTAGTGCCTTCTCTGTATAGACACTATTTGAGACCAAAAACTCTGCCTTCATGAAACTACGCTGTAGTAACAGTATAAATAAATAAACAAATAAGACAATATCTGTGCTAGAAAGAAAATTAAGCAGGGTAATGGTAATGAAATTAGGTGGGGTCCTTCCAGAGCCTTCTGTCTGGGTAACACTTGAGCTGAAATCTTAAAGTCAAGGAAGAGCCAATCAACTGAATTATTTGGGGGAAGAGTGCTGCAGGCAGAGGTAACAGAGACAAGGCAGCATCTCCCAGGGCTTAGAGAAAGAGATGGCCAATGTGGCTGGAGCATAGAGCAAGAGGTGAGAGAGATCAAGTGAAGGAAAAAACAAAAACAAGCTCCAGAGCTGCTGAAGTAACTGCAGTGTGGTCTGGATATCTGTTCGTTTACTTAGCTTCCACTCAACATGGTTGTTGAGACCATCAACAAAGGAAGTGTTTAAGAGAAAATTGCACTAAGCCCTCTAACAGGCAACTGATTATGGATACACAGGAAGTCCCTGTTTCCATAAGAAACTGGATGACTCTGGTCTGAAAAACAAAGATGAAACCAGCATGTGGGCTGGAAGCACAAGAGAAAAGAGACAAAGGGAAAAAGAGGGTTTTGTTTTACAACAATGGGACTAAAAGGCAGAGAAACTTCTCACACAGCTGAGAATTTGCGCAGGAAGAAGAGGACTGGACTTTTCCTGGAGAGCCAGGAGAAAAGATGCCCGAACTTAACTAGAGTATAGGAAGTTACCCAGACTGAGTGAGAAAGCAAGAAAGAACTATCTCTAAAACTTGTAATGTAAAACTTTGATGACCTAGTTTGTCATTCACTTGTCAATGACTGACCAATTACCGCATCCTGGGGATCCTGCTACGTGCCAGGGACACAAAGTCTAATTAGAAATCCCTACCAGATCATCACAGCAATTAATTATTAAGTACAAAAGGAAAAAGTTGCCTTTAAATGGAACAATCTGGCAGATGTCACTTAATCACAAGTGTTTAAACTTAGCATCATCACCAATAGAACAACCTGACAATTATTTCAATGCCCTGAGAAAGGTACATCATCACACATGTACTGTTCCTGCCAAAAGTGGCAACAATAAGACAAATCCAAACTGTGGACATTCTATAAAACTGGCTTAAACTCTTCAAAAGTGTCAATGTCATGGGGGGAAAAAAGACTGAAAATCAAAACTAAAGAGATACAGGGGGCTTCCCTGGTGGTCCAATGGTTAAGACTTCATGCTCCCAATGCAGGGGGCCTGGGTTCGATCCCTGATCAGGGAACTAGATCCCGTATGCCATAACTAAAAAGACCCTGCATGCCACAACTAAAAAGACCCTGTGTGCTGCAACAAAGATCCCACGTGCCGCAACTAAGACCTTGCGCAGCCAAATAAATAAATATATTTTTAAAAAGAATATAATTTGGAAAAAAAAACTAAAGAAATGCAACAACTAAATGAGGTATGGGATCTTTTACTGATTCCTGGATTAAAAAAAAAAAAACTATGAAGGACATCACCGGGACAACTGGTGGAATTTAATATGAATATGGACTGTATATGAGATCAGTACTTCTGGGAATCTTGTTAAAAGGCAAATTCTGAATCAGTAGGTCTAGGGTAGTACGTAAGAGTCTGAATTTCTCACAAGTTCCTAGGGAGAGCAGACACTGGTTCTTGGACCACTCTTTAAATCATGTTACTATATCAATATAAAATTTCTAATATAGTGTAGTTAAGTAAGGCAATGTCCTTACTCTTAGAAGTTACATGCCAAAAAACCTAAGGGTGAAATACTTGGTGTCTGCAGTCTACTTTCAAATTCCTCAGAAAAAAAGTTTATATAGAGTAATGGAGCAAATTTGAAAAGTGTTAACAATTGATGAAACTAGGTAAGCTGAAGAATCAAGTGCTCACTGTATTACGTTTTTACAACTTTACTGTACGTTTGAAGCATTTCAAAAACAATTGGGGGAAATGCTCACAATCTAGAACGGAAAGTAGTTACAGTAAAACAGAAAGTATAGAGTTGTACAGTGAACCACCAGTACAAAGAGGAGCACCCAGGAGGGAACCCCCAATGGCCAGAGAGTCCTCACTGAGGATCTGATGTACTGGGAGGGAGGGAGGGCAGTTGTTTCAGTTTGTGCAAAGGGACCAGAGAACTTTGGCACCTTCCAAGAACCACAAGTGTGAATGAAAAATATAAGACAGATAGTGAAATGGCAAAAGATAAGGCTAAAAGACAAGCAAAGAAATTAAGAAGGTACTGGAGGTTTTCTTAACTTGAAAATACCATTCTATAATACTTGAGAAATCCTGAAATACACACCCCGCCCCAGAAAAAACCCTCAAAGACAAAGGAGAAAACCCCACCTCTTACAGTAACCATAGTAAAGACCAAAAGTCAAAAACAAGTGCCTTCCTGGCCAGAGCAGCACTTTCCCAATCTAAAGGACTTCACGCACATGACCGCAGAGCTCAGTTCCTTAAACCCCACAAGGCCCGAGCCAAGCATTTTCCTCCCCATCTATTCCCCCTTGGCCTTCCTCATCTCCACCTACCAAAGCTCCACCAAACCAGGTCCCCTAGAAGGAGCCTCTAGGCCCTTTTCTTCCTCTTCCCTCCCCCCTCCTCTGCATCTTAGTAAATATCTCACTCTAACCCTTCCCATTCTCAGGAGTCTTCTCATTTCCAATCACCCTCCAACCAGACAGCCCCAGTTATCATTGTCATGGAATCTCTCCTCTGAAAAGAACTTGGCATTGCTTCCCCACCACAGGCAGGATGAAGCAGAAATTCCTACAAACCTTACTCACAATGGCCTGCCAACCTCATCACCTGCCTCTACTCCAAACTCTTCTCCAGATAGTATATGTCTCCAGACCTTTATATAACCCCTATCCTCTGCCCCAGAGCACCCCTCCAGACTCTTCCATCTTCCTTCAAGGCTCACACAAATGTCCTCTGCTTTCATAGAAAGAGTTGTTCCCTCTTTTCTGGGTTCCCCCATCACTTTACAAGCATCTCTATTTCAGCACTTGCCACATAGCACGATATCAGTGTTTCCATCTCCCATAAAGCTGAGAGCTCCTTTGAGTACAGAGATCATGCCTTTTTTGAGCATGATAACTTTCATCTAACAACATTCTATAAATGATTAACTGAACTGGCTCCACTGTTTTTAGATTTCATCTAGCAACACCGATGTGTGTGCAAAGGACTAAGAAATCTCTCTCCCGTTATAGATTAGCAAAAAAAAAAAAAAAAAGGCAGGCAGGCTTAATAAATGCATTGTATTTAACTAAACCCTTCCCCCTGCAATTGAGATACAGCAAACTAAACACGACCTTAGACCCGAACTCAATAAAGATACCTAGAAAACATTACCTCTTTCACAGGTCTTAATGACATCAAAGAAGCTTAAATTTCTCTCAAGGGTTGCCATCTTCCATTTCCTTGAGTTTTTTCCCCTCCTCCCAAGGGATCAAGCTCACATTTCACTTATCCACTTCTGTGCAAAATGACAGGTTTCTAAAGATACACTTCAAAGTCAGTCCAGAGCTTTTCTGAGAACATGATGACCCCAGGTCCAAGGAAGCAAGAAAATGATAGCAGATGATTATAAGAAACCTTTGCCAATTTAGAGATCTCCAGGAACAGAAAACCCCCAAGAACACTGACTCATCAGTAATAATAACCTACCTTTTCAGCTCTGCCTTATTCAGTGCACTATCATTTTTCACAAACCATGATTGAGTCTAGATTAATACTGAAATATTTAACATAATGAAATATTCAACATACCATGAGAAAATAGTAACAATGCATCTTTGCTTGGAAACAAAGCATGTATCGGAGTTGCACAGGGCAAATGGACTACTAGCAAAGGCTCCTATCCTTCATGTAACTTGAAATGGGCCACAGTGAATGCATTTTCTGAGTTATGATAGCACTTTCAGTTTCAAGAACAGCCTGCAGTCTAACCTAATAAACCAGTACATGTAATCTGATAATTAACCAGGCTTTCAACACACTCTTCAAATCATAATAAAATAAAACAAAATAAAACAAATAAAATAAAACATAATAAAATAAAACATAGCAATAAAACATTTTCAAAATACAACTGATGAGCCACTTACTTATGACAGTATTTAATAATGAAATCTCAGAACAAGAAAAAGAAGGAAATCCACAGCTCAATATAATGAAATGGAATAGCCAAAATGAAGTAATCCAGAAAAGAACTACCCTTTAAATTAGCAATTAAGGAATTACATCAGTTATCTAACACTAAGATTAAATTGGATTAAATTACTTCATCACAAAAATTAAATGCAAATGATAAATTTTTGCTTCTGTAAAGCCCTCAAAGTTTTTTTTTTTTTAAATTCTTACAGATGATGGTGGGAATGTAAGTTGGTACAGCCACTATGGAAAACAGTATGGAGGCTCCTCAGAAAACTAAAAATAAAATTACCATATGATCCAGCAATCCCACTCCTGGGAATATACCCAGATAAAACTATAATTCAAAAAGATAGGGACTTCCCTGGTGGTTCAGTGGTTAAGACTCCGTGCTGCCAATGCAGGTGGCGCAGGTTCCATCCCTGGTCCGAGGACTAAGATCCCACATGCCACGTGGAGTGGCCAAAAAGATTTTTAAAAATTAAAAAAAAAAAGATACATGCATCCCTATGTTCATAGCAGCACTGTTTACAATAGCCAAAACATGGCAACAACCTAAATGTCCATCAACAGGTGAATGGATAAAGATGTGGTACATACTCAGCCATAAAAAGAAACAAAATTGAGTTATTTGTAGTGAGGTGGATGGACCTAGAGTCTGTCATACAGAGTGAAGTAAGTCAGAAAGAGAAAAACAAATACCGTATGCTAACACATGCATATGGAATCTAAGAAAAAAAAAAGCTCATGAAGAACCTAGGGGCAAGATGGGAATAAAGACACAGACCTACTAGAGAATGGACTTGAGGATATGGGGAGAGGGAAGGGTAAGCTGTGAGAAAGTGAGAGAGTGGTATGGACATATATACACTACCAAATGTAAAATAGATAGCTAGTGGGAAGCAGCCGCATAGCACAGGGAGATCAGCTTGGTGCTTTGTGACCACCTAGAGGGGTGGGATAGGGAGGGTGGGAGGGAGGGAGACGCAAGAGGGAAGAGATATGGGAACATATGTATATGTATAACTGATTCACTTTGTTATACAGCAGAAACGAACACACCACTGTAAAGCAATTATACTCCAAAGACGATGTTAAAAAAAAAAAAAAAAAACCACCTCTGAATGGAAGCATTGGGTTTAATCAGTTCTGAACTTGAACAGTCTCTTTGTTTCTCTGTACCACTAGAAAGAGTGGTGTGTTTAGCAAATATTGTTAATGTGCCTGAGTCTACCTTCAAAGTCTCTACAGAGGTTTAACTGTATATAAGCCAAGGGTCACCCTTAGGGTTCTGGTTTTAACCATTTTATAAAACTAAGATTGTAGTGTCCTCTGTATTCCTTTAGCATTATCTAAATAAAGTTCTAACTAATATTCCCAAATGTTATGTTATCTTACAGGTGAAGGGCAATCACAGGTTTAAATGAAGACAAACTGTAACCATGCAGGCCGTTCTTTTTTTTTTTTTTTTTTTTTGCGGTACGCGGGCCTCTCACTGTTGTGGCCTCTCCCGTTGCGGAGCACAGGTTGTGCTCCGGAAGCGCAGGCTCAGCAGCCATGGCTCACGGGCCTAGCTGCTCCGCGGCATGTGGGATCCTCCCGGACCAGGGCACGAACCCGTGTCCCCAGCATCAGCAGGCGGACTTTCAACCACTGCGCCATCAGGGAAGCCCCTGCAGGCCGTTCTTGTGTCGGAAATGTGACTGTTAAAATTATCTCAGTAAAGTTCCGCAGTTTTGTCCCAAAAAAAAAAAAAGTGGTACACATATACAATGGCATACTACTCAGCCATTAAAAAAGAATGAAATAATGCCATTTGCAGCAACATGGATGTAACAAGAGATTATCATACTAAGTAAAGTAAGTAAGAAAGAGAAAGACAAATACCATATGATATCACTTATATGTGGAATCTAAAATATGGCACAAATGAACCTACCTACAAAACAGAAACAGAATCACAGACATAGAGAACAAACTTGTGGTTGCCCAGGGGAAGGTGAGGAGGGAGAGGGATGGACTGGGAGTTTGGAGTTCGTAGATGCAAACTATTACATTTAGAATGGATAAACAACAAGGTCCTAAGGTATAGCACAGGGAAATACATTCAATATTCTGTGATAAACCATAATGGAAAAGTATATTTTTAAAAATGCAAAAAAATTCTTACAGCTGAAAATTACAACTTCCACAATAAAATTCCCTTTCTTCTTTTACTACAATGGGACCACTGAACAGATGACAAGAAATTTTAAAAATCTAATCACACTACTCATACAATACTTGTTCCAAATGATCAAATCTTTGTTACAAATATTTAGAATAACACTCAAAGTTGCCTTGCAAACTGTATTTACCTTACATGCATTGCTCCAAACTTGTAGCCAGTGAAAAAGCACAAATTAAATCCCAATCAAAAGGGGGTTTGATAGATGACAGCCCATCAACAAGTAAATAGAAATGTATGGTAATTTCAAGCTCCATTAGAAATGGAGTTGGTGGTATGCTTGCACACAGAGAAAGTTTGATAGTTATAAAAAAAAACTAAAGGGGAAAATAATGAACATTTAGAGGCTCCAACAGAGAAAGGGCAATGCTGAAGTTTTATTTTGAAGCACGGTTATTTCTGCACACTCTGAACTTTCAATAATGGATAAATTTAGTATAGTGCTCTTGCAAGTGAACAAAACAGCATGAGACAGGGCAAGTAAAGCCAAACTGTTCACCTCCCTACACAGTTCGGCCCATTCAGCCCAGGACCACAACATGGGGGGCTGAGCTGACCACCACACTGCACAAGCAACAAATACCACCCTCAATGTCTGGAAGCAAGCACAGTGGCACCTAGGCAAATTTTAGGAACTGTTGCTCTGTGAGACTCTCCGTAATGCCTGATGTGTTTAACTTTTTTCTTAAGAGAAAACAGAAGGTACTAATAAGACAAATCCTCCAACACATAAGGTATAGCCAAAATTCCTTAAGACTTCTAAGTGTGTGGCTTCACAGTCCCTCAAGGGGAAAAAATGATTTGGGCTGGGAAAGCAGAAAGGATAATTGATTTCATGTTTTTCACTATTTTGTTTATCTCTATACAGAAGGTCAAACTTGCAAAATACATATTTTTTGAATGAATTTATTTTTACCTGTTTATTTTTTCACTTTTTTTTTTTTTTTTTTTTTTTTTTTTTTTTTGCTGTACGCGGGCCTCTCACTGTTGTGGCCTCTCCCGTTGCGGAGCACAGGCTCCGGACGCGCAGGCTCAGCGGCCATGGCTCACGGGCCCAGCCGCTCCGCGGCATATGGGATCCTCCCAGACCGGGGCACGAACCCGTATCCCCTGCATCGGCAGGCGGACTCTCAACCACTGCGCCACCAGGGAGGCCCTATTTTTTCACTTTTTATATGCAGTAAAATTCACTCTAGTATACTATTCTACGACTTTTGACAAACTCAGTTGTGTAATCACTTCCATAATAAAGAGATAGAACAGTTTAAAGAATTTATTTTATTTTCACAACAGCACACACATACAACTAAACCATAGACCCTAACTGTACAAAAGATTATTCACTTCAAGAGCAAATTTGGCATCAAATTACTGCAAAGCTACAGTAACCAAAACAGTGTGGTACTGGCATAAAGACAGACACAGAGATCAATAGAACAAAATAGAGAACCCAGAAACAAACCCTTTCATGGTCAAATGATTTTCGACAAGGTGTCAAAACCACTCAATGAGGAAAGGACAGTCTTTTCAATAAGTGGGGCTGAGAAAACTAGATATCCACATGTAAAACAATGAACATGGACTCTTACCTAATATCATATATAATAATTAACTCAAAATGGATCAAACATCTAAATGTAAGAGCTAAAACTATAAAACTCTTAGGAAAAAAAAAATCACAGGGGGACTTCCCTGGTGGCACAGTGGTTAAGAATCCACCTGCCAATGCAGGGGACACGGGTTCGATCCCTGGTCCAGGAAGATCCCACATGCTGCGGAGCAACTAAACCCGTGTGCCACAACTACTGAGCCTGCCCTCTAGAGCCCGCAAGCCACGACTACTGAGCCCGCGTGTCACAACTACTGAAGCCCACTCACCTAGAGCTGGTTCTCCGCAACAAAAGAAGCCACCGCAGTGAGAAGCCCACACACCACAATGAAGAGTAGCCCCCACTTGCCACAACTAGAGAAAGCCCATGTGCAGCAACGAAGACCCAATGCAGCCAAAAATAAATAAATAAATTTTTTTAAAATCACAGGGCAAAAGTTTCATGACATTGGACTTAGTAATGATTTCTTGGATATGACACCAAAGGCACAGGTAACAAAAGAAAAAAAGAGATAAACTTCATCAAAATAAAAACCTGTGTGTACCAAAGGACATTATGAACAGAGTGAAAAGGCAATCCAGACAACAGAAGAAAATAACTGCAAAACATATATGTGAAAAGAGATTAGTATCCAGAATATATAGAAAACTAAAACTCAACCAAAAAAAAAACCAACTCAATGATGTGCAACACACTTGAATAGACATTTCTCCAGAGATATACAAATGGCCAATAAACCCATGAGAAGATACTCAATATCACTAATCATTTGGGGAATGCACATCAAAACTATAATGAGATACCATCTCACATTCATTAAGATGGCTACTATCAAAAAAAAAAAAAAGAAAATAACAAGTGTTGGTAAGGATGTGGAGAAATCAGAACCCTTGTGCCCTGCTGGTTGGAATGCAAAATGGTACAGCCACTGTGGAAGACAGTATGGCAGTTTCTCAAAAAGTTAAAAATAAACTTACCATATAATCCCGCAATTCCACTTCTGGGTATATATCCAAAAGAACTGAAAACAGTGTCTCGAAGAGATATTTGTATACCCATGTTCATACAGTACTATTCACAGCAGAACTATCCAAATGCTTACTAGCAAATGAATGGATAAGCAAACTAGGATATATATAAAATATTATTCAGCCTTAAAAAGGGAAGGAAATTCTGATATATGCTACAACATGGATGGACCCTGAGGACATTATGCTAAGTAACATAAGCTAGTCACAAAAAGATTAAGATTCCACTTATATGAGTTACCTAGAGTAGTCAAAGAGACAGAAAGAAAGGTGATTGCCAGGAGCTGGGGTAAGGGGGTAATGGGGACTTGAAGTTTAATGGGTATAGTTTTAATTTTACAACATTAAAAGACTTCTGGAGATAAATGGTGGTGATGACTGCACAATATGAATGTACTTAATACCACTGAACTATACATTTAAAAATGGTTATGTTGGTAAATTTTATGTTATGTGTATTTTACAATTTTTTAATTTAAGAAAAAAAAAGGAAGGGAAGAAAATTCTGACACATGCTACAACATAGATGAACCTCAAAGGTTAAGTGAAATAAGCCAGACAAAATAGGACAAATATATGATTCCACTTATATGAGGTACCTAGAATAGGCAAATTCACAAAGAAAAAAAGTAGATGAGAGGTTACCAGGGGCTCGGGAGAGGGCAGGATGGGGAGTTACTGTTAAATGAGTAGAGTTCCTGTTTAGAATGATGGAAAAGTTCTAAAATGGATGGTGATGATGGTTGCAGAACATTGTAAATGCACTTAATGCTTAAAAATAGTGAAAATGGTAAATTTTATGTTATGTATATTTAACCCCAATTTAAAAACATTATTTTAAGAGTAGCAAATCTTTTCCCCTAGGAATTCCACTTCTAAGAAGTTTCCCTTAAGAAGTAAGGACAGGGCCTCCCTGGTGGCGCAGTGGTTGAGAGTCCGCCTGCCGATGCAGGGGATACGGGTTCGTGCCCCGGTCTGGGAGGATCCCATATGCCACGGAGCGGCTGGGCCCGTGAGCCATGGCCGCTGGGCCTGCGCGTCCGGAGCCTGTGCTCCGCAACGGGAGAGGCCACAACAGTGAGAGGCCCGCATACAGCAAAAAGAAAAAAAAAAAAAAAAAAAAAAAAAAAAGAAGTAAGGACAGGCAAAAGATTCAGCTACAAATTAAAGCAGCTCTGGAAGCAAATGAAATGTCCAACAGAGGACTGATTAAAGAAGCTATATTGGAACAGTAGGGGATCATTAATATGCTATGTTAACACTGTGAGATTAACCATATTTCATCAATTCTAAAGCATACATATTTCACATCTTTAAGTCTCTAAAATTTGGATGTCTTACAATTGATGGCATTTCCTAGTTTATTTGGCAGTTTATTTTCTTAGTGGTACATAAAGGTTAATCTTAATGCTACTATTAATAGGGGAAATGTTCAAGTATGATAAATGGACAGCAGATTACAATAGAGCAAATAAAGTAAAATCTAGTTTTTATCAAAGTTATACATAGTCAATACACATACCTAGAAAAAAAATCACAGGATGTACACCAAAATGTTAACAGTGTTTATATCTCTAGGTGATATAAATATGAATTTTTTTAATAAAGTTGTTGACTTTTTTGTTATTGTTTTTAATCTTTCAGCCGTGCCACGCAGCACATGGGATCTTATTCCCTGGTCAGGGATCAAACTCTCGCCCCCTGCATTGGAAGTGCGGAGTCTTAACCACTGGACCACCAGGAAGTCTCAGTGGTTTTATTTTTTAAAAAAACTTAAATAAACTGGATGTAAAGCCATGCTGCCTCCACCCCCATATCAATCTGGCACAATCCTATATATAGCATAAGTATATCTACTCACATTAGATATGAGTCAGGTATCACAAAAGACTAAAAGATACAAAAGAATGTAATTGCCTTGAAGGAGCTCAGCATGTAACAAAAGAATTTATGGTCCACAAGAGTCTTTACGAAGGTAAATCAGCAACTCAGTGCTATGTAAATAACTGAACTAGTCCACTGGTTTTACTGATAAGACAACTTAATATGAACCAAAACATGTCCTGCCCAGCAGTCCATAACTAAAGGAATAAATTAGCATCCTATCATGTTAGACATTAAAATAAATATCCTTTATAAGTCATCTTAGTCATTACATAGCTGACAAAGTTCAAACTCTCCAACTGAGACTCATAAGATTAAAAAACCCTAAAAGCAGGTTAACATCATAAATCATCAGATAATAGACACATAATCAATGACAAATTAGCAACAGCAGGAAACCACTTACCATACAATTATTGTTTGCTATGACATTTTAAGAACTACATTTTAAAAAAATTCTTTCCAGAAGTTGGCTACAATAAAAACTTTAGTTCCTGCCCTCAAAGTAGACATAGCTCAGCTGGGGCGGGGGTGGGGAGAGACACACAGGGAAACGCTCTATGACACTGTATTTGGCAATGACTTCTTAGAAGATACCAAAAGCATGAGCAACAAAAGAAAAAACAAATAAATGGGACTTGATCAAAATTTAAAGCTTTTTAACATCAAAGGACATATCAACAGGGTAAAACTGAGAGAAAATATTACAAGTCCTCCATCTAATAAGTGATTAACAGCCAGAATATACAAAGAAGTCCTATAACTCAACAACAAAAAACCCCCAAACAATTAAAATGGCCAAAGGACGTGAACAGAGATTTCTTCAAAGAAAATAAACAAATGGCCAATAATCACAAGAAAAATGCTCAACAACACTAAACATTAGAGAAATGCAAATCAAAACCACAATGAAACATCAACTCACATCCATTAGGATGACTATTATTAAAAAGTAAATAATTTTTTTAAAATTAAAAAACAGAAAATAACAAGCGGTGGTGAAAATATGAAGAACATGGAACACTTTCACATTGCTGTTAGGAATGTGAAGTAACATAGCTACTGTGGAAAACAGTACGGCAGTTCCTCAAAAATTTAAGTGTAGAATTACCATACCAAATGACCTAGAAATTCCACTTCTGGGTATATACCCAAAAGAGCTGAAAGCAGTGACACAAACACATAGTTGCACATCGATGTTCACAGCAGCATTATCCACAATGGCCAAAATATGGAGGCAACCCAAGTGTTCATCAATAGATGAATGGATAATGGAATGTTACTCAACCTTAAAAAGGAAGGAAATTCTGACACATGCTACAACATGGGTGAACCCTGAAGGCATTATGCTAAGTAAAATAAGCCAGGTACTTAACATAGTTAAGTTAATAATTCAAAGTGACAGAAAGTACAATGGTGGTTGCCCTCGGGCTGGGGGGAGAGGAAATGGAGAGTTATTGTTTAATGGATATGGAGTTTCAGTTTAGGACAATGAAAAATTTTTCTGGATATGGACAGCAGTAGTGGTTACACAACAATGTGAATGTACTTAATGCCACTGAAGTGTACACATAAAGATAATTTAAATGCTAAGTTTTGTTATGTATATTTTAAAAACTAATGAGAATGTCATAATCAGGTGCAAATTTTAGAATTTCAGATAAGTTAAAGATCACTTTCAGCAACGATGATCAATGTCTCAATAGAAAAGCCATATCAATCAGCCTTCGGATGGATAGCATTTGTATCAGAGAAGGATGGAGTATTCCAGAACAAATGCCTGGCAGATGCAGAGACATGTAGCAACAATTCACAATAGAAAATAAGGCTGAAAAATAAGTTAGGGCCAGGACTTAGAAGGTGCTGAATGCCTATCTAAGATTCTGACTAGTCCAACAACAAGATAGCAGTACATTTCCCAAAAGAAGAATGAGTACTGCTTATGTGTAAAAGACTGACTGGTGGAGGGGAAGATAGTAAGAAATTCAACTAACTTCAGCAAACACTTACAGAGCAACAACAGTGTTCCAAATTCTCAGATTATAAAAACTGAAGGGAGAGGAGGGGTGGGTAGTGACTGCAAAGAGATTTCCAGAGTACTGGTAATTTTCTGTTTCTGGATCTGGATGGTGTCTATGGGTGGTGTTCACTCAAATAATTCATTAGACAGGTACTGTTGTAATTTGAATACTTTTCTACATGTACGTTATACTTTAAGTTTTTAAAGTTTTATTAAAAATAAAGGCTAAGACCCAACTTCTAAGAAACCCCCAGCTGAGAGGAAGTAATCCATAAAAATATTTACCAAATGACGTAAAAGATGTAACCACAGAATATGTACAAGGTACCCAAGAAGCACTGAGATCCAAGAGAAAACCCAGAGGCACTAACGTCTAAGGTGAGTTTTAAAGAATAAACAAGTTTGTCAGATGGATGAGAAAAACAGTGCTCTAGGCAAAGGAAAAAATATGAAAAAGGCACCAAAGCAAACAATAGAACAATTTATCCAGAGAACTACAAGTAGTTTTGATAGTTCAAAGATAAGAAGATAATCTAGAGTGGAAGCAGAGAGAAGGGAAAACAGGAATTTATGTAAGAGGAAGACCAGATGTAAAGGATTTCATCTGATTAGATCTCGGTGGAAAGGAATAAGAATGGAATGAGGATGGTTCTCAATTTGCCCATAACAGCAACTTGGTCATCAAGGCCCTCCATAATCTGACTGTTGCCTCATCTGTCATAGTTCCAACCACAAGCCAGACTCCAGACAGAAAAGACTCCTTCCTCCTTCATTCAACGTCCATCTAATTTTTTCTTTAATCTCCAGGCCAGGTACCATGCAGAAGGCTAAGGCTCACTTTCTAGCAGGAAAGGCAAACAGGGATATCAATAACAAGGTACAGTACAGTGGAGTACACCAGCTAGTGGGAAGAAGTTTGCTACCAGAAAGGAAAGTGCTAGCTTGAGTCTTGTGATAGGACTAAGAGCTCGTTATAAAAGTGATGGAATACAAATTGGGGGAGTGGGGGAGAACAAGGTGCGTCACTGAGCAAACAACAGTAACAGATAATCCGAGGCCCCTACATCCAATTTATATGTAAGGCCTATCTCATTTCTCCAAAATACAGCTCTCTTTATCCCACCACCTTCACTCCCACCATCTTCCTAGCTCAACTCCCTACTTCCACTTGTACACATATACAAGCCTTGCAAGCACTAGCAGGAGCAATCTTCTTAAAAAGGAAATCAGATCATGAAACTTCCTACAATGGCTTCTTACAGCTCTTAGAAGAAAATCCAAACATGTGACGTGGAGTTTCCTGGCAATCTCATGTTAAGGCCTTCTCCCCATCCTAAAAGTATTCAAGCTACACAAGTCTTCTCTTAGGTCTCTAAACACATGGAGTTCTCTCCTGCCTCAGGACCCTTATTTACACAAGTAGAATATCCTGTTCCCTCTGTCTAGATCTTCATCAGCACACAAACCACTACCCCCAACAACCAGGTCTGTCTGTCACGTCTCACACCACTGCTACTTTCTCAAAGAAATCCCAGGACTCTGACAGTTACTGCCTATCTCTACATCTGGTTTAGGTCTAAAGAAGAAAAATGTTTCTCATTTTGGTCCTCTTGAGTTTTTTTGGTTTTTTTGGTTTTGTTTTCTTTTTGTCTGCGTTGGGTCTTCCTTGCTGCGTGTGAGCTTTCTCTAGTTGCGGCTCATTGCGGTGTGCCGGCTTCTCATTGCAGTGGCTTCTCTTGTTGCAGAGCACGGGCTCTAGGCGCACAGGCTTCAGTAGCTGTGGCACATGGGCTCAGGAGTTGCGGCGCATGGGCTTAGCATCTCCACAGCATGTGGGATCTTCCTGGACCAGGGCTCGAAACCCGTGTCCCCTGCACTGGCAGGTGGATTCTTAACCACTGCGCCACCAGGGAAGCCCAGTCCTCTTGAGTTTGAGATGCCCCTGGGGGCACCCAAGCAGCTCTCCAGTGCACAGGTGACCATGTGGATGAGGTGAAACATCTGCACTCAAAATAGAAGCTTCCACTTTAGCACAAGTATCGGACTTTAGCATAAGTTTGATGGCAGGGAGACTGCACAGAGAACGGATTCTCAACTTGGAGGGGGAGGGCATCCCTGATCTCTTAAGTCACCATACGAATGAGATGTTACTGATGGAAGGAGGGTGATACCACATCAACGCTGTGAAAGACTGAGATATGCTGGACAGAATCCTAGATATGAGTGTACTGAACAACAAGAAGAAGAAGACTGAGAAACAAGAGCCAAAACTGTAAGGAAAACCAGGAGAGATTTACATCACAATTCCACAAACTCCTTCGCCCTTTTATGCTTCCTCCCTACCAAACCCTACTCCTGTTTCATCCAGTTCAAATGCCATCCCCTCCTGGAAGCATTAGCCCCCACTCCACATCTCCACCAGTTTTTATCATTATTATTATGTAAGACTGACCCATGCACAAGTTTCTCAGCAGTAGTGTTACGGTACTAAACGCCATCAGCCTTGTACTACACCTGGGGTGTGTGTGTCTCTTCCTTATTACAACTGTGAGCTCTTGGGGGCAGAGACCATTTCTTAATCAACTGTGGTCCCTTAAGAAAGTGGATAAATTATTTTTTAACTTGGTAAAAGTCAAAAAGGGTAAATAATTGCGCAGAGGCTATGGATAATTTCTCACCCCCTCCCTCTTGTAAAATAAAGTAACACATCTTAATTTGATTTATAAATTCATACTTTCCCAAAATAACATACACCTGTACAGTCTTTAAGAATCACTGCTAAACAAAATATCCTCTCATCGAAATGCCTTTCCTGTTGCAACAATACAGTGGTGTAATCATTTCCTTCATCATAAACACGAAATGCCCTTAATTTAGTTGGAGACTTAACATATCTTACTCTTTTCTAAACTATCCTAAGTTTTGTATAAAACAGACACACCAAAAAAATGTTACAAAGACGCGGGAGTACATAAGAGGTTGTCAGTCCTGGATCTGAGCCAACTGCCGCCTGCATTATTGGGAAGCCATTCCTGCCAAGCCAAGGTTAGGCATTCAGTCAACATTTTTTCCAACAAGCGCTTCGCACACGCACACTCCTTTAAAAGTCAACAACAACAACAAAAAGGTTCCAAGGACATTCGTGAAAACTAGTACTAATCAGTGTTAGGTGCGTCCAATTAACCAGCACAAGAAGTCTGAGTAATTTCACAACAAAGGTTAACACGGTGCACGCCAGAAGTCCACACGGGCGTGGCTGCCCTTCCCAACCAGACTGTGTCAGAGAAAAGGGTCACTCAAACTTTCACATACGCTCGGGCCGGGAATGCGGGGCTGCGGGCCCAGCAAACGTCCTGTCCACCTGACCAGGAAGTTTCGGTGGCGGTGGCGGGGGTGCGACCACAGAAACCACAAACCACACGTACTTCAATGGAAAACTCAACTCCCGGACCCGCCCGCACCTGGAACAACGCGCCGACTCTTCCCCACAAGGAAGGCGGCCGAAGAGGCCCAGCGCGGGCCTGGCGCGCGCACCAAGCCCACTTGAACAAAGTTTAGAAACCGGGAGAAACTTTCAAGTGAGGAAGCGCCGCGGCGGCGCGGGGCCGGCGGCTCGCTCTGCTCCAGCCGCCGCGGCCCCTCAACTTCTCGAGCGCCAGGAAACGCCGGGCCTCACGGCCAGGGCCCAGGCCCGGGGCGCCGCCGGGGAAGCGGGCCGGAGGCCGCACCAGCGCCCGCCCGGAGCCTGATTCCGGGCGGGGTCGTGGAGGTGACCGCACCCGGCCCGCCCACCCGAGGAGCCCCTTCGGCCCGGCTGGGGAGCCCGCACCTGCACGAAGACAATTACCTGCGACGAGCTCGGCGAGTGCAGCAAGATTCTCGAAGCCCGAAGCCGACTGCCGCCGCTTTGTCTCCGCCTGTCCGGCTCCGAGGAGGAAATGGGCCGCCCGGCGCCCCCGGCCCCGCCCGCCCTTCCCAGCACCTCCCTCCGGCGCGCTCTTCCCGGCGCCTCCCGCTGCAGCCCAGCTTTCCCGCTCCTCGATTTGGAGAGAGCCCTCGACCAAAGAGCCTGGCGGTGCCAGGCCTGGACCCCCAACAGGACCTCTTGCTCTCCGCCCCTCACCCCTGAGTTACTTAATCCCAGGCCCCTAGTGACCTAGGGATGGGAGTGACCCCTCCCCCGCCCGAGAGGAAGGAGGAGCGCTGACTCCTGGAACAGCCCGCGAGCGGGGGAGGGCAGGTGAGTCACCGCTCCGCGCACAGGTGAGTCTCCGGGCGCGGCCTGCTCAAGCCCCACCCCCCGCTGGTGCCTCAGGGAACGGGTTGAGTCGACGCAGATCCTGGGCACTCTCCTCTGAGGAGTGCCACAGGTGTTCGGAGTAACAGGCTTCTGGAAAAGTACTCTAGGTCCTCCCACTGGTTTTACAGAAGGAGAAACTGAGGCCTCACAGCTTGAGGCGAAGTGAAAGTAGAATCCGACTCTAGGGACCTCATAATGTGCGATAGAAGCCCTTCTAGAAGTCACGTAACTCATCTGACACTTGACAGATGGGGAAACCGAGAGCTCTCCTGATGGAGGACAAGAGGCTTCTCACATCAGTGTCCCCTCCTGAGATTGCCCCACACACACACACACACACATACATACACACAAATTTGAAGGACATGGCGTCTATTCCTATCCTGGCCATTTACGGAATTTTATTCCCACTCTTCCTTATCTTCCTGGTGAATGTTCCCCAAAAAAACTACAAAACAAAAAACAAACCAAATACATATTCACTATTATCTTGGTATAGAAAACCCTAATGACGTTTTATCTTCATCATGGGATGATGAACGAGGTTGATTTCAGTATTGGTCTATAAATCCAAAATAATGCAAGACAGTATCCACTGCTTGTTTGGTGCTGAGCACTGAACAGGGTGCTAGGGAGACTTGCCTTCAACATGTTTACTCTTTACTACTTATATCTCCCTTTCCCAGGAAATGCAAACTCCTGCAAGACAGGAGCTATATCCCCTACAGCACCCAGCACAAGGCTCATCCCCTAGGCAGTGCCCAGTTAATGTCTGTGGGTGAATGTGCCCACTGTAATTCAAAGCACTATGGATTTGTGCTAGTTAAGAGTTGCTGACAAAAGGAAATAGGACCATGAAAGGAGAGAATAACCTTCAAGAGACATACCTTAATGAGGCCATTCTCTTCCAACCACACCCCATTCTGTTTCTAGCTTCAGAGCCTTTGCTCCTATGGTCCCCCCTGCCTGGAGTGGCTATGGCTTCCCCCCACTACACTTAGCTACCTTAGAACATAATATTCAGTCAATAAATATTTGAACTAACAAGAGACAGAGTTAAAGGATTATGCTCCATAACTTAGTATATTCATTACTTCACTGAAGTACCATTTACTTAGTTTGCAAGGCCCCGTGTTCAAAAATTACTAACAATTTCAAGACAGCAACATTGGAGCATTAAACCAAGCATGGGACCTTTCTAAGCATGGGGCCCTGCTATAGACTGAATGTTTGTGTCTCCCCAAATTTATATGTTGAAAACCTAATGCCCTAGGTGATGGTATTAGGAGATGGGGCCTTTGGGAGGTGATTAGGTCAGGAGGGCAGAGCCCCCATGAATGGGATCTGTGCCCTTAAAGAGAAGGCCCCAGAGGTATCCCTTGCCCCTTCTGCCATGTGAGGACAGAGCAAGAAGGCTCTATGAACCAGGAAGAGAGCTCTCACTAGAACATGATGATGCTGGTGCCTTGATCTTGGACTTTCCAGCCTCTAGAACTGTGAGAAATAAATTTCTGACATTTATAAGCTACTCATTCAGTGGTATTTTGTTATAGCAGCCCGAACGGACTGACTCCCTAAAGATGAAAAAGTGGATTTGTTTGAGGACAAGAAGGATCAGGTGACAGAAAAAGAGCATGATGAGAGACTTGCAGTGTGCCCTGTAAGTTATGGGGAGTCAGTTCCTGACCCCTGAGAAAGCATGAAAAACTTACTAGGGGCAACTTGAGCATTCACTATGTCCTAAGTACTTGCTATGTGCTGGAGAAGCAGTAGTGAATAAAACTGACTTTAAAACTGAGATAATACAATTGAGATCCCTGTTCTCACAAAATTTAAAATATAATGGAAGAGACAGGTATTAAAACAGGTAAACTATAAAAAAAAAGAAGGTCAAATGTGAAGATAGGGAAGAGATACAAGTAGATTTAGGGGGAAATTAACCTAGTCTGGGGTTCAGTGACCTAAGTAAGTCACCTTTATGCTGTGACCCACTCCTGCCAGAGTTTCACACTCACCTCTCCACCAAAACTGCTTTTATCAAGGTCCCTAATGACCTCCATGATGCCAAATCCAGTGATCAGTCTCTGCCCACAGTTGACTTGTACCATCAGCAGTGTTTGATCACTCTCCCCATTAAAATACTGTCTTCATTGGATCTCCAGTGCACCAGGCTCTTCTGATTTTCCTTCAGCCTCCCTGGATGCAACTTCTTAGTCTTCTTTAATGATTCCTTCTAAATCTTCCCAACCTCTAAATAGTTCTCAAAGTTCTCAAAGTGCAATCTGAGGACTCCTGAGACCTTTCCAAGGGATTGTAAGATAAAGACTATTTTAATAATAATACTAAAATATCATTTGCCTTTTTCACTCCCAATATCTCATGGTGTACAATAGAGTGTTTTACAGGTTACATGATATATAATATCACACAGAATGCAGAAGCAGATACAAGAATACAGCTACCTTGTATTAAGCCAGACATTAAAGAAATTTGCAAAAATGCAAAACAAGGACACTTCTCCCCCTGAATTTTCTTTTGTTTCAGAAAACATTGTTATTTTTCTTTCAAAAAATGCTATTTTAGGGCTTCCCTGGTGGCGCAGTGGTTGAGAGTCCGCCTGCCAATGCAGGGGACACGGGTTCGTGCCCCGGTCCGGGAAGATCCCACATGCCGCGGAGTGGCTAGGCCTGTGAGCCATGGCCGCTGAGCCTGCGCATCCGGAGCCTGTGCTCCGCAACGGGAGAGGCCACAACAGTGAGAGGCCCGCATACAGCAAAAAAAAAAAAAAAAAAAAAAATGCTATTTTATACTTTAAACCAACGCCTATAAAAGCAAGTCTACCAAAATAAACTTTGACTTTCTATGTTTTAAAAAAAATCTATTTATGATCATGTAATAGTACAGTCAATATTGGTAGATAAAATTCACCTAAACAAAAGCTCTTCAAGATCCTCAAAAAATTTTAAGAGTGTAAAAGGATCTTGAGGTTAAAAAGTTTAAGAACTACTGTTAGAGTGTCCCAGGACTCCATCCTTGGACCTCTTTTTCTGTCTACCATCAACTCATCGGTTGCCTTTGACTATGCTGTCAACTGTAGGTTTATATCTCAACCTGAACCTTTCCCTCTGAATTCTAAACTCCCACTTTCAGCTCCCTACTTGATACCTCGGTATGGATATCCAGTAGGCATATAGGCATCTCACACTTTATGTCTATATGTCCAAAATTGATTTCCTGATACCTTTGTCCAAACCTATTGATCCCACAGTTTTCTTCATTTCATAAATGGCAATTCCATTCTTGTAGTTGTTTAGGCCAAACTTTGGAGTCATCCTGGACTATTTTATTTCTCTCACACATTTCATACCTGATTCCTGGCAAATCCTGTGCCTCTCTCTTCAATGTATATTCAGAATCCACCAACTTTTTACCATGTCCATTGTTACCATCCTATGTCAAGCTATTATCATCACTTAGCTTGAATTTAACAGGAGCCTCCTAACTGGTCTTCTGACTTCTGCCCTTGCCTCCCTCAGTCTAGTCTCAATTCAGCAGCTGGAGTGATCCTGTTAAATTTTTTAATAAGTCGAAACATGTCACTCCTACTTTGCCCAAAACCCTCCAGTGTCTCCTATCTCACTCAGAGTAAAAGGCAAGGTCCATATGAGGGCCTCCAGAGCTCACCTGCCCCACCACAAACCTGACACACTGGCCTCTACAATTGCTGGAACAGTTAGAGACAAGCTCTCGGCTTAGGGCCTTTGCTTTCTGCCTGGAATGTTCTCCTCCAAATAGCTGCCTGACTCACTCCCTCACCTCCCCCAGGTCTTTTGCTCAGCTGTCACTTTCTTGGTGAGGCTTCCTCTTGGCCACCCTATCTAAAATTGCATTCCCTTCCCTCAGCATCCCATCCCTCCTTCTTTGCTTTATTTTTCTCCTTAGGGTGGATCACCATCTGACATATAAAGTCGTACAGTATATATCTACACATATATTTTTTAAATTATTGTTTTCTCCTGTCTTCCTCTCACTAGAATTTAAGCCCCATGAGGGCTAGAATTTTTGTCTGTTTTGTTCAGTGCTATGTCCTTGGTACCTAGAATATATTTCTAGAAGAGGACCTGAGGGACATAGATCCCTCAATAAATATTTGTTAAATGAATGAAAGAAAGAATACATGGAATCTATAGAAAAGCCATTGACAAGGTGGATAGGGAGGGAAGGAAAGAGTATTTCTAGACAAGGGGACAAGCAAGTTTGAAAGCCCCAAGTCCTACTACAGGAAAAGAAGTCCCGTGATTTGAGAGCTGTAAAGTAGGGAGAGGCCAGACTGGAGAAGGCTTTGTAAGGCTTCAGACTTGATTGTGAGGGAATGGGCACCACAAAGGATTTCAGACATAAAGAGAGAAAGATGATAATATTTCGGTTTTTTAAAAATTCACTTTGGGGGACTTCCCTGGCAGTCCAGTGGTTAAGACTTCGCCTTCCAATTCAGAGGGTGTGGGTTCGATCCCTGGTTGGGGAGCTAAGATCCCACGTGTCTCGGGGCCAAAAAACTAAAGCATAAAACAGAAGCAATATTGTAACAAATTCAATAAAGACTTTAAAAATTTTTTTAAATAAATAAAATTCACTTTGGAAAAAAGCAGATTGTAAAGCAATGCATATAATATCCCATTTATGTTTTAACAATGAATACATATTCGTTTTAAAGCTCTTTTCTCATAGCATCTGAGCCATTTAAAACCTATCATCTGTTCAAAACCCTCCAGTTCTTCCCATCTTAATCTAAATAAAAGAGTGGTAGTCTTGCCCAGCAACCTCAGACCCATCTTTGGCTTTTCCCCTCCATCCTTACACTCCAACTCACACTGGAGTCCCAGACATTCCCATAACACAAGGAAGCACTTTCCTTCCTCAGAGCCTTTGCGTTTCCAGTTTCCTCTACTTGGAATGGTCTTCTCCCCCATAGCTCCTTAGCTCACTCCATGGCTTCGTTCAGATCTCTGCTCAAATATCACCTTATCCAAGAGTCTTTCCCTAATTACCCTTTGTAAAATAACACTAGCACCCACTTCCCTTCCCGACCCTCTCCATTTTATTTCTTTACCCTGCTGTACTTCTTAGCTCTTGTCACCACCTAACACATTCAGTGTTTCATCATCACCTGGTCAGAGAGACCTTTCCTGACCACATCTCCCACACCCCAGTCACTGTCCACCCATGTTACTGTCTTGTCTCATGGTTTATTTTCTGTCTCCTCTATTAGACTATATACTCCATGAGGACAGGAATCTTGTCTGACTTTTTTACTTCTCTGCTCTGATAATGTAGCACAGTGCTGAACTTCCCTGGTGGCGCAGTGGTTAAGAATCCGCCTGCCAAAGCAGGAAACACGGGTTCGAGCCCTAGCCCGGGAAGATCCCACATGCCGCAGAGCAACTAAGCCCGTGCGCCACAACTACTGAGCCTGCGTGCTACAACTACTGAAGCCCAAGAGTAGCCCCTACTCGCCGCAACTAGAGAAAGCCCGCGCGCAGCAACGAAGACCCAACACAGCCAAAAATAAAGAAAAAACAAATTTAGCACAGTGCCTGGAAGATAAAATGCACTTTAAGGGACTTCCCTGATGGTCCAGTGGTTAAGACTCCACGCTCCCAATGCAGGGGGTACAGGTTCGATCTGTGGTCGCGGAACTAAGATCCCAAATGACACATGGCTCGGCCAAAAAAAAAAAAGCACTTAAAAATATTTGGAGGGCTTCCCTGGTGGCGCAGTTGTTGAGAGTCTGCCTGCCGATGCAGGGGACACGGGTTCATGCCCCGGTCCAGGAAAATCTCACATGCCACAGAGCGGCTAGGCCCCGTGAGCCATGGCCGCTGAGCCTGCGCATCTGGAGCCTGTGCTCCGCAACGGAAGAGGCCACAACAGTGAGAGGCCCGCATACCACCAAAAAAAAAAAAAAAAAAAAAAAAAGAATGTTAAGGAAAAAACAGTCCAAAAAAGTCAATCAGCAAGACTTCCCAGAGTATTCTGAAAAGTAACATAAAATAATGTCAAAATGTCAATAAAGATGAACCATCAGAGATCATTTTAGAGATTCTCTACATTATGAGGACTTCGTTATTATTTATCTTCCTGTGCTGGTAAATAGCTTTACAGTTTACAAAGCACGTTCCTGTATGAAGAACCAAAATGAGTAAAGATCCGAAAATAATGAAGATGAGAACAGACTTGGCAGCTTTTTTTTTTTTTTTTTTTCTTTTTGCGGTATGCGGGCCTCTCACTGCTGTGGCCTCCCCCGTTGCGGAGCACAGGCTCCGGACGCGCAGGCCCAGCGGCCATGGCTCACGGGCCCAGCCGCTCCGCGGCATATGGGATCCTCCCAGACCGGGGCACGAACCCGTATCCCCTGCATCGGCAGGCGGACTCTCAACCACTGCGCCACCAGGGAGGCCCCACAGACTTGGCAGCTTTGAAATGAAAGTTTGGAAAACCTTTACCTCTTGTTGCCATGAAATGATGAGCCACCCTCCCCCAATAAGACCCATAGAAGAGACCAAAGGGACCCTTGGATTAGCCTGGGAAAGCCAACAAAGGGGATCAGATTGGGACAGGAGTCAGAAAAAACTATAGGTAAAACCTAGGTGTGGTGGGCTTCCCTGGTGGTGCAGTGGGTTAAGAATCTGCCTGCCAATGCAGGGGACATGGGTCGGGGAAGATCCCACATGCCGCGGAGCAACTAAGCCCGTGCACCACAACTACTGAGCCTGCGCTCTAGAGCCCGTGAGCCACAACTACTGAGCATGCGTGCTGCAACTACTGAAGCCCGCGTGCCTAGAGCCTGTGCTCTGCAAGGAAGAGAAGCCCGCGCACCGAAACAAAGAGTAGCCCCCACTCGCCACGACTAGAGAAAGCCCGCGCACAGCAAAGAAGACCCAATGCAGCCAAAAATAAATAAATAAAACTCTAAGTGTGGGACCACATCAGGGTCAAAGGCAATTGGATGGCTAGTGGCACTGGTTGCCTTTCCGTTCCCTTTCAGATGGCTGGGGGAAAGCAGTAAAGCCCTGCCATCCTGGCAGTTTTGTGTTAGCTTAACTAACACCAGGGTATTTTCCTCATTTCTGTGTAGCACAGTAATTCACAACTCTGTCTGCACCTTAGAATCACCTGAAGAGCTTTTTAAAAATATGATACCCAGGCACCACCCCAGGGGCTCAGATTCAGTTGTTCTTAGGCAGGGACTAAGCATTTTTTTAAATCTCCCTGGGTGATTCTACTGTGCAGCCAGAGTTGAGAATCACTGATAACTTGTCTAAGGCTGGACAGAAAACAAAGTGAAGTCAAGTATACTTAAAACTCATTCATTAATTCATTTGTTCACACAATTATAATTATTTTAATACTCAGTGACTGAAAATAATAATAGCTTGTATTTACTAAGTCTTTAGTACATGCCAATTTCCGTGGTAAGAGCTTCACATGTCATCCAAACCTCTCAATAATCCTAAAGAAGTTAGGATTATTGTATTCCTCATTCTATAAATTAGAAACAGAAGCTTGGGTCACACTGGGAATATGGCAGTGCTGGGACCCAGATCTACCAGAATCCAGAACCAGGCTCTTAATCTTGCCCCGCTTAGCCTCTGAAATGTCAATGGCTTTTTTTTTCTTTTTAATTTTTTTTTGATTGATTGATTGATTTTGGCTGCATTGGGTCTTCGTTGCTGCGTGGGCCTTCTCTGGTTGTGGTGAGCGGGGGCTACTCTTTGTTGTAGGTTGTGGAGCATGGGCTATAGGAGCACAGGCTCAGTAGTTGTGGCCTGCGGCCTCTAGAGCACAGGCTCAGTAGTTGTGGCTCACGGGCTCAGTTGCTCCGCACCATCTGGGATCTTCCCGGACCTAGGGATTGAACCCGTGTCTCCTGCATTGGCAAGTGGATTCTTAACCACTGCACCACCAGGGAAGTCCCATGTCAATGGCTTTTAAAAATTCTTTGTTGACAAGCCACAGTCAGAATAGTTTTCATTTTAAGGCTATACTATGATGGAGGTAATTTAAATCCCTGGTTGTTATACTGTTACATTTTGTCTTTTTACACAGCTTCGAACAGTGTGATAAGTGAGGCTGGTTGGGAGTTTCTTTTGGGGGTGGGGGGCACCAGGACAGAGGCTCACTTGTATCCTTTCCAGGCCTCTTCTAATAGAGGATGCTGTTGGCTTTATTTGGTGAGTTAAGTTTTAAATAAAAGAACCAAACTTAGGCCCTTGACGCTTAAGAAACATGCGTAAGGTTCTCTTTATTCATGTTATTCATCTTCCCTGAAGAAACTGAAATGAAGATTTAATTTTTAAAATCAGTCAGCAATGGGTGTTCACGATTTTCCTCTCTGATATGATCAAAGATGAGTACACAAAAACACTCCCCCCCTTTCATGCTCGTATTTTTGTTGATAACAATGGAGAAAGAGAACCTGAAAAGAAAAAAGTTAAAGACTGTGACAACCAAGCACAATCGTATCTAAAAAGAAGTCTTTTAAAAAGGGAGGGAGGGACTTCCTGGTGGTGCAGTGGTTAAGAATCTGCCTGCCAATGCAGGGGACATGGGTTCGAGCCCTGGTCCAGGAGGATCCCATATGCCACGAAGCAACTAGGCCCGTGCACCACAACTACTGAGCCTGTGCTCTACAGCCTGTGAGCCACAACTACTGAGCCCACATGCCACAACTACTGAAGCCCATGCACCTAGAGCCCATGCTCTGCAACAAGAGAAGCCACCACAAATGAGAAGCCTGCGCACCACAACAAAGGATAGCTCCCGCTCAGTGCAACTAGAGAAAGCCCGCGCTCAGCAACAGAGACCCAACGCAGCCTAAATAAATAAATAAATAAATTTTTTTTTTAAAAAAGAAAGAAAAAAAGGGAGGGAGATAGAAGAGGGTTGTTTGTGCTTTATTTTTCTCTATAAAGTATCAGTAGGCTTTATTATGGAAACCTGGTTCTTTGTATTCACCATTCTAAAAATTCTTTTTATGTCTGGCATTTTTAGATTTTTATAAGAGTATGAAAAGTGCTATCAAAATAAGAATTGTTGCATTGTAATGTAAGCTCAATTAAATTAATACATTTTAGATTTCAGATGTAATAGTGAATGAGTCATTTGTCTCCATTCATTGCTTTTATTGCTTAACAATTTTTCTAAATTCCAAGAAACTTTGAGAAAAAGAAAACCTGTTTGAACAGAGCAGAGAGATACATCTGCCAAGAATCTTTACATGCCTCCGTGTGTCCCCATATGGGCATTCTGAATACAGGAAAACTTAAAGTGGAAGCCGGGGCAGCCTTTGTCTTTGGTTTGCCCAGAGTGAATTTGATTCTGAGTTGACTAGAGTCAGGCAGTCTAGTAGGCCCTGAGATTCCCATACTCTATGAGCTCACAGTGGAGTCTGGCAAACCTACATTCCATCCTGTCTGTCTCCCTCCATCAGTTCTTACCAGTCCAGCTTCTTTATTTCTTTAGTCACAGTAACTCACTCTTCTACCTGCCTGTAAGTTTGGCAGGTGCTGCCCCTCCATCACAGAAGGCTATTACCATATTCATTCATTCATCCATTTTTTTTGCTCAATGAACAAATATTTTGGAGCACCTACTATGTGACATGCATTGTATTAGACCCTGGAGATACCGTAGTGGGCAGCCCTCATGAAATTTACATTCTAGAGAAGGAGAAAGACAATAAGTAGGTAACAGTTAAATGAACAATGTGATTTCAGGTAGGGGTAAGTGCTAAGAGTGACCGGGAGGAGGCATGCTTATTTGGATAGAAAGGTCAGGAGAGGCCTCACTGAAAAGGTGAGCTTTGAGCTGAGACCTGAATGACCAAAATGAGCCCTGTGATGGGGCACAATATCCCACAGGAGGAAATAGCAAGTGTAAAGGCCTGAGGGTGGGAATAAGCCTGGCGTATTCAAGGAACACAAGAAAGACAAGTGTGTGGGGGGTAGTAAATAAGGAAAAGGTAGTACTACATAAGGTCAGAGGAGTAGGCAGGGGCCAAGTCATGTAGGACCTTGTGGGTGATGGTAAGGACTTTGGGTTGTCCTTTAAGAGCAATGCAAAACCCCTAGTAATATTAAAAAATGAAGTGGTGACTGTGATCTGATTTGCATTTTTAAAAGGTCACTTGACTGCTGTATTAAGAATGAAGTGTGTTGGGCCTCCCTGGTGGCGCAGTGGTTGAGAGTCCGCCTGCCGATGCAGGGGATACGGGTTCGTGCCCCGGTCTGGGAGGATCCCATATGCCGCGGAGCGGCTGGGCCCATGAGCCATGGCCGCTGAGCCTGCGCATCTGGAGCCTGTGCTCCGCAACGGGAGAGGCCACAACAGTGAGAGGCCCGCGTACGGGAAAAAAAAAAAAAAAAAAAAAAAGAATGAAGTGTGGTTGCACAGCAAAGGAAACCATAAGCAAAACAAAAAGACAACCCTCAGAATGGAGAAAATATTTTCAAACAAAGCAACTGACAAGGGATTAACCTCCAAAATATACCAACAGCTCATGCAGCTCAATATCACAAAAACCAAATAATCCAATGAAAAAAATGGGCAGAAGGCCCAAGTAGACATTTCTCCAAAGAAGACATAGAGATGGACAACAAACACATGAAAAGATGCTCAGCATCACTAATTATTAGAGAAATGCAAATCAAAACTACAATGAGGGCTTCCCTGGTGGCACAGTGGTTGAGAGTCTGCCTGCCGATGCAGGGGACACGGGTTCATGCCCTGGTCCAGGAAGATCCCACATGCCGTGGAGCAGCTGGGCCCATGAGCCATGGCCACTGGGCCTGCGCGTCCGGAGCCTGTGCTCCACAATGGGAGAGGCCACAAGAGTGAGAGACCCGCGTACCGCAAAAAAAAAAAAAAACTACAATGAGGTATCACCTCACACAGGTCAGAATGGCCATCATCAAAAAATCTACAAACAGAGCTTCCCCGGTGGCGCAGTGGTTGAGAGTCCGCCTGTCGATGCAGGGGACGCGGGTTCGTGCCCCGGTCCGGGAAGATCCCACATGCCGCGGAGCGGCTGGGTCCATGAGACATGGCCGCTGAGCCTGCGCATCCGGAGCCTGTGCTCCGCAATGGGAGAGGCCACCACAGTGAGAGGCCCGCGTACCGCAAAAAAAAAAAAAAAAAAAAAAACTACAAACAATAAATGCTGGAGAAGGTGTGGAGAAAAGGGAACCCTCCTACACTGTTGGTGGGAATGTATATTGGTACAGCCACTAAGAACAGTATGGAGGTTCCTTAAAAAACTAAAAATAAAGCTACCATATGACCCAGCAATCCCACTCCTAGGCATATATCTGGAGAAAACAATAATTCAAAAGGATGCATGCACCACGATGTTCACTGCAGCGCTATTTACAATAGCCAAGACATGGAAGCAACCAAAATGTCCATCAACAGAGGAATGGATAAAGAAGATGTGGTACATATATACAATGGAATATTACTCAGCCATTAAAAAGTCATGAAATAGTGCCATTTGCAGAGACATGGATGGACCTAGCAATTGTCATACAGAGTGAGGTCAGAAAGAGAAAAACAAATATCATATAATATCGCTTATATGTGGAATCTAGAAAAATGGTACAGATTAGCTTATTGGCAAAGCAGAAATAGAGTCACAGATGTAGAGAACAAGCTATGGTTACCAAGCGGGGAAGGGGAGGGTAGGACGAGCTGGGAGATTGGGATTGACATATACACACTACTATGTATAAAATAGATAACTAATGAGAACCTACTGTTTAGCACAGGGAACCCTACTCATTAATCTGTGGTGACCTAAATGGGAAGGAAATCTAAAAAAAAGAGTGGATAGGGCTTCCCTGGTGGCACAGTGGTCAAGAATTTGCCTGTCAGTGCAGGGGACACGGGTTCGAGCCCTGGTCCGGGAAGATCCCACATGCCATGGTGCAACTAAGCCCATGCTCCACAAGTACTGAGCCTGCCCTCTATAGCCCATGAGCCACAATTACTGAAGCCCGTGCGCCTAGAGCCCGTGCTCCACAACAAAGAGAAGCCCATGCACCACGACGAAGAGTAGCCCCTGCTCGCCACGACTAGAGAAAGCCCACGCACAGCAACGAAGACCCAACGCAGCCTAAATAAATAAATTTTATTTTAAAAAAAGAGTGGATATACGTATACGTATAACTGATTCACTTTGCAGTACAGCAGAAACTAACACATTGTAAAGCAACTATACTCCAATAAAAATTAATAATAATAAAAAAGTAACATTATGAAAAAAAACCAAAACAAAACAAAAAGAATGAAGTGTGGGACTTCCCTGGTGGTCCAGTGATTAGGACTCTGGTGGGGGAACTAAGATCCTGCATGCCATGCCGTGTGGTGCGGCCAAAAAAAAAAAAAAAATGAATGAAGGGTAAGAGAACATGAGTGAATGCTTGTCATCATACATTAATTTATTCACCTACTCAAAAATATTTTTTGAGTGGCTAATTGCCAGACAGTATGCCAAGCACTGGGAAATCATGGTGAGCTAAACATCATTCCTCCCCTCAAGGAGTTTACAGGATAGCTGGAGGGACAGAGAAGTACATAGGCTCTTATAATGAGCTAAGTCCTGTGCTGGGAGTAATCTCCATTTGTTAAGGGTACCATTCATTCATTCATTTAATAAGTATTTATGTGCCAAGCTCTTGGAATACAATGATGAACTAAACAGACAACATATATACCCCCATGGTGTTTACAGATTAGTGGAGGAGGCAGACATTAATTAAACACTCTCACGGACATGTCATTACCCATTGTGATACGAGCTATGAAAGAAAAATAATGTGAGAATGTATAAGAGGGAAGCTTGGATTAGTCTGGGAGGACTCAGGAGGCCAGAAGGATGAGCTGCAAGTAAAGAGGTAGGTAGGTAAAAAAGGAAAGGAGGATTGTCAATTATGTCTCAATAAAACTGGGAAGAAATAAAAAAAGAAAAAAAAAAAGGAGGGGAAGAGTGCTGTGGCCCACTGAACTCTAACCCTAGCTCTGCAGGGCAGGAAAGACTTTCTGACATCTATGCTGAGTCCTGAAAGATAAGTAGGAATTAGCCAGGTGAAGCATTGTTGGAGGTGAAGGGAAGGCATTCAAGAGCAAGGGAACAGCCTGTGCAAAGGCACAGAGGCAACAGAATATAGTGGATCCTGGGGGAAAGCAAGATGTTCGATATGACTGGGCTGGGGGACTTCCCTGGTGGTCCAGTTGTTAAGAATCCACCTTCCAATGCAGGGGACGTGGGTTCGATCTCTGGTCGGGGAATTAAGATCCCACATGCCACAGGGCAACTAAGCCCGTGTGCCGCAACTACAGAGCCCATGCGCTCTGGAGCCCATGTGCCACAACTAGAGAGAAGTCCAAGTGCCGTAAAGACCCAACACAGCCCAAAATACATAAATAAATAAATATTTTTTTTAATGACTGGGCACAGCAAGGTCAGAGAGAATAGAGAAGTAAGCAGGTTAGAATCATGCTATGCTAATAAATTCTTTTGACTGGTAAAGGATTTTAAGCAGGGGAATGACCATGCCAGATGGAGTATTAGAAACATCTCTGGACAGAGAAAGGAGACTGGGCTGAGCCCCACACAACATGCCGCACTTTATCTAGAACAGCAGTTCCTACTGAAAGTGGGCATTATGCCTTCAGTGAAACTCTTCTTGGGGTTTTCTGGGTTGATCAAGGTCCAGTTTAGCAGATGAAATTGTCTACCCCATTACTGCTATTCCCAGCCTCCACAGCCCAGTCCAGGACCAGCAGGAGTCATGAATTCAGAAGACATCTGCCTGTTGTGCTAAGCAACAACACATCAGTGCCTCCAACACTGGGCACACCAGTTTCCTCTGCCTCCTGGGCCATAATGCAGTGCACAGAGCAAGGTCCCCTTAGATCGCAATGCCTTATTCCTTTCTTTAATTTGCTTAAGGTGAGGTTGTGACCCCATGACTGCTATCATTTGCCCTCAGCATTTTACTCTCACCTTGAGCTTTCAGCCAAACATCTGGCTCTCTGGACCAAAGCCCTTTTTACCTGGTGGTGAGCAATGTCTTCTGACTGCCCTGCCCATCAAAGGGTATTCAGGTTTAGCGGGTAGGGAGAAGGTGTCCTGTGTCTTCACTGAGGCTGAGGCCCAGGAGACTAGGGTGAGATTTCCAAAATGTGGCTTAGGCAGGTGCTCCCTGACTCAGGTGGCTTACCATTGTTACAGGACAAAACCTAAACAATTTAGCCTGCCTACAGGGCCTTTAGGGATCTGCTCCTTTCTACAAGCTGTCTCCCTGCCAGGTGGGCTCTTCTCCCAAATCTCCCTATGGCAGTGACTTCTTATTGTTCAGGTCTCAACTCAAATGTCACCACCTCAATTCAGCCTCCCTGATCACCCACTCTAAGGTAGCTGGATAGTCACTCTCTATCCCATCATCCCATTGTATTTTCTTCAGAGCACATGTCACCATCCAAAATTATTCATTTGTTTGTCTACTTACTTATTATTGGTCTTCTCCCTCTAGGATGTAGCCTGATATCTTGGACCTTGTCTGTCTTGTTCACTATTTTATTCCCAGTACCTAGAACAGTGTCTGGTACATAGTAGGTGCTGAATGGATGAATGGTGCTGGTCTATCTTTCCAACCTCATCCCACCCAATTCCTGTATTCATTCCCTGAGATTTGGAAGGATGGGGGTTTATAATGTCTTTAGACCTGCTTCACTAATCAAAGCCTCTAATTCCTTCAGCTTGGAATAACTTTCCTCCTCTCCTCACCACCCACCTTCCTACCCCCACAGTTATTCTCTTTTTTCTTCCAGATTCTGATATCCTCCCAGATATTCAAGCCTGGTACACACATCTGTCAAGGCTTATCTCACTGTATTGCAGTGACACATTTACCTGTCATCTACCCCACTAGCCCATATCAGTGAGCTGCTCAATGAAGGCATCCGTTCACCTCCTTACTCCTAGCACACAACACAATAACCAGCACATATAGGTACTTCACTAATGTGTGTTGACTGACTAGATAGAAAAATGCGGTTCAGAGAAATATGAATTAGGAAATGGTCATTTTTATGGCAGTAGTAGGAGGGGTTGTCATAAATCTAGACCTAAAGCAGAGAGGCAGCCCCTTCCTATGGGCCAAACCAGGAAAATAACACCATATTAAATTCTGATAACTAAGAGCAAAAGGCAGAAGGTGTGGCCAAAAAGATCCTACTCCTCATCATCCATGTACTCCCAGGTGGACAAGAGCAGTGAATTCACAGGTGAGAAGTACAGGAGCATTCTCACTATCAACTCTGGCAGGATCAATCAAAGAGGCCTGGGAGAAGTGCTAGCTAAAGTTTGCACAGAGCTTCCTAATCCTCCAAGCATGTCCTCAAACCTTATCTCACTATGGTCTGGGGGGGAAGGAAAGTAGATTTTATCCTATCAAAAAGGCTCAAAGAAGTTCACAGCCTGCCCAAGGAGACATCACCAGTTGTAAGTTACTCTATAGCTGTGCTTTTATCCTGCTATTTGGGAGCCCTTAACGTGCTCATCAAAGCATTAGTTGCTAAGCTCCTAGAAGTCTGTATAATTATTTTCTAAAATACAGAACAGCAGAATGTGTAATTAGATGCTTTTAATAAAGGCCTTTTGGATGATGCTGATGCTGCTGCTGATGAAGATGATGGCAATTTTGATAATGGTGATGATGAAGATGCTATACTTGAGGACAAGGGCCAAGATGGAACCCTTATCTTGGAATGGAGCAAGAGCCAGTGTCACAGGCAAAGGACTGATCAGGATACAGCATTACCTAGTAATTGTCTGGACTCTTGAGCTGGGCCACCAGTGACCTCCTCAGGGCTTCACTTCTAATTGGCTGTGTAGCCTCACAAAGCCTCAGTTTCCCCATCTCTAAATGGAGAGATTATTACCTCTTAAGTTGTTGGGAGGCTCTTTTGAAGTAATCAAATAAGCTCATTATCACGGAGCCTATATCACAGTAAATGCTTCATGATGATACTAGCAAATTCTTACAAACAGCATACTTTACAACTGGCAATGTTCTAAGCACTTTACCTATATTAGCTCATTTATGTAATACCCTATAAGGTAGGAACTAACATCATTACCCCTTTTTTATGATAAATAAACTAAGGCACACACAGGGAAGTTGAATAATTTCCCCACAGTCACAGAGCCAGAAAATACCAGAGCTGGGTATTGAACCCAGGCAGTCAAAGTCCAGAGGCATTACACAGCTATGGTGACTATGGTGGCCATGGTGATGTGCTGCTCAGATTTCCCTTTGAGAAAATTGCTGTAGTGAGCAGAGTTGATTGACCTCAAGATCTATCACAGCATCCACACCAAGGCCATGCACCCTCTGGGCTGCTCTCAGCCTATGACTGAACCTAGCAGGGGCACTAGAGTTGGGCCTTTCCTGCACAACATGGGACTGCTCTGATGGACAACTTTTTTGTGTGTGTGGTAAAATACACATAACATAAAGTTCATCATTTTAACCATTTTTAAGTATACAGTTCAGTGGCACTAAGTGCATTCACATTATTGTGCAACCATTACCACCATTCATCTTCAGAACTTTTTCATCTTCCCAGACTGAAATTCCATACTGATTAAACATTAACTCCCCACTCCTGTGCCCCCCAACTGAAGCTCCTGGCAACCACCATTCTACTTTCTACCTGTATGAATTTGACTACTCTAGGTACCTCATATAAGTGGAATCCTACACTGTTTGTCCTTTTGTGACTAACTTATTTTGCTTAGCATAATGCCTTCAGGGTTCACGCATGTTATCATGTGTCAGATTCCTTTCCTTTAAGATTGAATAACGGGGGGCTTCCCTGGTGGCGCAGTGGTTGGGAGTCCGCCTGCCATTGCAGGGGATGCGGGTTCGTGCCCCGGTTCGGGAGGATCCCACATGCTGTGGAGCGGCTGGGCCCGTAAGCCATGGCCACTGAGCCTGCACATCCGGAGCCTGTGCTCCCCAGCGGGAGAGGCTGCAACACTGAGAGGCCCGAGTACCAAAAAAAAAAAAAAAAAAGGTTGAATAACGGACTTCCCCCGTGGTGCACTGTTTAAGAATCCACCTGCCAAATGTACAGTGGAGAAAGAACAGCCTCTTCAATAAGTGGTTCTGGGAAAACTGGACAGGTACATGTAAAAGTATGAGATTAGACCACTCCCTAACACCATACACAAAAATAAGCTCAAAATGGATTAAAGACCTAAATGTAAGGCCAGAAACTATCAAACTCTTAGAGGAAAACATAGGCAGAACACTCTATGACATAAAGCACAGCAAGATCCTTTTTGACCCACCTCCTAGAGAAATGGAAATAAAAACAAAAATAAACAAATGGGACCTAATGAAACTTCAAAGCTTTTGCACAGCAAAGGAAACCATAAACAAGACCAAAAGACAACCCTCAGAATGGGAGAAAATATTTGCAAATGAAGCAATGAACAAAGGATTAATCTCCAAATTTTACAAGCAACTCATGCAGCTCAATATCAAAAAAACAAACAACCCAATCCAAAAATGGGCAGAAGACCTAAATAGACATTTCTCTAAAGAAGATATACAGACTGCCAACAAACACGTGAAAGAATGCTCAACATCATTAATCATTAGAGAAATGCAAATCAAAACTACAATGAGATATCATCTCACACCAGTCAGAATGGCCATCATCAAAAAATCTAGAAACAATAAATGCTGGAGAGGGTGTGGAGAAAAGGGAACACTCTTGCACTGCTGGTGGGAATGTAAATTGATACAGCCAGTATGGAGAACAGTATGGAGGTTCCTTAAAAAACTAAAAATATAACTACCCTACGACCCAGCAATCCCACTACTAGGCATATACCCTGAGAAAACCATAATTCAAAAAGAGTCATGTACCAAAATGTTCATTGCAGCTCTATTTACAATAGCCCGGAGATGGAAGCAACCTAAGTGTCCATCATCGGATGAATGGATAAAGAAGATGTGGCACATATATACAATGGAATATTACTCAGCCATAAAAAGAAACGAAATTGAGCTATTTGTAATGAGGTGGATGGACCTAGAGTCTGTCATACAGAGTGAAGTAAGTCAGAAAGAGAAAGACAAATACCGTATGCTAACACATATATATGGAATTTAAGAAAAAAAAATGTCATGAAGAACCTAGGGGTAAGACAGGAATAAAGACACAGACCTACTAGAGAATGGACTTGAGGATATGGGGAGGGGGAAGGGTAAGCTATGACAAAGCGAGAGAGTGGCATGGACATATATACACTACCAAATGTAAAATAGATAGCTAGTGGGAAGCAGCCACATAGCACAGGGAGATCAGCTTGGTGCTTTGTGACCACCTAGAGGGGTGGGATAGGGAGGGTGGCAGGGGGGAGACACAAGAGGGAAGAGATATGGGAACATATGTATATGTATAACTGATTCACTTTGTTATAAAGCAGAAACTAACACACCATTGTAAAGCAATTATACTCCAATAAAGATTAAAAAAAAAAAGAATCTGCCTGCCCATGCAGGGGCCGTGGGTTCAATCCCTGGTCCGGGAAGATCCCACATGGCATGGAGCAACTGAGCCCATGTGCCACAACTACTGAACCCTGGGTGCCCTAGAGCCTGCATGCCGCAACTACTGAGCCCACATGCCATAACTACTGAGCCCACGTGCTGCAACTACTGAAGCTAGCGCACCTAGGGCCCATGCTCCACAACAAGAGAAGCAACCACAATGAGAAGGCCGTGCACTGCAATGAAGAGTAGCCCCCACTCACCGCGACTAGAGAAAGCAGCAACAAAGACCAAATGCAGCCAAAAATAAATTTAAAAAAAAGAAGATTGAATAATATTCTGTGTTTTGTATATATGACATTTTGTTTATTCTTTGATCTGATGACCAACATTTGCTCAGAACTCTCAGCGAGCCTGGCTGAGACTTTTTCAGAACTGCACTTCAGTCTGAAGCTCTTCCAACCCAGTCCTCCCTCATTGCCCATCTCCTTTTCCAGATTGTCAAATCTGCATTGTAGTCAAAAGACTCTCACCATCTTCCCCAGCTCCCTCTCCCTTTATCCTTCACAGATGCTCCCCCATTAATCTCTTGCATGCCTGATCTCATCTTGGTGTCTATTTCTCAGAGGACCATACTGACACAAGAGCTTCTTAATAAACATTACTTATCATTATCATTATTTCTTGGGAAGGGGAAGACACATTTAAAGCAAATTTATAAAAAGAATTTAGGACAGTTATATAGCATAATTGTGCATGGTAACTTCTTTTGGTATATATATCTCATTGTAGAAAAGTTAGAAAACACACACAAGTAAAAAGAAAATTCAATTCACCTATTATTGTACTATCCCATATTGTTTCCAACTATTACTGTCATTACTATTTCATTTTGGGGTAGATCTCTCTAAATGTTTATCTCAACATATGCAATATCAGTTTCTTTTTAAGAAAACTGGTTTCTTCCACAGGATGAATTGAGTGAAATGACCATGGAGCTTGGATTCTATAAAATGACTCAGTTTAGGAATGCATTCATTTATTCACTCATTCACTCACTCATTTAATACATATTTATTGAACAGCTACCAAATATCAGGCCCTGCTCTAGGCACAAGGGATGTAAGACAGCCACAGCTTTTGTCTGCAGAAAGCATACAGTCTAGTGAAACCAAAGACACAGCTCCAGGCAATTACAATATACTGCTATATAGACACAGAGCAGGGACACCCAGCCCAACCTGGTTTCTTGGAGAAGGTGGTGTCTCAGTCAAGACCTGAGGGATGGCAAGGAGTTAAGCGCCAAAAGAGAGGAAATTTTAAGAGGCATTGTATGTCTAGAACCTAGGCAAAGGGGGTTATGTATAGTAGATTTGGTTGCTTAAGGAGCAGCTGACTCTGCCCACAACTGACTCTGTGTGTGTGTGTGTGTCTGTGCGTGTGTGTGTGTGTGTGTGTGTGTGTGTGTGCTTAGCAGCCACTCAGACTGAGCAAGGGATAAGGCCTTAACCAGTCAAGGAAACTTGGGCAGAGGTTCTCAGTGGAGATGGCAGAGACCCAGGAACCCACTGGAGGAGAGTAGCTAACTGATCCCCAACCTTAGATTGGAAATATTGGCCAGTCATTAAGCTCTCCAAGGCCAGGGATGGCAGCTACTCCACCTCTGTGGAGTCTTTAGGCCCAAGACAAAGCCAAGTACAAAGAGTACAAAGAGTATCCTTGGTTGTAACTGGTGCCCATGGATCGTTGTTTCTCAGCCTAAAGAGGTCTCAGGCTACTGAATGACACTCTGGGCAATTCTGGCATCAACAGGAAGTATGGAGTCCAGGGTCTTGGAAGTAATGCAGAAAAAATACGAAAGCCTAGCCTTTCTCTGAGAAGATCTGAATTATTTATCAACAGCAGTAGCAACACTACCCATCACAGAATTTCCAAGAGAGGTTAAAGATCAGCAGAACGTGACTATTGTTTCAAGAATTGTTTTGATATAAACTTTTTTTTTGATAGGCAGCAGCAGTTGATGTCTTATCTTCTGCATTCTATATTATTGTTGGCCAAGTTCTATTTTAGCATATGGGTATAAATAACATTATTCAATGAGATAATATAAAAAGGTCTTGAAGTGTACTGACAGGCACCATCATCTCATTAAATGTGAATATAACTTGGATTTTTGAGGAAAAAAGTGGTAGACAACCATGGTGTGGTATTTTTAGGTACGTAGGTGAGGCAGGCGCCCACACATGCTACCATATCCCTCTGAACAGTAAAGACAGCTCTTCAGTTCTCTTGGGCTGGGAGGGGATGGGCTGAGGTGACCTGGCAGTGCTTCCTCAGTGTCACCTTCCTTGAGTGTCAGCAATCCCCCCCCCACTCCACCTCCCAATTCGATGCTTAGCAAAGCAGCTGCCAGCAGGTAGCCTAGGGAGTCAAGGCCCATCTCTGTGGTCAGTGAGGCCTTGGCACTGAGATGGACAGGAACACACCCAGTCCTGGCAGCTGGACCCCCTAAGACAGGCAACCACAAAGACCAGTACTGACCAGGGGTCTGATGTCTTTCCCATGTGAGAAATGTCACCACCTCCCTCAGGGACAGGACTGGGTGAGGGCTGTCACTGGGTGGGTGAACACCCACTGGTCTCAGACAGTTTGTCAGTCATGGTAAAAATAACACCAGCCGCATCATTTTCCAAAATTAAGGGCAATGCTATAGCAAATGTATGCAGATGTATACAGACACAGATGGGAACAAGTGTATTTAATTGTAAATGAGTCAGAATGGAGCAAATGAGATTTCCCTTATATTTGGGTTCCAAAAATTACAGAGAAAATGTGCCTGAGGCAGAAACAAACCAAAAAAACCACCACTCACACACACACACAAAACCAGGGGTAGGTCATTGATGCAGAAGCCACATGGGAGGGAACTTTTGGCATCCAGAAGGCTGGGGTGGCTTTGGTCTTCTCTGGGGGTTACGAAAGTGTCCTGGCTCCCAGAGGCCCTAAAGTGACCAAAGTGCTAATGGAATGGACACAGGCATAGACGGCAGGACTCACGGTGCCCCAGTCTCATCTGGCCCGTATGTGCCAGAGAAAGTGGGGAAAGGAAGGGAGGGCTGCAGTGGGCTGTCCCCAAGGAGGGAGCCAAAGGCCAGCTTTTGTCACCTCAGAGAACCGGCTGAGGCAGAGAAAAGAGAGAGGGAGAAAAAGCATCTCTGACTAGCTCCACGTGGCCAAAGAAAGAAGAATGACAACAGAATACTTCTTGTTCGGAAAGCACCATTTCACTTCAACAGATTTAAGGAAGCCACCTAGTAGAGTGTCTGGCGCTTGGTAGATGTTCAGTAAATACTAGAAGAAGGAAAAGAAAGAGAAAGCATGGAAGGAAGGAAGAATATGTCCTGCAAGTCGGTCCCATTCTGTGGACTAAAGTGGTGCTGGAGTGAAGAATGAAGAAGCAAGAAGGCAGATTGCCCAAGTAAAAGGGACAGGCTTCAACAGGCATGATTGTGCCCTCTCTTGGGGTTCAGGGAACGTGGGGGACAGGCAAGAAAGTGAGGCACACTGATCCTGCCAGGCCTCCTCCCTCTGAAAGCTCATCCTCTCTACAGGCAGCAGTCTGGAATTCACATCTACCCCCTGTGCCTGAACTATTATAATTTGCTCCTCAGAGAACAGAAAAGATTCCTTTCACCACAGCAGGAGAGCTATCCTTAAGGGCAGCAACCTGACACGTAAGTCAGGAAGCTTTGTGTATCTGGGCCGCCTCTGAGCTCAGCACCTCTAGTAATAGATGCCTGCAAGTAGATGAATGTATGAATGGAAGCATGCATGAATGAATGAACACAACAAAGACTCTTTCCCCACCCCAAAATGGTGTCATTCTGTGGCTTAAGCCCTTTACCTCTCCCTCCCCAGGCTTGTTTCCTCTGTGTCTTGATGATTCTCTGCCTCACAACCTCAAGAAACAACAAACCCAGCCTTTTTACTTGGGTCCAGGCCCCTGCCAGCAGAATTCCAGGAAGGCATGAAGCACAAAGTTTCCTCTTAGGGAAAGGGCAAAGGGAGCTTTCATTCCCCAGCCACCCTGCATTCTTTGTCAGTTTTGCAGTCCTTGCATTCTCTCCCCAGAAAACCCAGAGGGCTAGGTTGGCCTTCTTGACATTTGACCTAAATTCCCCCCCACCCCAGCCCACCCCACTGCCTTAGCCCCACTCTTGCCTCTGCTCCACCCCCAGAATATGACCCTTGAAGAAAGCCAAAACTGTGTGTCTAGGGATCTGCAGTCAGCTCCAGGGAGGGTTCTGAGTGCCACACCCCAGGAGAGCATATTCCTCAGCTCGGCAGGTCCTCTGAGCCACCCCTGCTAGTTGCCAGCAGATACAGAAGCAAAAGAGGAAACTGAAGAAATGCTGCACAGCATCACGCAGCACAGTTGTGAGCAACCCAGCATCTTCACTGCAGCTCCAGTCTGCCACATGCCAGCCTGGTGGAAGGGTTACTTAAAATGAAGTCAAGGAGAGTTGAAGAACCAGCTTCAAGTGAAGGCCTGTGTCTGCTATTCCCAGGCTGTTTCAACACTGGCTTCCTACAAAAGTTCAGTGCCCAACTTCTGGCTACTTTCTGTAACATGCCTCCCATCACCCTGCCTTGCCTTTTGTGCCCAACTCTGCATTACTTGTTCTACGTTAGAGACCTTCCATCTTCCTTCCTCTGTTTGTCTTCTCCTTCCCCCTCCTTCTCCTTCTCCCCCTATTCCTCACTTGTTCCATTTGCTTAACAGTACAGTTTATGAAGCTCTTTCAGACATGATGAGCTCAGTGGCATATGTGACAGAGCAGGGACTGTGGCATACACCAAACTAGGGAGTTAGAAGGCAGGTTTTGAAAAGATGGAGAAAGAGACATTGTTGGAGAAAAGAGATATTATTGTTAGCATAATAGCTACCAGAGCTATACCATAAGAATGAAAAGCATCTTGTAGACACTTCACCCTGACTCTGGGCTTTGGAAAAGCAGCCCTTGTCTTGCATCTCCTCCAAGCAAGACCTAAATATCTATGCTTGAATTTTGTGAGACATCTTGTTTTGGGTTCCCACAAAACAAACCCTGAAACAGGGATTCAGGTGCACATAGTTTATTTGGGAGCTTCCTCACTCTCCCTCTTTTCTCTTGTCCCTGTGGACTTAAAAGGTCCCTCTTGGGCTTCCCTGGTGGCACAGTGGTTGAGAGTCCGCCTGCCGATGCAGGGGACACGGGTTCGTGCCCCGGTCCAGGAAGATCCCACATGCCGCGGAGTGGCTAGGCCCGTGAGCCATGGCCGCTGAGCCTCTGCGTCCGGAGCCTGTGCTCCGCAATGGGAGAGGCCACAACAGTGAGAGGCCCGGGTACCGCAAAAAAAAAAAAAAAAAAGTCCCTCTTATCCACCTCAGAATGTCTTTGAATCTCCACCCATGTTTTTTCCTTTGCTTTGGGCTTGTAATATTTTCCTTCCACCTGAGCTTCTGTATGCATGCACATATGTGCCCATGCACGCACGTGTGCATAGTGACACACACACACACATACACACACACACATCTCTTGCTTCTTTCAAGACTTTGTTCTGTTATCAGTTACTCCCTTTGACTGAGGAGCAGGAATCCTGAAGAGAGAGTATTCCAGGCAGCAGAAGCCATAAGAGCCTGCTCATAAACTAGGTCTAAGGGTGCCCTCCCAGTGGCTTCACATCACCCAGGATACAAAATTCCTGAGCCTGGAATTCAATGCTTTAATCCAATTCACCATTCTTTACCTAATCTACTTCTGTCTTGTCCTATGCATCTCATTATTCAACAAACATCAAGGGCTTTACTATGTAACAAGCATGGGCCAGGCACCAGGGAAGAGCAGTGAATAAGACAGACACAGTTACACAGTCTTGGTCCTCATAGAGTTTACAACCCATTAGAGGTGCAGAAGAGAAAGATGGAGTGGAGATCCTAGGAAGATTGCCCTTCTTTGATCCAAAAAGCATTCACTTTCTTCTCAAGTGCACATGGAACATCCTCCAGGATAGATCACATCTTGGGTTCACAAATCAAGCCTCAGAATATTTAAGAAAATTGAAATCGTATCAAGCATCTTTTCTGACCACAACTCTATGAGATTGGAAATCAATTACAGGAAAAAAACTAAAAAACTCAAATACATGGAGGCTAAACAGTGTGCTACTAAATAACCAAGAAGTCACTGAAGAAATCAAAAAAGAAATTAAAAAATACACAGAAACAAATGACAATGAAAACATGATGACCCAAAACCTATGGGACACAGCAAAAGCAGTTCTAAGAGGGAAGTTTATAGCAATTCAATGTTACCTCAAGAAACAAGAAAAATCTCAAATAAACAATCTAACCCTATACCTAAAGCAACTAGAGAAAGAAGAACAAAGAAAATCCAAAGTCAGTAGAAGGAAAGAAATCATAAAGATCAGAGCAGAAATAAATGAAATAGAAATGAAGACAACAATAGTAAAGTCAATAAAACTAAAAGTTGGCCCTTTGAGAAGATAAACAAAATTGATAAACCCTTAGCCAGGCTCATCAAGGAAAAAAGGGAGAGGACACAAATCAATAAAATTAGAAATGAAAAAGGAGAAATCACAACTGACACCACAGAAATACAAAGGATTATAAGAGACTACTACAAACAACTATATGCCAATAAAATGGACAACCACGAAGAAATGGACAAATTCTTGGAAAGGTACAATTTTCCAAGACTGAACCAGGAAGAATTAGAAAATATAAACAGACCTATCACAAGTAATGCAATTGAAACTGTCATTTAAAATCTTCTAACAAACAAAAGTCCGGGACCAGATGGCTTCACAGGTGAATTCTATCAAACATTTAGAGACGAGCTAACTCCAATCCTTCTCAGACTCTTCCAAAAAACTGCAGAGGGAGGAACACTCCCAAATTCATTCTATGAAGCCACCATCACCCTGATATCAAAACCAGACAAAGATATCACAAAAAAAGAAAATTACAGACCAGGATCACTCACTGATGAACATAGATGCAAAAATCCTGAACAGGGCTTCCCTGGTGGCGCAGTGGTTGAGAGTACGCCTGCCGATGCAGGGGACACGGGTTCGTGCCCCGGTCTGGGAAGATCCCACATGCCGCGGAGCGGCTGGGCCCGTGAGCCATGGCCGCTGAGCCTGTGTGTCCGGAGCCTGGGCTCCACAACGGGAGAGGCCACAACAGTGAGAGGCCCGCGTACCGCAAAAAAAAAAAAAAAAAAAATCCTGAACAAAATACTAGCAAACAGAATCCAACAACACATTAAAAGGATCATACGCCATGATCAAGTGGGATTATCCCAGGAATGCAAGGATTCTTCAATATACTCAAATCAATCAATGTGATACACCATATTAACAAATTAAGGAATAAAAACCATATGATCATATCAATAGATGCAGAAAAAGCTTTTGACAACATTCAACACCATTTATGATAAAAACTCTCCAGGAAACGGCCATAGAGGGAAGTTACCTCAACATAATAAAGGCCATATATGACAAACCCAGAGCAAACATCATACTCAGTGGTGAAAAACTGAAAGCATTTCCACTAAGATCAGGAACAAGACAAGGATGTCCACTCTCACCACTATTATTCAGCATATTTTTGGAAGTCCTAGCCACGGCAATCAGAGAAGAAAAAGAAATAAAAGGAATAGAAATTGGAAAAGAAGAAGTAAAACTGTCACTGTCTGCAAATGACATGACATGATTTTCTACTCTATGTAGAAAATCCTAAAGATGCCACCAGAAAACTACTAGAACTAATCAATGAATTTAGTAAGGTTTCAGGATACAGAATTAATGCACAGAAATCTCTGGCATTCCTATACACTAACAACAAAAAATCAGAAAGAGAAATTAAGGACATAATCCCATTTACCATCACAATAAAAAGAATAAAATATCTAGGAATAAACCTACCTAAGGAGGTGAAAGACCTGTACTCAGAAAACTATAAAACACTGATGAAAGAAATCAAAGATAACATAAACAGATAGAGAAATATACCATGGTCTTGGATTGGAAGAATCAATATTGTGAAAATGACTATACTACCCAAAGCAATCTACAGATTCAATGCAGTCCCTATCAAACTACCAATGGAATTTTTCACAGACCTAGAACAAAAAATTTTACAATTTGTATGGAAACACAAAAGACCCTGAATAGCCAAAGCAATCATGAGAAAGAAAAATGGAGCTGGAGGAATTAGGCTCCCTGACTTCAAACTATACTACAAAGCTACAGTACTCAAGACAGCATGGTACTGGCACATAAACAGAAATATAGATCAATGGTACAGGACAGAAAGCCCAGAGATAAACCCACACACATATGGTCACCTAATTTATGACAAAGGAGGCAAGAACATACAAGGGAGAAAAGACAGTCTCTTCAATAAGTGGTGCTAAGAAAGCTGGACAGCTACATGTAGGAGAATGAAATTAGAACACTACCTAAGACCATACACAAAAATAAACTCCAAATGGACTAAAGACCTAAATGTAAGACCAGACACTATAAAACTCTTAGAGGAAAATATAGGAAAAACACTCTTTGACGTAAACCACAACAAGATCTTTTTTGACCCACTGCCTAGAGTAATGAAAAGAAAAACAAAAATAAACAAATGGGACCTAATGAAACTCAAAAGCTTTTGCACAGAAAAGGAAACCATAAACAAGATGAAAAGTCAACCCTCAGAATCAGAGAAAATATTTGCAAATGAAGCAATGGACAAAGGATTAATCTCCAAAATATACAAATAGCCCATGGAGCTCTATATCAAAAAAACAAACAACCCAATTAAAAAATGGGTGGAAAACCTAAACAGACATTTCACCAAGGAAGACATACAGATGGCCAAGAGGCATGTGAAAAGATGCTGAAAATCACTAATTATTAGAGAAATGCAAATCAAAACTACAATGAGGTATCAACTCACACTGGTCAGAATGGCCATTATTAAAAAATCTAGAAACAATAAATGCTGGAGAGGGTGTGGTGAAAAGGGAACCCTCCTGCACTGTTGGTGGGAATGTAAATTGATACAGCCACTATGGAGAACAGTATGGAGGTTCCTTAAAAAACTACAAATAGAACTACCATATGACCCAGCAATCCCACTACTGGGCATATACCCTGAGAAAACCATAATTCAAAAAGAGACATGCATCACAATGTTCATTGCAGCTCTATTTACAATAGCCAGGACATGGAAGCAACCTAAATGTCCATCGACAGATGAATGGATAAAGAAGATGTGGCACATATATACAATGGAATATTACTCAGCTATAAAAAGAAATGAAATTGAGTTATTTGTAGTGAGGTAGTGGACCTAGAGACTGTCATACAGAATGAAATAATAAGTCAGGAAGAGAAAAACAAATACCATATGCTAACGCATATATATGGAATCTAAAAAAATTGGTACTGATGAACCCAGTGGCAGGGCAGGAATAAAGACGCAGACATGGAGAATGGACTTGAGGACATGGAGCGGGGGAGGGGGAAGCTGGGGTGAAGTGAGAGTAGCATTGACATATATACACTACCAAATTAAAATAGATAGCTAGTGGGAAGCAGCAACATAGCACAGGGAGATCAGCTCGGTGCTTTGCAACAACCTAGAAGGTTGGGATAGGGAGGGTGGGAGGGAGACTCAAGAAGGAGGGGATATGGGGATATATGTATGCATATGGCTGATTCACTTTGTTGCACAATAGAAACTACCACAACATTGTGAAGCAATTATACTCCAATAAAGATGTATTAAAAAAAAAAAAGCATTCTGGAAGGAGCCCAGATCCAACTGCCTTCCTGGTCTCTGTACCTCTCCCATCTGTATCCAGCCTCCAATTATTCCTGTCTTCTGGTATTCACACCTGGTGTGGCTCTTCCCACACTGTGCCAGAGTCAGTCTATGTGACCAACAGAATATGGCAGGGACTTCCCTGGTGGTGCAGTGGTTAAGAATCCGCCTGCCAATGCAAGGGACACGGGTTCGAGCCATGGTCCAGGAAGATCCCACATGCTGCAGAGCAACTAAGCCCCTTGCACCACAACTACTGAGCCCATGAGCCACAACTACTGAGGCTATGTGCCGCAACTACTGAAGCCCACATGCCTAGAGCCCATGCTCTGCAACAACAGAAGCCGCTGCAATGAGAAACCCGCACATCGCAATGAAGAGTATCCCCCACTCTCTGCAACTAGAGAAAGCCCGTGAGCAGCAACAAAGATCCAACGCAGCAAAAAAAGAAAAAAAAAAAAAAAGAATATGGCAGAAGTAATTGTATATCACTACTGAGATTAGGTTATAAAAGACACTGCAGCTTCTATCTTGGGCTCATTTTTTTCCTCTCTCTCTCACATCATTTGCTTTGAGATTCCACTGCCATATCATAAGCATCTCTGTAGAGAAAATGAGACTTCCAGAAAACAGCCCTATCAGTGACATCTTAGAAATAGATCCTCCAGCCTCAATCAAGCCTTCAGGTGACTCCAGTCCTAGGCGATGAAACCTCCTGAGAGACCCTGAGCCAGAACCACCTTGCTAAGCTGTTCCCTGATTTCCATCCCTCAGAAACTATGGAGATAATAAATGTTTAAAGCTGCTACATTTGGGGGGTAATTTGTTACACAGCAATAGATTAATATACTGCCTTAATATACCACCTTTCCTTTGATATCCAGGGCCTTTCTGCTTGTCCCATATGATTCTCATTGTCCACCTGCTCACCAGCATCTCTTGGTGGGCCTGGTGGAAGGCATCCCAACATGATTCCCAAGGTGCTTTCAAAGCTTCAGAGTTGGCTAAAACCCTACACACTTTTCTTTCCCTTGCCAGTTTTTTCTCTTAATTTATGTTCCCTTATATACAATTCAAGGGAAAAAAGAAGCCATACGTTCCGGAATCATTTATACTCACTTCATCCCCATGGCCTTATGAATGGGCTTTTGGTGTGAGAGAGGTCTCTCTTTGAGCGCCTTAAAACTTCTACTCTTTCTGTGAACAAAAGAAGTGAGCTTGCCAAGAGTAAACAAAACTTGGACCTCAAAACGTTGGAGTTGGATTTTGAATCTGGAATTTGTGTTATCTGAGTGGACTCCAAACCTGGCAGCTTCCTTGCCCTCCTCTGATTCAGTCCCTCTGCCTCATTGGACAGCTCTTTCAGTCAGAGATATGCAAACACTCCCAGGGTGATTTCCTCACAGAGCATGAAGGAAATACACAGTCAAATACAGACTTATCTTAAAGCTATAGTGCAGAATTTGGACATGCTTAGCATTGAATTGCAGGGCTGGATTTCCTATCAGCAGAGGAGTCAAGCTCTGAACTTGGTTTTCCCCTTTTGGTTTTATAATTGTTCTTTTTTATCCCCTCCCTAAATTTATTTATTTATTTATTTATTTTTGGCTGCGTTGGGTCTTTGTTGCTGCACTCGGGCTTTTCTCTAGTTGCTGCGAGAGGGGGCTACTCTTCGCTGCAGTACGTGGGCTTCTCATTGTGGTGGCTTCTCTTGTTGCAGAGCATGGGCTCTAGGCGCGTGGGCTCAGTAGTTGTGTCTCGCGGGCTGTAGAGCGCAGGCTCAGTAGTTGTGGCACACGGGTTTAGTTGCTCCGCGGCACGTGGGATCTTCCTGGACAAGGGCTCGAACCCATGTCCCCTGCATTGGCAGGCGGATTCTTAACCACTGCACCACCAGGGAAGTCCATCTCCTTTTGGTTGTTTTTTGGGTTTTTTTGGTTTTAATTTTCTATCCTGAGAAGTAGCTCTGAAAATTCCCAAAGGACATTAAATCACCTACCTGCCCCAGGCTACCACCCTAAGAGTCAGCATTGAGGGACCATTTCTCTAGGTTTTGTGATATTCCAGAGTTGGACATAAACCATAAAAAAGAGAAGCAGTTTTGGTTACTTTGGCAATTTTGATTGTGTTCCTCTCCTTCGGAGTGAGTGCAAATTGTTCTGAAAGGCCTAAAGGAGATAAAGAGAATACAGAATACTATTTATTGAGCCTCTACTATGTACAAGATTGTTATTTCATTCCTCACAGGAACCGAGTGAGGGAGGAACTGATGGCAGTTTGAAAGCAAGACTTCAAATTCTTAATCCTCCTCTCAGCAAGAGGTGATATCTATTCTGTGTTCTCTCCCCTTGAATCTGGGCAGGCTGGTGACTTCTATGACTGTGGAGTATGGTACAAATGATGCTATGTGAATCCCATGGCTAGATCATAAAAGGCCATGAAGTTCCTGCCTTGTTGGCTGGGACACTCATTCTTGGAACATGGAATCATCATGTAAGAACTCCCAGAGGCCACCATGCTATGAGGAAGCCCAAGCCATGTGGAGAGGCCATGGTCAACAGTCCCAACTGAGCCCAGTTTCAAATCATCCCAGCTGAAGCCCCAGACATCATGAAGCAGAAACAACCCATCTCCACTGTGTCTTGTCCAAATTACTAACTTACAGAACCTGTGAGCATGACAGATTGGTTGTTTTTTAATGCCACTAAGTTTGGGGTTGTTTGTTACACCGTAATAGATAACCATAATGGTATTATTATTCCTGCTGTACAGATGTGAAAACTGAGACTTGGAGAAATTAAGTTTTAAGTCTAGTTAAGTGGCAGAAGGATGATTTGAACTCAGGTCTCTGACTATAAGTCCCACTGTTTTTCCAGTAGGGACCCAATCAGGGATGAGATATCAGGACAGCTGGGTTGTAGGGTCAGGGAGAATCATATGATTGTACTTTTCCTCAATTGAACCACTGCATTTACCTTTCCATCACAGGACAGACATGCCCACATACTTCAACCCCTGGGGACATTTGGCAAAGATGAATCCAGCTTCTCTGACTGGCTATTGTCTGATGCTGAGCGTGAAAAGCTGGAGAGGGGTTCCTGGTTCTGGAGGACTCATCTGCATACAGGTCAGAGCTGTATGCTGGTGCCTGATTGACCCATTTTTCAGGTATATCCTGACCTCCAGGAGATGTTGTGAGCTAGGACTTCTTTGAGGACCAATCAAAAGCTCTTTGAAGACTGGCCTAAAAAAATCTGGATCTACCGGTAAGGTGGAGGTGAGGCAGGTTTGGTCCTTTGTCTCCTATGGTGAGGGGGTATGGAATCTAGTTTTTCAACTCTCTTTCCTGTTTACAATGGTGCTGAGGGTTTCATTTCATTCGTTTTATAAAGTCTCTGGAGGGTGTCAGGTGCCAGGTGTTGTAATAAGTGTGAAATATAGCTTTTTTATCAAGATTAAAAAAATCCAGCCTCAGAGATTCAAGTACTAGGAATCTGGTTGTAAAAGGCAGGAACCCTATTGTCGACTTTAAATAAATTGCAACTGAAGCATGATTGAGCACCGAATTATCACTGCAAGTCCTCTCAGGAATTCTCTAGCAAAGGACAGGCAATAAGACCTCAGTCTGGTCCAGAAAGGGGGCCAGATGGAAGCCATAGTCCTGCTACCTCTCATGACTGGGGACTCCCATGGCCTATCTTTTTTTCTTAGAATGTACCATTCTCCCTGTACAGGTTCACCATCCCACTCCACAGACCTTCCTCAACACCCTCCCCACATCCTCTCAAGCTCACTTTCCTTCACAGCAATTTCTGGTGAGTGCTGTAGGCTGAGTTTTCCAAAGGTAGAGTCCCGGCCATTAACCTTTAAAGAGCAAAGTGCCAAGAGTGCTGCATCATAGGGAGCACACCTTCTATTTACAGCTGCTTTTTCAGATCACAAGGTACGAGGCAAGCAGACAATTTTTTTTTTTTAATAAGAAGTGCTTAGCATTAATGCAGGGGAGAAAAAGCTGTGATGTGATCTGAGCAAGCCATGGAGAACCCAGGTCGAACAGGAGACGCTGGGCAGCATACCACAAGAAGGTTCTGGGGCTGAAGCTACAATGAGCAACTCTGGGCAATTCTATAGGAAGGGGAAATTAGCATTTACTGAACTCTTCCTATTTGTCAGGTGCCATGCAAGATATTGTACATACATTATTTATTCCTCATTTCAGACCTGGGTGGTCCCATTTTATGAATGAGTAAACTGAGGCTCAGACAAAAGTAATTAATTAACTGAGGTTAATTGCCCCAAATCACACAGGTAGTGTGGGAGGGACCTGGGATTCAAACCCAGATTTGTTTACTCTGAATTCTTTATTTTACCTACTGCGTGTGAGAGGTATATCCTTGCCTTGGCACAGATAGCCCAGCGTGTGACTCCCACCCTCCTCAAAATGAAAAACGGAAAGATTAAAGGTTATTCCTAACATGTTTATAGAATGACTTGAATGAAAGGATCTTTTACACCCTTTGAGAAGTTTACAGAAGGCACTGAAAGTTGACTGTTGGACTTAGAATCTAGAGTCTATGGGGTAGAAGCACCCACCATTCCTGACTCCGCCTCCTAATCCCCCTAATCTCCCTCACAGCCATCCACAATGCCTCAGCCCATCCACAATGCTTCTCATGTACCTACACCTCTTTCTCTACCTTAAATGCATGTAAAGATGACTCCAAATACCCATCTCTTGAGACTGGCAGAACACTGATATCCAGCCATTTTGCCCACCTTCATGAAGCTCAGTGTCTCAGGCAGGGTCGGGGAGATTCTTCCACATGTCAGCCATCCAGGTCACCACTGACACATCCATCATCCCAGCCCACTGGTCCCTTCGGATCAGGAAGCTCTGCTGCTTTGGGCCCAGACTTGGGACAGTGTTCTTTGGGGGCCGGCTTCTCTAGTGCACTTGTTCAGAGGTTCTGCAAGGACTAGGGTTTAGGTTTACACAATTTGAAATATTCCTGACTTCAGATTTCTTCCCAACCTGGCTGCATTCCAGGGCACCTTCCTCTCTTCCACGCACTCTAGGACCCTGGAACAGCCTCATCAGTGAGCTTAGGTTTGGGGGAAAAAACAAAACAACACAAAATGGAAACTTTCTGTTCATTCCCAATTATTTCCCATGGCAGGAAATGAAACCACTGTTCATTCAGTTGCAAGCCAAAAACTTAAGAATCATTTTCAATTCCTTTCTTTCTCTTATACTCTATAATATTTAATCCATCAGCCTGTTACCTCTACCTTCAAAATATATCCAGAATAAAAATATAACCACTTCTTTATCACCTCCAATGCTACCACCTCAGTCCAAGTGACCATCACCTCTTATTTGGACTATTGCACTCCTATCAGTCCTCCTGCTTCAATTCTCACTCCCTTTTAGTCTATTTTATGCTCAACATCTAGAACTGCACTAATATACTAGCCACTAGCCACATGTGGCTACTCAAATATAAATTCAAATTAATTCAAATTAAATAAATTAAAATTTTACTTCCTCAATCATACTTACCACGTTTCAAATGCTGAATAGCCACATATGGCCAATGGCTACCACACTGGGCAGAGTAGACAGAACATTTTCATCATTGAAGTTCTTTTGGACAGCACTGACCTAGAGTGAGTCTTTTAACACTTCAGTCAGATATCTCTCACCTGTTCAAAACACTCCAATGATTTCCTATCACACTTACCAAAAAAAAAAAAAAAAAAAATCCATAGACCTGACCATGACCTACAGACATTATGTGACCAGGTTCCTGCTATGCCTCCTATCTAGTTTCCTATTGCTCTCTCCATCTCTCAATCCTTCCGGCCCTCAGCCTCTTTGATATCCCTCGAATGTACCAGGCATGATTCTTCCTCACAGCCTTTGCACTTGCTGTTCCCTCTGTCTTGAACTTTTCCCTTAAATAATCATATGGCCCACTCCCTCACTTCATTTAGATCTCTGCTCAAATCTCCCCTTTCCCACCACTATTTCATCGATTTTAAAGGAGTCATGTCCTCTCCCTCCACCCCTAGTCACTCCCTAACCACTTATTCTGCTCTATATTTCTTTACAGCACTTCTCACTGCCTGACATTCAATTATACATTTATTTGTTTTTTGTCTGCCTCTCCCACTAGAACCCTTACTCCATGAAAACAAAGCCTGTGTGGATTGTTCACTGCTCTATCCCCTTGTGTGTAGAACCCTGCCTGGTGCATAGGAGAGACTCATGAATGTTTATTTATTGATTGAATGACTGCATGTTTTCTGTTCTGCAAATGTCACAGAGGCAAAGAATTACAAAGAACGTGGCCACCTTCTTGGAATGGAGAAGAGGAAAAAAAATGTAGAGAAAACAAATGAATTAGTTTCTTAATAAATTATCTGGTTACAAACCGATATTATGGAATTTAGTGTATGTATAGAGAGTCTTATGTTTCTATAAGGCTTGTTTTGAAAACATGAATTTGTTCCAAACTGATATATTAGGAAACAATTTGGACAAAAATGCAAATTTCACATTTGCTTCTATACAACTTCATCCACAAGAAACACTAGGTGAGTGCAGAAAAATACACCCACCTGAATCAACCCATGTAGAAATACACAAAACACAACACACACAAACACCACACATGTGTTATGATCCATACCCATCCACATCTGGTGTTACAACTTTCCATCAAATTTCAGATAACCCGGGCTTCCCTGGTGGCACAGTGGTTAAGAATCCGCCTGCCAATGCAGGAGATGTGGGTTCAAGCCCTGGTCTGGGAAGATACCACATGCCGCAGAGCAACAAAGCCCGTGCACCAGCACTACTGAGCCTGTGCTCTAGAGTCCGCGAGCCACAACTGCTGAAGCCCACGCGCCTAGATCCCATGCTCTGCAAAAAGAGAAGTCACTGCAATGAGAAGCCTGTGCACCGCAACGAAGAGTACCCCCGCTCGCAGCAACTAGAGAAAAGCCCGTGCGCAGCAACAAAGACCCAACGCAGCCAAAAATAAATAAATAAATAAATTTATTCAAACAAACAAACAAAATTTCAGATTACCCTCCTTCCTCCACTTCACAATAACTCATGAGCTGTGACTTTGCCAACACCCACTTCCACAAGCCAACTGCAGGTTTTTTCCAAATCAGAGTGCTATATTTACTATAGTATTTATGTTTTGCTTAACCATTTAACATTTGTAAAGCTATGCTACCATTTTTATCAGGTTCCTGTCTTTTTTAAATGTGTCACTGGTGAACTTTTCACTGTTGTGAAATCCCAGGTTTTCTTATAAGCCCTGAGGGATTTTGCAAAGCTCGGTGATATTTAGGAGCATATATGTCACTGTTGGGGCCCAGGTTAGGCCATCCCAAAATGTGCCTCAGTGGCATATTGCTTATTTTCAATTAAAGTTACTTAAAAAATGGCCAACACAAGAGGGACACTGTGACTCTCCTTTCTGTCTCCTGAAAGCAGGAAATCAGTCTCTCACGTGACAGATGCTCTGCCTGCATCTGGAAGTAAAAGGACACCCTTATCGCCCAAGATAGGGAATTCAGGCCAAGAAGTGTATATAAACCATGTTACTTCTTTAAAACGCTGTTTAGATTCTTCACTAATTGGGCACCCAAAACCTAAGTTTCTTTGTCCTGTCAATTCCTCACAAATTTATTGTTTCCTTGTCTAAAAAGTATAAAAGCTGCCTGCTTTGGCCACTTCTTAGGTCCCATTTCTATAAGACCTCCATGCGCATGAATTAATTTTTTTTTCTTTTTCTCCTGTTAATCTGTTTTATATCAATTTTATTTATCCAGCCACAAGAACTCCAGAGAAGTAGAGAGGGACATTTCCCCCTCCTCAACATCACCTTCTAACAGAACTGACCCTATTAGGTTACATCTACCCTCCCACCACAACCCGCCCCCAACTATACAGAAAACACCTGAAGGGCACGAAGAGATTTTTATTCCTTTTCTAATCCCCAAAGCTCCCCCTCCCTGCAAGACAGCACACTGTAATGTAAGGAAATGTGCGTTGCTCAGTTTATTCCACCCTAGCCTCCTTTCAAATTGGCCTTGGAATGGGGGTGGCCAGAAGGAACTCCAAAGAAACTGCCCAGGGAAGGTCTTTGTTGGCAACATTTCCCTCCCAGAGCTTCCGGGAATCCCACTTCAGGGAATCATTAACTTTCATCTGAGCAGGCGGGAGCCAACCCACCCCCTACCAACATCCCCAGGCAGTGGAGAAAGGGTACACACAGGGCCCGGGAGGTCATGCCAGCAGGCAGCCTCCTGCGCAGGCCCTGCAGCACCCAGCAGATGCAGCAACTCGTGCGGTGAGGAGATCCTGTAAGATATATTAACATCACAAAAGTTAATGGACCAGAAAGGGAAAAAATTAACATAAATTACCTTAGCCTGACATCCTGCCTTCCTTGGCAGCTAGAGAAAAAGTTCAACGCGGTGCCAGAGGAAAATCAGGTCTGGGGAAGGCTTTAATGGGCTAAAATATCACCTCCAACCCTCCCTCAAAAACAATAACTCCGGGCCTCCCTGGTGGCGCAGTGGTTGAGAGTCCGCCTGCCGATGCAGGGGATACGGGTTCGTGCCCCGGTCTGGGAGGATCCCATATGCCGCGGAGCGGCTGGGCCCGTGAGCCGTGGCCGCTGGGCCTGTGCGTCCGGAGCCTGTGCTCCGCAGGGGGAGAGGCCACAGCAGTGAGAGGCCCGCGTACAGCAAAAAAAAAAAAAAAAAAAAAAAAAAACAATAACTCCCTGATAATCTGGGCCTAGTAACAAATTATATAAGGCAAACGGCACAAAGAAGCTAGCTTTACTCTGCTGCTCTCTGGCTAGTCCTTTGTGCAGTGGGTGCTTTATGTAGCTTTTGCTGGGTGTGCAATGCATTCCTTGGGAAGATGGTAACTTCTCTCCATCCAGGGAACCTTGGGGGTGTCCCTGGCCCCTGCTGGGCCTCCTTGAGTCCTGGTAGTGACAGCCCTCTTTAATAGGAAACCAGCTTCAAGGCCTCTCTGGATGCAAAAGCTATTCTCCCTGCCTCTCCCCATGCTCCCCTGCCCCCCTCATGCAGGGCTTAGATGGCTACTGTGAGGCTTAACGAGAACAGAATTCCACCGTGAAATTTTGAGTTTCCAGGATGAGGGGCTGGGGAAAGGCGAGAGGAGATGTGAGAAAGTGTTGATGGAAACTGGGTGTACAGAGCAAGGCAGCAAGCTGGCATTAGAGAAGAAAAGTTGGATGGTAACTGAGAGATGCCTGGTGGCAAGAATGATCAGGGGACTTTGAAGAACAACGATGCTCAAGATACAATTTTAAGTTGTTGGCTGAGCTGTGTGGCATGTTTCCCTCAAGCTTTTAGCAAAAGTCTGCCACACATCGCTTTGAATTAGGGATGCTTTGGAGAGTGAAGAGTTTTGGCAGCATGAGAGGAGAAAGGGATGAGGGGCACAGTAGGTCAAGAATTCAGCTGAAAGAGGTAATAAGAGCACATTTTTTTGTTTTAATTTATTTATTTTATTTATTTACTTTTGGCTGCGTTGGGTCTTCGTTGCTGCACGCTGGCTTTTCTCTAGTTGCGGCGAGCGCGGGCTACTCTTTGTTGCGGTGTGTGGGCTTCTCATTGCGGTGGCTTCTCTTGTTGTGGAGCACGGACTCTAGGCACGTGAGGTTCAGTAGTTCTGGCACGCAGGCTCTAGAGCGCAACCTCAGTAGTTGTGGCACACGGGCTTAGTTGCTCCGTGGCATGAGGGACCTTCCTGGACCGGGGCTCGAACCTGTGTCCCCTGCATTGGCAGGCAGATTCTTAGCCACTGAGCCACCAGGGAAGCCCCAAGAGCAAATATTTTTATAGCCCTTATGGAGTGGTAGATACAGTTCTATGTGCTGTATATTCATATATTACTGGTAACTCATTTAATGCTATGAAGGGGGAGCTTTGACTATTCCCATTTTATATACAAGGAAACTGAGGCACAGAGAAGTTAAATAACTTGTCCAAGGTCATACCACCAATAAGTGGCAGAGATAGGATGTGAACCCAGGCTCCAAAGCCATTCTCTCAAACACTGCACAAGAATTCCCAAAGACACAGAGTTCAGGACATGGGGTTTCCTATTGTATTTGAGGGTGGGGAGCAGCATAAGGTGATTCCTCCCAGCTGAACATGGGGGGGAAGATGACCCCAGGAGGCTGGGAGTCTTGGATAAACCCAAGAAGCTGATAGTTGGGTTACATTTAAATTAGGAGGGGAGAGCCAAGCAATGCCCAAAGTTCTTTCCTACATTAAGGGTCTGTGAGACCAAGACAGGGTTCCTGCCCTGGAAGAGGTTGTGGTGTCATTGTGGAGGGGACACATATCTGGAACAAGTAAAATAGCTTACTGTGGAATAAACAGAGAGCCTACAAGCTAACAAGGATCCAGTGAGAGGTCTTTGGGTCAAAATGATATATTTTGGATGAAATGCTTTAGGGAAAGAAGAAACCAGGGAGACTTAATGAAGGAGGTAGCCTCCTGCAGGACAGTAGCTACAATCACAAGGCTCTGGAGTCTCATTTCAAGCATTTCCCAGTCCTAGCCCCCTTCCTTCAAGTCCCTTCTTCACTCTCTTTCCTTCCATATCCCAGAATTCCTCTTGGAATGGTCAAAGGCTGGGTTGGTCAGTCAGTAGGAAAATGACCTACAGAGGCTCTGGTTCCCAAAAACGGTCTGCAGACCGAATCTAAAGGGAAATTTGGATTTCCCATCCCAAATCATCATTGGTTAACTTTTTATTTTTTTAATTGAGATATGATTCACATAGCTTAATACTCACTATTTTAAAACATACAATTCAGTGGTTGTTAATATATTCACAAAGTTGTGCAACCATCACCACAATCTGAACATTTTCATCATCCCAGAAAGAAACCCTGTGTCCATTAGCAATCACTCCACATTTCCCACTCATCCCAACCTGGCCATCACAAATTTACTTTCTGTCTCTGTGGATTTGCCTATTCTGGATACTCATATCAAGGGAATCATATAATGTATGGTGTTTCGTGACTGGCTTCTTTCACTTAGCATAATATTTTCAAGGTTCATCTATACTGTAGCATGTATCAGTACTTCAGTGCAATTGGTTCCTGGCTCCAGCAGCTTCTTCTTTAGGTAAAGTGGTCTGCATTCTCCGCATTCACCTATCTCTCTAGTTATAGGGTGGTCGTTTGTCCCGTGACCTCAGTTTCTGATGAATCTAAGAAAAGTTGTTGCTTTTCAGTTTGTTTAGTTTTTTTCTTGTTGTAAGGCAGCTGGGATTTTAATAGGAATTGAATTGAATGTGTAAATTAATTTAGGGAGTAATGCCACCTTAACAATATTGAGTCTTCCATGAACATGAAACCGAGGGCAGTCATCAGTTAGATCCCTTAAACTATAACTTGCTTAATAAATAATATCCTGTAACCTGCCTTTACTAACTAAACTTGCTTTAATTGTTTTTGCAAATTGCATACCCTCTAAGCTTCACATAGCTTAGACAACATATCACAAGACTCCTTTAACCACCCCGCTATAGATAACACCTCTGATGTATATCTGCTATAGCAACTGTTGTTTAAATTGTTTTTCAGAAACATGGAGCTAGCCTTGCCCAGTTCAAACCAGTCAAGACCAACCATTCAGCTGGGTCTGCTTGAGTGTCTGAAGGACAACATTGGATATCAGAGGGCCAAAAACTCCACCCTCATGCTAATGCAGCCATTTTCTGAATGTGTATCCCATGAAGGAGCCTGTAACTCAGATATGCCTACGCAGAACACCAATTACTTTACCTTTTTCTTGCCTCCAATTATCTTTCCCCACATCTCAGACCACCCTGCTTCTTTATCCCATAAATATCCCAAGCCCCTCACCTTCAGGAAGGTGGATTTGAGACTTGTCCTCATATCTCTTGCTTGTCTGCCTTGTAAATAAACCCTTTCTCTGCTGCAGACCTCAGTGTCTCAGCGTTTTGCTTGCTGTGTGTCAGGCAAATGAACCTGGTTTGGTAACAAACATGGAATATATTTTCATTTATTTAGGTTTTCTTTAATTTCTTTCAATAATATTTGTATTTTTCAGCACACCTTTGCTTAACTTTTATCCTTCTCTGGCTCAGCTGCTGCAGAGTTGAAGAGTTAAGATGAGGGAGGAGGTAGAGGGGATTGTTACTAGTTCTCAGCCAGGAGCAAGACCAGGACTCTCTTGGGATGACCCATGCTGGGTGTTGGGCAGTTACCAAAGGGCCTTCACACTGAAGTGTTGGGCACAGCTGTTGGTCAGCATGCACTTGGCACTGTCCCACTCTGGGCCACTCACTGACTCTCAGTTCTTGAAATGCTGAGATGGGAAATCTTTCAGGCTCATTATTCCAGGAAAGCATCTTCTTCTTGGGCCAGCCTTGGAGCAGCAGCCCCAGTGACCCTGAAGTCTGGTCCCCAGCTCCTATCTGCCCTTGGAATTTCTCCTGCCAGGAAGGACAAGATGCCTTCTCCAGGAATGTCATTGGCAGAGAGGACAAGAACCATGCAAATTACATTTCCAAGCCTTTCCCTAATCATGTCAAAGTCCTTTGCAAGGAATCTTCTAGCCTAACTGGAGTTTGATAATTATAAATTATTTCTAGCAGAAATGCTGACTGTGGGAAAGCAGGTTAGAGCAAATATGATTCATATTAAAGCCATGGTCAGATCATCATGAACCTACAGGATATTTATTTTTCCATCAGCTCCTCCCTGGTTCCCCCACCTCCCTTTTTGGCCTGGATGAGCTGGAGACTCGCCTAATACAAATAACAGCATTAAAATAAAATCATGTGAAAGCTCAGGGGAACACTCCTGAGTAATGGAGAGGATAATAAGCTTGGACAACCACCCCAGCCCTCTCCTCTTACTCCCTCAAGGCAGACGAAAGTTCACGACTGATTTGGGATCCCTTCTAACAGTAAACAGGAGGGAAACTAGAGCTTAAGTGGTTTAAGAAAAAATTGTAATAATGTACCAGATCGCTTTCACTCCGCTGATACTCAGTCCCTGCACCTCTGAAGTAATTTCCACTTTCTAAGTTATGATGGTGGAGCTGTGTGTTGAACAGAACAAAAAGACAAAGCCATGGGAAATAAACCAACACAGAGGTGGCTTTGTTTGTTCATTCATTCATTCATCAAACATCTAAGAGCTGACTATCCCAGGCACTGTGCGGGCTGCAGGAGATGCAGAGGTGAAGGAGTTGGCAACACCATCCCTGCCCCTCGTTGTTCTTAAGGAGGGAGGTAGATGTGTAGCCAAATAAGCCACAATACCAGCAAATTTCTTGCTTCCAAGAATCTGCAGCTTAAGACTCTTCCTCTCAGCTTGGGTTGGTGGGGCAGGGAAGGTGGGGAGTGGTCATCTCACCTTTGCCTCTGGGGGCTGGAAATTAGAACTGCTAATTCATCTTTGAAAAAGAGAAAAAAAAGATGGGAGGGAAGGAGAGAGGAGAGAGGAGGGTTGTCATTGATCTCATAAAGGAGGGTTTTTCCACCGATCTTGTAGCTTTGGAATGGACAACTCTCTTGGTCTCAAGAGATCTGATTCTTTGGACATAGGGTCTGGCTTGAGGGGTGAGGGAGGTGATCAAAAGATTATGAAGCAAAACCAAGAAGAGTGTCTGAACCTAAAAGGTAACATTTGGCAGAAGCTGCTGCCCATAACATGGAGCTCCTCCCAGCCTGCCTTCCCAAGAGATGATAAGAATAAGGAAGAGGATGGCTAAGAAGGGTCTTGAGGTATGTGGAGAAGTGTCAGGCTCACAGCTCTCATGCCAGCAGCAACAGCAGCATTCCACTGTGGGGCAAATTACTTGGAGTCATCTAGAGGCTGCTTTACCTTATTACCACAAAAATGCTATGGTTTTTATTATTGGGTACAGTGGCCATGTTTTTGGCTCCTCCAGGGCCTGGGTGTTTGGTGAGTCATCCCTCAAATCTTCTCTCAGTGTGAAATGGATTGCTGCATTTCCAGGGCTTAATTGTCCGCACCAGCTAAAAGCACTCTGCCAGTAATGAAAATACATCCACTCTTTTTATCAAGAAAAAAGGATAATAACTCAGCCAGCTTTAGCTCACATTTTATTGAACATCAGCCCAGCTTGTTTCTAAGGACATCTCTGATGTGAAGCACAGAAGACTGTTGGGGGAGGGGGGAATGGGAGACACTGAGGAAAGGTCTGGGGGAATGAAGGGCAAAAGAGAGCTCAAGGCTGCCCTCCTTACCCCCTCAGAGTACTTTCCAAAATGACAGCTTTCCCTTCCCAAGGAGCTGGAGGAGGTGACTACTCAAAATTTAAAACTGCTTTGTCTCTAGAGAACAGACTTGTGGTTGCCAAGGGGAAGGGTGATGGGGGAGGGATCGAGTGGGAGTTTGGGGTTAGCAGATGGCAAACTATTATACATAGAATGGATAAACAACAAGGTCCTACTCTATGGCACAGGGAACTATATTCAATATCCTGTGATAAACCATAATGGAAAAGAATATGAAAAAGAAAGTTTATATATGTATAACTGAATCACTTTGCTGTACAGTAGAAATTAACACAACATTGTAAATCAACTACATTTCAATAAAATAAATTTTTAAAAAACCCTTTGTCTCTCACTGAAGATGAATGACAGTAACAGCAATAATAATAACTACGGCACTTTATAGTATTCAAAGGACATGCAGAAACTCTTTCATTTGATCCTTACAACTTTCCTGAAGAGCCAGTTGGACAAATGTTATTGTGTCTTTGCTGTAGGTAATGAAACTAAGGCTTAAGGAAGGGAAGGGACTTACCCAGTGTCATCAGCTAGTGTTAGACTCAGTGTCTAATACTTGAGTTGGGCAGCCTTTCTACAACTCCACACCCAGAGGTGAGGTGGTTCCTTGGGCGAGTGACGGGAAGAGGGACAGCACTGGAGAGAGTAACTAGTGCAAAATGGGGTAAGGCCTTAGGGACTTACATGGATCTGAAAGATTACATTTGAAGAACCTAAAACAAGCTCTGCATTCCCTCATTCCATCTCCATAACCTTCTCTTATACCAGTACTCCAGCCACACTGTCCTCCTGCAGTAATATTCTTGAGCACCAAATTACAGTCAGCCATTCCCCACTTCTTCCTCGCTCACAGAAGCCTAATTTTACTCTCAGAAGCCCGGTTTTTGTCAGAAATTGGTAGCACTGGTTCTTCCATGAAGTTCAGTAGAAGCTAGACTGCTCCTCTGCCCAACTCTACACCAATCTGAGTCATTCACTCTCCTTGCTAATGACCAGTTTAGGAATGCATATGTGATGAAAGTTTTATGTTCTGAGATATGAAGGGAAATCTGCACAGTGTCCAGGGAAGGGTTTCCTTGTTTTGAAAAGGGAAGGGTTTGCCCTCTTCCTCTCTTCCTGGACATTGTACAAGGGAGTTGTATGAAGTTGGAGCTTTGGCAGCCATCTTGGCATCCAGAAGGACCTCAGCACAAAAGGGTGACTGTGCAGACAAAAGGGAATAGTCTGGCCTTGGATGATGTTGACCAACCTTACAACCCTACCCCTCTGCCCTCAGGCTTCTTTATATGAGGTAATACAATTCCTTTCCTTTTTTTTTTTTTTTTTTTGCACTACTTTGAATTGAGGCAACTTCTTCTTTCCACTGAAAAGCATTCAAAGCATTCAAAATACTACACCTCCTTCCTGTTCCTAAAAGGAAGCTCCTTCTCATTTCAGGGCTGTTCCTGCTGTCTGGGACACTTTTCCACCAGATGTTCACCTGGTTGTCTCCTTCCAATCATTCAGGTCTCAGCTCAAATTTCACTTTTCCAGAGAGACTTTCTATGAACTACCCAATCTAAACCAGTTTTCCAATAACTATATTTTCATTTTAGCACTTATTAGTATCAGAAATCATGCTTGTATTTATGTGTTTACTTGTTTATTGTCTATTTTCCTCAGGAGAGTATGAGCTCTATGTGAGTAAGAACTGTGCCTGGCTTCCTCACCATTGTATTCCTAGCACCTGCACAGAGCCTAACACATAGTAGGTGCTCAATAAACATTTGCTGAATGAATAAATGAATCCCAAAGACAATCTCACCATGCTGCTTCCCTGTCTCCCTCTCCCCAGTAGCTGTTTGGGTAATGTGTCTATACCTTTGGCTTTTCATCAATTCCTTTTACAAAAATCTAAATCGCAGGACCAGTAAGAAATAAAGAAGGCAGCAGAGTAGAACATCATAAAAGCAAAATTATTTTAGGCTTAAATGTAAAAGGAGAGCAGGCTGATTGCATAACATATGTAGATCTATGCAAATTACCATGCAAGTTAAATAGCAGGGAAGTTTAAAGTGGTGAAGTCCAGAGTCCCATGTTGGGTGTGTTTTCCTTCCCATCAGGAAGTAGTATCAACTCCTTAGATGCAGAAAGTGGGGATGCTGACATACAGTGAGAGAAAAATCAACTGAGAGTTACACAAGTAAAAAAGAATTTAATTTAGTTGTTGGGCTTTTCTAAAAGATAAAAATAAAAAACATTTCACATATCTACTTTAAAGAGTAGAAATAGGAAGCATAAAACTCTGTCCAGTTTTACATGATGGCTAACTAAGATTACAGAGGAAGGAGAAAGGAAATGAAGAAAATAAGGGGAAAAGAGAGAATGAGAAATAACCCTGAAGTTACCCAAATCCTTCAGCAGCAAGAACCTAATCTATATAATAATCCATAATTTTTTATGTTCACAGAAAACAAACTCACCACCATCACCACACACAAACAGCCCTCTGGTTTAAAAAAAAAAAAGTATACACACACACACACACACACACACACACACATATATATATATATATATACACATATACACAATTTCAAAGTTTGTTATTAAAACTCTGTTTAAATCCCTATCTGAAGCATGGGGGAAGGGTACTCATGCATTCATTTTTTCAACAACTATTTTTGGAGTATGCATGTCCTGGACCTAGAAGTAGCTGCTGGGGAACATCTGAAAACAGGATGTGGACATAGCACCTGCCCTCATGGGGCTTGCACTCTCTCAGTTCTCTAATTTTCAATGGAGGAGATAGCTTTACTTGCCTTCTCTAGAAAGAAAAGATTATTCATCTCATTTTACAGAGGAAAAGGTACATTTCTTGGAGCACCACACTGTGGGTGGTCCCTGTGCTGCCATTAAGGATTTGAGGTCCCTGTCCCAGGACCACCAATGGAATTGCCTTTTTTCAAAGATGTCAAGAAGGTGCTGACCTTACATGCTGAACTTTCTAAGATATTACTGATTTTAAACATTTTGAGCCAATTTCCCACATCACCTGCTCTTCAGCCCTCACTCTGGCCACCACCATATCTCACTTAGTAACCACAATAAGTCTCTTGTCTCCCTGCTTCCAACCTTGCCCTCTTTCTGCCTATGCTCCACACAGCAGCCACAACCATCCTACTAAAATCTAAGGGAGAGCTTGTCTCTTCTCTGCTCCATCCCTGTGCTTACTTCCTGTTCGCTCAGAGAATGATCTGAAGTCCCTATTGTGGCCTATGATCCCTCTCTTCTGACCTCCCCATCTCCTCTTCTTCCTCCTGCTCACTCTGTTCCATCTGCACACCACCTACAACTACATATCAGCCTTTGCATTTGGCACTCCTCTGCCCAAGTGCCCCCGCCTACCCCGCATCTCCCATATCCTCATGGCTCAGTCCCTCACCTTTTCAGGTCTTGACTCAGTTGTCACCTTCTCATGGAAGCCTTCCAAACTGCTATTTAAAAATCACAAATCCCTCTGCCCTCCACACTCCTTATCCTCTTTCTCGGCTTTATTTTTCTCCACAGCTCTTATCACTCTCTAACTTATTGCATATTTCACTCATTTGTCTTACTTATTGTCTGTCTCTTCCACATAAAATAAAAGCTCCTAGAGAAGAGAGATTTTTGTCTGTTTTGTTCATTGGTGAATCCTCAGTCCCTTGGAGTGGCTGACAAGTTTAAAACTGTTTGTTAACAGTCTTTTAGTTTGAATTGACTTAGTTTTATGGAAAACATGACTTCCTACTTCTAATTTTTGTGATTTTACAGAGGACCAGTGAAAACTTCATCAGAGGCTCAGGCTGGTCCTCACACTCATGCTTGGGAAGCCCTGGCCCAGAAGCTGTAAGTCCCTGGAGACAAACCCTGGCCCTGAACCCCCAGAGCCAGTCCCAGAAAGGATGGGTCCTCACTGATACTCGGCTCGTTAACAGCTAGGTGTCTGAACAGCAAATGTCAGAGCTTCCTCCTAAATGCAGGCAGATTTACTTTGCAGACGGTGAGGATACATTTTAATTTGTTGATGTGAAATCTTAATTGAACTAAACTGCTAGAGGTAGTCTCTGTTCTCTGTCATAGTCTTAATTTAGTTGGCAAAACAAGATATCATCAGAGGAAAATCACAAAGATGCCGTGCCCATACGCAAACACCATTCTACGTTTGGAGGTGGGCTGGTGTGTGATTGGCACAAGCGTGAATCCCATCCACACAATGCAGGATGCCAACTTGGCTTTCCAGGGATACTCAGGGGTCATGACATGGGCTTAAACACATGGGCCCTCCCAAAGCAGCCAGGTTAGACGTGGCTCCCGTCCTGGTTTCAGTGTTCTATTTTTGAATTTTCAATGTTTTATTTTCTATTGTTAGAGTAGGGATGAGATGGGGGGATTCTCACCTGAATGTACAGAAGTATGAGAGGTACCAGCTCTTTCACTCATGGCTGGGGACCTTGAGCAGGTAACTTCCCCTACCTGGCCTTGGATTCTCCATCTGTGCAACAAGGAGGTTGGAATCCATATCCCTAAAGGCTTCCATCACAACATGCCATGTATGACACTCCGAGGACCCTCAGGCCTGTGTCAACGTCTAAACTGAGACTCCTGACTCTTGCCCACCAAATCTCTGCTGAGTCTCTGCCATGGCAGATGCTCACACCAATGGCCTCACTGTCTCCTACGGGGGGTCAGGCTATAGATGTTTCACTAACATAGCCTCATCCCTGACTGACAGAATCTCAGGTTGCAATTCTGGCAAGGAGGAGGCCTTAGGAATCATTCTCTTTTTTTAAATTTATTTATTTTATTATTTTATTTTATTTATTTATTGTTTCTGGCTGCGTTGGGTCTTCGTTGTTGCACGGGCTTTCTCTAGTTGCGGCGAACAGGGACTACTCTTCGTTGCGGTGCGCAGGCTTCTCATTGCGGTGGCTTCTCTTGTTGTGGAGCACAGGCCCTAGAGCTCGCGGGCTTCAGTAGTTGTGGCACGCGGGCTCAGTAGTTGTGGCTCACAGGCTCTAGAGCGCAGGCTCAGTAGTTGTGGCACATGGGCTTAGTTGCTCCGTGGCGTGTGGGATCTTCCCGGACCAGGGCTCGAATCCGTGTCCCCTACATTGGCAGGTGGATTCTCAACCACTGCGCCACCAGGGAAGCCCAGGAATCATTCTCTTGATGAGAGATGCTCACTCCATCCCTTTCCCAGACCTCCATGCCCAGGATCCTTCTATGCATGCTATTTGTCCCACCGCAGCAGCTTCTATCTGCTTGGCCTCTCCATATCTGGAGAAGCTCCTGCTGGAATGTTGCTTCAAGCTCACCCTTGCTGTGGCGCCTTGAACAGGCAGAGGCAACTCATCGGTGGAGGCTGGTGGGAATTGGCCCCCTGGGCAGTCCAGCTCAGATTTTTGCATTATCTTATTTCAAGGACAGTCTCCGAAAGGGAGTTTCCAGGGAAGTGACTCAGGCCTTGGTATCTCTCTTTGACGCACAGCTGTAGAAGGGCTGGGGGCAGCTGCCTTGAGGGTTAAGCTCCTGAGCTGGCAGATCCCCACTCTGGTGACTCATTGGCTAGAATCGAGGGTTGCAGGTCCCAGTACATACATTTAGTCACAGGTTCGTCTCATGCTGGGAATTAGGTGCCAGAAGGTTTAGCAAAGAGGCAATGCCACATAGAAGGAAGACCACAGCTTTGCAGTAGAAACCACCTGGCAAGTCCTTCTGCTCACTGAGTCTGTTTCTTCATCTGTTAGGTGGGGATGATAATACCTACCTCAGAGAACTGTTGTGAGAACTAGATGCTATAATGGTTCTAGAATGCCTAGCCCTGTGCCTGGTCCAGATTACACTCCCCAAATGGCAGCAATTGATGTTTTATTATTATTAAAGTCCTAGCACAGTGCCTGGCATCAACAGAGGACACACAGAGCTTCAGATCTCCTTTCAATTTTGGGGGGATGATGGCAAACTACAGATCACACAGACATCTCCCTGAAGTTCCTCTCTCCTTGAATTCTTCTGTCTTGCTCTGCTTCCCCCTCAGTCTGTGAGGAGGCCAGAGTCAGGGAAACTATGATAGCTGGTTGGTGGTGTGATGGCATTTGAGAGATAAACTGTGAGCTCTGCCTCCCTCTACCCTTGGTGGAAGCTGGATATGACCTTTTCTCATCACAGGACAGAAAGTTTGAGGATGCTAATCGAAAGCCAGCAGGCTTCTTGCACTGGAAGAGCATGGACTTTTGATCAGTCTTCCTTGGGGTGTGGTCCTTTGTAGAGACTGGGCTTATTAGCCTTTAATTAGGCAGGATTCTTTCTACTGGAAGTGTCAGAAACCTCCCTCAAATTCTTAAGTAAAAATTGAGTGCTTTGACTTCCAGATTTGAGGAGGATTCTAATCAAAGGATCAAAGGAAATCCAGGACCAAGGGACTGGAACCAGGGACTTGGCTTGAAAGGACATGCTCTCCCATGAAGAAAATCAAACCTGGTGGTGTGGTAGAGTCTGGGCCCACTCTTTATTGGGAGGTCAGGAAAGGTGGATTATGGACAGATCTGTGGATAGGGCAGCTCCAGGCAGAAGTAGTATTATAGCTGGTACAAAAGCCCAAAGTCAGGAATAAGCTTGTGCAAGGAACAGAAGGAAGCCAGTGTGAGTGGAGAGCAGTGAGCAGGAAGGGAACTTAAGAAATGACAACAAAGAAGGAGGCAGGGGCCAGAGCATGAAGGATCTTGTAGGTCAAGATATGGAATTTTTATTGCATTCAAAGGATTGTGGGAAGACTTTGGAGGGTTTTAAACAACAGAGGGAGTTAATCTAACTTATGTTCTTTTTTTTTTTTAAATATTTATTTATTTATTTATTTGGCTGTGCCAGGTCTTAGTTGCAGCATGCAGGATCTTTGTTGTAGCATGCATGTGGGATCTAGTTCCCTGACCAGGGATCGAACCCAGGCCCCCTGCATTGGGAGCAGATTCTTAACCACTGGACCACCAGGGAACTGCCTAACTTATGTATTTAAAAGAACCCTCTGGGCTTTCCTGGTGGTGCAGTGGTTGAGAATCCGCCTGCCGATGCAGGGGACACGGGTTCGTGCCCCGGTCCGGGAGGATCCCACATACCGCGGAGCGGCTGGGCCCATGAGCCATGGCTGCTGAGCCTGCGCGTCCGGAGCCTGTGCTCCGCAACGGGAGAGGCTGCAACAGTGAGAGGCCCGCGTACTGCAAAAAAAAAAAAAAAAAAAAAAAAAAAAGAACCCTCTGGTTATTGTATGGAAAGCAGACCATGGGTCAAGGTAGAAAAAGGATTTGGGGGAATGGCGAGGGGAAGGACCAGATTTGAGCACAGGAGGGGAAAAGAGTTCTCTTCTGGTCATGTTAAATCTGAGATGCTGACAAGATGTTGCATTATTTCCTTAGGACTGCTGTAACAAGTGACCACAAACTTAAAACAACAGAAATTTATTCTCTCATAGTTCTGAAGGCCAGAAGTCTGAAACCAAGGTGTCAGCAGGGTTGGTTCCTTCTGGGTGCTTTGAGGGAAAATGGGTTCCACGTCTCTTTCTTCTAGCTTCTAGTGGCTGCCAGTAGTGCTTTGCTGTAGACACATCACTCCAATCTCTGCCTCCATCTTCACATGACAGTCTCTCTGTTTGTCTCTATGTCTTCCCTTCTTCAGTCATGTTGGATTTAGAGCCCACTCTAATCCATATGACCTCATCTTAACTTGATTATATCTGCAAAGACCCTATTTTCAAATAAGGGTATATTCATATGTATTGGAGGTTAGGATTTCAACATATCTTTTTTTTTGGCTGCACCACACACCACATGGGATCTTAGTTCCCCAACCAGGGATGGAACCCGCACCCCCTGCATTGGAAGCCCAGAGTCTTAACCACTGGACCACCAGGGAAGTCCCTCAACATATCTTTTTGGGAGACACAATTCAATCCATAGCAGACATCAAGCGGGCCGATAGGTATAGAAGGCTGAAATTCAAAGGTGAGGTCTATTTTGGAGATACTAGTTTGCCAGTCATAAAAAAACAGCCATGGGACTAGATGTAGATAGAGAACAGAAGAGATGTTAGGCTGAGCTCTGGGACTGTCTAATATTTAGTGGTTTGTGGAAGAGAATGAGCCAGCATAGGAGATTGAGAAGATGTCAGTGAGGTAGAAAACCAGGAGAGTATGGTGTCCTAGAAGTCAAGGGGATATCATGTTTCTTTCTTTATTTATTTTTTTAACCTTAGTGGGTTTTTTTCATTTTTTATTTATTTTAATTTTTATTTTTAATTAATTTTTATTGGAGTATAGTTGCTTTACAATGTTGTGTTAATTTCTGCTGTACAGCAAAGTGAATCAGTTATACATATGCATATATCCACTATTTTCTAGATTTTCTTCCCATATAAGTCACCACAGAGCATTGAGTAGAGTTCCCTGTAGGTTCTCATTAGTTATCTGTTTTATATATAGTAGTGTACATATGTGGGAGATCATGTTTCAAGTTGGAAGTGAAGTCAACCACGTTGAGAAGTAGCTCTCAGACCTGGCAGCATGCTGACCGTTGATAACCCTAACATTTTAATTTCAGTGGAATGGTGGGGATGGAAGCCCACCTGAGGGGCTGAGGAGAGAATGCGAGGGAGAAAGTGGAGATAGGAACTATATACAACTCTTTCCAGAGGTTTTGCCATGAAGCACAGTAGAAAAATTGGGTGGTGATACAGGAGAACACGGGGTAATGGGAGGGTTGTTTATTTATGTTTTAAAGCTGGAATACATTAGAGAATATGTGATACTGAAAATGTTCTTGTATAGCAGTTGGCCGTTGATGGAAGCAGGGACACTCAAGCCACTGTATGAAGAGGGAAGGTAGATCATATGAGGACACATACAGGTAGGTAAGTAGAATTGCTGCTAGGAAAATAAGGGAGCACTTCTCTAATTGCTTCTATTTTCTCCATGAGTCATGAGGTGAGGTCATCAGCTGAAAGTGAGTGGTGAAGAGAGTGAAAATGTTCAAAGACAGGAGAAGTTATGAAGCAGAAGTTTTGAAGAGTGAGAAAGTGAATATATTAGAGGAGTATAGGAGGATTACAGAACAGTTAAGTGGCCTCTTTAGAGTTCCCATTCATAGTTGGGACTCTTTCAGGACATCTTTCTTCTGGGTCTATACCTCCGTTGGCCCTATTTAGGTCTTATGCTTATCTCTGGTCCAGTCACTGTGCCCAGAGGATGAGATACTGTAATCAGGCAGACCTGGGTCACATACTTAGCCTTGTGACTAGTGGGGCTGGTGTTATGACTGGCAGCCCCACCAGAACCACATGCAGTGGGGGAGGGGTGATTCCCCAAAGAAATCAGAGATGTTAGATAGACAGAAAGCAACAGATGTCCACTCTCCCTTACTGATCTCACAGGGTTGTCCTGAGGTCCAGTGAGACAGTATCTGTGAAACTGCATTGTGGGTTGCATAGCACTACACAAGGTGAGGAATTATTAGAGTAGCACATAGTAAATGATAGATTTATTAACTTGTTCACTCAGTGAACAGTTACTGAGCCTCTAAAAAAGGCTTTGTGCTAGGTTTATGAAAGAGAAGAAACAAATCATGAATCAGATATGATCCTCCCCAAAATATGCTTCCACTTTTGTAAAGATGTATTAGTCAGCTTTTTCCAGGTTATGATGTGATAACAAACAACCCCCCAAACTTTGTGGTTTATAACAGCAAAGGTTTATTTCTTGCTCATCAGCTTCAGGTTAGCTTTGGCTCTGCTTCAAGAGTCTAGTACACGTCATTCTTGTGGCAGAGGGTAGAGGATACTGTGATGGCTCTGATCACTTCTATTCTCAATTGATTGGCCAAAGCAAGTCTCATGACCAAACCTATGACAATGGGGTAAGGAAATATCCTCCCTCTACAGGGAGGTACTGAAAGTCACATGCAGATATCTGTCAATTTATATTACTTTTACAGAGAGGAGAAGTGAATAATTGGGGAAAATAATATAATCATTATAAAGGGGTAGAAGAACATGAATACTCATTATACAATAGAAAATGATCAGAGCCCTATGATCCAGGGCATTAAGAACTCAAAAGGAAGAGTAATACTCTCCAGCTGGGGAGAACAGAGAAGAATTCTTGAAGGAAGTGGCTTTGGGGCTGGGTTTTGAACAATACTGGAGGATCTAGGTGGGTATAGAAGAAGGCAGGGCATTCCAGTAGAGGAAGAACAGCATGAGAAAGCTATAGAAGGTAGAAAGTAAGATACTTAGACAGGGAATGGTGAATGGTTTAGTTAGCCTAAAGCAGAAAAATTGGGAGGAAATAATGGAAAGATAGCAAAACGAGTATGTCTGCTGGCCTCCAAGAGCATACAGAGGGTCTCATCCCCACCCCATCCAACTGCCCAGCCAAGGGTTCCTGGACCAAGAGAGTGCCTGCAATTGCTGGTAAATGAGTCCAGAGTAGATGGGCCTTTGACTAGACTCTTCTGCCTTTGTTAGCTTGGTCAAGTCCGGGTCCTAGCCCAGAGTCAGCTTCTCCCTCTCTCAACAATCTCTTTCAAAGTTTTTTTAGAAATTGGATTCCTAATGTTCTTATAAACATTTCTATGGGTTTTCTGTTGGCTTCCTCTGCCTGTGTCAGCCAGCCTGCTATCCAGAGGATACTCCCAAACTGGGAGACATTAAACAGAGGTCTCTCCAGAAGCAGTAAGATGGACAAGATGACCTGTTGGAGCACCCAATCTTGCAAAGAAAGCCTCAGGCTTCATCCTGCTGGCTTCTCTTTTCTAGTGCAGCAGTAAAATGGGTTTTTGTTTTGTTTTGTTTTGTTTTGTTTAGAATAAGATCCCATAATTTATTTTGTTCATAATGTCATAAAAGAAAAATATAATGGCTCTTTATAGTTGCGTGCATTACAGTATGAATTTCATTCTTTTTGGGTTCAGCTTATTATTACAGCAATGATTTGGGTTAAATGTTATATAACAGAAACTTTCTGCTTCTTATTGTGTGATAAGAATATGATGCTCAGTAAAATTAATTTTGTAACAGTCTTGTTTGTTTTCTTTGTAGTTATCAAATGCAGTACACAGATGGAAAAGCTTTGTGAGAGTGGGTCCTGGCTTATTAGAATTAATGAGCTGCCCACATGGTGGGCGTGTGGTCTAACTGATACTGGCCCTGGACAAGTTTGCACTTTTAATCATTAATGCCCTGAAGCCTGCTAGAAGCATGGAAAGAAACAGACTGACTAGAACATGCCAGAAGACAGGGGCAGGGCCACAGGGAGCCCTCCCACAGCTCAGGAGGAGCCTGCCTGGAGACATAAGTGGAGCTCAGGGCCCTATTACTAGGTACAAACCTTGGTGGTCCTGTCTCAAGAGAGGCAGGGAGGTCTCTCCCTTGGATAGCCTCCAATGTCAAACATCTCAGTAGGTGCCAGAGCACATTTCAGGCCTAAGGAGAGGCTTGCATACCACTCATTCCATCATTCGTTCACTAAAAAATATGTATTAAGCACCAACTCTGTGCCAAGCACTGGATACAGTAATAAACAAAAGAGACAAGCTCTCTGCTCTTTCAGGGTTTCATTTTAGAGAGGGAAGCAGACAATAAACAAGTTAAGGAATAGATCAGTAAGATAAGGTTAGTTAGTAGTAAGTGCTGTGAAGACAATAAAAGGGCGAGGTGATAAGACTGCTTGGGTATGGGGTCGGTTTACTCTAGACTTCTAGCTGGGGAAGGCTGCTCTGCAAAGCTGACGTTTATGCTGAGACCAGAGGCAGGGGAAGGAAGCTGCTTTGCAGCTTGCTGGCGGAAAGCATTCTAAGCATTGAGGACAACAGGAGCAAAGGCCTCAAGGCAGGAAAAGACTGCAATTATTTGAGGAACAGAAAGGAGACAAGTGTGACTGAAGCATAGTGAGCAAGAGGGAGAATGATTGGAGTTGATGTTGGAGAGTTAAATAAAGGTCAGGTTATACGAAGTTTTGTAAAGATAAGTGTGTTAGTCAATAGACAGGAGAAATCAAAAATCACTCTAGGGGACTTCCCTGGTGGCACAGTGCTACGAATCTGCCTGCCAATGCAGGGGACACGGGTTCAAGCCCTGGTCTGGGAATTTCCCACATGCTGCATAGCAACTAAGCCCGTGTGCCACAACTACTGAGCCTGCATGCCACAGCTACTGAAGCCCACGTGCCTAGAGCCCAAGCTCCACAATAAGAGAAGCCACTGCAGTGAGAAGCCCACACACTGCAATGCAGAGTAGCCCCCGCTCGTCGCAACTAGAGAAAGCCCGCGCAGAGCAATGAAGACCCAATGCAGCCAAAAATAAATAAATAAATAAATTTTTTAAAAAAATAAATCACTCTAGGTATTTCAAGTAGAAGGGATTTAATTTGAGGAACTGGTAGCAAACATGTTGGAAGGGCTGGAGGAATGAAAAGAGGGAGATGAGATTTTCCAAAGATTAGTAATCACAGGAAGTCATTATTAGCCCTAAGGTGGAAGAACAAAATGGGCAACGGTTTTAACCATAGCTAAAAACTGCTGTGCCACTGAGGCTGCTTTTAGGAACTAAACTGCCTGAGAAGGAACACAAGAGCAAGCAATGTGGCTATTGCTAGAGGTGCCATCAAGATGCAGAAAAGAACATGGCTTCTCCCTTACTCCTGCCTTCTAGTCACCAGCCAGTGATTTCAACTGGAAGAACATAACAGGTAGCCAGCTATCAAAGGAGTATAGGAAATGTGGGTTGCAGGCTCCTAGGTCTTGGGGAACAGTGTAGAGGGCAAATGTGGGGCTAGACAACAACACTCACCATCACACCAGGGTAAGGGTATGGATGTTATTCTATAGGCCCTACTTCATGAGCTCTGCATCTGATATGCAGAACAGGATGCATGGGCAATTTGATCACCTCACTTCACATCTGTAAAATGGGAATGACAATAGTCTTGGGTTTGTTATGAGGATTCAGGGATATAATGTATATAAAATACTTCACACGGTGCCTGGCACTTAGTAAGGTCTCAATGAATGTTAGCTATGTATGAAGCTATACTGAAAGTACAGCCATATCATTTGGGAGACACTCAGCCTTTTAGATGAGATAAATGTCTTTCTTAGTACTCGGGAAGGTTGGGAACCAATGGTCTTAGGAGAGCTCAGTCTAGACAAATTGATAGGATCAGAGAATCTCCATTTCCAGTTTGCTCCTACAGGGCTCACACAAAAGACCTTTGCTGTGCTCTGCTTCTGCAGTCTCTACTTGGGCCTCAGTGGGAAATACAGTGTATAAGGAGTCTGATGGAGGAGTTGGATACCAGAAAGGTTAATAAATATTGTTCCAGTTATCTACTGCTGTGTAGCAAAATACTTGAAAGGCTAAGAGCTAAAAACAATCATTTTTTTATGCTCATGAGCCTGTAGATCAAGAATTTGGATGGCTAGAGTGGGGGATAGCTTGTCTCTGTTCCACAATGTCTGGAGCCTCAGCTGGTATGATTAGAAGGATGTAGGTCCCTCAACAGCTGGGATCTGGAATCACCAAATAGTTATTCAGTCACGTCTGGTGCCTTGACTGGAGGCCAGAGTGCCTATATATGGCCTCTCTAGGTGGTATGGCTTCCTTACAACATGGTGCCTGCAGGCTAGTCAGACTTCCTATATGGTGACTTTGGGCTCTGAATCATGAGTTTTTCAGCTAATAAGGTGGAAGCTTCATTTTCTTTATGACCAAGCCTCAGAAATATTTCAGCACCACTTCTGCTGCAACCTATTGGTCTATAATCTGTAAGGAATACAAACCCTGGACTCAAGGGGAGGGGAAGTATATTCTACCTCTTGATGGGGAAATGACAAGTTCTAGAAGAGCTTATGGGATGGGAGATACTACTGTGGCCATTTTTTGAAAATATAATGTGCCAAAGGCCTGCACTTTAGAACCCACACTTCCCATGGGCCTGGGACATTGTCAGACATTCTAGGAAAATAAGGTCTGAGCTCCTGAGGAAGGTGGAGTCAAAGGCACATGCCCCTGTCTGTGCCCTGCCTTAATCTTCAGAGGAAGCCTCCCCCAAACCCCCAAAAGGATGTGATGTGGCCCAAAACAATTCCTCAGAAGTCCTCAGAGAGTCCAATGGTAAAACTCAGGGGACACAGGTCATATTAGAGAGCAAGAGAGTTGGAAACTATGCTAGGCCATCTCATCTGAGACTGGATAATGATGATGATAGTGATGATAAGATATTTAATGAGTGCCTATTTAGGACCAGGCACTTACATATGTCTTTTTTATTTAAGCCTCCAAAAGGAAATATAGAGCCTTAAATGTGCATCTTACGAAAGAAAAAAGATTGAAAATTAATGAGCTAAGAATCTTTCTTAATAAGTTATAAAAAAACAGAGCAAAATAAACTCAAAGAATGTCGAAAGAAGGAAATAGCAAGATGAGGAATAGAAATTGAAGAAATAGAAACCAAATATGCAGCAAAAGTATAAGCCAAGCCAAAGCCGATTCTGTGAAAACTGAAAAATCTCTGATGATATTGATCAAGGAAAAGTTGAAAGAAGACAAAAATAAATAATGTCAGGAATGAAAAGAGGGATGTTGCTATGGATGCTTCAGGCATTAAAAAGAAAATGAAAGGATATTATGAATAATTTTGTACCAATAAAACTGAAAATAGGGACTTTCCTGGTGGCACAGTGGTTAAGACTCCGCCTGTTAATGCAGGGGACACAGGTTTAAGCCCTGGTCCTGGAAGATCCCACATGCCGCAGAGCAACTAAGTCCGTGCGCCACAACTACTGAGCCTGAGCTCTAGAGCCTGCGAGCTACAACTACTGAGCCCACGTGCCACAACTACTGAAGCCCGTGCTCCTAGAGCCTGTGCTCTGCAACAAGAGAAGCCACCACAATGAGAAGCCCTCGCACGGCAACGAAGAGTAGCCCCTGCTCTCCACAACTAAAGAAAGCCTGTGCAGAGCAACGAAGACCCAGCGCAGCCAAAAATTATTTATTTATTTATTTATTTATTTAAAAACTGAGGATATATGTGAAACGGACAAATTTCTCGAAATATATAACTTACTAATACCAACTCAACTTGAAATAGGAAATCTGAAAAATCCTATAGCCATTAAAGAAATTGAATCAGAAGTTCAATCTAAAAATCTTCCCATAAAGAAAACTTACACTTTACCAGCAAGTTCTAATTCTTTAAATACCCCCTGGAAGAATTAGTATTTCCTTCTTCAGGTGAGGAAATTGGAATTCCGAGAGTTCAAGCAACTTGCCTAAAGGCCAGAACTAGTAAATGTCAAAGCCAAGATTTGAACCCTAAAGACCAGAACTAGTAAATGTCAAAGCCAAGATTTGAACACTCCAAAGCCAGGAAGTTTAGCCATTAACTTCCCCAGTCTACTCTTCAAATGCTATAACTAACAGCATATATATGTGAAAGTGAAGGACAAAGCCCTGATGCAAAAATGTGAAAGAGATTCTAGATTTACAGAGATGGAATGTAAAGCTCTTTCTTTCTGGGGGAAGCCCTAGAAACAAGAATCTAGTTATGCCCACACGGAGAAGGAATCTGAGGATTATTCCCAGGACACCACCCCAGCATCTTTCAAGATCTATTCAAATGCTACCACTGCTGTTCTGCAAGGTACCATAAGCCCTCCCTTAAGCCCCAAAGCTGCCCCTGCCTCCAGCACCCTTTGATGCCCACTGCACTGTATCTGGGCCTCTTCTATACATTGTCTGCTGTGTACCACTCTCGCTAATGTTTTCCTACCTTGAAAACACGTCTTCCTAAGAATACAGACTCTAGTTTGAGAAGCCTGCATATAAAGTTAAATATTGGCACTCTAGGTGATCACTGGGGCTTTGAAAATTGTAAGGCAGCTATCATAGTCATCTAGACTCTCCAGAGTATGTTCTTGTTAAAAGGTATTTTTTAAATTTTCACTAAAATAAAAACTAAAAATTTAAATATTCACATAGCAAATGTCGTAGTCTCTGAAGATAGATTTTTACCTCTGTAATAGGCATGAACTGTTCCATGATACATTGTAAGATTTCATTCTCTCTCTAAATCCAAATTAAATTCAGTTTAAATTCTGTGGAACACTAGATAACATCTCTTTGCTTCCTCCTAGGTAATAGGATTATAAATCCACATTCTTTGCCAGGTAACTTTGCAGATTTGTCCTGTGGGTGGAGTGTATTTCTCCATCCCTTGACTCTGGGCTTGGCCATATGATTCATATGAATTGTTTTGACCAGTGGCATTTTATGAGACTTGACACAAGCAGAGGCTTAAAATGGGCTATGCATTGGGGCTGTTACTCTTGTATTCCTTTGTCTCCATGAGATGAACATTCCCTGACTAGCCTGCTGGTCCTGGAAGGAGGATGAGAGACAAATGGAGCAGAGCCAAACCACCCCAGCCAAAACCAGCCCACAGCTGACCTCCAAACACAAGTTAAGTAAATGCTTACTGTTGTGTGCACTGAAATTTGGTGGTTGTTATACAGCATTACTGTGGTCACAGTTGACTGATATAAGCACCTTCTTATCAAGATTACCAGGTCCTCAGATCATGCCAGTTGCTGTACCCCCTGCCTGGGCTGTGAAGTACATCTGAAAGTGAGAGTTCTCAGGCAGCTCCATGCCCTCTGTGACAAGTTCAGCTACAGCAACCTTGCCAAGGCTCCCCAAACTGTGGCCCTTTGTACTCAGACCTCACAGGCATTTATGGCCCTCAGTGACTGCCTGGGTTTGATTCTCAGATCCATAACCTTGAGCAATTCATTTAATCTTTCTTTACCTCATCTGTAAAATGGAAACCATAATATTGCTTACTTCATAGAGGTCTTGTGAGAAATAAGTGAATGCACATAAAGTGCTTAACACAGTGCCTGGCATACATTAAGTGTGCAATAAATGCCAGCTGTTACTGTTATCATGTATTTGTTCACCTAAATATTCTTCCTCCTCGGTCCTCCTATCTCAGAGGACTTGCATTCACATGAACTCAGGTTTCTGCTCTGATGGAACTAATACCTTCATCCCCTTCATTCCATCCAACCCTCCTGAATTGGGACCAGCCCTCTTCAATGTGGGAAGCATTAAGCCTCCAGCCCTAAGCTCTGTTAGGAAAGGCTTTATGGAAGTTGTCTTCCATGTAGCCTGATGCTTGCAGCTTCTCCTTTCTACCCAGAAACACACAAATCTTCATGGGGGTCAAAAAAGTCCAAACCTCAAAGACATAAAGCTTGGCTCTCCTCTCAGAATGGGTGAAATGCTTTTCATTCCTTTGAGGTGAGCCTGCAGCTGAGAAAAACTAAACAGGGTTATTTTCCCAATGGGTCATTCTGCTACGTCTAATTCTCAATAAATCTTCAGTTCTAGACTGTGATTTCCTTGGCTATGTTTTATTTACTGTGTACCTCCAGAGCTTAGCACAGAACCCACACTTAGGAGGTGCTTGATAAATGTTGGGTAAATGAATGAATGAAGAATATGTGTTATAGGACCAAGAAAATTTCCAAACTAGGGATGGAGAAATAAACATCAGCACCCACTGTGTGCTCAGCCTCATGTCCAACGCTGAGACCCATAAGGTAAAAGTACTTGAGCCTCAACTCAAGTCCTCAAAGACTTAAGTCTACAAAGGAAACAAAGCTCAACCAAACAAATCATTTTCTCTGTTCTATATCAAAGAGAGCCCACAGAGGTGCTTGGTTTGGAAGCTGTTGTGGGCTTGATAGTGCACAGGAGGCTTAGGGAAGGAAGAGGTAGGATGTGGCCCACGGTGGTTTGAAGGTCTGAGAGGGGTTCAGGCAGTCAGCAGAGGGTCACCAGCTTGTCAGATGTCCAAGAACATTACGAGCAAAGGCACAGCACAGGAATGAGTGGAAAATAACAAGGAGACCAGGCTGACCTGGCTGTAGGACTTGTGACAGCGAGTCATGGGAAATAAGCTTGGCTATTTCAGTCTCTGACCTGAGTGTGGAGACATGCAAGTCAGGCTGGGAGTGGGTCCTGATGAGTCAGGCAACAAAGACCCTGTTCCTGAGATGAGGTGTGACAAGCATCCATTAGCAGCAGGAGCTCTCTTCCCTCTCATTCCAGGACTAAATGAGATCTGAATTCAAGCCAGAGATTGCAAATATGAGCCCACTAGAGGGGCAGAGCCCATAGCTCCTCTGAGAAAGAGGAATTTGTATTGGTGAAAATGTTTGGTTGCAAGCAACAGGAAAACTCTAGGTAACTTAAGCAAAAAATGATGATATTAGAAAGAAATGGGGGTGGCTTACATAATCAAAGAAAATACTGAAGAGGCTATCCCAGGAAGATGAAGAACCAGAACACTGAAATCAAGGGAGATGGGACTAAGCAATAATCTCTTCATGTTGCTGTCTTGGCGATAAATGAATTCCATTTTCATGTCTTTCCACTCAAGACTGAAGGGAGGGGGACTTCCCTAGATGTCCAGTGGTTAAGACTCCATGCTTCCAATGCAGGGGGCGCAGGTTCAATCCCTGGTCAGGGAACTAAGATCCCACATGCCGCGTGGTGCGGCTCAAAAAAAAAAAGACTGAACTGGATTCTGGATAGGCCAAAACAGTAGTTTTCTACTACAAGACATGTGCACTGGGAAAACCTAGGGCCCAGTTGGTCTTGGAGGTTGGGGAGAGAGGAAGGATGGCACAGTTACCTGAACTGGTAGGGGTACATGTAATGGTTAATATTTTGCATCAACTTGACTGGGACACAGGAGTCCAGATATCTGGTTAAACATTCCTGGGTATGTCTGTGAGGGTGTTTCCGGAGGAGATTAGCACTTGAATTGGAAGACTGAGTGAGCAGAATGTCCTCCCCAGTGTGGGCAGGTAATAATGCTTAACCAGAAATCTGGGCATCCTATATCCCAGTCAAGATGACACATAAAATTAACCAACCTGCTAAAGGCCCAAATAGAACAAAAAGGTAGGGGAAGGTTGAATCCTCTCTCTGCCTGACTGCATGAGCTTGGACATCGGTCTTCTCCTCTCCTCAGCACTCCTAGTTCTCAGGCCTTCAGAACCAGACAAAAATCTACACCATCAGCTCTCAAGTTCTCAGACCTTCAAAGTAGACCATGGGGGCTTCCCTGGTGGCGCAGTGGTTGAGAGTCCGCCTGCCGATGCAGGGGACATGGGTTCGTGCCCCGGTCTGGGAGGATCCCACATGCCGCGGAGCGGCTAGGCCCGTGAGCCATGGCCGCTGAGCCTGTGCGTCCGGAGCCTGCGCTCCACAAGGGGAGAGGCCACAACAGTGAGAGGCCCGCGTAATGCAAAAAAAAAAAAAAAAAGTAGACCATGGACTTCCCTGGGTCTCTGGTTTACAGATGGCAGATCATGGGACATTTCGGCCTCCATAACTGTGTGAGCCAATTCCCTATAATAAGTCTCACTTCCCATTTATATCTACATCTATAGCTGTATCAATAGCTCCTATTGGTTCTGTTTCTCTGAAGAACCCTGAATAATGCAGTGTATATTTATGACTGGACCCCTAGGCTTCAGAGCTTAGAGTCCACCTCAAGTTCCTCTCTTAGGGTCCTTCAGAGTGACCAGGGTGAGAAATGAGCTAGTTGGAAGAAGGGACTAATTAAGGTCCAAGGTGGTAACCCAGGTCAGTATTGAGAAATGAACCAATGGAATTTAATAATTTAATAGTTCTAAGGGGGAGGAGAGAGGGACTTGTCATTTCCAGGATAAGTCAAGCAGGAACAGGCTCTTTCTCAGTTTCTGAGATGCTAAGAGGGTCAGGGTGCTCTCCCAGCTTCCCCATATCAAAATGGAATTTTGGAGGATAAAGGGCAGTGGTCAGTACCCATGCAGGGGAAGGCAGGGAGAAACTTCCTGCTTCATCTAGTTGACAGAGAGTCAAATGGAGGCAAGGGTTTGATAGGAAAGTATGATTACCCAGCCTCCCTGTTCCTAAAGCCTGATGCAAAGAGAATGAGGCCATCTGAGAATCCTGATGCTGAACAGCCAGGCAGGAGGCAGTCTCAGGGCAACTGAAATCTACCCCACATGGTTGGAGCCTCCCCTGATCCTGGCCCCGAACTGGTCCACGTCAGCCTGAGAGATGGGATGAGTTCTGAGCATAGGTTGCACAGGGACTTATAAGCTTTTCAGGAACTAGGTAGGGACGAGGTAGGCTTACAGGTGGGTGACATCAGGAGGAAGAGATAAGAAGGGTCTCGATTCACTCTCCATTCTTCTCTGCTCTGCTCAGTGGCCCAGGAAGCTGGCCTCTATGGATAGTTTCACCCTGGCTCCTTGCCCTCAGCTCCTTGTTGGATTTGGCCAATGGGAGGCACTGACAGGAGACAAACCAATGGGAGGAGAGCGAGGTAGGGGTATTTATTCTCCACCCTCAGCCCCACTGCTGGGCCTCGGTGTTGGCAGCAGCTGTGGTCCTTTACAGAAGGCTACCGCTCCTGGGGCAAGGGGTCTCCCACATACAGCTCTCACCAGGTTCTGGCAACACCACTCCCTCCTTTACCCCTTCCCCTTCCAGCCTAGAATTGGTAACAACTTTCTTCTGTGGCTAGGCCTTGGGTGCCTCTAGGTCCTATGTTGTTTACTGTAACCCCACCCAGGAAATATTCCCTTCATTGCCCCTCTTCACCTTACTCTATGAGTGTGCCATCTCTTTTCCGTAGGGCCCCTGCCAAGTACAGCCTCTCACTGTGGCACAGCAGCGTGGAAACCTCCAGTCACCTTGGCCCCTTGATGGGCATCCCTGCCTGGGGCTGCCTCAGACCAACCCACAAAAATCAAGGAATCTCAATCAAGTGTTCTCTGGTATTTGGCAGGACCCTTAAGAGATTGTTCTGTCACCTCCCTGCCTCCACACATGGAGATCAGTAACAAGGCAGAGACTGGCCAGCCCAGGAAAGGCCGTCAAGCAAGCAGAGGTCCTCTGGCCTCAGTTGCCCACCAGAATGGGTTCTCTCCTCTTCAGGCCTGACTCAGATCCTCCTGCCGCTATCTCATCCTGTTTCTTGACCCTGCCATGGACTTTTTCCAGCAGGGAAGCCAGGTCCACCCTTTATGATCTACCCTTAAACGTCAGCTGTTTTCCACTTGCCTCCTCCTTTGCCTAGAGATAATACTTTTTTCTGTCCTCCCACGCCCTTCACAGCACGTGGGGAGCACGGAGGAAGACTGGGACCTTTCTCTGAGCCTTACACTCCCACCCCAGACCTTGGTTTCCCCAGGAAGCAGCAGGCAGGGGGAGGCCTGTCTCAGACTGAAGACAAGACAGCTGCTCATTAGGGAAGCTGAGAACCGAGGGAGGTGACTAATGGTGTCAGGAGCGGAGCCCAACATGAGCAGAGAAGTGAGCAACGACATCAGAATTGACTGTGGGAGAAAAAGGAGAGGGTAGGAGAGTCAGTGCACAGAGCAAGCAGATTCCAGAGGATTCTCAGGATAAAATGAAACCAGCCTGACCTTGCCCTCCTGGGAGCTGTTGTCTTAGGAAAGAGGACTGCTCTTGTCACCTAGTGAGGGGTGAGGGGTTGTTGGAACACGGATACAGAAAGGGATGTTTATTCATTTATTTCACAAAGATTTATTGAGTGCCTACTTCACACTGGGGGCCAGCAGTGAACCAGATAAACATAATCCCCGCCCTCATGGAGCTTGCTTCCTGATGCATTTAAAATGCAAACTCCCAGACTTCCCTGGGGGCACACTGGTTAAGAATCTGTCTGCCAATGCAGGGGACACAGGTTCGAGCCCTGGTCGGGAAGATCCCACATGCCGCAGAGCAACAAAGCCCGTGCGCCACAACTACTGAGCCTGCGCTCTAGAGCCCATGCACCACAATTACTGAGCCTGTGCACCACAACTACTGAAGCCCACGCACCTAGAGCCCGTGCTCCACAACAAGAGAAGCCACCACAATGGGAAGCCCATGCACTGCAATAAAGAGGAGCCCCAGCTCGCCACAACTAGGTACAGCCCTTGCGCAGCAACAAAGACCTAATGCAGCCAAAAATAAATAAATTAATTTTAAATAAATAAAAATAAAATGCAAACTCCCTACTGTGGTCCACAAGGCTGCACTTGGTCTGGTCTCTGTCCTCCTCTCCAACTGCATTTTGTGCCCCTCTTCCCTGTCTCACTCTCTCTAGCCACAAAGGCTCTCATGCTGTACCCTGAGCATGCCAAGTACATTCCTGCCTCAGAGCTCTTGCATTGGCTGTTCCTTCTGCCTGGAACATTCTTCTCCCAGATCTTCCTTTCCAATAAAAACAAAAATAAACAAATGGGACCTAATCAAACTTAGAAGCACAGCAAAGGAAAACATAAACAAAACGAAAAAAGCTACAGAATGGGAGAAAATATTTGCAAACGATGCGACCAGCAAGGGCTTAATTTCCAAAATATACAAACAGCTCATACAACTTAACAACAAAAAAACCAAACAACTCAATCAAAAAATGGGCATTAGACCTAACTAGACATTTCTCCAAAGAAGACATACAGATGGCCAAATAGGCACATGAAAAGATGCTTAACATCGCTAATTATTAGAGAAATGCAAATCAAAAGTACAATGAGGTACCACTTCACACCAGTCAGAATGTCGAGCATCAAAGTCTACAGGGGCTTCCCTGGTGGCGCAGTGGTTGAGAGTCCGCCTGCTGATGAAGGGGACACAGGTTCGTGCCCCAGTCCGGGAAGATCCCACATGCCGCGGAGCGGCTGGGCCCGTGAGCCATGGCTGCTGAGCCTGCACGTCCGGAGCCTGTGCTCCACAACGGGAGAGGCCACAACAGTGAGAGGCCCGCGTACCGCAAAAAAAAAAAAAAGTCTACAAATAACAAATGCTGGAGAGGTTGTGTGGAGAAAAGGAAACCTTCCTACACTGTTGGTGGGAATGTAAGTTGGTGCAGCCACTGTGGAAAACAGTAAGGAAGGTCCTCAGAAAACTAAAAATAGAATTACTATATGATCCAGCAATCCCACTCCTGGGCATATATCCAGACAAAACTATAATTCAGAAAGATACATGCACCCCTCTGTTCATAGCAGCACTATTCACAATAGCCAGGAAACAACCTAAATGTCCATCAACAGATGAGGTACATATATATAATGGAATACTACTCAGCCATAAAAAGAACAAAATAATGTCATTTGCAGCAACATGGATGCAACTAGAGATTATCATACTAAATGCAGTAAGTCAGAAAGTGAAAGACAAATACTATATGATATCACTTATTTGTGGAATCTAAAATATGACACAAATGAACCTATCTATGAAACAGAAACAGAATCATGGACATAGAGAACAGACTGGTGGCTGCCAAGAGGGAGGGGGTTGGGGGAGGGATGGAGGGGGAGGTTGGGGTTAGCAGATGTAAGCTATTATGTATAGAATGGATAAACAAGGTCCTACTGTATAGCACAGGGAGCTATATTCAATATCCTATGATAAACCATAATGGAAAAGAATATATATATATATGTATGACTGAATCACTTTGCTGTACAGCAGAAATTAACACAACATTCTAAATCCACTATACTTCAATTTTTAAAAATTTGATAAAAAAATAAATAAGGGGCTTCCCTGGTGGCGCAGTGGTTGGGAGTCCGCCTGTCGATGCAGGGGACACGGGTTCGTGCCCCAGTCTGGGAGGATCCCACATGCCGCGGAGCGGCTGGGCCCGTGAGCCATGGCCGCTGAACCTGCGCGTCCGGAGCCTGTGCTCCGCAACGGGAGAGGCCGCAGCGGTGAGAGGCCCGTGTACCGCAAAAATAAATAAATAAATAAATAAAATTTTAAGAAAAGATCTTCCTTTCCATGACTGTCTCCTTCCAGTCGTTCAGGTCTCAGCCAAGGGACTTTCCTAGTAGAGAGAAAAGCACTCCAGGTAGCAGAGAAAGCTTGTTTGACAGTCCTGAGATGGGAAAGATTTGAAGAGCTGAAAAAAAACCAGTGTGGCTGGGGCAGAGAGGGCAAAGGGAAAGGGGAAATGGTTTAGTTTGAGCTCCCCTGAAAGCCAACCCGAAGGCTGTAATCCAGGGAGCAGGGATGAGGATCAGAGGAGGGAGACCAAGGAGAGCCCATATGAGAATTGTATGTATTGAGTTGGTCACGGCTTCAAGCAATCGGGGAGCATTCTGTTTTGGTCTTTTTTTTTTTCTTTTGCGGTACGCGGGCCTCTCACTGTTGTGGCCTCTCCCATTGCGGGGCACAGGCTCCGGACGCGCAGGCTCAGCGGCCATGGCTCACGGGCCCAGCCGCTCTGCGGCATGTGGGATCTTCCTGGACTGGGACACGAACCCATGTCCCCTGCATCGGCAGGCGGACTCTCAACCACTGCGCCACCAGGGAAGCCCTCGGGGAGCATTCTGAAAAGACTTATGGGAGGGTCTCAGAAACATAACCTGGGGCAAGTAAGAGGGAAACATTTATTCAGTGCTTCCCACCCTCCTTGTCAAGAGTCGCCTCCATGGTATTATCTACCCTGCACTTGGCTTTCAGGAAAGCCAAACAGTTCCCTGGCCACAAAGAAGCCCTAGGGCAGAAAGCCAGAGGGAAAGGTCAGGGGCCTGAGGGGAAGGTGCTGTCGGGTTACACCCATGAACTGGTTGAAGCCAGGGTGAAGCTGTTTGTCACTGCAATGGCTGGAATAAAAAGTGAGACTGAGAATTTGAAGTGGGGCACAAGAGGTGTCCCAATAGAGTAAGAGTAACACAATGCGAGACTGATGGGGGAGGCTGAAGATATGAGGGATGAGCAGTGCACATCAGAAGAGGGGGGTGGAGGTTGCTCTGGGCAGGCAAATGCTCCTGACACGGGTGGAAGGGTGAACCATGGTGGTCTGAGGCCCCAGAGAGGACCTCCTCTTTGTAGGCTGCCTAACCAGGACACTGTCTGCCCCTTTGTGTGCTGAGGAGGCCATTTCTCACTCTTGGGGAATTTACTAAGTATCTTGCAGCATCCTCCCATGGCAAGGGTAAGAAGGCAGGGCATTTATGTGCTCTTCAAGGTACCCACATGTGACCTGTGTTGGTTGAAAGACTGGGAAGGATTCTCACAGTGTTTATCACAAGACTGTGGTCTGGTGCCTACGTATGCACATTCATTCAGGAATCACTATCTGTGTACTGAGCATCTCCTATGTGCCAGACACTGTCCCAGGCACAGGGGATGCAGAGGTGATCAAGAGTGCCAAGGCCCCTGCCCTCACCGAGCTCACATCCCAGTGGGTGATATGCAGACTTGGTACATGTTCCATGCACATTTATGTGGTACAGGTGTGTGCTGCCTGGTGGGGGCCTACGATGCTACTCTGCTTCCTCCATAATCTCCCCCTGTCCCCACACCTACCTCCTGCTTCCCCCAGCCTCACAATGAAGGCCCCAGTCAGGGAAATGATTCCAACCCCCTTGAGCTGGGGGCCAGCTCATTCTCATTTCTCAAGAAGTTTAATTTTGCCAACAGCCTGAGGCAATGAGAGCAGCTCTGGAAATCTGGCTGCTGGTACTCTGGGCTGGGATAGGCAGCCCAGAAATAATTGCCTCTTTGAGTGTTTTATTGGAATGTGCATGTGCTTCCTGCTTCTTGTGGGGACCATTCCCTCCCAGGGACACTTCTTAATGTAAGGAATGAATTAGGCCTGTGGGCTGCTTCAAGGTGAGGGTGGAGGGTAGGTCGGCCTCAAGGCTGTACCTTGTCTATCCTACCCCTTCCTCCAAGGCCACGTTATTCAAGCCGGAGTTTGGAGAACACCTGCAATCCTGTCACATGCACCAAAGTCTCAACACTTTGTGGTCAATTTCCCCCAAGGTCTGCCCCAACTCCCACAGTGCCTTGGAAGCCCCTCGCTGTGCTGCTGAGGGTGGTGGCCCTGAGACTTGGTCTGAGCTCTGAAGACTGCTTTGCTGTAAGAGCCTCCCCCTTGCTGCTGTCCTTAGCTCAAGATGCCTGCTTCTCCTTGCTCTGAGTAGGGAAACAGAATGTTAATGATGATAAGTCCAGATTTTCCTGGGTGCAGAACAAGCCGATGGATCCTAATGCCACATCCCGGCTCAGTCCACCAGATCTGTGATTGTACCAAGATGGCTGCCTCCTCTGCAGCTGTTGCTGGGTATGAGGGGAGTGAACAGGCAGAGAGAGAGTGGAGGGGAAATGACCATAACGAAGGAAGAAGTTTCATTTATCTGCCCCAAATCTGGTGGGGTCCTCTCAAGGTCATTGAGACTATCTCCCGGACTCCAACCTAGTCAGTGCCTCCCAGCCTCCCCAGGGATCCCACCCCACACCCCTGACTTGCCGGGCCCATGGCTATGTCAATGAATGATTGGGGGAGGAACTCCACTTCCATGCAATTATTTCAGCTCTGTGCCTCAGCTGAAATCCTCTGGAGTTATAGGCTTGTTGACTATTTTCTCTCTAAAATAATCACGCTTCATCTAGGTTATGATATGATCTTGAGTGATATAGGGAATAGTTGTCAGGGTGGGTGTAGGGAACCAGGGCCCTGTTGAGCATTTCCTGATGTGAAACACAAGGACCTCCAGGCCTGCGGAACTCCAGCTGATGCTGCTTGCAGCTCCAGTTCTCCAGGAGGCCCACAGAAGTGAGTGCTATGCCATTTCATTCCTTCCCCATCTTGGCTCCTGGAAAACTCCTACTCATTCTTCAAAATCCTGATCAAAGATCACCTTTTCTCTGAAGCCTTCCCTGATCCCTTTTCAGGCAGAGCTCATCACTTTCTTTTTTTTTTTTTTTTTTGCGGTATGCGGGCCTCTCACTGTTGTGGCCTCCCCCGTTGCGGAGCACAGGCTCCGGATGCGCAGGCCCAGCGGCCATGGCTCACGGGCCCAGCCGCTCCGCGGCATATGGGATCCTCCCAGACCGGGGCACGAACCCGTATCCCCTGCATCGGCAGGCGGACTCTCAACCACTGCGCCACCAGGGAGGCCCTCATCACTTTCTTTTGACTCAGTAGTTCACTCTGCCAACAGACTGATCTTGAGCAAGTTACTAATTATTATGGAACCTCTATAAAATGGGGGTAATGTAGCCTTTGCAGGGTTAGGGAGGAATTAGAGATACTGCATTCTCAGAACTTAGAATTGTGTCTGGCGCATGGTCAGGGCTCAGAAAATGACAGTTCTTGGAGTGATGATGGCAGTGATCACACTTCTTCACTATTTACACATCTGTCACCCCTAATAGACTGTGGACTCCTTGAGGACAGAGCCACAGTTGAGTCATTGCTGTACCCATAGCACCCTGGCTAGCTCAGAGTGAGCACCCAATAAAGGGTAATAAATGTCAGCATTATCATTAGCATACTTAAACTAATACTAACCTTTAGTGAGTGTTTACCATGTGCCAGGCACTGTTCCAAGCAATTTAGCAGGATTATCTCAATCTTCACAACAATCCTATAAGGTAAGTGTTGTCATCCCCATTTCACAGGTGAGTAAAGTGAAGTTTATCGAGGTTAGACAATTTGCCTGAGGCCACACTGTCAGGAGTGAGGGATGGAGGCAGTTTTTGAACCAGGTCAGTCTGACTCCAGGGTTTTTGACCAACTCCATACTTGACTGCTGAGCGTGCTCTACACTATATCACAATCCTCAGTTTACCTGACAACAGGGCCTGGGTCTGTTTTAGTTAGGCAGTCCCCGATCCCTGCACAGATCTTGGCATAAAGTAGGTTCCCCAGTTAGTGTTTCTTGGATAAGTAGATGAGAAAAGGAGAGGGAGAAAGGAGAAGGTCAAGGGCAGATGAGGCCAGAAGAGGGTCAGGGAGAGAGCTGCGTCTTGGCCTTAAGGTTTGCACACCTCTTCTGGGGCCTGTGCCATTCCCACCAACCCAACTTCCAACTGTGTTTGAAAGGGTGTCCCCTTTGGGAACAAACTGAAGCTCAGAAGAAGGTGAGCGGAGGGCTCAGGTACTCCCTCCTTCTTAGGCAGCCCCTCCCCATGCCTAGGACCACTGGCCTGAGTTGTAGGGGACAGAGAGAGGTGTGTGGTACATGAGTGAGCTAGCATTTGTGAGAAGAGGAAATAAAAGCAGGCTGCAGCATCTCTGTGCCTCAGAAGACTAGAATGTGGGGACTAGGGAGTCACCCCCACATACCACCCACTCTCTGCCACCTCTGAACTCAACATTCAAGGCCTGATCTCACTCAGCAGGGTCGTGTTCAACCTGATGGAGGTGAATCTCCCTTTGATGGGGAGAGGACTGCCTCTTCTCATTGCTCCCAAAACACCCAAGGGGAGAGCCAGTCACGAGCCATGTGACCTAGGGCAGCTCCTATCTACTCCGTGACCTTCAACTTCCTTACATTTAAAAGAGAGGTTGCCCTGATTACACCTAGAGCCACCCTGCAGTGCACGTGCCCAGAAGTGAGTGGGTGGAAGGTCTCTGTTCCTGTTGTCCTGTCAGTATCCTGGGGTGGGGGTGGGGCCTGCCTGCCCATGTGACTTCAGGGCCAAGGTCGTGGGGACTTTGACCAGCTGTGTCCTGGCCCAGACCTGCTTCTGCAAGTCCAGTTGGTGCTAGGGAGGGAGAGGGAAATTTTAATTTACATTTCTCCCCTTGATTCAGAGTCTGGGCAGCTCTTTTGACTGCTTCACTGGAATATTCTTTAATTCTGAGTTTCTTTTTCTCATTACTGCTGGAAAATTAAAATCTCTCTGCCTTGGGCAAGTGAAGGCTGAGTGAAGGATGGCTGTTGCTGCCACACATTTCTTATTTAAGTCAATTTGGAAATACCGACTGTTTTCTCTCAGGGCAGGTGACTGAGAGAAGAGGACAGGGCAGACTTTAGCCTCTCTCCTTCCCACAGCATTGGCATTAATCCTCCCATTTTTCCTGTAGCCCTCACTGACCTGGACTAATCACAAACTTAATAACACCCTGGCTTGTAAAGCTCTTCCCCATGCATTATTTCCAGCTGATTCTCACAACAGCCCTGCAAGGAAAGCAGGTGTTCTTGTCCTTGTTTTTACTAATGAGGGAACTGAGGGTCCAGGGCATTTTACAGATGAAAGACAAGCCTCTGAAATCCTTGGGAAGGGAGCAACAGGGTGGGGGTAGTTGAAGTTGTGACCCTTTACCTTCAGGTCCCCTTGTTTCTGAAAAGACAGATGGGGCAGTGCTGCCTTTTCTCATTGCACCCAGAACACTGAAGGGGAGACCCACTCAGGAGCCATGTGACCTAGGGCAGTTCCTGGCTCCTCCCTGACCTTCAACTTCCTTATATTTAAAAAAGAGTTTGCCCTAAATTATGCCTAGAGCCACCTTGCAGCGCATGTGCCCAGACTCCAGGGGAAAGGACAGTTGTTCTCTGCTGCTTTGCTCCACCTCTGTCCCTAGGTGGTGACTGCTCCTTCCTATGTGAGAACACCCAGCTGTCTTTGCCTTGCTCTGTTCTCTCTGCAGATCTCTCAATGATTTGCCCACAGACTCTCAGAGGGATATTTGATCCACATGTGTCTCCCATTAGAGCCCCAGAACATCCCCTCTGAGAGGGGCCTGGAGAAAGTCTGGTGGGAGGTGGCTCCATGACTGCCTCAAAGCCCTAGCAGCACACTGTTTTTACTGAGCATATCGGGAGGTGTCTGGGGTCTTCCAAGTTCTGGAAGAGGTTCCTTTCACTGGGGACCACAGGGTCTAGGAATGCAGGCCGGGCTACATCTCAAGCAGCCTTAGAAGTTGTGACTGCCCTGTCAGCAAATGGCAGCACCAGCCTTCTAGGGGCACATGCTCTGGTGGGAAAATAAGTTTCTTGTTCCTCCTTTGCCCCATTCACAGCTCCCTCTAGGACCTGGTAGTTTCCACAGTCTTCTATTCCCTTTTGTGGAACTCCAGAGAACCAGGAGCCCCAGGTACCATGTGACCCTAAACCTCTTCAACAACCTCATGTTTTTGCTCCTGGTGTGAAATGACAGTCACTCTCACCTGCCTCTCTTCCTCCCTGGGGAGTGGGAGCTTAGGGCAGACTGCTCTCTTCATCACCACCTCAACCCCAGGACCACAGAGGGAACTCCAAACCTAACCTGAGCCAGCAAAAGAGACCATCTGGGCAGCCAGGGGCTTCCTGGGGCTGGTGCAGGAGGGAGAGCTGAGGAAGGGAGGAGGGAATGAGAACTTTCTGGAGATGAAGTCTTTGAATAGCAACTCAAAACCTTTGGATTGGGCTTCCCAGGTGGCACAGTGGTTAAGAATCCACCTGCCAATGCAGGCAACACAGGTTCGAGCCCTGGTCCGGGAAGATCCCACATGCCGTGGAGCAACTAAGCCCGTGCGCCACAACTATTGAGCCTGCGCTCTAGAATCTGCGAGCCACAATTACTGAGCCCGTGTGCCACAACTACTGAAGCCCACACACCCTAGAGCCTGTGCTCTGCAACAAGGGAAGCCACCACAATGAGAAGCCGGCGCACCATAACGAAGAGTAGCCCCCGCTCACCACAACTAGAGAGAGCCTGTGCACAGCAACGAAGATCCAACTCAGCCAAAAATAAATAAATTAATTTAAAAAAACAAAACAAACAAACAAAAAAACCTTTGGATTGTTGAGGTAGAAAAAATCAGACAGATATGGGATCAAATTTCAGTTCTACCTCAAGCTGTGAAATCTTAGACAACTGGAAACCTGTTTCCTCCTTCACTTTCCACAATGGTGATTATTCCATATTGTTGTTGCAGGATTGAATGAAATAATGTACATAAGACACTTACCAAGGCCTCCAGCATATATTAGGCACTCAGTAAATGGTTGCTATTATTAAGTATTAGTATCAGTATCAGTATTATGATGGAGATTTAGGAAGTGGGGATTGGAGACAGACTTTCTTGTTTGCAGGACACTCGGCCACAGTGAGTTGCGGGGGGAGGAAATCTCCAGACAAAGGGTCTCCACCAGAAGTTCTGTGTGATCTTGTGAAAGCCCAGCCTCACCTCTCCAGTGCCGTCTTGTTGACCCAGACATAGACCCAAAGAGGCTATTCTCTTTCCTTGTGGCAGCTAACTTTACACCAGGAACAAACAGCACCTTGGAAAATTAGAGTCACAGAGACTGGGCAGTCAAGTTCCTCTCAATGTCAGATAAAGGGGCTCCTGTTCTGATTCCCATCAGTGGTGAGGGATGATGCTCAGGCTGCCACTGAGCACAAGGGCCTGGCCAGTTGGAACAATGGTTGGGCAGGTGCCAAGGCCTTGAAAAAAACTGAGGTCCCAAGAGAGAAACCAGAGCTGCCCCAGTGGGCACTCCCTTCCCTTTATGCCTCTCACTCTTTGCTCCTCCTCACTGCCCTGTTTCTAGCCCCACCCAACCCCATTTCTGACAAGGAGAGTGGGACCAAGGTGAGACCTCGCAGGGTAAAAATTGGGGCTCCTCTCCCAGGGAGGGAGTTTAGAGCGTTGGGCTTCCCCCTACATCACTAGCTCCGGAGACCCAAATATGATTGAAGTTCCAGGAAAATGGGGTAGCAATCCTAAGATCCTGAGAAGGGAGAGTCCACAGAAGTCAGAATCACCTCACCCCATCTCTCTTCCCCAATCCCAGTCTTTGTTTCTTCTTTCTCTTTTGACTCTCTCCTTTTCATTCTCTTCTCTCTGCCTCTTCCTCTTTCTCCTCTCCTTATCCACAAGCTGGCTTTGCAAGTTTTCAACTTCTGTTCCTAGACCCCCTAAACATGCAGCAGTGTCTCTCTTTTTGTTTCTCTTGTTCCCTCTCTTCTCTCTTCTCTCTGAAGCAGGAATTCCTGCGTTCTCTGATAGAGGCATGGGAGAGCTAAGCCCCAGGACTGAGCCTCAGGGGCACGCGGGTGGGGGCGCTGGCGCTGGGCTGTGTGGAAGAGGAAAGCATGAATTGGCTCATGAGAGCGTAAGGAAGGCATAGACAAATGGAATGCAGTATTGATTGGGCTCCGGGTGACTCACCACCCCAGAGGAGGGATCTAGGAGGGTGATGTCATTGCTGGAGCTGATGGTGACACTGCCAGCTGCACCTCATCCCTGGCCTGAGACATTTTCTTCCCTTTCTAGCTTCTCTTTGCCTCCCCATTACAGGGTAGGGCTGGGGAAGCAGACTTCACCTTTGGTGTCATTTAGAACCACAATGTGGTTTTCTTAGACTGAGACCTTCCTTCCCACATCCTCACCTCCAATTCATCTGCCTGTCTTATTAGATGTACTAATGTGCACATGGGCAGTCACTGTCTCACACATGTGTGCACACTTTTGACATGTGTGTACAGCTTACCTGCAAGAGCGTGTGCACGCACACACACACACCACACACCACACACACTGAAATATACTCCCACCTGCCATCTGTTTCCATCAGTGAGGGGAATAAACTGGGCATCAAACAATGCTAGGGGGGCTTCCCTGGTGGCGCAGTGGTTGAGAGTCCACCTGCCGATGCAGGGGATGCGGGTTCGTGCCCCGGTCCGGGAAGATCCCACATGCCGCAGAGCGGCTAGGCCCGTGAGCCATGGCCGCTGAGCCTGCGCGTCCGGAGCCTGAGAGGCCACAACAGTGAGAGGCCCGAGTACTGGAAAAAAAAAAAAAAAAAACCAATGCTAGGGGACTCTAGGGGGCGATTCTCCCTGGGAGCGATGTGAGGAAGAGCTCCTGTGTGCTCATCTACTGGCATCTTGATGCCTTGTGCCTCAACTTCAGGGGCCGCACACTTGAGCCAAAGTAAGCCCAGCATTTGAATAGGTGTGTGTCCTTGAATATGTTCGTTTCCAAATTCATAATCATGGGGAAATTGGGAAGGGATGTTGTTGGCAGGGGATGGGGGTATGTGGAAGAGGACAATTTGAGTAGAGCCAGAGACTTTAGAAACTGACTCCAAGACAAATTTCATAATATCCCCCTCTCCTACCCACCCCCAAATTGACTATATCTTTCCCTCTACATCCTGGGAAGAGAGAGAATTGGATCTTCCTTGTTAACTAAGTCCCAGGAATCCATCTTAAGCTGGGGCAGAGAAAGGGTTCCAAATATGAATGGGAATATTAATGCTATGTAAATCACATGCAAATACATTGAAAGCAAAAATAAATAGCTTGCGGGGTCTTGAAAAAAAACAATTAGCCTGGGGTGAAGGCAGTGGAGAACCCATAGCCCAAGTAATGGGGTAACTTCCAGAGTCTGGGTGGAGGATGAGCCCACTGCAGTCCTCTGGAGACCCTGGCCTGTGGTGGAAATGGTTTGTTTTGGCCATAAGCAACAAACTCACAAGTATTTGTTCATTGCCCACTTGACATGGTGGCAGAGGTGGATTTTCCATAAAGCTAATGAAGCTTAAGCTTTGGGGCTACACATTTCCACAGGCCCCTTCCAAAGGCTGCCCTTAATTTTTTTTTTTTTAAAGATGTTGGGGGTAGGAGTTTATTAATTAATTAATTTATTTTTGCTGTGTTGGGGCTTCATTTCTGTGCGAGGGCTTTCTCTAGTTGTGGCAAGCGGGGGCCACTCTTCAACGCGGAGCTCGGGCCTCTCACTATCGCGGCCTCTCTTGTTGCGGAGCACAGGCTCCAGACGCGCAGGCTCAGTAGTTGTGGCTCACAGGCCTAGTTGCTCCGCGGCATGTGGGATCCTCCCAGACCAGGGCTTGAACCCGTGTCCCCTTGCATTAGCAGGCAGATTCTCAACCACTGCGCCACCAGGGAAGCCCTGCCCTTAATTTTTATGTCTATAATTTTGTATTCTTTTTCTTAAAGAGAACTTCCCCAGATTGTATGAACTTCGGGACCCACAAAACCTGGGTCCACCTCTGCAATGAAGAGAATAAACTCTCTATTTCTAATTTAATTAGCAGCCTCCTTTGAGATCATCTGTTTATCAGAGATGCCCGTCTGTCTACATGGCCTTATAAGCCCCTTCCTCTGGGTCAAAGACCCAGATGAGCTCCAAGGCTGCTCCTGGCTCCAGGACTCCACAGTTTCCTGTCTTGAGGCTGCTGTTGGAAGAGGTTGAAGGTAACTGCTTTGTTGTTAAAGGGAATGTGGCCCTCCTACCCAAACTCTGAACTTCAGGGAGCAAGTACCTGATATTGAATAATAATTATATCTTACATTTGTAAAGCCCTTGAGAGTTTCTAAAGGGAACACGTCATTTGATCTTCACAACAACCTTGAGGTAGGGAGGAGATATATTATGGAGATTTGTTATAGACAAGGAAACTGAGGCTAAGAGAGGTGATATTAAAATAATAACAGCTCACACTCACAACCTTGTTGTAACAGCAGGGATGATTACATGTATTATTATTGTGTTCTTTTAATCTGCACGACAACTCTATGAAGTAGACAACTCTATGAAGTACCATTATTACCCTTATTTTTAGAAATGGAGAAACTGCACAGAGAGGTTAAGGAACTTGCCCTAGCTAGACTAAAGAGTATCAGAGCAAAGATTCAAACTCAGGCAGTCTGGCTGCAGAGTTCTTGATCTTAATCAGTTCACTACCAAAACAACTTGTGCGTGTTCGTGGGCCACAATCTAAATCCAGATCTTTCCGACCCCAGAGCCCTTTTTCATCTCTACTAAGCATGACAACCTCTCTAATGAACTAGGAAGTGCCAGCCACTTGTGGCCAGGGGCCTGGAGGGAGGCACAAGGTGATTGGTCTAAGGTTCAGGGTCTTGCCAGGGAAGGAAGGATGAGTACCAGTGTTCCTCCTGTGCTGATTGCTCAGGGTGGACAGTGAGCCAACATTCACCAACCTGAGATAAGCCTGAGGAGGCTTCCTCCCTCTTGGGCCCTCAAGACCCCCAAATCTCTGACCATTTCTCCCCACTCCTATAATTCCCTGATAAATGAGATCAAGATTATGGTCAGAGGTGTGTTTAGGAAGATCACCATGGCAAAAAATAAAGGATGGTGGATTAGGGGTGAGGGTGAGTTAGGAAATGGTTACAAAAATCCAGGAGAGAAATGATGAGGTCCTAAATGAAGCTAGTGACTGTGATGTGGAGAAGAAAGATGCTGCAGGAGTGAACAAATGAAGGGTAAACAGGGATGTCTTCAAATGATACAGCCTACATTCAGGCACTGGTGGAAGAAGAGGGATAGAGAATGGGGGATGTGTAGGGGCAATAAACAATGAGGCCTGCAGGATGAGCAGCCCCTGGAAGCTGCCAGAGGTGATAACATTCTACCTTCCTGCTCTCTGGGTCCCCAGTCAGGTTGGTTCCCCCCCAGGTGCTGTGTGTATGTGTGTGCACGTGCACAGAAGTGTCAGCCCTGTGCTCTAGGGCCACATCACAGGGAGGTGAGCTATGGGGAGCATCAGGAAAGCGTGATTTAGAGTCTCATTTCCACTGCCCTTCACTGTGCTGCAAGGACAGTTCAATGTAATATATAATTACCGCCGCCCTACAAGGCTGCACTGTACACAAAGCTCCCCACCTTCCCCCCGCTCCCTTCTGCCTGTGTTCAGACTATAAATCAGTTTTCAATCCTGAGTGCTACCTGTAAATGTTCAAGCTCAGGCTCCTTGCCTCATATTCCCGCATCCCTGGGGGGTGGTTCAGGCTCTGAGTGCCCCCCCTTCCCCTAGTCCTGATTCTGACATCCTTCCTGTCCCCTGATTGATGGTAGGAGGGGCAGTGGGGGAGCTGGAATTGGCTCTAGGGTCTCTGGGACCCTGGCTTGGGGAGTGGGGGTGGGTGGCTCTGTGTCTACCTGAGTTGGCCAGGCCTGAGCTGGACGCTGCCCAGTGTGCATGCTCCAGATCACTTGGGCAAGAAGGCAATGAAACTAACCCCTCCTCGCAGAAAGGCACTCTCCTCCCAGTCCTGCAGGATGTGCCAGAAGGAAGCAGGTGGGGGCCTTCCCTGGAGAGTCTCCAGAAGATAGCACCCTCCTTATGTACTGATGTAGGGATGAGGAGGCACAAGCCATGGCTCTGCCCTGAGCTGGGATGGGAAACCCCATGGTGTACCTTGAGAGTGATAAAAGGACAAATCAAGAGAGGACTTCTTGGGCTTCCCTGGTGGCACAGTGGTTAACAATCTGCCTGCCAAGGCAGGGGACATGGTTCAAGCCCTGGTCCAGGAAGATCCCACATGTCGCGGAGCAACTAAGCCCATGTGCCACAACTACTGAGCCTGCACTCTAGAGCCGACATGCCACAACTACTGAGCCCGCATGCCACAACTACTGAAGCCCATGCGCCTAGAGCCCATGCTCCGCAACAAGAGAAGCCACTGCATTGAGAAGCCCGCACACCGCACTGAAGAGTAGCTCCCACTCTCCGCACTGCGCCCAGCAACAAAGATCCAACTCAGCCAAAAATAAATAAATAAATAAAAATTTTTAAAAAGAGAGGACTTCTTGATTCCTTGAGGACTTTGATTCTCCTACTTTTAAAAAAAGGTAGACGCTTCCCTTTTCACCTTCCTGCTTCTCTTTGTAAGGATGACTACAATGGCCTCCTCACCCCTCTACCTGCATCCACTAGTACCCTCCTAACACATCTTCCTGCTGAACGAAGGTGAGATCATGCCTCTTGCTTCCCTGATTAAACTTCTTTGTAAGCCTCCTTCTTCCCTTAGGATAACATCAAATTCCTTCCCATGGCTCACAAGACCTGACCTTGCCCATCTTAACCATACCAACCTCAACGGGTACCACTCCTTTTATTGCCTCACTCTAGCCACGCTGCTTTCCGTTTCTCCAACACTCCTGCCACAGGGCCTTTGCACTGGCAGTTCCTGAAACCTGAAATGTTCTTCCTCTGGCTCCTACTCTTCTAGGTCTCTTCCTATGTCACCATCCTTCGCTGATTACTTCATCTGAACTAGGTCCCCCTTTCTATGTCAGCACCCTGTTTGTTCACTTTATAGTACTTATTATATATTATGTAATTTGTAATTCTGTACTCCTCAGCTGGTTTCCTCTTTTTTTGTGGGTTTCCCCCTTGATACTGGAATCTCTGTAAGGGCAGGGGCCATACTGTATTGTTCACCACTCTGTTCCAGATGCTTAGCATAAAGCCTAGCACACAGTAGGTATTAATTAAATATTCTCTGAATGAACTGAATGCATGGGAGGTGGCTGTCAGAGGAAGTCCTGGAAATTGAAGCTGACTCCCCATTTTCAAACAGCAAACAGATTCCCCCTTCCCTAGGAGATCAGGCTTGTACCCAACCTGGGGGAACCAGCCAGGGCTCCCCCAAGGGCCTCGACCCTCCTCCCTCTCTTTTGGGAAAACTCTCTTAGCTCTGGCCCTTTCGGGCTGTCCTTGGAGCTGCCCCCTTACCATGGGTCAGTGGCCAGTGTTCATCACCTCCTACTCCCCCTCAAGGCCCCTGGGTTGTTGCAAATCATGGCCCATCCCAAACTGATACCTGTGCCCGCTGGTTGGGGCAGAGGACAGGAGCGTGGAAGGAAGAGGGGGTGTGTGGGCCAGGGACTCAAAATGGGAACAGGAAGGGAGACCGAGGAGGCAGCTCTTCCACACTCTATAATATCCATGAAGTAAATGCAAATTAACTGAAAGCACCTTTTGAATAAGCAGCTTTTATTGAGGGAGCTGCTCTAATCCGTAAATGGCTTTATTGACCACACGGAGCTTCCTGGTGGGGGAGGGGGTGGGAAATGTAAACCCGCTGTCAGGAATTGCTCCGCAGCGCCCTTGTCCCTGCGCTTTTAGATTCCAGACATGCTTCTTGAGGCTAATGGAACTGGCAGATCTCTAACCTCGGCTTCCACATTCCACTCTCCTCCCCCACCCCGAGTCTAGGGAGGCTGCCCGCTGGGTTTGCGGAAGGCTGAGGCTGCTGGATGCTGCACGGCGGATCTAGGTGTTGACTGAATCTCAGGGGCTGTAAGCAACCGAGTGTGGCTACAGTGATATGGCGCTGGGGGCTCTCTGGTACAGCTCTACACCTGGGCATGTGAAACATTCCTGTGCCTGTGTGTAAAGGTATGTGCACTGTGTCCCCTGGAGGGTTTGTGTCCATTTACACACACCCCTGGGAACAGGCACCACTGTGTGCCTGTACGGCTGTGTTTGTGTCTGCACCCTCCCCCTAAGTCTCCATTCATCTGTACTCCTTCTCAGGTTGTGGGGGCCTGGTCTCAGCTGAGGAGTCATGCTTTTTCAAGGACTAATGACTTTTATCAGAATGACAATGAACTGATGACACATGGAAGCTCCCGGCTCTGGAAAGGAGCCAGAGAACAACTGGGAACAGCATGGAGGCTGGTGAGACTTGGGGGCTCAAGGACCTTGTGTCTCAGAAAGCCCATTCTAGCTCTGTTCAGATTTTAGAGGGTAAGTGGATGGACAAAGGAAACCCAGAGGATTCTGGAAATACGTTATCAATATGCCTGGCCTGGCCTGCCTGCCTTTTCTGGGAGCCTCCAATCCCTGCTTTGCTGTCTCTCTTGCCCTCCCAAAGTGCTCACCTTGACCATGGTTGTGAGCTGTGAGGGGTAAGACTGGCTATTCTATTCTCCCAGCCTCTGCCCTCTGGCCCTCACCCAAAACCAAGTCCTGCCCAGAGACGGAATGAGGGGACTGCTCCTAGGTATGGGATAACATAGAATTCTGAGAGAGGCAGGGACACAAAATCAGGCCTTGGAGCAAAAACTGGAAAGCTGCTCCTTGGACATGCAGCCTATCAAGGCTAATTGGCCTCAATGATGGTAGGGCCAATCCATTTCATAATGGATTTAGGACCAGGTTACTTGTCATTGGGGAAAGGACAGGAGAGTCCAGAAGCTTGCAGAACATCCACACTAGAGGGACCTGGATTACAGAACAGAAACTTCTCTCATTGGTCAGAGAAGATAAGTGATACCCCCCTCCTAAAGGTTTCAGAGAGACTTCAAACAGACCTGGTTACAGCACACAGGGGCTTGCTTCGCTGGAAAGTTCCCCACCCCACTGTACCAAGAGGCAGCCACTTTTCCCCAAGCTGAAGAGCTCCAGCCCCCTTAGCAAAGCCCGGAACATAGTAAGTGTTCAATAAATACTAGTTCTTGTGAATATTAGCATAATTTCCTGGAGGAAAGTCTCTGAGGGTGGTCTTTGCAGAGAGGGCTGAGTCTTTAGGACCCTGGGAGTCAGGAGGGGCAGGGAGCAGTGTGAAGCAGGCATGGTGCCAAGATGCTCAGCTGGAGCACCAAAGAGGCAGGGGCCCTGGCCTCCACTGTGGCCTCTCCTTGCCCAATCCTGGCTTCCCGGAAGTGTCCTCTCTCTGGGCCCTGCAGGGAGTCCTCCTTTTGTCCCAGGAAGGCCCAGTGACCTTTCCCTCAAGTCTGCAAATATATTCTTGGCGAGTCTTGGAAATAAAATTGTGCTCAACATTTGTACAGGGCTTTTCTGCTGCCCAGGCCTTTACAGACATTAGCTAATTAAATGGAGGAGCATGAGACGGAAGAGGGCCTGGCCTCTGCTGTCAGGGACTCTGGCCCACCTGACCTGGGCAGCTCCAGTCCTATTCTTCCTTTCTTCTTTTTCTGCAAGATTGGACTCACTCTAAAGAAGAAGCGACTTCTGGGGAGTTGGCGACTGAGTCAGAAAGCAAAGGGAGGAGGGAGTTTAACAATATGTTGAGTAGGTAAGGGTCTTCCTGAGGTCACTGTGTACCACTGCCAGCCATATCTAGCAACCGGCTCAATCTAAAAATGCAATTATGTGTCTGCCATGAATGGGTCAATCACCTTCTTTCCCTTTGGAGGAGGACATGAGGACACACAGACAGTAACTAGAGCCAAAGCAGGTTGTCAAAGGTCCTTCCCAGAGAGCTAGGGGGTCCTGTTCCTGGTCTAGGGACAGGGCCAACCTCTTAGCCTACCTGGGAGTCACAAAACTGGACAGTAGCTCCTAGCCTGAAGAGACGCAAATAAACCTCTGCCCCACCTGGCCATGAGTGTTGGAGGGGAGCCATCCTAGCATTAGCAGAAGTTCTTGTTCCACTGCCCCCCACCTACTCCCCACTATCCTCATACCTTGCCTGTGCCAGCAGTGAATCACAGAGTGCAACTGTCCTCCAAAGGGCAACAAGTCAATTCCCACCTGGGGAGGAGAGAAAGAATGAGGGATTGGTGGGAGGGGGGGAGAGAAAGAGAAAGAAATTATCATAGACTAGAACTAGGGGAAAGACCAAGAGAGAAACAGAGACCTGTTATAGAGACTGACCTAAGAAAGACATAGGTCATATTTCAGACTGAGACTGCGGGAGAGGTAAAGGAGGAAGACTGGAAAGAGAGAGGGAGGAAGAAACAGCTCCTCAGGTAGTAACTGTGTCGAGATTGAGCGTTTCTTGGCACAGCCAGAGACAGCCCCATGTAGAAATCCCCCCAGGAGGCCTGAGAGAGCTGCCAGGAATCCCTGGAAGAAGAGCCACACCTCCCACCCACCAACAACCGGGAAGGACAGCATCCACAGGTGCCCACCTCAGATGTGTGGGCTCCTTCAAGAGGCAGGTGGTGTGCATTCTCCTCCCTGATCCCATCTCAGGGACTGCAAGCCTGGAGACTCAGCGCCTCCTTCTGCAGTGAGTATCCCCCGCTCCCCCCAGGTCTGCCCCTGCCCACCCTGCTCCCATCAATCTGCCTGGTGATGATTGGTGAGTCAGCAATTCTGGAGGCCTCACCAAGCCTAGCAGAGGAGGGCATGACCTCCCCTCACCATAATTATCTGTCTCATAAAAAATAGGCACTGAACTTCATAAAACCAATTAAGACTTCAGGGCCAGGGCACGGGAGCAAGCAGGAGTCCAGGCAGCACTGGTGACCGTGTGAGCCAACTCCAAGGGCAGAGCAGTACCTGACAGCTCCCTCCTCTCAGCCCCAGCCCCAGCCCTAAAGGCTGTTAAGCTCCTGCAGATGCAACAGAAGAGGCTGAGGTCAGACCCAGAGAAAAACTGGCTGACTGGCTGGCAGGGGCCATGAGCACTGGAATGGTTTCTTCCTTTTGTGACCAGCAGCCTAAGAGAGCCTGGTTCCTCCCTCCATAGCCCTCTCTGGTTCCAGAAAACCTCAAGAGCTTCCCATCAAGTTACCAAGGCAACAACAGCCCAGCAAGATTCACAGTGACGATGAAGAGAGAGAGAGAGAGAGCAGAGACTGACAGCAGCCGCACGACAGGTTGCCAGGGTGGGAACACACATCTTAGAGTGAGCAAAGAGGCAGAGGCTTCAGGCCAGAGAAGCATCCCCTGCCTCCCTGTCCAGTCTGTTCCAGGATTTGTTTTCCTGCAGTTTGTGGGTTTACACAGCCCAGTCCCAGGTGGGTGAGAAGACAGGATCAAAGCTTCCCTCACTGTTGGAGTGGGGGGCGGCGGCAGCTCCTCCACAGCTTCCCAAAATGGCAGGTGTTGCAGCTCCTGGCCCCAATCTCTGCTTTTAAAATTCAGCGGGACTCTCTTTCATAACCACCTGCTCTCTGCATGAGGGAGGCAGTGTTGCTAAGGGATCATGAGCATGGGCTGCTTTGGAATCAGACAGAAGTGGGTTGACTCTTGGCTTGGTCACTTTCTAAGACTGTGACCTTGGGCAAGTCATTTCTCTCTCAGTCCCAGTTTCCTTGGCTGAAAATGGTTATAATATGATAAATTCCCAGGACTTAATAATATCATACATATAATGTGCTTTTGCAAGGCCTGGTACTGGGTCAGTTTTTAAAAAAATTTTAGCTGTTAAAATTTTATCCTTATTATTTGCAAATGAAGCAACAGATAATGGATTAATCTCCAAAATTTACAAGCAGCTCATGCAGCTCAATAACAAAAAAACAAACAACCCAATCCAAAAATGGGCAGAAGACCTAGATAGACATTTCTCCAAAGAAGATACACAGATTGTCAACAAACACATGAAAGAATGCTCAACATCATTAATCATTAGAGAAATGCAAATCAAAACTACAATGAGATATCATCTCATACCAGTCAGAATGGCCATCATCAAAAAATCTAGAAACAATAAATGCTGGAGAAAAGGGAACACTCTTGCACTGCTGGTGGGAATGTAAATTGATACAGCTACTATGGAGAACAGTATGGAGGTTCCTTAAAAAACTACAAATAGAACTACCATATGACCCAGCAACCCCACTACTGGGCATATACCCTGAGAAAACCATAATTCAAAAAGAGTCATGTACCAAAATGTTCATTGCAGCTCTATTTACAATAGCCCGGAGATGGAAGCAACCTAAGTGTCCATCATCGGATGAATGGATAAAGAAGATGTGGCATATATATACAATGGAATGTTACTCAGCCATAAAAATAAATGAAATTGAGTTATTCGTAGTGAGGTGGATGGACCTAGACTATGTCATACAGAGTGAAGTAAGTCAGAAAGAGAAAAACAAATACCGTATGCTAACACATATATATGGAATCTAAGGAAAAAAAAAAAGTCATGAAGAACCTAGGGGTAAGATGGGAATAAAGACACAGACCTACTAGAGAATGGACTTGAGGATATGGGGAGGGGGAAGGGTAAGCTGTGACAAAGTGAGAGAGTGGCATGGACATATATACACTACCAAACGTAAAATAGACAGCTAGTGGGAAGCAGCTGCATAGCACAGGGAGATCAGCTGGTGCTTTGTGACCACCTAGAGGGTTGGGATAGGGAGGGTGGGAGGGAGGGAGATGCAAGAGGGAAGAGATATGGGGACATATGTATATGTATAACTGATTCACTTTGTTATAAAGCAGAAACTAACACACCATTGTAAAGGAATTATACTCCAATAAAGATGTAAAAAAAATTTTTAGCTGTTAAAATTTTATCCTTAGTATTAGTATTTTAATTTTTATTATAAATGTGTGCCTTCATTTACTCATCTGTAAAATAGGAATCATGATTCAGTGGGTTGAAGATTAAACAAGATAAAGCATGTGAAATGCTTAGAACAATATCTTCCCCATAGAAAATGCCTAATAAATTGGAGCTGCTCTTATTAGGATTTCTACATCTCCCTTCCCCTTCTCCCCGCCCCAGGCCTTCAGATTATGTACCTGGAAGCTATCCCTGAGCTGGCTGAAACTCCTAGTTCCCTAAGTAGTATTGGCTGTGAAAATGAGGCTTCTGGAATTGTGGTGAACTTCTAACTCACTTTTGGACCAAAAATAAGCCTTTGACTTCTGTACTCCCTCACTTCCGTCTCAGGAGCCTTAGGTTGATGTCCAGCTAGATCAGCATCCTGGAGGAAAGGGGTAAATGGTCATTTAGAATGGAAAAATGTTTTGTCCCTACACAGAGGGTCAGGTGCCATGCTGGAGGAGGGGACACAAGAGAATGGATGAGAGACCACATGGGTGGAGCTACAGAGTCTCTTGTTCCTGTCTTTTGTTGGTCCATCTGAGGCCTCATTTCCATAAGGAGATCTCAGATATGGCAAGCAACTGCAGACTGCTCCCAATACCTCACCATCTTCCCCTCTGGAAACACCAACACTCCTCCAGAGCCTAGTCACACTTCTGACCTTTGAGACCCATGAATAGGCTGGTTTGTGATGCAGTCTTCCTCATACTCAGCCCTTTCCATACATCTGTACCTCACTGGTCCAATCGCACACAAACTACATGGGAGGGCGTCCCAGGGTCTCCAGGGTTTGCCACAAGCTAAAACCTAGGCTACAACTGCAGCTGGAAGAACTTAGGTGAAACCTCAGGAAACCTTTAACCTCTTGGTTAAAGGAGCTGGGAGACACAGGGAAAAGGCTACAGGTAAGCTATGGAATTCACCTCTGCAGATTTTCAGCTGGAGAAGGCCCAGTCCCTAATCTCTACTGCCCTAGAGAGCTTGAGAGCTGATCCCTCAGTGGGGGACAGGTGGGGCTAGGGCTGTCAGGATGCTCAAGACATTGGAGCCAAGGCCTCCAACACTGGGTTTCTTTCCATTCTGTTAACCCTTCTCTCCTCCATAGCTTGGAGGACTGCTGCCTTAATGTTTATGGCAAACCTGAGGCCCTGTGGGATGAGGTGGTTTCTGCAGAGCCAGACTCTAGGGAGAACCAATAATTTTGGGCTCTGAAGTGAGAGATCAGTTCTGAGGATGACTCGAACATATACTCCACCAGAATAAATTCACAGATTTGAACCTGTGCCCTCAGCTCTGCTAGCAACAATACCTTTGTCTCCAGCTCAGAGATCCCGTCTTGCGCACCAGTCACTATACACTGGCCTCCTCCCGATTCTTTGGACAGACAGAACTCCTGATACAGGCATTTTACCATCCCTGTGCCCATAAGTCAATACTCACACAGGCCCTGTAACTGAAGAGGAGGGGTTCCTGAGGGTTGGTGGCTTTGGGATGACTGGGTAGGGGATGAGGAAGTCTGAGGGAGACAACTGGAGAGAAAGCAGGAGTGGGGGGCCTTGGGAAGTCTTCTCTTAGGGGCTTTCCCTCAGGGCAGCTGCTGCCCAGAAAGCCCCAGCTGGGTCAGCTACAGGTCAGGAATGAGCCACACCCCACCAATCTGCTCAGCACTCCCTGCTGCACCCCATCCCCATCAGACTCCCAGACAGGTCCAGGAATAGTCACAGAGGACTGTGTTAGGTCTGGGAAAAAGAGAAAAAACCTCTCCCCACCCCCCACCATGATGAAGAATCTAGTGGGCAGGGCATGGGTATTAGCAACACAGATTAATCTGGAAGTCCTTCTGAAGAAAATTTAGCTCCCCAAAGACAGCTAAACCAGCGTTAGCTGTTAGGGAATAGCAAGGGGCCAGGAGTTACACGGTCTCCAAACTGGGCCCTCCTGGTCTTGGCCGTGGCTCCCAGATAGAGACCTGCCCTACTAACTGGTCTCCCAGAGGCAAAAGTCAGGTTCCTTTCAGCCCAAGGAGTCTCAGAGACAGTTAAGGAAAGCAATTTTTCTCTCAAGTCTCTGTCTCTGCCTGCTAGAAAAAGATTGCTTCCAACTCTCAAAGGGTCTCCCCTGCTCACCCTCAGAATGACAGGTGGACAGACGAAATTTCTAATGTTCTCAGAGTCCAGGCTGAAGGTGGCCTCACAGAATTCTCTCCTAGGATGACCCAGGAGTGCCCCCTGCTGTCTGGCTTGTCTGAAGCTAGTCGGGAGTGGAAGAAGGAAGAAGTGAAAGCCAATTCTAGTTGCTCCAACAGAAGGGACCACGCTTTATGCTGCCCCACTTACTCACTGCCAGAGCATGAATCAGAGCTGGATTTTCCCAGGGGTCACTGAGGAGGGGAACATCCAGAGAGCAGTCGACCTGGGAGAAGGACAACACACCGGGACCCTGTAGCCTGGCCTCTGGGCATATGCCCAGAGCTCAGAGGAGGGCTGTCCAGTCTGTAGATGTCCCTAGCTTTAGGAGAAAAGTCACATATCACAAAGCAAAATCACCCGCCTCCTCTGAGCCTCAGAGAGAAGAGGTTGTGCCACATTCAGTGAATCACCTCAGTGAGTGAGTGGTGGAAGATCTGCCAACCTCAGGGAGCACAGGAGAGACCCCACTTCTCCCCAGCAACTCCCTTAGGTGCCAGGGAGACGACCAAATTTACCATTGATAATACAGATAATAATAGCTGTTTCCAAAAGTATCTTCAGCTCCACATCTGTAAGCTCACGAGAGACTAGAAGATTCTTCAGGTCTCTTTAGCTCCACCATTCTATGAGTCTATAGGGTTCCACAGCCCCCCACCTCCACCCCTAGTGGCTGCCTTCTGTCCTGACCACCCACTACTCCCCACTCCTAGTTCTTTCTTTAACCTGATTTAAATCCATCTTGCTGCATCCTAAATAGTGGCAGCTAGAAGGGAGGGTCTTCTTCCAACACTTCCTGTTTTCAAGATCAGAGACAGTGAGGGAGGGGGGAAAAGAGACAGGACACCGAGAAACCTAGAGGAGAGAAAGGAATAAAATAAGGGGTAGAGAGATGACCAGCCAAGACCCAAGTAAATATCTGAGAAACCATCTGACTGGCTAGAGAGGTAGGGAATGAGCCTCAGCACTGTCTCTAGTCATTTTCCCTGTAAGCATTTCATAGCTCATCTCTGTGCTCCCACTAAATGTAGGCATGCACACGTACACACATGTGTGCTTAGATTGTGGGGAAGGCCTGGCTGGCTGTGGGGCTGTAGCAGGGCAGCAATCATTTCCTGGCCAGAGACTTCTGCCCCTACCTGCATAATTATCTTCCCCTTTTCACAGGCCCCCTCCCAGCCTCCAAGCCTTCTAGCACTAGGTCTCTGTGATTTCAAAACAGCTCCCTGTCTGAGTGCTACCTCCAGGAAGTGCTGAGCTGGTCGAATGGGGGTATGGAAGGGAGGAGAGCCAGTCCTCTTCCCTCCACAGCATGACCCCATCAGACAACCTCCCTTTACCTCCCCTCCCCTCCACCTCTTTCATCACTGCCACCTGACAGCTGCAAAAACAGCCCTCCTCACCCTGAGGAGTGGACTGCAGAGGATATGCCTACTTCCCAGCTGGGGGTGGGGGTGGGTCTGGGGCAGCAACATTCCCAGCAGTGCCAATACCCTCTGCCTCCCTTCTCCCATAATTAAAGAAACAAAAGGGAAAGACCTCCCAACCAACCCCTACAGCCACTTTGCAGTCACCCCACCTTCCCCAAATCCCTGTCCAGCCTGCCCCCAACTCTGCCCTCCGAAGGTAGCCTGTATTTCTCAGACCTGGGAAAGTCACACGGGGATATCTCACCCTGAAAGACAGATCTGCTCTTGGAATACAGGGAGACAGTGATGAATTCGCCCACACACTAGCAACCTACTTCCGTTAACTACTGTGTCCAAATAATTTCTTTAAATCACCAAAGGTGAGGCTGGGGGAGGGGAAGGCAAGTCTGTGACATCAATCTTCAGTGGGGATTCCTCCTCCAAACCTGGCCAGACAGGAGAAAAACTCTGCACACACATACTCTGGGGACTTCCAGGGCAAAGTGAAGGAAATGAGACCCACTCCCACCCCGGCACCCCAAAGCGCCTCCTGTGACCTGTTACCTTCAAGCCAGCCCACTCCCTTGGGTCCTTGGAAAAGCAACACAGATATGGGTTTAAGCACCCCTTCCTGGAGGTTTCAGGGCTCTGGCTGCTCCTGGACAGGGTGGGGCTGCTCCTCAGAGCATCCTGACCCCTCAGGCAGACAAGAGAGCATCGCCTGTGTGATCAGCATCCAGGGGCACCCAAAAGGGCAGGGCATGAGAATGATAACTGATAAATGATAACTGTACTGCAGTTCCCAGTTTACTCATTCCTTCTCAAATTACCCTACTTAATGCCCTCATTTTACAGTTGAGGAAGTAAAGACTCATAGGAGTTGACGTGCCCAAAGCTACCAGCTAGAAAAGGGACAGATCTGAATCAAACACTGGTATTCTACCTCTAAAGTCTGCTTCAGGGGACTTCCCTGGCGGTCCAGCGGTTAAGACTCTTTGCTTCCACCGCAGAGGGTGCGGGTTCAATCCCTGGTTGGGGAACTGAGATCTCACGTGCTGCGCAGTGCGGCCAAAAAATAAAATAAAATAAAGTCTGCTTCAGGAAGATCATGTCCTGGTAGGGTAGGAGGCCAGGAAACAGGTAACATTTCAGTTGCTAAGTATGTCCAACTACCCTTGGCTCTGGAACACAGTATCATCAGCTCAAAACTACAGTTCTAGCCCCTGCCCTGCTTACACTGCCTGCCTCCAAGCCAGTCTCCAGCTGGATGTTTGTACATCTTGGGGGTGGGCCAGGTGGGGCCCAGGAGGCAGAAGGGACAAAGAAGGGAAATGCTGACATTTCTCCAGGGCCCAGGAGCAGTAGAGGGTATGAGAACTGGGCAGATGGTCCTGAACAGGCCATGTGGGTAGGCTGGGCTACGGGAAAAGTGTGGACACAACATGGCCTGGCTAAAACATGGCTTTGCCCAATTGGCGACCTGAGCGTTTCTCCCTTCCTCCATTCTCCCCAAGCCTCTCCAAACCGCCTGCTTCAGATGTGATTCTTTCCAAATGGGCTCCCCTCCCCCACAAAGGGCTGGCATGTGGAGGGATGTTGTGGACTGATTACTGACATTGCAGCCTTCTTCCAGCAGCAGCAGGCTGGGGAGCTGGCAGCCCAGACCACAACAGGAGCAGCTTGTGATGGTCTGTTCCAGCAGATTGGAGAGGGTTCCCCATGGCTTAGACCTGAGGCTGAAAAAGCAGGAAAGAGGAGGCCCGCAAGTTCTTGGCCAACCAGCCTGCTTATTGGTGGCTTAAAATACAGGTGCCCATATGGGTTCTCCCTGCCTGGAGGGAGAAAAGTCAGCATTATCCAGCCCTGTAATTCTGATGGCTGTTGAGACTCAGTGTTGGGGTCCCCCTTAGAGGTGCTCAACCTGTCCCAGGCCCTGGAGTTCCCAGAAATGAGGGGAGGGCAAGCAGGAACCAGTCACTGGCACTTGCTGGCTCCCTCCATGCCTCTTAATAGTAGAAACTCATCTCTTCTCTCAAGTATTTCATTGAAGGGGGTAGTTGGGGCGGGGGAGAGAATATCTTTCCGTCTCAGGGCCTTATGGAACTGCCAGTAGTTTGAGTTATCTAGTCGGATCAAATGCATCATGAGATGTCAAGAGAGCAAGAGACAAATACTTTGAGATGGGATTCAAGGCATGGCCTCCTCTCTGCGATTATCTGGTTACCCTTAAATGAGGGCACTACAAATATACGCTCTGTAGATCAAAGCCACAGAACACAAATTCTTTAACAGCAGCTGCAGAGGGACTTCCCTGGTGGTCCAGTGGCTAAGACCCCGCGCTCCCAATGCAGGGGGCCCAGGTACGATCCATGGTCAGGGAACTAGATCCCACATGCTGTAACTAAGAGATCACATGCCACAACTAAAGATCCCTCATGCCGCAACGAAGATCCCATGTGCCACAACTCAGACCCGGCTCAGCCAAATAAATATTAAAAAAAAAAAAAAAGAGCAGCTGCCGAAATAGTAGCCAACACAGAACTGCAGGGTCTTAGAGTTAAATGGTCCTCAGGGATTCCCCAGATTCCAGGCCAAAGGCCCTCATCACCTATCTGGTGACAGAACAAATAGGCTTTTGGATTTTGAAGGGGGAAGCAGGTGATGTAGAAGAGAGACTTTCATGCACAGCGGTGCTCAACAAATTTTGGATGAGGATCACTGGTACAGGAATATGCTTCCAGAGAAGCTCACTCTCTTCTAATGCAGGAGAGAGAAGGCTGGAGTGGGAGGGCGGGTGTCTTCTTATTTCAGCCAAGGTGACCAAGGGGCCTAATCTGGCATCTCTACCAAAAATGGAGGTGGGAAGACAGGTTACCATGAATTAGATGGGACTGCTACACTGACATGAATCATTCTCAGGACACCTCTGAGCCTATCTAGGCCCTGATCTTTGTCTAGATGCTTCTCTCTAGCTGAGGCTGGGAAGCTGGTGCAGACACTCACGACCTTACTCTTCACAGCGCAGCCATTAAGGAGCCTGATTAGCAGAGGCCCATGCTGGGCTGCTAATGGGTTGGGGACATTAAGCATAAATGGTTTCCCAGTCATGAGCATGAGCAAAGCCCAGGAAGAAACAAATATTTTAATCTCAAAGAAACAGAAATCTAGGAGGGGAGGGGGTTCCCTCTGCTTACTCTGCATCTATTGTTCTCCAATCCTCCACCTGCAACAGTTTCTGCAACTCTCAGATCCAGGGATTCCCTGAGGAGGGCCTTCCCCCGACTTCCATGCATAGCAGGGGGTGGGGGTGGGGGGAACCAGATCTGCATGCACCCAGACATATGGGAGTAGAGGAGATTGTCAAGGATTCACAGGGAGGGTGATTCCTGGGACTGGGACTGGGACTGCCTTGGCCAATAACCCTCATAATCAGGAAATCCTTAACATCTAATTTAATCTTGTGATAACTCAAGGCCCACTTCCTGGTAGCTGGGGAATTAGGGGAAAGGACTGGAGTGGAAGGTCAGGGATGGGACACCTTTAGACCCAAATTAGTTGCTCTAAGCCAGCGGTTTTCCCAATGTGGTTGGGACCAGCAGCTGGGAATTTGCTATGAACGTAAATTCTCAGGCCCTACCCCAGACCTACTGAATTAGTAAATTCTGGCTGTGACAACCTGCAATCTTATTTTAACAAGCCCTCCAGGTAGTTCCAACGCTTGTTTAAGTTTAAGAGCCACTGCTCTTGGCTCTACCTCTCAGATGGAAGGGAAATGTCAAGAGAAGGGAGAATTAGAGGGGGATGCAACAAGCAGCCTCATCCAAAGGGGGAAAAAAAAAGGAACTTTCCCAATGTGGAAATCCAAAGCTAGGCCTCAGAGGAGTCCTCTGATCTTCTTGGACTATAAATGTCAGAACAGTGTCTAAGTGGCCCTGCACAGAGGAGTCTGGGGAAAATAACCAACCCTGACCTTTTGCATTTTGCCCAGAGCAGGAAAGGATAATGGTAATTTATCTCCTGCTCAGGTAATTTATCTCCTGCTCAGCTTTTCTGAGCTACCTTTCCCTTCAGCTGGGCCCCCTAAAATTCCCATCCCTCCACTCCATCTCCCTAGCCCTTTGGCTACCTGCTGTGTCTTATGTCTTTTCCCTTCATCCATTGAATGAGAACTATTTCAAACTACTTCTTAAGCAGACCAGCAGTGAGTAAGGCCCTACTCCATAAAGAGTAAGAGACAGGGGCTTCCCTGGTGGTGCAGTGGTTGAGAGTGCGCCTGCTGATGCAGGGGACGCGGGTTCGTGCCCCGGTCCGGGAAGATCCCACATGCCGCGGAGCGGCTAGGCCCGTGAGCCATGGCCGCTGAGCCTGCGCGTCCGGAACCTGTGCTCCGCAACGGGAGAGGCAACAACAGTGAGAGGCCCCACGTAACGCAAAAAAAAAAAAAAAAAAAAAAGAGTAAGAGACAGAAGCCCATCATAACCTAAAACTATAATCTATACTAAGGCAGCCTTTCTTCATACCCACCCCTCTCCCCCTACCTAGGCCACACCAGTTCACAGTGCTGCCATAAAGAAAGAGAGGAATCACTCTTTTCCTGATCTTTTATACTGCACCTGAATGGCCAGACTTGCAAAGAAAAAAAAAAAGGACAAAATTTAGGCTCTTAACCAACCTGTAAGTTTCCTGAGGGCCAGTACTAATCTATAGTACTTATTCTCCTTTTATATCCACCATACTAAATACCTAACACACTAGCTGCCTAATGAATATTTGATAAACTGAACTGAAGGGAGTGCCCAGAAGCAAGAAACTCACTAGTCTCTGTTTCCAAAATGGAACCACAACAGAGATCAAGAAATGGGTCCTCCCTGAAAGGATTAGGAAAGAAGCCCCATCCTGCCACCTTTGATCCCAGGCACTGCCATCTTCATCCATTCATTCAATCATTCAACAAGAATTTATAGCACACCTGCTATATGTGGACCATAGATCTTAGGCCTAGTGGGGAGAAACATATATTTCAGGTGGTGTTAATTGTCTTGGAAAAAAACCAAAGTAGGTAAGGGGGCTAGGGATGGTGGGAATAGGGGTTAAGAAAAGCTATTCTGAGGAGGTAGCATTTGAGCAGATACCTGAAGGAAGTGAAGGAGCTGGACTTGCAGCTCTCTGAGGGGACAGCGTCCCAGGCAGAGGGAATAGCAATGCAAAAGCCCTGCACTGGGGGCATTTTGCAAGGAGTCCAGCATGCCTGGAGTGAAGTAAACAATGGGGAGATCGGTAGGAGATAAGATCACAGAGAGAATGGTGCTCAAATTACATTGGACCTTATAGACTATGGTAAGGATTTTAGAATTCATTCCTAGTGAGAGAGAAGTGATTAGAAAGCTCTGCACAGAGGAGTGACATGTTTTGATTTTACAGGACTACTCTGGCTTCTGTGTTGAGAACAACCTGCAGGGAGTAGAGCAGAAGCAGGAAAACCACTTAGGAGCTATGGCAGAGCCCACTTATTTTCCCCCAAAATTCAGTCTCTCCTTCCACATTTTAGCTTGGCACAATGCTACTCAAAAAAAGGACTACATTTCCCAAGCCCCCTTGCAGCTAAGTGTGGCCACGTGACAAAATGCTGACAGATGGGATGTGAGCAGAGGGATATCTGCAACTTTCAGGTCATGTTCTTATAGGAAGGGGCCTGCCATCCACTTCTTCCTTTTCCCCTTTCCATGGACTGGAATCTCATGGACATGAAAGTGGCAGCTGGAGCAGCTATCTTAGGCCACAAAATGGAAGTTATATGTTGAAGATGACAGAGCAGCAAGCCACAAGAAGCTAAGATCCCTGACATTATGGAGTGACTGTATCAAGCCCAGACCACTTATGCACAGGTTCATACTTGAGAAAGAAGTAATCTATCTTGTACAAAACACTATATTTTGGAGACTCTGATGTAGCAGCCTAATCTAAATTGTAACCAATTCAGAGGTGACTGCAACTGCCTAGGCAAGTAATGATGGTGGCTCTGATGAGGGTGTTGGGAATGGTGTAACTGGAGATAAGTGACCAGATTCTGGAAATAATCTAAAGGGTAGAACTGACAACATTTTCTGAGGAATTGATAAGGAGGTGTGAAAGAAAGAGAGGATCAAGGAATGACACCAAAGTTTGGTATCTGGTAGAGTTGCATTTATTGCTGTGGAAAAGACTGGGGGACAGTGAGTTTGAGTGGACTATGAGCAACATTCACAGGGAGATGTCGAGTAGCAGCTGGATATGAGTCTACCGTTCAGGGGAGATGTAGGGGCTGAAGATATCCATTTGGGAGTCATTAACATGTAGCTGACTTTAATGTCCTAAGATAGATGGGATTACCTAGGGAGAGTGGAGAAACAACAAAGGTGTGATGACAGTCCTAGGGCATCAGAGGTGGGGGAAATGAGGAGCCAGCACAGGAAACTGAGGAGGTGGAGGAGAACTGAGAGAGGAGTGTCTGGGAAGCCAAAGGAAGAGGATGTTTTAAGAAGAAACAGCGGGACTGCCCTGGTGGTGCAGTGGTTAAGAATCCACCTGCCAATGCAGGGCACCTGCCAATGCAGGGAACACAGGTTTGATCCCTGGTCCGGGAAGATCCATATGCCACAGAGCAACTAAGCCCTTGCACCACAACTACTGAGCCTGCAGTCTAGAGCCCGCGAGCCACAACTACTGAGCCTGTGTGCTGCAACTACTGAAGCCCACACGCCTAGAGCCTGTGCTCTGCAACAAGAGAAGCCACCGCAATGAGAAGCCTGTGCACAGCAATAGAGTAGTCCCCACTCGCCACAACTAGAGAAAGCCCATGTACAGCAATGAAGACCCAACGCAGGGGCTTCCCTGGAGGCTCAGTGGTTAAGAATCTGCCTGCCAATGCAGGGGACATGTGTTCAAGCCCTGATCTGGGAAGATCTCACATGCTGCGGAGCAACTAAGCCCACGTGCCACAACTACTGAGCCTGTGCTCTAGAGCCCGCGAGCCACAACTACTGAAACCCATGTGCCACAACTACTGAAGCCCACACGCCTAGAGCCTGTGCTCCGCAACAAGAGAAGCCACTGCATTGAATAGCCCATGCACCACAACGAAGAGTAGCCCCCGCTCAACACAACTAGAGAAAGCCTGCGCAGCAACGAAGACCCAACACAGCCATAATTAAATAAATAAATAAACAAACAAATAAATAAAAAGACCCAACGCAACCAAAATAAGTAAATAAATAAATCTTTAAAAAAAAAGAAGAAGGGCTTCCCTGGTGGCGCAGTGGTTGAGAGTCCGCCTGCCGATTCAGGGCACACGGGTTTGTGCCCTGGTCCGGGAAGATCCCACATGCCGCGGAGCGGCTGGGCCCGTGAGCCATGGCTGCTGAGCCTGCAAGTCCGGAGCCTGTGCTCTGCAGCGGGAGAGGCCACAGCAGTGAGAGGCCCGCGTACCGCAAAAAAAAAAAAAAAAAAAAAAAGAAGAAGAAGAAACGAGCAACCATCCGTGTCAGATGTTGCTCCTAGGATGAGTAAGAGGAGGACTAAGAGATCCTGCTGAAATGAGAAGCCACCAGTGACACTGACAAGAGAATTTTCAGGGGAGCATTGAGGACAAGAGAGAATGAAAAGAGAGGAAGTGGAGACAACTCTCAGTTCCCGTCAGACAGAAATCATTCCAGCAATCTGACTTCCATCCTTCTTATCCCAGTCCCAAGCATTCTGAAGGACAGGAGGGCACCCAGCCACTGAACCTTAACCAGCTCCCCTTCCCCACATGTCTGAATGACCCTGCAGTCTCTCCTCTCCCAGCTTCCCAGGCCTCCCTGCAGCTATACCTCTGCCCTGCTGGCTCCCAAGGCTGCTTTCAAGGACTGCCTGGGCAGGCTAGGCAGCCAGGCCTGACACTCCTGGATCATAATTAGTGCTGCTGCTAACGATGTTTGGCCCCTGTGGAACAGCAACCTGGGAAATTCTGATACTTCCAATTTTCCCCCTCAGTGCTTTCCCGGATGCAATTTCCCAGCTAGCGCCTGTGCTCCAGCCCTGGGCCCTGGCTGCCTCCTCACCAGGGAAAATTAAAGAGGTGCCTCAGATGCCATTCCAGAAGGCCTAATCAGTTACCTGAAGTCATCTCCTGGTCATTATCACAGCATTATCATATTAACACACGTGCAACTTTGGGGGAGGCAGGGAGGTTACTGTGAGGAAGGGGTGGGGCACCAGCCCAGCTCCACACAGCACACAATGAGCATCACTAGTGGTGTGATCAGAAAATTGATGGCTACAGAGAAAGGAGCCCTCCCAGAAAGCTCTGGAATTTCCAGCAGAGATGCAGATCAACCACCCACTCTTCTTCCCTGATGAGCATTCTCTCTGGTGCTCCTCTCCAGGGCAGAAAGCCTCAACAGTCAGAGCACTGGACACTGCCCCGTAGCCTAGCATCTTGAGGCTGGGCCTGGTCAAGTCTCAAACCCAGTTCTCCTCTGCCTCAGCAGCTTCAAGTCTTGGCCTCTTGCCCTAGAAAGTGCTCAGTTCATAACTGTGTCCTGACTTCCCAGGTCTGGGGACTTTACTTCATTGCCCTGATGGGCCTCCAGCTCTCTAGGGCAGGGGCTGTGGTGGGCCCCATGCCTCATGGTCTTGGAGGAGAGGCCAGAGGGTTGCCTTGGGTTAAGGGCACCAGGAGTTACTGGACCTTGGCTTCTGCCACAGGGGATGAAAACAGAAACCAGCATCTACAAAGCACTTGCTAATGGGAGACCAATTTAAAGCCTTTCTTTTTTTTAAAATGTAAAGTATACATGACATAAAATTTACCATTTTAACCATTTTTAAATGTACAGTTCTGTGGCATTAAGTACATTCACATTGTTGTGCAGCCATCACTACCATCCCTCTCCAGAGCATTTTCATCTTACCCAACTCAAACACTGTACCCATCAAACACTAACTCCCCCAGTGTAGGGTCTTGCATATTTATCTCATAATCCTTATTGCGAGGTAGGACTTTTCTCCATTTCTGCCAATGAGGATACAAGAACACACTGGGAAAGTAGTGCTGCCCTTCCCAAGGACAGACAGGCAGGAAGAGGATTTGAATCCCAATCTGCCCAGTTCCAAAGCCTGTGCTCTTTGTAGTTCCTCACTCTGACCTGCCCAAAGTCTAGGGCCTTTATGGGAGTGGCATCACTGAGTGATGTCCCTGATGACTAGTCACTTCACACAAAATGTTGCACACCGAACTGTAACTGGCAGCGCAAGGGCTTCTAGCTAGCATGGTGTGTACTTCTCAGGAAGGATTCCCAAAGCAAGGCCAGCCGCTATTAATCAATCTTTTGACCACCTCACAGCACCCAGCAGGAAAGTGTTCCTCACACATCCTTGTTTTTGGTCACGCTGCACGGCCTGCAGAATCTTAGTTCCCCCACCAGGGATCGAACCTGCACCCCCCGCAGTGGAAGCGCAGAATCTTAACCACCGGACCGCCAGGGAAGTCCCTCACACTTCCTTCTTTAACTTGGTACCTCTCTCCAAAGTTGACTATGTTCACTCCCACGGTGTTGGGCCCTTGAACTGCTCAGGGACTCCCCCTCTGCAGTGTGGAAAAATGAGACGAGTACAGGCTATGCAGTCAGATGAGCTTGGGTTCAGATTCTGACTCTGTCACTGTATAACCCTGTGAGTCCAACTCTTATGGGAAAAGAGGACCCCCCCCCCGCCTCAAGTTAGCTCAAGCATATAAGGTTAGTGTCAGATCATGAGGAGCCACACAGGGCCTCCAGGGGCAGGCACTGGAGCTGGGGAGGAGTCTAGATTCAAGGCTCCTCAGCAACTGGAGGTCATGGCTCTTCCTTATCAGGCTCCACTCACTGCTAATGTGATTCAGCTGCACTGGGCAAGTTGGCTTCTCTTGCAGGCTCTGGTTGCTGCTGGGGAACTCTTTGCTTTAAGTTGAGGTTTCTAATAGAGGGAATCAGATTGGCTCAACTTATCTTTTTTCCACTGGACCATAAATTAGAGGTGACTGGCTAACCCATGAACTGACTGACCTTGGGTCAGAACCTCCCTCTTGTTCAATCACCTAAGGACGGAGGGGGATGGAAGTGGGTAAGTGGTAGTTTAAGACATTGGGGTGAGGGGTGTCATGTGGTATACGACACTGCCTGCAGCCAAGTTTTGACCAGTACAGAGTCACAAGGGGAATGTGGAGTGGGTGGATAAACAGACCTAATATGCCACTCTGACTGTGTTGCTTACACTACCTCTCTGGGCCTCAGTTGTTTTCTCATCTAAACAAGTGGGAAAATAATTTCTACTTCATAGGGTTGTTGTAAAGACTAAATGAGAGAACAACAGTCAAAGTGCCTGGTCGTTGCTTAACAACACAGTAGGTGCTTAATAAACATTGTTTCCCTTTCCTCCTATAGGAAGGACCACTTCCAGTTCTATATCGACCTCAGCTAAAATAAAGAAAACAAAAAAACCCAAGATGGGGTTCTGTTTTCTATAGCAGATTGAAGTCTCCCTGAGGACAAACATTATGACTCATCCTCTTTTTGTTTCCCCCTTGGCACCTCCACTTGATATACTTTATTCTCTTCTGCTGTAATGAGCCTCCTAGCCAAGCACCTCGTGGGAGAGAGAGATGTGTCCTCCTTTATATTCCTGAAGGGCCAGAATTGCTAGCTAACCGTCTCCAAGAGCCATTGGCAGCATGAGTGATAGGGAGCAAAGAGGGCTTCTATATCAAAAGGAAGATTGATGTGTCCCCACGCTTAGGAGGATGCTTTGATGGAAAGCCTCGCACAAGGTAGTATTTTTCTGTGAAATGCTATGAGACAGTAAAAATAAAAATAGGTCTTCCCCCAACCCAGGGACCTGGGCAGACGACTTATTTTTCAGTGGTTAACCTATGCTCAGAGGAATTGTCCTAGGCCTCATTTGATCACTAACTCAGTAAATATTTATAAAACATCTGTTTTCATGGAACTTACAGTCTCAGCAAGGAGGGAATTTACAGTCTAATCAAATAATCCCACTCATGAATATATAAGTACAAACCATGATGAGCATTATGAAGGAAAGGAACATGTTTAAGGAGAGCATATACCAAAGAACCTGACCTCCCCTGACTGGGGAGTCAGACCATGTTAAAGATTTTGACCTTCATCCTGAGAGCAATGGGAGGTCATTAACGGGTTTAAGCAGAGTTTTGGCAGGATCAAATATGTGTTTTGAAAAGATCACTCAGCTACCATGAGGAGAATGGATTGAAGGGAGACTGTTGTGGTAATTCCAGCAAGAGATAAGGGTGCCTCTAACTTCGGTAGTGGTGGTGGTGATAGAGAGAAGTTACGGACTAAAAAGAAATTTAGGAGGTAAAATTAACAGGACTTGGTGATTGATTGGATATGGAGTGGTGAGAACAATGTGGTGAGAACAAGGATTCCAGCTTGTATAACCTGATGGAAGAAAACCAGGGAGAAGACCGCAAGCAAAGTCTTAGGTTGCTTCAGAAGCCTTTGAGACATCCAACTGCCAAGGTTGACAGCTAGATACATGAGTCTCCAGCTCCAGGCAGGGGTCAGAGCTAGGGATGATAAGTGTGTGGGTCATTTGTTCAAAAGCAGTTCAAAGGCAGTAGATGAGTTTGCCTAAGGAGAGAGCAGAGAGTGAGAAGAAAAGAGGACTTAGAGTCAAACCCTGAGGAACGTGGCCACAGGGTTTAGGGCAGTGGTTTTCCAAGTATGATCCATGGCCCATTGGGAGGTCCCTAAGACCCTAAAGGTCCATAAAGTCAAAACTATTTTCATAACACAATTAAGACATTATTCTCCTTTTTCACTGTGTTGACACTTGCACTGATGGTGCAAAATCAATATTGGGTAAAATGGCTTGCACCTTGCAATGGCACTAAACTGTACAAGTAGTTCTTGTATTCTTCACTGCAGTAAAAAAAAGTTTCACTTTAACTTAGGACTGTCCTTGATAAAACTGTAAACCCTATTAATTTTTACTAAATCTCAACCCTCAAGCACATCTTTTTAATATTCTGTCTGAGGAAATAGGAAGCACACATAAAGCACTTCGGCTGTATCTCAAGTATAATGGTTGTCTCTAGGAAAAGCACTTTGGCAATTTTTTGAGTTTCAAGCTGAATTACCCTCCTTTTTCATGGAACATCATTTTTACTTGTTAGAATGACTGGAAGACAAACTATGATTCTTCAGATTTCAGTGTTTGGCAGACAGTTTCCCAAAAATGAACAAACTTAGCCTGTCACTTCAAGGAAAACAACTGACAGCATTTGTTGCCCATGAGAACATTCAAGCTTTCAAGCGAAAATTAGAATTTGGAACACTTGTATCTGCCACCAAGAACTTGATGGCTTCCCAATGCTTAAAGATATGTCTGATGAGATTGATGGTGATACAATGAATGTGATTTTTAAAATACTGTAAATGAAATGTATCAACATTTGGAAGATCTGTATAACTCAGAGGATCTGTATTTTCCAAGTAACCAATGCATGATGTTACTAAATTTATTTAAAGTGCAAGGTAAACCAATGGATTTTAATGTAATAGAGTAGGAATTGATTGATATGGTTTCAGATTCCACATTGCAACTGATCTTTAAGAAATTACCATGTGTCGGGATAAACTGGGAGATTGGGATTGACATATATACAATAATATGTATAAAATAGATAACTAATAAGAACCTGCAGTATAAAAAATAAATAAAATTAAATTAAAAAAAGAAATTACCATGTATCGAGTTTTGGTGTAGTATCAAAGAAAAATATCCACAATTATTTGAAAGCTAAAATACTTCTTCCTTTTCCAACTCTCTGAGGCCAGAATTTCATCATATACTTCAACCAGAACAACATATTGACACTGATTGGATGCAGAAGCAGAAGTGAGAATCCAGGTATCTTCTAATATTAAGCTGGATATTAAAGAGATTTGCAAAAATATAAAACATGCCAATCTTATCACTAATTTTTTTGTTTTGTAAAATATAGTTTTTCTGTCACCAAAATATTTATGTTAAACATGTAATGGTTTATTGTTGTTATTTTTAAATGGATTAATAAATATTCTTTTAATTTCTCAGTTTTAATTTTTAGTACAGTAAATACTAATAGTATAACCCACAAACAAAAGCTCTGGGAGGCCCTCAATAATTTTTTTTTCTAAAGGCAAATTTTATTTAAGTAAGTGTAAATTCAAAACAGTAAACATATCTTAGATGTCTTACCTGGAAATCACATTCCTTCTTTTTTTTTTTTCTTTTTTGGCCATGGTACTTGGCATGTGGGATCTTGCTTCCCTGACCAGGGATCAAACCCGTGCCCCCTGTATTGGAAGTGCAGAATCTTAACCACCAGACCACCAGGGAAGTCCCCTCAATAATTTTTAAGACTGTAAAGGAATCCTGACAGCCAAAAATTTGAGAACTGCTGATTTATAAACTGAAATCCCCTCATTTTAAGAGGTCATTCTATCCATCTCCATCAATAAACAGCTTGGAATAAGGTATCTCTCCTAATTTGCAAATATCTCTAGGGAAGAGGAAACATTACAAATCACATATACCCATAATGCTTTGGAGCTGCAGAGATGGACCCCATAAGTTTCCAAAAGGGTCTAGGGAAAGCCACTTATCAGAAAGTCCTCACCCTGTCCTTCTCTCTTCCCCTAAAAGGTAATGGCTCAAATAAGTTAGTTAAACCCAAAATCGTACTCCATCAATTCCACCACCTCTTCTCATCCGTACATCCTACCCTTGATTTTTCAATCTGCTGCTGGTCGAGGCAGTGCTAGAGGAAGGGAACATGAAGGGGCAGATAGGGTCAGACGTATTTCTGAAATGCCAGCACATTCAATTTGTCGGGTATTTTGTGTGAATTTCCTCTTGAGTTCAGAGGCTCCTAACTCAGCAGAATTAAAATGGAATGAAGTAATTAGAGCAGCAGGCTGTGAGGATGTTCTGGGCCTGGCATCACAGGAAATGTGGGGCAGGAGGAAAGGAAGAAGAGAAGAGAGCCTTAAAGAGAGGGCTAGGCAAGAGACCCATCCCAAGGGCCTGCTCCTTGGGAAAGCCTCCCCCCACCTCCCTAGTCCCTTGGTCAGCAGCTCTCGCCTCAGCTCTGCTTCCTAAGAATCTATCCTGGTCCGGCCCCTCACAATCAGACTCCACCCTCCGTTTCTAGTCCCCTTTTCAGAAACTCCCACCAAATATACTTTTCCTCTACTCATACTAAACTCATCATTCTCCTCCTATACCACGGTTCTTTGTGCCTTTGTACATGCAATTATTACATTGTACTGAAATAATTGCTTATATGTCTGACTCTCCCACAAGAACAATGGCTCCCCAACCTCTGGATTTCACGTATGCATTGCATCCGACTCATTAAGCAAATTGCAAACTCACAACAAGACTTTCTCTGTTTGGCCCCCAAACAAATTCCTAAATTAGGAAGTTCAAACCCATAAGCCCTAAGCTATAAACAGGATGACGCAGTCTTGTTATAATGCAGTAGTTTGAGTTTAGGTGCTAATGCTTTGCTGATCACAGGAGCGAGACTGGCTAAGTGATATGATTTAAGGGATTGGTGGTGGGTTATTTGTGCCTGGGCCATGGAAAACCTGAATGCCTGGTTAATTTTGATAAAAGCTGGTGACCACATTCCATTACCCCATAAAAGACAGAGCCAGAGGCTTCTCAATCTGGAGCAGACTATTTCTGTTTCACCAGCTTTTCCTGTTACACTTGCTGGATCTCTCTGTAGAGTTGTTGTCCTTCCCCCCACTAGAGGGGATGAACCCAGACGTTCTGGGCCTATGAGCTCCTGGAACATCAGTTATCCCCTCAATGCTGTCAGGAGAAGCAGCTGCTCTGTAGAGAGGAGATTTATGAACCTTCTTAGGGTTTATTTATGACTCTCTTAGGACCAGGGACTCTCCCCTTCCCTTATTTCTGAGTCTAGGGAGGGTGGGAACTAGCATGAGAGCCTGCTTTTGTCTCAGTCATTACTGGTAAATCCTTGTTCCCTGCATAGGTCCATTCCTTTGGATGAAAAAGGCCTTTTCTTAGTCTCACTGCTGGAATGAGGAAGTTAACCTTCACCAGTAGATTTCCCTCACACACACAATTTTTGAGATATGGCTGACTTTTCATTTTGCCAAATAAGTAAACTTAAAAGAAAAAAACTACCATCATCTTTTCAGGAAAGTGTGAACATACGAATATAACCTCACATTAAAGAGGAGAGGTTTTATACTGAATATATTTAGCTTTATTTAAAGACTGACTAATTGCATTGTCCTTTTTTTTTTTTTCTCATTTCACCATGGTAGTAAAATGGACCAGTGAATACTCTAGTATGGAGTTTGGGAATAACTAAACCAGACTATAAGCTTCTCTGAGCAGAGAGTGGTTTTTACTCATTTGTATTTTCCCAGGACCTAATTCAGAGCTTTATGACAAGTGCTCACCACATTTTTGTGGAATAAAAGAGGAGAAAATGGAGGAAGGAAAGAATTTCCCAACTGAGAATGATGATAGGAAATAGATGTCAAGCCCTAGTGTACGTGGGACCCTGGAACAAACTGTCTCTACCCCGACTCCACTCTGTGACCTCTGTATAAAGAAAAGAGCTGCTTACCCTACTCCCTTGTTTAACAGCATTTAGTAGTGCCCCACTGCCTATGTGTTAAAGTCCAGACTTCTTAGCAGAGTATACCAGTCCATTCACAATTGGTCTCCAGCTTCCCTTTCTAGTCCTCTTTTCAGACACTCTTGCAGCATATCCCTTACCTCTACTCATACTAAATTCACCATCCTCTGTATCCACCACAGTCCTTTGTGTCTTTGTAATTCCTGTTCCCTGTCTGGAATCTGCTTTTTCCCTCTATTCAGATCGGCTAACTCTCAACTCATCCTTTAAGAAGAGCAGCTTAAGTGCCTCTTTTCCTCCCACTTTCATGTTAGCTGTTCCCTCCTCTGAGATCACGTTACCTGTACAAAAGCAATTACCAACCTGGACTGTGCTTATTTCTATGCCTGTCTCCCCCACAAGACTGTGCCTCTTGAAAGACAGGGGCCGTAATTTTTTCCATTCTCACATTTCCAGTGTCTGGCACTGTTTGTGAGTAAATGAGTGAATGAAGAGAAAAAAAAAAACAATTAACCAACAAGCTAACCTCCCTTTCTTGCTGGGCAGTCCAGAGTTAGTGTGGCAACTGTGGATTAGAGGAACAAATTCAGGTTCCTTCTCCCATAGGGTATGAAAAGCCATCTGAGACACCTGATTAAAACTCCAGTGCACACTTCTTTACCTTTAGTGCCTGAGGCACTGCTGAGGCTGAGCAAGGAAAATTCAGGTGTCATTTTCCACACAAAGTCACTTACACAAACCCATTCAACTCTACCTTGAAGTTACTAATGCCAAGAATACCAACAGGGTCCTTGGTGCTCAGTAAAGGAAAAGAGAGTCTGGGTTGAGGGCTTCAAATTTAGGTTTTGTTGAAACTGAAGTCGTAGCTGAAGAGTAAGTAGAGTCTGGGTGTGTTGATCACTCGCACACACTCACCAAGTATAAAATGTGGGAAAACAGAATGTTTCACCCATGAAACTGTCCTTTTCTATGGTCTTTATCTGGTTGTTCCCAATTATTATTATAATTTTAATGAGTCATCCCCCCATCATTCCATATCAACTTGTTCCCTGTCTTTGGGCCACTAGACTTGAAAAGCGAGAGCAGGATGTGCTTCTTGACTCATATCTTTAATATTACTTGGACATGGTTAAGACTCCTCTGACACATGCTCCACCTGCCTTTGACAGATTAGGTTAGTTCATTCAAGCAGTTTCTAAACTCTGGGAAATCAGGGAAATCTGTCCCTGTCCAAGTCTAGACACACTTGCAGGACCACAGAATTTTAACCTCTGCTGGAGGCCTACAGCAATCTGGAGCTAACAGTGCAGTCAGCTTAGCATCATCCCAGGGCAGGAGGGAAGTTGGGAAGACCAAGAGACAAGGTTAGGGAAGATCAAGTGGGAGAGGGAAAGCAAAGATATTCAGAGGAAAATGACCAAAGGGAACAAGAAAGGGCCAGAAAACAGAGGAAATGAAAAGAGGAGGGGAAGTATAGAGGTAAAGGATCACAAAGGTGAAAACAATGAAGGAAATGGCTGAAGGAGAAGGCGCCAATCTCATCAGAAGACACGTTAATTTCCTTGAGAGGAGGGGCAGTCTCATACTTTTGTTTTTTTTAAGACCGTGAGGTGTTTTTGTTTGTTTGTTTCTTGTTTCTTTTTTTGGCTGTGTTGGGTCTTTGTTGCTGCACGCGGGCTTTCTCTAGTTGCGGCAAGCAGAGGCTGCTCTTTGTTGCGGTGTGCGGGCTTCTCATTGTGGTGGCTTCTCTTATTGTGGAGCACGGCCTCTAGGTGCACAGCCTTCAGTAGTTGCAGCATGTGGGCTCAGTAGTTGTGGCTCACAGGCTCTAGAGCGCAGGCTCAGTGGTTGTGGTGCACGGGCTTAGTTGCTCCGCAGCATGTGGGATCTTCCCGGACCAGGGCTCGAACCCATGTCCCCTGCATTGGCAGATGGATTCTTAACCACTGCGCCACCAGGGAAGTCCCTCACATACTTTTTAAATGTATCCCTCATATAACCCCCAAAAGTGCTCAAGAAGTACTTATTGATTCCAGTACTGTTTATGGACAAGGCTTTCAATAGGAGAATCCAAGTGTCTGGTTCATCAGAATCCTGGGACTGGGATTCTGGCATTCATAGCACTCCTTAATCTCTCTTCCATCCCAGGTTCTCCATCGTGTCTGTCAGAGGCAGGATTTCAGACTGTGTAGACCTTGAGTCAGCAAAATCTACCCCAGGGGCAAAACTGCTCCCTGTGCCAGGCCTGTACACCCCAAAGGAGGCCACAGACCTTGGTTAACCCCTGAAGTTGTGATATTTGGCCACTTCTCCCAACTTTTAGTAAATAACTCCCTTTGGCTGGATGCAGAGAAGAGTCAAATGAAGAATTCTGGGGCTTCCCTGGTGGCGCAGTGGTTAAGAATCTGCCTGCCAATGGGGACACCGGTTCGAGCCCTGCTCTGGGAAGATCCCACATGCCGCGGAGCAACTAAGCCCGTGCGCTACAACTATTGAGCCTGAGCTCTAGAGCCCGCAAGTCACAACTACTGAGCCCACATGCTACAACTACTGAAGCCCACGCGCCTAGAGCCCGTGCTCCGCAACAAGAGAAGCCACCGCGATGAAAAGCCCGCGCACCGCAACGAAGAGTAGACCCCGCTCGCCGCGACTAGAGAAAGCCCGCACGCAGCAATGAAGACCCAACGCAACAAAAAATTAAATAAATAAATAAATAAATTTATTAAAAATAAATATTCTGGATGAAGATGCCCAGTCTGAAGTATAGACTCTGCCTGTCTCCCCTTGCAGGGAATGAGTCCTCACAGAGAACTTCTCATGAATTTCAGCACAGTGGCTGCTTTCCCAGAGCCAGCCTCTCTCTCTGTCTCCTTCTGAACTGCCTCTCTCCCCTGCCCTCTGGTCTAGCTTCTTGTGAGGGGAGGCCAGAAGGCAGGCTTGCTCCAAGTATTCTATGCTCTGCTAGGCTTCTCAATGGCTTCATGCAGGTGTTTCCAACTCTTTGCCTTCTAGATATTCCAAAAATCTATCCCTAGAGTCATCTTGGTAGAGACCCCAGCAACCTATAACCTACTCTTTTATAAATTCTTATTTGACCTCCCTTCAGTTTCACAGTTAAATCCAATGCTAATAGTGAAACAGCTCATGTAAAAAAGTCCTTCAGATGGGGCCTCCCTGGTGGCGCAATGGTTGAGCGTCCGCCTGCCGATGCAGGGGATGCGGGTTCGTGCCCTGGTCCAGGAAGATCCCACATGCCGCGGAGCGGCTGGGCGCGTGAGCCATGGCCACTGAGCCTGCACGTCCGGAGCCTGTGCACCACAACGGGAGAGGCCACAACAGTGAGAGGCCCGTGTACCGCAAAAGAAAAAAAAAAAAAAAAAAGTCCTTCAGAGACTAGATGACTAGTACCCAACTTCCAGCCCTCTTTTCTCATAATCAGAATATTCTAGAGCCCCACTGGAACCTGTTTGAGCACCACCATTTATCTCTAGAAAAGCACGCAATACAGCAAGAGGCTAAGGACATGCTGACATCTGCTCATCAGCAGGCCAGAAATGATGTTTTCAATTTCCTTTCTCATTTCATTTATTCCCAGGCTGCTCCCTCCCCACTTTCATAAGCCAGTTCTTATTTCAAAAAGTGAAAGTAATAAAGCTGTTCTCCATTATTCATCAGGTTCCATGCTTCCTCCCAGTCACACATACCCCTCACACCTTCCCCTCCAACTCTTCTCATCACCTTCCTTTTCCCCCTTGACCTCTTCTCCCTCACCCCTTCCAGATGGAGTTCAGGGTCACTGCCCTTCCTCAGAGTCCTACACTTTTCCTATAACCTTCTGAGCTCATCCTCAGATGGGTTGATGATCACAGTGCTAAATACATACTTTATGATATGCTTTGCATTCACTGATTTCCTCATGCCAATGTCCCAGGCTGTACATCTATCAGAGATAACCCTACAAAAACCTGCTGTCCCAGAGAGAATTGAAAAATCTCAGTGGGATATATGGACCATATTCCAGCTGGGTTTATCCTCTCCCACCCCAACAACAGGAATTATCATCTCCGAGCTGGGCTGACACCAAATACCAAGGCACTGGCCTTGCAGACTGTGTCTGGACCAAGAGCCAAGAATTCTGTGGGGACAAGCCCTTCTGTAGGCACCTGCATAATCATTCCTCTTGCTGGCAGCGTTTGCCATCCTTGCACAGTAAATATAAAGAGATGAAATAGAGCATGTGGGGTAAGGGATGGGGCTTTGGAATAAAAACCCCAATTTAAGTTCTGCCCTGATACTTACTACATGCATGAACTTGGTTACGCTACTTAACTTCTCTATGCCTTAGTTGTAAAGTAACAGTACCTCCCTGGTTGGAACGACCAAATGAGAATATGGATGTAAAGCATTTAATGCAGTGCTTGGTACATGAAGAGCACCCAGTAAACGTTAGAAGTTATTATGATCATATATGAATGGACATCAGTAAATCAGATAGGCCTTCCCTTGTGGCACAGTGGTTGAGAATCTGCCTGCCAATGCAGGGGATACGGGTTCGAGCCCTGGTCTGGGAAGATCCCACATGCCGCGGAGCAACTGGGCCCGTGAGCCACAACTACTGAGCCTGCGCATCTGGAGCCTGTGCTCCGCAACAGGAGAGACCGCGACGGTGAGAGGCCCGCGCACCGCAATGAAGAGTGGCCCCTGCTCGCCGCAACCAGAGAAAGCCCTTGCACAGAAACTAAGACCCAACGCAGCCAAATAAATAAATAAAATAAATTTATTTACAAAAAAAAAAGTCAGATAAACTGTTCACTCATTATAGGCTTTTAAATAAAGAAATACAGCCTTTTTTTTTTTTTAAGCATTGCTTCTAGGAGTTGTTTTAATGAATTGCTAGAGCAGTGATTTATAAGTACTATATTGTTGGAATGCAAATAGATATTTCAAAGAGGTGAGAAGTAACTTGTTTTCTTGAGTGGGATAACATTCCCCTTGGGATCTTGTTTACAAATTCAAATATTTTGTAAGCAAATAGTACTAAGCTGAGCTCCAGTCCTTATTTAGGTGAAATGATCACAGTACTCTACTTCTGATCTTTGAGTAAAAGAGGTTTTTAGCCTATAGAAAAGGGGCCATTGCTCAAATGAAATGCTCTAATTACAAAAGCAGGAGGAAAAATGTCAATCTTGAGATTTTTCCTTTTATACATCTTTATTCTAATCTTGCAAAATATTGGGTAATGGCCAACCTATTGCACAAATACAGTCAATTTTCAATTATTCATGTGTGGGTTGTCCAAGGCAGATAACTAAACAACACTGTGTTTGCTTCTTTCTGTTCTAGCTGCCCTTTATCTTTATTGTCCCCCTCAAACACACACACACACCACACACACACTCATACATTCACACACACACTCACAAACTCTCTTACACACACACACATTCCACTTTGCCCAAAGCAAGTCAGGCGCAGAACTGCCTATTCTTGTGGTTACAAAAGATGTTGGTGCCTCAGACAAGCATCTTTGTTCCTTTTCTCCCTTACTGCAGGTTTCCCTTTCCTAAATATCCCGTGGGGAGGAAAGGGAAAGAAGGAGGAAGGAAGGAAAGGAAATCATGGTATGAGTTCCCCAGCCCAGCAGTGCGGGCTGTGAGAAACAGAAGGCTCCTGCTCCTTGTGTGCTGGCATCTCTCTTGCCATTTTACTGAAACTTTGGGGTGTTTTTCTCTCTGCAGCACCCACGCTCCCTCCCTTGCTGCCAAAGCTCCTTGTTGTGACAGAATGAGAGGCTGAAGGGTTGGGGGGAGGGGAGTGCAGCTAGGTAGCCTGAGGGCAGGGTTACAGCTCCCACTCCAGGAGCAGGGGCGGGGTGGAAGATTAAGCTACAGACAAACCCTAGAGGCCCCCCTAATGCTGAACCTCACACATACCCATAGCATCTGTACACACACAGTGCTGTGCACCACCTCCCAAACTCATGCATACACGCACACACACACACACACACACACACACATATGCAGGACTGGAACTTGGTGGGCACAACCATGGATTCAGTAACACTCAGGCAGGAAATTCCATGTCACATTGGCACAGATCTGCCCAAAGCAATCCATGCCCCAGGTCCCCCTACTTTGATCCCTCTCCCTTCTGATGGGCTAGAGAATGCTGCTGGATGCCGGGCATATTTGTGCATAGGCTCCGTTATCACTCAGCATTTCAAACACAGGGACCACCAGTGGCAGGGCCAGCAGACTGCTTAACCCTCTCCTTAGTAGTCTCCACTCAGAACACCCGTGGGCTCCAGCAGCACACCCTGGAAAACACAGACGAAAGTCCTGATTAGGGGGCAGAGAAAGCGTGGGCTATAGGCCACAGGCTCTGGCCTCCTCATTCCCCTCAGCCTCAGCTGATGTCCCAGGCTTGTCTGAGGGAGAGGCCCATGTAGAGACATAAAAGAGGGAGAAAGGATTCAATGGCCTCTCAAAGTTCCCTCAAAGCTCCAGGAGAACCAGCCAGTGAAAGCCAGCTGATACATCTGAACACTAGGCTGAAATACAGAGGACCCCAAATTGCCAGGCTAGACCCTGAACAGGAAAGTCAAAAGGACATCCTCTACTGTGTGAGATGAGGCTTTATGAGCTCAGCTGAAAGTGGCCAGTCTAAGATGACTCAGTTCTTCTCCTTCCAAGGCACTGCTAGGCAAGTACACTGCCTTTTCGCCTCCCTAAATCCTTCTCTTTATTAGACATCTACATTATTCTTTGTACTTTATGCACATTAATTTAAATAACTCCATGGAGTGTTATTGAAGAGAAAGTTGAGAAAGCTTGAGGTTCAGAGATTTTACACGATTTGATCAAAATTACTTGGTTAGCAAGAGAAAGAGCCAGTCTTCACCCCATGCCTGGGTAACTCCAAAACCTTTGCCCTTTCTACTGCTTCTCAAGGGTTCCACTGGGAACCCTCCCATCTGCCTCTGAGTGAGTGTGAGACTGTCTGGTAGTAAAGATAGTGTTGGGGAGGTAGAAGAGGAAGAACCTACATGTTGACCTTCTTCCAAGGGAGGAAAAAAGTAGTGCAACCTGGGTCTCCTGACCTCTGCCTGAGCTCCAGCATTGTGGGATGAGCCCAGCTCCCTTGGAGCAGGGTCCTGCCCTGAGTAGGCTGTGCCCAGTAGCACGGGTGATTCATCTAGAGTTGTTTCTCCTTCAGGACCCCACACTTTCTTGGCCAGTGTGCTGCATGGCTGCAAAATGCCCAGCCCCGGACATGCAGAGAATGTGTTGATTCAGAAACATTTAAAAATTAATCAGCACATGGTGATGTAGGCTGTTTGTTCAGGGCAATGTGCCACTATGTTGTAATGTGCCAAACTCCCTCCTTCCCCTTCCCCCAGCTCCTCCCCCTCCCCAGGTCCTGCCTGTTACCCTTGTCATTCTGGCGTGAGAGTCTGTTCCCTCACTCACTCAGGGTCAACTGTTTGCAAAGCTCAAACTGCCACCCGAGCAGCTTCCCCAGGTGTGTGTGTGTGTGTGTTATTTTTCTTTCTCCCTAAACTGAAAAGTAGTGAATCCATTGGTTTCTCTACCTTCTGGAATGTGTCCTAGGAGGAGAGGTACTCAGTTTTGCATCTGCGTTCAGGAAGCCTGCATGAGTAGCTACTCCTTGAGGCAAGAACTACAGGTTGGGCTTTCTTTTTTTAAAGTTTATTTTATTTATTTATTTTTGGCTACACTGGGTCTTCGTTGCTTCACGTGGGCTCTCTCTAGTTGCAGCGAGCAGGGGCTACTCTTCGTTGCGGTGCGTGGGCTCCTCATTGAGGTGGCTTCTCTTGTTGCGGAGCATGGGCTCTAGGTGCGGGGGCTTCAGTAGTTGTGGCTCACAGGCTCTAGAGTGCAGGCTCAGTAGTTGTGGTGCACAGGCTTAGTTGCTCCGTGGCATGTAGGATCTTCCCGGACCAGGGCTTGAACCCACGTTCCCTGCGTTGGCAGGTGGATGCTTAACCACTGTGCCACCAGGGAAGCCCTGGGCTTTCTTGAGGACAACCAAAGTAGAGATTATTCCCCCTGGAGGGGCTGCCACCAAAAGTTTATCTCATTTTATCTCCTTCCAAATAGGGCTGCTCTTCCCTTCAGTCCAGAGAAACATAATTCATTCAAATATTCAGTCATTCAACAAGTGTTTATTGAGTACCTACTGTGAGCCAGAAACTGTTACAGGTGGAGGAATATAGTGATAATAAGACAGAAAAGAACCCTGCTTTCCTGGAGCTTGCATTCTAGTGGGAGAAGGTGGATAAGAAACGAGTAAACCAATAGTCAATGCCAGGATGAATATCAAATAAGATGATATAGGGACTTCCCTGGTGGTGCAGTTGTTAAGACTCTGTGCTCCCAATGCTGGGGGCCCAGAGATTCAATCCCTGGTCAGGGAACCATATCCCACATGCAAGCCGCAACCAAGAGTTCACATGCCACAATTAAGGAGCCCACAAACCACAACGAAATAAATAAATAGATATTTTTTTTTTTTTTTTTTTTTTTTTTTTTTTTTGCTGTACGCGGGCCTCTCACTGTTGTGGCCTCTCCCGTTGCGGAGCACAGGCTCCGGACGCACAGGCTCAGCGGCCATGGCTCACGGGCCCAGCCGCTCCGCGGCATATGGGATCCTCCCAGACCGGGGCACGAACCCGTATCCCCTGCATCGGCAGGCGGACTCCCAACCACTGCGCCACCAGGGAGGCCCTAGATATTATTTTTAAAAGATGGTATAAGAGCACAGGGATTGGATTGGCCAACTATGGCCCACTGCCAGTTTTGTAAATAAAATTTATAAAGTAAATAAAGAACACTCAGCAAGGAGTTACTTTATTTTTTCATTTTATTTGTATTTTTAAATATTATTTGGATAGATAATATATTCAATGTGCCTAAATTTAAAAGAAAAAATAAAAAGGATATGCAGAGAAGTCTCCCAGGTCTGTTTCCCAGCTATCCAGTTTTCCTCCATATAAGCAACAAATGTTAATTTTTTATGCATCCTTCCAGAGAAATTTATTCACATAAAAAGCAAATGCAGGGCTTCCCTAGCGGCGCAGTGGTTAAGAATCTGCCTGCCAATTCAGGGGACACGGGTTCGAGCCCTGGTCCGGGAAGATCCCACATGCCATGGAGCAACTAAGCCTGTGCGCCCCAACTACTGAGCCTGTGCTCTAGAGCCCGCGTGCCACAACTACTGAAGCCTGTGTGCCTAGAGCCCGTGCTCCGCAACAAGAGAAGCCACCGCAATGAGAAGCCAGCACCCCACAACAAAAAGCAGCCCCTGCTCAACGCAACTAAGGGAAGCCCGTGTGCAGCAACGAAGACCCAATGCAGCCAAAAATAAATAAATAAATAAATAAATAAATAAATAATTTTAAAAGAGCAAATACTTGTGTGTAGTCTATATTTTCCCCCCAAGGAAGTTATTTTAAACTGGGAGATCAGGAAAGACTTGTAATTTAGGCTAAGACTCGAATGGTATGAAGGTGTCAGCCAGGCAAAAGTCTCTGAGCAGCAGCTTCCAGGCTGTGGGCACAGATAGTACAAAAACCCTAAAGCTGCACCAGACATGGTAGGTCCTAAGATGAAAGGAGGCTCATGTGTTTGGGGCACACTGGGCAGTTATTTGAGGTAAGGAAGCCAGAAGATTCTCCTCTTAAAGGCTCTATAGTGGCCACAGATCCTGTGCTCCTTAGTCTCCATACTGGGATAAGAAGGAAGTCATCCCTGATACCCAACTCTAGTCTTCTTTGCTATCCTCTTGAGTCTTAAAGAGGGGCCACTCTTTTAATAATAGACTTCCTCTGTATGTATATGTTGTATATATTTGTTTGAGCATGGAGGAAGGTATGGAGCAGGACAAGGGTATGGAAGGGGAGAGGTGGGTAATGATTAGCATTTCTAGAGGCAGATCTTACAATCGGAATTCTCAGTCTAGGAGCTTGGTAAAGCCTTCGTAAAGATGGTAATTACCAACCTGAATTGAGTAGATGGGTCCTTTCCTGGTAGCAAAGTCAGAGAGTAATAACTAACTCTCCACCCAGGGCTTTGCTTTGTAAAATGTAGGGAATTTTCAATTTACGCAATAGCTTTGTGGCCAGAAATGTTCAATCTCAAGTTTTCTAGGGTACCTGCTATGTGTTCTGTATCTTGGAGAAGGCAAGTGAATTAGAGCACCTAGTCCCTACCCTGAAGGAGTTTATAATCCAGCAGGGGAAAGACAACTTGAACTTGAGAAATAGTGGTGGGTTAAACTAGAGGGTATAAGCTAATTCAGAGAAGCTAGGAACCAACGTGAGCAACAGCTGTCAAAGAAGCTCTCATGAGAAGGTGAATTATAAGCTGAGTCTTAAAGAACAGGGAGGATCTGAATAAAAATAATGATTTTTTGATTAAAGGGAGATAATGTGAATGAAGAGGACAGCAATTGGTACCGTAACCAACCAATAACTGGCAGCAGCAACTGCTTCTTATTATTCTTATTATTGCTACTTACAGTTTACAAAACACTTTCTCATAAACGATTTCATTTGATATTACATTAACACTGTGATTGGATAGGGCCACTGTTACTGTTTCTGTTTTACATGTGAAGAAACTGAGGCTCAGGATGATTATGTACATTGTCTAAGTCACAAAGCAGAAACTGAAACCCAGGTGCTTTGAATCTACATAGCGTAGGCTTCCCTCTTTGTGGAGAGAACACCAGGCAATTCAAGCAAGCAGAACAGCAGGAACCAGAGAAAGAGGCAGGGAGCCTTAGTAAACCGAATTACGAATTACATGTCAGTTGCACCAGGAGCTCACTGGCTTTATCTCTCTCTCTCTTCAGAAGAGCCTACACATTCTGCCTTCTCCCCTAGATAGGCTCCATATTCCCAGATCCAAGTCCTAGCTCAGGAAAAGGAGAAACTTATTGGTGGACAACCTCAACAGAGTAGGAAAATTGTGAGCAAGAGAAAATCACCATTTGTACAATCTCATTAGCATTGCAGACATACACACACATACATCAAACCTGCAGGTTGTCAGTGTTAAGTTACTAAGCCTGAGGCCTGAAGTAAATCAGGCCATGTCTCAGAAAAACAGGTTATGTTACTCATATTAAGTATCTGTGTGGATTAAAAGGAAATCTACTGTTTTGCAAGTCCTTTCTTTTCTCAGGATCCTGCTGAGTGGCTGGAAAGGCTATCTTCCACACCCTTCACTCAGACCTACCTGAGTATATTAGCCCTGTCCTGTAACCCCACAGAGGGGTCTGGCTGAGATGAGCCACCTACCTGTTGTCCATCAGAGCCAGGCTTATGAGGCCCTGGGGCAAGGGGCTTCAGTGACTGCCTTTGTAATGAGGCTGCCTTCCAGGGTTGCCCCTGGCAACCAAGCTGCTCCAGTGGAGTGCATCTCTTAGAAGAGACTTGGGAGCTAGGGGAGGTCACTGAACCATAGGATGCAGGCAGCATGTAAGTTAGTGTCCTTCTTTCCTCCTCCCAGCCCCAGCCCCCACTCCTGTGATGAGTACAAGTGCTTTCCCCTCACCTGTCTTCCCCAGGTCAACAGGATCAGCCTAGATTCTCCGAGAGGACAAGAAGGTTAGGGAGAACCTCTCTGGTTTGCCCTGCAGCTGAGATCTGGGTACCTAACACATCCTTGGCCAGTTTCCCCATACCACATTGCCTCAAATGACAAATACTTTTTCACCCTTTAAGCATCAACATTGTTTTCTCCAGGAAGCCCTGACTTGCTTCCTGTGCCTCAGGCAGGGATAGGTGCCCTTGCCCATGAAACCCTGAGCATCACTCCATCATATTACACACTACCCTGAATGTTTTTATCTGTTTTATTACCTCCTTGAGGTTAAGGACTGTGTCTTCTCTAGCACAGGACCTGGCAAGCAGAAGGCACAAAATAAACTCTTGTTAAATGGATAAGTGAGTGAATGAGAACACAAGATTCTCACAGGAGAAAACAGGGAAGTGGGAGGCAGCTGTTTAAGCACTGGCTGGAGGAAGTAGCATGCATACAGCACAGAGGGCCATGGAATGATTCAGCTTTATCTAGAGAGTAAGGTATGAGGAGGGAGCAGGGAAGGTAGGCCAGGGCCATCCAGGACAGTCTTGAAAGCTGAATTAATACATTTGGGACAGGAGAGTGGCAAGCTCGCAGCAGCATTTTAGGAAGACAGATCTGGCCAGGTGTGCAGGATGGACTGGAGGGGAGAGCCAGCTGGCAGGGAGACGAGTCAGGAGGCTGTTTTGACAGTCCAGGCTTGACATGTAAAGGGTCTAGATGAGAGTAGTGACAAGGGGAAATGAAAGCAAGAAATAAACCACCCAACTCTGTTGGATGGTTTCTTCATGCAGCCTAGGAAATGTCAGCCTCTGCCTGACCCTGGTTAATTAGCATCCTGTGGTTGTCATCTGAGCTGACTGGCCACCCGAGCACTCTGCTCTCTGGAGAAACCGTAGCTGCCATCCTCCGTGAAGCTGTTACTTCGAGGGGGCTAAGTGCTGGTGGGGAGTGGAAGGTAAGTCTAGGAGAGTATCTCCCAAACTAGTAGTCCTGGAACAGTGGTCCACTGTATATTAGTAGTCATCTTGCAAAGAAAAACAAATGAGTTATCTGCTCAGATAACCGTGGGAAACTCCAGACTCAACAAAGGGCAAAGCCATTTCTTTACCCTAATATCTCAAGGGGGCCATATTACACACACACATACCCCCAGTGTTTATCAAACTTAAATGGCATTGGAGCCTTTTTCATGCCATACCCATTCGCAGCTCCTAAAGGAACACTCACAAAACAGCTGAAAGACTCCGGAATCAAACTTGTTTGCCATGCCTCCTTTAGGATGTGTCTGGACTACGTATGTAGAGCACACTGCCTGTATGCCCACTGCCCTTGCGTAGAGAGATGTAACTTCACCCACAGCCCTACCTCATAAGCAGTATAGAAGCTGCTTACAAGCTCTGGCCCTGAAGCCAGTCTGCCTGGGTTCAGATCCTAGCTCCACCACTTAACAGTTATCTAGCCTCTCAGTTTCCTTATCTACACAATGAGGAAAATATTAGAACCGACTTCAGTGGGGTTGTTTGGAGGATTGTATTAGTGAGATAAGCCCTGAAAAGCACTTTACACTGTGCCTAGTACATAGTAATCCCTCAATAAATATGAGTTACTCTTTTTCTTATGCAGCCAACTATTCTATGATGAGAGCTCAAGCCCTCCAACCATAGCTCTGAACTGAGGCAACCTGGCGAGGCCTGGTATGAAAAGGCAAGGGGTCAGGTTCTCTTTGGGGAATTAGGAATGGGACACAGGGCTAAATGATTAATGCTAGAGTGAAAGCTGAAAAGATCAAGGACAGAGGGGTCAGGGGGAGGCATTAAGAATCACAGCAAAAGCAGTTTTGTACAGAGTCTGCCCCTCACTCTCCGTGCCAAAATTCCCATTTTCTGTTGTCCCCATTTGCCTTTCCTTTATCAGAGAGCTGTCAGGCCCTCAGGTATTTGAAGCCAGTGGTTTCCTGGCTGCAGTACCACTGCTAAAATCTGTTTTTACTTTCAGAACACCTCCAAAATATGTGGGAGGCTTTCCTTACACCAACACCAATTCTACAACTCTCTGGACACCGGCAGCGTGTCCTACAATTCAATTCAATGCTGACACTAACTACTAGAAATTAGCATCAGGTCTCACAGGTTAAGGGCTCAGTCCCACAAGGCTGCTTCCCACTTCGGATGCCAGTTGCAAGCCTTTGGCCTCCTCTCCTTCCGACCAACTAGCTATAAATTGGGGGTTCCCATGACTCTTCTCAGGTGCACTAATTTGCTAGAACAGCTCATAGAACTAAGGAAAGCACCTTACTTGCAGTTACTGGTTTATTATAAAGGACATTATAAAGGATACATATAAACAGCCATATAAAGAGGTATGTAGGATGAGGGCCGGAAGGGTCCCAAATGCAGGAGATTCTGTCCCCATGGACTTGGGGGGCACCACCCTCCTGGCACGTGAATGCATTCACAAAACTGAAAGCTCTTGGAACTTTGTCATTTAGGGGCTTTTATGAAGGTTTTATCACATAGGCATGATAGATTATTTACTCAATCTCCAGCCCCTCTTCTCTCCTCAGTGGGTAGGGGGAGTGGGATGAAAGTTCCAGGCTTCTAATCAAGATTAGTCTTTCTGGTGACCAGCCCCTATCTTGAAGCTATCCAGGGTCCCACCAAGAGTCACTTCATTAGGACAAAAAAGGATCCTATTACCCTGGAAATTCCAAGGGATTTAGGAGCTCTGTGTCAGAAACAAAAGATGCTGCTATCATCACCATTACTCAGGAAATTACAAGGGTTTGGGGAGCTCTTTGTCAGAAACTGGAGACAATGACCAAATATGTATTTCTTATTATGCCACAGGGATCAACTCAATAAGTATTTATAGACTCTTACTGTATGAGTAAGAAGCTCATGTCAAATCCTCTATGACTACAGGGAACACCACTTCACCACATCTTTTACCCTCCTTTTATATCTCCTTGCCCTCAACACACACACACCTTTCCAGACACTTATCTTGAACCCAATAGCTTTCACACATTCCAAGGAGAGGCCTTTGGATTTGGAAAACAGAATGATGGAATGGGGAAATAATTCCTTTCCACCAATACAGCATTTTACAAAGTGCTTTTAAAAAAATAAATAAATAAATAAATAAATAAATAAATTTATTTATTTTTGGCTGCATTGGGTCTTCGTTGCTGTGTGTGGGATTTCTCTAGTTGTGGCGAGCGGGGGCTACTTTTCGTTGCGGTGCACGGGCTTCTCATTGCAGTGGCTTCTCTTGTTGAGGGGCACGGGCTCTAGGCACACGGGCCTCAGTAGATGTGGCACGCAGGCTCAGTAGTTGGGGCGCACGGGCTTAGTTGCTCCGCAGCATGTGGGATCTTCCCAGACCAGGGCTTGAACCCGTGTCCTCTGCAGTAGCAGGCGGATTCTTAACAGTATTTTTTTTTTTTAATTTATTTTGCGGTACGCAGGCCTCTCACTGTTGTGGCCTCTCCCGTTGCAGAGCACAGGCTCCGGACGCGCAGGCTCAGCAGCCATGGCTCATGGGCCCAGCCGCTCCACGGCATGTGGGATCTTCCCAGACCGGGGCACGAACCCGTGTCCCCTGCATCAGCAGGCGGACTCTCAACCACTGCACCACCAGGGAAGCCCAGCAGGCGGATTCTTAACCACTGCGCCACCAAGGAAGCCCACAAAGTGCTTTTTGTATATTATCCTATTTTGATAATAGCTCTCTGAGGAAGGTATTACTATCCCCATTTTACAGATGAAAAACTAAAGTCTGAAGAACTCAAGTAATAGCTCAAGGTCATATAGCTACATAGGGTAGAATCAGGACCAGAACCTGGCAATTTTGACCTCTAAGCCAGGGACCTATTCACTATACCCTCCAATCTGGCCTCCACCTCGACCCAGGACTTAGGGGTCAGGCCCATACACTCGGGAATCACAGTCTTGATCTGACTGAGAACTTGTCTCTGAGTTCTGTGGATTTGTGGGTAGGCAGCACCCCAAATACCTAGCTTGCCTCTGGAAGTGACTTTTGAGAGGAAGTGAGCTGGCAAGGGCATTCAGGGATGCCAGGAGCAAAGTCTTGGATCAGAGCTGCTCTTCCCACTCTTGTCATACACTCTCCTCTGGGGAGATCCCCAGCAGCTGTGATACAGTTGGCTTCAATATTCTGCCCTGATGTGGTCTGACAGCAGCTAAAAGGCTAGAGTGGGAAGATACTAAGACTGAAAATCCCTCAGTGGAAACGTGGTTTCTTGTTACTATCCTTCATGGTCCCATGGTATGCTGGGGACTCAGAAAGTCTCCGGCACCATGATTATCTCATAGGTTTTGAGTCTCATTCATTAGCCATGATATGAGGCATCTTATCCTTCTCTAGCCTCCAGAGACGGCCTGAACTTAAGCATGCTCAGGCAGATGATGTGTATCTGTTGCCTTGGTTTTCCTCTTTAGACCTGTACCTCCTCTCCTCCTGCAGTGAGAACCAGTTTCTTCTCACTCATGAACCAGCTTCTGAATCCTGGGACTCATTTCACCTCTTCTTTCCCCTCTTCTCATCAGAGAATCAGGGGGCACCCCCAAATCCCCCATGTTTTATCTTCCGAATTCTAGGACCTACAATTTCTTCATTACAAGGGGGAAAGGATGTATTCCTTCTCATTCCCATTATCCTGTGGGGATGAGAAGGCAGGTTGTTTCAGCCCTCATTCTACCCTATCCAAATTGCTACCCTTCCCAGCTCCACCTCAGCTGTCAAAGCCTGAGACAGCACACAGACCAAGGGAACCACACAAAGATCCCCCCTGGGGACATGGAGGAAAGCTCCAAGTTTTTTAGTTTCTCCCAACACACACACACACACACACACACACACACACACACTCACACTCACACTCACCTCTCTCTCTCTCTCTCTCTCTCTCTCATTTCCCCCCAACCTTTCCCTTCCTCCCTATCTCTCTCTCCCTCCCCCACTCTCCATTTTTCTCCCTCACTCTCATTCCTTCTATCCAAGAAGATGTTAATGGAGTTGTCCATTAAATGCAGCAGCTGCCAGAGTGCTAGGCTGACTGGGCAGAGGGCCTGAACCCATTTATTCCAAACTACAGCCCCCATCACATATCTCAGGTTTTTATCTTTTCATTTCCACATTGTGCCTCAGCCAGGTCTCTGAGTGCCAACTCCCTGTCTGAGAGCCCACATGCTTCCCTAGAGCACACACTGATGCCTGCCTGTCCACCAGCCACAGAGGTAGTGCATGGAGACATGGGAGGGAGGATAGAAGAAAGGATAAATCAGCACACATCTCCCAAAGCCCAACCATGTCCAAGGAAATGTTGCTTAGAAAGCCTCAATTGTGGGGGACTTCCCTGGTGGTCCAGTGTTAAGATTTTGCCTTCCAATGCAGGGGGTGCAGGTTCGATCCCTGATGGGGGAGCTAAGATAACACATGCCTCATGGCAAAAAAAACAAAACATAAAACAGAAGTAATACTGTAACAAATTCAATAAAGACTTTAAAAATGGTCCACATAAGGGGACTTCCCTGGTGGCACAGTGGTTAAGAGTCCGCCTGCCAATGCAGGGAACACGGGTTCAATCCCTGGTCTGGGAAGATCCCACAGGCCACAGATCAACTAAGCCCACGCACCACAACTATTGAGCCTGCGCTCCAGAGCCCGCGTGCCACAACTACTGAGCCTGCATGCCACAACTACTGAAGCCCGTGTGCCTAGAGCCTGTGCTCCACAACAAGAGAAGCCACCGCAATGAGAAGCCCGCACACCGCAACAAAGAGTAGCCCCCACGCTCTGCAACTAGAGAAAGCCCACGAGCAGCAATGAAGACCCAACACAGCCAAAAATAAATAAATAAATTTATTTAAAAAAAAATAGTCCAGGGCCTCCCTGGTGGCGCAGTGGTTGAGAGTCCGCCTGCCGATGCAGGGGATACGGGTTCGTGCCCCGGTCTGGGAGGATCCCATATGCCGCGGAGCGGCTGGGCCCGTGAGCCATGGCCGCTGGGCCTGCGCGTCCGGAGCCTGTGCTCCGCAACGGGAGGGGCCACAACAGTGAGAGGCCCGCATACCGCAAAAAAAAAAAAAAAAAAAAAACAAAAAACAAAAAAAAAAAATAGTCCACATAAAAAAACCTTTTAAAAAAAAAGCCTCAACTGTGGAATCTTTCTCTGGCATTTATCTATAATTGTGACAATTTATTACAGTGTCACAAAGTCTAAAAGCCACTCTCAAGAAGACCATAGCCTGTTTCTGAAGAAACAGGAGACCAGTATCCACCTGTCACTGTTATCTGTTACCTACCCTGACCTCCACCATGAGTTACTAGAAAGTCATATACTTTACCAGCTATTTAGAATAAAGACAACAAAACAATAACTTTTTTTTTTTTTGGCCAAGCCATGCAACTTATGGGATCTTAGTTCCCTGACCAGGGATTGAACCCGTGCCTCCTGCAGTGGAAGCATGGAGTCCTAACCACTGGACTGCCAGGGAATTCCCAAAACAATAACTTTATAGTATGGGAAAATCCTAGAGTATCAGCTGTGTACAGTCTGGTAAATTGTGGGAACACGGCTTGATCAAAGAATGGAACTCTGGCTTAGCGTGGGACTCTGCCTTCAGTTCTTGGTTCTTCCTGCTTCTCCCAACTTTATCTTCTAGACAGACTCTTTTTTGTTGCTTTAATTAATTAATTTATTAATTAATTTATTTATTTATGGCTGTGTTGGGTCTTTGTTGCTGTGCGTGGGCTTTCTCTAGTGTGGTGAGCAGTGGCTACTCTTTGTTGTGGTGAGCAGGCTTCTCATTGTGGTGGCTTCTCTTGTTGTGGAGCATGGGCTCCAGGCGTGCAGGCTTCAGTTGTTGCAGCATGTGGGCTCAGTAGTTGTGGCTCATGGGCTCTAGAGTGCAGGCTCAGTAGTTGTGGTGCACGGGCTTAGTTGCTCTGCGGCATATGGGATCTTCCCGGACCAAGGCTCGAACCCATGTCCCCTGCATTGGCAGGTGGATTCTTAACCATTGCACCACCAGCGAAGTCCCCCAGCTTTATCTTTGACCTGTGATTCTCAGAGAAGCCATTCCACAAATATTAACTGAGTGCTACTATCTACCAGCCTGCTCCTCCTGGTATAGCCCTTGAGTTCATGGCAAGACTGACTCTTCCTTGTGGTTCTCCGACACCCCTATCCAGCTGGTTCCTTGGACACTATGACCAGAAGCTCCTCAAACCAGCTGGACTGATTTGATCCTTTGTTGAGCTGAGTTTGCTTTCTTCACACTTGAGTCTAGAAAGCACTATTCACAACTGACTACTTCACCCATAATTTGTCTTTCATAAGCAATTTCATTTGAACGAGCTAGATGTACTCCATAGTCAAAGAGAAGAATAGACAATACGTGCTGTAAAGGACACATGTTCCTCCCCAAGCATCAGTTCCTTAAGGAAGTCTCTCCCATCCCCTAGTTTTTCTAAGACTGGAGGGGTAAGATCCTCCCCCCAACCTCAGGGGTAAGAACAGGATCCAGGACTAGCCCATCAGATTATTCCACAACTCTGCACACAGCAACTAGTTCAGAGAAGATCATATGACTTAAGACCACACCAATTACAGTCTTCTCTGCACTTTTGTAGGAGTTATGGGAAAGGTATATGTTCTTTCCCTCTGGAATGTCGAGTTCTAAGGGTAGCACTGGTTTGGAGCTGCTGGTGGCCCTCTGGCTGCCGTGTGTGGAGAGCCTATCTAAGAATGAAGCAATATAGCAGCAAACAAAACCAAGTGATGGAAATAATCTACACCTCATGCAGCATTTGAACTCATGGATTTAGTCTTCCTGAAGCAAGTCTACTCTTCGTTGGAGATGTTTGAGAAGAAAGCAGATACCTGCCTTTCAGTTGTCTGATATACGGTCTTATTGCTACCTCTATTTTATTCCCTCCTACAAAATATGTTGGGAGAAAAGTTATGGAAATGAGTAGGAGTTGTCCAAAATTCACCCTTTCATCTCTAGATCTAAACACAAGATCTCTTGAGAAGAAGAATCAGGAGCCACTCTCATTCTCCTGTGAGGCAACTAAGTACTTGTTAAAGAGGTTAGGAATATTTGAGGCATGTCCCTAAATCTTTGAGAGCATCTGGACAAGCATTTACTGTGCTCTCTCACACATATTTCCTAGGGCCACTATCAAAATAGATGGGTCGGTCAAGGTGGGTCAGTGGGATGCCATGACCCAGTGGCATGTCAGGAGAGAGTTCTCTGCCCCTTCACCTACTTCATCCCTTCCTATCCCCACTGTTAGAGATAAGGAAGTTAAGCTCTAAGAGGTAACCAGAAGCAGGAAGAAATTGTCTGGTGGAGGCTTTCTTGGGATAATGTAAGAATCCACCCTCATTCTCCTAAGATGGAGCTAGTCCCAAATTTCAGAGGCTCTGATGATGAAGCCTGTACTCAGAGAGGAAAGCAGGAGGTAGAAAAGGAAGAGGGAGGGAAAACAAAGGGAACTGTTACAAAAAAAGAATGAAAAAGAATCTCCCAAGAACAAAAAAGCATCATGAAAAAGCCAATAGACTGAGCAAAACATAGCAGAGAGGGGACAGTTCCCGAGTATCTAAATCACCCCATCAAAGCAGAGAGTTCCCTGGGCAGGTGCTGGGCTTCTCCTTTCAGAGAACTCTGGACCCTGCTCAGGGAAGTGTAGAGCCTGGCTGGCTCTTAATCAATGCACAGACCTGCCCAGTTGACTCTGCTGTCTAGTCATGGCTCAGGGGTTCTTGAAGTCAAGATGCTTCCATAATTGGTTAAGCCCATGTGGAACCTCAGTCTGTGGCTCTGTGCTAACAAGGCTATTTAAACCCTTGCTGGCAAGAAAAGCACAGCTGTCCACCAGATGCCTGCTGAAGAAGCCATCTATTGCTAGAAGAACACATCCTCATCTTCTTTCTCTGTGGACCTTCATTCCTCTACACTTTTTGGACACAGAAATAAGGGCTGTTTTTCCCAATATTCATTATTATTGGGCATTAATCACAATCACTATACTCACAAAACACTATAGAGTCATTTAGGTTGCTCAGTACTCTACCACTTGGGAGAAGTGCTGCCTTAAGTTGGGTTCCCCAGAAGCATAGCCTGAGACAGGATTCAGGTCATGTGATTTGTTGAGGTCTGCCCTCAGGAGAAAGAGAAGGAAGCAGGAAATGGTAAGAAAGGTAGATGCGGTCACAGCTTTGTATTTGGCCTCAGCCTGATCCCACGGGACAATTCAGGAGCATGAATAGCACCAAAAAATTGATCCTTCTTTGGGCTAAAGAAATGATCGTTCCTCAAGGCCTTTGTACCTCCTTGTCTGAAAGCTATAGGGGCTACAGAAGGTGTCTCCCATCCACCAAGAGCAATTTTCTGGAGAAGGGGGCATCTGTGAGCCACTGGAACTCAATACAGCAGCTAGGGAAATGGATACACTGACATGGTAAGGGAATTTTGGCAGGGTACCAACAGCATCTATTAGAGCTACTATATTAGTCAGCTCTGGCTGCCTTAAGAAAATACCATAGAGTAAGTGGCTTAAATTTATTTCCCAAAGTCTGGAGGCTGGAAGTCTGAGGCCAGGGCACCAGTGTGGTTGAGTTCTTACATGGGCTTTCTTCCTGCCTTACAGATGGCCGCTTTCTTGCTGTGTGCCCACATGGGGTGGGGGAATGGGAGAGTGGGGTAGGGTAGGTAGCAAGTCCTCTGATGTCTCCTCTTATAAGAATATTAATTCCATCATGAGAGTCCCACCCTTATAACTTCATCTAAACCTAAGTACCTCCTGAAGACCCTTCTCCAAATACCATCACATTGGGGGCTAGGGCTTTAACATATGCATTTTAGGGGGACAAAATTCAATCCATAGCAGCTATCATTTCATAAACAGTTTCCCTGTTTACGAGACAACTGTTAGCCAGATTTGTTCAATGAGAGCCATTTCCCTTGCACCTAAATTCTTCTGAAATCCCATTTGTTGTCTGATACAGAAAAGACCAGTTAGACCCCAACTAGCTGAGCTGGGCCTGGGATCTCCCAACAGTTTCTCTTTTCTCCATCTCAGCAGGCACTGCTTCTTGCTCTGGGAAAGTCAGGCTGTGATTATTTGCAAGCCTCAGCCCTTGGTAAGTATTCTGTAGGTGACAGCAGAGGTGTCTGTGTGCAATCCTATCCAGCTCAAGCTTTGAAGCTCCAAAGCAGAGCCATTAACATTCTCTTCAGCCTCAGACAGTTCTCTTAAGCCCTTGTTAGTCTCATTTTCTTCCCTCTCAACTTTTTCATCAAGAGCAGCAGCTTCCTTTTTCCTAGAGCTATTTCTTCTCTTCAAAGAGCTCTGGGCTCCAGGGAGGCCTGTGGCCAAGAGACTTGCCAGACACCTCTCGATTTTCAATGAAGAGCACACTGTGCCACCTGCTCTGTAGCTAATAATGCAAGCACCTTCAACTCCCCTCAGTTCAGGATTGAGCAAAGGACCAGTCAGGAGGACACCTTCCCTCTGGCTTCCTGGGATGTCTGCAGTGGTTAGGTCGTGGGTTATGGAGGCTATCCTGAGTCCCCCAGTCCACCCCTACTTCTGGATTTGGGTTATTTAGATAGGGGAAGTCAGGGAGGAGAGACACAGGCCCTGCCCTCAGAAAGCAGAAATCTATCCACTGCCCGCCCATCTTCCATTCTGAAGCCTCTTTCCATTCACAGGGGAGGAGGTAGGAGGACTCTCCCTTTCACAGACGGGGTCCTGTAGGCCTGAAAGGGGCAGAAGAAAGTTCTCAATGAGAGTGCCATTAATGCCTCCATAATTTATTAAGAGCTGTCAAATATTTAGCTGTGTGGTAGATTCTTAGAAAATAGGAAGAAGCAATCTCAGGGAAGCTTAAATTCTACTACTGGCCCCAAAGTAAATTTCTTAGGCAATCTACAGATTTTAGTAAGAGGGACTCCAGTGCCTGCAATTCAGACAGAGAAGAAGGAATTAGGCAGATGGTAATTCAGCTTCATTGTCCAAACCTTCCTCTTAAGCCTGCCCTTTTCCATCAAGAGCCACTGGTTGTATTCCTGTGTCCTCACCAAGATTTTTGAGGGGTGAGGGGATTGTGTCATATTCTCCCACTGCCCAGGACTTGATTCTGTCAACTCTGTAGCTTTCCTTCTCTTATGCCCTACAGCTATCTCAGGCATACAAGCACTCACTCCTTACAATTGCTTCTGCAGTGATTCCAGAGAGGCATATGAAAACAACTTTCCCAGGATCACATTTTACCAAACTCCTCTGCAGACTGAACAACAGCTATGACAATGGGATACAATCATTTGTATTCATTTCCCTGTCCCTTCTGCCCGCAGAGCTGGGCCTAGCATCACCCAGCACACCTGCCCAGGTGGGCCCAGAGGTACACAGAGAAGGACTGCTACTCCATCTGCTGGTTTGACAGCAGCCCTGGGTTGCAGCCTTTCAACTCCTTGTAAGGCAGGCTCTGGTGCTGAACCAGGAGACCAAAATATCTTTTTGCCATGATAGAGAAAAGATATTCAGACATTTTGTCAAAAGTGATGACATTTACCCCTCCCACCTTAAACCTACAGACACAGACAGAGATAGAGCTGGAAAACACAGAGCCAAGGATTATTGATCGAACAGGACCTGTCTCTGCTCTGGGCAACCATTGTTTTGGGGCTATAATAGGGACCTGAATATAACAAGAAGACAGCTCCAAACCAAAGTGGAGGTAGGAGGGGTTAAGATGGGGTTTAGAAAAACACTGATGATATTGGGCCTTTTCTTTTCTTCTTTCCATCAAGCCCTTCATCTCTACTTGCCTTTTTTGTAAAAAATTCTTCCTTTGCAGATTATTTCCCCAGGGCCTGTCCATCCAGAGTCATCTTTATGCTCACAATTTCTTATTTCCTACCCTTAGCAAGGCAAGGAAAGGATGGGGGTCCATTTTATAGATGAGGATAATTAAGTTTCCTCAACAGAAGAGAGGAGAAAATGATATTATCTGCCCTTACACAGAAATGAATTACTTAGTTCCTGAAATCCCTGTTCAGCGACAGTAAGTACACAGTGCTATTTGGAAGTTTCAGCAGAGGCTCCACTATGTCATATCCATGTGATGCAAAAGTGAGGTGTCAGCAAAGATGCAAGTTTTCATAGAAAACTGTTGAAAAACAGTGATGAAATGTTAAAATCTTCACCCATATTAAGAAGTTGTTGGATATTAAGAGAAATTTTTTGGAAAAAAATTTATTTGATGAGAAGCGTTGGTATGCTGTGGGTTCCCCCTCCAAAGAAAGAATGGTGCCTGCATTTCACCACAAGCCTACTGAGAAGAGCTTCAAGGGGAACCCTCAGAGAGCTTGATATGTGTCTCGTGCAGTTAAAGGGGCAGAATGGACTAATTTCTGATTCCAGCCCAAGACATGTAGGGGCCATTGTATGGGCTAGCAGCTGCTTAACAATGTTGGGACCGCCCATAGTCTCAGAGCTTGTGTGAGCAAAAAAATGGTTTCTCACAGAGAAACTGGAAATGGACTGTTGATTTATTAGGGGCTATAGAGGAAGAAAGCAACTGACAGAGGAAAGTGTACTTGCCCAGGTCAAGTGTGTGTGTGTGTGCGTATATGGAGGGGAGTACAGATCTCTGAAGAACCCACAAAAGTGCCCCAGGAGAAAGCTAAATTGAAACGTTGGCCATTCCTGGAGAACACAAAGCCAGCTTCAACAACATGAGACAAGTACAATATTTCCTGCTCTCTCCTACTTCCTTGCTCTAATCCTGGAAGGGTCAGAAACTTCAGAAAAGAAAGAAAGACCACACCCCTCTTTTCACTCGTAGCAAACCCAAGATGAAGGAGGACAAATAGCTTAAAGCTGAAAGACTTTGGAAACAGTGACAATACCTGGGCTCAACATATTAAGTACCTAACTAAGATCATGGTTTATTACATAAAGCGACTGGAGGGCTTCCTAATGCCTGCAAGAAAAGCATTTGTCCAGGAATGGAGTTAGAACCATCACTACTGAGCAAGTTTAAAGGAACAGTGGGAGCCAAAAACAAAGTTCTTTTTTTTATGATTACACCCCATGAGTCCTGCTTATCACTGTTCTAGTTACAACTGTAAAAGTTAATCCTCAACCTTTATTTTAAAAAGTAATAAAAATACCACCAAAGGGGTCATAACAAGAGGAGCTGTTGTCAGAGCTAATGGTTCTCCTTGGCTTAATAGCACTCTAATGTCCTTGTGGAAAATGAGGCCTATGGATTTAAGCTCTGCCACTTCTCCCTGTTTTTCTTAATTTCCCAAGGTATCCTCTATTCTTTCCTCCTGTTACCCTGCAGTATTACTAGTTTTGAGCGAAGCTACTTTTAACAGTGTCCTAAAACCTCCTGTGCTGTTACATTCCTGCCCCATATCCTGCCCCTTGCACCTTGGGCATTCCCAGGGGTAACACGGGGAGTCATAAGTCACCATGACAGTTTCAGGGTCCCTTCCATGGTAACACTTACTGCCACATACACCCACGTACAAAGCACTATACAAAGAAAATTATATACATGGATTCTCTGCCCTCCAGGAAAGTACAACTTAAGACAGCTAACATTAAAAGCATAAATGCATAAATAGCAGAAAAGCAGCAGTAAACAAATACATCAATGAACATCAGGGGAAATGCATGACTGAAGTGGGAAGCAGAGTTGGCCAGTTGATGAACGTTTACTGAATGGCTACTAGGTGTCAGGCATTGGGCTAGGTTTTGGCAATAAAACTGTGAACAGAACAGACACAGTCCCTGTGCACATGGAGCTTTCAAAATACTGGAGAAGATAAACACCAAACAAATTTTTACTAAAAGGTGGTTTAATGAATATAAGTGCACAAAACGCTGTTGAAGATAATATGCAGGACCGGTCTGGGCATTAGGAATCTAATCTAGTTTGGGGGTTAAAGAAGCTTGCCTACACAAGTGACATTAAAATATGGGGGGACCCAGGACTTCCCTGGTGGTGCAGTGGTTAAGAATCCACCTGCCAATTCAGGGGACACGTGTTCGAGCCTTGGTCCAGGAAGACCCCACATGCCACCGAACAACTAAGCCCACAAGCCACAACTACTAAGCTCATGTGCCACAACTACTGAAGCCCGCGTGCCTAGAGCCCGTGCTCCGCAACAAGAGAAGCCACCACAATGAGAAGCCCACACACTGCAACAAAGTATAGCCCCTGCTTGCCACAACTGGAGAAAGCCCGTGCGCAGCAACAAAGACCCAACTCAGCCAAAAATAAATAAATTAAAAAAAAAAGAAATGGGGAGACCTGAAGGCTACGTAGGGTTAGACAAATGGCTGGTGGTGAGAAGAGGGACCTAGGGAGCAGAAAGGACATGTGGGAAGGCAGAAGCAACACAATGAAGGAACTGAGAGAAGGCCTGAGTGGCTAGAATGAATCAATCAAGTGGAAAAGGGGCTAAGGTGAGGAGGTTGAAGGGATCAGCAGAAAGCTGGAGATTTTAAGTGTTGATTAAAAGCAATGCAAGTGAAAATTATAGGATCAAAGATTTGAAGTACTGGAAGGAATTTTAAGGTTATCCAGTCAAACCACTGGGATGATGCTGGAATCCCCTCTGCCTGTTCCCTATCACTAGATCAACATGCACGAAGGCCAGAAAGGACTTGGCATGGGCGGGGTGGTTGTCCACAGGAAGCTGGTATAAGCAGCAAGTGAAGTACTCTTGAAGCCCCAAGGGCTGAGGCAGGAAACTCTCCATTTCCCCAGAGTTTGAGCTGGAGCTGCCTCTCTGGTCAACCTGCCTATTTGTGTGAAGACACCCTCACAGGATTGGCCAAGGAGAAGTGAATGGCAATCATTTGTGTTTATTAACCATAGCTTGGTGAGAGAAGAATTATTTTGAGCAGGTGTCAGGGAGGTTGGTTTGTTCAAGAGTGATTGGCTAGTTTGCATTCATGACAGAGAAACCTATTGTGAAGGTCAGCCTGTGGAAAAGCCAAAGGATGGCAAAGCCAGAGTGCCCACCACCCAGGGGAGCTCTGGACCACTTACTCTAATAGTGGAATTTGTTTGTCATTGTTAGGGCAAATGCTTCTTCTGGTGCTGGAGGCAAGCAAGGAGGCTGTTCCTTGATGGTAGACACCAATGAAACACTTATTATTTTTATGGCGGTTATGAAACCTGGCCCCTTTTCCCCTTCATTTTCCTGCTTCTCACTATATGGCAGGGCTGGGTGTGCTTAGGTAGGATCCTGTGTCCATGTCATGATATTCATTAATCAGCATTTAGTGAGTACCCCATACTATGAAGAGCCCAGTGGTGGCTCAGGATACAAGAAAGTAGAGGTCTCGGTACTTGAGAGGCTCACAAATCTAGATGAGAAAGGCAGAAACAGGCACCAGATGATAAACCATAGCCTCAGGTACCAAATGGATGTACGGAAGAGAACTAGGTTTATGGAGGACTAGATCACTGTGGAATGCGCTAACCACCAAGCTTTCTGAAGGAACTGGCACTTGTTCTGAGTGTCACATCAGTCGGGTGTGGTGAGAAGGTAGGACGGTGTGGGGTTAGAGGAACAGGGTTAGGCCAGGGGCCTCTGACAAAGGAGCAATGGGAAGTCGCATTTCAAAGGTGAAGAAAATCATGAAAAGCCCTAATGGTAGACTAAAGAGCTTGGAGCTTTTTTTTTTCTTTGTGGCATGCGGGTCTCTCACTGTTGTGGCCTCTCCCGTTGCGGAGCACAGGCTCTGGACACGCAGGCTCAGTGGCCATGGCTCACCGGCCCAGCCGCTCCGCGCCACGTGGTATCTTCCCGGACTGGGGCACGAAACTGTGTCCCCTGCATCGGCAGGCAGACTCTCAACCACTGCACCACCAGGGAAGCCCTGGAGCTTTGATTTTATTCTAGAGACAATGAGAAGCCCCTGAGGGTTTCTGGGCAAGAGCTTTAGAACAACTATTCTGATTGGAACGTACAAAATAATTTGAATGGAAAAGAGAGGGGAAAAATTGGAAAGGAAGTCAGTTAGGAGATCAGCATATGACACGATTTAAAATTTTTCTTTTCTTTTTTTGCTGAAAGAACTGGATGACAGATATTTCCCTTAACCTCCCATGGAAATTTAAGATAAAGGAAATAAAAGTTTTGGTTGTAGTGATAGGTGTTTGGGATTTAAAAGACCATTAAGATTACTATAAAAGAGCAAGATAAACCAGCCTCAGAGCAGCATAATGCAGGGAAGTGCTCCAGGCAGACTAGAAAGAGATTCCCCTGGGTTGTAGATGAAGATGGGTTTGTAGGACCTACAACAGGGGGACCCAGGCCTTGCTCCTTGGCAGCACCTGAGGAGGGAACACAACCCTAGAGAAGACTGGCCCCATGATACAACTAGGAGACAGGACTCTAGGCTGCAGGATTCACAGCCTCACAAAAGGTTTCTGTGAGTCAAGGAGGAAGATCAGACATTCAGACCCTGGACCTGAAGGGATGGTGCAAATAATGGGACAGCAGGTGTCTCAGCAATAACCAGCATCTCAAAGCCCCTTCCAATCTCATGGCAAAATATAAGATACTGGAAGCACAATTCAGAAGATGAAATATAAATGAGGTTAAATTTCCCACTAGTCAGATGGGATAGGAGCATACAACTGGAGTTTACCTTTATTTAAGCTTATAAATAAATGTGATACTTCCCTTACACCTGAATTTATAAACTGAGAGTCATACCTGCTATAATTTCTACAGTTCAAGTGTGGAAAGATGTCACCTAGATTAGAATGACTGCAACAAGAAGACAAAGGCATACAAGTCCTAGAGATATTATGCAGGAAGAAAGGACAGGACTTACTCTGCCCAGAATCTACAGAAAATCCCAGGACACAGTGAGAACGCAGGAAATTTCTCCTTGCCTCTGTCGCTCTCTACCCTTAGTCATCTTTATAGGGAACTCAAGTAAACGCTTTGTGAGTTAGTCTTAGCATTCACAAATTATGACGAAATGTAACTTTAAAAAGCTTTGTTCTCTCCCAAGGCTTTATGTTAGTGCTCAGGTGGAGAGGGTAATTTAAAAAAAAAGGATGAGATTTTTCACTGAGTTTCCACTTGGTGTCAGATATGGCGGGTACTAGCAATACCTACATTAATAAAACTCTGTTCTTGTCCTTAAGATGCTCACAGTCTACTGGGAGGGATGAATATGCTGATTAATTTCCATGTGTGTGTCATAACAAGACTGTGAATAAATATTCTAGAAGCACAGAGGATCAAGTGACAAGCTCCGTCTCAGGAAGCCAGGGAAGGCTTTAGAGAGAAGGTGAGATTTAAGAGGGTTTTACTGGATAAGTAGGAGCTCAACATTTAGACAAGAAATAGAAGAGCATGTCAAATAGTGGGAAAGGTATATACAAGGCATGGAGGCATAAAGAAATAGTGAGTTTGCAGTGGGGGAGTGGGAGATTACACTCAGTGAAAAAGATGTTCTGCCTGGAATTGGCCCCTACAATCTTTAACCAAGGCTTCCCATATGATCAACACACTCACCTCAAAAGAACTTCTGAGATACACCAAAGAGAAGTCACATGTCAGCTGGCATATGGCCCTGTGCTGGAGACTACACAAAGGGATACAGACACTTAACTACCCACTGAGAACCTAACAGCCTCAGGCAAAACTTCATTTTTCTCTCTGTTTTTCTCTTTGAAGACTTCTCACTGAAAATACTAGCATGTTTTCCTTCCACGATAATATCCAACCTCATAGTCTTTTTCATCTATCAAATGAGCAAATTTCAGATAAAACACTTCAGTTTAAAACCCATCTTCCAGGAACCTGGATAAAGCCTGATGACTTAGAGGGGCACATCACACTGCTCAGCTTCAAGCTTTCTGTCCCAGGGGTCACTTCTCTTTAGGCCCTACTCCTTCCCCCTCTTTAGCCCTGAAGACTTGGGCAGGGTGGAAGAGGGCTATGCCTGCCTACTATCCATTGTAACTTTGAAACAGGAGGGAAGGGGGCAGAGCACAACCTTGAAAAGAAAGATGTAGACATTGAGGATACGACAAACACTGGTTAGAACCGGTTAGGTCCAAGATGGCGAAGATTCGACTTCCAGTAGACCTTGAGCCTCATTATACACTCATTGTAATATATCAGCAAGCTAAATGACACACCCACAGGTGCCATGACAGTTCCAATGCCAACCATAAAAAGCCAAAAAGTGTGCAGTGGCCCAATTCCTGGAAATCTCTGCCCCTTCTCCAAAATAGTTGGAATAATCCTCCCACCCATTAGCCTATGAAATTATCCAGCCCATGAAAACTAACCAACCCATATTTTCGTGCCTCTCATCTTCTCTCTGTCTGTGGACTATGTTTCTCCCAGGGCTGCTCTTGCCTTTTGAGGTGGACCGCATTCTGTCTATGAAATCTATATCTCTCTAAATAAATCCATTTCTTACCTATCATTTTGCCTCTCGCTGAATTCCTCCTATGCTGAGACATAACGAACCTGAGCTTCATTAAGTCCTAAGACCAGCTGTGCAATCTTAATTAAAAGACAGTGGGTTCGAGTCCCAGTCTGTGGGTTCAACTCCCAATCTGGGTTTTGGCTGGGTTCGAGTCCCATCTTAGTTGTGCGGTTTCAACTTCATGTAAAACAAAGGCACAAGAAGAAAATACCCCAAAAAACTTTAATAGAGTTTTCCCTAATAATGTGCCTCAAGATTTATTGAGACATCTGAATCTCATTTTCAGCACATTAATGGTCTGGATTGCAAATGTACGAGTTATATATTTTGTGATGTATTTCTAATAGAATTCAGGGATCAGGAAAGAAAAGATATTATTATTGATAGATTCTTTGAGGGTGAAGGGAGGGTCTTAGAAATTGACTTCAACTTAAAAAAGAAAGATAATTTGGTTTTACTCTTCAAATAAAAAGTGCATTTGATTTTGAAAAACAATCATCCCGACTCACATTTTTGTGTTTAATAACCACCTTGAAATTGGTCTGCCTCAGACGACAGCATGATTCTGGGCTACCTTAGCATGAATGATTTATGACACTCATGAACTTGGCAACTACATCAGTTTTTCTAAAGCTGGCACCCAACACCACCTGCATGTTAAGTGAAGATTGATGATTTTTAAAACTCACCTCATTATGCAGAGGTACATGAATTGTCTTATATGTGCAGTCTATAACTCCCAAGACAGATAAGGAGGCAGCTATGTCACAAAATTTATGGCTCTTTCCCGCTAAAGCTGAAGTTTTGGAGAAAAACTAAAGTAATAACTGGCCCTTTGGAGAAAAATAGCTTTAGCTAACCATTACACCCCCAAATGATGAACCAGCTATAGCCTACCGCTATATCTTACAGGAACAAAGAGGCTAATGGTGAAAGTCACTTTAATCACAGCAATGAACTATGTCTATGTTTTGAACACTAAAGTAATAGACAGAACCTAAGTGACTCTTTGGAAATATCAAGTACTCTGTCAGTTTAATTTATTCCCCAGTTTGGTGTCTGAGACCTCTTGCTGATCAAGTGGCCCAGTCAGACCCACAGACATGGACTTCAGAGAAGAGAATTCAATACCCTGGTGTGCCCAGTGGCAGAGAATTCAATACCTGTGTGCTCCCTCAAAGTGAAGAAAAGCAAATGCTGGTTTAGGTTCTGAAATGAAGCTTGTTTTCTGAGAATCTTTAGAAATGCAGCAAATCTCTCCACATACCCTGCAAAATAGTAGAAGCAAAGAGGATTAAGTGGAATAAACTTATGAATCTCAAGAAAGAATAAGATTATATAGACCGCCATTAAAAATGACAAGTATATGAGACCAGGTTGACAAGTATATATTTTTAGAAAAGATAACTAAGCATAAAAAGCAGAACACAAAATGGCAAGCACACATGCCAACTGGAAGAATGCAAAGTGACAGAAAAAATGGTGTTTCCAGCCTAGAGATTTTCAGTAATATAAAGCTAAGTGAAAAACAATGAAATTCTAAATAATTTATTTTCAAATATCCCTATCAATCAGGAAATAGACACATATGCAAGGCTGCTAACGGCCCTGAATCCAAGAAGCACCCGTCCCTCTCTCCTCTGCAGAGCTCAAAACAGTGGCCCACTCTCCTTGGCCTTTGAGAGTATAGAACACCAGCACTCAAATACCTAAGGTAACATAAGAAAGCTGAAGATGCAAAAAGTCTCCAAGTAAGGGTAGGAAAATTATTTGGAAAAAAAGATTGTGGGGAACCCACTTCCAACTTAAATGACTTATTAATAAGTCACTTGATTTCTGAAACGTGCCTGGGATTTGTCCAGTTCTGACTTTGGGCTCTGATAATGCCTTCGGTCTGCTTGTCTCAGTGTGGTTGCTCTAACTCACGGAAATGATGCTCCACTCACAAAATAGTGCCCTAGGGAAAGAGAGCAATATCAAAGAACTACAAATTATGCATCAGGAAAAGTGAAGCCTCTTTGGCTACTGGGAGTATGTATATCTAAGAACAGGGAAGATGCACAGAGAAGACCTGTATTTGGGTTCAGGGACTCAGTTACTACTTCTCATTAAGTTACCTGTAGACACTTGACCACGCAAACACAGGTGCTGTTCTCCAGGGCTTTGGTGCCGGTGTTCTATTGGCTGCCTTTAATCCTGAGAGCAACCTCCCCAGCTTAGGCCAGGGAGCTGTGCTATAAATAGAATGATAGAGAAGTGGGCAAGCACCATACACACACACACGAACACACGCATCCTGGCACAACAGCCCAGAGTAAACCAGACTTCCTTCTGGGAAGTCATGGAAAGCTGCAGAGGGCACAGGCAGGGTAGCCTCATCCACAGCCTCCGTGGAGTCACGTTTGCACTTTGACAGGCTTAGAAATAGTTCATTAGTCTACAGTGAAAGACAGGTGTTCATGAGACCCACAGCAGCTATCATGCTCACAGATTCTCCCTTTCCCCTGAAGAAGGGGGTCACAGAGCTCCTTCTAGGTGAACCAGCTTTCTTCACATGATGCCACACACACAGTCACCACTCCCACCCCCACCCCAACCGCTAGTTCAATATAACAAAGAATTGGCACCTAAACCAAAGGCCTATGAGCTGACCCAGTGACCCTTGAAACAACATGCTACTTTTCTTTGCCTTTACTCTGCCCAGTAAAGTTACTCCATAACGATGGTGTACTTCAAGCCACACAGAAAGGTAGCAAGGGTAGTGCAAGCAGCCCTGGGGATACATTAGAGTACAGGAAGAAAGTATTCAAATGTATTTATATTTATTTTTTCCTTTTTTATATATGTTTAATAATAGTACTACATACATAGCTTCTAAATACATAAATATACACATAATGGAGGTGTGTGCTCAATTTTTTTTTTTTTAATTTTTTGGCCACACCACACAGCATGCGGGATCTTAGTTCCTTTACCAGGGATTGAACTCGAGCCCCCTGCAGTGGAAGTGTGGAGTCTTAACCACTGGACTGCCAGGGAAGTCCCTCAAATATTTTTCTAATCGGATGTGTAATGAAAAAATGTGGTGACCAGAAGACACCATGATACTTGGGGTGTTTCTAAACAAGGTGTGGTCCTTAATCCCCATCCCTATCAGAATCTCCTGTGGAACTTGTTAAACATGCAGATTACTTGACCCACCTCAGACCTACAGGACCTAAATCTCTCGGGTTGGTATGCTTAAATAGCTTCCCAGTAATTCTGATGCCTACTGAAATGTAGGAACTACTGCAATAGAAGAATTAGAGAAGCAGACATAAAGAAGCTGAGCTATGGAAAGGGCAGAGTCAGTGCAGAGGGGAACATCAGAAGCCTGATAACAAGCCACTACAGCCAGGTCCTGCTGGGTCCTGACCAAGGAGGAGGAGCCACCCAACTTGTTCTGCCAGAACTCTGGTTCTATGGGTATTGAGACAATGCCTGTACTTCTTCCAACTAGCCTTCAATTAAATTCTCATCACCTAAGGAAGCCTGGGTACCTCCTCTCCTGACAGCTTGGGATCCAAGGTGGGGAACCTTAGAAACCAAAAGGCCCTCACATAGAGAAAGGATGTAATCCAGGAGATCTGCAAAGATAGCTGATATAATTTCACTAATTGTGTACCTTAAAGAGTAAGGTTGAGACAGGAGGAAGTGGGTATATGAGCCAGAGTTGTCTGTAAGCATTTGAAAAACTGTACTGATTGACCATTTAGTCTGAAATCATGTGGGTGATCTCTAAAAAGCATACCAAGTAAAAATGGAGGCTGTAGAACAGAAACTAACACTGTCTGTGTGACCTTGGGCAACTCACTGATTCTCTCAGTTCCTCATCTATTAAATAAAAGGTTAGATGTTAAGTGATATCTAAAGACCTTTCTGTGTTTCTGGAACCCAAGTTCAGGCTCAAGTCCTAGTTCAGGGTTGCTTTCGCTATAACATTCTGATCAAGAATAAATTAAAATTCTGGCCCTTTAACTGAAAGCATTCAGAAAAGGCTCCTGCATCCTTAAGAATTAAGTATTAATGGGTCTTCATAAAGAGGAAATCTCTGCTTTTGTCAGTCCTACGCCCTCCCCAAATAGGGACCTCACACACAGATCCTTGGACCTATCCAATAGCCGACTGTTTTCCAAACCTGAATGAAAATCCGAGTGAGGTTAACTGACTGATTTTTACCCTGTGCAATGAGACTGCATTATCACTGGAATGTAAATATCCAACCTAAACAAAGGGACATCTTATTTTGATTTATTGCTACCTTAGTTTTCTTTTAGGGTCATCCTCTATTTCTCTTTTCTCCTATCAGAAGGAAGGCAGGTTAGTGGGTTACCAGGCATTCCATATAAAATGAAACCTGCTAATTGTCACCAACCCCGGGTACAGAGACATCATCTGACATAATACTTCCTACACTTCACTGGGGCAAGCTCTGTTGAATCAGACTTGAGTGAAGTGACACTGTATAATGTACTCCAATATAATGTAGCTAATGCCCAAATGGAAAAGTGGGAACTGTCTCCTGAAATCTGCTGCAGGTACATAAAAAATTCCAAGGAGAATAAAAATGACAAATCCCTGCAGTATGCCACATTTTATTTCATGAAGATGGAAAGTGCCACAGCATGATATTCATCTCTGGGAAAACTGAATAAAACGTCATCTGAGTCACCAGTTTAAAGAAACTGCTTTAAAAATATAAGCTTGATCTTATGTGTTCTATTACAGATTGAACTTTCTTTATAGATGTCTTGGAACCTAAACTACATAAAAATTCTTTTATAACTTTAATTCAATTGCCTAAAATAGCTGCTGTTAATAATGGATTAGGCCAGTGTTACAAAACTCATCTTCTGTATATGTGGAGATAAAAGATCAGACCCAGTTTTGTTATAAGGCAGCAGAGCCTAGCGGTTAGCAGTATAGGTTCTGGAGTCAGACAGTCTGGCTTCAAATCTGGCTTTACCATTCAGTTGCCGTGTGACCTATATAACATACTTGACCACTTTAAGCCTCAGTTTCCACATCTGCAAAATGGGCAAACCAATAGTATTATTCCCTTGAAACCATTGTTTTGATCATTCCATTAAATAATGTTAGAAAGCATTTAGGACAGTGGGGCACTTAAGTAAACACTTGACAACTATTAGTGATTACTATCTAATGACATTTCCTATTAATGACTGGGAGTTAAATACTTAAAAATTGAAACTGGTTTCCTCTCTCCAAATATGCTAAAATAAAAATTACACGGCAGTGAGAGGCCCGCATACCGCAAAAAAAAAAAAAAAAAAAAATCATGCCAGTTAGAATATAATTTAAAATATAGTATGCACAGGTATTGGACAGCCACCTGTTCTGCCTGGTAAACATTTACCCACATGCAAATTATGTACCAGCTCCTTTCACTTTCCAGTATGACACTGAAATGACAACAGAGAAATGAAATACAGCGCTGTGTTGTATGATGAATAATTGCATCACCCAACCGTGGATAACCGTCCACTCTTATTCATTTGCAGCCAGCTCTTTTTAGACTCATGCTTATTTCTTCAAGCCATCCGGCTGTAGGCTATATTAATTTGCAAAACAACCCCAAAACCTGTCCTTCACACTGGCAAATACAATACATGCAGCCCCATTCTCAGGCTCCTGCTTTGAATAGTATCTAGAGCTACAACATCCCCCTTGTGGTCATGTTGAGTATTTGCCAGGCTCTTGGGGAAAACACCAGGAACCTCAGTGATACGTGTACCCCCAGAATCATCATCTCTGACACCCTTTAGCTAACACCATTTGATTCCAGGATTCTTTTGATTAACACTGTGCGGTTTTTAAGTATATGCAACAAGAAGGAAAAAAAGCAAATTCTTAAGAGAACCAGTAGAGAAAAGAGGGAAGTGAGGAGAATGCAGTTATTCCAGTTACTCCACTTGCCCTCCTCCCTCCTTATATGCAAGGTAGGGATGTGAAGTTTTCAATTTCTATTTTGCTTCCATGTTTAATATTATTTATTTGTCACTCCTCTCTATGTTTCTATGTTCTTCTTTTAAAAATAATTTTTATTGGAGTATAGTTGATTTACAATGTTGTGTTTAGTTTCTGGTGTACAGCAAAGCGAATCGGTTATACATATACGTATATCCACTCTTTTTTAGCTTCTTTTCCCATATAGGTCATTACAGAGTATTGAGTAGAGTTCCCTGTGCTATACAGTAGGTCCTTATTAGTTATCTATTTTATATATAGTAGTGTTTATAACTCAATCCCAATCTCTCAGTTTATCCCTCCCCCCCACCATGTTCTTTAGCATCAGTATATTGTTTTAGCATACAAATCTCTTTAATAAAATAGGGGCCATTAGACTGTAACTTGGATGACCTCAGGAAAGTCTACCTCTGAGGGAATTAAGAAAACAAGAGAAATGAAAGTATGAAGTAGACAAGTAAAGATAATATAATGATAACAAACAATAAGAGTGTGAGGGTGCATTTTTTTTAGGATCTGTATAATCTATAACCAATATTATGTTTGACTTTTTATTTTCTTACTCCCACTTCCCTCCCCCCTCACAATGTGAACTCAGCTATCTTCTTTCCCTCCCAAACTTCCCCCAAATTTTCCTTCATAATTCTTCACATAGTGGTGGTCACTTAACAGTGGAGCATCTTTCTCTTTTGAAATTGGACTTTGAGATTTTAAGGACAAATTGCTTCATTTCTAAAATCAAGGCATTCCAGGACATATTTGTTGAATCAATGAATTAATTCTTTTTCTTACAAATCTGAAAGTGGTCACAGCAGAGAGGTCAGTGGCATCTTGTTACAGAACCGACGCCATCTGTCCCAAGCAACAAGGTTTTGAGATGGGCCTGAGGAGCTGTTACTGAACACAAGTTCATGTGCCTGACTTACAGTGAGGCCAAACAAACCAAAACATCAGAGTTTCGAGCAGAGAAAGGTTTATTGCAGGGCCAAACAGGGAGAATGGGTGGCTCATGCTCTAAAAAAATCCCCGAACTCCCTGATGGTTTGGGGGGAAGATTTTACATGCAAAATTTGGGGTGAGAGCTGCAGGGCGTGTGACTTTCTTCTGACTGGTTGGTGGTGAGGTAACAGGGGCCCCCTCCAGGAATCTTGCCCTCAGCCTGAAGTTACCATCCTCCATCTGGGCAGGGGATAGTTTCCACAGAACTCACAGATAGTATTCTGTATAGTCCTTGACTGCAAACTAGGACCCTGAGCCAGCGTTGCGCTATTGCTTCCTAACTGCGCTTCCCTTGTTTCCCTTCCCAGATTAGCAACTGCTTGAATCTGCCTTTTGGAAGTAAGGGACGGTCAAAGAGGCTGAATGAAGCCTATTTCCTACAAACAATAAATGGGGGGCACAGAAAGGCTTTTGTGCCCAAGTGGGCCCACAGGGTCCTGCTCTGCTTCAGAGCCTCAGTGCGGCCCAGCCAAACCTGGGCAGGTAAGATCCTGAGCTCAGGTATTTTTTCTCGGGATGGTCTGCAAGATAATTAGCCTAAGGCAACCCAATGCTCTGTCTGAATGAAGGGCTGCTTTAGTAGTTCAAAACCCAAGGCCTCCATGGTAAAACTCTGAAAGAATTTGTCTTAAGTCTGCACATGTAGGTTCATTTTAAGTTACTGCAATAGGAACAAGCGGTCAGAAGACGAAGAAATGACGAGACCAAGCTACAAAGATTTTGAACCCCAGGTTCACACAGAACAAAGGCGCAGTACAAAATGGCGCCCTCCGCGAGAAGGAAACGTCAACTCGCACAGAGCGTGTATCCGCCCGGGGTTCTCCCAGGGCCACGCTGGGACCAAACTCACGTGAGCTGGAGCGTCCTATGACAGCTCTAGTTAGACTCCTCCCCGGTTTCCGCCACTCCCTGCGCACATGCGCTCCAGGTCCTCAGTAGGATGCCAGTTGCGCAGGCGCAAGAGGCCCCTCCTCTCAGGCGACTGACGCAAAGAGACTGTTCGCAATTTATCCCGTGTGACCTTGAGTCTTTTCTGCCTCCGAGGACCGGGGTTGTCCACGGTTCTGCCTTATACCGCTTTTAGCCTCCTGGTCTGTCACGGAGCCCAGACCTGCCGCAGCTGGCACGGGAGGACACGCTTTTCCCTACCATCATGACCCGAAGCGTGTTAGCCATAGGCCCTGACTCCGGAAGCAGCGTTCAGGTATTTTCTTATCCGGCAGCGCGGGCGGCGCCTCAGCGGAAGAGCGGGCTTCCAGGCCGCAGCGATCAAACCCCGCCCCCCACCTCACGTAGTTGGAGGTTTCCAGAAGCGCTAGCATCACTGCGCCGTGCAATTCTCGGCGGTCCGAGCGCGTGTTTGCCGCCTCGTATTTCCACCATTTAGCAGCCATGATAAGCGCCAGCCGAGCCGCAGTAGCGCGTCTTGTCGGCGCCGCAGCCTCCCGGGCCCCCCCAGCCGCCCGCCACCAGGTGAGGGACTGCCGGGCCTTCCCCGAGGGGCTCACGGCCTTGGGACTCAGTGCGGCAGGCCACGGCCTTCGGGGTCAGAATTCTCGGGGACAGACGGGGAGAGACGGAAAATAACGCACGTTCAGTATTCAGTGCTGCCGGTTCAAGGCCTCATTCAGGGTTTTGCGTTCCTGTTTCAGGCCCTGCTGAGTCACACTCCTTGGGAGCCTAGAGTTTTATCTCATCGAGTAGCGGGCAGTGGTCCTGATTAGTCCTTTTGAGACGATTAGACAGTTTTGGTCTTGAGTAGAAGGACGATTGTTCGCTGTGAAATACAGAGTGTGCGAGGACCCCATTGCTATGATACAACGAAGGAAGAAAGAGCATCTGAGTAGTAAATTAAAAATCAAGCTCTGATTTTTTTGCTTACGAACATTTGACTAGTTAGCTCCCCAGAATTTTGTTCTGCGTTATTTCAGAAAAAATAAGCAAATCAGGAAAAGGCCATGGAATGGTTGTTCATTATCGTGTAAGACTAAAAACATACCTTTTGGGGAAATAGGAATTGTATTTCTTTGCACTCAGGTGGGTAAAAGAAGACTTGGAAGTAGCCTGAGGTGAGATTGTAACAAAGGTCTTTGACACTGATGGGAAGCCACTCCTGACATTTTTTTTTTTTTCCTCGTAAACTGCCTTCACAAAATTACTAATTCTAGTTCTCTTAAAGTAGCTTGGCAGGGTCGGGGAAATGTCTCTGATTAAGTTAAATCTGCACCTGCAACACGTAACATGTGGGTCTTAGGTAGACACCGCCCCTGATGATGAAATTGAGTAGTATTTTAACGTATTTTTGCTTCTCCACGGGATATTTGGCAGAGCCTGGAAATAATTTTGGTTGTCACAACCTGGGTAGCCATACTACTACTAGGTTCTAGTTGTAAAGGCCCAAGTTGCTGCTAAATATTCTACAGTGCATAGAACGGCCCAGCTCCCAACAAAGATTTTGTTTAAAATCAATAGTGCCGAGGTCAAGAGACCCTTTGGTAATGTAATTCAAGATAATTTTATATCTATTTATTTCTCTGATTTCATTGGGAAAATTTGTACTTTATTAGGCATGTTTGTTTCAGTACCATAATGTCTCTTAGACATGAAATATTTTATTTCAGTATATTTTATACATGGTAATCACTCAGTGAACAAAACGAAAATCTCAACCTTTTGTGTATTCTTCAGAAGAATAATTAAAACAAGTGCAAGTTTTCATGTGTAGTTCATGGCTGATCCTTTTTTTTTTTTTTTTTTAAGGATGGCTGGAATGGCTTTAGTCATGAAGCTTTTAGAATTGTTTCAAGGCGGGACTATGCGTAAGTATAATTTCGTTTCCTTTAGCGTTAAGATAATAAATACTAAGCCCCAGAGCAATGGTCTCTAGATTTGTGATTAATTACTTCACTCAGAAAAAAATACAGCTAAGTTTATTTATAGAGTATGCATTTGCCACAGTAGCAAATGTTTTCTTATGTTTTTCTACAACCGTTTTGGAGATCACTGTTAAGGTAACTAATCATAGCATTGTTTCAAATGTCTTACAGATCAGAAGCAATCAAGGGAGCAGTTGTTGGTATTGATTTGGGTACTACCAACTCCTGTGTGGCAGTTATGGAAGGTAAACAAGCAAAGGTGAGCATGATTGGAAGCTCTGGATCATGTAGTGGTAACCAGTACACAATTCAGAATTCTGTGTCCTTTGGCTTAGATAAGGGACATTTTCAAAGCTGCTTTAAAATTTTTAAGACTCTTGTGAGGTGAATCTTTGTGCTTAATTGTATGCTGGTAATAAATGAATGGATTTGACTTCCCAGGATTTAAGTGTGTCCTAGTATAGATGTAAGACTACTAAGTTACCATTAGGACCCATTGGGATGACTTGTACTGTTGATTACTTCTGTAATTAACGTTCTGCTTTTTTGTAAGTCAGCTAAACAAAGGCTAAAGGTGCAGGAACAGTCTAGAAACAAGTGGAGCTCCAAATAATGCATGGGCTGCATGCTAAGTAAGGCATGTTCTTTACTTCCTTCTAGAGGAAGTAGAGGCTATTCCTCCTTTGTTTGTGAAATCTTTATTCCCACCTGGTTCTCCTCAAGAATGTTTGTAGCACCTGGATTTTTGAATTCCTTGTTGGCAGTTTTTTTAATGCCTGAAACTTGTAGGCATCACCAAAAAATCAGAAGTAGATTTAACTCTCCGTATGGAAGGAAAGATTACGTTGTCCAAACATTGAGTATGAAAGATGTGATTTATATTTATTCCTGTTTTTTGGATGTTCTTAGTTGTAGGTTGTTTGAATCTGCAATAGTAGTTGCTTACTATATCAGCATTCACAGAGCAGAAAAGTATGCCCATTAGTACTGTTCTTTAGTGTTTGTTTTGTGTCTTAAATGATTGGTACAAAGACACTAGTGGTGACTGGAACCTCATTCTCTCTCCTATTTTGGGAGTTTTAGGTGCTAGAGAATGCTGAAGGTGCCAGAACCACCCCTTCAGTTGTAGCCTTTACAGCAGATGGTGAGCGACTTGTTGGCATGCCGGCCAAGCGACAGGCTGTCACCAACCCAAACAACACATTCTATGCTACCAAGCGTCTCATTGGCCGGCGATATGATGACCCAGAAGTTCAAAAAGACATGTGAGTAATAGCAAAAATGTATTTATATGCAAAGGCTATACGGATGAATCTTACCAGCAGGATCTCTGGGGACAGGCCCTGCTCCTGCCAAAAGGGTATCTCCTTCAAAAAATTCAATTCTGCCTTCACAGATTGGGTCTTTGCTATGTGTGACATGATATATGAAGATCTGGCTAGTCATTCCTGGACCACATAAATTGGCCTTAAACACATAAGGTAGATAATGGCATAGGCGCCATCTTGATACTGATCAGATGTTTTCAAGGTTCATCCTTGTTGTGGCATGTATCGGTATTTCATTCCTTTTTATGGTCAAATAATATCCCATTGTATGCATACAATGCTGCATTTTGTTTATCTGTTAATGGGCATTTGGGTTGTTTCCACTTTTTGGCTATTAGGAATAATGCTACCATAAACATTTCTGTATAGGTTTTTGTGTGGACATGTATTCTCATTTCTCTTGGGTAGACATCTAGTAATGGAATGGCTACGTCATATGGTATCTCTGTTACCGCTTTCCAAAGCAGCTGCATAAATTTTTGGTGAGACGAATGTTCATGTTTCAATTTATCAGGATGTTTTTACATGTTAATGATTGCTTTCTAAAGGTTTTCATTAAATTCCTGAAGTTCTCATTTGTTGGCCATGGATCTCTTGGGGTGGAAGATGGACTTTCATGGTGTATGGTAACCTCATGGTAGGTTGTGCTGGCATGTTTTCTCAAGTATAATTTTTGTGTCTTTCAGTAAAAATGTTCCTTTTAAAATTGTCCGTGCCTCTAATGGCGATGCCTGGGTTGAAGCTCATGGAAAACTGTATTCCCCAAGTCAGATTGGAGCATTTGTGTTGATGAAGATGAAAGAGACTGCAGGTGAGATAGCTTAGTTCATATCTGGGAAAATTCAGAGAACTGCATGATTCCTCTGAGATCACTGGCTTCCATACCTCAGGGTCCTTTGGATGAGTCTGCAGTGGCTTTTATACAGAATACCTAGGAATGGCAAAACTTTATTACTCTTCCCCTACAAATTGAATTTCTCTTCCAAGTTTTCCTAACGGTGGCTTGCTTGTTTCTTTTTTCCACAAGGGAAGTCAAAAGACTACACGTTAAGCTTCTGTGCCTGTTAGGTAAAACTTCCCATTGAAGAAACGAGTGGCTCTTTTAAATCTAAACGTAGGTCATGGTAGCTGGTGAGCCTTCACTAACATGTTAAAGGTGAGATCTTGGGTTTTTAAAATGGGAGTGTTTTCCTACAAGGTCTCTTCATGTTAGGTCATATGCTAAAAAACTATTGGGTGCTGTTTGTGACCTCGAGAGTGACACAGGTTGTTAGGCTACATTAGTAATTGTAGCCTGTTTCATCTGATAGGGTCTCATGAATGATTTTCATTGATTGCTTTTCCAGAAAATTACTTGGGGCATACAGCAAAAAATGCTGTGATCACCGTCCCAGCGTATTTCAATGACTCTCAGAGACAGGTGAGTTTAATTATCATTTTAATACATTTATTTATTTATTATTTATTTATTTATTTTTGGCTGCATTGGGTCTTGGTTGCTGCACATGGGCTTCCTCTAGTTGCAGCGACTGGGGGCTACTCTTCATTGCAGTGTGTGGCCTTCTCATTGCGGTGGCTTCTCTTGTTGTGGAGCACGGGCTTAGTTGCTCTGCGGCATGTGGGATCTTCCTGGACCAGGGCTCGAACCCGTGTCCCCTGCATTGGCAAGAGGATTCTTAACCACTGCTGCCACCAGTGAAGCCCCCCAGTTAGCATTTTTATTCAGGAAATTAATGGTACCTGGGACACGGTGGAAAATGCTTTTTTCTTTTTTTATAGGCTACTAAGGATGCTGGCCAGATATCTGGACTAAATGTGCTTCGGGTAATTAATGAACCCACAGCGGCTGCTCTGGCCTATGGTCTAGACAAATCAGAAGACAAAATGTAAGTTTGTGCAGTAAATTCCACCTAGATTTGTGAGACTTAAGTGCATGGAACCTTGAAACTTATCCTAAATCATCATCTTGATTTCATGGTGATTGAGCCTTATACTTAGACTGGAAATGTACTGCCTTGACCTTTTCCCAAGGCTTTTATGCTCTGTGTTTTTCATTCATTTCAAGATTGTCCCTTGATTACTTTTTCTTTTTAAAGTACTGGCTGTGGTCATTTTTTTCCCCTTGGTATGCCTGTTGGCAAGTATTCATCCAAAAGAGTGGTTTTTGCTTTTTAACATTTCATTTTAACTGTATGTGTTTTACATGTTGCTATTAGGGCCACCTGTTAAGACATACTTATGCAGTCATCAACTTTCATAATTATACTTGGGGGGGGGAATAGCTAAATTTATGTTGGTTTGGTTACTGAAATCCATACGCTGTGATGAGTTTTGTTCCTGACAGCCTTTTTTCTTTCTAGCATTGCCGTATATGATTTAGGTGGTGGAACTTTTGATATTTCCATACTGGAAATTCAGAAAGGAGTATTTGAGGTGAAATCCACCAATGGAGACACTTTTTTAGGTGGTGAAGACTTTGACCAGGCCTTGCTGCGTCACATTGTGAAGGAGTTCAAAAGAGAGGTTAGTTACCAGTGTGGTTAATATGTACACATTGGAATACTGAGAATTTCTTTGTTCGGACTGCTATTTGCTTTGTTTTACGATTTTTTTTTCCCCTTAAGAGAGTGTTGAATAGGCCACTGAAATTGCATTTCAGTTCCATGGGTGCTCTGAACTATTCTGGTTATCATAGCTTCAAATTGGGAACAAACAACAATTAAAAGGCTATAGCGGGCTTCCCTGGTGGCACAGTGGTTGAGAGTCCGCCTGCCGATATGGGGGACACGGGTTCGTGCTCCGGTCTGGGAGGATCCCACATGCCGCGAAGCGGCTGGGCCCTTGAGCCGTGGCCACTGAGCCTGCGTGTCTGGAGCTCGTGCTCCGCAGCAGGAGAGGCCACAACAGTGAGAGGCCCGCGTGCCGCAAAAAAAAAAAGGCTATAGCACCTGGTGTGCAATAGTACTATGGCATTTTATATAAGGGACTTGAATATCGTTGGATTTGGGGTATCTGCATTTGACAGGGGTTGCTGGAACCAATTCCTCACAGATACCAAGGGATGACTGTGTAGGTTTCCCCCACTATCTGAAAATTGAGCCTGCGAAACTTTTTTTTTTTTTTTTTTTTTTTGGTACGCGTGCCTCTCACTGTTGTGGCCTCTCCTGTTGCGGAGCACAGCCTCTGGACGCGCAGGCTCAGTGGCCATGGCTCATGGGCCTAGCTGCTCCATGGCATGTGGGATCCTCCCGGACCGGGGCACGAACCCATGTCCCCTGCATCAGCAGGCGGACTCTTAACCACTGCGCCACCAGGGAAGCCCAAGCCTGCGAAACTTTTGATAAGCTGAAATGTGAAGCTACACATTTTGCTAAAGGATGCACAACATAAATGGTTGTATGCTCACAGACAGTTCAAAGCTATGGTGGTGGTTTGGTGCTCAGATAAGTGTAGTTACTGGGGAAGGAGCTTGGGGTGCACACTGCCTCTGTAATGGCTCGCTGCAAAGCAAACGCTGAACATTATTTGTCCTTTTTGCCTTTTTTGTAAAAGTGAAAATCCTTTTTAGATTTTATTTGGTTAGCAAAAACAGGTACTAAAGTAGATCTTATATAAAAGGGAAGTGGTGTAAAGCAAACTTTGGAAAAGGAATTATGGGAACTCCTTTTTTTGAGCTAGAATTCTACAGCTGGAAAGAACTGAGAACAGTTCATTCTCTAACTCCAGACACATATTTTTCAAAGTAGGTCTTCTTTTTTCCTATAGATTTTTAAAGGTAATAAGTAATTTCTGCTTGTTTATAAAGGTATGGCTCTATTTTGTTTTGTTACACCTTACCACTGCAATTTAAGTTGTATTCATTTTCTTAACACTAACATTGTGTGTCTTCACTTTGTAGACAGGGGTTGATTTGACCAAAGACAACATGGCGCTTCAAAGGGTTCGGGAAGCCGCTGAGAAGGCCAAGTGTGAACTCTCTTCATCTGTGCAGGTGAGACGTGGACAGATTCCACCAGTCTTGATGGATCTTTTCAGCCTGAGTTTACTCGAATAGCATATTCTGATTGGCATAATGTCGGTCAGATTTTTTTTAACAGCTTTCTGGTTGGTGATAAAAAGCCTTTCCATTAGCAAAGGAGCATTATGTTTTTTATGGGTGAGCTGAAGCAGCCAAATCAGAGGTTATGATTTGCTTTCCTGCTGCCACCTGAGAACCTGGAATTAGATCTCCTGCCATCTTGCTATAACCCTGACACGGACCTAACATGCTGTTATTCTCTTCTTAGTGGTTAAGGCAAAGGGAGGCTTCATCTTTCAGAACTGGAGCAACTTTAGCACTCTGGGAAGGGAAGAGGTATTTATAGCATCTGTCATTGTGTTGGTAAAGTGGGTGACCTTCAGTCACATCTGGATTTTCTTTTTCTTTTCTTTTTTTTGTTTTAATAGCAGCTATAAGGAGTGACAAAGCTGTACAGGGTCATCCATGAAGTTGATGGTATTCCCTTGTCCTGCTGTCAGAATTTGCACCACAATGTTTGGGGCCAAAATATGTGGCATTACCAGAGGATAGTTTATAATTCTTCCAAGGGGTTGTCACTTTATGAAACGGGACGTTGGTTGGTTTTACTGTGGCTCTATCCTATTGATAGGTATTTGGATTGTTTTCCACCATTTTGCTATTATAGCAAGGTGTATTGACCATCCTTGTACATTAATGTTTGTGCATGTGTGATTGTAAGTCTGTAGGTTAAATTTATAGAAGCATTTATTACCCTTGAGTTTATAATGTGGTTTGGGGAGGTGGAGAACATTTTGAGAACATAATGAGAACATTTTTAAATTATTTATTTATTTATTTATTTATTTGCGGTACGCGGGCCTCTCATTGTTGTGGCCTCTCCCATCGCGGAGCACAGGCTCAGCTGCCATGGCTCATGGGCCCAGCCGCTGTGCGGCATGTGGGATCTTCCCGGACCGGGGCACGAACCCGTGTCCCCTGCATCGGCAGGCAGACTCTCAACCACTGCAGCACCAGGGAAGCCCAAGAACATTATAAATAAATGTCAGAAGTAATGTAGAGGTTAAGAGTTACTCTGCAAGCAGACTGGTGGAGATGAAGTCCTTATTTCATTACTTATTAGCTGTGTGACCTTGAATGAATTACTTAACATTTCTGTTTTCTTGTCTATAAAATGAGGATAATTAGTGCTCCATTCCCCCTTAGAGTAGTGAAGATTAGTAAATTAATATATATAACATGCTTAGGACAACATGTAGTAAATAGTAAGTGGTACTCTAAATGTGTGTATGTATTTTGTTTTTTTAAAAAGGCAAAGTTAGATTTATAATAAAGGAACCTGACAGGTGTTTGACATAATTAGGAGAGCTTCTGAAAGGTGAGTTAATCAGGAAGAGATAAAGGGTCAGGTAAGTATGAGGTTCTCCGGTAAAGACCTGAGTAAGGGTCAGTGTGGCTGAAGTACAGACTAGACTGGCGGAGGAGCATAGAAGATAAGGCTAGAGGCTTTATAGATTGGGGATTTGGTACCTTTCCTGAGATGACAACAGACTACTGAAAATTTTTAAGGTGGGCCAGTAACATGGTCAGATTTGGGGAAAGCACTCTGAGGTGGAGTGCTCTTTGTGGCAGCCTGAGTGGGTGTGGTAAAATGTTGGGAAGCTATTGCAGCACACCAGGTGGTGAGAGAGGAAGGACTTGGACCAGAGTGTGGTAGTGAGAGAATACATGTTGGAATTGAGAGAGAAGAGGGACAGAACTTCATGGTGGAACTGGCTTTCGAGGGTGGAGAACCCTGGAGTTTTTCACCTGGTCATTCATTTATAGCATATAGAACTGCACTAATACAGTAACTACATGTGGCTATTTAAAATTAAATACAATTTTTAAGAATTCCATTTCTCAGTTCCACTAGCTGTATTTCAAGTATTCAGCCACATGTGACTAGTGGCTGCTGGATTGAAAAGCACAGATAGAGATCATTCCCATTGCCACAGAAAGTTCTGTTGGATTGCATTACTGTAGATAATTTTATTTACTGATGCAGTTTGTTAGCATTTTGCAAAGAAAAGATTGTTATTGGTGTTCCTGAAACTATATCCAATATCACTGTTTTTACAAAAGATGTGTTGATTCTCCCTGTAAAGCAGTTATCTGTCCAGGGTACTCTACCTGAAGAAAGCTGGTTATGGTTAAGGATTTGCTCCCTTCAGTCTTTATTCCCTGTCAGCCTTGCTTTGTGAGGTTGGAGGGGCAGCATACACAAACTCTATTCCTGGGGGTTCACCCCGAGACACCTGTTTCTGCATGTTTAGTAATGAGTTTTGTTAGTCTAAATATTCTTAATCCGTGCCTTATCAGGATTTTAGGCTTATTAAATACTGTACGTTACATGGTGTGACTATAGCAGTGTTAGCTACTCTCTGGGGATGTGATCGCAGTAGTCAGTCCTTGTACTTCTCTTTAGCATTTTTGTTGTAGCTTTCTTAACCATCTTCCTGAAACTCGCAAAGCCCTGGTTTGGTGGCAGATGATTTGGTTCAGAGCATACCTTTCACATTTCTCTTAGTGAGCAAGGAAATTTTTTAAAACTTGGTAAAAGAACACAGTAGTGTGATTCTTAATATATTTTTAATAGCAGGACAGACTGTTCTTCACCTCCTGAATGGGGATTTTTCCTGCTTCTCTATTCCTTTCTTCATTGTTAATAACAGACTTATAGTGTTTACTTCTGGGAAGATAAGAGGTTGAATCTTAAAGAGTCACTGTCTTTGGTGGCCGTTCATTTAAAGTGTCTGACCCTCCCTGTGATTTTCAGAGTCTTCCTTTCCTAGGGTATAGTCCTTAGTTGAAGTAATAAAGAGACTTCACTACTGGTCTCCCTGCTTCCTTTGCAGACTGACATCAATTTGCCATACCTTACAATGGATGCTTCTGGACCCAAGCATTTGAATATGAAGCTGACCCGGGCTCAGTTTGAGGGGATTGTTACTGATCTAATCAGAAGGACCATAGCTCCATGCCAAAAAGCCATGCAAGATGCAGAAGTCAGCAAAAGTGACATAGGAGAAGTGATTCTGGTTGGTGGCATGACTAGGATGCCCAAGGTAAGGACCCATGGAATTCTTGACATAGAGCGCTGAGGGGGCCAACACATAATTTATTAGGACATAACATATGGCTTATGTTGTGTAGGGACATGAATATGTGGCCTTTCTACCACGCTGACCTGAAAGGCGGATGAATTTGTGCCCTTGCCAAAGAGTTCTTAAAGGGTATTTTAAAAAAAAGGATTAGGAAAGGGGAGAATGTCTTTGGGGTAGTAGCAAGGAGGATCCTGAACTTCAGTTTTATAGAATTTTTAGGAATGAAACAAAGTTTGCGGTCAGAGACAGCTTAACATCTTGGTACTAACTAGCCTCTATGGGCAATTTTCGACATGTGTTTTGCAGTATAGTGTTTGGGGTTTCTAAAGGCATCTCTTCAACAGAGATTTGTGCAATGATGCATTTTATCAACACATCATTCTGAAAAGACAGGTGTGTGGAAAACTAATAACTGAGCACAGAACCTGTTGATGGTGTAATTCTTGCTTTATAGCTTGAATAGAACTATCTTGGGCCTTGATTTTCATAATTTTTCCTTTGGAGTACTTGTGCTTAGGAAAATCATGCACACAATAAATCTGAAGTGAAAAGGTGAGGCTTTGAACCAGGCAGATATCTTTATGTTAACAAATTATCCCAGATGTTATTCAAATAGAACTTTTTCCTAGCATTAGTAAAATAAGCAGGAGGGGAAAACATGCCTCATACTTGCACCAGTATTGAATTACTACTGCTTCTGTTAAGCTGATTTTTAGTTGATATGTAGAAGAGGACTTGGACTATACAAATTAAGTCCCCTTGCCTTGTGCCTTGTATTTCTAATTTTATGTGTTGCTTGGGAAGCCAGATAACAAAATTTAGGCAAATTGTTCCCAAATTTAAAAGGGCTATGAATGAGATACTCAAGAGTAAAGTATATGTGTAACCAAATAATATACTTAACTCATTAACAAGAACTCAGCTACAAAATAATTTGAGTAAATGTTCTTGGATCTGAAGCACCCTGTCCTGAGACCTGGTGGGGTCTCAGGACACATGTGCTATTCTCCCCTTCTCAGGCAATTGCCCTGAGTAGTGAGTGACAAGGTTCTTTTTTCTTTGTGCTCAGGTTCAGCAGACTGTGCAGGATCTCTTTGGCCGAGCCCCAAGTAAAGCTGTCAATCCTGATGAGGCTGTGGCCATTGGAGCTGCCATTCAGGGAGGTGTGTTGGCTGGTGATGTCACAGATGTGCTACTCTTGGATGTCACTCCCCTGTCTCTGGGTATTGAGACTCTGGGAGGTGTCTTCACCAAGCTTATTAACAGGAACACCACTATTCCAACCAAGAAGAGCCAGGTAAAAGCCACCCCACCCTACTTTGTCACAGAGATACTAGGTTCTGTGAGGATGTGATTGTAGCCACTTCTGTGAGCTTTTCCTAGAAAACTTTCCTTTTTGTTTTGCAGTCCATACTAGTTGAATGTGGAGGGGTGGTAAGAATCTTGTCCTTTGTTCTCTTTTGTTTCTAGAAAAGTTCTCTTTACCTGTCAGCCAGTGGTGATGATTTTAGGGAAGTCATCAATAGTCTCTTTCTCAGGATAATAATTGCTAGAAGGAGCCTCATCATTTGAGACTAAATTCCTATACTCTTCTGTTCTCAAAGGCAGTAAAAAGAATGCCGTGGCCGAGACTAGGGGAGCGTGCTTGTCTTCCTGGAGAACGATAGGGGTTCTGAGATATCAAGCCAGGGTTATTTGGACAATGGCTTGGTCTTAGATTAAGAATTATTTCCTTTCTCAGTTTTGGTGTTTTTCTGAAAGAACTATGGCTGTTGCTGTTTGCAGTGATGTATCGCCGACACATCATTCTGAAGTGTGTGGTGATTTCCTGTGACTATGAGCATAAAATAAATGTCCTCTCTCTGACCCACTTCTCTGGATGAGCATGTTTCAACATCTCGCTTTTTATAGCTCCTTCTCTTGAGGCCTTCTGTGCTAATGCTGCATCTTTGTACAATGCATTTGCTTAGCTGAAAACAATAGCTATTGTATGCCCTTTTGCTGTGCTAATCCTCCTCCTGTTCTCTGTAAAGACATAAGCCTTTGTCCTGAATGTAGTATACATTAGGATTCTTCCAGTGTTGGGATGTGAATTTCTTCCTTTGGTTTGTTGCACTTTGTAAGGGGGAATAGGCTGGAAAAAAAAAATCAGGCTGCCAACCCAGCAAGTTTCCTTTTTCTCCCTAGGTGTTTTCTACAGCTGCTGATGGACAGACTCAAGTGGAGATTAAAGTGTGTCAGGGTGAGAGAGAGATGGCTGGAGACAACAAACTTCTTGGACAGTTTACTTTGGTAGGTATTGGGAATCATGAATGTTATGCTCATTTTTTTATGGTGAAGTTACACTATTCTAACCCCTAATATTACCATAAATTTCTGACAGACGTAGTCTGTGTTATCTTAGCATAGTATTCAAATGAATTCTGCAACTGGATAACCATGGCTTCAGTTTTTACCTGAAAGCCCTGCTTCTTGTGCCTTAGGAACTAAATAAAGAAGCTTGTAAGAGCCAGGGAAATGTTCATAAACAGTGCTTATTAGAAGAAATTCCTGATTACTATTTTACTACTTTTAAAGACATTTGACATTGATTGGCTGCTACTTTGTCATCGTCGTCTTTTTTTTTTGGCCGTGCTCTGTGGCATGTGGGATCTTAGTTCCCTGACCAGGGATTGAACCTGTGCCCTCTGCAATGGAAGTGCAGAGTCTTAACCACTGGACTGCCAGGGAAGTCCCTGGTTACTGGCTTCTAGTCAGCATCGCTTATTGCTTGTTGGGATGAATGATGGAAAAGTTTACTCTTCACGCATTGTGTATCCTTAGGTACATAAAGCCATTGTGGTTACTTGCTATAGCCAGCCTTCACTAGTATGAGTCCTGTTTATTTCAAGCAGCAATGAAATTACTACTCTCACCAACAAACTCATGTTTTTGTACATTTAAGTGAAAGTTTCACTTGTTCCTCCCAGAAACCAAGTAATTTCTTCCCCAGAAGACCGTATAGGTTTTGGAAATAGAGCACTGGACCCCTTTGTGAGAGGAGCTTACTCTGGTATTTATTTATTCTAGATTGGGATTCCCCCAGCCCCTCGTGGAGTCCCTCAGATTGAAGTTACATTTGACATTGATGCCAATGGGATTGTACACGTTTCTGCCAAAGATAAGGGTACAGGACGCGAGCAGCAGAGTAAGTACTCTTATTTATTAAGACTGTAAGAGTGAGGTGAGGGACTTTTCTCTGTTGGGAACTAGACCCTCTAGATTGGGCATTATCTTTCCCCCTAGCCTCAGGGGAGGATGATGAGTCCTCTTTGCCTCTTTCTCCTCAGTTATCAGTGTCACATTAACAGGTATGGTGTTTATTCCCCTAAAAAAGGCAAGCACTGAGCCTCTGGATTGCTGAAGTTTTGGTAGGTAGGACAGTTAGTTGTTCTCTGTATATTTTAGACCCTTGGTTTCCCTCTGCTTATTGTAGGACAATAGGATATTTCCCTTCTTCATAATGCACATGAAGACAGCTACTTTGAAGAGGAGGATTCTTTTTCTTAATACAGTAGAGGAAGAAGCATATAGTTTTCCTGGGAAATAATGAGGTGCCTTCTTTTCACTATAGTTGTGATCCAGTCTTCCGGTGGGTTAAGCAAAGATGATATTGAAAACATGGTTAAAAATGCAGAGAAGTATGCTGAGGAAGACCGGCGAAAGAAGGTGATTACTTTGCTCATAACTTCTATGTGAAGTGCCTTTCTTATTTATTCTCAGTCTTCCCATATCAAAATTTTCATGTTACAGAATCCAGCTAAAACATCTTACAGACATCTCAGACCACAATGATTTCTCCCTCTTAACTGTTTATACTCTGTTAACTGTATGTAGCAGTTTTCATTTTGTCTTCTTAGTGAGGACGTTCAGCCAACTAGTTGATTGGGAAGTCTTCATTCATACTACATTTTTAATTTCTCTTAGGAACGAGTTGAAGCAGTTAATATGGCTGAAGGAATCATTCATGACACAGAAACCAAGATGGAAGAATTCAAGGACCAATTGCCTGCTGATGAGGTAAACCCTCTTTTAAAATAGCTCAGGAAGTTGGGAGGCATCATCACCAACGTCAGTGAAGGTCATTTTTCTGTGCAGGTCTAGATAGGAATTTAGTTTTTAAAAAATGTTTCTAAATTTTTAAAAAATGTTTCTAAACATTCTGCTGTGTGTTACGGGATAAGAACCAGAAAAAGTGAGGGTCTGGTTTTGTTTTGTTTTTAAGTGCCACAAGCTAAAAGAAGAGATTTCCAAAATGAGGGAGCTCCTCGCTCGAAAAGACAGTGAAACAGGAGAAAACATAAGGCAGGCAGCATCTTCTCTTCAGCAAGCATCACTGAAGCTCTTCGAAATGGCATACAAAAAGGTACAAGGCTGTTTTACTCAATGATTATTTTGCTCCTAACTTGATGTAACTGCTCTTGATTACTGTCACTGATGGCTCCTACATAGCCATTTATGGAACTGGGAGTATTGGAATTGGAAATATCCTTCTTCCTGCCTTCTTGACTACTTTGGGTGGGAGGGAGGGAGGGAGGGTGAGGTCAAAGGGAAGAAATCACTAAAACTGGGAGAGTGGAACAGGCAGGATATGGCTTTTTCGTTTTTAGTTCATCAGAGAGCAAACTGTCACCCTTAACATTAAACAAGTGACTCTCAAATGTTTTCTTATAGATGGCATCTGAGCGGGAAGGCTCTGGAAGTTCTGGCACTGGAGAGCAAAAGGAAGATCAAAAGGAAGAGAAACAGTAACAGCAGTAAACTTTGGAGTCGAAAGGACAACATATTATGATGCTTGGGAGTGAAGGGATTTCCTGAGCTGAAATGGGCAAAACTTCAGTCTTCTACTGTGTTTTTGCAGTACTCTATATATAATTTCCTGAATATGTAAATTTAGTGACCATTAGCTAATGATCATTTAACAAGTGATAATTCCCAACAGTACAAAGTTCACAGTATTCTGTCTCTAGCCTGTCATTCTTTTTCAGCTGCATGTAAAATGGGGGGAAAGATGATTTATTGATCATTCTAAAGATTGAACGTTGTTTTGTGCTGAAGTAGCTGTATTTTCAAAGGGGTGAAACCATCTCACACACTGAAGACAGGTCTGGAATGAGACCATAGGGGGATGAGATCCTTCTAGTTACCTAAGTATTGCTGTACCAGCCTGTGTGTATATGGAGTTCTTCAACTGAGGTCTTGCAAGGCAAGCCAGCTGTGCCATGTTGGGAGGTAGGGCAGGGGAGGCTAAATCAATGGAAAACTAAGCTAGCTATTTATGTGAGGTCCAGCTTCTAAAACACAAGTCTCCCAAACTTTCTGAAGGCATACTTCCCTAGCTACCCTTTGGCCTGTGTCTGGCACCTGTATCCCTGATGACTGTTCTTTTTGATCCATTCTGGATTTTTAAAAAAATAAATAGGAAAAGCATTTTGATCTCTTGTCTGTGAGGGGTGAGGCCCTGAGATTTAGCTTCAGAAATATGACATGAATCACATTTCCCAACTCTCTGACCTCGATACAGGATTTTCTAACACTGGCATTTGAATTTCTAACAAATTGAAAACTTGGGAAGGCCAGTATAATAATAAGCATTATCACCAAAGACAAGTCTGGTTCAGAGGAGGCTTTTTTTTTCTCCCTAGCCCCATCTGAGGTTTGGAATGTTGAAATAGTCTTTAGATCTCTAACATGAAAATCAGGCCTATTTCCAGGCTGCTTTCTGCTCTAAATAAGTCCAACCAGAATTGGCTTACAGTAATGAAACACATCTAGTATTAAGTCCTAAGGTGATTTCAGTGGCTCAATAACAGGAACCCAGATTCTTTCTATAGTTTTGCTTTTTCATCCTCAGTGAGTTGCCTTGTCCTAATTTCTCTAATGTAGTTCTAAATATCACATGCTAACAACTTCAGAACCAGGAAAGTGACTGCATCTTAGAACTCACTTAAGAATTACTTCTTAAGTTTATTTCTTAAAAATTAAGATTATTTACATGATAATTATGTTTTTGGAAAATTGTTTATTAACACCCTTTTAAAAGCTTCTTGAGGTTGCATATGAGAAATAATAGGCTCAAATTTTCAGTCACATGACCACTTGGTGGGAACCTTGTGGGATGTGCAGTAATTCTTTATGAAGGATTGTTTTGTGTCATGCTGGGGAAGATAATAAGCATCTCTGGTTGGCCCTTGCTCACTAAATGCGTCTAGTGTTTACCAATCATTGTGATAACTAAGCCTCTCAAGCATTTCCAAAGCACCCCAATTCAGAACTACTGGTTTATATTATTCAGGATTTCATCTTTGAGATCAGTGAGAGGAGCCAAGCATGCCCTGAACAAAATGGGTTCTATTAAGAGAGGTGGGGAGAAGAGCTGCTTGGGCAGGTACCCACAGATACTGTCTCAAGCTGTGCCATGAGTGGTATATATAGTAGTAGTTCGGTTACCTTCTAATAAAACTAATAATCACAAGCAGCCTTGAACAAAAATTTAAATTCGATACAGTCTTCCTTTTGTGGTGACAAGTGCTTGATAGGTCCCAAAAGGAAAACTTCCTGGGATTATTCCAGTTGTCTTCCCCACTTAAAACTCCACCCTTGCTACACAATAGTACAACACATGTGATCTGACCCCTCAATACCTTTCTTTTCCCCTACCCTCCTACTATACTTTGACCTTGCTTGGACAGTCTTCCCACAGATTTCTACCTGACTCATCCCTCAATTTTTCATAAGTCATAAGGTTTTAAATTTAGTCATAAGGTTTTGAAATGTCATAAAACATGCTGCTGCCTTCAAGTCCCTGTCATTTCCTATCCTTACCCTACTCTTTCTCCACAGCAGTTATTACCACCTAATTTGTCTTTCCCCCCATTGCTATGGTCTGAATTTTTAGGTCCCCCAAATCCCTATGTTGAAATCCTAACTCCTACGGTGATGGTATTAGGAGGTGGGGCCTTTGGGAGGTGGTAGATCAGTAAAAGGGGCTCTAGAAATCCCTGATCCCGTTCCACCATATGAGGACACATTTAAGTTTATGATCTGGAAGAGGGCCCTCACCTGACCATGCTGGCACCCCAATCTCAGACTTTCCAGCCTTTAGAACTGCAAGATAAATTTTGTTTATAAGCTACCGAGCCTGTGTTATTTTGTTATGGCAGCCTGAACGGACTAAGACCCACTGTTTTAAGTTTCAAGAAGCCAGAAACTTTTGTTCACTGCTATTTTCCAACATTAGAACAATGCTTGGCACTTAAGCACTCAAATCTTCTGTCAAATCAGTCTCTCCCACTGTCCAAAAACTCTTGGGTGGTTTGGTTTCTCCATTTGAGAGAGAAAGGCCTTAATTTTTAAGTTTATAAATTATACTCTCATCTGTCAAGAGTTCTAGGGGCAACAAACCAAACCCAGAAATTAGAACTTAACTGGTAAAAGATAAGTCTTAATTAGGAAAAGAATTCAAGGAGAAATTAATAGTAATGTTTAGAGGACTAAAAATGTGGCCTGAGGTATTCCTGGGCCAGCAACGAGGGAATAGGAATGACCAGAATAAATGCGCAACCCTCTTTTATACGTCATAGGTGTAAAAGTCCAATCCTGTTGCTGACTCTCTTGAAAATATTTACCCAAGTGGAGTTTTTTCTCAACTTTTTATTTCAAACCTGTTCTTAGAAAATTAAAAGAACGGTATAATGAACACACACAAAACACCATTCACCTAGATTCAATTAGCATTTTGCCACATTTGCACTTTCACACTTGGTGTGTGTTCACTCTATATTTGTTTTCTGAACATCATGACACTTCAGCCTAAATATTTCAGCACTCTTAACATTCTCCCCACAAATATTATAATCAGGAAATTTAGCACTGATACACTACTACCATATATATAGTCCATATAAGAATTTCCCTGATTGTCTCAACTTTTTCATCTAAGGTCAAATCAAAGATTGCACATGGCATTTAGTTCTATCTCCTTTTCCTAAGAATTGCCTTTTTGTCTTTTCATGAAGGGTACAGGCCATTTGTTTTACAGAAGAGCCCTTTGTTCAGATTCACCTGGTGATTTCCTTGTGCTCAGCGTCATGTACACATTATTGGTATGGATACTACGTAAGTCTTGTGTCTTAATCAATGCATCAATTACCAGGGAGAACAAGATATCAATTCTGTGCTTTGCTCCACACTTCATTCTTAAGACACCTTTAATAAGTAATCTGTGGGAGTGGCTTAATTTTAAGTATAACATTTATACTAGGGATTCTGTAGGAAGAAGGAGCAGTAAAGAGAAAATCAAGTTCTTACAGATGGTATATGAGAAGATCGGGAGGAAAGAGACAACTCAAAATTTGAAAATAAACTGCTTCAAGCAAAGACCCTTCACTATTTCAGATACCACTGTGACTCCATTCTCCAGTCCTAAGGCTGCTTTGTTAGGGCTATGTCTCCACCTTTCCTTCCTCTGGTATCAGAAGAACAGTGAAATGAGTGAAAGCCCTAGATAGAGCTATAAGGCAACGTACATTATTCAACCTGTGAAGGAGGTAATGTAGCAATTACAGGAAGAACCATTGAAACAGCCATTTTAGTAGGTCAAAACCAGTTGAATATCACCAATTTCATATTGTTAAACCTAATTACAATGCACCATCAATCCCATTTCTGCTGCAGTAAGTCAGGAAATGGAAATCTATCTTCACACTAAAGAGAATACTGCAGCTGAACCAACCTTTAATAATTAAAACTTTCAATGCTGAGTGAGATCACAGGAAACAGGAAATGTTCCACCTAAACCATAAGCTCTTAAACAGGTCCTTGGAGCCCCTAACCCAGAGCACAGAGATTTGGGGCAATGGTTGGGAAGTGGGGAGTCCACGTGAGTGACTTCAGGGGGTCTATAAACCACTGATTATAAAATGCAAGACTGCAAATATTAATTTTTCTGGGGAAACGGTCCATTGCTTTTACTGATTTGTTGAAGGAATCTGTGACCAAAAGGTTAAGAACCACGGATTTCCTAAATGGGAAACCAATCTACCTTACTAGTCTAACTACTTAAATTCAAGCCATACACCTTGGTCCATGTCCCCCTTGCCTTTAGCCATCTCCCCAGTCTTGCCTTTCCATATCTTAGGTATCCTTGGTCTACCCTCTTCTATGAAGCCTTCCCCATTCAGCCCACACTGGCTGTTTCACTCAAATTCTTACACTTATTTTTCAATTTTTTAATGTTCAATTCAGGAACTTATTATAGCTTTTAATATTTTCTCCCATCTTCCTTTGGATTATTTTGAAGCAAATTCCAGAAATCATAATTTTACTCTAAGATTGTACCTCTAAAAAGGTTATTCTATAAAATATAACAATATCATGATCATATTGAAAAATATTAACTCCTTAACGGCAAAAACTTGAATGTTCAAATTTTCCCAATATTTTCAAAAACTTTTTTTTTTGGCCACGCCACGTGGCATGCAGGATCTTAGTTCCATGACTAGGGGTTGAACCCGGGCCCCCTGCACTGGGAGCACTGAGTTTTAACCACTGGACTGCCAGGGAAGTCTTATAACTTTTTCAACTGTTAAAAGAGTCAGGAGCCAATAACGGCCACACCCTATATTGGTTGATATGTCCCTTAAGTCTCTTTTAAACTATAGGTTTCCTTGCCTCTTTTTCCTCTGCTTTGCAATTTATTTGTTGAAGAAACTGCCACTTGTCCTATAGTCCTGTAATCTCCTACATTCTACATTTCACTGATTGCATTCTTATGATGTCATTTAACATGTTCTTCCATCCCCACTTGATCTGATTCAAGTTAAGCTTTTTGACAAGATAAGTTCATCAGAGGGTACATAATTCTGGTTGGCTCTTTTGTGATGTTAGCAGCCACTGATGATCATTACCTAGATCTCTAATTTCATTAAAGGTATACTATTCTACTTCTATCTTTTCTTCATTTTTTTTATATGAAATACCTCTCTAGTGAGAAACTTCCCCTCATAACAAGTAACTAGTTACCCTGAGGTAGAGTTCATATGGGAAAGGCTTCTTTATTTACTGGTTTTTAGAATGAGTTAGATCTGTAGTATTAATCAAAGGTGAGACCAGTGAGATTTCTTGGGTGTCTTTGTGAACTCACGGATTTTAACTTATTTAATGTGCTTCAATTCACTGCAGTTATTCTTATTAATGCTCAAATTCTTCTAACTTTGGCCTTGGTAGGCTTTTCCTACTGGCTTAGTTTTGACAAGACCCCATTAGTAAAGGACAGTATCTTCCATAAATGGTGTTGGGAAAACTGGACAACCACATGCAAATGAATGAAAATGGGCCACTATCTTATACCATACACAAAAATTAACTCAAAATGGATTAAAGACACGAACGTAAGACCTGAAACCATAGAACTTATATAAGATAACATAGACAGTAAGCTCTTTGACATCAGTCTTGGATTTTTGGGATTTGACACCAAAATCAAAAACAACAGCAAAAATAAACAAGGGGGGGTGGGTACACCAAACTAAAAAGCTTCTGCACAGCAAAGGAAACCATTAACAAAATGAAAAGGCAACTTACTGAATGGGAGAAAATATTTGCAAATCATATACCTGGTAAGGAGTTAGCTCCCAAAATATATAAAGAACTCATACAACCCAATAGCAAAAAAATAATCAAAAAATGGGCAGAAGACATGAACAGACATTTTCCCAAAGACACACAGATGGCCAAAACGTACATGAAAAGGTGCTAAGCATCACTAATCATCAGGGAAATGTAAATCAAAACCACAGTGAGGTATCACCTCACACCCGTAGAATGGCTATTATCAAAAAGACAAGAAATAACAAGTGTTGGCATAGATGTGGAGAAAAAGGAACACTTGTGTACTATGACTGAAAATGTAAACTGGTACAGCTACTATGGAAAAGAGTATGAAGGTTCCTCAAAAAATTAAAAATAGAACTACCACAGGATCCAGATATTCTACTTCTGGGTATTTATCCAAAGAAAACAAAAACAGAAATTTGAAAATGTTCACTGCAGCATTATTTGCAGTAGCCAAGATATGGAAACAACCTAAGTATCCATTGATGAATGAATGGATAAAGAAGATGTGGTGTATATATACAATGGAATACTATTCAGCCATTAAAAAAATGAATTCGTGCTGCTTGTGATGACATGGATGGAATGAGGGCATTATGCTAAGTGAAATAAGTCAGACAAAGAAAGACAAATACCGTATGATCTCACTTATATATGGAGTCTTAAAAAAAACAAGCTCATGTATACAGAGAACAGATAGGTGGTTGCCAGAGGTGGGGTTGGGGGTGGGGTGGGGGTGATGCGGGTGAGTGAAATGGGTGAAGAGGGTCAAAAAGATAGACTTCCAGTTATAAAATAAATCAGTCTTGGGGATGTAATGTATAATATGGTGACTGTAGTTAATTATACTATATTGCATATTTGCAAGTTGCTAAGAGAGTAAATCTTAAAAGTTCTCACCACAAGAAAAATAATTATTTAACTATATATGGTGATAGATTTTAACTAGACTTATTGTGATCACTTCACAATATATACAAATATCGAATCATGTTGTATAGCTGAAACTAATATGATGTTATACATCAATTATACCTCAATAAAAAACCAAAAGTCTATCAGGGTATTAAAAGTACTTTAAAAAAAAAAAGACCCCCAGTAGTCTTCAATCCTTTCCTTTCTTACTGATATAGCAAAGTGTTTCAGGCTCAATTTGTTCATTTCTGCCTCAGTCCTATAAACAGCTACTTCTCCTTTTATACTATTATCTATTTGTTTAACATTCTTATATCTTTTTCCCCCTAAAAAAAGACCATAAATTTAAGGACTGCACTACATCTAAAAAGAATGTTCAGCACTTACCCCAGCACTCTGCTAGACAGAAAACTAGTACACGATAAATATTTACGGAATTGAACTAAAAGATTAGCATCTGTCTAGCTATTCTACAAGGATCTCTACTGAGTCAAGACAGGCAGCACTGGAAACATTAAGCACTTACCTCCTCCCCAGGTGGTCCAATGGCAGGGCTCAATCTCACTCTGCTAATTATTCTTTCATGTTATGGGAAGACCTACTCCAGCTCTAGTGAGTACTCCCTAGAACAAGGATTCTAAAAAAAGAAAAATAATTTTTTCTAGAGTTGAAAGAATGAGAAAAAAAGTTTTCTATGTGCATTTTCTTAAAGTTGGAAATCATTATAAGGTAAAGCATTATAATGGTCCATATCTGCTTAATTTAACAAGACTACAAATTAGTGTAAAGATGTTTGGTTATCTAGAGAGGAAACTGCTGTCATTCCTTAGTTGTAGTCCCCTTTACCACTGAAAGGTTACATTTCACCACTAGGTGTCCACAGGGGAGGAAATGATACCTTACACTGGCCCATTTCAAGTCACTTTCACACACATCTGCACTCCACAATTAAGCAACTGTGCCTTATGTCAATTTACACAAATCTGCAATCCTTTGAGTTTTATATTGTACCATGTAGGTCTTCTTCATAGACTTTTACTTACTGTAAAATTTTTTTATTTACTTAAAGATGGAATCTACAGAACTGCATTCCTTAAACTCACTATGTTTAAGTACAGCCAAGAATTGAGGGCAGACTACACATTCCTTTATTGATCTCTACTTCATGAACCTGTAAGCACTTTAGAGATAGTCTAATCCAGAGATTTTTCAAACTATTTTTTATTTTTCTAGGCACAGAAACATTTTTTTTTCTTTTTGAACAACATACTATATGTAACTCTTTGATGGATGGACAGGGCAGGGAAAACACATGCAGTTACTAAGATACCTAGGAAAACGTTATCCATTCTACTAATATAGTTAGGGTTATAAATACCCAATATTTTAAACTCCAACTCTGAAAAGTTCTGAATTTCTAACAATCATTAACACACCAGCCATGGAAGCAGCAGAAAATATCCCACAGACCTATTTTACTGGTCCCCTCTTTCCACCAGAAGGAAAAAATCCCTAAGAATTGTACTTTGGATCTGTTCTTCCTTTAGTTTCTCAAACTTATTTTCTGCTAGAGAATGATGAAGTGAGTAGTGTCACAGATCCTCAATAGAAAGAGTATAGAAAAAAGCAGAAGAGGACAGAACAAATTAGGAAAAACTAAAAAGAGAACTAAAATTCACTGGTGACACATGCTTGCTGTAAATGGTACTAGGAACGTCACACAAATTATTCAATCCAACAACAGTCCCAACAAAATAGATGGGATCCCCATTTTACAGACAAGAAAACTGAGATTCTGCAAGATTTAAGAAGTGACTTGTTCAAGGTAAGGAGGAGAGTGAAGGCTCAACCCTAAGACTTCCTAGCTCCAGACTTCTTTTCTTTAACAACCCCACTGACTTCCAGAAGAGCCATGGGTTTGCCTTAGCAAAACTTTCCACAGCCATCCCTTGCCGCCTTCTCCACCTTGACTACTCCTAAACTGGCCCCCACATTAGCAACCAATTATTTCATTCTGTACCTAACAGCACTTTGTTCTCAAGCTGCTACAGGTGTTTTCAACATCAAAACAATCCATCCCTTTCCTTTCCCCTGAATCCCCACCTATTTACTAGGAATGTCACCTATACCCCATATTTAAAGTTATTACCTAATGTTAGAGCTGGGGGAAAAGTTCTGAGGTCATCAAGAACAAATCCTTCATTTTTCAGAGGACAACCTGTGCCTAGATAGGTTATATATTCTGCATTTTGAAAAAAATCTTTATCACCGTTATATTACAGGAGGTTCCTCCTGAACACTGAATGGTCATGGCCTCCTCCTTGCCAAAGGAAATAGCATCCCTGTTCTATTCCTCCCAAATCTCTTCTGCTAGAGATCCATGCCAGCTTTCATCTCTAACACACTGATTTCCAACTCTAAGTGCAGAGATGGTGAATTTGCAGCAACTAGGCAAGTAAGCTTTTAGGGCTACAGTTAAACTGCCTGGATTTAGAATATTCTAAGAAAGAAATTGCAGGAATATTACTCAGCCATAAAAAAGAACAAAATAGTACCATTTGCAGACACATGGATGGACCTAGAGATTGTCATCCTTAGTGAAGTAAGTCAGAGAGAGAAAAACAAATATCATATGATATCACTTATATGTGGAATGTAAAAAAAAAATGGTACAAATGAACCTATTTACAAAACAGAAATAGAGTCACAGGTATAGAAAACAAACTTATGGTTACCAAGGGGGAAAGGGGAGGAAAGGGATAAATTGGGAGACTGGGAATGACATATACACACTACTATATATAAAATAGATAACTAATAAGAACCTACTGTATAGCACAGGGAACTCTACTCAATACTCTATAATGACCTATAAGGGAACAGAATCTACAAAAGAGTAGATATATGTATAACTGATCCACTTTGCTGTCAGCAGAAACTAACACAACATTGTAAGTCAACTATACTCCAATAAAAATTTTAAAAAAAGAAACAAATTGCATATCTTGGTAATCACCAAATTTCAAGGATTCGAAGGTTAACAAACAGCAATTCTATCTGGGATGTCACCATGCTTACTTCAGCATGAATCACAAAGAAAAGCCTGTGAGCTAGTCTAGAAAGCCTGTAAAGCCATCACACACAGACCTGAAGCAACACTATAAACATAAAAATGAGCAGGAAAAGAAAATCAAGGCAACCTAGCATAAAAAGTAGGAATTGGGGCAAAGGGAGTGAAGTACGGAAAATCAAAGGACATGGTAGACAACCAGTCAGTAAGCAGTGTTTATGACTATTTAAGAAGGCCCATTACTAAGCACACTGAATGGCACACAGTAAAAGTACAATAAATATTATGAGTTAACATATGCTGAAAATTACAAAATGGAACCTAAAGAAGAGATTCCACTCTGGGGATTCATTTGCTGGGGGAAAGAAGATTTGCCCCCCATGTCCCCACCCTGAGCAAACTCCCTTCTACCTTTCTTTGCCTGAGTTTCCCAATGTATGAAATGGGGGTAAAAGCCCCATTTCCAAGGTGTGGACAAAGTTGAAATAACATGCAAAAAGGATTCAAAGCTCACACAAATGCAACCGCCTGAGAGCACCACTGGCATGTCTCATAAGCAATCTCAAATTTAATAAGCACAAGATGAAACCTTCAATAATCCCCCTCAACTTGCTCCTCATCTTGCCCATCTCAGTAAAGGAAACCATTTCCGTACTCTGGCCGTCATTCTTGCTCTTCCTCCTCATCCAACCCATCATCCAGTCCTATCCATTCTAACCTTCAAATATCATTCACTTCTATCTGCACTGTCATCACCCTAATCTAAGCTACAATTATCTCTCACATAAATTACTGACCTTGCTCCAGCACACCAGCTTTTGCAGTTCCTCAAATGTGTTACGCTCCCTCCTGACATACTCCTGTTCACCCTTTGGGTCTCATTCTAGAGTTCTCACTCACTCTTCATTCATTGCACTCTCACACCATTTTGAAGTACTTATGTATTTGTGCAATTATTTTCTTTCACAAACGGCTATAAATCCAACTAAACTAAGAGCTCCACGAAGGTAGGCACTGTGATTTGTTTGGTTCTCCTCATGAAAACCGGGTCTGGCACACAGTTTAGGCCCAAATATCTGAATGACTCCAGCTGAGGTGGAGACGTAAAATAGCCAACTACAACTCCTAACTCAAAAAGACAGCCGCCCAGGTTGCTTCAACACTCTCCCCACCTCCACTCTCAACAGCTCAGACCAAGCCATTCATGGCATCAGATACCTCAGGGCTCCAACCTCAGGCAGCCCCTGCTTTCTCCACACCCCCCCCATAAAGTTCCAGGTCCAAAGAGAACCCCTCAGCCCTGGGGCGGGAAGGGACGTGCCTCTTTTGCCCCTGCGGGTGTCGGGGTGCCGGACTACCCAGGAGAAGTCTCCTAATCCGGACACCCTGGCCGAGCGTCTGAACACTAGTCCGCGCAGCCGTGACGCACGCAGGCCCGAGCGCTTCGTTAGCTATAAAGCAGCAAAGTGCGAGGCGCTTCTTTGAGATTTCTCAGACGCAATTTAAACCGCGCGTCCCGGGTCGAGCGTAAAGGCGCGTCGCAGACCCTCAGATGTCCATTCTATTCAAGGAGGGACAGAAAACACAACGACTCACGCGCCTCGCCCTTTAAAAAACACCCCCGTTTGAGCCAGGTGGGGCTCCGAGTAAATCCTCGCGAGAGCCACCTGCTTCCGCCCGCTTCCTGCAATCGGCTCTCCGGACCGGAAGGAAGGAGGTACTTCCCCCGCCCCCGGCTTCTACCTCACAAGGCAGCGCGGCCCCAGCTGCGGCCAATCGGCGGGCTCATTCTAGGCCACGGCCCAGAGAGCCAATGGAAAGTCGCGGCGCGCGCAGAGCTTCCTCTCTTCCTCACCGGCCCCCTCCCTTCCGCCTGCCGACTTCCACTCAGCCCCTGGCGGAGGAAGTGATGTCACAGGCCCCATGTGAGCGGATTGCAACACATGCAGCTGCCTGGAAAGAGGGAGCCGGTGTCCTACGTCAGAGCCGCCGCCGCGGAGCCGCCGCCGGGGAGGAGCAGCCGCTGCCGCCCAGGACTGGGCCCTTAGGTAAGCCAGGGGAAGGGAAAGGCCAGCGACCACCGCGGCGGGCCGCGCGGGGCGGGAAGAGGAGGGACTCTCGGGGGTGGCGAGGAAGGGGGCCGCTCTGCCCCAGCGGCGGCGCTAACTCTGTGGTCTTGGTGTCTCCGGGCCCCGCCGGGCCGCTCTAGGGAGGAGGAGGCGAGAAGATGGCGGACGACCCCAGTGCTGCCGACAGGAACGTGGAGATATGGAAGATAAAAAAGCTCATTAAGAGCTTGGAGGCGGCCCGCGGGTGAGCGCCGCGTCTGGGCCCCCCCATGCCCTCTTGGTTTCCGGACCCCTCAGGATGGCCGCCCCCGCGCCGCATGGCCGGATGAGGAGAACCGGGCACTAGCCAACTCCCGCCTTCTGGACCTCTGGGTAGTAGCCCTAGTTCTAGGGGCGAGGGTCTGCGCGGTTGGTCCGAGAAGGGGCCCTTTCCCCTGTTTGGGCTAAGGGGTCCCGCTCCCGGGGCTCGGGCCACTAAACCCCCTCAACCCCCTCGTGGTAGGCTACTGCTACTTTTGTACCCCTTTCAGGCGCTTGAATCCAAAACCTCCCGTTTTGAGCTCCAGGTGCTGCCACCCAACTCGGGTACTGCTGGGGGAAAGGGCCCAGCCTTGCTTTCCGAACGCCTTCCCTATTTCCTCTCTTCTCCTTCCTTCACTTTTTTCAGCCAAGCTTCATTAAAATGGCCTCCCCCTCCCGGGCTTCTGAGACCCGGGTGGGTGAAGTTTGGATGGGGCGGGAAGGAGGGGTTGTCAGGGACAACCTTTTTCTGACTTCCTCTGATTTCTCTGGGTCTTACAACTCTCCCAGTATGACTTCCTCCAAGTCCTTTAATTACTCCGTAGCTTCCTGGTGTTGGCTGTTACAGGACCCACCTCTAAACTGAAAATGTGTGCGGGGTCGGGGAGTGGGGGAGGTTTTGGTTGACAGGTGTGTATCTGTATATACAGGAGAAATCCCAGTTATGGGGCCGTTCATGTGAACTGTACCAACAGGGTCCCTTTTTGCTTCTCTCTGGAACTCTTGGGGTAGAGATGCTGATGTATTAGTATTAATGCTTGTTGAATTTCAGAACTGGATTAAGCGGGCTTTGAGGGGTTTTTTTGTAAATTTGGGTAAGAAACTATTGGGTGTGTCCGTTTTGGGAAGGGGAGACTAGGTTAAAACTGACTTTATATGCTCTTTTTTAATTAAAAAAAAAAGTTGTTCTTTGGGGGAAGGTGTATCAGAGGTATACCTGTTCTCTCACTATATTACTTTATTTTGTTCTTTTTCCCAGTCATGGAAACTCTTTACTTACAGGAAGTGGGGGGAAAAAAGTGTTTGAACATGACGTATTTTTACGTCTTCAGCATTCTTAGAAGAGCAGAGTGGCTTATCCTGGGCCATGTTAAAAGTTGTTTTCAGTACAGGAATTGGACATTCTGGTTTCCAGCCCAGGTTTGTCCTTGCTTGGAAGATTTGCAGTGATAGGATTCATCAGATTCATAGTTGTTACTGCTTTATGAAATAAAGTATGCTTAGTTCCATTGAAGGCCCATGGCTAACAGTTTTGTCATTGTGTTGTTTTGTTTATAAATTTATTTATTACTTATTTATCTTTGGCTGCATCGGGTCTTCGTTGTTGTACGTGGGCTTTTCTTCAGTTGTGGCGAGCGGGGGCTACTCTTCATTGTGGTGCGCAGGCTTCTCATTGCGGTGGCTTCTCTTGTTGCGGAGCACGGGCTCTAGGCGCGCGGACTTCAGTAGTTGCAGCACGCAGGCTCTGTAGTTGTGGCTCTCGGGCTCTAGAGCGCAGGCTCAGTAGCTGTGGCGCACAGGCTTTGTTGCTCCGCAGCATGTGGGATCTTCCCGGACCAGGGCTCGAACCCGTGTCCCCTGCAGTGGCAGGCGGATTCTTAACCACTGTGCCACGAGGGAAGTCTCTGCCATTGTGTTTTGTTCCTAGTAATTAGTGACAGTTCTGTTTGGGGTGAAGCTTCTGAAAGTTTAGTCCTCTTCAGTTACTGGGGCTTTTGCTCACTTTCTCTGATATGAATTGAAGGTAGCAGCTTATTTTTCATTCCGTAGGTTTGTTTTTCTTTGAATTTAATACGACATTCAGACCTAGATAATAATCTTAACCAGAACTTGAACACAGATGATTCTCTGCTACATGGTAGAATGAATACTGTACAGGAGGAGCAATATAGGTCATGACCCATTATGATGCACTACCAGGAATTAGCTGGGTTCTTTTATTTCACTAGCACCTGCTGTTATGTTACTTGAATCCTTCACTTGAGTATGGCTTTTACAGTTTGCTGTTGTTACTGTTGTTTAAAGCTGGATGTACCCCTTGGGTTTGTTCTCTTATTACTTTAATTTTTTTCTTTAATATTTATTTATTTATTTGGTTGCGCTCAGTCTTAGTTGCAGCACGTGGGCTCCTTAGTTGTGGCATGCATGTGGGATCTAGTTCCCTGACCAGGGATTGAGCCCCAGCCCCCTGCATTGGGAGCGTGGAGTCTTAACCACTGCACCACCAGGTTAGTCCCTCTTGTTACTTTAACTTGAAAGCAGGTTCACACATTAGAATTTGAATACATTACATACTCTGAGGAAGTCTAAAATATGAATTCAAACTATAATTTGCTTCTTGTCCAAGTGAAGTGACACTGAAGATAACAGTGCTTACTTAATAACAGCATTCCCTTTACTGCTTGATGAAGGAAGCTCATTCTTAAATTTGTTCCTACCCATGTTACCTAACCAGTTGAAACTTTTAAGCTCCTCTTTAAAGCTTTTAAAGACTTTAGTCCTTTGATTAGCAAAGTCCAGTAAACTTCAAACATACTAAAAATGAGGTTCTCTTTGCAGAACTTTTTTTCCAAGTAGTAGTTTTTATACAAGATTAAGCTGTCCTCTAAACAGTGTGGTTCATAATCATGTCCTGCTTTTGCCTACTTTGTTTTTATTGAGGATTTGGTTACATCTTGATCCCATGAAAATGTAAAATCTTGGTCATCTCTAGGTATTAGGAAGGAAGTCACAAGTTTCTTCTGTTTGACTCAAACGGTTCTTGGTATATACCAATTTCTTTTTGAGAATAGCAAGATTGTATTATCATGGTTGAGTTGTGTTAGACTCATTAGATTATCATAGTGTACAATGAGAAATGTTTTTCCTTCTTTGCCTAATGGTAAAATACTATTAGGAGAAGCATGATGGACTTCAAGCACAAACTGGATAGCACAATAAATCTATCTGTGCTGGTGTTTAAGGGGCAAGTTGTGGGTTTCAGGAGAAAACAGGTTGTGTTCCAGCATGGTTATTAGCACTAGATAGCACTTAGTGGCAGATTAGTAGAATGGCTTTGGAAATGAAGATTTCTTCTCCACCACCCCCCACAACACACACACACACACACACACCCCAGCAATTCTGGGCATGAGAATTACAGATTGGTGTTTTTTTTAACCCTGGTTCTTAAGGTATGCGGGGATAAGAGTAATTTTGAAATTGAGATAGTCACTATGTGATTATCTTGATATATGACCCCAAGGTAATGTAGCTTTAAAGGGGAACCACCTGTAAAATGGACTCACTGATGAAGGACATCTGAACAGAGTGAAGTTTCTAAGCACAATAATTTATTGTGCACTTAGCATGTTATAGACACTATGTTAAGCAATACATTATTTCATTTAACCCTCACAGAAGTATTGCCACCATTTGGTGGGAAAGGCAAACTAAGGCTGTGAGGTTAAATATCTTACTTTCTGGAATAAAGCAATGCCCAGGATTTGAACCAATGTGCTGTACTGCCCAATGGATATATTTTACATTAAAAAAAAAATGCAAGACTACACTTACTCAAATTGTAATCTGAGCTATAACAGACTATTTTATGCTATGGAAGACCACTTACAGGAGCCAAAATGACTAAAATGGAGAACTTGCTAGGAGTCTTTTTGTAGTCTTTTTGTCATACTTAATTTTCTGAGTTAAAAAGTGTGTTACAGGGCCTCCCTGGTGGCGCAGTGGTTGAGAGTCCGCCTGCCGATGCAGGGGATACGGGTTCGTGCCCCGGTCTGGGGGGATCCCATGTGCCGCGGAGCGGCTGGGCCCGTGGGCCGTGGCTGCTGGGCCTGCGCGTCCGGAGCCTGTGCTCCGCAACGGGAGAGGCCACAACAGTGAGAGGCCCGCGTACGGAAAAAAAAAAAAAAAAAAAAAAAAAAAAGTGTGTTACACATATAACTTGAATTTAAGTTGGGTGGAACATACATATTTAGCTTCATATAAGCCTGGTAGAATGTTGGTTTCTGTGTATGCTAGCAAAATAACCAGCTAATTCTTTTCCTATATATAAGTCCCACTTAAAGTTAATGATAGCTCTTCCCGGTTTACGATTGCTCTTGGCATATTCTCTGTAGTTGGCTTAATGAGGATAAATGTGTACATAAGTCAACTGGAACTAGGACCATGTGGATGGAAACCATGGCTGTGGGTATTCTGAATAAGGAACTAAACCAGGTGAAGGTATGTAGGAGAAAGGCAGATGGGAAATTTAGGTTGCTTTTTCCTAATGTTTTCTGAGCCAGCAAGAGGTAGCCGCAGAAATTGTGTTGGAAGCTTTATAGTTTTCAGGTAATAAAATCATAACCAGAGCCTGTTATTACCAAGGACAGTGGTGAATGTAACCAAGGAACAGACAAGGTTCATTTGGGCTAAATTGTGTCTGTGAGTATTAGAATATTTTTTCACTTATCTTCGGCAGGGAATCTTATATATTTCATATATAATGAGGGCTCAGTCAGATAAACCATGTTTGAAAATCAGCGCAGTTTCTAAGCTTCATTTGAGTCTTCTTTGGTCTTTGGGCATTTTTAAAGCTTTTGTTAAAAACAACTTGTAGATATCTTGACTTTGAAGGAAATAAATTACCTGGCTTTACATGACTCTCTTTCCTGCCCCCAAATATACTGGTGGGGGTAGTATCTTTTTCCTCTACTCTGAGTAGTTCTGATACTAGATGTGTGGTTTTTTTCCCCACCAAGCAGTTCTCCAATTCTCACTGGACACCAGCTGAGCGTTCCTACAGTTGAATTAGATTCTGACACTACCCAGAGTTAGTGTCGGATCCCACTAGGTAACGGGGTCACTCCCATGAGACTGCCCACACTTGTGATGCCAAAGCAAGTCCTACCCTACCCTACTTCTCAGACAGGCTATAATTTGGGGGTTCCTATGACTCCCTCCTTGGGTTCAGTAATTTGTTAGAATGACCCAAAGATCTCAGGGAAACTATTTATGTTAACCTGTTTATTACAAAGGATATTATAAACGGTATAGACGAACCGCCAGATGAAGTGGTACATGGGGCAAGGTCTGGAAGGGTCCGAGTGCAGAAGCTTCTGTCCTTGTGAAACTGGGGTATGCCACCTGGGTTTACCAACCCAGAAGTTCATTAAATCTTGTTCAAGAACTTTTTTTATAGAGCTTACTCTGCAACTTCCCCTTCCCATAGGTCTGTGGATAGAGCAGAAAGTTCAGCCCTCAAAAAACTTGATCTTTCTGGTGACGAGCTCCATCCTAAGTCTGCCTAGGGGCCCCACCCTAAGTCACTTCATTGGCACGAATAACATGAATAACATAAACTCCCATCTCAGGAAATTCTGAGGGATTTAAGAGCTTTGCTAAAGGCCGGGGACAAAGACCAAAATCTCCACAAAATTCCTTACATTATATTGAATTAGAAGTTAATAATTTTATGAAATCGTTGAATAGTTTTTTTAAAGACAAATAATACAGACAGATTGTTTATATGGTTCAAATAAATTAAAGTATCTAAAATGTGTTTGGGTACCTTTCCCAAGTGAAAATTGTTGATTAGCACAACACTCACCTAAATGACACTTGGAACGTTCTCAAAGCGATAAATTTCGGGTACTTTTATTTTTACTTTTGTTCTCCATATCCTTAAAGAGCTGGCTGTAACTAGAGTGATACTTTGTAGTTTTTCATACTAATACCAGAATATACAGGCTCTTAAAAGGCTTTTTTCATCCTGTGTTCTGGCTTCCCCTGCCCCTCCTGTCTCTTGATTGTTAACAGACAGGTAAAAGACCCCACTAGAGAAAAGTCAGGAATTAGAATATTTTTAATTTCCTGAGAAGAGATGAGTATAGAACAAATAACTACAGAGGTCTTGGTGTCTTCTCACTAAGGGGTCAAAATACAGATGCCACCAACAGGTCTGAGCCATGAGAAGAGAGCAAGAAAGAGGTAGTAAAGGGAAGAGGAGGAGATAAAAGCAGGGTGTGGTGGTGTTCCTCAGTCCATTCCAAGTGTCATAGGCTGCCTGCCTTAACTCGGATCTAGTCCTAACTGCCGCTGTACTCTGGCATGGTGTTCCGTGCACTGTGAACCTAATGAACAATTACTTTCTTTGAATTTCAACTCTTGACAGACTTCTCATTGTAACAGCAGATACACTTATCCTTCCAGGAAAGGAAGGCTTGCTCTGGACACATTCCTAGGTAAGCAAGAGTACCTAATTAGAATACCATTTAAGACAGAATGTAATGTAGGTCTCCAGTGTTCCCCCCCTTCTCACCCCCGAACCACACACACACCAGTTGGACCCCTTTAGCAGAGGGCCCTTTTTCTTCGAGCTTGGGGTTGAGGGTGTGCTCAGTGTGGCAAACCTTTCAGAACATGTTTGGTTGTGAGAAAACTTAAAATATGGGTTTTGTAGCAGGGCTAAATGGTTTTAGATCCTATTTAAAGAGTCAGAAGGAGAAATCTGCCTCTTTTCCCTAGACCTACTGCTGGAACTGTCCCTCTGAGAACTTGGGCAGCAGAAATTTTTTCTGAGTCCAGCCTGTTCTCCAGGGATCTCAAAATAGAACCTTCTTCTAGAATACATTTGATAGGTGTCTCTTAATTTTTCAGCAGCCTGCTCTTTTAGTGGGGGGGAGAAAGGATTTAGAGGAGGTTCAAGATTCTTCTTTCCAGCAAGTTGGAAATTATGAGATTTCTCTTTGGGGCAGCTGTCCTCAGAGAGCATGATGAAGTTCCCTCTGATAACAGCTTTCTCTTATGCCACTGGACATACTTTGAACCCTAGCTTACTGCCTATCAGGAATGAAAATTTCCCTTTTTTTTTCTTTTTCTGAACAGGTATCTTTGTCTTTGAATCTAAGTGATTTGAGATAAACAATGATTGCTCTTTTTCTCACTTCTAAACATAACTGAGTTTGATTAAGAGCCATAATTTCATTATTATTCTTGTGGATACAAAGATAAAAACACTTGATTCTTTTACATTGATAGATTGATCAAGCTTTCTGTGCTTTAATCCAGCCGTCTCTCTTTTATCTCCTTAATTTGTATGTAATAGGTGTCTTATAAGTATTTACATGTCCACTTTGCCCTTTTTTTTAGCCTCCAAGTTGTTTTATATCTTTAACACCAATTTTGAGACATGTAGCTTTCATCCAGTGTATACTTTGTCTTTACTCATCACCATCTTTTCTACCCAGTTCAGAGGACTTGACATTTTCAGGTGCCTGACAACACCTTCTTGTCATGTAGATAACTTGGGGGGTACTGGTCCTGTACTCTTCTGTTTTCACATTTTTGTTTTATCCTTTAAGGTCTCCTTTAGAAGAATGATCCTAGTCAAAACAAAAGATTGTCTTTTTCTTGCCATGTCTGTGGCCTTGTAAATTAGATTTTCCCCCGAACTCACATCTAAGTATATGAAAAACAAAGACCATAAATGTATTTTTTACTATTAACCAGTCAGCTTACAAGCTTCATCAAACATCTGCTGTAGGTTGGACGTTTATACATTTAGGGGAGCAGTGTGTAATACCATGAGAATGGTCTGACACACAACCTTGGAGTGATACTATGAACCATTTCTGGCCCCAGAATAACATGGTACATGTTGAAGGAGATGTAGCGTAAGCAGATGATTTGGGTCTTGAATGAGGCGTTGGGCACTGTCAAAAATGGACAGATTGTTTAACTACTTGAGCAGATTTCCTAGGCAAGGCAAGTGTTTCAAAGAATGTTACTGTGGGCATTGGTATTATTTGGCTGATACAGTACCTTTGATACACGGATGTAGTGGAGCTGTAACTGATCTGAGACTTTGAAATGGTCACTGAAATTCATTCTTGATTAAAAGCCAGTTAGCCTAAAATTAGATTCAAAAGCTTTGTGTTGGTCGATGGTTGGTGAGCTGTCAGGGTATTGAAATAGTGCGGAGTATTTGCATATATGGGCCTTGTTGGTAAAGTTGGCTTGACAGAGTTTTGACAGTCCCAACACCAGTTTGCCTTTCAGCCTAAATAAACTTTAGTGTGCAAGTACTGAAAATGTACTGATCCCCAAACATTAATTCCTTAATACCTCTGGATATTTTTAGCTTTTTACTGAAGAAGAAAAAAAGTTTTCTTCCTATTTGGCTATCCCATTCTCTGGCATCTTCTGGCCTTTATGACTCTACTTAAGCAAGAAGGCTACTCGGGAAAGACAGGGTTAATCAGATAATGAAACTAGTTTTCTGAAGATGGGTTGAATAGCATACATTTTGGCTCCTCACAACAGCTCTGTGAGAAAAGCTGTTACTGCTATTTCATGGATGAAGAAATTTGAAGTACAGAGAGATTAAGTAGCTTGCCTAATATCACAGTCTAATACGGGGCAGTGCTAGATTCTGTTCCCCCTTTCCTGATTCCAGAGCCTCTGATCCTAACTATTGTACCACACTGCCTTGCTCTTTGATTAGTATTTCTTTTGCTGAATAGAAACATCTGTTCTCTTCTGAAAGGAGGATTCTTGTCCAAGGAGATCTTCAATTTACTAGAGGGAGCAGATCTGTGGAGACCGAGGAGCAAAGATAAAAGGGAAGAGGCATGCTGTTTGCAGATCTACCCTAGGAAGAATTTGGGTACTGAACATGTTTGTTTTTAATGAGCATCATTGGTGAGGGAAAAAACTTAAGTTTTAAATCCTTCCCCAGAAGCTCATTTGTGTATTAGAAAGAAGATTAACAGGAAGGCTGTGGCTTTTCTTTTATTTGAAAAGTACTTGCATAGTGGCCAGAAAAGATAAGAAGTGGACTTTCTCATTTATACAGTCCTGTGTAGAACACTGGTTGTTAGTAAGTCCCTAATGTTGGTTGTGATTGATATCTCCTGGCTTTGCACTGATGTGAGAATGCTAGAGAAATTTTCCAGCTTCTGCTGCTCCCTGGTGGAATATTCCACTAGGTCGATCTGTTTGTTTTTAGTTTTCTTTTTATGACAAAGTAAATTCCTGTAATTGTAGAAAAAATACTCCACCAGATATATACATTTTTGTTTTGGAGGACAGCAATCCTAGTGCTTTGAGGATAAAATGAACCTTCTGTAAACTTTACTTTCTGTAAAATATTGGGACATCTTGAGTTACTGTATCCTCTAGGATAGAGACTGCTTTAATGTCTCAGCATGTTCAGATATTGGTACTTGTCCCATCTGGTAATGGCATCTAACCCTGAGGTCAGTTGCACAAAATCAATTTCTAGTAACTTTGTCTAGCCTCTTTGAACAGTAACAGAATCCTCCCTTAGTTTGGTATTCTACAAGCTCTTTATAAAAAGCAGCCCCATCCACCTCCTACCTGCATCATAGGTAATATGGGGGCCAGGCATCAAGGTGAGGATGAACCAATTAAAGGTGGCAAAAGAAGGCATTCTGAAAGTGTTAGTTTTGTTGTGGTAAAAGACTGATGGGATGGTGTGAGCATTTTAGTTAAGCTAAAGCAGGGACAACTAGTCATTTCTAAGCACATGTTAGTTCCTCTCCAAAGATTGTCAAACTTTTAATTGGTATTTTATTTAGTAGTTTAAAATAAACCTCTGGTGTCCGCTTAGAAGAGACTATATAGAGAAGACCCTATTTTTTATGTTAGCAATTAACCATTTATTCATTCTCAAATGTTTGAGTATCCACTATGTCCTGAAATGAGTTCTGCTTTCAGTAAGTAAGTGTTGTTTCACTGTTACTTGGTGGAAGAGAAAACAGGTCAGATCTTTGAAGTGACTGATAACCAGATAGAAGTGACTGTCTCTGAATTATATCGGAATATTTAACCCATGCCACAGCTGTAAGATGAAGCCACTTAAGCTATTTAAAGTTTTAGAGGGAAATGAATTTCTGTATTTCTCCCTTGTGATAAATTACAAAACAGCTTTAGTGTTCTGACCATATTGTTTTGAACTGTGTTTTGGTTTGGTTCTTTTGTTCTGTTGGAAGATTTGGCAGGTCCTGTAACCCAATAAAGGTGATTACCACCTACCACAAAGTCAACTATTATCTCCCTCTTTGGGACTTACTCAGACTCAAAGAAGACTACAGCACCACCTAACAGTGTTGCTCCCCACCTCACCCTGCCCCGCCCAGCTGTGCTGTGCCCTTAATTCTGGTTTTTACTATTAAAGGCAGGGGGGTAGGGCACAAGAAGCTATCAAGTTCCATCTAGTTACCATTTTAGCATCTATCTGCTTCCATGCTAGGCAGTTGACATGTATTCTCTTATAGAATCCTCATGACCTTGTGAAGTAAAGAGAAACTGAGTCCCAAATGGATTTATGTGTAATTTGCCCTAGGTTGTGCCGATAGGACAGGACATGAACCCAAATCTGATTTGGAAACCTGTGCTCATAACCACCCTCCTACTACATTCCCATATTAAACCCACATAAAACCATGGTGAATAAAATGACAAAAGGAGTAGTAATTGGAGAGGAACTGATTGATTTTCAGCTGGTGATCCATATAATGTAGCTAGCTTAGTGAATCCAAGAAACGCTGTGTCTGAGATTTAAGTTGAGGTTTGCGAGCTTGAAAAGGGGATAGGGGAAACCTTGGCCATCCATATCCTAGGCATATCCTAGACAAACATCGAGATGAAAGCTTCTTGGGGGGCATATACTCTTAAGTCCCAACTAAACAGTGTAGTAGGCAGTCTCTAAAATGCTCCTGGCCCTAACCTGAAGGTAGTTCTATTATGTAGGGGTGATAAGATGGATGGCAGGGATTTGATGATAGGGTTCTGGCTGGAAAATGTTGGGCACATCTGAGCCATCACAATTCACTGGAGTTGTGTTACTGCTAGGGTAAATGACAGCAGCTTACTTGCAGCAATTGGGCTCTGAGTTTCTCTTTAGGTAGGGGTGAGGTCATGGAATCTCCACAACTTGAGCTGGCTAAGAGGTCCTGCTTAAAGGCATAGAAAGCAACCCAGACACGGTGATTCTTAACCCTAGTTATGCATTAAAATCTACCTGATTCTGTTTAAATCAATCCATTTGAGAACTGAGACTCTCTTAACCCCTAATCACTATCACCCTCACTCTCCCTGTTCAAGAGCTATTGAGTCAGAATATAGAGGAAGGGGAGATCTTTTTGTACCTGAGCATTTTTGTTTTGCTTTTTTAGAAAGCTCTCCAAGGGTTCTGCCGGCTCTCATGGAAATTGGCCAGTGGACAAACTTGTGGGTACCACATTTTCTTCCTACCTACCTTTCTAAAGTGTTCTTGAGCATTGTTAATGATGAGCACTGGTGAGATCTTTACAGGTCAAAGAGTACCTAGATTTTTCTTTTTGTTTGTCACTCTTATGACCATCTGCATCAGCAGGCTTCTTGAATCCTAAGGCTGGAATCCTGAGAGCCGTAAAGTTACATAAACATATACCCAACAGCCCAGGCTTTGCTCTGCTTACCTTGTGTTTTCTTCTTTAGAGACCTTTCAGTCCTGACAATCTGAACCTTATGTTTCCCTGTCTATAGTGTTTAGGGATCATGAAACCTTGGATTAGGTAAGTAACTGGTGGTACTACTCTAGGGAGAGAAACTTCCCTTTCAGCGGTCACCTTTGAGAATGAGGGAACAGAAAGCTGTAAGCTATTTCTTTAAATTCCCTTCCTTCCTGAGTTTTGTCTAGTATTATTTACTGTCCATATTTAGTCTACTTACAGCTACTTCCTTCTGTCTCCCAGCTGTTTTATTTCTCAGAAGTTAGTCTTCTGGGTGGAAGCACTGCTGAACTCTTCTTTGAAAAGGGAAAGTGCCCCTAAAATGATGAGAAACAAGAAGGGATCTGAGAACAGAGGCCCCTAGAGGCCTTACATGGCACATTGTATGTTGTGTCTTATTTTGCTCAGTTTTTACAACCTGCATGTGAATCATTGCTGTATACCTCATAATTCACTGGCTCTTGAATGAGAGCCTTTTGACTTGGGAAAGGGACATGGTGACAAAGCAGAGGAGTGGATGAAAACTATTAAAATCAAAGGCGTAGTTTGCATACACTGCCAGCAGCTCCTTAGTGAGAGCTTTATTTCTCATTCTCCCCTTAGGACTGTTGGCTCTACTTTAAAATGAAATACTCAGCTTCCTTGGTTTTATTTTGGTGTTTACACAAACTGGTCTAGCAACTTAGATTGGCTTGCGGGGGGGTGGGGGTGGGCGGGGAGGACTATTATTTATTTTGTTTGGAAGCTTTCCTGGAAAAACCTTTTTTTTAAATTTATTTTTTAAAACCAGAAGCCTCCTTTTTAATTTTTAAATTATTTATTTATTTATTTATTTATTTTTGGCCACGCAGTGCAGTGTGCAGGATCTTAGTTCCCTGACCAGGGATCGAACCCATGGTCCCTGCAGTGGAAATTCCAGTGGAATTCCCACTGGACTGCCAGGGAATTCCTGGAAAAACTTTAATTTGCTGTATCAAACCCAACATACAAAACATCAGAGATTATAATGTGGCCTTTAAATTTCTAAAGTAAAAGCCATCCATTTAAATAATCCTTGTTTCCTCATCCCCAGTCAGGTGTCAGATGAATTCAAAAACTTAAGGTTTCCCCCAGCCTGGGTAGGGAGAGGCACAAGGGGAAACTAGTGAAAGGTAATTTTTTTAAACATTAGTCAAAATTCAAAATGAGTAAGAAGCCAAGACTAACTTTCAAGTAGTGTGTCAGATTTAGCAACTTGGTAGTAATCTACCAAACAAAATTTTTTGGCAAGCTATACTTCCAAACCATTTTTTTTTTAAGTGGAATCCTATAACAAGATTATGTTCTTAGGTATCTCTACCACTTTGTCCTCTCTAGGATGTTAAATGGATGTGAGTGCAAGGTTGCCCAACTCTGGTGCTATACAGTGAAGTTGCTTAATGGATGCTTATCTTCTTAACCTATCTGCAGTGGAAAGTAAATAGCTGCTTATCTTAAGGTCATTGCTTTGTCCTCCACCTGATTATCTTGCTTCAGGGATTTCCTTTAGGCATTTTGGGTTCACTCAGTTAATTTATCCCAACTTCATTTTTAGCCTCAAACTTTACATCCTTTGGGGTTTGGTGCGCATTAGCTTCCTGAGCTCTGAGCCTTCACCCCTGCTATCCTTGGAGCCCCTTCTCATTACGTTTCCTCCTTACTGCCTCTTTGCTAGTTCCATCTCCTAGGAAACTATTCTGTAACTCAGAGCACATGAACTTTTTAAAACTGAGCCCTTCTTTTGAGAAGTAACTAACTCCCTTAGTCCCTAAAGATTCCAAAAGCCCCAGGGTAGAGAAATATGCTCTTTTGAGAATTGTTCGTCTGAAAACAAATACAAGCCAGTGAAGCCCATATTGCAACTTAACCTGTCTTCTTTTTTCCCTACCTTGTGTATTTTCATATTATACAGGTGGCACCTACAACCTGGAACAAGTTTGAAGTTAAATTTACTTGCCCAATTTTTCCAGCCCCTCCTAGATAAAGCAAACTCCTTTTCTCCTCTTTGGCCTATAAGATTTGGCAGAACTCCAAAAGGAATTATCAAAAAGTTTTTTGGAAATTCCTCTTCAGGAACCTAGCAAGATAAATATTGGAAGTAAAGCAGTTTGTTACATTTGATAGCTGAAAAATAGGACCCAGAGCATACTCACTGACTGTAAAGATCATTTTTCTTTTTTTGTAATAGAAGATACCAGTTTGTTTCATTTGAGAATTCTTTTTCTAATTCAGAAACTGGAACATGGCCACAGGTAGAATTGTATGAGAGCGATACATCTGACTTAGTGTAAATGTGTGTGTGCATGAGCAAGGGATTGTTCCGAATCAGTCTGGTTTGTCAGTACTGTATTTGAAGTTTTAGGTGATTTAAATAATGGAACTAGATACACATTTATATAGGTGAAGAAACTTTGGATCAGATGTGGTGTGTGGATATGCTTTATCTTACATGAAGTGTATCTTGGAAGCAGCTTTTTTTAATGATCATTTTCCTTGTGTTTGTGGTAACAACTAAAGCTGCTTATCATAAATTTGTTTGATTCTCTGGTTTGGCTAGAATATTTGCTCCTCTATCCAAGGGGTGGCAACAGAGCAAACACCATCCTTTACCATGTACTGTCATTAATTGACTTGTAGTTCGTTGGGGGAAGTATCACAAAGGTTGTGAACCAGCCTTCTAGATTTGGAGTAGATACCCCAACAGAAACAGTGCCGGTTTCGGAGACGGAACATTAGCTGACAATCTGAGAGCAACCATTTTGATAGTGGAAGAGCTTGATAGCCAGCTTGTCTCCTTCTACAGAAAACTTGTCTGACTAAGGGACTTGAGGAATTTACCACTAGGAGAAAACTTTCAAAGGGCAGGGTCTTGTGTAAATGAGATCCCTTTCCAATGCTGGTACCAAGGTGCACATTTGTGAAGTTAATTTTACTCTAGAAAGATACTTTCCAGACACTTCCAGATTTTAAACACCTATAGTTACAAAGCTAATGTTAGGGGTTTTCTCTACTTTTTGATGTTGTTCCCCTCACTGTCTCTTCCCTTCTTTCTTATGCCACTTAGCACATAAGCCCATTTGACTTAACACTGTACCCATCTTTCTAATTTCTTTTTCTTGCCAGCTTCCACCAGACACTGGATATGTGAGATTACACAACACACTCTTGGTGATTAGGGGAAAGTTTAGGTGTTTCTGGCAGTCCTCCCAATTTATCTAAAGAAAACCCCCACGCATTTCATTATGACACTAATACTTGTAATGATTAAACTTGTCATAACCTTTAGGGGCATGATCTATAAGAATCTCAGGAAGTAACTTTCCTACAGACTCATTAAGTATCATGTAGAAACAGTCTGTAAAATGATAATCACATTTCTTAACATGCTTTGGCTCATATCATCAGCTTTTGCCTTCAAAACATAAATTGGCTCAATTTATTTTTTTTATTGAAGTATAGTTTACAGTGTTGTGTTAATTTCTGCTTTACAGCAAAGTGATCAGTTATACATATATACATTCTTTTTTTTATACTCTTTTCATTATGGTTTATCATAGGATTGTTTTAATTGTTTTATTTTTGGCTGCATTGGGTCTTCGTTGCTGCGTGTGGGCTTTCTGTAGCTGTGGCGAGCGGGCACTCCTTTACGGTGTGCCGGCTTCTCATTGTGGTGGCTTCTCGTTGTGGAGCATGGGCTCTAGGCGCGTGGGCTCAGTAGTTGTGGCACATGGGCTTAGTTGCTCCGTGGCATGAGGGATCTTCCCAGACAAGGGCTCAACCTGTGTCCCCTGCATTGGCAGGCAAATTTTTAACCACTGCGCCACCAGGGAAGCCCGATAATGTAGTTTTATGTTTGCTTCAAGGAGAACTAGGAATATTGAAATGAGGTATTTCTTTTTTTTTTTTTTTTTTTTTTTTTTCGGTACGCGGGCCTCTCAGTGTTGTGGCCTCTCCCGTTGTGGAGCACAGGCTCCGGACGCGCAGGCTCAGAGGCCATGGCTCACGGGCCTAGTCACTCCGCGGCATGTGGGATCTTCCCAGACCGGGGCACGAACCCGTGTCCCCTGCATTGGCAGGCAGACTCTCAACCACTGCGCCACCAGGGAAGCCCAAATGAGGTATTTCTTAACTGGTGGTGCTAGTAAGTATCTTGAGAATGTCCAGGTAAAAAAGATATGTTGCTGGCATCAGTATTAAGGTAAGAACCAGGCTGGTGGCTGCTCATAAGGGACCTCCCATGTGACAAGGCCTTTGGGATGTCCTCCATAGGTCAGGGTTTAGTCCTGGTTTTTAGTTGTAGAAACTTGAATTTGCTTGAGTACCCAGAGTTGATCAGACTTTCAGTGAATTACTTTTTTTTTTTTTTTTTTGTGGTACACGGGCCTCTCACTGTTGTGGCCTCTCCCATTGCGGAGCACAGGCTCCGGACACGCAGGCCCAGCAGCCATGGCTCACAGGCGCAGCCGCTCCGCGGCATGTGGGATCTTCCCGGACTGGGGTACGAACCCGTGTCCCCTGCATCGGCAGGCGGACTCTCAACCACTGAGCCACCATGGAAGCCTGCATTGCTCTTTTTAATCAAACTCAAAAGTTATTAATATGTAAAATATATTTAGAGATACATTTATTTAGAGAGAGAGAGGTGTGTGTGTGTGAGTGTGACATTGTGTGATTCCAAGGCTCTCATTTCCCATTATAAGGATACTTACGGTGCTAAATTAGTGATTATAAATTTTCGTGGTGAGCCTGGAATTTTATTTATTAATTTTAAATATTTATTTATTTTTTTGGCTGCGTTGGGTCTTAGTTGCAGCATGCAGGATCTTTGCAGTGTGGGCTCTTCCTTGTGGCTCATGGGCTTCTCTCTTGTTGTGGCGTGTGGGGTTTTTTTTCTTTCTCTAGTTGTGCCGCGTGGGCTCTGTAGTTTTGCAGCACGCCAGCTCTCTTGTTGAGGTGCCCGAGCTCAGTAGTTGTGGTGTGCAGCTTAGTTGCACTGCAGCATGTGGGTCTTAGTTCCCCGACCAGGGATCGAACCCATGTCCCCTGCACTGGAAGGCGGATTCTTTACCACTGGACCACCAGGAATTTTAAAGGGAGGGACCAGGCTATTAAATTGGTATTTCATCTAGACTTTGGAAAGATTTGTTGCACCATCCTATGATGGCATCATCCTCTGAAGAACCACCAGATTCCAAGCCTCTGCCGTAGACTCAAGGTCAAACTCCAGCCTGTTGTCACACCCTTATCAAAGCTTCTCTCTTCATTCCTTGGGGAATGAGGTGTTTCCCAAGAACCCCTTAAAGTGCATTACTTCTTTACATATTACATAACTAATATTCAAATAATTGAGCACCTACCATATTCTTTTTTTTAATTGAAGTATAGTTGATTGTAAATCAAACTGATGTACAGCAGAGAGATTCAGTTACACATACATATTTTCATATTCTTTTCCATTATGGTTTTATTACAGGATATTGAATATAGTTGCCTGTGCTATATAGTGGGACCTTGTTGTTTATTTTATATATACTAGTTTGTATTTGCTAATCCCAAACTCTTCCACCCACCCTCTTTATCCCTCCCCCACCCGCTTTCTCCTTTGGTAACCATAAGTTTGTTCTCTATGTCTGTGAGTCTCTTTCTGTTTTGTAAATAAGTTCATTTGCGTCATATTTTTAGATTCCACATGTAAATGATATCATATGGTATTTGTCTCTGTCTGATTTCACTTAGTATGATAGTCTCTAGGTCCATCCATTTTGCTGCAGATAGCATTATTTCATTCTTTTTAATGGCTGAGTAGTATTCGTGTGTGTGTGTGTGTGTGTGTGTGTTTACCACATCTTTATCCATTCATCTGTCGATGGACATTTAGGTTGCTTCCACGTCTTGGTTATTGTAAATAGTGCTGCTGTGAACATTGAGGTGCATTTATCGTTTCAAATTTTCGAGTTTTCTCTGGATATATGCCCAGGAGTGAGATTGCTGGATCATATGGTAGTTATATTTTTAGTTTTTTAAGGAACCTCCATTACTGTTTTCCATAGTGGCTGCACCATTTTACATTCCCACCAACAGTGTAGGGAGGGTTCCCTTTTCTCTACACCCTTTCTACCATTTGTTATTTGTAAACTTTTTGATGACAGCCATTCTGACTGTTGTGAGGTGATACCTCATTGTAATTTTGATGTGCGTTTCTCTGATAATTAGCAATGTTGAGCATCTTTTCATGAAATGTCTATTTAGGTCTTCTGCCCATTTTTTGATTGGGTTGTTTGTTTTTTGTTATTGAGTTGTATGAGCTGTTTGTATACTTTGGAAATTAAGCCCTTGTCAGTCTCATCGTTTGCAAATATTTTCTCGCATTCAGTAGGTTGTCTTTTTGTTTTGTTTATGGTTTCTTTGCTGTGCAAAAGTTTACAAGTTTGATTAGGTCCCATTTGTTTATTTTTGCTTTTATTTCTATTGCCTTGGGAGACTGACCTAAGAAAACACTGGTATGATTTATGTCTGAAAATGTTTTGTCTTATGTTCTAGGAGCTCTATGGTGTCATGTCTTGTATTTAAGTCTTTAAGCATCTTGAGTTTATTTTTGTGTATGGTGTGTGGGGGTGTTATAACTTCACTGATTTACAGGCGGCTGCCCAGCTTTCCCAACACCGCTTGCTGAAGAGACTGTCTTTTCTCCGTTGTATATTCTTGCCTCTTTGTCAAAGATTGACTGTAGGTGTGTGGGTTTATTTCTGGGCTCTCAATTCTGTTCCATTGTTCTACATATGTTTGTTTTTGGAGCACCTACCGTATTCTGAACACAATTCCTAGCTCTGGGTACACTTTGATTACAGTGGCGTAGCCCCTACCTTCATGGTCACCTTGAGAGTGATTTATTTCTACTATTTTAGGGGCGTCTCACTTTTAACTCCCTTTATTAATGATAACTCTTTACTTATATGGTACTTAAACCTCTAATGCTATGCTTTCTTCGACAGCAATGGCACAAGCATGATATCATTGATCATTCCTCCCAAAGATCAGATTTCACGAGTGGCAAAAATGTTAGCAGATGAGTTTGGAACTGCATCTAACATTAAGTCACGAGTAAACCGCCTTTCAGTCCTGGGAGCCATTACATCTGTACAACAAAGACTCAAACTTTATAACAAAGGTAATCTGGAGCTTGATCATTTACCTCCTCTGCTTCGTTTGTCTTGGTTGTATTTTCCACTTTGATCCTGCCATGATGCTTTCGGTCACTAGTGTTTTCTTCACCCAGCCATAAGCATTGTCTCTTTGGTCTTTTTTTTCCCCAAGTTACTTTTTGGAAGTTAAGTAGTATTCACTGTACTTAAAATAATAAATTCTCCTTTTTAAAACATCTCAAGTTTCAAAATTAGGGAGAGAAATCTGCCTGAGAGATTTACAGATATTTCCACTTTATTTAAATTATGAGGGGCAGGAACAACAGGCTGTGGGAACATTTTCTATTAATTGAGGAAAATTAGGTGTGGATATAAGTAGAGAAATTGTTTGTGTTCTTTGCAGTACCTCCAAATGGCCTGGTTGTTTACTGTGGTACAATTGTAACAGAAGAAGGAAAAGAAAAGAAAGTCAACATTGACTTTGAACCTTTTAAACCAATTAATACTTCATTGTATTTGTGTGACAACAAATTCCATACAGAGGTAAGAAGTTCATCGAATATTTTCATTACCCCAAAAGAAACCCCATACTCATTAGCAGCCATTCCCAGTCCTCCCTCCCTACCCCCACACCCCAAGATCTCTCAGCTCTAGCCTACCCTAATCTATTTTCTATCTCTGTGGATTTGCTTGCACTGGGCATTTCAATATAAATGGAATGATAGAATGGGTGGCCTTTTGTGCCTAGCTTCTTTCACTTAGCACGTTTTCAAGATTCATCCATGTTGTGGCATGTACTGCGCTTCATTCCTTTTTATTACCAAATAATATTTGCCACATTTTACTTACTTAACATCATTTAATGAATATGTTGTTTCTACTGTTTGTTATGAATAATAGTGCTTTGACCATACATGTACAAGTTTTTGTATGTCCATATGTTTTCATTGGGGGCAGGTATATACCTAGGAGTGGAATTTCTGGGTCATATGGTAACTATTTAACCATTTCAGGAATTGCCAGTCTGTTTTAATTGTGCCATTTTACACGGCTGGCTTTTTTTTTTTTTTTTTTTTAATTATTATGGCACTGAATGATATCATTCAGCATGTTTGAGGAAAGTGCTAAGCTGGGTTTGAAGAACTAATTAGAAGCAAAGGAATAATTGGTTACCTGATCTCCATGTCTCCCTATGTATCCATGATACTTGCCTACATTTCTCGCTTAGTTTTCAGCTCACAAATTGTAAAATCTTTATTAGCAGGTCCATAAGAGCTTCCCCCCCCCATAAAACTTTTGAGTGACAGAGCTGCCATAATATGATGAACATTAAGGGTGGAAAGGAAACCTCATTAGAGTGACCTAAATCAGTCAACAGTAGAACAATCAGGAATTCACAGCTGGCTCCTAGTTCAGTCTCTTGCCTTTCATCAACCTAGGGGGAAACCTCTACAGTGGAATTAGAACTGACATTTGTCGACACAGTTTACAATGGATGATTTTGCTAACTTGACAGGAAGTTCAGTTCCAGTCAGATCTTGAGTGGTTGCATAGATGGTGGAGACTGATTTTCTCTTGGCTATCACAGCCTCCTTCTGGCAAAAGCTTCATTGGAGAAGTTCTTTGCCACCCTCTCCCACTTAACTGTTGCCTGGTTTGATGAAAGCAGATTTTAAATCTTGTTGATTTAAATAGTACCTGGTACTCATGTTACCTAGTTTTAGCTTACTTATTAAGTTAGCTTCTAAACCTTAACTTTAAGGTTGAAAACTTTAAGGTTTAAAAACCTTAAGGTTTTTCTAAACCTTAACTCCTCTTCCAAGACACCATTTCATCGTGCTAGCTTTATTTATTTTGGCTTTAACGTGTATGTCAATAACTACATACGAATGTGGCATACTGAACAATACAACTTATGTCGTGTTTAATTGGGATATTTATACATTCTTATGAGGGATTTAAGTCTATTCCCTGATGAGCAGGCTTGTTAAAAACCTAAATTAATCAAGCTGCTTATCAGAGGTTATTGGGATAAGGCAAAATTTTTAACGTGGGCAATATTCATGTCTTTTTTTTTTAAATATCCGCCAACACTTCGTTTTGTTTTATTTTTGTTTTGTATTGCTTTGTTTTATAAATTTATTTTTGGCTGCGTTGGATCTTCATTGCTGTGTGCAGGCTTTCATTTCTCTAGTTGCAGCGAGCGGGGGCTCCTCTTCGTTGCGGTGTGCAGGCTTCTCATTGCAGTGGCTTCTCTTGTTGTGGAGCACGGGCTCTAGGTGCGCAGGCTCAGTAGTTGTGTCACACGGGCTTAGTTGCTCCGCAGCATGTGGGATCTTCCCAGACCAGGGCTCGAATCCGTGTTCCCCTGCATTGGCAGGCAGATTCTTAACCACTGCGCCACCAGGGAAGCCCAATATTCATGTCTTAATGCTAATTATCAGGCGTGCTTTGGTAAAAGGGTGATTCTTAGTGATTAATCTGCTTTCCAGTCAATTCCTGAAGGAGCTATTTTCTTCCTCAGTTAAATGGTATGGGTAATAATTTCTTAGTGCTAAAGAGACTGCCACCTAGTAATTAGTCATCCACCAAGTCTATAGAATTTAAACTCCATCATGTAAAGTCTTGCCCATCTATATGGGTCCGAGGACTATTTAAATATTTTCTCTTTCAGGAGGCAGAAATACAATGATATAATGCTAACCCAGAAGGAGGATTTTCCCCCTAAAAATTCAGAATTACTACCTGTAGTACCTTCAATATAAAATTGAGTTTTAGGTCCTGATATCATTAATGATACTCAAGACATAGTTAAATGAAACATTTAAAAATTAGATCTTTTTATAGACTGTTGCTGGGTTTTGTACTCAGTGAGTACTACTCTAGAGTTGATTTACAAGATACTCTTATTTGCTATAGTGAATACCGCCTATTAATGCTGGGGTTATTAATGGTAACAGAGAGTCAACTTTTGGAGGTTAGACTTTGAATTTGAACGTTATGTTCCCTAGACCATCATCAGTCTAAAATCAAGGACCTAGGAAGAATTTGAGCCCTGTAACTCTGTATTAGTTTTGCATTCCTGTGCCTAGGTCAGCTTTGTAAAAAGGCTTCACATTGATATTGTTGGTTTTCTCCTGCATATGGTTCAAATTTGTCCATATGAGTTACATATTTATAGCTGAAGTCTATAAAGTACTTCATGAAATGGTTTTTCTGTAGTACTCATACAAGTGAGTGGAGAGGGCTTGCATATGTCCTTTTGGATTTTTGTCTTGACTTTAGCAGAGCTTTGAGGTTTATTGTGTGGTACCTGTGTTTGCTTTTCAGGCTCTTACAGCACTACTTTCAGATGATAGCAAGTTTGGCTTCATTGTAATAGATGGCAGTGGTGCACTTTTTGGCACACTCCAAGGAAATACAAGAGAAGTTCTGCACAAATTCACCGTGGATCTCCCAAAGAAACATGGTAATCTAGGAAGAGAACATGAGCACCTTTGCTTTGTGTCTGACATTAAAGAAGCAAATTGTATAATAGGGGAAAGTAAATCCAAATGATGGGAGAAGCATCATGCAATGACTCACTGGTGCTTGTGGGTCTTTTGACTAGAGAATTAATGGTCACTCTGTGAAAGCCAGTAGTGATAGCTTATACCAAACATGTAAGTTAAGGGAATAGTGATTTCCTCTTTCTCCTTTTCTTGGGGAACAGCATGATTATATAGTTAGTTTTTAATTAGCAAGGCATCTTGTACTTTTTAATAATTGACTTTTTCTCTCACCACTTTTCTTTGTCAAAGGTAGAGGAGGTCAGTCAGCCTTGCGTTTTGCCCGTTTAAGAATGGAAAAGCGACATAACTATGTTCGGAAAGTAGCTGAGACTGCTGTGCAGCTGTTTATTTCTGGGGACAAAGTGAATGTAGCTGGTCTTGTTTTAGCTGGATCAGCTGACTTTAAAACTGAACTAAGTCAATCTGATATGTTTGATCAGGTAAGTGAGAAGTAGATGCTCCTTTATGTAAGTTTCTAGGTGAAAGTAGTTGAGTTCTCTGAGTGCCGGGACATGCACATCTTTTTTACTTTTACAGTGAAAAATTCTGTTAAAAACCTAGCTCTGAGTGGACAAAATTCCATGTGTATTATTAGGAATATTATATTAGGAGATATTCCCCCATGTCTTTCTGGACTTTTTTTCTTTTGAAATCAGCCATTTTTTGGATAGTATCTTTCTGGACCCTATGTTGGCCCCTGGTTTTAGTGGGTTGCCATAATTGGCTTTAAAATGGAGTTTGATTTCAAAGAAACTAGGACTGGTTTTTCCTGTCTTTTTCTGACTTATTCTTGGAGGTGAGTAAAGCAGTGAACCTCTCAGCAATATGACAGAGCTGATTAAGCCTAAAGCGTTTAATCCAGAAAGCTCTATTGGTTTATGACTTGGGCTGGCCACAACACATTCCCAAGGTGTTCTTCTGGTGTGGGGTAGTAGCATTACAGTAGAAGGCTCACTGAAGAAGCTGTCTTATATACTCTACCACCTTACATAGCAGGAACCAATAGTTCCTCCTTTCCTTCACAAGATACTTTGTTTGTGTTTAATGACTTAGGCTTTTATAGGTCTGATAGAATGTGTGATATCATTGGCTAAGGAAGTTTATCCTGGCAGTGTTCTTCAGTGAGACCTATTCATGAGTAAATTGGGCTCTTTCCCCTCCTCTTGAGGCTTCACTGATCATGTTGCTAGTTTTGCATGCCATTAAAAGGTAATGGGTCTTGGTAAGGGTGTTTTGAAGTACTAATGATGTGCTTTTTAAATTTTTTTTAATTGTGTCAGAGGTTGCAATCAAAAGTTTTAAAATTAGTTGATATATCTTATGGTGGTGAAAATGGATTCAACCAAGCTATTGAGTTATCTACTGAAGTCCTCTCCAACGTGAAGTTCATTCAAGAGAAGAAGTTAATAGGTATCAGTGAAATGCAACTTACTTACTGTGAAATGTTTTTGTATGTATATGTGTATGTATATGATTATATGTATGAAACAACACTGAAAAGGTAAAAGGAAGATTTAGCATTTTAATTTAAGTCCTCCTCAGTGGAATCATTAATCTTTCTTTAGTTGTTAAGTCTAATAAATGTTTGTTTTTCTACTGTTTTTACTGTTTTTGGCAATAGGAACCAAACTTCAGTTAGATTTCCCATATTAATTATCCTTTGTAATAGAGTGATGAATAGAGAGCTCAAATTAAAAATTAATGAGGCCATTGTTTGGCTGTGTTTCTAATTTGACACACATTTCCAAATGATTGTGTATTTGTCCCAACTGTTACCTCTTCAGAGTCATTTTCTGGAGCCTCAACTAGCAGTGTGATTTTTCACTGACATTTGGCACTTACTCATTTTTAAGTTGACTTTTTTCTCTTCCTGATTTTGAGTAAGAAGGTCTGTATCTACAAAAGAAACCTTAATATATGTTCTTAATGACCTGTCCCTAACCACAGGGCGATACTTTGATGAAATCAGCCAGGACACGGGCAAGTACTGTTTTGGAGTTGAAGATACACTAAAGGCTTTAGAAATGGGAGCTGTAGAGATTCTAATAGTCTATGAAAATCTGGATATAATGAGATATGTTCTTCATTGCCAAGGCACAGAAGGTATGAGAATTAGAAAATAAGATGACTACTACTGACCTGTGTATTCAAGAAGCCTGGGAGGGAGATTTGGGAAAGGTGGCTGATATCAGGAGCAATCAAAAGGCAGATCTATACCATGTTCCCCAGTCTTTCAGTCTGTATCCAATTGAACTGATAAATGTCTACCTAAGGCTGTTAAATTTCTTGAGGACAAGGGCTATATCTTAAATATCTTTGGTGTTTCCTTATGATAGGAGCAGTGTACCTGTTAGACATTCATTCATTGCATGCTGACTAATGTTCTTATGAAAAGAAGGTTGCTAGAATGAGTTCAGGAGCTCTTTCATCTAACCTGATTCATCTCATGGAACTTAAACCTCTTAGTATATGAGAAGCAGGTTAACACATTCTTTTTTCCCCAATGCTGCAGAGGAGAAAATTCTCTACCTAACTCCAGAACAAGAGAAGGATAAATCTCATTTTACAGACAAAGAGGTATGTGATTGGTTTGGTGATACACACAAGGAAACATAAATCCATGTTAGAGCCTTGGCAGCACAGAGTAGCATCAGCCTTGGAAAACCAAACCTCATTCTTGCTGGCAGTGGGGAGTACTGGGAGGTGGTCAGCTCCTGTATGCCACATACTGATCTGATTCCAAAGAAGGAGGCCAGGTCATGGTTACCCTGGTTCCTTATTTTTAAAGAAAACATTCTCATACTTGAAAAATGTTTGAGAGGAAGATTAATTAAATAGTTCCTCTCCTGCACTTCGAAATCTGTGCTGCTTTCTTCATTTACTTTACCAGCTCTTCTACTAAAGCAGCTTCTACAGGTTTGGCCTAACTGCATCACCACAGCTTCAAGTGTTACCTGCTCAGCACAGGTCCCTTTTAATTGGTAGCTTCTTCAAGTTCTGAGTTGAAGGACTTTGGTTTTTACAAGGCTGCTTCAAAAAGCAGTTCTGGCGTGTCTCTTCTTGGCTGTTGAATGAGTGCTGCCTAGAGACACTTTATAACAGCCTGACTTCTAGAGACAACAGGAGGAACCATAAGCTGAAAAACTGCCAAGTGTGTGTTAACATTTCATTATTGAGGCTAGAGCCTGGGTTGGAATGTTGTTTGAAGTAATCAGAATTTTTGTGCTGTTGCAATTATTTCACCAGAAACTGTAATTCACTTACAGTTTCACACACATAGATATAATGACAGGGACAAGGAGAATGTTGGCAGGCAAGGGAGCAAGCGTTCCTGTCTTGATATATCCTAATCCCATTGTTTCTGTATCTCGTGGCTGCCCCTGCAGACAGGACAAGAACATGAGCTGATTGAGAGCATGCCCCTGCTGGAGTGGTTTGCTAACAACTATAAAAAATTTGGAGCTACATTGGAAATTGTCACAGATAAGTCACAAGAAGGATCCCAGTTTGTGAAAGGATTTGGTGGAATTGGAGGTGAGTAGCAAATCAGAAAACTAATAGCCAGGGTCTCAGGCCACAGCCTTTTCCTGGCTATCCCAAAATAACGTTAACTTCAGGTGAGGTGTGCTCATCATCCACTGAGGCAGGGGATTGAGGCAGCACATGGCTGCAGGTTCCTTGGTTGGGACCACTTTTTATCATCTCTTTGCTTTCTGTAATTCTGCAAGGGGATTGGGCTTCCCTTAATAGACTGAACATGCTCCCCATCCCCAGTTCTGTGAACCACAGCTATTGACTGTTCGTTTGTTTCCCCAGGTATCTTGCGGTACCGAGTAGATTTCCAGGGAATGGAATACCAAGGAGGAGATGATGAATTTTTTGACCTTGATGACTACTAGGTAGTCGACATGGGTCCGGCAAAACGTGCCTCACCCTCCAGCATCCAACCCAAGGAGCATACCCGTGGTGGAATCCAAACAGATCCCTGCCTTACAATTGGAACATTTCCAGAACTTAGTCCATGAGCATTGGATATTGAAAAGAAAACCGAAACAAAAACCAGACCCAACCCTACACTTTGGTTTGTCATGGTGTCAGCGCAGCAGCCTACAACTAAGTTCCTAAATGCCACTTTGGACTAATTTAAAAAAGAATCCCAGTTTTTACTTTTACTTGATGGTGAAATTGGTTGCTCTTGTATTTTATGAAAAAAAAAGATTTTTTTAACCTTCATACATAGAAGCAAAATACTTTAACTGCTGTAAACCTTCAAAAGTTAATAGAAATGAGATCATACTGGTTTGTTTCTTATTTTGATTGGAGAAAAATTAAATTGCTGCATTTCGCAGTGACCCATTTACATGGCATTCTCAGCTTAGACTGCATAAGAAGAAATATATGTGGTGAAATGTTGGAACCATTTCTCTCTTGGTCTCTGTTTAATGTTGAAAGGGTGAGCTAATAGGAGGCAGTTTCAACTTCACTCCCTCACACTACCCCTCCCCTCCAGACTGTGGGTTTCAAGGATGCAGACTGCATTGCAAAGATAAACTGACACATGAAGCATTTGGGCTAGTGCTCTGTTTCCTTCCATCTGTTTTGCAGGCGCATTTGTGCCCGGGGTTTGGGAGCCCTTAGCATCAATTGCTTTGACAAGGGTTTGCATAATCTTGCATACTAGAAACCAGTTTGGGATGGATATGATGGGGCTTCTGTGCTATTGCTGGGATTGGGAGAAATAAAACATGCAATTTAAATGGAAGCAAAGAAATTTAAAGAACATTTTATTTTGCTTGGGTCTGTCCTTGGCAAAAGGGAGGTGGTCATGTTTTCCTTGTGTTGGATGGCATGAGATTATGTGAATGTTTTGATATTTTAAAAATGAACTGCAAGGTTTTCACAGGAACAGACAAGACATGTATGACTGTGCATGTAATTGTAAACCCCTGACCTCCTGGTGGGGTTGAAGCATCTGTTTCAAATATGGGACTTACAAGCACCTCTCATAGGAGAAATTATGGGAGGAGGGTGGGAAGGGCAGGGGTGGGAAGGGATGGGACACAGCTTCTGGCACCAAGGACTTAACCACGTTGGATCCAAAAGTGGGCCTGAAAACCTGAAGCTTATGCTTCACAGCTGGGCTGTAAATCGGACTTGACCCCAGCTGACATGCAAGGTCATGGCGTGCCTGAGGTGGTGACAGTGAACAAAGTGTATAGGACGTGCCCAGTGGTAGCAATGGAAAAAAGTATACCAAATGGACTTTGAAGGACCAAAGGTTTTAAAAGTCAATTGGTATCATCCCACACTGCTAGGGTAGTGGGGTGCATTTGGTTTTCAAATTGGGTACTTTTAACACTTTAGTGCCTGACTGCTGTTCTTCACTGACTTGACTCAGTCACTCGTAGCTTTATTGGTCTGAACCAGCTCCTTGTTCCCAGGTTACAGACCTGCCTATCGTTCCAATAATCCTGTTTCACTTGAATGAAGGGAGTATGTCTTAAATGTAAAGCTTCTGGTTCTCACACTGTACTCTGAGGTCCAAATGACTATCTATGTATAACCTGATGTCTCAACCCCCATTGAGAAGAGTCAATTCTTTGGTATTCACCAACGCGGGAGGCTTCACCGGAGCAGGCTTTTGCTTTGGGCTCTGCTGTTTGTTTGCAGAACACCCAAGAGCGAGCAAACATGCTCTCTTCACAGCAGTACCTTAGGGTTTTGCCATTGTAAATGGGTCTAATGTGATATGACAAGACCAGAGAAATTGGATGTAAATTTACATTTTTGAATATGCTTGTTGTTTCACATGATACATTTAGGGTATGCAGCTCCTTTTGTAGTTTTTATTTTTACTATTTAAGTTTGGAAATGATGCCAAATTTTTGTATTTCTTTAATCAATGTGTTCTCTTTGGTGATATATATTGCATTATATATTGATGTGTGTATCAATATATACTGATATGTATTACACTTACACATACAAACACATAAATAAGAGGGGGTGAAAACCGTAGCCTTTGCATTCTCTATAGCCTCTACGGAGAGATCCTAAGCAGCAAAATCTTGGTGTTGTGATGTACAGAAATGGAGAAGAGTATTAAACCATATTTAAGAATATACTTTGTGTGCTTGAGATTCTTTAGGACTGTTCCTCAGGTCTGAACCGTGGAGAACAGTGAGTGAGCTCTCTAAGGCACATGTCAGTTTCATCATAGTTACTAACTTTTCAGCCTTACATTTAGTTGTCTTTGGCTACATTTGCCTATAGAAGGGTATATGCAAAGGGTATCTGAGGTCATGATCCCAGTGTTAACACCAGCGGAGAGATTCCAGTTGCTAGGGCCAAACTAATTTGTATCTTACTCTATTCTACATGCATCCTCAAGGGAAACTTGCCTTTTTTTTTTTTGCGGTACGCAGGCCCTCTCACTGTTGTGGCCTCTCCTGCTCCGGACGTGCAGGCTCAGTGGCCACGGCTCACGGGCCCAGCCACTCCGCGGCATGTGGGATCTTCCCAGACCGGGTCGCAAACCCACGTCCCCTGCATCGGCAGGCGGACTCTCAACCACTGTGCCACCAGGGAAGCCCAACTTGCCCTTTTTTAAGAAAAGGTGTTATGCCATGTTACCTCAACATTCAATGGAGGTAGCTGGTGCGTCTCATTTTATAATAAAACAGGCCAAAAGAGGTTAAGTAGCAGCTCTTTAGTGGTGAAGCCAAATTTTATCACAGGCCTAATTCCAAAGTTGATTCTCTTACTACATCTGCTTTCGTCTGAGTCAATAGAATCGTCCAGATGAAGAGCAGAAACTAAGCCTCCCCACCTTGATCTTGCATACCTGGCACTGGGTAGGAGAGCAATAACCTCATTCAAGAGCAAGTCAGAGGCTGGCTCAGTGGAGCAGGGCTTCTAGGCTGTATCAGAACAGAAGAGGATTTTTGTTTCATTTGTTTTCCCCAAAAGTGGAGGTACTTAGAGCTCCTTCTATTTGGTAGCTTAGGAAGCCTAGTTGAAGTATCAAGGTGGTATGTGATTTAATTTCTCCAAATTTAAGAAGTCAATGTTTTTAACAAAGTTGACCAGTAAGGGAACCTATTGTGTCACTTTGCTTTTTCAGCATACTTTTGCCCAGTTTCTCATCTGATTCAGATGATAGCCTTGATGAAACCCAGTCACCCTATGGGAAGGGGCAGACATGCCCCATGCATGGTGGAGGTATAGTTTTTTCTCCTGATGCATTCCTAGCTGCTGTTTGAAGTCAAAAGTTAGAAGGCAGCACAGTAGTGCCGATTATGTGGGCTGTTGTGCTTGCCTGTCTGGGCCTGCAGCACTTGCCATCTTTTGTTCTCTGGCTCCAGTTCTCATGCCATGGTGCTCCCAGACAGGCACAGTGTATTCAAGGTGGAATTTAAGCTTCATGCCAGCTTCTCCCTTGTTGCCAATTCGAGTGAGCTCCTGCTGGGACTCCTACCTGCCAAGTCCCACCCTGATGGGACTGTGCCTCTCAGGGACATAGGAACTGACCAGCCAAGGAGTGTGGAAGCAATGGGTGCCAAAGTTATTAAGGGTATGGCTGAATAACTGGCACTAGAAGTATATGTGAAAATCATTTATCTCCAGGGTTCTCTGACAGTGAGCTTCAAACGTGTCTGGGAACTCTGCTTCAGGTAGAGTCTGAAATTGCTTGGCAAGCTCATCCTGGGGTTAAGAGCCCAGGACAAAGAGCCAGCTCTTGGGACAAACATCTCTGGTTCTGTCTCTGCCATTAGCTGGACTTCTGATTTCAGGTAAGTCCCTTCCTACCCCTCGGTCTCCCTATCAGTGTAAGGATGACTTTGAATCTAAAGAGTCTTTCCAGCTGTAAAGCTATCAGGATATAATGGTGAGCAGGAGATCTGACATCTGACTGGAAAAGAGATCCTGCCAGTAAGACTTTGCCCATGTCTCTGAGTAGCAATTTCCCTACCTGTAACAATGCCTACTCCATAAGGACTGTGGTAAGGATTAAATGCAATAGTAAGTCACGTAAAATACATAGTGCAATGCCTGGCACTTAGCAAGGGCTCACTCAGATGGGAGATGATTCTAACCTTGGTCCTCAGGAAGTGACCTGGGTGAGTTTGCACTGGTAACCACGAGGTGGTGCTAGAGTTAAGGATACTGGTTGTGGAAGAAAGTTGCTTCTGGTGGGGAGATTTCTGACAAGCATTAAGAGGTGACTGGGACAGCTTGCTGACCTTTAAAATTTGGCTATATGGAGAAGGGAAACTACCAAAGGAAGTAGGGATGAGTGAACAGAGAGGAGAAACAGGAGTCTCAATCTGGGCTTCAACCTACCCATCTGAAAAATAACGACAATCACTAACATTTGTTGGACGGTTACAATCCACCAGGCAAGGTGCCATGTCACATGCATCATCTCATTTAATCCTTAGAAAAGCAATGTGCTACATACTGCTGTATATCTGCCCATGTGGTTCCAAAGTCAATGCAAATACAGGTCGTTCCTCGCTCAAGAAGAGAACAGGTGCTGGTACTGCTAAGAAGACAAGTCGACTCACCTCACCAACCTTTGTGCCTTCAGAGACAACCAACAACTTGGAGTGCAACTGGAAAGCATCCAACTAGAAGTTATGTCCTTCCCCCAGGACACACACCTTTTGACTGATCAGCCCAGCTTAGCCCACAGCCACCGTTGAGAATGCATAAAAGGAGCTCCCTTGGACTCTAGAGGATCCCTATAATTTATCCAGCATCTTCAAAGAAGAATGTACACACATAACTGAATTTCTCAGCGACTACGGCATCTGCCCCTACTCTTAAAAACACGTTGTCAGTAGGGCAATTAATGAAATTGGAATGTGGACTATGGATAAAAGTATTGTATCAATGTTAAATCTCCTGAACTTGATAACTATATGTGGTTACGTAAGAGAATACCCTTTTTCTTAGGAAATATACACTGAAGTATTGGGAGTTTAAAATGAGACATTCACTAAGGGAATTTTTGAAATTTCAGAAATACGGAAGAAAAACGTAAAAGCATCATTTAACATTTTAGGGTCATCATGAATGCCCATTATAGAACAACGTGATATAATGAGTGTTTAGGTTCTAACTGATTCACAAGGTATCTAAAACACAACTTTAGTTTGACTCTTCATTCAAGTTTGGTTTTTACTCAGAATTTGGGTTTGACTCAGAGATCAGCATCTAGAAGAGTTTATCCTGCTGCAGGGTGTGCAGCTGAGGAGAAATCCCTACTGAGTCAGCCAGAGGGGCGAGGGGGCTGAGCCTGGGAATTGGGCCCAGACTGGAAGGAAGTGAGCAGAGGCAGTACCAGGAGAGGAGTGCTGTTGGTCACACACCTCAGAGATGAAATCAGCTTTGGGGCTGGACCAGTGCTAGGTGAGATGAGACAGGATGAAGAACAGGGCTTCTTGGGGGACCCTTGACCCCTGGCTCACTGAGCAACCAAGGGGGTGATGGGAAGAAGGGAAAGCTGTATCTCAAAGCCTAAAACCCATTCACAGAAAGGACAAGTGCATTCAGACTCTACTCGTTTATCTACAGCCACACCCTTCTGTTGCCCCATACTTTCACTTCTTAAGGAATCATAATTTTAGCACTTACAAGGGCCCTGGACCTTACTATTCCAATCCCCTAATTAGGAATAGGAAAGCTGAAGCCCACAGAGCAGCACAATGACCTGTCATGTTCATGCAGCAGATGACAAGAGCCAACATGAGCAGCTGATATTACAACTCCAAATTCAGTACTCTTAACACATGGAGGATCTTGTTATTCTTCATCTAAGCCCCTTCTCTCCCTTGTTAGAGATGAGAAAAGGGAGGATCAGACAGAGTAAGGGAGTGGCCTGAAGCCAAAGACAGAGCTGGGAGGGGAAAGGTGGCCAACATCCAGGTGGAGTTATGAAAGTTGTTTTGAAGTCACTTCCCTGTGAGTCAGGGTTGGCTTGAGTGTGTAGATTAACTTGCTTCTCTAGCCCCCAAGGTTCCATATTAGCCCCATCTAGGTTTCCCTTACAGTCAGACTTCCGGCTCTTCCACTTGGGTGAGATACCCTGCCTGGGCTCAGCCTCTTCTGCTTGGTTCTTCATCCTAACCCAAAGGAAACCTAGGGGGCAAACCCATTTTCAAGGAGGTCTGGAGATCAGGAAAAGAGGGTGGAAACTTACGAGAGAGGCCCTGCAAACAGGAATGGCAAGGATCTTCTGAGGTAAAGGCAAGATGCAGGAATATTCTGCTACATGGGGGAAGGGAGGTGGGAGCCAGGCTTGAGAACGAGGAGAAATCAGGGCCTGATGCTGGAATGCCTGCCCCAAGTTATATGGCTGTCCGGACCCAAGTATTGGGTTGGCCCAAAAGTTCGTTTGGTTAAGGAATACATTGTTCAATACAGTTCTTGGTGAAAATGAAAAATGTGTCTTTTATTTTTGCCTAAAACCAAATGAACTTTTTGGCCAACCCAATATATTCCCAGGCTAGGCTGAGGAGTGAGATGGACCAGTCACCTCACATCACAATTCCTACTGGAGGGCCTGCAAAGGGGGACTCTATTTGTAATAGGACAGGATGTCACCTGAGGAAGAGGAGTTGCGTTCCTGTGCTCAGGGCTAGAGGCCCTCCCTCACACCCCTGTCAAACTTGGATTCTAGAGAGAGATGGCAAGGAAGGGGTTCTGCTCCTCCCTGGGGAGCTGAGCAAAGGCCCTCAGAAACTCAGTCTCCTCCAGACTCGTTTCCACAGACATAGCTCATTGCCACCTCTATTCCTTACATTGTGCTTGGGTTAACTCTGGTCTCATTCTTTCATTCAGCAAGCATTTAGAGACATTTCCTGTGTACTGGGCCCTGTGCAAGATGCTGGGATACAGTGGTGAAAAACAGTCACTGTCCCTGCCCTTCAGCACTTACACTCCAGCAGGGGAGACAGCAAGAATGACAATAAAAGTGAGGAGTATTAGAGGATGAGGGGAGGGCACCCCTACTTCATCTGGGGATGGCCAAGCTGCCTGGTGAGCCAGGGTCAGCCTGGAGAGGTGAAAGGTGAGTTTGGAAAGGCAGATGTGCTGGTCCTGACTTGACCCAAAGGCCAGGAAACCATTCAGATTTTAGGACACTTTTTTCACCCTGCTATCACTTTTGTTCTTGATTGTTTATTAACCAGCTTTATTGAGGTATAATTTACAAACTATAAAATTAACCCACTGTAAGTATAGCTTGGTGATTTTTTTGAAATAAATTCGTACAGTTGTGCAAACATTACACAATCCAGTGTCCATCTCTCAGAAAGGTCTTTTGTGCCCCTTTAGTCAATCCTTGCTCACTCCCAACCCTAGGCAAACAATGATCTGCTTTCTGTCTCTATGGTTTTGACTTTCCTAGAAACTTCATGTTACTAGAATAGTGCAATATGTAGTCTTTTACATCAGGTTTATTTCACTTAGCTTCCTTCACTTAGATGGATTTTTTACATACATCCATGTTGTTGCATGTTTGTTGCTTTTTATTGTTGAGTAGTGTGATACAGTAAGAAATATATATATGGTCTTTATCTCCTGTTCTTGGTACACAGCTTCTCTAAAACCCCTGGAATCTCTGGAGTGATGAGTGTCTTTTGTATGCTAGCAAGATGCCCATATAGTTTCAAGAGGGGGGCTGCTTGCCAAAAAAACCCCAGGATTACAGGGTTGGAAGGTTCAGCCCCACCCCGAGAGGGGAGAGGGGCTTGAGATCAAATCACCAATGGCCAATGATTTAATCAATAATGCCTACATGATGGTGCTTCCATAAAAATCCCTAAATTATGGAGTTCAGAGAGCTTCCAGTTTGGTGAACACACTAAGGTACTGGGAGGGATCCTTGCAATTCTATATGAATATGAGGATCAACTTTTCCATTTCTGCAAAAAAGAAAAGCCATTGGAACTTTGATAGAGATCACACTGAATCTGCAAATTGCTTTCGGTAGTATTGCCATCTTAAAGATATTAAGTCTTCTAATCCATAAACACAAGATGTCTTTCCATTTATTTAAGTCTCTAATTTCTTTTGTTTTGTAGTATTCTGTGTATAAATCTTTTACTTCCTTGGTTAAATTTATTCCTAGGTATTCTATTATTTTGGATGCTACTGTAAATGGAATTTTCTTAATTTCCTTTTTAGATTGTTCATTGGTGTCATTCTGGTTTTGATTTTCATTTTCCTGATGACTAATGTTGTTGAACATCTTTTCATAATCTTTTCATGTGCTCATCAGCCATTCATATGTCCTTTTTGGTGAAATGTAATTTCATTCTTAATTTCCCACTCTGTATTTCTAGAGTGGAGAGAGGGGAAGTCCCTTTCTTTCTCTCACATACTTTCTCCCTTCTTCCATTTCTCTTTACTTTCAGAAAGTACTTAACAGGTGGAGGGATAGCATAGTGCAGGGGGTTAACACCACAGACACTGAAGGCATATCTAGGTCCCACTCTGCCATATACTAGCTGCATGACCATACTTAACTTCTTTTTCAGTTTCTTCAAGGTTTAAATAGGGTGTTTTGTTAAATAAACTAAGCTTTTATTTCATTTGTTACATAAAATACCTACAGCCTACTACAGCCAAGCATTGTGCTAAACCCTACAATGCAATCATGAGCAAAAGAGACACAGCCATTGAGCTTCCAATGCATTATTCCAGTGAATATGAAACCCCAATTGCAATTAACACCTGAGGGAGGGCCACAGGTAAGTGTCTGTCACAGGGCATTTTGACCTGGCTGTCACCTTTTCTGAAGACACTGGTGCTTTAACTGAGCACAGGAGATGTTAGCTAAGCAAAGAGGAGGAAGAGCATCCCAGGCAGTGAGAACATGTAGGGGGTGGCAGAGTACAGCTGAGGCAGGTGGAGAGCAGTGTGGATGAAGCTCAGAGAATGAAAGGGGAATGTGGTGGAAGATGAAGCTAGAAGAGGCCAGCATGGGCAGACTGGATTGAGACTCAAAGGCCTCGCTGAGAACTTGAAATTTTATTCTGAAGAATAGGAGAAGCCGCTGAGGTGTTTTAAGCAGAAGGGTGACAAATTCAGATTTGTTTTTCAAAAAGATCCTTCTGGACACAGTACAGTTTGAGAAGAGAGCATGAGGCTGAGTCCTGAAGTACTGGAACACTTAATATCCAAATAGAGCCTTGTACATCAAAATGTGTAAGCAATGAAAGAGAGGCCTTCAAGAAGAGATGATCACCTACAAGTCAAATGCTGCTGAGAATTACTCAAGGAAGATGAAGACTGAAAAAAATCTACTGAACTCAGAGTCAGGAGGTCCTTGATAACAGCTAAGGAGCCCCCAAACACTGCTGCTCAGAGCTCAGAGTCTGTCTGCCCTCTCTATAGCCCACAGCCACTGCGTCAGGACTTCCCCTCTGGCAGATCAGAGCAGGGCTTTCTCATTAAGCTTCTTAGGAGGATTCCTTGGCAGCTCTCCTGGCTGGCTGCACCAGATACATCATGGGGCCAGGCCAGTTTGACCACGTCTGCCTATCTCATCTAACCCACCTCACCCATTTCGCTACTCGGGAACCAGAGGTACCTACTGGGTGCCAGCATGCAGGCAGCCTCATACCACGGCTAAATGCTACTCTGAAGTCAGACACCAGTTCCTAACAGCTCTACCACTAATCAAGATCTTGGTGAAATATTTCTTTTCAATTAAAAAAAATTTTTTTTTGAATTTTTTTGAATTTTTTTTTTTTTAATTTTTGGCTGCATTGGGTCTTCATTGCTGTGCGGGCTTTCTTTAGTTGCGGTGAGCGGGGGCTACTCTTCATTGAGGTGCACAGGCTTCTCATTGCGGTGGCTTCTCTTGTTGCGGAGCACGGGCTCTCTTCTTGTGGAGCAACTAAGCCTGTGTGCCACAACTACTGCGCAGGTTTCAGTAGTTGCAGCATGTGGGCTCGGCAGTTGCGGCACTCGGGCCCTAGAGCGCATGGGCTTCAGTAGTTGCAGCACATGAGCTCAGTAGTTCTGGTGCGTGGGCTCTAGGGCGTGCGGGCTCAGTAGTTGTGGCACGTGGGCTCTAGAGCACAGGCTCAGTAGTTGTGGCGCATGAGCTTAGTTGCTCCTCGGCATGTAGGATCTTCTGAGACCAGGGATCGAACCCGTGTCCCCTGCATTGGCAGGTGGATTCTTAACCACTGTGCTACCAGGAAAGTCCTGGTGAAAGACATTTAAATGTCTGAAACTGTTTTCCAATTTGTAAAACGCTGTGACAATGAAGCATGTTTCAAATACTCCATCTAAGGAATTAGCTATCATAGGTTCATAGTCATTCATTCAACAATTGTTTATTGTGCAAGTAATAGGGATATGATAGTCAACAGGACAGACATCATCCATGTCAACACGGAATGCCTAATCTAGTGAGGGACCCAGTCAAGCAAAGATTCAGTGCTCCGATGGGAAAAGCACAGGGTACTGGCAGAGGATTAGGTGGGTGGGGGAACAAAAGTCACACCCCTAGTCTTGATAGGGAGGGTTGATTTTTCTTTGGGCAAGATCACTCATTATAGCATAAAGACAGGGTTGGTGCCATTGGCAAGAGAAGGTTTGGTTCCTGTCCTTAAAGAGAATTTAATTTGGTTGAAGAGGCAAGCACAGGAAAACAACGAGAAGAAAAATGCAAAGAAATTCTAGGCAACTGTCATAGTGGGTGTCACACTGGCTTTTTTTGCAAAAAGTCTCAGCTTATCTATACTCAGGTTCCAAATATCCCCACCATACAGAGGCCTAAAAGCTGGGCCCCAGGGCCACTGGAGTATCTGTGTCTCTCAAGACAGGGAGCAGCGCAGGACCGCTACTGCTCCATAGGATTTTCCCAGGCTCAAAGCCCTCTCACCCAGAAGTGAACACAAGGCCTGCCCAGCAGAGGTCTGGGGTTCCTGCAAATTCTGTAGCTGGAGAGGAGGCTGCCGGAGCTCCCCAGCTTCTCTCAGGCCTTCCTCCTCTGCTAGGTTCAGCTATAAATAGCTTGCTGACTTCCAGCTGGGAATCTCCCAGCCCTGCAACGAGTAAGCACCGCCTTCTCACCCTGTGCTGCCCTCAACCTGGAGCAGAAGGGGGTGGTAGCTGGCAGGGGGAAGGAGACTAGATGAGGGAAGGGCAAGAACCACCACCCCAGAGAAGCTGGCCACTGGACTACATTACCCACAATCCCAGATCGTAACTGGAAAGAGGAGGCCGCTGGGGGCCTGCAGCCTTAGGTAGGAACAAGTCCAGAGGTGTCCTAGTCCCTGGGTGTGCAGCCCAGGCCCAGACCCAGTTTTCTTTCCAAAATGTAACCCCTGAACCTTCAGTCATGGGCCTTAGAGATCATCTCTTCTCCATGCACCCAATTCACAGGCACTCCCTGAGACCAGGGAGACTGACAAAACTTCTATTTTGGCCTTATTCGCAGTGTGTGTGTGTGCTTACCACCAGAGACTGGAAGTCTGTGAGTGATTTTATTCTGGATCAAGTCCAGAGGCTTCTTGTGCTAAAAGCCCCCTCCCTGGCATATTACTTGTTACTCCCAAGCTCTGAGCTTCTATCTCCCTGCCTCACCTGAGGAAGAGCAAATGCTCACAGGTTGGTCCATGTTGCACTTCTGGAAGCACTGGGGGGTGGGTGTTCAGGAACTGCTGCTGGTTTGGTCTCTGCTGAGATCTGGTCCCTCTCCGAGCTTTGCTCATCTCCCAGCAGAAAGATCAGGGTAATCACATGGCTGCGGCAGGTTTAAGTCCCTGGAGGCACTGTACGAGGGCCTGTGGGGGCCTGCTGGTTCCTGCAGTGGATAAACCGGAGCTGTCAGGCTGAGCAAGTGAAGCCATTCTGGGTGGTGGAGGCACCCAGTGGGCACCACTCCAGACCACAGTGCCACTGCAGGTGTACACCTGCCCCGTCTCTGTCTCCCCCACCCCAACCTTCCAACTTTCCACACAAACTATTCATGTTGGGTTCTGGGGCTCATGAAGCTCCAGACCACAGGGAGAGTAGCAGGTAAAAATGTTGGCTGGACCTGAAGTCGGGGACCCCTGTCCAAGGTGAAAAGGCACTGTGGCTATCCTGACAAAAGGGTCCTTTCCCTCTTTCCCCTCGCTCAGATATAATAACAACTCTCACATACTGAGCCAGGCACCAGGAATGCGAAGAGGAGTAAGATGGAATCGCAGTCTCAATAAATAACCGATGTGTTAGGTGCATCCCAGACCCGTGGGGTGGGAAGGACTTCCAGATGGCCAGAGGCCTCAAACAAGTAAGGGGTGAGTAGCAGTTCTACCACAATGGTGTGGGAAGGGCATTCCAGGCCGAAGGGACAGCTTGAGTAAAGGCAGGGAGGAGCGAGAAACAGCAAGCAGGGAGGAAGGCAGGGCGAGGGAAATACCGAAGACCGACTAGCAAAATGCTAGCGGAGGCGCGCGGCGAACGAGGACAGGCCCTCACAGCACGCTTAGGCTTGGGGCTTTAGGCCCCAGGCCGGGAGCCGAGGGAGGAACTCCAGCAAAGTCAGCTGCGCTTAGAGAATTAGGCGGAAGAGTGGGACAAAATATAAAACCGGTGGGGACAGTGGGAACCTCAGACCCTCTTGGGACGCCCAAGTCCGCCTGTCCCGCGTTTACCTCAGCCAGGCCGGGCCGCGCGTTCCCGGCCCCGCCGCCGCCCCCTCCTTGGCAGCGGGTCCCCTGGCCGCCGGCTCCCGGGCGCGGGCAGACCCGGAGGGCCGAGCTCCCGCCCACAGCCGCCCGCGGGCCGCCTGCCAGACACGCCGGGAAGGAAGAGCCTTGTATGGGCCTCAGGCAGGGAGGAAGCGTCTGGCAGGGTCCCGGGAGGAAGCGCCATATATGGCGAGGGGCGGGCCGGGGGGCGAGGAGCGCGCCCGGGCCGAGGAGCGCGCACGAGATGGAGGCCGCTTCCGCCGCCGCAAGGCGGAGCCGCGCCGCGCCGCCCCACCCCCACCCCGCGCCAGGCCCACGACCCCGCACCCAACCCCTCCTGTCCCTGGAGGTACGCACAGCGCCCGGCACGGCTCCCTCGGTGCCAGAGCTACGGGAAGTGGGGACGGGAGGCGGGGTCCAGGCCGCCTTTGACGCCTGACCGAGCCGAGACTGATTCCCGGCTCCAGGCACTTGCTCTGTGACCTTGGGCAAAAAGCTTTAGTCTCTGAGCCTCAGATTCCTCTTCCTCCTAGAGGTGGGGATAAAAATGAGAAGGATGCCTGTTAAGCACGTCCGGGAGCGGCACGGCCCGCAGGGGCAGCGCATTCACCCTAAAAATTTTGTGTGGCCGAAATGGGGGCGGGGATTCCCAGTCCCCTGCTGTGTCCTTATAGCCTTTCCCTAGCCACCTCGGTGCCTGGGGGCTATATGGAGCTGACGCCTCCAGAAGATATCTTTCCAGAAGAAAATAGGGCTACCTTAAGGTCTAGAGTTTTCCCTTCCAAGCTGTGGGATTCAGACTGACGGGGTTCCAATCCCAGCTTCTCCCCTTCCAGCTGACTGATGCTGGGAAAGCTACTTTACCTTCTCTAAATCTCAATTTCCTCATCGGTAAAATGGGGATAATTCTTGATTTGCAGGGTTGTTGTGGTAATCAAAATGAAACGAAATGGGGCGTCTATGCGTGTATGTGTGTGTGGTGTGAGAGAGAGAGGGAGAGAAAGAGAAGTGCTTGACTCGGAGTAGGTGCTTAATTAATGTCAGTTCCTCAGTTCTCTGTGCACTTTCCCAACTGAAGGCTGGGGAGAAGGAGATAAGAAGGGCTAGGTAAGCTTGGCCATTCTTCCTGGAAGTCCTGCCCTCTTGGAGGAGACTGTCCCTTCTTTGGCATCTATGGGAACTTGTTGCCAATATTTGGTGCTTCTTCCAGAGGCATTATCTGTGGCCCTAATGCTCCCCTTTCTCAGTTCAGCCACTACCCCAATGACCTGCTCTCCTTGCCTGCTGTTCTTCTCTACGTACCCCAGAGCCTAGCTGACCTCCTGGACAGGCTGGCAAGGGCAAAAATAACCTGGAGGAAGTTGAAGTTCCCATCACAGCCAGAAACTGGTATCTAGGACATCATCTCCTCCCACACCTGCTGTCAGTACCACACCCACACATTTCAACAAGAGATGGGTATCAATCTCAGAAAAACATTCCCCAATCCTCCCTTTGGCCCTGCCCTGCGCTCATCTGTTCTGCCTGTACTGGAGTTCCACTTAAATCTAACCTGAACCTTCTTGCCTCTCAGTGGCAGCCCCATCCTGTAGTTAGCAGCCCCTAAGAGGTTCCAGGCAAGTTTGTGGACACACACAATAAATGTGTCACCCACGGCCTTGTTTCCTTTCATCCTGTCGTTGGCATGGTAACCTTCCCTGTAAAAGTTGCAGCCCTCAAGGATGTTTTTCAGTTCTAGCAGGGACATAGCTCCTTCCCCCCACCCCGTGTAGATCACAGGGTGACATGTAGCTGTGTCATTCTGGCCTCTTCCAGAATGGGGACGTGGTGCTGGTGGCACAAAAGAAGGACTGTAAATGGAGGGCAGCAAAGGGCTTAAGGGAGATGCTGATTGGATCTCTGAGGAACAGATTGCTTCTGTCCTACATGTTGATCCTTGGCCACCCAGAGAAACCAGCTCTGAGGCCCAGAATATTTAGGGAGCCACTCAGGAACTCATGGTGAATGATAAACACACATCTTCACTAAAATCAGGCACCCAACAAATGGTATGATGGCCGGTGCTTAAACCTGTAGAATAAGCTGATAAACTAAAAAGCCTCCAGAATCTAGTGATTTCCTCCCTCCTCGGTCCCTCTGGGGAATAAATCAATATTTATTAACCATCTCCCATGTTCCAGTTTCCCCATATATTATTTAAACTAATTCTTCCCACAGTCCTTTGAGGGAGGTATTAGAACACATTTTACAAACAGGGAAACTAAAATTTGGGCAGAGATCTTAAGCAACGTAACCAAAACTACGTGGCCGTGGAGTGGTGGCCCTGAGACTGGAACCTAGGTCTTCAGACTCCCAATCCCACACAAAAGTCCTGTGTTCCTTTGTATTTGTGACTGTGCTACTGGTAAAGAAATCCTTGCCCCCAGGACCCAAGGCATTGCCTTTCTAGGAGGTCCTCAGGAACGAAATGGGCGTCAGCATCAGTCTCTGTGGCCACGGGGTCCTGCGTGGCCCTGCGTGGCACAGCAGCAGCAGCAGCAGTGTCCTCATCCTCAAACCTGAGTCTTCCCCCTGCCAGCTGCCTTGTCTCCGTCATGGAGTTTCCCCAGCAGAGGGCAAGCCGAGGGAAAGTGGTTCCCAGCTGCCAGCCTCATCTAGACAAAATCGCATTAGCGCCAGCCCCGGCTTTGGTCCCTCCAGAGTGAGCACATACAGCTCCCCCGCAGAAGGGAGGGGCAGAGAGACACGGAGCAAAAAAGGAAACTTCCATTTCTTTCTTTGGCTGGGAAGCACTTGGCTTCGAGCTGCCACTCATCTTGTAGGTGGGGAAGATTAATACTGATCCTCTGGAGATTATAGAAGTCTCTAAAATGAACCCTTGGGCAAAAGGTTTGCTAGGGAGAGGCTAGTAGGAAAGCCCGAGGTTTGAGTGCAGCAGGAGGGAAGAAGAGGCAGTCTGAAGAGGGGGAGAGGCCCCTGATCTCCTCTCTTGCTCTTTTCTGGGTGTCATTCTTCTTTCCATGGGACTTCTGTTCTTTTGTCCAAAAAGACCAGAATAGTCATGTCCTGGCAACTGGAGCAGGGTGAGGGAGGAAGCAGTAGGAGGAGGGAACTATCAGAGTGTCACCTCAAGCAAAACAGGGAGTGAGTTAAGAGTATTAATAGTTAATATTTAATAGTTAATAGCGGGTCAACCACGCTTCATTTATTATCTCATTTAATAGATCCTACTGTTATCCCTGTTTTAGAGAAAAAGAAATTGAAAGGTTTATGGGGCTCCTCAATGACAATAGCTCCCAATGGGAGTGGGCCAAGCACTCAGCAGATATTGTCTCATCTAATCCTCACCAAAAACCAGTGAGAGGGAACCATTATGCCCATTTTCTCCAGGTGAAAACTGAGGCTCAGAGAAGTAGGGAACTTGCCTGTGATCACTAAGTAATGTAAGTGGCAGAGTGAGGGATTAGAATTTGGATGTGTGACTCCAGAACTCATGTGCTCAACACTGTCTTGCTGCCACCAAGGCTTCTCCACACCTTCCGGGACTCCTGCTCACATAGCTTGAGACCACAAATATCTGCCCACACCTGCACTTCCCTGCATTTTGCCACACAGGTGAAAACCCAGCCAGGAGCATTCACTGGGTTTAGTTCAGACTTGCCACCAGCGTCTTTCTAGGGCCTGGACGGATGGCCTGGGTAACACGGGTCCCTGTGTCTTGGGGCTCTGGCTCCCATCCAGACTCCCGAGGTGGGAGGAAACCTAGAGAGGACATTACCACCCTCCACATGCCTTGAGATTTCCCTAAGAGATACAAAGATGTATAAATTGAACAGCCCTCAGGAGGTCTCCTTAAGACCCAGGAAGGTGCTTCTTGCAGGAAAGGATGGTGAGCCCAGCAATTTCAACCAGTGAGACCTGAAAGCAGCAGTCTCTCCAGCTGGGCAGGCTCCCAGTGGCCTTTCTCAGAGGCTCCTCTGCACTGTTACATGAGCAGACTCCATCACTCCCACCCCCACTGCTGTGGAGGTGGGAAACACTTGGAATCCTGAGTCAGAGGCAAGGTTCCACTTCACTTTCCCTGGAACAGCAAGTCCAGGATGCAGCCGGCAGTGTATTTGGAAAGGAAGGGCAACTGGAAAGTGAAAAAGAATAGTGCTCATTTCCTTCCCTACCATCTCTTTTATTTTAAAAACATTTTATGTATTTAATTTTTATCACATGTGTGATGCATGTTCATTGCAGAAAATACATGTTATGGAAATGAGGTTTATTAGTGTGAGTGTTCCTCCCTTTTTTCTCTCCTAACTTACCCGTCCACCAAAAGGTTTCCAGCTCAGAATCCAATCCCACTTTCCCACTTTCCAGTTGAGAGGGTTCAGTCTTTGCCAGCCCAGTTCCTGGACATTTTGTGATGCAGAATCAGAACTGGGGGGAGGGAGTAGTTAGAGAGAGATGTAGAGTCTGAGAGGCTGGGAAAAGGAAGGACTTGGGCAGAGAGGCTAAACTGATCTATTTAATAAAGAACAAGAAAGGAGAGGGAGAAGGAAAGTTAGAAGGGAAAAGTAGGAGGACTTTTATGAAGTATTGCTGTGGGGCATTAAGTGGACTCCCTGTAATTCCCCAGGTAGAGATTGGAATAACTCTGTATTTTCTGGCTCCAAGATCGTAATTCCTTATTTGCAATTCTTTATTGCAAACCTTGTAGATCTTTGACCATGTAGAAATCCAGCATTTATTAGGGTTCCATACAGGAAAGTACAAAATATCATTATCCGATAAGTGAAAGAAAATAGTCAAGTATTTATCCTGCTTTTTTTTTTTTTTTTTTTAAACAACTAAGATTAAGCCTAAGTTCATCATCGACAAATTCTGGCTAACAAATGCAAATGGAATGATAGAATTACAAAATCACCATTTAGTAACCTCTAATGAGATAGTAGATTTAGACAAGGATCATCAGTAATCCAGGGATTCCTAAAACCATTGGGTGGTGAAGGATGGAAGGGAATTTTACAATATCAATAATACTTGAACTCATCAATTAATTTTAACATCACAAAGAGAGAGACACCCAAGAAAACAGAAAACATGTTCACATAGAAACCTGTATATAATGTGCATAGCTGCAGCATTATTTGTAATAGTCAAAATGGAAGCAACCCAAATGTCCATTAACTGATAAGTGGATTTTTAAAATGTGGTATATCCGGGCCTCCCTGGTGGCGCGGTGGTTGGGAGTCCGCCTGCCGATGCAGGGGATACGGGTTCGTGCCCCGGTCTGGGAGGATCCCATATGCCGCGGAGCGGCTGGGCCCGTGAGCCATGGCCGCTGGGCCTGCGCGTCCGGAGCCTGTGCTCCGCAACGGGAGAGGCCACAGCAGTGAGAGGCCCGCATACAGCAAAAAGAAAAAAAAAAAAAAAAGTGGTATATCCATACAATGGAATATTATTCAGCCAAAAAAAGGGGGAATGGGGCTTCCCTGGTGATGCAGTGGTTGAGAGTCCGCCTGCCGATGCAGGGGACACGGGTTTGTGCCCCGGTCCAGGAGGATCCCACATGCCGCAGAGCGGCTGGGCCCGTGAGCCATGGCCGCTGAGCCTGCGTGTCTGGAGCCTGTGCTCCACAATGGGAGAGGCCACAACAGTGAGAGGCCCATGTACCACAAAAAAAAAGGGGGGAAGGAATGAAGTACTGATGCATGTTACAACATGGATAAACCTTAAAAACATTATGCTAAAAAAATATTATGCTAAGTGAACGGAGATGCCAAAGGCCATGTATTTTATTGTTTTATCTACATGAAATGTCCAGAATAGGCAAATCCATACAGACAGAAAGTAGATTGGTTGTTGCCAGGTGCTGGGGGGTGGGTGGAACAGGGAGTGACTGCCAACAGGTACAGGATTTCTTTAGGGGTTGATGGTAATGTTCTGGAATCAGGTAGTGGCAGTAGTTGTACAACAGCGTGACTATATTAAAAACCACTGAATTGTACACTGTAATTTTTATGTTATATGAATTATTTTTCAATTAAAAAATAATATCTAGAAATTTAAAGAGAGAGAGAACCAAAAATTATGTGTCTCTTGATATATTGCAGAACAAGTACATAGCATGACCTTAAAAGTGAACCTGAATTTGATCAAACCTCTAGGTATAAAAACGAGTTTGGGGGCTTCCGTGATGGCACAGTGGTTAAGAATCCACCTGCCAATGAAGGGGACATGGGTTCGAGCCCTGGTCCGAGAATATCCCACATGCTGCAGAGCAACTAAGCCCGTGCGCCACAACTACTGAGCCTGCACTCTAGAGCCCACGAGCCACAACTACAGAGCCTGCCTGCCACAACTACTGAAGCCCACACGCCTAGAACCTGTGCTCCATAGCAAGAGAAGCCACCACAATGAGAAGCCCGCTCACCACAAAGAACATTAGCCCCCACTCGTCGCAACTAGAGAAAGCCCGCATGCAGCAATGAAGACCCAATGCAGCCAAAAATAAATGATAAAAATAAATATTAAAAAAAACGAGTTTATAGGAAATTCACGGGATAGAAGGACATAGTAAATAACATTATGAGGGGAAAAAATGCAATCTGTCAAATCTAAAAGTGGGGAATTCTTCAGAACAAGTAACTTGGTTTCTTCAATAAATAAATAGCAAGGGAAACTAATATGAATGAAAAGAAACTTAAAAGACATATCAACAAATGAAAAATGTGATCTTTTTTAGGTCTTGATTCAAACAAAGGAACTTAAAAAATACTCATAAAGATATATACTGAAGTATTTTCAGGTGAAATTAGGTAATGTCTGGAATTTGCTTCAAAATAATCCAGTGTGTGGTGGCAGGGAGTGAGGAAGGCAGTGTAGACAAGACAAGACCAGCTGTGAGTTGACAGGTGTTGAGCTGATGGTTAGATACAGAGAAGTTCATTACACTACTCCCTCCCACTTTTGTGAATGTTTGAAAATTTAAACACACACATAAAAATGAGGCTTGATTTATCCATGAAATTGGGGCATATTTAAAAGTTATATATTATTTAAAGGAAAATGGGCTAAGATCAAATAATTGAGTTTGAGGTCACTCGTGCTTTATTGAAAGCTGAAATTAAAGAGCATGTATAAAATCTGAAGTGACCAAATTATTCTTATCATTATTGTTATTATTGCAATAACTAAATTGGAAATGGAGTGGGGGGACCAGGACCCTCCCAAGGAGGCAGGAAGCAGTGCAGCCTTTCGAACACCCAGAAACACAGTCAAACTAAGTTGTTGGCCTTCTGGCCCCAACCTGCTTTTCCAGCCCCGTTTCTTGCCCCCCCTCCTTTCCTTGCTTTCAGGCCACACCACCATTAATTCACAGGTTCCTGAACACCTTGACTTCCTTGCCTTTGTACTTGTTATTGCCTCTGCCTGCAAATCCCTCTCCTGTGAACACCCCATCTTCCTCCTACACCCTGTTCGCCTCCTCCTTCATAGGATTAGTCACTCCCTGCTCCATACACACCTCTATCACACTGTGAGGCAATTATTTATTTCTAAATCTCCCCCCACCCAATTCTGTGATGGCCCAGACTCTTATCTTGTTTATCTCTGCATGCTCAGGGCCTGACAGAAAGCAGGTAGCATTTGGTGAATGTATTTTGGATAACAGACCGACTGTGTAACTGAGGAGCAGCATAGACTTTGGATGGCCCAGTGCTCTGTGTGGCCCCAAGAAATTTACTCAGACTTGGGCTCTCTCCCAAGATATGCCTGCTAAACTGGGGTACAACAAAGCAAACAGTCTGATCCAAGAATAAACAACAAGACCACCTGGTTAACACCAACCCAGTTATAAGCAAAAGAAAGAAGTTTAAGAGAAAAACTTGGAGTCTAGTAGTATGCATGAATTGTGTATTGGAAATGGGGAGAGATAATTTGGTGATGGGGGCAAGAGCTCAAGAGTTCTGTGAGAAATAGGGTGGCAAGCTAATAAAACAACACTGCTTTCCGACTTTTAAAAAACCTACAGCCCCCAAATGTAGAAGCCAGCAGCAGCTCCCTGATGCTTCTATCCTGCCAGCCCCAACGGACAATCCACCTACAGGGAATATTAAACAGCCAACCTGTGTCCTCTCAGCAAAGAACATAGAGCCCTGAGTCACTACAAAATCTTTCCCTTCTTTTCTTTTTAGCACTCTTAACACCTTACAACTGAAGGAGCAGATCTGTGCAGGGGGAGAAAATACTCCATCAGAGGAACTTCCTAAAGACGACTACCTCATACCAGGTTCTAGAAAATAATTATTTGCTTACCTAGTCTTATTTTTTCCTTTTTCTTTCATAAATACTTTCTTCTGATGATTTTTTTAAAATCCTGCTTACTTGGAAAATACAGAAAAGTACACAAAATGAAATTAAAATTTCCCATAATCCCATCAGAAATAACATTAACATTTGATATATGCATGTGTGCATGTGTGCATTTTATGTAACTGGAATCATGTCATATAGAATTTTATATATTTACCACTTAGTAGTATATTGTGGGTATTTTTTCAGGTCAATAGTTATTTTAGAACATGATTTATAATGACTGCCTAGTAGTCCATCATATAACAATTTACTTCAGCCATCACCCATAGGACATTTATGTTGTTGCCAGTTTTTCTCCATTACAAATAATACACTGTAATTAACAGCAATCCTGGAAGAACTGCTAGGTCAGAGGGCATGAACTTTTTTTAAAAGAAATTTATTTATTTATTTTTGGCTGTATTGGGTCTTCGTTGCTGCACGTGGGCTTTCTCTAGTTGCAGAGAGTGGGGGCTACTCTTCCTTGCGGTGCACGGGCTTCTCATGCGGTGGCTTCTCTTGTTGCAGAGCACGGGCTCTAGGCGCGTGGGCTCAGTAGTTGTGGCTCGTGGGCTCTAGAGTGCAGGCTCAGTAGTTGTGGCGCACGGGCTTAGTTTCTCCTCAGCATGTGGGATCTTCCTGGATCAGGGCTCGAACCCGTATCCCCTGCATTGGCAGGTGGATTCTTAACCACTGCGCCACCAGGGAAGCCTTATAAAAATAAGGCTTTTGGTGCATGTTGTTCAATTGCCCTCAAGAAGGCTTATACCAGTTTATTCTCCCTCCATCAGTGTGTGAGACTTTCGTGCATCCAAGGGCTATCCCTCAATCTACCATGTTTGAAAAAGGTAAGGTGTTTCTATATTTCTCACAATTTATATATATTTTGTAATCAGAAAAAAATTCATGTTCTTTTTTTAAAGAAAAAGAAGTTTTCAGGCTTCCCTGGTGGCGCAGTGGTTGAGAGTCCGCCTGCCGATGCAGGGGACATGGGTTCGTGCCCCGGTCCGGGAAGATCCCACATGCCGCAGAGCGGCTGGGCCCGTGAGCCATGGCCGCTGAACCCTGCGCATCCGGAGCCTGTGCTCCACAACGGGAGAGGCCACAACAGAGAGAGGCCTGCGTACCACAAAAAAAAAAAAAAAAAGAAAGAAAAAGAAGTTTTCCCCATTAAACAGATGGGAAACCTGAGGCCCATGGATGAATAACTTTTAAAGTCTTGCTTTTTGAAGCCTGACAGTTGGGTCTGAGGAGATAGAAAAAAAGTATTTCTGGATAGAACCAAGATGCTTCTGAGAAGAAAATTCTAAGGACCTTGGCAGTTTCAGCAGCCAAGAATGAAGTCTGGCTCTGAAGAGAATGAAAGATGGCTCTGAGGAGACACTTCAGGGAAGTCATCACAAATTTGAGGGGACAAACTTGGTTCTGAGGCCACTGGAATGGGATCGGAAGCAGTCACCACTCCAGCGTTTCTGTTTTACAGAGACTTGGTGCAATCAAATTTGCATTTGCATCATTCATAGGATATTGAGAACACTCCCCAAAGTACTGCTTGGCCTCATCACTGATCTAAGAAGACTTACAAATGGGCCAGGTTGGGTGGACCTTAGAGTATTAAATAGGTGGTTCTGAGAAGACAGTTTAAGATGGATGATTGGTGTTGAGGTGACTGAAAACTGGTTTTGATAAGGCAGCTAGAGATTCACTGTCTCTGACAAGCCAGTTTGAAGGAATTCAAAGTTGGTTCTGAAGAGATTCAAAGGTGTTTGGCAGGCTGGGATGGTTTTGTTTTTTGTTTTCCCAGATCCCCTCCATATGCCCTGGACCAACTTAACCCCAGTAGGTGCTTCATTAATTTGTTCAAAAAATGAGGCCCAGTTTGGTTCTCAGGAGTTTGATCTTTGGATCTGAAAAGATTCTAGGATGAGAAGTTGGTTATGAGCAGAAATGAGTTTCTGAGGAGGCTGAGATAATTTTCTCTGAGGCAGGCACCCACTTATGGTTCTGTAGAAATGGCGACTTCTGGGTTTGTCTGGGAACTCAGGAGGCACTCAGGCCCAGGTGGGCAGCCTGATTTACCTGGGTCACAGGGCTGGGAGAACACACTTCAGGAGAGATTCGTTTCCACGCATTTGCCTCCCCAGATTTATTAAACCCCCTCCCTCCAAATGAGTCCCAAGTGAGAGTCTTAGGGGAGCGTCCCCCACCACTCTCCCCAGGCCTGCTCTTTGGACTCTAGTTTGCAAATCAGAATCATGATCTTAGAGGGCTGTGTTCTCCCAGCAGAGAGGCTGGTCAGAGCCCAGGCCAGGGCAGCCAGCAGGAGAGAGGGCTCAAGTGGGTCACCCCCAGGGAGGGAGGACAAGTCTGTAGGAAGGAATAAGCACTGGGAAGTCTACCTGGGGAATGGGCACAAGAAGACAGGAAAGGAAAAGATTTTAAAAATCTAGCTGTAGTGAGGTATAAAGGGTTTAAAAATAGCTTTATTTACATACCATAAAATTCATCCATTTTAAGAATACAATTCAATGACTTTTAGTAAATTTACATAGTTGTTCAAACATCACAGTTCATTTTTAGAACATTTCCATCATCCCCAAAATAACAAGCTGATTTGCAGTCAAGATCTACTCTTTTTTTTTCTCTTTTTAATTTATTTTTGGCCCTTCCACATGCGGGACCTTAGTTCCCCCACCAGGGATCAAACTTGCATCCCCTGCAGTGGAAGCACAGAGTCTTAACCACTGGACAGCCAGGGAAGTCCCTCAAGATCTACTCTTACCCCGAGCCCCTGGCAACTACTAATCTGCTGTCTCTATAGATGTGCCTTTTCTGGACATTTCATATAAATGCAACCATACAATATGCACCTAACTTTTTTTTTTTTTTTTTTTTTTTTTTGCTGTACGCGGGCCTCTCACCGCCGCGGCCCCTCCCGCCGCGGAGCACAGGCTCCGGACACACAGGCTCCGCGGCCACGGCTCGCGGGCCCAGCCGCTCCGCGGCACGTGGGATCCTCCGGGATCGGGGCACGAACCCGCGTCCCCCGCACCGGCAGGCGGACTCCCAACCACTGCGCCACCAGGGAAGCCCTAACTTTTTTATTATAATGTCTTTAAGGTTCATCCATGTTGTAGCACACATCCATATTTTGTCCCTTAATGATTGCAGAGTGGTATTTCGTTGTTTGGATCTACCACATCTTATTTATCCATTCACCAGTTGAATAGACATTTTGACTTGTTTACACTTTTTGGCTCTTATGAATACTCGCATCCATATCTTTGTGTAAACATGTTTTCATTTCTCTTGGGTAGATAGCCAGGAGTGGAATTGCTGGGTCGTATGGTAAGTGTATGTTTAACTTTATAAGAAATGGATAAACTGTTTTCCAAAGTGGCACCTTTTTACATGCCTACAAGCAATGTATGAGGGTTCCAGTTTTTTCACATCACCAACACTTGTTATTGTCTGTCTGAAAAGGGTAACTGTTAAGGATAATTTTCCAAAATAAAGCAAGTCACCCTCTCCCCACACCAACCCCAACATACACCCAGGCAGGCAGCAAGTGCCAGTTTATCAGAGTGGGGAACCCACCCTCTGACCCCCACTGCCTTTTCATCCTCAGGCTGCTGCACAGTCCCGGGCTCTCTTGGCCCAAAGAGGAGAGAGAAAAGATGTAGTCGCAAGACTATCTCAGAACTGAGGGGTGGGAATGTGGTAGGATAGGGTTTGTGATAACTAGTGAGTGAGTGGGGCCCATGTTCTAGAAAATCCATCCAGGTAAGATCCCCCAGGAGATAGTAACAAAATGCAACGTGTACAGATAACTTCTCAGGACTAGTCTCCCGGGACAATTTCCCACACCATCTGATCTTAGCCCCTTCCTCCTTCTGAGGTACGAGCACCTCATCAGTGTGTGGCCCACCATCCACCAGGAACCTTTTCTCCTTAGAAAAGTATTGCTGAGGACTTAAGGACATTTGCCAAACTGAATAAATAATGACATATAAACAAGCATAACTTGTTTAGCCCCAGACATATTACCAAGAAGATATAAACAAACGGGAGGGAGTTTGAAATAGAGCAATAAAGATGGTGAAGGGGCTGGCTCCATTTCCATGCAGAAAGATTAAATGAAGCAAAAAATTTTTAGGAGTCTGGGCCCTGACTCCATGAGTGGGGGGGGAAGGGGGTGATTACTGCTTTGAGTAAGAGAGAGGGGAGTAAATGGGGACGTGGTGGGAAGAAGGTGCCAGAATGGGGGGGCTCTGGAGTGAATGGGCCCACATCCACACAAAGACTTGTACTCAAATGCTCAAAGCAGCTTTATTTCTAATAGCCCCTAAAAGGGAACCAACCCCAACATCCATGCACAGGTGAGAAGGTGAGCAAATTGTGCTATAGCTGTGCAGTGGAATACTGCTCAGCAATAAAAAGGAGTGAACTATTTATACATGCAACAACATGGATGAATCTCAAAATAACAATGCTAAGTGAGAGAACCCAGACCAAAACGAGTACATACGGAATTATTCAACTTGTATGAAACTCCAGAAAATGCAAACTGATCTATATAGTGACAGAAAACAGATCAGTGGTTGCCTGGGGAGAGAGGTAGAAGAAGGAAAGACATCCAAGGGGTATGAGGAAAGTTTTGAAGGTGATGGATATGTTCATTATCTTAATTGTGGCGATGGTTTCACCTGTGTACACATGTCAAGACTCATCAAATTGTACACTTTACATGTACCTCAGTTGTATTTACATCAGTTTTTTGTACTTTTATATGTACATCAAGTGTACCTCAATAAAGTCGTAATAATAGCAGTAATAATAATAATAAACAACCTAAGTACTGAGGAGAATGGACTTATGGGAGGGCTTCCTGAAAAAGGAGATGAGATAGTTTTACTTGGATCTGAGAAGCTGAGCCACCAACTTGACCTAAGAGAACATATCAAGTAAGCTTTGCCTCAAAAGGCTCTCCTAGGTTCTAGTAATGGGAAAAGGGAGATGTGATGAAAAATCACTGAAGTGGAGGGCTAGATTTGCTATTTGGGTGCAAAATCTTATTAGTACCCAAAATCTTATTAGCACCCAAAATCTTATTAGCACCCATTCTACGTATGGGTGGAATGTTGAAATCTTATTTGCTCAATATCTGCTTCTTTTAGACTTGGTCTCATTCCCCTTAGGACCAATGGGATCTCACTCTGCCTAATCTTCCCCTCTCAAACTGCATTAAGTGTGGCTGCACCAGGGAAAAGAGCAGAGGAGAGAGGGGAACATTGGAGAGAACCCCTCTGACTCCATTGCACCCATTCCTGACTCCATTTCTTCCTGGGGTGTGGGAGCTGTAAGTGGGGGCAGGTAGAAGGAAGCACACCTCAAACCCAGCCTGACAATAGAAGCTAAGCTCTGCCTTTCTGAGTGCTTAGAATCTTTCAAAATGAATGAGGCTGAACATTCCTGAAATTTAAGAGAAAAGAGTACCTCTCAGATACTAAGAGGTAAGGGTCAAGAGTCCTTAGGACCTGGTTTTCTTTTGCTTCAGAATTGAAACCTGTCCTTCGCTGGCCGAGTTCCCCTGCCCTCTCTCCTCTTCCACCCCATTCCTCTCTGTCCCTCTCCACATCCCTGAAGCCCTAGACAATGTCCCCAGGTAGCAATCAATTGTTTAACACTATCTGGGTCCCTTCCCAAACCTCAGCCTTTATGATGATACGAGGTTTTTTGTTTTTTTTTTTTTTGCTGTACGCGGGCCTCTCACTGTTGTGGCCTCTCCCGTTGTGGAGCACAGGCTCTGGACACGCAGTCTCAGCGGCCATGGCTCATGGGCCCAGCCGCTCCGCGGCATGTGGGATCTTCCTGGACCGGGGTACAAACCCGTGTCCCCTGCATCGGCAGGCGGACTCTCAGCCACTGCGCCACCAGGGAAGCCCCGATGATGTGAGTTTTTATCAGCACTGCCCTGTGCCCTTGGTTTTAGATTTCCCTCACAGGATCAGGAGTTAAAATGAACACTTTCCTTTTTCTTTATACTATAGGATCTTAAAATCAGGCAATTATTGAGGCTTAGCCTATTTAAACCATGCAAAGAAACTTAAATTTCACCTGTCAGAACCCAAAGAAACCCTGCTGACAGGACTAATGATAATTAGCTGGCAGGCTTGGCATCTGCATCAGAATCACCTGGCATGCTAGTTATCAAGGCCAGTTCCAGGACCCCATTCCAGACCTCAGGAATCAGATGTTCTGGGAATGGGGACTGGCAATCTGATTCTGATTTACTGTAACAATGTAGGAGACCCTTTGATTTAAAGGAACAGAGTGAGTCTCTTTGCTCCTTCTTTCATATTTTATTCTTGCCATGTTTTTTTTTCTTGGGAGCCTGTGATGAGAAATTCTTAAGAATGTGTAACAGGCATAGACTTGTTTTCCTGGGCCTAGAGTAAGATGGGGAGGGGAGGTGGGGCTGGGAAGAGGTGTGCCAATGCAAATATTGTCCCATCAGGACATGGCGATTTTGCCAGGAGGCTACAGGGATGTGCCCGTTGCTAGAGAAGGTGGCTTGGTTCCCCGTGTTCCAGGCTGAGGAGTCTGGTGTCATGGGAAAGGGCAGAGATCAACACTGCTGGTGCTTGAGGGGTAGAATGGAAGAGAAAGAATTGGGTTGATGCCAGGGGATTGCTGGAATTCCCCTGGCTCCGGGAGAGCTGTGGGTTGGTAACCAGGGAGACCCTTAGAGGGAGGAGAAGGTGTGGAGGTAGGTTAGACTTAGATTTCGTTCAGGGCCTGATATCCATATTGGATAGAGGGGATACTTCATTGTCCTTGATTTTGGGGTCAGAAGCTGGGAAGGGAGCCAAGGCTTGGGAATTCCAGGACACCAAATCTACTGCACCCATCTGACCAATGGAAGGTGGTGTCTGACCAATTCACAAGAAGACTCATATCAGGGTTGGAGGTAGTGCTTCCATTCAGTAATCCATCCATCCATCCTCCCTGTCTCACACACAAAGCAAGCCAAATCGGGCTGACTTCCATTTACTCTGCCAAACTCAACTTTTCCACCTTTCCTAAGCCCCTGGGTGGGTTGAGTGTCCTCCACGGTACTCCCAGAGAGCCTCATGCTTGCCCATGTTATATGACCTAGCACCATGTTATAATTTTTGGCTTCATCTCTATCTCCCCAACTGACAATGTACATTGTTGTCATGGCCAGCTCAAGGCCTCTCACAGAACAGACAGATGCTCACGAGCCCACAAGAATTGCTCTGGCTATGAGTGTGGACCCTCGGGGGCTGGGGCCAGAGGAACCTAGCACTTTAGGCCTCCTACATAGTGGGGACAGACTTAGTCTCGGTGGAACAATAAACACCAGGTCAGCCTCCTGCCCACTCTGCCCTGTGTCACAGGAAGCTGCCAAGGATCACAGCTCTAGCTGGCAAGTAATGAGATTTTCTCCTGGAAGGATTCTTGGCTTGATAACTGGACCTTGCCTCTTCTAACCTTCTTCGATACCCTCAGGCTTCTGGAGACATGGAGGATGGGAGGGAGAATCTGAGGCAGCCCCAGCTTTTACTGTTTCCCAAAGCCCTCTGCTCACCCCTTATCTCCCCCAGGTGTATAGGGCAGGGATTCCCAAGAACTGGGAACAGAATTTCCCAATCCTGGGTAGAGATGGGGGCAGGGCTGGTTAGACATTTGGGGCTAGAATGGTGCTACCTCTGGCCACACATGTTCCACCTCTACCTCTGGCCTTTTTTAGCTTTCACTAACCAAGATAAGCCTGAAGCCCACCAGACTGAGGAATGGGCCCAGTATCAAGAAGAGGAGACCCAAACCCAATTCTCAAAGAATTCACTCCAGCGACACACAGTGGGCATGTCTCTGGTTGGAATATCCTTGTCTCTGGAAAAGCCCCTCAAACCCCTCGATAGAGACGGCTACTACAGAGGCCTCCCCCTAGCCCAGGAAACACACCCAACCACAGCTATTTTATTTTCCTTTTAATTTTTCTGAAGGATATACACCACATATCCCATGGGCAGTAAAGCGCATTCAACGTGTTTATAAGCCAAACAGTCACTTTGTTTAAGCAAACACAAGTACAAAGTAAAATAAAACCACAAAATAATGAACTACATGTTCATAACATACAAAAATTGCCGCCTACTCAGTAGGTAACTACAACATTCCAACTCCTGAATATATATATAAATTTACATTTTCAGTTAAAAAAATAGACTTTTGAGAGTTCAGATTTTTAGATTTTGTTTTCTTACATTCTGGAGAACTGAAGCTCAAGCTCAGCCCTTTTCCTTATTTTGCTCCCAAAGCCTCCCCTGAATCACCACTCCTTGCCCCCCTTAAGGCTAGAGGTGAGCACATCCCTCACAATTGCACATGTCAAGCCGTCAGCAAGGCGCATCACACAAAAGGCACCAAGACGTGAAACTTTTTAAACCAAAAGGACAAAAAAAACCCCAAACCTTTCAAAAAAAAGGAGAAAAACCAAGCCATATTTTGCCACATGTGAGAGTACAGTCGGGCAATATTTACAAAAAGGTTAACAAAACAACACTCTGAAACATGCTCCGATTAATACCAAGAATTGCTGTTTCAAAAAAAGCTTCAAACTTAATTGTCACAGCATCATCACAAAACGAAGGATCACCATTGGTTTGCTTGGCTTTTCTTTTTTTTCCCAAAGTGAGGATCTAATTCCAAATAATACAATAGAGTATGCAAATTATTTCACATCAAGAGTACCCCAAGAAAAACAAAATCCATGGCACAGACACTGTACAACAGTACAGGGCTGGACTCTGAGGGGCTCAAAGCCCATTTTGCCAACTTGATTTTCTAGCATTGAAGGGAGCAAGGGGTCAGGCATAACGATGGAGATGATACTGAAATGATATATCCAAAATCCATGCAAATCAAGTTCTTTGGATAGAAGTGAAGACCTTGCACATGGCTGTTTCAGGCAGCTGAAGTCAAAGGGAGTAGGTCCTGGGGAGGAAAGGGAAGTGGACAGAAAGAATTGTTGGCCAACAGACTTCCACAGCGACCCTGGGGTCAAATAGAGGAGGATTTGGCTCTGAGAACCTCCATCTGACCTAAGAGGAGCCCCCTCCTACGGCCATCTCCTCCTCCCGTCCTTTAAGTCTCCTGTGTTTCATTTTCTCCCTTTTTCCTTTCCTTTTAGCAAATTTCAATTGTCCTGGGAGAAAACGTGGTCGTCATGTCCGAAAGCCCTGTGGAGGCGCTGAAGGAGTTGGTGACAGCTGAGGAAGGGAAGCTGCTGACCTGGGCGGGGAAAGCAGGAGGAACAGAGGAGTATGTGGTGGCCACGGAGGGTGACGGGAAACCACTGTGCACAGGCGATGGGTAGGTCGAGGAGCCGGGAGAGGAGTAGGAGGTGGGCACGGGTGATGGGTATGAGGTGGTGGCTGGGGATGGGTAAGAGGTAGCCACTGGGGATGGGTAGGAGGTAGCCACTGGGGATGTGTAGGAAGGGAGAGAGGAGGTAGCAGCAGAGGCCACACTTTTGTCTGCTTTCTTGTCCTTCTGCCGCAAGTGGATTTTGGTATGCCTCTTGCGTTCATCACTCCTGGCAAACTTTCTCCCACAGATGTCACAGGCGAATGGCTTCTCGCCTGTGTGGGTGCGGATGTGGGTGGTGAGGTGGTCGCTGCGGCTGAAGTTGCGCATGCAGATGCGGCACTGGAAAGGCTTCTGGCCAGTGTGGATGCGGATGTGGCGGGTTAGCTCGTCAGAGCGAGAGAAGCGGCGGTCACAGGACTCCACGGGGCAGGCGTAGGGGCGTTCATGGGGGGGAGTCTTGCTGGGTCGGTTGGGGTACTTGCGCATGCGGCTGGGTTTGATGAGCTGGGACTGGTAGGTGGTGTTGAGGGCCTTCAGGTCCTGGGAGCCCGACTGCGTGGCAAAGGCCTTGATGGTAGAGAGTGGAGTGAGCGAAGGCTGCTGGGTACGGCTCTCCAGGCCCTGGAAGGGTTTCTGGTCTGGGGTGCCCAGGCCCAGGTCCCCCTGCTGTTGTGGAAACAGATAGTCAGGGATCATGGGGACCTGGAAGCCACCCTTGGCAGCAGGGTAGGCAGGAGGTGGGTACTGAAGCGCGGTGCCTGCTGAGCCTGGAAAGGCCTGACCTTGTGGCTCAGGGAAGATGTCGGTGTTAGGTGTGGGGAAGGTGGGTGCCGCTGAGTAAATAGGGCTGCTGTCGTTGGACTGCACTGCGCAGCTCAGGGGTGGGCTCTGGGAGGCAGAGGAGGAGGCCGCTGGAGATGATGCTGAGGATGAGGTGGCTGGGGGGTTGGTCATGCTAACGAGGCCGCTGACCAGGCTGAAGAGGGGCTCAGGCCATAAGGTGTTGCCACTGTTGGGTGCAGGCTCCAGAGAGAAGCGGCCAGTGTAGGTGATGGGGGGCAGCCGGGTGGTTTGGCTGGGGTAACTCGTCTCCACTAGAACCTTCTCGTTATTCAGAGTGATGTCAGGAAAAGACTCTGGCAGGAGAGAGAGAGGGAGGAGGCCTGGTTACTGGAGAGCAATCACTGGAGGGTGAGGAGGACCCACGCTGCCAGGCAAGAGGTCAGGCCAGCTACCATTGACTCTTGAGCTGGTTAATAATTGATAGCAGCAGATTGCAATGTTCCTGGACCCGCTCCAGAAGCAGAACCCATTTCAACAACAGCTGACGCAAATACGGAGAATCCCCCTCCACTGCAGCTCCCAGCGTTCCGCAGCAGCGGCTGCGCGGGCGAGGGATTCCCGCCAGCACCCCCTCGGCCACCGCTAGTGCGCGACCCCTACCCCGGGCTGCCGGAACATCCCTGGCCAAGGATCACGGTCCTTCCTTGGGGACAGGCGGCAGGCTAGCCTTTCTGGAGGCGGAGGGGGCACAGCCCTGCTCGTCCAAACAAGCCCTCCCCCCCTCCCCCCACCCCCGCAGCCCCACAGCTCTCCATCCAAAACAAAAGCTGGCTCCCCTGCGCACCGTTAAGGACGAGGAGGGGGTGGGGGGATGTCCCCAGGCATTCCTCTAACACAGGGCCTTAGGGATGAGAGGAATGGAAGGGAAACCCCACTTGCATCCCTGAAGTCCAGGAGCACTGCCGCGGTGAAAGGGGCGCTGCAAAAGGCCGTGGGGAAGGACCAGACGCCAGGATGGTGGCGAAGGGGCTAGCCCTAAGCGTAGGCCCCAGCTTACCTGCGGTCAGGTGCTCGTAGGGCTGCTCGCCCGCCTCCCCCTGAGGGTTGAAGGCGCCGCCGCTGCTGTTGCTGTTGCTGCCGCCCCCTCCACCTCCACCGCCCCCGCTGCTGCTGCTGTTACCGCCGCTGCCCTCCGGGGCCCCGGAGGCACCGAGGAACTGGGGAGCCCCATTGCTCAGCAGCATCATCTCCTCCAGCTTAGGGTAGTTGTCCATGGTGGGCGAATGAGGAAAGGAGCCAAAGGGGTCGGAGATCTGCAGCGGGGACATCAGCTGCATCTCGGCCTTGGCTGCCGCCATCCCGGACTGGCGGGCTGGAGAGCTGGTGTTGGGGCGGGTGGGCGCAGCCCGGGGCAGGAGCTGCGGGGGACACCTCTCGGGGGCCTGGTCAGGTCACATGCGGGGCGCGGGGCACACTGTGGAAAGCGCAGGTGGGGTCTGCCGGCTCGCCCTCGCCGCCGGCCGGTGTAGACGCGGCGCGGCTGCCGAGGCTGGGGTAGGGGCCGGTCCTGCGGCGGAAGCTGGTGGCGGCGGCGGCGGCAGCTGGCGGCGGCGGTTCCCCGAGTTCTGCGCGCTGGGATCTCTCGCGACTCCCCGGATCCGCCTCTATTTGAAGGGTCTGGAACGACATGGCCCCGCCTCCTTCATGACGTACATGGCCATAAATGGGAAGCAGGAAGCCCTAATATGGCAAGACTAGCCGGGAGGACCCGGAGTGACGTGAAGCCCCCTCTCCAAGAGCCATAGGCACTGCCATCCCGCACCCTGGGCCCGACGCCGGCTCCCACACCCTGGGTGCCCAGGCTTCGAGGAAGCTTAGTGCTCAAGCCACAGCTGAGGACTCCCGGACCGAAGCTGCTCCGTAGTTCCCGGCGTTGCCCCCGTCCCTTCCCTCCGCCTTCTTCCCTCCTCCCGGAGCCGGAAACAGCCGGGCCATATCTGGGCACTCCAAATAAGGCGCTGCCCATATAAGGGTTGTTCCGGCGGGGGATCCTTCCTGCTCCTTATATGGCGTTTCCGGGTCGCTGCTTGCTGTTCCCTGGCTCCCTCCCTCCTCCCTGGTTCCGAGCCGGGAGCCCTACGCGCGCGCAAGAGCCGGGGACGCCCAGGCGGGGAGGGTTCCAGGCGCGTAGCTCTATGCGTTTCGCGGCTCCCGGCGGGGACTGGGCTGGGAAAGCCCGGGCCCTGGGCGGGGGCGAGGGCGAGTAGGACCTGGGTTCTGCCACCGTGATCCAGGGCTCGCCCGCCTACCTCTGGGACCGTGGGAGCCGGGCGGGAGCGAAGGGGAGGAGCTGCTGGGCTGGTCAGGGCAGAGGCCGCCCAGGAGAGGCGGGGCCCTGACCCCAGGCCTCGACCAATGGCATGGTGCCTTTCCAAGTGTCGCGGGGGAAACTGAGGCTAGGAAATAATGGCCAGATGGTTCCTGGGTTCCTTCCTGTGCGGTACGGTGGGCCATCTGCTTCTCCGCCATCTGCCAATGGGGTGGGGCTGTTGGGGCCTGGGGATCCCTCTGCGCCACCCGAACCAAAAGGCTGTTCTCTGGTCCCTCTGGGGAAGAGCCCACGTTTGGGTGGTTGGACGAGGTAAGCTGATTGCCTCCGGAGAGACCTGCGTGCTGTTCCCACCAGGAGCTGGTGGTCCCTGTGTTGGTGGGAGGCGGTCCCACCTTTATCCAGAACAGGTGGAGGTGGGGCGGGAAGTGTGGGAATCTGAAAAGGAGACTTCCCTGTGGACTGTCTGGGGACCCCAGGCTGGCTCGAAGAGAGGACCTGCTTAGCGGGTTGGTGCTGCCCTCTGGAGGTCCCTCCAGCTCGGTTCCCCCGGCCCCTGGCCGAGTGGGCTCTCCCGCCGCTGTCTTGCTCCCCCTCCCGGCTTCTGTGCTGGGCGCTGCGCCAGGCTGGGGGAGCCTTAGACGCAGTGAGCGCGAACTGAGCAGGCGCCGCATCCTGGGCTCCCCCTGCAGTCCCTGGGGAGCCGCCACAGCCGAGGCGCCCAAATCCCGGGCGGGATAACACTCCCCTCGTCGAGCCAGGCCAAGGGCGAGTGTGGGAGGAGAGGGGAGTAGACTGGAATGGTTCCCGCAGGTCTCCCGGGAGCGGGACGCAAACGAGGAAGCCCTCCCTGTCCCGTCCCCGCCCCCCTCCCCACAATCAAGTGCGCAACCAAAAGAGAACTGGGATTCCTGTAGGGGAAGGCTTCTGCTCTAGCTCTGAATCCAGGGGAGGTGGTGTTTTTCTGAATTTAAAAAGAAAGCAGAAAGTGTGTGTGTGGAAGGAGCTTGCTGACGATACTGGGAGGGAAGGGAGCGGGTTAGGGTCTGCTTGAATCTAAACAGCCTCAGGAAGTAGGTGTCGGAGGGTTTAAATTGGGGGAGGGGGCGTAGCTATCTTGGGCTTCATCCTTCTGAATCCTACACACACACACACACACACACACTTATAAAAATCGGCTTAAGGAATCCGGCAGTGAACCAGGGCTCCCTCGTCTCTGTGCTCTAGGTCTGAACTCCCCATCCCAAATGCTAGGGCCTGGTGGGTGTCCACTTCCACCGCCTACCGCGTTATCCATTAGGAGCAAGAGTGAGGCACCTCTCTGAGGCCTCCTGCTGGGCAGGAAGGCCAGGCCTGTCAGGGTCAGATGTCTTGTGTCTGAATGCCCATTTTGCTACTTCCTGGTGGGGTACCTTGGCCAGGATTTTTATATCTTTCTTCAGCTGTAAAAAAGAGCTAATGTTAATGATGCCCACATGGAAGGATTGTTGTGAAGACTGAAACTCACGTGGACTGACCTCTGTGAAGTCCTAAAGCACAGTGCCTGCCTTGCTGTTGGCATTCAGTAAACAGTGGCTATTGTTATTTATGACCCCCACAGGGTCACCCACAGCTCACCCACCCATCCTCAGCCTCCAAGCAAACCCCAGTGACCCTTTTCTCAAAAGTTGTACAGAGAAGGAGAAACATTCCAATTCTAACACAGGGGACATTGTCCTGAAAAGCTAATCTGAATCCTTCTTGCTGCAGTAGAACATCATTTCCTAGAGCAGAATTATTTCAACCTTGACTGTGCAGCAGAATCACTGTGGAGCTCTGAAAAAGAAAGGTTTTACCCTAGGCTAACTGAATCACAATCTTCCTGAGCTCATGAGGGCCAGAACTAAGCAGGCACTTTGTCCTAGGATCCTTCTTCTGTCTCTCAGGAGCTGCCCAGACTCCAAGAGTACATCTTCCTCCCCCAGCCAGGGCAAACCGGTTCCCCTATGATTCTAATATGTAAGCTGACCTACGGTATCTTCATGTCCTCACTGAAGCTGGGCACTCGAAATCCTAACAATCTACATCTTTTGCTTTGCATGTCCAACCTTTCTTTTCCTAAGTGCTCCCTGCCAGCTATTTCCTCTGGAGAACCACCCCAATCCATGTGGTTGAGGGAATAGAACCCCATCCTAGTTCTAGGAGAGGGTATGTCACCCTTGCCTGGCCATCTGTCTAGGACACTTCCATCCAGCAGTCCAGGGGCATTCCATCTCCCTAGGCATAGCCACTGAGTCAGGATGGGCACATGACCCAAACCAGGCTAATGAGAATCTCTTCTTGGACTTTTTCTGGAACTCTTGAACGAGGGGAATTCTCTTACCCAGGTGGTACTAAGCCAATGGAATGTAAGCCTGGAAGCCATCTTGCCATCAGGACTGGAGAGCTTACCTGAGAATGAAGCCAGTGCAGAGGAAATTAGAAAATAGATTCACACATAGAGAGTAAGTCTCTGGATACAGCCTGAGCCTTTTAGTTACACCGGTCAGTGTATTCCTTTTTTATTTAATAAAACTTATTTCAGTTTCTATTACAACCCGGCAGGTTCTGATTAATACACCCATTATACACAACAACAAAAAACTTTTTTTGAGGACTTTCTGTGGGCAAGGCCTGGGAATAAGGCCTAAGGCATAGGCCCCTGCCACTGAGAAGCTTACAGTTGGGTAGAAGTGAGCCTGGATTCCACGTTACAAGAGAATTAAGAATAGGCAGCAGCCCTGTTAGCCACCAAAAGTCAGTTACACTACAGAACATAGAGGATAGGGGGCTGGGAAAAGGACAAGGATGATATTTTGGAGGAGAAAGAACCTGATGAGGAACAAACTTTGTGGTGAGGAAGTGAGAGGCACTTTCAGGCCGGGGTTGGGGGTGGGTTGGCCAGGAGAGTCCATGTGTGGTCTGTCTAGAAAAAATGCACTGGAGTAGAAAGCGTTCCTATTGGGAAGTAGTAGGAGATACAGTTGAATAAAACATTCATTCTTTTAAAAAGAGGTTTATTGGCCATTACGTGTATCAGACGCAGTGCTAAGGAGGAGGTGGCCTTTTCAACGCTGTCCTGACTCCACGGTATATGCCCCTGGAAGGCAGCTTCCACCCAGAAACAGTGACAACAGCTGGCTCAGAGCCCCTACACACTGCCCACCTTCGCGCTCGCTGTGAGGGGGGCATGAGTGAGAAAGAAGCCCGGCAGAAAGCCTCCTCCTGGACAGGGTTATACTGCTGGTCTGCCTTCTCAGCAGTGGGGCTGGGAGCATCTGTGTTATCCCCATTCTCCTCTGGTCTGCCTTTTGGCCAATGGCACACTTTTTTTTTTTTTTTTTTTTGCGGTACGCGGGCCTCTCACTGTTGCAGCCTCTCCCGTTGCGGAGCACAGGCTCCGGACGCACAGGCTCAGCAGCCATGGCTCACAGGCCCAGCCGCTCCGCGGCATGTGGGATCTTCCCGGACTGGGGCACGAACCCGTGTCCCCAGCATCGGCAGGCAGACTCTCAACCACTGCGCCACCAGGGAAGCCCCAATGGCACACTTTTGTTTGCTGTGACTGGGGGGACAGAGAGGGGAGGTGACATGGTGAAAAGAATTGGCCCCTCCCAAGGAGGGTTTGTGAGCACCCAACTTGTGACCAACAACCCAGATGGGACAACAGGTCTGGGGCCTAAAGGAAACCAGGTTGGGAGAAGGAAGGCCCTGAGCACCCTGGCCCGGGTGTCAGCGGGGCCTCAGGGGGGCTCAGGGATGAGTCTGGGACTCTCAGACCTTGCCTGCTGGGTGACTGATGCCAAAAACCCTGGAAAACGTGAGAGGCCCTCAGAGGGTCTGCAGGTCTGAGCTGCTATCTGTGCTCAGACCTTCCTTGCAAACCAGAGAAGAGGAACAGGCAGAGGTGAGAGCAGAACTGAGCTGGTCCAGGGCAGCTGAGGCTGCAGGAGAAAGCCAGTGGGAACCATCATGCCTGACCCAGGGCTGAGCAGGCTGCAAGCCTCTCGGAGTAAAACAAGCCCCTTTTTCCATTGCTGCTTCCTCCTCCCCAGCCCCAGGCTACGTCAGCACCCACATGTGCTGCTCAGATCGTGGTTTGCCACCACTGTGGCCAGCCCAGGGCTCAGGAAGTGACTCTTGCTTTGGTTCTGTCTGGGGTGCCTGTCACACTTTCCGATGGCTGATCGGCTCTGCTGGAAACGTGGAGGGCCTGGCCTTCAATGGGTCTGGGGGTAGCTCTGCTCCCACCCCAGGGAGGGTCTTTGGGTGCGGAGAGAAGAAACCTGAAGAGGCCAGGTATGGGGTTGGACAGAGGGTGCACTGAGAGGGTGGGGAGAAGTGGAGACATGGAGGAAGGGGGGAAATGAGAGAGAATCATCCCAGAGTGTTGTAGTGTGAAACCATCTCATCTCCTCCAATTACAGACAGGAAACCAGGTGCCAGAGGAGACCCTGAGCCCTAGGATAGGTGGAGAAGGGCAAGTTCTGAGACAGGCCCGTGCAGAGTGATGCTGAGGCCTGAGGAAGAGGGGGGCCCACTGGGCTCTGAAGAGGTGCCTGGCATGCGCCCTCCAGATGGCATCCGGGGCTGCAGGGAAGAGCCCATGGAGGATTGGCCCAGGTGGGGATCTGCCTGCGAGAGTTGGGGTCTGGGCTGCTGTCCTCAGAGTCTGCCTGAGGGGTCATGTGCCGGACAAAGTTAGGTAAGGCCTGAAGTGGAAGTCATAGAGGTGGCACAGAGGGGCCATTGAGGGAAGAGGGAGGGAGTGGGTCAAGATAGATGACCTTTATCGTTTAGGCCTGCTCTCCTGGTCCTCTCTGCCCCAGAGTATCCTGCAGATGCAGAAAGAGGCTGCTGTCCCTGGACATCAGTCCCCCTGCCCTGTGCTGAGTGGCCCCTCTCCCAGGCTCAGGGCCAGCAAGATCCTGGGCTTAGAGGACAGTCCATCCTGTGGTGGCTTCCTTGCTCCCCCCACCCCCAGCTGAGTGTGCAGCAAAGCTGGTTGCAGAAATCTCTGGAAGCTCGTTGGGCAGGCAGAGGGAGGGGAGTGTTACATAAGAGCCCACTGATGTGCAGGAAGTCTAGAGCAGCCTTTAGATTAGAAAGGCAGCGTTCCCATCCAGCCCAGAAAGGCAGGAATAGCAACGGCGGTTATTTCTGGCCCCTCACCACCACCCAGCACCAGGGCTGCTCAGCTTCGTGGTGGGTGAGCTTGGACTCTGCAGACCTGGGGGGAGGGCAGGGAGCGGGGACAGGTAGCCCCTGGGGTTACCCCACTCTGGTACTGGCCTAACCGTCCCCTCCCTCTAAACACCAGGATGCTGAAATCGGTGGTGGTGCTCGTTTCCTCTGACTTTCCTTAACCTCTAGACGCATTCTCTATCCCCACCCCACCCCCAAGTCACATTTACAATGTGACAGCCTCCATGCTAAACACTTGACAGGCATTTGTCCTCACAATGCCTTATGAAGTAGGTTCCATTCTCATCCCCATTTCACTGAAGAGGAAACAGGTTCAGAGAGGGCAGGCGACTTGCTCAAGGTCAGAGCGCCCGGCAGTGGTAGAGCCAGGATTCCAATCCAGACAGTCTAGAACCCTCTAGCTGAACCCCAGCTCATCCCAAGAACTGTTTTCTGGGGCCCTAGAATGAATCAGACAAAGCTTTCATCTTACCGGGTTCTTGAGTCAAATCGAATAGGGGAAGCAGACACGTGAACACATCATTTCAATTCATTCATTCAACGATTACTTATCACACATCTGCTCCACTCTAGGCATTAAAGATATAAGGAGAAGTAAGGAGGGTTCTGCCTTTTTTGCAGGTCATAGCCCAGTAAGGCAGACAGACAAGTAAACAAGCAATTTTAACAGTGTGATATGTGCTATCATGGGGGAAGCACAGTGACTGTGGGAGCCCCTAATCCAGCTCCCACCCACTGACGTGGTTCCCAGTCAGTCAGAGAGCCGACTCACCATTTTAAAATAATTCCAGGAGGCTGGGTGGGGGAGGAATGGTGGTGACACCAGCCAGGAAACCATGCAATCATCCAGGACAGAGGGTGAGGTCTGGGTGCATCAGCACCAGCTATCACAGAGACTCTCTTCAGGGGCCTCCCAGTCAGAGGCAGAGAGCAAGAAAAACTGACACCCAAATTTACTGACAGGCATCTCAGCCCAAAATGCATCCATTTCCCATGGTACAGAGGCAATAGGATAGTTAGAGAGGCTGGATGGAAGAGTCCTCTCTTTTTCTTCCTCTAATCATCACCCTATCTGGTCTACCCATATTATGGGGAACGCTGTTTTAGGGCAAAGTCAAAATGAGTGACTGAAGAGGAAGCTGGCACCCAGAACCAGGGAGAAGAGCTTCACTTGGGCAGAGGCTGCACTTCTGTTCCTATCAGCAAAGGGAGGGGATCTTTGGAACTGAAAGGACCCAGTTTCCCTCTGGTCAAGCCACAGAGAGAGCCATCATGGCAGGATGACGATGTCTTTAGGCTGACATTGGACTCTGTTTTTTTCAAAAATATATTGCAGTAAAATATACATAACATAAAATTTACCATTTTAACCATTTTAAGTGTCCTATTCAGTGGCATTAAGTACATTTGCAATGTTGTGCAACCATCACCAGTATCCATATGCAGAACTTTTTTTTATCATCCCAAACAGAAACTCTGTACCCATGAAACAGTAATTCCCCATCCTGTTCCCTCCCCTCTGGCCCCTGGTAACCTCTGTTATAGTTTTTGTCTCTCTAAATTTGCCTATTCTAGGTACCTCATGTAAGTGAAGATATTTATCCATAATATTTGTCCTTTTATGCCTGGCTTAGCATAATGTTTTCAGGGTTCATCCATGTTGTAGCATGCATCGGAATTTCATTTCTTTCTAAGGCTGAATAATATTCCATTGTATGTATGTACCACATTTTGTTTTGTTTATCCTCTCATCTGTTGATGGACATTGGGGTTGTTCCTACCTTTTGACTATTGTGAATAATGAATATTAGTGAGCAAGTATTTGTTTATGGATTCTGTTTCTATTCATCATTCATCTCATCTCAGCAATTACCAGAGGGATTAAAGTTAGATTTAAGAAGGATTTTCTGGTTTCCTACTACCAGTGACCAAAGCAGCAGCATCTCCCTCTTTGGATAGTTTTCTTAACTCAAGTTTCTTCTACCTCCTCTAATCCCACCCCTAGACTGAGGTAATGCCCAGAATGGCTGCACTGGTATTAGAAAGAGGCTTTACAGGGGTCACTCTGGGGTCATAGCTCTGGATGGTTTATTTTTAGGAGCTGGGTGGCAGGGGTCTCACGGTCTTCTCTTGGGCTCTGGGTACTTTTGCCACCACTACCCACCCCAGACCCAGACTTTCTCCTTTCCCTGGCAACATCCAGGCTGTCTCCCTTTTTCTCTCCCAGGCTAAATTGGGAGTGTGAAGCTGCTCTTCTTCCCAATTTAGCTTTTGAATTAAAGTGAGAACTGAATGTGGCTGGAAAGCTGACTCCCATCTGTGTGTGTGAGGGAGAGAAAAGCAGAGCAAGTGAGCATGAGCACATGCAGTGGGGGAGACCAGGCGAGGGTAGGTGATCTGGGCAGCTGCTGTTTAATGCAGACACCCATCCTCAGGTGCAGGCAAACAGCTCAGCAGAGAGATGCTGAGGTTGGAAGGTTGGTGTTTTTCCAGGAGCATAAGAATGCTGCATGGATATCATTCGACCATTCCAGAAAAATGTGCTGAGTTCTTATAGTGTGCCAGGCCCTGTACTAGATGCTGGTGGACCAGGTAGACCCATCACCTATGCCCTGGCTTTCAGTCCAGTGGGGAAACAGGCAATGACAAAACAGGGTGATGTATGCTGTCAGGGAAGAGAACAGAAGGCCACAGGGGCCTGGACTGGGTGCGGTGTCACATCTAAGCTGAGAATTGAAGCACATGCAGGAGCTGACCAAGTGAAGCAGGAGACCAAGAGTGCTTGGGCAGAAGGCACTGCGTGTTCAAAGATTTGAGTGGGCCTGGCTTCCCCAAAGGAGGACGCTGGCCCCGGGAGCCCTCCAGGTGGGCTCAAGAGGGCCAAGAGCTCCCATCTCCTCCTCGTCCTCTTCTTCCAGGGAGAACAGAGCCAGATGAGAATGACTGGGCCAGAGATGTCTGGGAGCATGTGAGTCCCTTCTGCTCAGGCTCTAAATAGCTGAGGCAGGGGGAGGAGGGAAGCCTCAGATCTCCTTCTGAATCACCACTCAGAAAGCTGGACCTGGCAGGTCCAAGATGGACATAGAAGAGAGGAAATGGGATCTCAATTGCATCAGAGGAGACAAAGGAATCAAGAAGGGTCTCCACTTGTTTTAACTTACTCCATCCTTTCCTGGGAGGCTGGCTGAGTTGGTCTCTGGGGGACCTGTCCTCTTCTAACCAAATGGCAATGAATCATGATCTGGCTGAGATAGGAACAGCTCGAAATCTTGGCAAAGAAAGACCTTCTCTTGACAGGAAAAGGAGAGAGCTCTCTGGGGGGCCATGCATTTCTCTGTCAGCTCTCTAGTGAGTTCCCCAATGACAGGCACAGCTAAGGGATGCTGGTGTAAAACTTGCCATTAATATTTCAAGCAGCATTATTTATTGATCACTCATCTGGCTGGGACAAAAGGAGAGGGTAATACATTAGGTATTCAGGGCTGATGGGGTCAGTTTGGGAAAGAGGTCAGGCAAAGGTAGGTCACTGAGGCGTCTCGGCCCTGGCTGCTGGAAAAGTACTTTGGGATTCCAGGGTTTGGAGATTAGGGTCTTTGTCTCCTTTTTCAGCCCTACAGTACCCCAGATGAAAATAAGGGAAGGGGCAAGGGACAGGGACACCTGGGGGCAGGCCTGGGACTGCCACTGTGGCCATCAAGGAGATCATATCCAGGGAATCCTGCAGCTAGGTTAGCGTTCCTCTCTCCCGCCCAACCCGTCCCTCCCAAATTCCCTACGCCTTGCCACCTCTTGGGTCCCTCTCCAGACTTGACCCTGAAATCAGCTCCAGCAGACTCTCTAGGTGCCATTTCAGAGCCCAGGTTGGGTTCCTTGGGCTGTAGGGCCCTCCCAGGGTCAGCTTGGCAATTTCCCTGCTCCCAGGAGGTGCCCGATCCTCGCCCAAAGGGAGTACCTGCCCACTGGGTCTGACCATCTCCTGTGCACACAAACTGGGGTTAGGAAGTGATTGAGAATCCACAGCTGTCCTATCTACCCACAAGGATGCTTTCTTCATGAACCTCCAACTCCAGGGAGTGGGGTATAAAGCATCCTACTCAGCAGACTGACTGCTGAAGGTAAGACTGTCCCCGACAAGGGCCAGAGAATCCCACAGTGGGGGCGAGCTGCGCCATCTAGTGGGCTCTTTTCCTCCTTGCAGGCATCCCTCCCACCCATCGCTGCCTGCATCCTAGATAAGCGACAAGCTCTCAGGCAGAACCCAAATGGCTCTAAGACTTAAGGTGCCCTCCTCCTCCATGCAGGCCTGGCCCAGCTCAGAGAGGGAAAAACTGGGGGGAATTTGTGAGGGAGATGATCACGTACTGGCTGATGTTTAAGGCAGTGGGGAAGCCAGCAGTACCTTTTGGCCTGGAAACAGTCTCTCCCTATTATCCAGAATGCCACACATATGGGGACCAGAGCCCCCAGAGCCCCTCCTTCCTCTACCTAACACCCTTTCCTCCAGGCTGAGCAAGGCTGGGCTCAGCTCTACTGATCAAGGGAGAGCTGGCATAGGCTGGAGCGGCAGCTACCTTTCCTCTGACATCACAGCCTGGAAATCCCATTTTAAGCAGGTTCCCTGGGTGTGGGGTACACACAAGAAAGGGAGGGGGAGCCAGCTGAAGCAGCTTCAGGCCTGAGGCCATTTTAGCCAGGGACCTCAGGCCTGGAGGGCTGCCCAGTGTCCCCAAGATGGTCTGGGCATGGGTCACAGGGCTAGACCTCAGCCCCCACTCCAGAGCTAATCTCTCTTAATGCCCAATGGGAATCCAGGAAATGATCAAGCACTCTCCACATAGCTCTAGCCATATACCACTCCCCTGGCCTAGAGAGATCTATTGAGGCAGAGGGGAGAGGGTGGGTGGTCCCAGAGGATGAGACAGCAAGGGGTCACATAGACCCAGATGTGTCTCCCCAGCCTCCTCCCCCACATTCTGTTTGTCACCCTCCATCTCTCCTCTCCTACCCTGCACCACAGGGGTCAGGCCCTGTGCCTAGTTCTAGGAGGTTGAATGTTTCCATGGCAACGGACCAATGAACTTGGAAATCTGAGCATGTTTCTGTTGACACAGGGAAACCCAGATGTGCACGGAGAGCCTGACAATGTGGAATCTGGCAGTGACCTCCTTAGCCACTGGTCACTGTGGATGGAAGTGTGTTATGAGTGTGAGTGTGTGTGAATGTGTGTGTGTGTGTGTGATATGCAGCAAATGGGATTAAGGTTAGAGAAGGCCTAACCTGCTTTCCTGGCCATATGGTAGCTGCTAGCAGGAGACTGCAGCATCTTACTCTCTGGAGATCTTTCTAGAACAAGGGTGTCTCTTCCCTGAATTCTACCCTGACACTTCCTCTCCTTTCTGATAGAGAAAGGGGCCAAATTGCCCAGAGGTCAATGGTGAAAGGAATGCCATTCAAAGGTCTTTTGACGGGAAGAATCCAGGAAAGATGAAAAGGGCATCTCACACCCCACCTCCACTGCCACCTCAGTTCAGGAGGTTCTTGGCCAGCTGGCACAAGTGTGGCAGAAGGACATGCCCTTGTGATGCCAGGGAAGGGAGAGGAAAGCCTGATGTAGGGACATTTTGCCAACCTTGGGGTCCAGGGCCTGGAGCTAGGTCCCCACTCACACTCCCTACCCCATCCCCGGCTCTGCTTCCTCTGTTTTCCTTCCGCAAGGCTGAGCCGCTATTTCTCTTGCTTCCTTCCCCCTCCCCCTCCTCCTTCCCTCCCTCTCTACTCTTTTCCTTTGTCTCTTCCAACTAACTCTGCCTCTGATCCTCTGTCATCCTTTCCTTCTCCTGGCTTCTACCTCAGGATCTCGTCCCCACCAGCTGTGCCACTCCACCCCTGGAGACCTTGGGTCTACCTCCCCAGAACTCAGACCCCATGCACTACAGACCCCCTCCTCCTCCTCTCCTCCACCCCAGCCCAGCAGCTCAGGGCTCGACCCCTCCCTCCTCAGGCCACACGGGCGTGCCTCGTTGGCCCCAGCCCTTGGTTCCCTGTCCTCCTTGTCTGTCCCCAGGGTCAGACATGAACCATGGGGCTGGTTCCTCATCTCCACCTCTCCCCTCATCCCACCTATCTCCTCCTTTCAGTGTCTGGCTCACCGTTTCTAGGCACTATGGGCATCCAATCTCCTGGCTCTGACCAGGAGCCCCCATATCCCATTCTCTCTTCCGTGGGGGCCTCATCATGATCTCTGTCCCTAGAGCTTACACCTGGCACTTTCTGTGAGGTACCAGAACGCGCAGGGGTCTCAGGGTAAGATTCTGAGGGACAGGACAACCTCTGAGGGTTGTCGCTCACTCTTCTTAAGTCCTGGCCCCACCTAGTCCCCTGGCTCTATCTTGAACCTCAAAACCATCTTCCCAGACTGAACCGCCTCAAGCCTATCTCTTACCTTGGAGATCAGAACTCCTGGGGTTCACAGTCTGGCCTCCTCCCCCCTCCATCCCACAGCTGAGCCCTGCTTCTCACTTGAAGTCCTTCCCACCTGTAGACCGGTAGAACAAGAAAGCACAGAGGCCGAAATAAATGAGGTGCCAGAATTTGGTTTATTGGCTCATCCAGTGCGAAAGGTCCATTGGACACCCTCTTTCCATGGATTTGGGAGCCCCCTGGCTCCTAATATCTTTTTCTTCTTCATACATTCCTCCTAGCCCTGACTGAAGCCACGGCAGAAGCTGGGGCAAAGTGTGGGGCAAAGGCTGGGCTCTGACGGGGGTCTGCTTACATGGGGCCTAGTCTGCTTGGCGTAAGACGAGGACCCTAGGGAGAAGGAAGATGGGCCCCCAGGTGAGGAGGAAAGGAACCAGCTCAGCAAGGGCCTCTACTGAGGGCTCTGAGGGGTGGAGCCCAGTCCAAGGGCAGGGCAGGAATGGGAGGAGGCAAAGGGGAGAGGATCAAGGGCAGAGGAGGAGATGAGAGGCCCCTCGGAGCCCTACTCTCTCATGGGCTGGGGTCCTCTGAGGCTCAGAGTAGGAGGGAGGGCTGAGGGTGGGGGGAGGTTACTGCTAGAGGGAAAGTCCTTTACTCAAAACCCCCCAGCTCTAGACCCAGAAAGATGCACACACACGTACACTCTCACACGCACACCCCTGGAGCCCCAGCTCTTTTCAGTGGGCGCATGTAGCACACAGCCCTACCCAAGGCCCTCAGCTGCAGCTCTGGCCTGGCCCTCCTGGTCATTTAAGTGCACACTAAGCCCGTGTCCTCCATTCACAGCTTCAGGCCCAGAGCCCCTGCCCCGGTTCTCCGAGGCCTTCCCCACTCCCTCCCTCTCTCCCAGGGCCTTCAGGCCTGTCTCTGGTCATTCTGGGCTGTGACTGGCCCCCGACCCCGAGCCCGACCCAGGGAGAGAAGTGGGACCATGTTAGGACTTCAGACAAGGGGATGGCCATGGTCTTCAGCAAGGCACTGGGTGGGCGGGGGCAGGGCTGGAGCGGGGAGAAGAGCGCTCAGGCTCTGAGGAGCCCACACCTCCTCAAGTGGCTCAGTCCTCAGCTCCTGGTCCAGCCTCTACCCTCAGCCCCCACAGCAGGGCCTCCCTCCTCTTTTCCAAGCCCTTCCGGGGGAGGGGCCACTGGGCAGGCACCAGAACCAGCCATCTGAGAGGCCCTAGGACCTGAGAATGAGGGCTGCTGGCACAGTGTGGAGCTGGGGCTCTGCAGCCTGGGGCGGGGGGTGCGTGCCGGGGCCTCAAGCGGAGTCACCCCCCGTGGAGATCTTCTTCTTGGGCCGGGTCTTCAGCGTCTTGGAAGCCAGTGGCTGTGGGAAGGAGACAGGAAGACAGAGGGCTCAGCCTGGAGTCGCAACCCCTCGCCATTTCCCCAAGCTCTGGCGCAGCTCTCACCTCAGCTTTGGGCACTTTTTTGATGGATTTGGCCCTCTTAGGGGTCTTGTCTCCCGTATCATCCTCAGAGATCTCTGTCCGGGGATCTGCCTGGTTCGTGCCTGACCTTAAACTCACGGCAGGGTCATCTCCTGGTTCGGGGAGGAAAGGAGAACAGCGGTCTGGCCTTTCTCCCACCTGGCCTCCTTGCCCCTGTGCCCCACGCCCAGCCCTGGGCCTGGCCTATACCTAAGTCCTCAATGGTGTCCAGGAGGCTGCCAGGGCTGGGTCTGAGGCGGCCGTCGGTCCCCTGCAGGGGCAGCGCATCCTCGTCCCGGATCAGGGTTAGGTCCTGCATGCTGAAGCTTCGGAGCTTCTCTGACAGCACCCCCTGGCCCTAGGGTCACCACCACGCACCGGGAGAACCGGAGGAAGGGGCGGGGTGGAGATAGAGGTCACCGTGGGGCACTGGGCAGCCACTGGGCTCAGTGCTCTCCCCGCAGTGTCCTCACCCCGTCCTATGGCAGCACTGACAGGCTGGGGCCATGCTTTCCCTTTGGACAGATGAGGAAACTGGCCCGTTGAGTGCAAGTTCCTTAGCTGGAGGGTGTTAGAGGCAGGACTGGAACCCTAAGCTGCACAAGACCCCAAACCTTCACAGACCTGAGGACCTGGTGGATGCAAAGGGGCTTGGCCAGGGGGACGAGATGAGCAAAGTGGGGCCCTGGGAGCTGGGTCTGCCCCCATCTCACCTTGGCAGCAGCCGTGACCGCGGCATTAGCGGCCAGGTTCAGACCCCTCTTGCCCACCCTCATCATGGTCTCATAGCTCTTGTCTCGGGCCTGTGTGATGTACTCGTCGATCTCCTGAGGGGTCGGAGGGGAAGCAGGAAGAGGTGAGGGGTGGGCCCTGCTGGCCAGGCCCTGCCCTGCCCTTGTTCACACCTGGACAAAGGCACTGCTTGCCCGAGGAGGCCAGGGCCCTGCCAGATCACCCATAGGGAGAGCCACGAATGCACGTGGTTACAGGCACTGGGCTGCCTCGACCTGGGGCAGATGGGAAGGGAGCTTCCCTCGTCCCAACAGACCTTCTCCTTGTTGGACAGTGTTGGGTGCACGAACTTGCGGTAGAGCACGCTGGAGCCTTTGGTATAAGGGGACAGCAGCCATATCACAAAGGCAATCTTGAGCTCAAAGTAGAATGGAAACCTGTTGGGTGGAGAGAGAGGCAAGCGGCGGAGCCTGGGGCAGGGAGTCAGGAGGTGCGCCGACCCTCTGCATGACCCTGGCTGGCCCCCCACCCCTTAGTGCACTGAGGTCCCCATGTGGCTCAGGAGACTGGTCAAGGGGAGGCTCAACTGAGACTCCAAGTGGGAAGGTGAGAGGTGATCCCGCAGGAATTTCCTGCAGCAGTGGCTCTCCTCACCCTCTTCTGACAGAAGACTACCCACTCCTCTGTCCTGGGGTCAACACCATGGAAGAGATCCCTAAACTTCCAGGTGCACTCTTGGGTCCTCACCCCATTCTCTTCCTGCCCTTCCTCCCATGAAGAAGCCGGGCTTCTCCAGCTGTGCTCTGGATCCACCCCTTGATGCCATGGCATGGCCCCTGCTTTTAAGGATCGTTCTCCATTCCCCAGGGCTCTTTCCCAGGCCACACACTCCTTCAGGTCTCCTCCATCCTCATCAAAGCTCCCTCCTTTGCTTGTGTCAAGAGGCACCTACACTCACTGTTCTCAATTTTTAACCCATTACTCTTTCCTAATTTGACCCCATTCAACTTCCTCTTCTAAAACTGTTTTTCTCAAAGGCCATAGGCCCTTGAAATCTACAAATGCAAGGATGTTTTGTCCTCTGCCTCTCTGTAAAACTCTTTTCTTTTGACTTCCAGTGTACCGTGCCATGTTAGTCCTCTCTTCCAAGAGGCATTTGCTCATTCAGTAAGCACTTTTGAGCGCCTGCTGTGAATATACAGATGATTAGGGCATTCCTTGTCCTCAAAGGACATATACATAGTCTAGTAGTGCCTAGAAAAAGCCTTTGAAATACAAGCATCCAATGTTTATAAGATTGACTCATATGCCTATTTTACAAATAGGGAAACTGAGGCTTAAGAAACTGTGACCTGCCAAGGTCACGGCAAGTCTGGCAGAAGCAGGTTTCCTGAATTCTGTTGTGGTGATTTGGCTACCACCAGAAAGAAATGTGAGGATTATGTCTGTTCTGATTCTGCTGATCAAGCCAGGCCTGGATGGGGATTGGGGGGAGGGGACACCCAGGACCCCATGGAACTGTTGGGGGATTCCACCCTGGGTCTCGGTCTTCTGTTTGACTGGCTGTGTAGAAAAAGTCAGAGGCCCTGGCCCCTGAGATGCAGGGAGGGGATGCTAGATCTCACCAGGAGAGCACAATATCTGTGAGTGTCTCGGCAGTGGTGAAGAAGGCAAAGACGATCCAGTACATCATCCATTTCACCTGAAGGTACAGAGGGTGGTGTTGGCTGGGGCCTTGGGGAACACCCAGGACCCCACCTTTGCCTGCCAACCATGCTGGAGGTGCTGTGGGGGACGCTCAGGACCTCAACTTTGCCTGCGTATCACACCAGGCCTGGAGGAAAGGAACACACAGGAACCTCCCCTGAACCAGGTCTCATTAGTGCTGACAGCATTAGTACAAAGTCATCCCGACCTGTCATGTGACCCAGTGTCCTCCCTGATCTCTGCCACGTGGGTTGGGTGGGAGATAAAGGGTCATACACTCACATATTCCTTCACGTTTTTTGTCTTCACGGCCTTGTAGGAAGAATAGGCTGGATACAGGGTGCCAAAGATGAGCCTAGGGAGGCAGGCATGGTTACTGGGCCCCTCGGCCAAGAGCAGTAGCCTCTCCCTCCCAGCTCTGCATCAGTCCCTGGGTAGGTAAGGGGAGAATGGACAGAACTCCAGAGTGCCACATCAGCTGGACTGATGAACTCAGGTCAGAGGGTTTAGGTCAAAGCAGGCAAGCCTGAGGTGATACACAAGCATGGAAGCCCCAGCCAGCTAGGGTGATGCCTCATAACACCCCCCCTGCCCCCTTTTTTTTGGCTGTGCCGCACAGCGTGTGGGATCTTAGTTCCCCAACCAGAGATCAAACCTGGGCCCTTGGCAGTGAGGGTACCGAGCCCTAACCACTGGACACCAGGGAATTCCTCTGTAACCCTTTATTTAGTTTTTCTCCAGCCCCTGAGGCACAGAAAGACCCAGAGCCAGAGGGTCTGATGTGGCCTCTTCAGCCCTGATCCTTGTTTGTGCATAAGCATATCAGGGGTGGGGGTCTGGTCACTGCCACAGGGTTGTCTTCCTTCTCGACACCACTCCCATTCATACCCATCTGCCCTTACCCTCTACCTCCCTGTCGCAGAGCCAAGCTGGGTAGGGCCACCTAACAGGGCACTCTACCTGGCAGTCAGAGGTACCACTGTAGCCCTGGGGGCCTGGGGAGCAGAGGGCACAGGGACAGGAGGCCCTGAGAGGGGCAGAGAGGTTTATTCCCCCATGTAAACACTTTTGGGAATAGGCTCAGGGTAGTGTGCTGGGCTGGAGGTCCTGGCTAGAGTGGAGTCCGGTGCTGATCCCATCAGAGATCACATACAGGACACACGTGAGGGAAGGAGAGGACCGATGCCGCTCAGGGAGCTCATTCACACGAGAGAAGCAGACACTCGGAAGGTCACAGGGAGGTCTGAGGCCCCTGGATTCCCTCTGGGGTGGGATGGGGGAGAGGCAGGAGGGAGAGTCTGGTGGGTCTAGAGAAAGCCAGAACACAAGCACATGACAGCAGGGAGGGGATTCTGGGGTGTCAGTCCCCCAAGGTAGAGGCTTAGGGGCAGGGACCTGAGCTGGGGCAGGGGTTGGCTGAGGCCCATGTGGAGCCCCTGCCAGGCCCAGCCCCTTGACAGTGTGTGGTACTGCCTGTTCCCCCATGGACTTGCCTCACTGAGGCAGGACACTTCTGAGAAATAGCCTTTGGAGATGGGGTGGGGGGCGGAATCCTCAAGGACAAAGTCCCCGATTGTGGGAGAGGGTACCCTCCTGCAGCCTGGGGAAGGTGGGAGGGATGTAGCTGGCAGCCTGAAATGAAGGCCACCTAACACCCTCCCCTCCACGGCTTTCACAATCCCAGGCTGGCCACACACATCCTCTCCCAGTTACCTCCCACACTTTGTCCTCCAAGCATCTCTGCTTCCCATATCCCGTCCTCCCTGGGGGGTCTTCAGGGCATGTGCCCTCACCCCCCAGTCTCCTGACAGCCAGTGGAAGAGGCAGGAGAAACCCGGCCCTTTGGGGAGGCCAAGGCTGCCACGGCCCTAAGCTATGGAATGAGGAGGCCCTGCCTTGCTCCCGGGGCTCTTCCATTAGCCCTCTTCCCAAGGGAGATGAGGGCCCAGGTTTGAGGAGCTCCTCCAGTCAGATCTGCGACGTGGGGGAGGGGGCAAGCCGCCTCCCCTGATAAATCAAGCCGTGCTGCCCAGCCCCTGGGGTGAGGGAGGGTGAAGAAACAGGGAAATTAAAAATAAAAGGGGTGGGAAGCCAGGTCTGCCATGCTCCTCTAACAGTTCCCCCTCCTCCAGGTCCCACACCTCCACGTCTCTGGGGACCCCAAATAGGGACGATGTGTCTTTAGGTGACTCTGCTGTATGAAGCCACGGAGTGGTCCATCCCGGGCTTCAATACCCCTTACCTCCCATCCCTAGCCCCCATCCCCCTCCCAAACGGCCGCGCCCCGCCGCCGCCGCCGCACTCACACCACCAGGCGAGAGATGATCCAGGACACCATGGCGGGGCCGGGCGGGGCGCAGGGCGGGAACCCGGCCCGGGCCGAGGATGCAGCTGTTGGAGGCCGAGCGGCGGCGGCAGCAGGAGCCGCACTAGCAGCAGCACCCGCAGCAGCAGCCGCCGCGGGGGCCGCGGAGCGCCGAGCCGCCGCCGTTAAAGGGGAGGTCCTTGCCGCAGCGGCGGGCCGTGGGCGGTGGCGGCTCTTAAAGGGGAGGCCGCGGCGGCGGCGGCGGCGGCGGCGCGCCCCCTGCACCTGCTGTCGCCGGGCATGCGCCTTTGACCTGCCTTCTTCTAATCGTTTGTTCACCTTTCTTGGGTTCCAAGCCCTGGCTTGAGGCCCTCAGAGGCCTTCATGGTTCCATCCTGACATCCTAGCCCTCCTCCTGCCCTGCCCACAACAGTCTGAAAGAACATCCCACGAGGAATAATAGCTATGACTTATTGAGTGCTTACTGTGTGTCAGGCCCTGTGCTAAGAGCTTCACATGCATTATTTCAGTGACCATCCTATAAGGCAGAGGTTATAGTTATTCTCATTTTGAATATAAGAAAATGGGAAGCTTTAGGGAGGTTCAATAACTTGCCAAGGGTCACAGAACCACAAAGTCATGCTGCTAAGACAGGAACTCAGGAAGTCTACTAAATGGGCTACTTCTCCCAACTGCTGACTATCAAACCCTCCTCCCCCATCACAGGCCATCAAGACGCCCACCCAGGAAATCCTGAAGTCAAAGGTAGAGGGGCATCTGTCCACCCCACCATCACCAATCACTCCAGTTGGAAAAGGACCTAACCCCGTTCCAAATCTGGTCTGCTTTTTCAGTTTTGTAAGGGAACTGAGCCCTGTGCTTTCAAGGTGGATACCCTGGGGCAGGGGAGTGCCTCTTGGTAAACAGAGGCTGGTAGAGAGGCCTGGGGTCCAGGTAGGAGATGAATCCAGGGGTTCCAATTCCATCTCCACCAGCAAGCACTGGCGGCAGTGGATGCCCTAATTCTGAAGACATTTATATCCAGAATGTAGGCTAGCCTGCCTCCTGATTTTCACCAAAGCAACAAAGCTTCAGCAACCTCTGCAACCCCCCTTCCCCCACTGCTTTCCTTTCCTGTGCCATTTCAAAGCTTCTGCATTCTTTATGTCGAGGTGTAATCCTCTGATGACCATAACATCAACCCGTGCCCATCCAGGCTGAAAGGACATGCTCAGAACTCTGTATTTCATTTATGGTCCTATTCAAGCTCAGTATCCTTGAACCACACAATGGTCTATTTCCACTGGGATAATTGTATTTCCAGGCTGAAACACTTTGGAAGATGTTTTTCCAACAGGATCCAGAGAAGCAGCTTCTGATGACCCCTCTTGCTATTCTTTACAACATCCTCTTCAAAAGGCCTTTTCTAATTGGAACGCAGTCTGTCCTCACCCTTCAAGCCACTTTAATTTCATACGTGGACAGCCAGGCCTCTTGTTTTGATGAACTTTTGTCACTGATTGCCCAAAACCTTGCTCTGGCCACTTCCCATATCCTTTCCCCCCCAGACTGTTCAGGAAGGTAGGAACCCAGCTTTCCCATAGAGCATAAACTATGGAAAGCCCATCTTTGCTCCTACCCTCTAACTCATGTAGCACCTTCCCTTCATCCCCAAGCCCTCAAACCACAATGACCTGGCACTTCCCTCTCCCAACTGGACACATTCAGGAAGCAAAAAGTAATAATCGGCTGCAACAATGTAATGATGATATGAAAATGAACCATCCTCCACCTCCAACCCCATCCTCAACCTGGCCCTGCTTTTTAAAACAGCTGGCACAGGAAGAATTTAGTCCACTACAAACAGATTTGTTAGATTTTTAATAAGAACATGGAAATCCCAATCAGCCCTTCAACAAAATTAAAATACAGAAAGTGAAATTAAAAGTATTCTACAGTAAATGACTTTTATTAAAAAAAAATGTAACTGTGAACATATAAACAAGCCTGCAGGGCACTACAGTACAGCCGGGAATATAGATACATTTTCCAATGTACCTATGGGCCAATGAATTCCATCATTTTCAAATAAATTCTTAATAAAACTCCACTGAGTTGGAAAGTTTTGCTGAAAATATTTCCGGACAAAACACCCCCAAAACAAAAAGCCTCATGTAGGAAAGCAAACTTTCCTTTGCATTTGGAACTATAAGAGGAGTCCCAAGGGAACGCTGGTAATAGATGGAAATGGGTCCTGGAGTCACCAGTGTGTGTATGCGTGGAACACACCAACAGCACAGACATGACAAAGTTCTTTCTCAAGATGGCTGTTCCCTCAAGATAGGACTGAGATGGGATGGGGAGAAACTAACAGAATCCTACAAAGCCAATTCTTTAAAATTCTGCTTTGGCTGATTTTTGTGCTATAATGGGCAGTTGATTTCTAAAAATCTTATTTCTTCAAAGAGTTTTATCGAAAGGAAGACTAAATGTAATGTGCCTTTCCTCATAATCCAGGAAAACAACTGTGGTATTTCAAAAGTTCTAAAAATATCTACTTTCATGAAATAGTAACTATTTCACTACAAACCTATTTTTCACTAAATACACACGCCTCCTAATCCTGGAGCCCCTTGGGAAAAGCAGTGGATTCCCCCTGGGTCCTTCAAGACTCCACTGTCTACGGGAGAGATGGTGGGGAAAGGCTTCACCTGGCTCCCGGGATGGGGTGTGTCAGAGGTCATGTGCAGAGACACCGTCAGGCTTCCACCAGGCGTGTTTAAGCAATTAGCCCCCACTTATACCAGTTATGTGATTCCCCCTACCTCCAAACACATTCCCACTTAACTAGGCACAAGAGAAAAAGAAAAGAAAGGTGTGCCCACATTCCTGGTTTCCACGAATCTCAAATCATGAGAATGTGCAGGAAAGCCCAGCGATATTCAGGCAATTCAGAGTCCCAAAAGGCCACAGGATGGGGATGTGGCACCCTTGGCTTGGAGTCTGAAACTGTGTGTGTGAACAGTGCGACTTTCCTGTGTCAACCTTCAGTGTTGAGGCAGCAAAGAGTGGCTGGAGAGTTTGTAATACTGACCACACTGGCTCCAAGTGAAGGACCTCTGCTCCAGCAGAGAACCCTGCTGTTCCCTGTATGTGTTGTGAGTGAAAGACCTGCTTCACAGGCGAGTTTGGAATTTCTCCATGCCTAAGACCTTGCCAGCTTGGATTCGTGAGCCTTGAGGGTGCCAACAGCATCTTTCACTGCGTGATAAATGATGTTCTTCACCTGGAGAGAGCAATCAGCACAGTCACTTTATGGCAGCCACAGACTGTGTTCTGCAAATGAAAATGTTATGTCCTACACTGACTAAAAGCCTTCTGATAAGTGAGGAAAGCCCTCAACCAGGACTGCGTACTTCCTAAATCAATCCCAAAAGATGATTTACAAGTCACACAAAATATATAGTCTATATTCAAAAAAGAATGATTTCATCATTTGAAAGTCTATGTAATCACCATCCTCTATATGCTGGGAACTACTGTTAAACTCTTTATGTGGACTTTCATTTAATCCTTACCATAATACTATGAGGTAGATTCTATTATTATCCCCATTTTACAGATGAGAACTGAGGTTCCATGGTTAAGAATCTTACCTGAGGTCCTGTAGCTAATAAGAATGCACTAAAACAATAGTGGGCAGGTAGGATTTATTGGGTATTTTTCCCTTTTGTGCTTATACATATTTTCTAATTTGTCAAAAAGGAACACATATGTGAAGTAAAAGTTATTAAAATAAAGTGAACAGGATAAAGACGGTTTTAAACCAACACCGTGATTATTTCTGAGGAGATGGAATGGGAAAGAGTACATGGAGGCTTCAATAATGTAGTTGTTGTATATGTATATATTGTGTATGTGGTACGTATATGATGCTTTATTTCTTAAGCTGAGTTATGGGCACACAAGCCCCCTTTGCTGTTCTCTATTACATTTTTTGTATTAAGTCAATAAATATTTACTGAGTACCTACTATGTGCTAGGGAAAAGCAGTGAATAAAACAGTAAAATCCCTGCCTTCATGGAGCTTAAACAGCTTATGTCCTAGTAGGGACAGAAACAAACATAAAATACATAGTATGTTAGATGGTGAAAAATACTACAGAAGAAAATAAAGCAGTGACAGAGGATTGGGAGGTGACATGTAACAAGTAGAGACCTAATGGAGGTGGGGTCTGAAATATGTATGCCTGAATACTTGCATTATATATCTATAATATCAATGTTATCTATTTATCAATGTGACGGTACTTTGTATAGGAACTTTATGGTTGAAATATTCCATAATTTTGAAAAAGGAACAGCAAAACAGATCAAGTTCAGGGTTAAAGGTGATTAAATCTACCAGCAACCAAGAAAAATCTACAACCTCATGGGCCACTGACCAAAGAAAACACACCTGAGTCACAGGCACGATGGAGGAAAACAGGTCACATGTGAGAGGCTGGAAGAATGCCTATTCAGATGCTGAAGTTCTGCCTGGGAAATCTTGCTTCCTTATTCTTTTTCTTTTTTAATGTTATTAAAGCATCCAAGTATATTAACAATGAAATTCTGCCCTTAAAGTTCCAATCCATTTCTGAGCAGAGGAAAACCTAATCTGATTGTCCAGCTTAGATCTACAAGTGGGAGACAACTCTTAGGGACATGGATTACAGTCCCTAGCGGGGCTCTAAGGAATTGAGTTTGCACAGAAATTTGCTGTGAGAAGCAGCTTCCGGGAAAGAGGTTTAGAACACATTGCCACAGTGCTTTTCCCACCTGACTGAGGAAGTCAGTCTAGTCAGTTACTAACACGGATACACTGTATCTTCCAGGGGCAGAGAAATAGAAGACTGTCACACTGGAAGTGATTAGGTTAAAAGATTCATATTCTCTAAAAGCAAACCTGAAGAGGACTGATTAAATACCTCCTGGAGGGAGGACTCCATACCCCAGACATGGGTCCCTTAATCATCTCTCTGCGGTTATACTGCCCAGGTAATATCCTCAGAAAGCAGAATGTGCCTCCTGTGTATGTAGCCTAGTAGGAGATGAGAAGACAGGGTTGGGGTGGAGGAGGAGTTCTTTACCTGCAGTTTATCCTCATGGTTTGTATGAGTGTTAGAGAGATGCCTGAATTCCTGAGTCAGGCGGAAACAGTGCTTTACATGCTCTGGAGATACAAAGTCTTCTGCTACTTTTATGCAACTGTATAGATTGTGCACCTGGGAGAGGAAAAGTACAGAGGCAAACATCAGGCACTAGAGAGTCAGCAACAGGTGTCCATCATATCGTTTAAAAAACACTTTAGAAATACTTATGATATTCCATTTTCATAAGGACAACAAATGCAGAAAGACTATAAGTATATACATTTATAGATGAAAACGTTAGTATTTGCACAGAAAAGGATCTGGAAAGATATACACCAAACTGTTAACAGTAGGCTACTTTCTGGAGAAGGCAGGACAAGGGGACTGAAAAGGGATATGGCATAGGTAGCTGAACAGAGAATCACCTTTTCTTTAATAGTCTCCCTTATTTAAAAATCTTTAAATGAGCATTTAAAATTACATGGAAGGGGGGCTTCCCTGGTGGCGCAGTGGTTAAGAATACATCTGCCAATGCAGAGGACACGTATTCGAGCCCTGGTCCGGGAGCATCTCACATGCCACGGAACAACTGGGCCCGTGAGCCATAACTTCTGAGCCCGCAAGCCACAACTACTGAAGCCCGCGTGCCTAGAGCCCGTGCTCCGCAACGAGAAGAGCTGCAATGAGAAGCTCGTGCACCGCAACGAAGAGTAGCCCCCGCTCACCACAACTAGAGAAAGCCTGAGCGCAGCAACAAAAACCCAACGCAGCCAATAAATAAATTAATTAATTTAAAAAATTAATAAAATTAAAAAAAATAAAATTACATGGAAGAAAATTAAACGTCAAAAAATAAGTTGCACTTGAAGAGCAATCAGTCTAACCCAGCCATTTATATCTATTGCCAGATTAGCAAGAACCACAGATATAAGGAAACTATGGGAATTGTGGAGCCAGCCCTACCCCCAGGTTGGAACATACCTGGTGTGGGGCTCCAGCAGGTATGAAGACGGCATCTCCCAGGAACTGAACAATGGCCCAGCCTTGCACACCATATTCCTCATAGAGTCGCTTACGTAGGGTCTGGTCCAAGTACCAACTTTGGTCATGAATTGGATCATGATCAGGGGGATTCTCTTGGCCTTGCTCTTCTCCAACCTGATCGTGAAGCCATGACCAAAACCCAAAGATGGAAAAATCAATAAATACATAAAGATTATTAACAGGATAAATCCAACTTGCTGCAGTAACATCACTGGTGGGCCAAAGTTTCTACTTTATTCAATATCCTCTAAGTGTGGATTCAGCCCTATGGAGCATTTTGACAGAGGGCACAGGTCTTTAATGCCAACAGACTCCACATGAGAAACCCTAGGCAGGCTGTCTCAGCATCCCCAGACCCTTCGTCTGTGAGCTGGGAACCCACTCAGGGACATACCTTTCGGAGCAGCTCCCGGATCTTCTCCGCATCCTTGGCTGCATAGATGTGCCACAAAGCACCGGGTTTCTCCTTTCCATCATGAATCCTTTGCTTTGTCACCTCATCAGCATCTCCCTCATCAATTGTCTTGAGCACCTCTGAAAAGAGCAAAGTGACACTTTTCAATGTAACCAGCCATTTCAGTACCTCTGAGTGAAGCAAAATGTCCAATTCAAACAAGTTTAGTCTCTACTATTCTCTATCTCTCTGGAGTGATAAAAGGTAGAATCAAAGAATCAAAACTCATATTGGTCTAAGCTTCCTACACATGGGAAGAGCGACCCTAATCTTCCATACTTAACAGAGACTCAGCATTTTTTGGAGATATAGTGTTCCTTTAAAACGTATTTCCTGCTCAAACTGTGTAGCCATATTTTATGTTCAAATTGCAGGTTATTTCCTGCTGTAAGTAGGTGGACTGTATACTTTCTCAAGACCTCTTCAAACTCTAGGATTCTGTGGATTTAAGGCCACGAAGAGTAAAGCTTCTCTGGCAAATTAAGAGGCTTGGCTTCTAATCCTTGTCTCTTATGACCCTTTAAATGACAGCCTAATGGAAAGATGTGCAGATGTGTAGCATCAAAAGCAAATGTGTGGCAGGAAATATACCAAAGTAATGATATTGATTACCCCTGAACTTTGAGATTTTGAGTTTTCTTCTTTAAAATTTTGTTTTCTAAAACTTCCATAATTAGCACACATTAATTCTACACTGAGATAGCGGAGAGTGCAATGCAGCAAAATATCACTTTTATGCTTCATCTCTGTGCAAATGACCTGGCTTTATCACCTATTACCCCATAGCTGAACTGGGTGATGGACAAAGTAGGCCAGTTTGCCCTTTCTTCTTTATTCCTCTTTGTGATGCTACATACTCAGTGTTAAAGGGCAGCATTCCCAGAGAGGGAATAACTCTGGTCAAAGATACACAAGTACCACTCTTCTCTGCTGCAATCACCCCTTTGTCTGGGCACCTACTATGCATCATGCCTGGCAGAGATTTAAGAAAAACCCACTGGCCCTGACTGAGGAGAAAGACATACCATTTCACTCCTGAGGCTAAACCTCACCCTGCTGAAGCACTGGGTTCTAGAAATCATACCTTCATCATGAGCACCCTCCCCGATGGGGATCCCAACATACACCATCACATTAACTGCATCAGACACATCTAAGTGAAGATTTGTTGTGCCAACTCTTCTGTCTTCTGCTGTTATCAAGCCTGAAGGTAAAAGGAAGATATGCAAGGTGAAAGGGCAATATTCTTTTTTTTTTTTTTTTTTCTTTTTTGGCCGTGCCGCGAGGCTTGCAGGATCTTAGTTCCCCGACCAGGGATTGAACCTGTGCCCTCAGCAGTGAAAGCATGGAGTCCTAACCACTGGACTGCTAGGGAATTCCTGAAAGGGCAATATTCTGAAGAATCCATATAGACCCTACAAGTGAAAACATACTGGAAGATGTTCTTAAATGTGTAACACTGGGAGAATAACGTATATCTATTTATCAATAAATAATCCTCCTCGTCTCTTTTCTAGTGTTTTAAAACTGATTTCGAGCTCAGTTGACACTATCATTAGCTTTGGCCATCGATCCAATTCCACCCTCCTAAATGATCTGTCCTCCAAAAGCAAAACAGATATGGGCATTATGGACACTCAAATGAAGCCTGGCTTTCACAGTGGTTTAGGACATTACTGTGAATTCACAAAGAGCTGGTTGGGTAGCATGGTACTCAGCCGTCTTCACTCTTATCTTATCAAGTCTCTTAAAAGCTAAGGATCTTTGGTCGTGCCGTGCGGCATGCGGGATTTTAGTTCCCTGACCGGGGACAGAACCCTCAACCCCTGCAGTGGAAACACAGTGTCTTAACCACTGGAACTCCAGGGAAGTCCCTTGGATGGAACCTTTGAAAGGAAACTTTCTAACTACTGTGTGTGTGTGTATGTATATACACACATACATACATATACAGTACTGGGCCCAAAGGGCTATTATGCAAATCAATGGCAAAAGCAAACATATTCTAACCCATCCTGGATACTGTCAACTTCTTCAGTGCCTGTCACTTTGCCCTCTATCATCTCTACACATGATCCTGACTACAAATCTCCCTCTATAGGTGAAATGGAAATAGTAGTGTCCAAAAAGGTCAATTATGGCCTCTCCCTCATACCATAGGCATTGTACATCTTGGGGCCCAAATCGGGCCTTACAAAGTAGCTGGGTAGCCTAGAGGCTAGATTGAGTCTGCCATCTCGTTTGGTATATTCTGGCAGAGGAAGGTTCTCCATCAGATCTTCAAACCTATAAAAAAAAAAGCACGAAAGATGACTTAGCTTGTTATCGGGGAAAAAGGAAAAGAGGTGGAGTGCACTTTTTGGTGATTACTTTGTGACAGCTTTAGCAAAGCACAAGTCTCTCAAGATGACTCACTGTAGTTCACTAACCTTGTTGGCATCATGTCCCGAAAATCTTCCCCAGGAGGCCAGTCCTTGAGTTTGAGCACCATTGGCTGCCCATCTTCTGACCTTAATCGCTCTGTAAGACAGAAAGCAGTCCTACAAATATCTGCTGGGTTGGCTGCTGCCTGATTCTCCAGTGACTAAAAGGTTTAGAAGACTAAACTCTTATTTTCAGACTTGTAAACCCCCATAATGGATAAGGTGGGCTTTGTTTTCCTTAGCCACTGCTTTAGTACATGATAGATTTTTCCATCTCAAAGTGAAAGTGCTCCACACATCCCATGTGATCATGTGCTTAAGTCCAGGTATGCTCTGGGAGCCATGTGATTGCCATGAGAGCTACCTGGTTGGCACCAGGATAGAATGTTCCTCCTCTTAAGAGGATGTAATTTGTTATTTCAGCGGTAGGGCTGGGCATATAGATGCTTACTTTGCAGTCTGCTTTTACTGAACCAGATATCAAAGCTACTTACTGCATATGATCTCGAAGCCATCCCAGAAATCCCGAACTTTCACATCGGAAATTATAGCACAGTTCCTGCAGTTCACCAAGTCCACATCCTGGTCTCCAAATTCCTGGCTAAAGGCTTCTGGCTTCCAGAGTTCCGACTTGAGTTTTTTATGTACCCCTGATACCAGCACTGGCTGTGGAAACAAAAGTATCTCAATCAGAGTCACTTAGGAAATACTTAGCTCAGGGCTAAGGGACAGAATAGGAGGGTTTCCTGGGGACAACCTCTTCTCCACAATGATTTATTATTCCCTCCCAGTTTCAGAATCTATGGATTTCAACAATGTCAGCTACAGAAAATGAAAACACTTCTACTCTGTTATTACACTTGATTCTCACTGCAGGGGGTTGGGGTGAGGGCGCATTCCACAAAAATCACTTCTGCTGCCCTGGTATCTACCACTGTTTTTTTTTTTTTTCTTTTTGCGGTATGCGGGCCTCTCACTGTTGTGGCCTCTCCCGTTGCGGAGCACAGGCTCCGGATGCGCAGGCCCAGCGGCCGTGGCTCACGGGCCCAGCCGCTCTGCGGCATATGGGATCCTCCCAGACCGGGGCACGAACCCGTATCCCCTGCATCGGCAGGCGGACTCTCAACCACTGCGCCACCAGGGAGGCCCTCTACCACTGTTTTGAGGTGAGAGGATAAAAAGCTGACAAATGCAAACTCTGAGAATACGTCCTCACATCTCGAATGAAAAACTATCCAGACAATTCTACAACCTCCCCCCCTTCCTCACACCTGCTAATGTATAAAAATCAGGAAGTGTTATCACACTATCACACAGACTTGTATGGTCTTGAAACATTTACCTAGAAGAGTACCACCCACTTCCACCCATTTTCGCCTCACCCCATATCACACTTACGGATTTTCCTCTAAAGGTGTCATTAATGCCAGATCACAACCTCACAGGAATTTCAACTGCCCTTTTAAGAACACAGAGCTACACAGCTGAGAAATAAAAAGATCCACAATGTATTTTTAGGAATCTTCTGACTTTTAAAAATCCAAGAAAACTCGAAGTAGCAAGGCTGTCTACAACAAACTTAGTATATGTCTAAATCTCCTTGGCAAAGTGTCTCCCAGAGAGAATTGAAACTATCCTGGTAGCTATAGTGGGCAGGCAGACAGCCGACCCTGGGATCTGCTTATTCTTGCTTACCTGGCCTTGCTTCCAACACTCCCGGAAGATCTTCCAATTGTTTTTGTTGCTGGGGTCATGGAGACACAGAAGTCTTCCATCACAGAGCCAGGAGTGAGAGGTATGGGGGTCCAGCACATTTAACCCCATCACCATCTCCTTCACTTCCTTTTGGGTATCAGTCAAGTTACAGGCCCGCTTTGCAGCATCTGAGGTTTTCTTATTTTCTACCACTGAGGCAATGATGTGGTCAAGGAAGTTGGGTAGGCTGGCCTTGTTCTTCACTCCCTGCCAGACACAAACCCATCAGGTTAGTATGACTGAGGCACCATCAGTAGAGTATTCAAAAACAGTCTCACAGTTATATTCACACGGAGTTCTGATCTACCTGATTAAATTTCATAAAAGTTATTGTAAAGTCTTTTGTAGTTGGAGGGGGGAGCCTAGTAAGTCACTATCTTACATTTCCCTAGCCTTCATATTTTGCTTTATATTTATGGGAAAAAAGTACAGAAAGGTTCCCTCTACTGCAGGAGATCTGAGACCTAAGAAATGTCTTTGGCATTCAGCCCCATTTTAAGCATATGCACGTAGATGCAGGGATCACAAAATGCTGTAACTGAGTGAGAAAGATCATTTATTTTGAGGGTTACACATTTTTTTTGGCCAGCATGCCCAAGGGATATACTTCAATTAAGTAACTGAGGTGACTTATCAAGGCAGTGATTTTTTTTTACCAGGGAGTGTACCCCAATAAACAGTTGTACCAGAGTACCCAAGATAACTGTATATTCTGAAAGCAGTCTCCTACTCCCCAATCCGTCCCCTACCAAGAATCTCTCATTTGTTTCAGCTGGTGGGAAAGCTCAGGCCCAGAGATGAAAGTGACATACCTAAGGTCATAGAAGTGAAGGAAGGGGAGGGCTTTTGTTAACTTGATAACACAATGTCTGAAGTATCACTAATCATGATCTCTACAGAGTATATGTAATCATATAACATCCTGGGGAAATTTAAAAAGAAAAAGGAGAACTGGGAGTTGGAGCAGTACAAATAAGACAGAGCTCAAAGTATTTTTTTGGTCATTTATCCAAAAGAGAAACAAATAACCCACATTGTACAAGGCTCAACCACCCACAGTTCATCAAATTTCAGTCATTAGTCATAAAATAGAATGAGAAACATATTTGTGTACTTGTTTGAAATGATCTCTGAAATACATAAACTGAAAATACAAAAGCAATGTATAAAAACATCTGTGTAAAAAGTGGGGGGGAACTATATACATATTTTAATATCACTGAAAGGACAATCATGAAACAATGGTCACCTACAGAAAGGGAGGCAACAGTGGGAAGGAGACTTTTCACTGTATTTTTAAAATTTAAATTTTGTACGTTTTGAATTTATTAGTTCAGTAAATGCTTACGAAATACTTATGTATCAAACATTGTGGCACTAGGGATACAGTCGTGAATAAAACAGACAAAAATGGGGAATTCCCTGGCAGTCTAGTGGTTAGGACTCTACTTCCACTGCTGGGGACCTGGGTTCGATCCCTGGTTGGGGAACTAAGATCCTGAAAGCTGTGCAGCACAAAAAAACCAAAAAAACAAAAAACAGACAAAAATGCCTTTAAGTGGAGGTGAGGCAGAAAATAAATCAAACACAGCAAGTCAGATGGTAATAAGTGTTATGGAAAAAGTGCAGGGCTTCCCTGGTGGCTCACCGGTTAAGAATCTGCCTGCCAATGCAGGGGATACGGGTTCGAGCCCTGGTCTGGGAAGATCCCACATGCCACGGAGCAACTAAGCCCGTGTGCCATACTACTGAGCCTGCACTCTAGAGCACGTGAGCCACGACTACTGAGCTCAGGTGCCACAACTACTGAAGCCCACGCTCCGCAACAAGAGAAGCCACTGCAATGAGAAGCCTGCACATCGCGAGGAAGAGTAGCCCCCACTCGCCACAACTAGAGAAAGCCCTGCGCAGCAACAAAGACCCAATGCAGCCAAAAAAAAAAAAAAAAAGTGCAGAGGAAACAGATATGAGTGGAGGATGGGAGTAGAATGGACTTTTAAGGGTGATCTAAGAAGAAGTCTTACTAAAGAGGTGACATTTCAGGAGGGAGGAGAGGAAGTTGATTAAGAAGCAGGCCATGTTGTGACATGGGAAAGAGAGCTCTCGGTGGAGAAAAAGACAAGTGCAAAGGCTCTGAAGAGAGAGCATGCCTGGCCATGTTCAAGAAACAGCAAGAAGGTGGGTGTGGCCAGAGCAGAGTGAACAAGAGGGAGAGTGGTAGTTGAAGTCAGGGAAGTGAGGGGAAGATAGGGCTGGAACGTTATAGTCCACTGAAAGGACTCTGCTTTTATTATGAAATTGGAAGCCCTTGAAAGATTTTAGGCAGAGGTGATATAATGTGACATATCTTAAAAGGACCACTCTAGATGCTCTGTTTAGAAAGGGAAGAAATACAGAGGACCTGTAAGGAGTTTACTACAAAAATTCAGGCAAGAGAGGATGTTGACTCAGACTAGAGAGGAAGCAGTGGAGCTGATGAGAAATGGGTGCACTCTGAATACATTCTGATGATCAAACTGAAAGGTTATGCTAACAGATTAGATACGAAATGTGAGAGGGGAGTCCCAAAAGACTACAAGATTTTTCGCCGAGCAATTGGAAGCCACTGACCAAGAGAAGTAAAAAATAAAGGAGATGCAGGCTCACGGGCAGAAGAACAGGAGTGTGGTTTTAGAGGTGTTAGGTTTGAGGCATCTATTAGATACCCAAAAAAGTACAATATGAGTGTACTGCCTACGTTTAGAAAAAATTTAATGTCTGTTATTGTCAAGAAAATAAAGTGATTCCTGCTGATGATTAAAAAACTTCAGTCTCAATTTCTACTGACTTCCTAACATGGCACAAAAGGTTTACTACTTAAAAGGATCTGAAACATTCCCAAAACTTAATATAAAGAAAGATCTTGTCAGCTGGACTGATAATGTGGAGGACAGAGGTCAGTCATATACCCTCTAACCCAGTTATCAGATCTCTGATGGCTCTTTCAAAGCTTAGAGTTGTAGAGAGGACACTTACTGCTGAGGATGTAGAGAAGACCGGGGGGAAGGGTATGCCTGTGTCCAAGGTGGTTTGAGGAAGCTTTCCGGGCCCGGAGTGGAGGAGGTCTCGAAGGCTAGAGCCTTCAGTTTTGTTGTTGGAGGCAGTGGGACCCAGTAACAGGCTGTTAAAAAGCTTTGGAGTCAACGGAGAGACCTTTGCAGTGGAGTTGAATGAGTCCAGCCCAAAGGGTGAATGAGACTCTTTACTGAGCACCGACCTCAGGGACCCTGCTTCTGTAAGAACATAACCAGGAATAGCATTAGGCACAAGGAATACCCAGCAGGCAACTGACTCCTAAAAATCAGCCAAGTGGGAAAGAGGAAAGACTTTCCCCTCCCCTGCCCCCCAAACTACGTACGGCTTGTCTGGGCCAAGCCTGACGAGCTATGACTATGGCAGGTCTCATGGCCAAGGAGAAGCTCTCCTACTTCTTCCTTTCTTTTCCAGATCTGGATTTCAAACTTCCTTTTGTTCCCATCCATCTTTCGTTTCCCTCACTTTCTAAGACAGTGTTTCTTCAAGTGGGTCTCCAGAATACTTGTATTAGAATCACCTGGAGTGCTTGTTAAAAATGGAGAATCTTGGTCTTACTCCAAGAGATTTTCACTTAATAGTTCTGGTGGGGCACAGGAATCTGCATTTTTAACGATTTGCCAGGTGATTTTGTGCCCACTGAAAAACAAGTCTAGCCCTCCTGGCTAGTAATACTGGCTATCAGGGCCATTTGGGAAGCTTGTTAAAAATCTTATATCGATTCTGACTAAAGAGGTTTGGGGTAGAACCCAGCCATGTGCCTTTTTTAAAAAGCTCCACTTCTAGAAAGAAGTGGAAAGAGATTCCCTCATTTTACATGATCAGCCAGAGAAAGCAAGTGGCATGTTTCAAAAATGTGGATGGTAATGTGTGAGTTTGAAGAATCCCAGAATAACTCAAGTGTTCCACCCACAGGCAGGGCAGAGGCTTGTGTTAATCTCACCTTTTGTTTCTTCCTTAGCCTTCTGAGTTGCTAAATCCGCCAACCAGTGCAGGGCAGAGGAAGGTGGGCCTGTGTCAGGGCAAGGGGGCCTGATGGCTTTTAGCTCACTATTGCTATTTGACGCCGAACTGTCTGCTTTCAGAGGCTCATCAGATCTGATGTCAGTACTGTCGGCTTTGGCAACATGGTCAGTCTCTGGTTGTGTTACCGATGCAGTTCCTCCTCCACCTGAGAAGGTGGTTTCATTTCCAGAAGAGGCACTAGGGTTTATGCTAGGAAGCTATAGCACAGAACGCCAACATGGTTAAAGTTTTGTCCTTGTGTAGAAAAAATACAATGCAAATAGTAATGACAGCTGACACTAAACAGGTCTGGGAAAGCAACTGTCCCATAAACTGCTATTTCACTCATTCATTAATTTAACATATATTTGTTGAGTCCTACAATGTGACAGAAACTATGCTAGGTTCTGTGGAAAGAGCACTGAACAAGACTTGAAAATAAAACAGCGTTTTTTTTTGTTTTTGTTTTTTTTTTTTGCGGTATGCGGGCCTCTCACTGTTGTGGCCCCTCCCGTTGCGGAGCACAGGCTCCGGATGCGCAGGCCCAGCGGCCATGGCTCACGGGCCCAGCCGCTCCGCGGCATATGGGATCCTCCCAGACCGGGGCACGAACCCGTATCCCCTGCATCGGCAGGCGGACTCTCAACCACTGCGCCACCAGGGAGGCCCTAAAACAGCGTTTTTGTTTGGCATGCCTGAGGCTCAAATTCTGCACTGGCAAATTGGTGATTAGAACTTGACTGCATAGAGCTGTTCTGAGGATTAAATGAGATAGTACTGATATATGCAAAGAGCTCAGCATAGTGTCTGGCACACATAAATGCTCAATAAAATGGTTATTATTCTATTATTGAATTTTCCTGATGATTTGATCTAATATGTCAACTCTACTGAAAAGATATTTTGAGATCTCTCAGCATTAACCCCTGTACCTCTTATTGATCATGTGTAGCATTCATGGAAAGCCCTCCGAATGTAAGAGGTGTGTGTGTGGTTTTTTTCTTTTTTTAAAAATAGCCTCTTATTCAAAATAGTCACCATCACACCAGAATGACCTCCACCTCTGACAGAGCAATGAGAAAATCACTGCCTCTCTGTGAAGGCTTAGGACTGCTTTCAGGGTACAATGATCCCAGATCAGCAGGCTAATATTCATATTTCTTTCCTCAGTACCTAACATGACAAGGCAGGGATCATGCATACAGATAGGATTGTATTCCTAGTGACGTTTTCTATACTCTTCACCTACACAAGGAACCTGAGGTACAAATCTTGACAAGATGCAAAGAATCTCTTTGTGCTATTAATCAAACAAGCCTGAATTGGTTTTAAAGACACAGGAAGAGAAACTCATACCAGTCAGGGGGAATTTAAATCCCTTGAGTAACTTCTGGGGCTCTCTCTAGACAGGCCTCCCCATCCCCTAATTCCCCAGGAATCTAACAGTAGCCTGGGACAACAGAGGTGAAAATGAGGCACTTCCTGGTACAAAGAACTTGAGTTTCTCTCAGTTGTACCTATACACACCACTTTACCTGTGACATCCCATTAGTGACAGCAGGTCTCAACACAGATTTGTTCTGCCGGCTAATACAAGGGCAGTTTGCTTTAATTCCCCACTTGCCCCGGGCAGCATGTACCATGTCTCCAATATTGTAAAGAGCTGGAAAAAAAATAACAATTAACCTTAGAATAATTGTATGTGCCAGGTATTGTGCTAAAGACCTTATTTACATTATCTCTCTCAAGCTTTACCACATTTCAATGAGGTAGCAGCTTGTACCCTCAATTTTCTTTTTTTAAAGCTTTTTTTTTTTTTAATTTTATTTATTTTTTATTTTTGGGTGCGTTGGGTCTTCGTTGCTGTGTGTGGGCTTCCTCTGGTTGCGGGGCTACTCTTCGTTGTGGTGTGCGGGCTTCTCATTGCGGTGGCTTCTCTCGTGGAGCATGGGTTCTAGGCGCGTGGGCTTCAGTAGTTGTGGCACGCGGGCTCAGTAGTTGTGGCTCGCAGGATCTAGAGCGCAGGCTCAGTAGTTGTGGCGCACAGGTTTAGCTGCTCTGAGACATGTGGGATCTTCCTGGACCAGGGCTCGAACCCTTGTCCCCTGCATTGGCAGGAGGATTCTTAACCACTGCGCCACCAGGGAAGCCCAATACCCTCAATTTTTGATGATGAAACTGAGACTCAGAGAAGTTAGGTTATTTGCTTAAGTACATAAAGTTGGTAAATGAAAGTACCGAGGCTTTAACCCAGGTCTATCTAGCAAGTTCTGTGCACGCTTAACCACTAAGCTACACTCCCTCCCTCCTCTAGTAAACGTTAACAAGGTGTCCTTTAGCAGAAATTCTAGGGGTAGATTCCCTATTGTTCAAGCGTATGTAAACATTTTGAATTGTATACTTGAGATTTACTGTAAGTTATACCTAAAAATAAAAAATAGACTAATGTAAACTTTACACAAACATTTAACCAATGCTTAGATCAGCAGGGAGCAGGCATCTGACCACTGCACTCAGGGAGCTCTTCTGCTCAGATGCACTGGGTTATAAAGATCCAGGGGGTGGCTCCCCAAAGTGGAGAAGAACATAGGCAGAGGATTCACCAACTTCAGTGTGTGTATGTTAATGGAGCTGTGGAAGCTGGAAACAGACTATCTGGAGGAATCAAAGAAGTAAGCTGCCACAAGACCATTCATTCCTACTGTTAAGCTGCCTTCTTCATGGATTCAAGAGCTTTGATTAGCTTCAGCTGGATTTTTATAAACCTAGAACCAAAGGTCTTTCTGGAAGCCAGGGGACTGGCTTTTTCTTTCTTTCTTTTTTTTTTTTTTGCTGGGCCACATGGCTTGTGAGATCTTAGTTCCCCGACCACGGACTGAACCCAGGCCCTCGGCAGTGAGAGCACAGCGTCTTAACCACTGGACCACCAGGGAATTCCTGGACTGACTTTTTCTATTCTGGTCCTGCCGACCATAGGAATGTAAAATGACATCTGAAAAGCAACCAACCCCTCCACCCAGAAAGGTGAGGCAAAGTGGGTGCAGTGGCTGCATACAATCTAACATTTCTGAAGATTCAAATTCTCAGGGAAATCTAGTGAGGCTTGAAAAGACTCAAGCTGAGATAAACCATTTTACCAAATATTATGGTGTGTAAATTATAGCTCGATTAAAAACATCTTTTTTCCCCCACCAAATCTAAAAAAGGAATTCCTTTACCTGTGCCAGGGATGATCTGTGTGGGCATGAGATTCTCTGGTTCATGGGACTGCCCCTTTGCACACTTCAACCAGGAGAAAACCTCTTCATCACCTATCTCTTCTGTCTCTGAAACAGAAATGAAATGACTTTACTTATTTTATGAGGGTCACAAGATGTATCTCTCTCAATAAGTCAGAGTTTCAGACTTTACAGGCCAATTTTTTCATAGGTCAAAGAAGATAACAGCTAACTTTTAAAAATACTGCTGGGCTTCCCTGGTGGCGCAGTGGTTGAGAGTCTGCCTGCCGATGCAGGGGACACGGGTTCGTGCCCCGGTCTGGGAAGATTCCACATGCCGCAGAGCAGCTAGGCCTGTGAGCCATGGCCGCTGAGCCTGCGCGTCTGGAGCCTGTGCTCCGCAACGGGAGAGGCCACAACAGTGAGAGGCCCGCGCACCGCAAAAATAAATAAATAAATAAATAAAAATACTGCTACACTGAGGTATAATTTACATAAAATTAATTCAACAATTTAAAGTGTACACTTCGATGAATTTAGACAAATGTATATAGTTGTAGAAACAGTACTACATTCAGGATTTACAACTTTTCTATCCCTTCATAAAGTTCCCTTCAGCCCTTTACAGTCAATACCCTTTCCTCAACCCCTGGCCACCAATGACCAACTTTCTAACACTAAAGTTTTGCTTCTTCTAGAATTTCATATCACTGGAAACATATGGTATGTCATTTGTCATTTGTGTTGGGCTTCTTTCATTTAGCAGTGATTTTGAGATTCATCCATATTGTTGCATTTATCAGTAATTCATATCTTTTTATGTCTGAGTGCTGTTCCATAGTATGTATGTACCTTATTGTGTTTACCCACTTAGCAGCTGGTAAATAGTTGGATTGTTTCCCATTATTGGCTATTATGGATAAAGTGCTACAAACATTCAAGTACAAGCCTTTGTGTGGACATATTTTCATTTCTCTTGGAAATACCTAGAAGTGGAATGCTAGTTTATGTCTAAATTTATAAAGAAATGGCTATACTATTTTCCAAAGTGATGCTACCAAATTGCATTACCATCAGCAACGTTTAATAAGTTTTAGTTGCTCCATATCCTTGACAGCACTTTTGTACTCTCAGTTTAAAAAATTTTAGCCATCCTAGTGGGGTTGGTGGTTTCTCATTATGGTTTTAATTTGTATTTCCCTAGTAAGTATTGATAGTTTTTCCCCATGTGTTTATTTTCCATTGATCTATCTTCTTTGATGAAGTATCTGTTCAAATATTTTGCCCATTTAAAAACTGGGTTTTGGTGGGGATTCCCCTGGTGGTGCAGTGGTTAAGAATCCGCCTCGAGTTTGAGCCCTGGTCCGGGAAGATCCCACATGCTGCAGAGCAACTAAGCCCATGCACCACAACTACTGAGCCCGCGTGCCACAGCTCCTGAAGCCCATGTACCTAGAGCCTGTGCTCCGCAACGAGAAGCCACTGCAATGAGAAGCCTGCACACCGCAATGAAGAGTAGCCCCCGCTCTCTGCAGCTAGAGAAAGCCTGAGAGCAGCAACAAAGACCCAACTCAGCCAAAAATAAATAAATTTAAAAAGTAAAAAAAAACCAACTGGGTTTTTTGTCTTCTTGTTATTGAGTTTTAAGAGGTCTTTATTATAGATGCAAGTTCTTCAGCAAATATGTGATCAGCAAATCTTTTCTCCCACTATGTGGCTTGCCTTTTCATTTACTTAATGTCTTTTGAAGAGCAGTTTTCAAATTTGATATTAATTTTTCTGTTGTTTTTTGTGTCTTATCTAAGAAATATTTATCTAACCCAAGGACACAAAGGTCTTCTATTTTTTTCCTAGAGGTTTTAGAGTTTTAACTTTTATGTTTAGGTCTATGATTTACTAGAGTTAATCTTTTGTATATAATGTGAATAAAAATAGTTCATTTGATTATTTGAATATGTATATACAGTCATTTCAGTACCATTTGTGAAAGGACTATCTTTTTCCATTCAATTACCTTGGCACCTTTGCAGCTAATCAGTTGAATGTATATGAGTGGGTTTACTTCTAGACTCTGTTCTGTTGTACTAACCATAGTGTCTTGATTCCTGTAGCTTTATACAAAGTCTTAAAATGTAGTAGTATAAATCCTCCAACTTCATTCTTCTTTTTCAAAAGTTTGGTTATTCTAGGTCATTTGTATTTCATATAAATTTTAGAAACAACTTGTCAATTTCTACAAAAAGTCCTATTGGGATTTTCATTGGAATTGCACTTAATTATAGATCAATTTGGAAGAACTGACATCTTAATATTCAATCTTCTATCTGTGAATACAGTACATCTCTCCATTTATTTATTTAGCATTTAATTTCTCTTAGCAATATATTGTAGTCTTCAGTACATGTATCTTTTACATATTTGCTAAATCTATCCCTAATTGTTCACTGACATCATACAGAAATAGAACTGAATTTTGTTATGTTGACTTTGTATCCTGTAATCTTGCTAAACTCATTTATTAGTTCTGGTAGCTTTATTGTAGATTTCTTGGGATTTTCTATATAGATGATCATGTCATCTGAGAATAAAAACCATTTTATTTCTTTCCAAGCTATGAGCCTTTTTTTTTTTTTTTTTTTTTCGGTACGCGGGCCTCTCACGGTTGTGGCCTCTCCCGTTGCGGAGCACAGGCTCCGGACGCGCAGGCTCAGCGGCCATGGCTCACGGGCCCAGCCGCTCCGCGGCATGTGGGATCTTCCCGGACCGGGGCACGAAGCCGTGTCCCCTGCATTGGCAGGCGGACTCTCAACCACTGCGCCACCAGGGAAGCCCTATGAGCCTTTTTAAAAAATTATTATTATGCTTTTCCTTGTCTTTTATTTCTTCATGCTGACCAGTAACTCCAGTTCAATGTTGAATAGAAGTTGTGATGAGTGGACATCCTTGCTTTGTACCTGATCTTAGGGGGGAAAATGCAGTCTTTCACATTATATAAGATGTCCCTATCTATACCTAGTTCAGTGTTTCAACTTTTCTTTATCATGCCCCCAAAAAACCTTCTTAGGCTTTTTTTTTTGGTAATTGTGTTACCCACTCCAAGAAATCTGAATATAAGATACACTGTATATCTGTTTATTTGTACCATTTTTGGTTTCATTTTTCCACCTTTTGAATTAATTATTTTTTATAATATGATTTTGTTTCCATTTTTGGCTTAGCGGCTATATCTCTTAATTTTTTTGGTTTGTTTTAGAGTTTGTAGTATCTTTAACTTACCACAGTCTATCTTCAAATGCTATAACACTTGACAGTGTTAAGACCCTTATAAAACAGTACTTCCATTTTCCCCTCCTTTCCTTTGTGCTGTTATTACATATTTTAGTTTTACTTAAATTATAAACCCCACAATACAGTTACTACTTTTGCTTTAAACAATTATCTTTTTAAAAGATTAAGAAAAAAAGTCTTATATGTACCTGCATATTTACCACGTAGGATATTCTTCACTCCTTTGTGTTAATCCAAATTTCCACATTGTATCATTTTCTTCTGCCTGAGTAACTACCTTTAACTTTGTAGCATGGATCTGCTGGTGATGAATTCTATCATTTTATCCATGTCTGAAAAACTATTTCACTCTTGAAAGATATTTTCACTGGTATGAATTCTAGGTTAATAGGTTTGTTTTCAGCACCTTAAAATACTGTTCCATTGTCTCTGGCGTACAGGTTTCTGACAAGTTAGCTATCATTCTTATCTTTGTTACATAATGTGCCTTTTTTCATCTGGTGCTTTTCAGCTTTTCTCTTTATCACTGTTTTTCGGTAAGTGATTATGATGTGCTTTGGTGTGGTTTTCTTTTAATTTATTTATTATTTTTATTTATTTTTGCCTGCGTTGGGTCTTCGTTACCGTGCACAGGCTTTCTCTAGTTGTGGCGGGCGGGGGCTACTCTTCATTGCAGTGTGCAGGCTTCTCATTGCGGTGGCTTTGCTTGTTGCAGAGCACGGGCTCTAGGCGCACGGGCTTCAGTAGTTGTGGCCCATTGGCTCAGTAGTTGTAGCTCGTGGGCTCTAGAGCACAGGCTTGAAAGCTGTGGCGCACGGGCATAGTTGCTACATGGCATGTGGGATCTTCCCGGACCAGGGCTCAAACCTGTGTTCCCTGCATTGGCAGGCAGATTCTTAACCACTGCGCCACCAGGGAAGCCCCTGGTGTGGTTTTCTTTTTTGTTGTTGTTGAATAAATCTATCTATCTATCTATCTATCTGTTTATTTTTGGCTGTGTTGGGTCCTTGTTGCTGCACGGGGCTTTCTCTAGTCGCGGCGAATGGGTGCTACTCTTCGTTGTGGTGCGTGGGCTTCTCATTGTGGTGGCTTCTCATCGTGGTGGCTTCTCTTGTTGTGGAGCACGGGCTCTAGGTGCGCAGGCTTCAGTAGTTGTGGCACACGGGCTCAGTAGTTGTGGCTCGTGGGCTCTAGAGCACAGGCTCAGTAGTTGTGGCGCACGGGCTTAGTTGCTCCGTGGCATGTGGGATCTTCCCGGACCAGGGCTCAAACCCATGTCCCCTGCATTACCAGGCGATTCTTAACCACTGCGCCACCAGGGAAGCCCTGGTGTGGTTTTCTTAACGTATTTTCTGTTTGAGGATTATTGTTGGATTTGTGGTGTTATAGCTTTTACATCAAATTTGGAAAATTTTTGGCTTTATTTGTTCAAATATTTTTTCTGTCTCTGCCCTCCTGCCCTTTCTCTTTCTGGAACTCCATTTATAAATTTTGGAGACTGCCCAATATATCCTGTAGTTCAACAAGCCACTCTTATAAATTTCTTTCTTCTCTCTGTGCTTAGTTTTTATAGTTTCTATTGCTGTCTTCAAGCTCACTGTTTCTTCTGCAGTATCTAATCTGCCACCTAGTGTAATTTTGGGGGGGAGATATTTTTCATCTCAAGAAGTTTCATTTGGGTCTTTTACATGTCTTCTGTTTTTCTCATTGTGTTTTCCTTTATGTCCAAGCATATTTAAAAGTTTTATAATAGCTGTTTTAGGTCCTTGTACAATAATTCCATCACTACTGTCATTTCTGGATTTGTTCTACAGATCATTTTTTTTTCTTTTTTCCGGATTATTGGTCATATTATTCTGCTTTTCTGTATACCTGATCATTCTTCACTGAATGCAGAGCTTTGTGAGTCTTATGTTCAGAGTACTGGATTTTGTTGTAATCCTTTAAAGAATGTTTGGTTTTAGTGTGGCATATAACTAAGTAACTTGTAGATGAATTTGATCCTTCCAAGGCTTGCTTTACACTTCATTATGGCAGCTCCAGAGCAGCCTGTATTCTGGGACAACATTAGTCTTACTACTAAGGGTGTGACTCTTTTGAACTCTATCCAGTGTCTCTCCACTCTGGCTGGTGGGAATACAAACTGTCAGTTCTGTATACTACTCAGTTGATTGCCTTGAGGAAAGTTTCACCTTATGCATGTGCAGATCACCATAAGACAAAAAAAATTTAGATGATTTCTCCACAGATCTCTGGTGTTCTCTCTGTGTAGCTGTAACCTCTTCAGTACACTACCTTACTCTTCGCAGATTCTGATCTCTGTCTCAACTCATGAGATTGCCAAACTCTATTTTAGTTGCCTTTCCCTGTGGTACAGGATGGAAATTGCCTCCAAGCAGTGAACTGGGGCAACTGTAAGATTCACCTTGTTTCTTCCCTTTTCTTAGGGAACACAGACTCAAACTGCCTGTTGTCTAATATCTGAAATTGTGGTTTCATATATTTTGTCTGGTTTTCTTGTTGTTTATGGCAGGAGGGCAATTTGTGCAGAAGTTTATCTTTCATGGGCAACAATGGAAGATCTTAGCTCCATTAACATGTAGAACCTAGTGGATGTCAGGCCCTGTGTTAACCACTTTACATACATCATCTCATTTAATCCTCAAAACAATGCTGTGAGGGACATACTCATATTATCTTTGTTTTATAGACAAGGAAACTGAGGTTCTGAGGGGTTAAGTAGCTAGCCCAAGATACCATAGTTGGTATAATAACATGTGCAAGTAGGATTCAGATCCTAGTAGCCTAAGCTCTAAAACCACTGTTACAGTGGTTACACTGTATCTTATAAGAGGGAAGAATGAGGAAGTGGTGGGCAATAAGGTAAAGCAAAAACAAAGTGAAGCAAAGGATTTGAATAGACATTTTTCCAAAGAAGATAAACATAGGGCCAATAAGCATATGAAAAGATGCTCAACATCAGTAGTCATCTGGGAAATGCAAGTCAAAACCACACAATGAAGGACTTCCCTGGTGGTGCAGTGGTTAAGAATCCACCTGCCAATGCAGGGGACACGGGTTCGAGCCCTGGTCCAGGAAGATCCCACATGCCATGGAGCACCTAAGCCTGTGCGCTGCAACTACTGAGCCTGTGCTCCAGAGCCCGCGAGCCATAACTACTGAAGCCCGTGCTCCACAACTACTGAAGCCTGTGCGCCTAGAGCCCATGCTCCGCAACAAGAGAAGCCACCACAATGAGAAGCCTGCGCGCCACAACAAAGAGTAGCCCCCACTCGCTGCAACTAGAGAAAGCCCATGTGCAACAATGAAGACCCAATGCAGCCATAAATAAATAAATAAATTTATTAAAAACACACACACACATAAAATGATATACTACTTCATAGCCACTATGATGGCTACAATTAAAGACATTTAATAACAAGTGTTGACAAGGATTTGGAAAAACTGAAATCCTCGTACATTGCTGGTGGAATTAAAAATGGTGCAGCTACTCTGGAATACAGTTTGGCAGTTTCTGAAAGGGTTAAAAATAGAAGTGCCATATGCCCCATCAGTTCCACTACTAGGTATATCCTCAAAAAAAATGAAAACATATGTTCACACAAAAACTTGTACACAAATGTTCCTAGTGGCATTATTCATAACAGCCCAAAGTAGAAACAACCTAAATGTCCATCAACTGATGAATGGATGAAGAAAATGTAGTATATCATACAATGGAATATTACCTGGCAATACAAAGGAATGAATTAGGTGCTATAACATGGATGAAACTTTGAAACAGTACGCTAAGTGAAAGAGGCCAGTCACAGAAGGCCAAATATTGTATGATTCCATTTATATGACATGTACAGAATAGGCAAATCTATATAGACAGTAAGTAGATTAGTGGTTACCAAGGCCTAAGGAGGGGGAGGAATGGGGAGTGACAGCTAATGGGTGTGAAGTTTGTTTTTGGAGCAGTGAAAACGAAATTACTATATAACCTTGAGACTATACTATACTATGGTGATGAATATATAACCTTGAGAATATACTAAAAACCTTTGAACTGTACACTTTAAAAGGGTGAATTTTACAGCATATTAATTATATCTCAAAAAAAGATGTTATTAAAAAAAAACAAAACCAGGGAAGATGAAGATTTACTCTTCTTGGCTTGTTTTAACCTTCCCAGTTAGGCTGGAGTATTGGCAATTTTAAGACTTCACAATGTGACAAAACATAAATGAAGCTAAACAGCTAAAAAGGAGGCACAAACCCATTTCTGCTTCAATTTCCAAGTCCACACCTCCACTGACAGTTTACCTTTAGAACTACACAGGACAATATTTGCTCACCACTGCGTGGTCGGCTTTTCCTGAGCCTGTAACAGTCAAGGCAGACCCCAAATCCGCATTTGCGACAAACCCAGTGGATGTTGAAGAGAGTTGTTTCACATACATCACACATCTCCCGTACACCACGCACTGCTCGCTTCCATGCCACTTTCTCTGGTGGAAAAAGGAAGAGGAATACTGTTGGCACTGACCATCCTGAGCAACAGCAAAAGATCCCAGACCCACTGATTTCTACTCAAGTGTTTTGTCTAGCAATTAAACTCAAAGGTTCATGAAGTCTGTATTTCTATAACTGTAAGAGAAACAAAATACATGGAATTTCTAATATTTCTGAACAAGTGTCAATGAGAATGAATGCCACATGTTGTCATTTAAGATACTATAAAATTTTCAACTTGGGGAATTTTGAAACAAGAGGATTCTTCTCTTAAAGTGTAGGGCATAATTTCATAGTACAATATTCTTTGGTCTAGAAATAGGGTACAGTATCTCATAGACACGGAAATATCATAAATGTCTGAAAAATGTGGGTTCTAGGTATGAAACACAACAACCAGTAGCACTTCATCTATTCACAAACCATCAAGTATCACTTACTAACACAAATTAGTTCAAAGCAAACTGAAAATATTCAGCGTGAATCAAACCCAAACAGGGATCAAAATGCAGATTATGACAACTGTGCTACAACAACGAAAGACAAACAGGGAAGGAATTTTTAGTTTGTTAACTGCCAAAGACTAAAAGAATGAGGACTGCTGGATAGGTGTGGCTTCAGCTATTTAGTTTACTACAAAGAGAAGTTTTATCGGTCTTAATTCATCCATAGAAAATGCTACCTGCCACTCCTTCCACACCTCCCTTTAAGCAAAAGAAAATGAGTTTCCAACTAGAACTGACTGGAAGACAAGCAAGAGGGTGCCTTACGGTGTGGCTCCACCATCATCATGGCCTCCTTCTCAGACATCACAAGCTGGCAGAACTGGTCTCCAACGTTGGCAAGAATGTATTTTGAGGTTTCTAGGTCTATTCCTTCTGCTAGGGAGGAAGAGGGAATCCACAGGTTCATGGCATCAGGGTCACTTTGCTGGGGACTCAGAAACCCCTCCACTCGGAGTACCCCCTTTCGAGTGAAGATCAACCTGAGACAGGAAGGTACACAGTCAAATACATAGTAAATAGCAGCAACCATGCAAACCAACACACACTTAAAATCCTAGGACCTAAAAGAAATTAAATGAGACATAACAGGAATCAGACTGAGTTAAGAAATTTCACTGTATTAGACCAACACAGTATGCACTAATAGGAAGGCTTGTTAACACCTAGTACGTCTGGGTTCTTTAAAAAGCTGTCCCCAGAAATGTCCACCAGTTTCTCCAACCACCTGCTTCACACCAGCACCCACAGCACTGAATGTGACCAGAGAAAAATACAGAGCTATGCTCACTGTCACACTTGAAATTCATGTCTACTCACATGAACCCTTAATATTGCCTGGCAGCCACAATACAGTTTCCTAGTGTGCTCCCTCTCCTAAATGCCTGTTTAATATCTTCTCCTTTCCTTTCAAACCTCCGATATTACTTTCCCCACAAGGACTTGCTAAGTATTTCACTGAAAAAATTCCGCAAGGAGCCAGAAGAGAATTCCCACAAGTTCCCACCACCACACTACCACACATTCTTGTCACTGGCCCCATGTACTCCATTTCATCTTCTGCTACTATGGATGAACTAGGTACCAGTGAAGACCAACCTCTTCACCTATGTTCTACATCCTATCCTCTTGCATAGGCATCCCTCCACTAATTCTCTCTTCTACATCATCTATTTTCCTCTCTACTGAATCACTCTTGTCAGTATTTGAATGTGCTATCTCAAAAATCCCCTTGATTCCACACCCACCTCCTCCATTTATCAGTTTGTAAGAGCAGTTTCTTTTTTTCTTTTTTTTTTTTTTTTGCGGTACGCGGGCCTCTCATTGTTGTGGCCTCTCCCGTTGCGGAGCACAGGCTCCGGACACGCAGGCTCAGTGGCCATGGCTCACGGGCCCAGCCGCTCCGCAGCACGTGGGATCTTCCCAGACCGGGGCAGGAACCCATGTCCCCTGCATCTGCAGGCGGACTCTCAACCACTGCGCCACCAGGGAGTTGTTAAAAGAGTTGTCTATACTGATAGTCACCAGTTCCTTTTCTTTTTCTTTTCTCTTAATCCACGTCATTCAGGCTTTCTCCCACCAATCTACCAAAATTGGTTTTGTTTTTTTTGCCATGCCATGCGGCATGTGGGATCTTAGTTCCCTGATCAGGGATTGAACCGGCACCCCCTGCAGTGGAAGTGTGGAGTCTTAACCACTGGACCACCAGGGAAGTCCCAAAACTGTTTTTGACAAGGTCATTCCCCCTTGTTAAATCCAATGATCATTTTCAGTCCTTAACTGACCCCACCCAATCACCAACATTTGCCGGAGTTCATAATTCCTTCCCGGAAACACTTTCTTCAGTTGTCTTCCAGGATACCTCACTGGCTGTTCTTTCTCAGCCTCCTTTACTAGTTCCTCCTCATCTTTCCCATTCCTAAATGCTGGAGAGCTTCAGAACTCAGTCCTTGGACTACTTCTCTTCTCTGCCTGGACTTTGACTCCTTAAGTGATCTCAGTTAGACTCACAGCTTTAAATACCCAGTGACATCCACATTTTTATCTCCAGCTTGGACTTCTTCCCTCAACTCTGGAGTTGTATATCCAGCTGCTCTTTCTTCTTTTTTTTTTTCTTTTTGGGTGCACCACACAGCTTGTGGGATCTTAATTCCCTGACCAGGGATTGAACCCGGGCCCTTGGTAATGAGAAGGCAGAGTCCTAACCATGGGAACACCAGGGAATTCCCCAGCTGCCCTTTCAACATCTCTACTTGGAAATCTAATAGGAATCTCTAATTTAACATATCTAAATTAAAACTCCCGCACTTTCTTGGTGGCGCAGCGGTTAAGAATCCTCCTGCCAATGCAGGGAACATGGGTTCGATCCCTGGTCCAGGCAGACCCCACATGCTGTGGAACAACTAAGCCCATGAGCCACAACTACTGAGCCCACGCACCACAACTACTGAAGCCACGTGCTGCAACTACTGAAGCCCGGGCACCTAGAGCCCGTGCTCCACAATAAGAGAAGCCACCACAATGAGAAGCCCGCACACCGCAACAAAGACCCAACACAACCCAAAATAAATAAATAAAAATAAAAATAAATTAATAAATTAACTAATTAAAACTCCCCATTTTCCTCCTCAAACCCACTTTTCCCTAAGAAATCACCTTACCAGTAAATGGCAATTCCATTCTTCCAGTTTTCAGGCCAGAAGCCGTAAAATCATCTTTGACTCCTTTCTTTCATATCCCACATGCAATCCATCAGAAAAGCATGTGGCTCTACCTTCAAAATATATCCTTAATTTAACCACTTCTCATCACCTCTATTAATTACTCCCTACACTAAACCACCATCATTTCTCACCTGGATAATTCCAATATTCTCCTAATTTCTCCCTGCTTTTGCCTCAATATAATCTACTCTCAAGAAGGTAGTCACAGTGATCCTTTAAAACATTCATCAGTGTTACTCATCAGCTCAAAATCTCCAACAACTGCTTCTTCAGCATAAAAGCCAGGGCCCTTAAAAGTAGCCCTTTACAATCTGGAACTATCATTAACTCTTTGACTTTACTCTTTTCCCCCCCTTGCTTACTCTCTTTTACCCACCCTAGCTCCATGAACACACTAGAAATATTCCAGCCTCAAGACAGTTGCTGTTGCTGTGCCCTCTATCTCGAATACTTGTCTCCCAGAAAAATGTGTGGCTCACTCCCCTCACCTCCTTCAGGTCTTTACTCAAAACTCACTTTCTCAAGTCATCCTTTTTTTTTTTTTTTTTGGCCTTGCCACGTGGCATGTGGGATCTTAGTTCCCCAACCAGGGATCGAACCTGTGCTCCCTGCAGTGGAAGTGTAGAGTCCTAACCACTGGACCACCAGGGAATTCCCCCATCAAGCCATCCTATTTAACTGTAGCTTCCTCCAATAAAGATATAAAAATAGAGCTTCCCTGGTGGCGCAGTGGTTGAGAGTCCACCTGCCGATGCAGGGGACACAGGTTCGTGCCCCGGTCCAGGAAGACCCCACATGCTGCAGAGCGGCTGGGCCCGTGAACCATGGCCGCTGAGCCTGTGCGTCTGGAGCCTGTGCTCCGCAACGGGAGAGGCCACAACAGTGAGAGACCCGCGTACCGCAAAAAAAAAAAAGATATAAAAATAAACTGTAGCCTCTCTAGCCTCCCCACACTTCAATCCTCTTTCCCTCCTTTTTCTTCCTCACAGTTATTACAGACTGACATACTATATATTTAACCTTTTTTTTCTTATTTACTCTCTGCGTCCCCAACAAGCCTCCTGAGGGCAGGAATTTGATGGTTTTATGCACTGTTTAATCCTCAATGCCCACAACAATGGCTGGCACACATTAAGTGCTCAATAAATATTTGCTGAATAAGTGAATCCATGCCACATGGATAAACCACCTGGATTTCTTTATTTAAAAAACTAAGGATACTTGAATGATTGCTTAGAAGAAATTCCTCTTCTAAGTTTATCAAGCAGAAGAAAAGTGACTAAATAGCTGTTGTTTGGTAAAAGCAAGGGATATTCTTAGGATTTTCAACAGTTATCTCTATTTCACATTATCTCCTAACCTTACTTCCCCTTCTCCATAGTGGACTCAAGTTACTCTAGCACTAAAGAGGAATAAGTGGTCAGGCAGATCTATGACACAAAATGGCATCCTTCTGCTCACACCACTGGTTTCAAATGGAACCCAAGTTAGGAATAACTCAACACAGCTCAGGGGGCAGCAGGTGAGATTGTTCAATTTCAATTCTCTAAGGACAAAGTCACATATCATTTCACAATCCAAACAACTAAGTGGCCACTAATGGGATAGCAGAACCTTAGCACAGACTCTGAGAGCAATGTAATTTAGGAAAACAATAAAAAGATGGTGAGATATGTTTACCGATTCAGAGAAAGAGTGGAAGTTAAGTGTCACTAACGAAACTGGGAAGGAGATGAAGAGAGGAGCCTGGGTACCTCCGGAAGTGAAAGAAGCGGCAAGCCACAGTGGAATCATCTTGCTCTTGTTCCTTAAACTTCCGATACCGCTCCAGGCGGCACTCACGACACTTGTGCAGATGAGGGGCTACATTGATGCACGACCCATCCTGCAGGAAGGGCTCTCCGGACTGCTTCAGCTTCTTCACTTTGCTCACATCTTTCAGCACTGACTGGCCAACTGTGGCAAGGGAGGGGGAGAAATGGTTGGTCATGAAAGGTTTAAATGAGACTCAATAATATAATCCTCCTGGGGACAGTCACTTGTCCTGACCTGAGTCACTCCTCCTTGCACTGAATGGGCATGAGCCCATCAGGTCCATCCTTGACAGAAAAGGAGCACAGGGAACAAAGGCTTCAACTAGGAGTTAAAGACCATGGAGAATTTGTGGGAAGTACCCCATGACAACAAAACAACTCTGAGCATGGGTGAGGAAAACTCAAGATGGCAGAAGCCTCTTGCCACTAGCCCCTCAGGATATGATTGTTCTACTGATCAAGAACTCTTGCGGCTCCCATGGGATACCAAATCCTAACAAGAATGGGGACTTTTACCATCAGACTTTCTCTTAAACACTTGACCTTATACAATTTTGGACCATAACCTCACTCCACAAGAGTTAAAGGCTTTTTGGAAGAGGTGTTAAAACCATATATATGCGACAGAGAGGAGCAAACTGAGGAGTGGTTCTCTTTGCTTCATCAACTCTACTAAAGGCTGCGATGTGAGAATGAAGACTAGTACTGAGTAACTCGCCTAAGTAAATAAAAGAGGAAGGGCCAAAAGCAAGAGAAATACACAGAAAAGAGTTCCTGACCGAAAATAACAGACTATCAAGACTTTTTAGGATTATCATTACACAGGACAGATACCCCTCTTACAGTACTAGTATAGATCAATCCTGCCCTGAACCAGAAGGTCTGATGGCGCCCTTTTGACTATGTAATTCTATGAGATTATAGAACTTTCCATCAAAGAGAGGGCCTCTGCTGCCCAAGAGCACAACAAGCATTTAAAGCTAGTGCCAGCAAGCCCATGTATAAGCCCAGCAGGATCACCTTTCAAGGGGGCAGTCCGAGGCCGGCCCTTGGGGGCCTGCTTCCCTTTGCCTTTTCCCAGCAGCAGCTCAGCACTGCGCTCCCCATTGGGGCCCAGCTTCCCCATCAGGTGCTCCGGAATCCCCTTCAGGCCGGTCTTGGCTTGCAGCTGCTCCTCAGAGTCACTCAAATCTGACAGGTCGCTATTGGTACTGGAGTCCGAGTCTTGTCTGCAAGCCAAGCTTCGCTCATCCAGTGAGAACCTTTTCACAGCTTCAAAAGGAGCTTTGTTCTCCTGTGAAAAATCTGCTGGGGAGGACAGAAAGCTGCCTGAGTGCCTGCCAAAGACGTTACTAAAGGTTTTAAGGAGAGGATTGTCCTGCTGCCCAGGCCCCACAGTTGGTCTCTCCTCTGTGGGGCTAGAGGAGAGAGTAGGCATCTCAATGGGCTGGGTGAGGCTGCTGGTGGGTGAACTGGACCGGCCATTCCCCATGGCAGAGAGGCTTGGCCCCCCAGTGGTAAGAGCTGAGCCCAGAACACCAGACACCAGTTTGGAGGAGTCAGTTGTGATGAAGAGGGTTTTCTTCTTTGCTAAAGATGCTGAATCTGTAGAGGAGTGAGACTCGGGCCAGCTGGATGCTGCCTTGGAGGTGACAGTGGTAGCAGAGGAAGAGCTACCTGATGCCTGAGATGCAAAGCTGCTGAAAGGGCTATGTTCAACTTTCTCCACAAATGCCAAGAAAGGGTTAGGAGGCTCTTCTCGGGACAGTTTAGGGGGCTGTAAAAATAGATTTTCATGACTGTCTGGGGTGCGGGCATTTAGGAGGCTCCGTGGGAAGGCTGGCGTGAGGGTGGGCATGGACTCTGCAGGCACTTTCCGATCCACAGAGCTTCCAGCCTTAGAGCCTGATTTAGTGTCTGCTCCAAGAGCGGATCTTCCTTTACATAGGCTCTCAAGGCTTTGTTTGAATGAGTCTCGACTGGAGGAATCATCAGCCAAACTCTCTGAAACAGTAGTGAAGTAGTTACTGGTGGGTAAAGTTTGGGACATGCATTGAAAAAACAAGTTTTTGGAGAGATCAGAGTCTTTCTGAGACTCTGGTGCAGAGCTACAGCCAAAAGAGAAGCCCAAAGGTTTGTTCTCTGTGGCTAGAACCCCATTGGACTGGCTCCTTCCACTTCCAAAAGTCAAAGCTTGTGATGAACTCGGGAGAGATGCTCCAAATCCAGAAGAGGCCAGAACAGAACTTCTTGAATTCTGAAAAGAGAGAAGATAGCCTGAGTTAGTGATGCTGGCTTCTCTTGACAACCTTACGATATCTTCTTGGACCTAGGCCAACATTTCCTGAGGGTCAATCAACTTTTCTCTCCTGTAATTCCAGGAAAACTGTTCTTATACCTGTATTTCACCAGGGAAGAAAACTGCCACAGACAGCACAGAGGGGATCTTTAGCAAGGTAAGCTAGAGATGGCAGGATGAATGATATCCTGCCATTCCCTTGGTTGTTAGCCAACTGGTTGTCAGAGCACTTGGAGGCTGTGTAGGCTTCTAAGTATCTACTTAGAAATGAAGACTCCACCAGGAACTGAAGAAAAGGGCTCCCCAATGGACATCAGCTTTTACTCTGAAATATAGTGAAATATTACTAGTGACCCTGTAATATTAATCTATCTCAAAGACCTTAGGGGCTATGGTTAAAGTTTCAGTTTATTTAAGCCATTGCAAATTGCCCATCTTACAAAAGCAACTTCAGCCCTATGACAAGCCCACTGTACATTAAGGAAAAGTATTTTCTTTATTAGTCTGAAACTCACCAAGATGGACCTTTTTGGAATTTGGCCATTTATTTATGGGTCCAAGTCAACCTAAAAGTTGAATTATCTGTTTCAATTAAAGTTAGACCTAAAGGTGCTAAATTAAAGAAGGCACACCAGTTACTGAACCCTTCTGTTATCATTAGGATCTAACAAGTCTCCAAAGTGGAAAACTGTAGACACTGATACACCCACCAAATAAAAGCATTCAGCGTAACAAATTGGAGAATGAAAAAAGTTTCTTTTTTTTAATACCTTAAAAATGTTAACTTCTGCATTTGAATAAAGAAGGATGTATACATAAAGAAGGGTTAGAATCACTTTCATATGGTATATTACACAGCCATATATGTGCGTAATACAGAGAAATATCCATAGGTAGGTACGAGCACTTATGTAATACTTGGAAATAAAAATTATTCCATGACTGCTTAATGGATATGGAGTTTCTTTTTGGGGAGAAGAAACTTTCTTTAACTAGATAGTGGTGATGGTTGCATAACACTGTGAATGTATAATGCCACAGTACTGTATACCTCAAATGGTGTGAGTGGTAAATTTTATGTTATGTGTTACTTTACCATAATTAAAAAAAACTTATGCCAGATAAATGAAAGGGTGTTGTAAAAAAAAGGTGGGGGGCTTCCCTGGTGGCACAGTGGTTAAGAATCCGCCTGCCAATGCAGGGGACACGGGTTCGAGCCCTGGTCCAGGAAGATCCCACGTGCCGCAGAGCAACTAAGCCCGTGCGCCACAACTACTGAGCCTGCGCTCCGGAGCCCACAAGCCACAACTACTGAGCCTGCATGCCTAGAGCCCATGCTCCGCAACAAGAGAAGCCACCGCCATGAGAAGCCCATGCACCGCAACAAAGAGTAGCCCCTGCTCGCCACAACTAAAGAAAGCCCGCGAGCAGCAACGAAGACCCAACGCAGCCAAAAATAAAATAAAATAAAAAAATTTATAAAGAAGGGGGGGGAGTTTCAATTTATTTAAGGTTTTCTTTAAATACACAAGAGGAGTCTACATTAGGACTTTCTTTGGGGTGGCAAAGAGGCATGAGAACCAGGCAGACCACCTGTGGCTTGCCTCCAGCTGACATCTGCTACAGAGACTGCTTCAGTGCATTTAACAGTCAAAAACTTAGTTCATTCTTCTTTTCCTTCCCACTAACCAGCAACCAGACTTAAACTCCTCCAAATAAAAAGAAGAGAATAGACAGACACAGCACTGATGCTATGCTGTTGTTTCACTGCCAGAATTTGGCCAGGAGCCTTGACACCTGCATGACTGCAAGGAATAAGCATAAGGATCTCAGGTTTCACTACTAAAGTTACTCTTTAAAAATAAATACACACATGAATGAAAAATAATTTGGATGGTCTTTCATTTTCTTCAAATGATTAAATTTCAAATCCTCTTCTTATAAGAAAGTGATGACAAACTGATTTCAACACACTTTTTAGGGCAAGAAGTTTCCTGGAGGGCTGTGTCCGTATTTCATGATGGAAACATCCATTTCTGTACTTTTAAACCATATTCCAAGAGAATACCTAGGCTAACACATTAGCAAAATTACAGATACAGTCACAGAAATTTCTCAAACCTGTTTGGAAAATGCCCTTTGATCCACATTTCATTTATTCAGCTTTGCTACTCCAAGAACAACAGCATTCAGTGGATCTCTTCTTGCAGAGTGTAGTATTTGGTCTGTTTTGTAATCCCCACTTATATCTACTCTGCCTTTGACATGGATTTGATTTTAATTAATTTGGGCAATATGATGACTTACACATACTGGAAATCCACATAAGATCCCCACCTAGCTCTCTTGGGAATGCTGGTAAACTAACAGAGAACAAACCATGAAGAGTGCGAAATTTGCATTTATAGGCCTTCTCTTCTGCCTGGGCACTTCACCTCCCTCCCCAACCCTGCACACTAGAGATTAACAAACTGCATTTGCTAGGGAGGGGAAGAAGTCAGATGAAATGTATATGCCATGTTTTATAGGGCACTGTTATACACTGTTATAAAATGATTCCATTTTAGGATGTGAGCTCCGTCAAACAGGATTTCAATTCTTTGCTTATAATATACAGTACTTAGCACACAGTAGTTTCCTATACATAATTTAAAAAAATTTTAGTATTTTATTTATATTTCATATTACAGCTTGAATTAACAGCCAGTTTGAAAAAAATATGACTAGCATCATAAATCATACTTTGGTGACCAAAATAAGAACCAGAAGACTATAAGAACTGATTTTGACACTGTTTCAAATTTGACTGGGGAGCCAACTTGATGTTAACTTGTATTTAACAAAAGTTCCTTTTCAGCAACAATACATGCATGTAAGATAAAGAACATAGTAAACGGGATACTACTGTGATTAATTCCATCAAAATTTCCAGGTAAGGCTTACAAGATTAATTTAGGGGAAAAAACCCCCCAACCTTCTATGGTCATATCAAATCACAGAAAGCAGCCCAGCCATAAAGGAAAATATATGAAATGATGAAATAATTCCATCAAAATTTCCAGGTAAGACTTAAAAGATTAACTTAGGGAAAGAAAAAACCAACCTTCCATGGTCATATCAAATCAAAGAAAGCAGCCCAGCCTCAAAGGAAAATATATAAAATGATGAACTGAAAACAGGGGTTGGTAATAGTAGCTTTCACATAGCCTTAATTACAGTGTTCACTGTTGCCAACACTATAATTCATTAACCTTGCCTCTCATAGGCCTGGTTGAGGCTCAACCACTACATGAACTAAATAGATAACTGAATTAAAAAGATTCCCCATTAGATCTATTTTAACAACTCATTAAATTGGGTTGTATAATCAGTTTCTGATTAGCCCAATTGTTCAGGTGACTTTTAAGAGCTGATAGTTTTAAAGATATATGCATTTGCCCAACGAGCAGTAAAGGACTATCCACAGAATACAATTTAAGCACATCTCAGAAATACTCCTTCCCTGTGGCATTTGAGATGCTTTTTTAATGTGTTAAGAACAAAGTAGGGTGAAAGAATGAACCCAAATCTTGCAAATCTGCCCCTGAAACAACTCACCTCTCCTGGGGCCTGCGACCAGCTGCCTTTCTGTTTTTCCGGCCCAGTCCCTGCTGCAAGGCCAGTGTCTGAGATCCTCACCGTGGTTGGGGTGGAGCTGGCGGTAGTGACCACAGCTGCTGAAGCCACCATACCCTGGCCAACTTGTTCCAGTGTTTTTCCTGCCTCTTTATTTTCGGCTCCACCCACCTCTGGGGCCAAAGGTGTCTGACCTGTGGCTGTAGAATATGGAGTGAAAGGTACAGGTGTGTCCCCACCTATGGGCTCATCCTGCACCACCAGAGTCCTGCCGTTTTCTTTGGTGTAAGTGGCAAAGCGAATGTTGCGGTTAATCTGGGGGACAAATGTAGTCGGTGGCTGCTTGGCTCTCTGATCCAGCCCTGGCTCTCCACTGGCATTCCCTCCTTTCCAGGGCCCTCGGCTTGCCTCACCTCCATCGCTCCCATTACTGTCTACTTCACCCCTGTCTCCTTTTAATTTCTTTGATGCAGGGTCACACCCAGAGTCCGAAGCACTTTTCCTCCTCCGGCCATCTTTCCCCTCTATGCTCTCTCTCTTCTTCTTTCCTTTGGAAGATTTTACTGCTTTTAACGTACCCCCCTACAAAACAAAATTCAAAAAAGATTTATTACAAGGGACCTTCCATCCTGTGAAAACCATAAACCATTAGCTCTTTCCCATCTCTAGAAGCAGACAATCAAAGCAGGTACAGATTGCCAAATTCCAGTGCCAGCTCTAAGACACCCCCTTTTGTTAAAAAGCTCCAATCTTCCTGTGATTCAATTTATGCACACATATTCAAGATAATGGTTACTAAGAAGTTAACTCACTTGGCAAACTTTCCCTTAAATAAAATCCACTACTTCCTCAACTGGACTTTTTTTAGGATTTTAAAAATTTGTGGAATTTCTTTTACAAAATAGACTGCTAGAGCTAGGCTGGGAACTTATTTGCCTCTTGATGAAAAAAAAATCTGCTTTATTTTATATTTGTCTCCTTGTTTGACAGAAACTGGCATTTCAACTACTGAAAAATAAGTGACTTTTCTATCCAGAAGTCACTAAAAACTGGTGACAACTTAACAATAGGAAAACTAACATTTATGAGTCTGTGACCAGAGCAAAAGTGAGCCCAACAAAAACAAGTCTGAATTGCTCTTATGGACACTATAAAGACACAATCAATCTCCGGAGCTTATTTCAAAGCATCAGACAGGGGAAAGCTAAAAAGGCAGGCTACCATAACCAAACCACCAAATCTCTTAGCTCTTCCAGTAATTTTAGCCTATCACATGAAATCTTATTTGTGCCTTATTTGAGAGGTCAGACAACCTTAAAAGACACAGAATTAAAAGGGGGCAATTCCTATCTCTGAATAAAAACTCTTTCCCTGAGAAGGACAAGAGGACAAGGGCTTGGGACACAGCTAACGTTCTCTCAAGCAACTTATATCTGGAACAGTCTTAGATTGGTATCCCATCATGAAGCAGGTTTTCATTTTAGCTTCACTTAGCTAACTTTCAGACAGTTTTATTCAGATAACACGTTGGGGTGGCAATAAGCTAGAGACATAGTTATTTGGCCATTATTATTTACCAACTTGATTACTCTAGTCTTACTGCCCTTGAATACTTACAGATTCTTTGTGCAGATCTATCTTTGTTGTAATCATTATTATAGCTGTTATAACTGAAATTTTTTCAAATTTTACATTTCTTGCCAGTTCTAATTTTTTTTCTTCTTCTTTTTTTTGCTGCCTTCATTTGTCTTTTCTCCCTTAATTTCCTTCTACAAACCTTAAACAAAGTTCAAGATTTATTTGTTTCTCCCATGCTTTTGGTACTATTAATCTAAGTTTCTAAATCTTTCATTCAAGAACTGTTTCTGTTTGTTAAGCATTGCTTCCATTTGATCCTTTTAAAACCTTTTTACCCTTTCTTCAACCTCTATCATCACCCAGTTTTCAGTGCTGTGAAGTATGGAAGTAGAATCAGTGAAATCTCTCCTTTCTTTCTTGCTCACTCTTTCAAGGAGATGAGGTAACCATGGATCTCTAAGAAGGGTTACTGTAAAATTTGGCAGAACTGTCAATAATTGTACTTTGCTAGCTAAGAAGATAGTCACATCATGGCAAAGCTGAAAAGGGAAGAATCAACATCTGTTGCTGAAAACCACAGATCTCACCTTTAACTCATTCGGCCAACTTACAGAGCCTGGCTCAGAGCAATCTCCCTGATCAACAATTTACATGTATGCCCTACGTACAGTGAGCTACTCACATGTGAGTAGAAAGACTAGGACACTGAGACCAGTACTCTCTAGCTATATCTGGGCAGCTAAACAGTACCTGACATATAATAGGTGCTTAAAGATTGAATGAAATAAGGAAGAAAATAAAAGAGGGACCCAATATGGCATCAAAATAACAAGTGTTTTTCAGCCACGTAAACACAGTCAAGAGACTTATCTTATTTGTAATAATATAATATGTAGTAAAGAACTATTAAATTTAACCCTGATTCTTCTTTTCCTACCCTAATCTTGTTTTATCAAGCCAAAAATGACTGGATAAAGAAGATGAGGAAGAACTGTATACTCAGCATGAGTAGCCACGCAGGTGCTAAAAGACTGTGAGGAATATATGGACAGATGGCTGTCCAAGTCAATGTCCTACTGAAGGAAATTCATACAGGATTCCTTGATTGGTTCAGGCACTGATATATAATGTATCTTTTTATGGGTTATGTTAATTCTAAATGAACCAAGAGTTGGCCTGATTCACAGTAATTATGGAGTAATCCACTGTGTGCTGAGCACTGAACTACACACCAGTTTGATGTGACTCTTCTTGGGATATGGAATTTCAGATTTCCTTGGAGCTCACTACCACCTAATGGAAAGAAAAAGAGGATGTAGCTTCTCCTATTTCTTATTACTGGGTAGGTCATGAATATTTCTACTGCTTATTACAGCTTTATCTACTGTATCTTTCAAATATACCTGTCCTGAAAAAATGTAAGAAAAAAAATAGGCCATGGATTTTAAAACGGCTAGGCAACATAGCCATGATGAAAAGGGTTTGCTCAGACTAGGTCTCTTTCTTGAGATTATCCTCCCTCAACTGGAAAGGCTGTGGAGAGAGCAAGAAATGTACAGTGGTCAGAGATGAAACCCAAAGGGCATCCATGGATAACACACACATAAGGAAGTCTATGTAACAAGATAACGCAAGCTCATGAGTCTGCTCAGAGACTCAGTTCATTACTGTACCTCGCTCTGAGGCGTTGAATTATCCACCAGCATCACATGGATCAGTCTGGGATCTACGGACTTGATCTCACCACTCTACAGTAGGAGCGGGATAGAAGAAAATATGAAAAAAGGAAGAAAAAGATTTAATGCCTTGTCCACCAAAGACATAATTATGTATTTTTCTAATCTATGTAATTATCTCTATTTGTTTCTACTCCCCTGCTAGAATGAAAGCTCCATGAACAGGGATCTCTACTATTTCATTCACTGCCAGAATAACAACATCTGAAACAAGGTCTAGAACATGGTAATCACTCAAATATTTGTTAAACGAATGAATGAAAAAATTGCATTCAATGCCCAAGTGTCCCTTTTAGGGGTATGAATTTCAAATTCTGCATCTCTAAAACCTTCCTATTCTGAAATTAAAAAAACAAAAAACCTTCAGAACCAGTAATCATTAAAAGCACCACTCTACTATTAAAAAACAAAAGGTTTGGGAGGGGCCAATCTGACAGACATCATCAGACTTAATGTGCATATTCTTTGACCCAGCAATTACACACTTAGGAATTTATTCCAATAAATAATGTGAAAGTGTATAATGATATATGCCCAAGGATATTCACTGCAGCATTATTCATATTAGTGAAAATAATAAAAATGATTTAAACGTCCATCAATTTTAAATTAGTTATGATACATCCATTCAGTGAATAGTATGCATCTATTTTAAAAGGACAAAGTATTGATAGATTTCTATATATATTTACACACAAAGATGTTGACAATTTAAAATTAAGTAAAAAAGGTAAATCAAAGAACTATATGTATCATATGATCCCATTTGTTAATAAAGTATGATTTATATAGCTATCTCCTAAATAGACAATATATAAATATCATACACACACACAGAGAAGATATTTGGAAGCATATGGAATATACACCAAACTGTTAATGGTGATTACCATTGTGGGGAGTAACATTTGCCTAGGGGAAGGGATGGCTTTCAATATCTATTTTATATATATGTGTATCATTTGAAATTTGTAAATGAGGATTGAATAATTTAATAAATAAAATTCAATAAAGAAATAACTAAAATCATTTATGTTTACATTACATGTGAATGCCGAGGGCAAATCTGAAACCAATTCAAAGATATCATAAATACATACGTGTTTGACTCAAAATACTCCGCTATTGTTTTTGTTTTTGGCTGCACTGTACAGCACGTGGGATCTCAGTTCCCCAACCAGGGATCAAACCTGCACCCCCTGCAGTGGAAGCAGTCTTAACCACTGCACCATCAGGGAAGACCCCAAATATTCTTGTTGTTTTGATAGACAATTCTCCAGGTAGCTCTAGATGCTATGTTTTTTCTATTTATTGCTTTAGAAACAATTCATTTTTTCAGCATCTAAGGGGGAGTGGCATAAGTATTATAGAAGCAAATGCTGATTAGATTTTTAAATACTAAACTTTCTGAATACGATAAAAAATGATAACACCACTTCACATTTGTATACCCTTTCATAGATTTCAAAGCACTTTCAAATACATTATCTTAGTTCCCAAAACATATGCTGTGAGGTCAGGGGGAAGTTACCTAATTAACTTTAATTTACAAATGAGAACACTGAGGTTAAGAAAGTTGAACAGCCTTTCTCAAGGTGATAGAATCAATAAGTGATAAAACCAGGGGGACTTCCTTGGTGGCGCAGTGGTTAAGAATCCGCCTGCCAATGCAGGGGACACACATTCGATCCCTGGTCCGGGAAGATCCCACGTGCCACGCAGCCAGTAAGCCCGTGTGCCACAACTACTGAGTCTGCGCTCTAGAGCCCGCGAACCACAACTACTGAGCCTGAGTGCCACAACTACTGAAGCCTGCACGCCTAGAGCCCGTGCCCCACAACGAGAGAAGCCATGGCAATGAGAAGCTCACATACTGCAACGAAGAGTAGCCCCCGCTCACTGCAACTAGAGAAAGCCTGTGCGCAGCAATGAAGACCCAACGCAGCCAAAAATAAATTTAAAAAAAGAACAGTGACAAAGCCAGAGATGGAACCCAAGTCTTCTTACATGTAATGAAGTGCTCCCTTTTCCTACACCACCCTGGGTAAGGGGATGGATGGACCTCAGACAAAATAACACAGAGCCTTACCTCAGTTACAGACACCTCCATAAGACGGGTGATGGAGTCTTGATGGCTTACAACACCACAGAGCCAACTTTCTTCTCCCTCTGGCTGGTATACTTTGACCCTGTGACCTTGAACACTGTAGGGACCTAAAGGAGAGATCAGTTAGTATTGAATATTTTTGGCTAAGCTGTATTTCGTGACTGTTTCTAAAAACAGAAAGAAAATTATATAGTGTAAATACTTAGCACTTTTAATCCTCTTGTATGGAGTTGAATAAATGAACAATTTCAGATTTACCATACACAGCAATTAAAAAAAAAAACATAGTTTTTCCCAGAGACTTTTGTAAGTTCTGTTTATTTGGAGATTTCTTAGAATGTCCCAGGCCTCTGATTCTACCTTATCTCAATTTTCCAATTCTAGAAAGTAATACAGGGAAGAGAAAGGAAACTTACAAATCAAAAACTATAGGTAATGTGAAAATCTACTCAGATCTATATGACATATACATTAAAAAAGTGGGAGGCCAGTAAGTTGAATGTACTATTTTGTTATGTTACCATAGGAATGATATATAACCATTTACACTTTGCTATCTGACTTTCATTACAGTAGGTGGAGAGTTCAATTTATGAGGTCTCCAGCCTCTGCACTAATAATAGTCTGAACAAATATAGCACCTGTCTTCCTAGGAACACAGAGTTTCAAAGATATTACTTTATCAGTAGGTAATGTTACCCTGCAATTTCAGCTGGCCCTCCAAGAAGGACAGTTTCTCTCTCCTACATATGTTATACATTTGAGACTAGATAGCTAAATCACTGCTTATTTTAAATTATTATGTTTCAGAGCTACAATTAAGCTTAATTTTTCTATACATACTCGTAAACATCTCTACCTATCATTTTGTCCACTTGATTTTTTTCTATTTTTCCTCACATTCTTTCCTCTTCCATACCTTTCCTTGATTATTAAACATCATTTTACCCTGATACTTTCCTTTCCCAAAGAGACAAGTTTTCTTACCTTTACCTATTTAGATTTAGTTTGACAAAAGAGAACCAAGGATCCTACTTCATTGAAAAGCATGATTATCACGAGGGTCAGAAAGGACATAGAGTAGATGTACAACATGAAGGGAAGGATAAATGAGGCAACAGTCTACCTTTTGTGTAGAATCTTGGGAAAAATCTGTATGTGAACTGAAAAAGCTAATAAAAGCTAGTAATTCTTTTTTGTTTTCATTCTTAAAAATTTACATGCTGTTAATGTGAATGAGTCTGTGGACACCTTCCTTTATGAACATACCTTACATTCTAAGTTGTTATTTGTTGTTGTTAACAGTCTTTAGAGCATACCTTATAGACAGTATGCTCAACAAGGGCAGAGACTTTCTAGTTCATGGTTATATCCTCAGTACCTTAACACTGTGTCTAGTACAAGGTTAGTACTTAAGAAATATTTAAGAAATGAAAAAAAGAAAGACAAAATTGCATATTATGAAATGTAATACAAAAAGGAAATAGTGGTCTGAGTGAGATCCTGTTTTTCCAATCTATTCTAGAGATCCAGCTAACTGGAGTTACTCTTGACACCATCCACAAAAAGAAGACAAGCACAAATGTTGAGCGTTGCATGGTGTCCTCTCCAGTCTATCACTTTCAACACTGACCATACACCTGATTCAGAATTCAGGGACAGAGGACCACCTGTTCTTACCTCGGCTAAATATCTCTTGCAGCTTTTGGTCACTGATCAAAGCATTAACTGTTTCTCTCAGAGCAGCATGTTCCAAAAGAATCTGGTTTTGGCTATCTGTTCCCATCTAATAAAGATAAAAGAAGAAAAAACGGAGTATTGAAGTAAGTACCAATAATATCTAACCAGAAGAGAAAAATTATACCCCTGAGGAGCTCTACATCAGCATTTGCCAGAGAATGTTCCATAGAAACCTCGTCTCACAAGATGCTCTACAAAAGTTAAGGATGCAGGGCTTCCCTGGTGGCGCAGTGGTTGAGAGTTCGCCTGCCGATGCAGGGGACGCGGGTTCGTGCCCCGGTCTGGGAGGATCCCACATGCCGCGGAGCGGCTGAGCCCGTGAGCCATGGCTGCTGGGCCTGCGCGTCCGGAGCCTGTGCTCTGCAATGGGAGAGGCCACAGCAGTGAGAAGCCCGCGTACCGCAAAAAAAAAAAAAAAAAAAAAAAAAAAGTTAAGGATGCTAGGGGAATTCCCTGGTGGTCCAGTGGTTAGGACTCCAAGCTCTCACTGCCAAGGGCCCAGGTTTGATCCCCAGTTAGGGAACAAAAATCCCAGAAGCCAAGTGGCATGGCCCCCCCACCAAAAAAGTTAAGGATGCTAGGATCATTTAGATTTAGGAAATATTATACCCCCATTGAAAAAGGTGGGGGGTTAGGGACACCAACTGCTTCCCCACCCCATGCAGTCAAAAATCTGCATATAACTTAAAAAAAAAATATTTTCCCGACGTTTATTGGTTCTACCAGTTTGTGGTTTGCCTTTGTGTCTTCTTTTCTTTTTAATAAATTTATTTATTTATTTATTTTTGGCTGCTTCGGGTCTTCGTTGCTGCACATGGGCTTTCTCTAGTTGCGGCGAGCGGGGGCTACTCTTTGTTGCTGTGTGCGGGCTTCTCACTGCAGTGGCTTCTCTTGTTGCAGAGCACCGGCTCAAGGAGCGCAGGCTTCAGTAGTTGTGGCTCGCAGGCTCAGTACTTGTGGCGCACGAGCTTAGACGCTCTGCGGCACATGGGATCTTCCCGGATCAGGGATTGAACCCGCGTCCCCTGCACTGACAGGTTGATTCTTAACCACTGCGCCAGCAGCGAAGTCCTGTATTTATTGATACCCTAAGTTTATGATGTCTGTTTACAAGATGAATCATCTGTCAGTACACTACATCAAGATTGCCTTATATAATACAAAACACTAGATGTTATAAGTATTAGTAACACTAGATATCAAAAATGAAAAGATAATGTGAAAAAATTCGTACTAATTTATAGGTACTGTATTTACTGAAAAAAATCCACATATAAGTGGACCCGTGTAGTTCAAATCCGTGCTGTTCAAGCATCAACTGCATATATGTCTTTCTACATACGACAGTATATTAAAGGCTCTGAGAAGACATGTAGGAAAAAAACATGTTTAGCTCAGTGTTTCTCAAACTTATTTGACCACAAAACATTTTATTCCATGTAAATCTTCTTGTTTATTTTGATACTTATCCGACATTCACTGAGTGCCTATTCATATAAGCACTAGGATTACGAGATAAATAAAGCAAGATTGATGAGAGGGAGTGAGGCCTAATGAGGGAGGAAGACATATCAACAATAAAAAAATCATTAATATTACACAGAACACAGTTCAGGAAATACTGCTTTTGGCTGCCTCAATAAGACAGCAAAACTCTTGGAAGTCTCCTAATTTTTTTTTTTTTTTTTTTGCGGTACGCAGGCCTCTCACTGTTGTGGCCTCTCCCGTTGAGGAGCACAGGCTCCGGATGTGCAGGCTCAGTGGCCATGGCTCACGGGCCCAGCCACTCCGCGGCATGTGGGATCTTCCCGGACCGGGGCACGAACCCGTGTCCCCTGCATCAACAGGGAGACTCTCAACCACTGAGCCACCAGGGAAGCCTGGAAGTCTCCTAATTTTTAACCTTCAGACAGTAACCCTTACAAGTGAGAAAAAAATATTACCCTCCATAAATTCTGAAACTCTAACTCAGACACTAGTTTGTTTAAACTACTAACTTACCCCTTTTCTTATAACTAAAAATATACCTAAGCTCTTCAATATTTAATGTTGCTTGGAACCAGCCCAAATTCCCAGCTTCCCTACCACAGACGTAAGTATAGGACCTCTTAGACTCAAGTTATAGAAGCAGCCACCTCTGGGAAGCCACCTCTTCTGAGAAAACCCTTAGAATTGTGGTCTTAAGTCTTAAGTGGTCTTAGGGTGGGGTGGGGGTGTGTAGAGGAGGAAAGAAGCCTCAGCTACCAAATACACTTTTCAAGGGAGCAAAGAAACTTTAAAAGGTACATGGAATTACTGGGAGGAAGAACTTGACTCAACGTTAAAAGAAAAGGGGACAATATAATTAATTGACTTATACTGCCACCTGTGCAGACTGATGATAGCCAGACCAATACATTTGACCTCTGAGATAATATGGGGTGTTCTGTGGGCCCCTCAACTCAGCCTTTCCAAGATTAAACTGATGTTTTATCCTCCTTAAAGTGTTGCTTTTTCTATTATTCCATCTCTTTGAAAGCATACACCATCAACTGTGGCATCCATGGAATTGTTTTACTCCACTGTTCTCATCTGGGCTGATTTTGCCCCTCTGGAACAACTGGCAGTGTTGGGAAACATTTCTGCCTATCACAACTCAGTGCTGGCATCTAGTAGGTAGAGGCCAGGGATGCTGTTAGACATCAAACAATACACAGGATAGCCCCCAATGAAAAAGAATACAGACCAAAAATGTCAATATCGTTGAGGTTGAGAAACCTTGGTCGAGACTGTTGAGGAATAATATTAAAATTTTATTCTAAGATTCCCACCATTCTCTGTAATTTTACAATGATATTAAAAATATTATCTGAAATAAAAAAGGGGGGGAAGTACCCTATTTATAATCAACAGAGAAATTAGTAAGGAGAGAAATAAGTTTAGGACTAGATCAAATGTTAAGTACCTGGAACAAATGTAACCCATTAGCATCTGACAGGAAACGAAGCTCTCGATCCAGAAGGTATTCAACTGGAACCACAGAACCCAAACCGAGTTTATCTACTAGGGGAGTGAAAGTCTGTAAAGTACAATGACAAGAAATTGATTAGAACTTGGAAAAGAAAATAAATAACAATTCAACTGAATATCTAACTGCAGAGAAAATATCCATTATTAATATATCTTTCACCCCAGTAAATATAGATAAGCTAAAGCATAAGTCCTCAGAGACATTCCCAACCTAGCATCTGCCCCTCAAATAATCATATGAAGCAAACCAGAGCATAAAGTCAGTTCAATACTCTTATTTACAGCTAAAAAGGACAAGAAGAATGGGAAATTCCTCATTCTCTCTAGCAATTTGACTAATCTTGTCAGGCTCCAAGAGGGCTAAATTACAGTAAGTTCCCAGAATGAAGAGTCACACCATTATCATCTCTGGAACTCCTGAAACCTTCATGAGATTTCTAAAATGATCAGTGGTATAAATATGCATGGGCAAATTCACATTACTGTTTTGTAAATAAACTGCCTACTAAAGTCACCCAGGGACCCAGATCCATTTGAGCTTCTTCTAAAAGTTCAACTGGAAAGTGGTCTTAAAAACAAATGAAAAAAGACAGTTCAGTAAGTGATGATATGTATAATCAATAGGTTAAAAAGTTTTGTTTTGAATATTATTTAATTTGGTTAATAACAGGAGAATTAGATTTTTAAAAGAAATCTAACTATTTATGCCTATACTTTGCTAAAAGAACAGGTAGAAACAAATGGATACTCTCAGAATTAAATTTTATAGCACTATTTTGTCTGACTTCAGAAAACAAAACTTAATAATTAAAAAAAAAACCAACAAAAAACTTTAGGAAATTCCCTGGTGGTCCAGTGGTTAAGACTCCATACTTTCACTGCTGTGGGCCTAGGTTCAATCCCTGGTGGGGGAACTAAGTAAGATACCACAAGCCGTGCTACACGGCCAAACAAACAAAGAAACCTTAAACATAGCCAACAAAAGCAAAAATAAACAAGTGGGACTACATCAAACTTAAAAGTTTCTACAAGGCAAAAGAAATGATCAACAAAATGAAAATGCAACATAAGGAATGGGAGAAAATATGTGCAAATCATATACTTGATAAAAGGTTAATATTCAAAATATATTTAAAAAACACATACAACTCAAGAGCCAAAATCCCCCACAAATATCCCCAGCTGACAGCCAGCAAGGAGACTGGAACTGAATTCTGCCATAAACATGGGAGGTTAGAAGAGGACCACCTACTATAGATGAGAACATAGAATTGCAAACACCAATTTTTGCCTTGTAAGATTCCGAGCTAAGAAGTAGGACACAAAGTGTCTGTACTTCTAACTTACCCAACTAATAAATGGGTGTTAATTTAAAATGCTAAAAACAAAACAACCCCCCCCACAAATAATCTGATTTAAAAATGGGCAAATCACCTGAATAGACATTTTTCCAAAGATAGATGAATGGCCAACAGGTACATGAAAAGGGGCTCAACTGCATTAATCATCAGGGAAATGCAAATCAAAACTATGATGACTAATCACCTCACACCTATTAGAATGGCTATCATCAAAGACAAAGATGACAAGTGCTAGCAAGGATGTAGAGAGGGGGAACTCTTGTGCACCATCAGCGGGAATGTAAATTGGTGCAGCCACCATGGAAAACAGTATGGAGGTTCCCCCCAAAATTAAAAATAGAACTACCATATGATTCAACAACCCTGCTTCTGGGTATTTATCCAAAGGAAATGAAATCATATCTTGAAGAGATATCTGCAACCCCATGTTCACTGAAGCAGTATTTACAATAGCAACGACATGGAAACAACCTAAGTGTCCAGTGATGGATGAATGGATAAAGAAAATGTGGTGTATACACACACACACACACACGAATATTATACACAACGAAATATTACTGAGCCACAAAAAAGGAGGAAATCCTGCTATTTACAACAACAGCTGAATCTCCAGGGCATTATGCTAAGTGAAATAAGTCAGAGAAAGACAAATATGGTCTGATTTCAATTACATGTGGAATCCAAAACAACTGAAATCAGACACAGAGAATATACTGGTGGTTGCCAGGGGTGGGGAAAGTGGGGGAAATGGATGAAGGTAGTCAAAGGATATAAACTGCAATAATAAGATGAGTAAGCTGTGGGGAGCTAATGTATAGCATGGTGACTATAGTTAATAATGCTGTACTGTATACTTGGAAGTTACTAAGAGAGCAAATCTTAAAAGTTCTTTCCACATATGTGTTGTGAGAAGCAAATGAGATAATATGTAGGCAAGTACTCTATAAAAGTGAGATTATTACACCTTATTGAGATTATTAAAGTGTTCTGCAAAGTTAAAAAAAAAAGTTCTTACCACATACACAAAAACCTGTGTGAGACAATGGATGTGTTAATTAACTTTATTGTGACAATCATTTCACTATATATAAAAAATCATCACATTGTACACAAACTTACACAATGTTATATATGTCAATTCTATCTCAAAAAAGCTGGAAAAAAATAAAATAGTTTCTATGGAAGAAAAAGACTTGAAGGATTACAAACATTGTTTCATTACATAACTATGAGAAAAGAAAAGGTAAAAAATTATTTAGAAACAAAGTATCAAATATTATCTAATATAAAAAGTATGGGAAGACACAGGAGAAAAGATCTCTCCCAATTTTTGCTTGGTAACTTCAGAATCAAAGTGTGTTAAGGACAAACTGGGAGTTTTGGGAATTCTAAAGCATTCAGCTATTGGGTAAATACCATATAGAATAGGAATAAAGCCCAAATATGTTCCTAGCCAATAAAAGTCACTCACCAGGGCTGGCCATTGTGCAATTGAGACTCGAGTGCCCTGGACAAGGACTGGGTCCTTCCGGGGTGCCCATACTAGAGACCCTTCCAGCAAAAGTACAATAACTTCTTCAGCATGAACTTTAACCCAGGAGTGTTGCTTCCAGCTACAGCCATCAAATTCTACAAAGATCTGGAAAAAGAGATAAAAAGCCATCTTGAGGTCACATTTGGAAAAATCCCACACTATAATATAAAAACAAACACAAACCCCCTGTTTTGAAAAACTGACTAGGTAAAATTCTAACTTGTTTTTAAGTTCTTTTAATGGATTTCAATAAAAACCAATCGTACTTCAGAGCCAGGAAGTTGGTCTCATCCTCACTCTGAAAAGAGCGTACGGATTTAAGGGGGCATGAGTTATCCACAGTTAGTAATTTCTAGCCGTGGTCTTACTGAGATTTACAACTCTTAGTTTCCAATTCACATCTAAGCACACTAGCTGGGGGCTTACTATGTATGAGGCACTATGCTAGGTTCAGGAATACAGAGGGGAATCTAGCACACTTCCTGGTCTCACAGTCTAATAGGTAGGAAGAGAAATTTTTTATACTTCTACTGAAAATGACTGTGAACTTTTAAAATTAAATTTGAATAGGTTATATACACATGGTACAAAATTCAAAAGGATAAACAATTAAAAAAAAAAAAAACCTCCCAGTCCCAAGTGTGGATTTTTAAAGTACCACTGACTGTCAGGAGTGATCTCATATCTGCTAGCAGAGGCACACCGTTGTCACAACAATGCTTTGCTTCCTCCCAGAAAAGATACTCCACCTTTTCAGATATACTTAAGTAGAATCTGTAAAGAGTTTCTGAAAGCAATACATATTAAATAAAACTACATTCTTCTAATAAATAGTATGCTTAGGTTTAACTTTTCCATATAAATTCTGACATTGAAGCATGTTCTACACAGCAATAAAAGCAATACATATGCATACAGGTATCAATATTTAGAACAGATATGTCTAGTGACTAAAATATAGCTGGTTACAAAATAAAGGCTAGAGTATTTATATCCCACTTCATTTTCAAAGAATTTTACTTGGCTTTTGGGAAACATATACAATAAGATGATAAAATATCAATTAAAAAACCAGGGCTAAGCAAACTACAACAGGAAGTCACTGTCAAAGTGTAAAAGGAGGGAAAACTTAAGCAGGCAATAGGGATCTATACAGCTGTATGACTGAGTGACATATGATGAATGATTGATTCATTGATTGACTTGGCTCTGAGCTTCCTAAAGGCCAATCTGAAAATGGAGAGGTCAGTGGCATATTCATCACTGGCAAAAAGTAAAACACAAACCAGTTTCTCAGGGAAGCAACACTTTTCCAACTACTTGGCTCTACAAGAAATTTCTCACATGACACTTCCTAAGGCAGCAATGAGTGATGTAGGACAACATCAGAATCCCCATAGCAGTCATTCCCAACTAGGAATCACAGAGTTACCAGGAATATCTTAAGTACTAAGGGTACTAAGCATTTTCTGTAGACTAAATACTAGAGGTCTGGTACATGTGTCACCATTATTTTTCAAATATATGTAGATCATATAATGAATAAAGTTCAAATCCATTAAAATTGCTACTGAAGTCACAACAACTTTTGTCAGTATATTAGTTCCCATCCAGTCAAGCTAAAAATTAGAGTTACAACTATATGAAAATTTACGATACTTATACTTGAAAAGTGTGGAACCACTCAGTAGCCTAGCATTAGGCTTAATCTCTTCACAGGTAATAAATACTTGTGAATTGTGCACTGCTGGAAAAGCTATTCCAGAAATTAAATTCATTATACAAAGCTCCAGTTTTATTATTTATATTTTACCAATATTTTATTATTTATAATATACCAAGTAACCTTCACTTCTACTTTAAAAAAAAATGATGGGAAAATAAGGCTCAGAAAGGGGAAGCATAATTTTACTGCAATACCTTTAACATGTGAACGGGAAAGAACATTAAACTGCAATACATTTAACACATGAATGGGGCCACTCATATATTCACATATGTTCTAGGGGAATCAAACACAACTTTAAGTAACTTGCTGATAACTGGAAAAAGACGTATTCAAACTTACATTTAAGTGCAGACTCAGGCACCAGGAAAGGTAGTAATGGACAGAGCTTGGGGATTATGTTCTGGGAGGCTTGGATTTCAGTCTTAGCCCCCCCCCTACTAATCACAAAACTTGAGCAAATCACTCTCCCCTCCTCAAGTCTTGGTTTCCTCCCTTGTGATAAGACACACCTGTCTTACTTACCCTCAGACTGGCTGTGAAGATTAAGTAAAGTAATGGATTCAAAACCACTTTGGTCAACTGCAAAGCACTACTTGGGCAATAACATGCCATAAGATAAACTGAAATAAAATAAAGTATAGGGGGTGTTCAGAGGCAGGAGAGATCACTTCAGGGGTGTGAAGGGACTGATATGGGCTGAGGTTAAAAAAAAAAAAAGTTCCAGTCAAGTTCTAGGATGGCCAGGAGCTATAGCACACTGCAGAAGGAGTGGGAAATGAGACTAAAAAGACTAAGAGTCAATGTGGAAGACCCCGAATACTGGGATAAAATTTGGGTTCATCCAGCTGCCAGTGGGAGATGTGTGTATGTGTGTGTGGGTGTGTATATATGCAATTGCCATTAAAAGGTTTCTGATTGAGGTCAAGATTGAACAAAACAGTTGGTTTTAGGACAACTCAGCTACTCAGTGGATGTAGATGGTTTAGAGTTGGGGGTGGGGTGGGGAACAGGGGGTGTTCTTACATGACCTACAGTGGGAGCAGTGAGACTAGGAAGGAAGTTACTAGTGCTCGTGAGAATCGATGAGTCCTACCATCAAGCATGATGACTGGCTGGATATAAGGGTAAGGGAAAATTCAAAAATGATTTGGATTTTGAACCCGAGACTAGGAGAACAGTGGTCCCATTACTGTTCAGTGGTGCCATAACCGATGTCTGGAGGAGGCAATGGCTGAAGGACAGACAAGACCTTGCAAGCCATGAAAAGGAGCAGAGACTGTTGAAGCCCCAGGCGGAGTGGGGCTTCACTCAGTACCCTGAGTGACACAGTACTCTACTGGGCATCACTTAGAAAACCAGACGTTAAGGCTTCATGGTGCCTGACAGCTAGGTGCCATGCTATAGTTCTAATCCGCCAACCACTTTAAAAATCAACATACGAGTCACAAAATTCTAAGTCATACCAACACACAAATATACAAACACACTAAAAGATATCACTGTACTAAAGCTGTAACGATTTTAATTCTTTGTAGATAAGAACTTGAACATTTAAAAAGTTAATATTCAGGAATCCTATCATCACACATCTGAAAACACCATGGAAAAGCTGAAATATTTGAAAGTCATATTTCACTTAATTTAAGGGTAATTATTTCCTAACCTGCCTGGGCAAAGGAATAAAGTGTTGAACTTGACAACCACAGTGCTATATGTTCTAGGATCAAGCAACAGCTCTAGGCTAATAATATGAATATGTTTTGAGAGCAATATGGAATATGGATATATGTAAACATGTTCTACCAGCATTAAGGCTTGTTTCTGGCCCTAGCACTGTGCTTCATCTCCTAGCTAGAGATGGAAGGAGTTAGAACATATAAGGTGAAGAATCATTTCAGGTCAAAGCACACAGAACATGAACTCTTAAAATGGTAGTGGCCAGGTCACAGGACAGAAAGAAGGGATATAAACTAACAAAAATCAATGGTGGTGGTTGGACTGAGTTAGAGACGGCCAAGGCAGGTTGATAATCTGGACAGAACAAAACTAAAACACTTTGAGTTGATTTTATTATTATTATTATTATTATTTTTTTTGCAGTAAGTGGGCGTCTCACTGTTGTGGCCTCTCCCGTTGCGGAGCACAGGCTCCGGACGCGCAGGCTCAGCGGCCATGGCTCACGGGCCCAGCCGCTCCGCGGCATGTGGGATCTTCCCGGACCGGGGCACGAACCCGGGTCCCCTGCATCGGCAGGCAGACTCTCAACCACTGCGCCACCAGGGAAGCCCTGAGTTGATTTTTTTTAAGTCTTTTAAAAATTTCTACTATTAGAGTAAAAGCAGCAAATAGTACTATACATTGTACAGCTAGAACCCAAGGACTAGATGTGTAAAATATTTCCTTAGTTAAGAAGAGTTAGTGGTAAAACTCCTGCTTTCATTTCAAAATCTCTTTTATGGTCTATATGTGATGTACATTCATTTGAGTGACATTAAAATGAAACAAAATTTTAAAAAAAATCAAATAAGTTAACCTAAGTTTGAAAAAATGATAGTAATCTGAGTAATATAGACCTCCATGTTTATCACATAATCATGTAATAATCAGTTTGGATTCTGGTTCTCCCTAAGGCCATTCTTACTATAATTAATAAAATTATTCATTTATTCACTCACTCAACAAAAATAGACAGAACGCCTCAGAAATATATGTGTGTGTGCACGTGTACGGCACTTGCCAGGGCTAAGAGTATCAAGGTGAATAAGGAAGCACCCGGCAGGAGGGAATCAAACCCTAGATGAGCCAACAGAGAGGTACAGAAATTATTACAGAGTTATGTAATAAGGGCAGTAATAAAGACTGAACATGCTAGAGAAGGCGTCTGCCATGGTAAACTAGAAAGGTTTCACAGAAGAGGTAGTAGTATACAAGCTGTATCTCAACGGACAAACTATATTCTTCTGGCAGAGAAGGGAGAGACTTTCCAGCAGGTGCAAAGGCAGAGAAACTAAGAGCAGACTGAGCGTTCTAGAGAAGGATTAGGATAGGAGAGGTAACAGTATTTTAGCCTTACCAGTAAATGTTCCTTCTTTTTTGTTTTTAAACATATTATTTATATAATAACTTTTTTTTTAAAGGAAAGAATTAATTTTGGGATCAGGTTGGAAGGGAACTCATAGAGGCAAGAAACTGGAGGCAGGGAGACCAATTATAAAGTGATAAAAACCCAGGTAAAAGATGTAAAAGGCCTAAACCAATAAGACTGTGTAAATGAAAAACGTATTTGAGAAATTAGAGATAAAAATAACAGGATATGGTGATGACTGTGAGAGGGTAAGGAAAATGGAAGACTAACTTCCAAGGTTCCCAAATTTTCTTTTCCAGTTTTTCTAACTACATTCTAAACAAAATATGAACTCTGTTACAAATGATATTACAAAACTGGGACATCTTGACAGCCACAGTGGGGAATGATGCATGTCTAGAACACTGCTGTTTTCAAGCAAAAAATAATTTTCTTTCTATGGTTCCTTTGATCAAGAGAGACATTTCTAACAATTACTCCCATTTTTTTCCCTACTTTCTAACAACCTCAATAAATTAAATGTTAAGTACTTGAGTACCACAGGAATAACCTGAATAAAAACTCAAGCATATAGAGATATATGCTCTTAGGGGTAGAGGAATCACAAAGATCTGGATTTGCATCCCAACATCCCTATCTGTGTAACTGGGAGCAGGTTACTTTAGCCTCTTTGAGCCTTACTTCCTTTGCCTATTAATACGGACAGTAAGTACCTCAAAGAATTATGGCAGGATTAAACGAAATAACATAAAATGCCTAGCAGATCTCGGGCTCCTGATAAACATGCATTCTGTAAGCAAACTCATACTACTGGTCAGAATATAAACTGGTATGACTTAAAAGAAAAAAAAATTGTCATATATCAAGAATCTTAAATATGTGTATACTCTGTGTTTCCATAATACCACTCCTGGCAAAAATCCTAGGAAATCACCCTAAAAACAGAAAAGGCTTTATTCACAAAAATGGTCATCAATGAATTATTAATAAAGCCTAAAATCTGAGACAATTTCAATGTCCAATGAAAGAAGAACAGTTAAATATATTATCCAGGTTAAATAAATTATAAGATTTTCTTAGAGAGGATTTACTGTTTCCCTTTCAGGTACGAAAGCACCTGAAGCACATGTTACCTGTGGAAAATACAGAAAAGCACAAAGAAAATTAAAATCACCTATAATACAAAAGTTTTTGGTAATACAGGAAAATAATTGCCACATTAAGTAAAAAGCAAAACTCAAAACTGAAAATACAGTATGAATTCAACTTATAGCAATTCTAAAAAAAGATTAGAATATGTATCAAAACATAGTTTTTAACGGGTTATGACACTATAGGGGCTTTTTTTAACTTATATTTTTATTAAAATAATTTCTAAATTTTGTATACTAGGCGTGTATTGCTTGAGAATCAGAAAAACAAAACATCTAATGCTTCTAATCCAGCAACTCAGATGTAAATCACATAAACCAATGGACAATGTACTTTGGATGGGAGTCCCAAATATAAATCCAAACGTGTAAAGAAAAAAATTGGTAGGCAATATCAGTAAAAATATATAAAAGAAAAAACCTTAAAGATCAAGTATAAATACCTTATAACAGGGGGCCACAGAGTAGGAAATCCATAATAAATCAGAAGTGAAAGTTAACCTAATACTGGCTTCTAAATATGCTATTTCTTAAGATAAGGTGGTCAGAGAAGGATTGTAAAATAATAGTAAAAAATGCATGTGTTCCCTGTTCTTGATGAACTTAGAATCTAGTAGGGGAGATAAGCTATATACCTTGTTATGTATCTATATAAAAAAAAACTGTGATAAATATTCCAAAAGAGGTATCCACAAAGTGATAAAGGAGCAAAGCAAAAAACACTCTGGGGATTTAGAAAGGCTTTATAGAGGTGAAAGAACCTAGAATGGACAGGCTTTCTTTTCTCTTTATAGGATTTCAATGGATGACACAATCAAAAGCAAAGTGTAAAGGGGGAATAAAACAATGGAAGCCAGAAAGTACTAGGAAAGAAGAGGATCACCAAATCAGGACTGCTCGCTGTAAATATTCTTTTGGCAACACCCTTCTTTCCTTGTCTGATTCTGTGCATCACAAGGATCTGTCTTATCTGTAATTTGGTCTCTTGAGGAGACCAGGAGGGGGTTCTGTGCAGATCTCTGGATAGATTTATCTCCCACTGTAGGTTAATAACCTTACATGTGGATTTACAAATCAGTCTCCAGAGTCTGGTTAGTGGGAATCAGTCCCCTAGAGCCTGATTACCCGTGAAGTCACACAAAAAACCCCCAGAACTCCTGCCTTTGTAAAACTGAGAGAGATAGCAGTATGAGTCACTACTAAACAATCAGGCAGATTTTACCCAACTACAGAACAAGGGTAAAAGATACTTTGGCAGTAGGGATAGTGGGGTGGGGAGGGCTTAAAAACCACCAACGTGTCAAAGGCAGCGGAAAACTGAGAAGCAGCAACAGGTGTTGTGTCCCCCAGGCCTTGTGGAAGCAAAGCCTACAGGAATCCATTCCAGCTGTTGTTGAGAAAACCACTAACAGAAAACACCATGTTACTTACAGGAGCAACTAAGCCTGTGCGCCACAACTACTAAGCCTGCGCTCTAGAGCCCGGGAGCCACAACTACTGAGCCTGTGTGCTGCAACTAGTGAAGCCCTCGCGCCTAGAGCCTGTGCTCCCCAACAAGAGATGCCACCGCAACGAGAAGCCCGCACACCGCAAGGAAGAGTAGCCCCCGCTCGCCACAGCTAGAGAAAGCCCGTGCGCAGCAACGAAGACCCAACACAGCCATAAACAAATAAACAAACAAACAAACAAACAAATAAATAAATGAGTGAGTGAGTGAATAAATGAACTAGGCAAGTGATTACTAAAGGAGGGAATGAGTCCTTGGCAGGTGGGGAGTTAGTGAAGCAACTCTAAGAAACAAATGCATAAATTAACAAGAAAAATCTGATTGTGTAGTAAAGGGAGAGGCTGCTGGACAAAATGACCAGTGTACAGTGTGATCACTGGTGGACATATTGTATAGTCTTGAAACAAAGAGAATGTAAAGACAATAAGATAGAGGTATTAAAAATTACATGCACACATAAAATAAGACAAACTTTAGAAAACAACTATATGAAGCACTTGAGTGCCTAAAAACCTCAACAGTGGCACAATGTTTCAAAAATAGACCTCCTGCTGTAAGAGGAGAGTGCAGGTGAAAAGTGTGAATAGAGGGCCTAACACTTAAACGTTATATATTCTTTTGTACAATCTCATTTTTATTTAAAGTTCTCTAAACCGCACACTGATCCACAAAACATATTCTATTGACTTTAATAAACAGCATATGATACTATAATATTATTCGGATTTTTATTTAATTTTGGAATTATAAGCAAGAAAAGGACACTTAAGGATAATCATTAAAAGCCATAATCTCCTATTTCAATTAGGGCTTAAATTCTGTCTTTGAACACAGGTTGAGAATAAATTATATTGGATTGTACACTGGAAACCTGACTATAATTATTACATTATATAGAAACAAAGTAGAGAGGTATTTTAAAGTCCACCTAACCTGAAACAAAGAGGAAACATTGGAGGAGGAGGTTAAAAAAAAAAAAAAAAAAAAGGCAGGTAGGCTTCCACTCCTCTTGGAAGACTCCCAGATGGAAGAAACACGGTACTAGCCTGGATACTGCCATAATTATTACATTATCTCAAATCAAAGAAAAGGAGTATTTTAGAGACCACCTTTCCCCCAGATAAAGATAAAAGATTAAGGGATTAAAAAAATTAAGGCAGATATGCTTTTACTCCCGTTGCAAGTTCTGGACAGCTGAGATAGGTAAGATACACATTCAAAACAAATCAGTGCTACTAAAAGCATCATTTAATTCTATCATACAGAAAGAAAAGGATGGTTTATTTAATAAAGTTGGTGCTGCCCCAATTGGTTACTACTCAGTAGGAAAAGTTAGATTGTCCATCACACATGCCACTTACAAAAATATTCCAGATGGACCAAAGATCTAAAGGTAAAAATAAATGAAACATTAGAAAGAAGAGCTGAAAAATATTTATATAGGCTCAAGGTGGCGGGGGGAGGTCCTCTTTCCAAGCAATTAAACCCTTCTTAGAAGCCATTAAGAAAGGTCTAAGAGATCTGATGATACAAACATTTTATTTTTCTGTGTAGCAAAGCAACCCATAAACAGTTAAAAGACAAATGAGAGAAAATACACACTTGACAGGTAAAGGGGTTAATGTGCCAAATATGCACAGAACTTGTACAGAATAAGAAAACTTCCATTTTTTCAAATACGCAAAAGATTGGCATAGATAACTCATAAAAAATGTAAGAGGCCAATAAACATAGAAAAAGATCAGTAGTCATGAAATGCTAGATACTATTTTTCGCCCATCAGATTGCCAAAAACAACAAAGACCAATGACACCAGTGATGGCAAGGATGAAGGGAGACAAGCATTGCCTGAATGCTGGTGGGAGTATGAAAAGCTAAAATCTCATAGGAAAATAACCTGGCATTACCTAACAAAATAAAAATATATACATGTACTCCTTAACCCAACAATCCTGGATAGCTAAACTACAGAAATAAAACCATGATTACACAAAGATATATGTACAAGTATATTAACTGCAGCATTGTTTGTTAAGTGCCCCCAATTTTAAAATACCTTGAATGTCCATCATAAAGGGTACATCCATTCTATGGAATATAATGTAGTTATCTAAAAGGATGAGTAAGAGCTACAGGTACTGATGCCCATGGTCTAATGTTAAATGGAAAAAAGAAAAAAAGCAGGCTACAGATATTGTGCAGTATGATACCATTTGCTAAAAAAAAAAAAGCAACCTTTTGTAGAGAGATAAATGTTTTCATATTTTTTGTACCAGTATTGAGAAAGGCGCACAAGGCTTCTTTGATAAGTGGAAGCTGGTAAAGGATGGAGATTGTTGGCTTTCCCGTGTTTATGCTTGGCTGTTTGGCATTCTGCAAAATGCAAGTTTTGCTTTTATAACAAAAAAAGAAAAATCCACTATTTTTGGTTTGTGTGTTTATTTACCATACGTATATATGTGACTGTCCCAAGGTCTCTGCCACTTACATGGACCAATAATGAACCAGAAACACAAGGAGGACAGAGTTAGAAAAGAAGTTAGAGGTAAAGGCATAAAAATCCATTAAACTAATTTTGCAACTAGACTTTTTTTTTTCACATAACAGGCCTATTTTGAAATACAAATAAAGCTACTATTCCATGAGGGGGAAAAAAAGCTGTTTATCTACTTAATCTAAAAATCTCAGTTATTTGTCAGCATAGCTTTGGTGAGGAAGATGCCCACCTAACAAACCCTTTTCAACAAAACTCTTGATCAACAAGATCCTGACTTATGGCTTTGGAACTGTTTTCCAAAAAAAAAGCGTTCATTAATGGATCAGGACTACATTTTGAAAGATTTCTGGATCAAAAAGTATTTAGAAAGAGGATATTAATGGAGCCTAAAATTGCAAAGTGTTTTCAATCACTTCAAAAACTCATTCATTCAACCCTCAATTACTCATCCTTAACAGGGGGCGCCCTGCCATGCATTACTCAAAACTAAGCATGCCTGAAAACATCTTAAACATAACTGAATGAAAATCTGCCCAATCACAGGCCAGCTGCTTGCAAACTCCACCCTTGAGTACAGGAAGAACACTTTTGATTGGAAGACAGTTGTGTTTACTACGGGTGTGTGGTGCGAATTGGAAAGGCCCACATGCCTAGGGTCCAAAGGAAATCTCTTTAATGAAAAAGGAAAACAAACGGCCAGTTCTGATCCTATATTAATTATTGTCATTAACAGAACCTCATCATCACAACAGCAATTCTTGAGCAATTTTGCAAGATGGTAAAAAATTTTAAAGGCTCTGAGTTTTGTTGTGGCTGTTTTCTCACCTATGTCCCTTGATTATACACACGAGACAAGCGTAAGAGTATTCTTAAAACCAAAACTGCCTTTGTTTTTATATGCATAAAGCTCTATGCAAGACCTCAACACAGTTGTAATATACACTTTGCTTTAATTTCCAAGAATCACTACAGCTTTTTACTTGGTTTGAGAAACCAATTCCAAGGGCAGTGGTAGAACTACTCAGTATTTAGCTTAGTAGGTGTCCAGCATCTCAGTGAGCTTCAAAAACCTCTGCCCTTAGGGAGCCCAGCAAACAACAAAGTGAATGGGTAGCCATTTCAGGTGCAGAGCTCATTAGCAATTCATCTGATGGAGGAAACAACTAGAACATAAAACTTTGACTGAAACGCTAGGACAGACTAAGCCTTTGGTCAAAATATGCATATAATGGTGGATCTTACTTAAGTTTTGCATTTAAGGGGGTAGAGTAAATTACTGGATCTGAGAAGGACACCTCTCCCCGTCCAAGCCTATAAAAAGCGATCTTCTAAAGAAAGCGCAACGGAATTTAAATCCAAATCCCCTTTCTTAATCATCATCCTCACCCCACTATGTTCCTGTTATCTCTACAAATTCGCCCCACTGAAGCCTCATAAATGTCCAAGCAGCCTTTTTCGTATAGAGCTTGGAGAAAGATCAAAGTGAACGAACTCAAGTAGCAGAAGCCTAAGCCAGCCACAAGCAAAACAACCCATAAAGCTTGCGTATCAGGAAGAAAATTTAAAAAAGCCTAACACCACTGATCAATAGGTTTAAAAATGAGTATCAGAAACCTGCAATATTAATATCAAATCTTACGAGTTCCCGTTTACAGCGAATAAAATATCTGCAGAAACAAGTTCATCACGAAAATTTTCCTTCTGCCTGAACATCTATCACAATCCAAAAGAATCCCCCTATTTTTCACAGCCTTATCTCAACAGAGAAGCTAGGGCCGTTATCAGAATGAGGAACTAAAGAGGTTTGCCAAAGCTCAAAGGCAGTATTTTGCCGCCACATTAACAAAAATAACACATCATGATCCCGAATGCTATTTAAGTTCTGTTACTGAACAACTTTAATCACAACATACACCAAGACAAGTATTCAAAATCGGCCGAGCCCCGACACAAAGTTTCAAAACAAAACCTCTCCCAAGGTTTGGGGGAGTAGCCCAGCTACGAGCAAAAAAGCACCACCCAACAGCCCCATTCGGCTGCCAAGACAGATCTCAAACTTATCAAAAACAGCTACAACGGCAGCTCCTGTCACCCAGAAGCGCAGAGAGGAGCCTGAAGAGAGTTCTGAGAGCTGGCCTTTCTGGAGACCGGCAGGCCGAGCCCGGCTCAGACAAGGAGGAAGTAACTGCCAGCTAAAACAGCCCCGAGCAGCTCCAACTGCAGCCTCTCTGTCTCCTTACAAGTGCCCACATTCCCGCCCCACTCGGGGCTCCGGGAAGAAGGGAACAGGGCGCAGGTCTCCCGGGAGAGGCTGGGGACTACAGGTCGGCGTCTTCAAGGAGGCGACGGCAGCACCGGCCGAACTCTGAGGAACCCGGGAGCCCAGGGTGTGAGAACCTGCTCCGAAGGCGTGTTTGGCGGGGGTTGGGGGGGGGGAAACGCTGAGAAAGGGGTCGCTCAGGAGGCGGGGCCTGCCGGGCGGAGGCAGTAGCTCCTAGTGCCCCGGCCGCCCCCCGGGGTAAACCGGGGCGCGAACCCCGACGCGGAAGCCATGCTGGCCAGAGCTCGGGGTGCTGAGATGCCGGCGGGGGGCGCTGAGGAGATCTGGGGGCGCGGAACTGGGTCACCCCCACCCCACCGCCCCCTCACAAAGGCCCCCGGGGAGGCCGCCCGCAGGCCGTGCAACCCCGGCCTCGAGTGCCCGCCTCGGCCGCCACTCACCGCTAAGTCCTGGGGCACCGCCCCGCTCATGGCCCGCACCGTGCCGGCCCGCCAGGCCCGAGTGCGCAGCGCAGGCCCCGGATCTCCGCCCGCCGCCGCCGCCGCGGGGACCGAGGCCGAGGACGAGGCCGCGGTGTCCGCGAACAGAAGCAGCAGCCGCTTGCCCACCGGGGAGGCCGCCGCGTCCGCCATCGCCAGGGCCGGCCAGACCCGCGCTCCCGCCCGCCGCCTCCCACCACCTCCGCCGCCGAGCTCCCGATCCGCCCGCAAGGCCTCCCTCCGCACCACCCGCGGCCGCGGCTCCCCCCCCCCCAAACAGCCACCACCAACCACCGGCGCCGCGCAGCGCCCCCCGTGGCCGGGAGCGGAGCCGCAACCCGGGCCCCGCACAGCGCCCCCCGCGCTCCGGAGCGGGACGGCAGCTCCGGGCCCCTCACAGCGCTCCTCCCCAACCTCCCCGGGGCCTGCAGTGCCCCCTGCGGTAGGGAGGGGAATTGCAGTTTCGGCCGGGGTGGGGAAGTGGGCGGGTCCTTCAGTCCCCCGTGGCACCATCCTGGTGCCATATTTCCTTCAGGGGGCCCCTTTATCTGAGAAGGAGTTGGCTTACCCTCCTCGGACACCAAAGACTTTTACTGGGCTGGGGGCCTGAGGGGCAAATTACCTAGAGAGTTGATATTTTGAGCTAAAAAGTTAGTGCCCCAATACCCCATTGATTTCCAAACCTGAAAATAGGCACTACCCCTCCTGTCATTATCTTTTAGGAAACTTTCTTCCCATTGGTCCATGGGACACAATTATCTTTCTTCTCACTGGTCCATAACATGGTACCATCCCATTCTATATTACCAATACTTCATAGGTTCCTTTCCAATTGACCAATGTGTTACACACCCATTGTATATAATGATGCCACCCTTTACACTGGCTGAAGGCCAGCATGCGTCCAACATCTCAATATTTTGACATAACCCCATGGAGCTTCTTCCCCTTCCAAATCAGCCAATGTTATTAAGTCCAGGAGTTTCTCAATTCAACTTTCAGGGGAATTGGAAAGAGACCAGAAGTATATACATCTTACCATGGAAGTAGTGGGGCTGGGGACAAAGAAAACCTCACAACTCCTATCTGAATTCACAGGTGTGGAAGATTGATACTCCTATTAGAAAAGGGGCAGTAGAGAAGGGGAGATAGAGATTTTTTTGCCTAGATTTTTATTCACAATGGGCAATGAGAAACCTAAGTCATTAACGTTGGTCATGTTAGAGACTAGCACAAGTTCCATGGCCTTATAGATGCAGAGTGTATGTGGAAACAGATATAAACCAGAAAAAGGTCCAGTATTAATGCATGATTACTACCGTAAAAGTGCCCATTTTTTTTCACTGATCTGACCTACAGACAGTTAAGAGCAGTAGAGTTCTTTCAAGATTTATGTGCCTACCCAGAAATCTGTCCTCAGCCTTCTTTACCCTTGACCTACTTGTCTTCTAGCAAAAGTTGGGGGCAATAGGGAGGTACCAATTATTGACTTCAGTCAAAGTACAACATCCAGGGAAGTCAGTCTAGAACTAACCCTGTGGAGCACCAAGGAAACTTTTCCTTGGACTTTTTTTCTATTCATTATAACTTCCATTTCCCATAGCCAACCTGAGCACTGACTCAATGTTTTCCTGTGCCAAGAGACACCTCTTAAAGCACACAGCCCAAAAATTGTAGTTGGTAGGAGGGAAACAGGGGTGAATCCATACATGACCTAGCTGCCTTGCAGCTTTTCCATTAAAATTCACTGCTGGGATTTTCTCCCATATGGAGCTCTAATTACTGTCCCACTGTCCAAAGCTGGCTTCTCACAGCACTGACACAGAAATGTGCCTAAGCCCAGGGATGGGAAGGCAAAGGTAAAAAAATTAATTCAACAAATATGGCAGATACTTTTCATATGCCAGTAACTTTTCAAAGTGTTGGGACACAACACTGAATAAAATAAAACCTTTGCCCTCATGAAGTTTATATTCTTTCCTATACTTCAGGAATGGAAAATAAAATCACACTTGCCTTCACAGAAAATAAACAGTAGAAAAACCCAACAAAAAAACTGAACAGAAAGGAAAAAAAGCAGAGGGAAGTAATTTTAGATGCTCAGGCTTTACCCCTGCTCAAACAGTAGGTGAAACAAAACAGCAGTTCTGAAGAAAGAACAAACCTATAATTCTGAGATTCTTTAACCACATGCTGTTGCCCTACCCCCTCAAAGCCCTTCTTCCTTTGTTTCCAGGGCAGGTGACAACTCCCACTCTTTTTGGAGTGTTTTTTTCATCCCCTCAAAGTTCCTGCTCCAGGTAATCAAGCCAGTCCTGTCTTCTTGCACACTTCATTGGTATTCACTGATGAGTGCCACCAATTTGAAGCAGGAAACTGGGTTGGAGGCTAAGCAACTTGACTCTTCTTGCCGCCTGGCAAGTCAGCACCACAACTGGTAAAGAAAGGCTATGCCTTAGGGACAAGAGGCTCCTGCCTGGCTCTCTAAGCAACTATATTTCACCCACACACATTGGAAGAATGCTAACGTAGGGAGAAGAAAGGGTGGAAGAGAAATGTCTAAAGAGAGAGAGAGAGCCATACAGCTTCTTTCAGCAAATCAACATTCCACACTGAAGCATTAGGGAAAATACCACCTTCTAGAGCAAAAGAGAAGCTCTGCTGCTAGGATAATTTTGCAAAATCAGTATTTTCAGGATGGAGAAATTGCCTAGGTCTTTGGAATCTGAATTCTGATGACTTTATCTCCATCTCTCCAGGACAGAACATGTGAAAACTCTGAAAAGACATTCCTGGTCAAGGCTCCTATCGTGCCTTCTCCCCACTTCCCAAAGCCTACAAACCAATCTAGACAAGTTTCTAACTGCACCATCAAGCATTTCTCAGGGAGCAAGAATGTATTAATACTTGACTTCACCCTGCTGGAAGTGAGTGACAGGAGGGAAGAGGAGATGAGTATAAGTACCAGGGAAACAAGAGATCAAATCAGACTGCCAGAAATAACCAAGGCCTTAACAGAAGCTGGGCATAGGATATAACTACTGTGGCCGCAAAGGGCCCAGCGACGATACTGCCTTCGAGGGGCAAAGGCTCAGCCATGTCATAGAAGAAGGGGCTGGGACAGTTAGGCGGCCTTCTCCCTGCTTCCTCCTTGCCTTTCTTTGTGAAGAGAGGAAGAAGACACTGTAGTACACAAGGTTGCTTGGGAAAATGAATTATTCTAATAAAACTTTATTTTTTCAAACACAGCCACAGAGGCAGGACCTCATGTTTAACATACACAGACTTATGGATTTTTTTAAAATATAAAACAAAGTTTACGAAAAATTTTTTTTCACTTTTTGTATTTGTAATCCCATTAGCACAGGGACTTTGGCAGCAGGTGGGAGTGAAGGGCAGCTGGAGCTGCCACTGGGCAGTCACCGGGCACAGGAGGAGAGCACCAGCCTGGGAGTGGCTTCACTCACACACGCAGGAATACTCACCTACTGGTCAGCCACACCACACACACAACACAGATGCAGATGTCTACCCAGGGTCAACCACAGCCCGGCAGAGGTGTGCTCCACTCTGGGTAAGCCCAATATGTGAAAATCCAAAGAGTCAAAACAGTTAAAGTGGAGGGAGGTTGCTTGCTTTACAAAAGAAGCAATCACAGGCTGCTTTTAAATGGTCAGCAGTCCAAATGCATTGGAAAACAGCATTTGGTTTACACAGAACTGTTGGAACAGCTCTACTGTGTAAAGCAAAATAAACCACTTCTCGAAAAGGCTTGTCCCAGGGCCACAGGTACTTAGATTGGGAAGCAAGATGATAGCTCCAGCTAGTTTAACTTTCCAGATCTTAAAGTAATGGAATTCAAATATGGCATCTACAGATCTTCTCCCCTAAGGATGGTGCCCTAGAGCTTTGGGGAACTCAGGGTGGAGGCAGAATTATTGCCCTCGCTTCTTCAGCTTTGGGCCTGCAGATACCCCACTGGCATTACCAGTGGCCTATTGTCATCTGGCACAGCCCCTCTGTAGCAGAGAGCCCAGGGATGAGGATGCCCCAGGAGGAAAAGCTGGCACCAGGGAAATTATGGCCTAAAGAAGGAGAAGAGCCAGGGGAGGGATGAAACCAAGGATGGGCAACTCCTGGGCTCATGGTTTCCTTGAATTCTCCAGAAAGCCTCTCTCTCAAGCCCCTACAGACCTAGTAGCTCACTGTAACATGGGGTAACTAGCAGGAGAAGTGAAGGAGCCCTGGAAGGGTAGAACCTCTGAGGGCTGGAGGCTGAAAAAGAAACAGCCACCTCCTCTGGGGTGGAGGCGAGGAGGCTAGGGCCTCACTGATGCTCCTATCCAACATGTGGCAGACCCAGAAAATGACAGGTTCAATTCCATGAGGAAGAAAACTCATAGACTTTGGTCTTCTTCCCTAACATGAGCAAATGATTCCTTCAAAACCCTGGAAAAATGCCCTTCTTCCAATAAACAGGAAGGGCAGGTCCAATTTGGTACCGCAGGGTCTAAGCAAAGCTGGACGAAGCCTCACAAGCTATTGTGGCCGCAGCTTCAGTAGGCATCTCCACTGGAGCCAGCCCTACAGGGCTTCTGCAGTCCTTAAACCCACCACCGTGGCCACTGAGACCCACTGCCCAGGCACAAGTTGTGGCTGTGAAACAAAAAAAGAAATTCAACCCAACAACAAACTCCCAGCTGCTTCTCAGTCTTTGCTTTACACATCCTCAGCCAATCCCTCGGTGAGCCTCAACCTCCCTGAGGTCTCTAAGGGCCAATTAGAGACAAACATTTCCTAGCAGGAGTGGAAGACAAGCAAACTAGTATATGCTGACATCCCCTTCCTCTTTCTCAAGCAGGTCAGAAAAGAGGCTGGGCCTGGATCTTTTAACAACTGGTTTCTCTAAAGTTAGTGCTGGGGTGCCTGCTGGGGACTGAACACTACTTCTGCTGCAGGTCAGCCTCAACATAGGGCCTTCCTTCCTTGTTCTTGACCCTCGAAGGGCAGAGGGTAAGGGGGAAAAGGTCCCATCAGTAGGGAGGGAAAGAAAGAGATGGAGCCCTTCAGCCCTGCCTCAGTTGCCCACAAATGCCTGCATCTACTTAGAGAGTGAGAGAGGCAGGTTGTATACAGCCTAGGCAATCTGAGGAGAAAACAGGCCAGCTCAGAATCAGTGTGGAGAGCCCTCTCCAGCCAATACTAGATCTATCTAGGGGAGGTGTGGGCCTGAGGGAAAGACCATTAGCTGAGGCCACAGCACTTAAAAGACCCTGCTGTACCCCAAAACAGAATCCTCTGCAGAGCCATTGGTGCTAATGGATTATGAGCCTGGTTCCAGAGCTCCTTAGAACCTTGACTCCTTGAACAAGCCTGCTCTCCCGTAAAAACCCAAGATCCATGGTGCTCTGCTGTTAAGGAGTAACTGCCTTCCTTCCCTAAGGCTACCCAAACACACCTTTCCTCGAGCACTCTCATGCACGCACACACTCTCACACAATTTCTCAGAGGAGGCTGAATGAACCCCCCACCCTGGCCAAATTCTAAGACACAAGTGCCCTTTGAAGCAAAGGGGCTAGTGAAATTCCCCGAGCTGGGGTCAGGAGACCCCTTCCTTCCCTGCCCATTGCTTTCTCGGTGGCAGGGATACTCACACTCAGGGCCGCCATGGTAAGGGCCTGCTCTGGGGCTGTCCCTCCCGCCACCAGCTCCGTTTATCTTGTCCCAGCCAGTCTCTCGGCATGGTCGAGCTTCCTGGAGTGAGAAGATTTCCGGCTGCCCTGAGTCGGAGCCCTCCACTCACCCCTATTCCCAGGCTGGGCCCCCAGCTTTGGGACCTCGACACTTGTTAGTAGCCATAAGAGAGTCAGTCTGTGTGGCCCCAGGAAGTAGCCTCTCAGTTTTAGTTCTCCTCAATCAGATTCAAGTCCAGGTCCCCAAAGTCCTGCTGGCACAATGTCCGCTTGCTCAGCGCCCGCCGGCCCCACCGCACGGACCCCTCTTCCTCCTCTTCGCTTTCACTCAGCACCTGGGAGGAATCCCCAGCGGGGCTGCAGGAAGCAGAGAGGTGTGAGGGGCTACAGGCCATGAACCACGGTGGAGAGATACTGCTGCCTTCCCGGGCTGTTTCTTGGAGACAGAGACCTCCTGAGTATGGTTTCTGTCAAACGAAACAAACAAAATTAAGGCAAAGAAAGATGCTAATTTCCCAGAGAACCCTGGCCCAAGTTGGATTTCAAAGTACCCCTCTCTTAGTTATCCTTGAAGGCAGGAGTCCTATCTGTTAGGGTGAGGTCGAAAACTCCCTGATAAAATTTTGAAAATTCAGTGTATGTGCACATTTCTTTGAGGAAAGTGCCCATAGTTTCTTTCTATCAGATTCAAGATTAGAAGCATGTTTATAAACTTCATGTGGACAGGAATACGGTCTGCTTGTCTCACTCCTGTATTGCCAGTGCCTAGTCAGAGCCTGGTACATAGTAGGTATCCAACACTGCTTGCTGACTGGTTGAATAAATGACTCTATGAATAAGTGAATAAGTCCTCAGAAAGTTTTATGACCCAGTGGTCTGGAAGGAAGAATATGAAAAAAGTGGGCAACTGCCTACAACAACTGCACTCACACTGGGAAGTCAAAAAACATCTGTTGAGCAGATGAATGATGCAAAGCCTGTTTTGCTTAAGCCCTTACAGACCCACATGAAGCAGTAAAGGGCAAGTGACAAAACCAGCCTTACATGAGGAGGGGTGGGGCACTGATGATGGGGCTTTTGTGGCTCATGCATTCTCAGAGAGGAGGGAAAGTGCCTCTAGCAGGACAATCTGGGATCTCCGTTGGAAGGTTTAACATGGGACTCACCCCAAGTTTCTCTGGAACCCCCAGGACTGAGAAATTTCACAGGACATGGGACTTTCAATGGTAAAACCAGAATAATCCTGGGCAAATCGGGATGGTAGATCACTCTTAGCAAAAGCTCAGACAGAAAGGAGCTCCAAGGGAGGTCCTGCCAGGAGGGCCTGGAGCTAGAGGACAACTCACAGGTGAAAATGGAACAGTCCCCCTACTCCCATCCAAGCTTCCCTAGTCCTACTGGTCCCACCTGATTCATCTTGTCAAAGTCCAAGGAAGGCCGCAGCCGCCGAGGGTCCTCCTCGTGGCGCCGCTTGACCCCAGCTTTGCGGGCATCAAGATCACAAGGCTGTGAGCGGCTTCGGGGAAGATTGCGCAGGCCTCGAGGTCGCCAGGGCAGCTCTGGGGACGATGCGGGGGAGCTCCGGGCAGAGGGCAAGAAGCGGCTTGCCTGTGGGCCCAGGCTGGGTGACAGGGAGAAGCGACGCTGGGGTGGGCAAGGTGACAGGGACTCAGCATCACTCTCCCAGGAGCCACTTTGCGGGGAGGTGGCAGAGGGACGAGAAGAATCTTGGGCCAGGGCCAGGCTGAAGAAAGGGGGGCTGTAGGGTCTGTGGGGTGGGGCACATTGAGAAGAGGCACTGGGAGCTTGGAGGAACCTGAGGCTGGAGACCCGCTTCGGGGGGCTCTGGTGAGGCACCTGCGGCCCACCCCCTCCACCACTGCCCCGGTGCTTGATGGGAGTCCACAGCTTGGAGGGGGCGGGCCGCCACACCGGCTGCCAGCGAGACAGGTCCACGGGCACTGAGAGTGAGCGGCAGTGCCTCTTAGATGGAGGGGCAGGGGGCACAGGAAGCTTTTCTGGGTCTGGGGGCTCAGGGCTTAGGACTTGGGAGAGGGGCTGCTCCTGTGGGGAATTTCCTGGGCTGGGTGGTCTGAGGTGCAGGCTCAAGCCTGAGGGGTGGTAGCTGAGATTGAGGCTGTCCTGGAATTCAGCACAGGAACAGTGGGGCAGGCCCCTCCAAGAAGCACCTTCTGGAAGGCATTCATAATAAAAATAGTATTAATGATAGCTAATATATTTTTAAGAGCTTACTATGTGCCATACAATGTGATGAGCACTTTATGTGAGGTTTCCCGAAAACTTCATGAGTTAGGTACTATTACTACCCCCATTTCACAGATGAGAGAAGTCCAGTAACTTGCCAAAAGTCATGCAGGAATCAAATGACCAAAGCAGGGTTCAAAACCAGATTTGTCTGATGCTAAAGCTGCCTTTTAACCAGCATACTATATTGCCTCCAGTATGAGGAACCACCTGAAACTTAAAATATAGTCTCATATACTGCCTGCTGCTCCCCCTCAAAGGTGGAATGAGTCAAAAGAGGTAAACGTGTGTGTGCCATGCTCATCCCTCACTCTACTCCACCGAGCTCTACTTTGCTCCCGCACCCCCCCAGCCCGGAGTTGTGAAAAGCAAGCCTATGCTCTCAGTCCTTAGCCTTTCCCTTTCCTATGTGTCAAAGCACCAAGACAGGAGGTAGGTGATCAAGCAGTTAAGAGATGATTTGTATTTCTAGGGAGGGCAAGTAGGGTGGGGAAGGCCTTTGACAATGGAACCCATGCTTGGGAAAAACCCCAAGACTGCTTGTGTTCCTTTGGGTCTGGCCACCCACAAGGAACATACTTATAGGGAAAGATCTTCTAGCCATATTATGGTTAGTTTAAAAAAAAAAAAGTGCCAAATATACAGAATGCAACCTTTTGTGTTAAAAGCGTGGGAATAAAAAATTTACATTTATATTTGCTTCTATCTGTATAAAGAAACTCTGGTTGGATAGACAAGAAACTAATAATAGTAGTTACTTTTAGGGAGGTGATGGGAGCTGGGTGCAGAGGAGAGAGGAGAGGAAGGGGGACTTTTTTCAGTATAACGTTTTTGCTGTTTAAAAATTTTGGAAATGTGAATGTACTGCCTACACAAAAAATTAGATTATAAAAATTCCTACAGGGGCTTCCCTGGTGGCGCAGTGGTTGAGAGTCCGCCTGCTGATGCAGGGGTCATGGGTTCATGCCCTGGTCCAGGAAGATCCCACATGCTGCGGAGCGGCTAGGCCCGTGAGCCACGGCTGCTGAGCCTGCGCGTTTGGAGCCTGTGCTCCGCAATGGGGGAGGCCACAACAGTGAGAGGCCCGCGTACCGCAAAAAAAAAAAAGTTCCTACAAGACTAGAATAAGACCAAACTAAACAGGTAACTTCCATGCTGGTGCAGTAAAATGGAGACAAGTGCCAATCTCAGAAGGTGACCCTGGCAAGAAAATTGTGGAGGCAGGCTAGCTAGTCCTGGCTACTGAAAACCAATGAAAGAAATGCGTGGATAGAGGCATGGGCATACACACAAATATACACATCATGTCTTACCAGACACAAGCTGGAAAGGATTCCCACAGTTGGAGATGTCTACATGATCAGGCAAAGGCTAAGAGACAGAGAATATCCATCATGATTCAGAATCAGGACAGAGTTCCAGGAAGCCCTCTTCAGCTCACCCCTGCAATTCATGGGCTATAGGGATGTTAGGAACTCCTAAGTGTTCTCTTCTTCTTGTCCTCCCAAAGTTAGTGAGTAAAATAATCCACATCTTCCAGTATCTCAAACCCTTTTCCACCCAAATTTTGGTGTCCCTTTTCTAACAGTGAAAAAAATCCCTGCCCCCTTCCTTTTGGGCTGGGTTTTGAGCCTTTGGTGGGCTCTTGCAGTACAAGTACCATGATTCACACAGCACAGGACAAGGGTGAAGTAGTAACAACAAACAGCCTCCGAAAAAAGGGGGAGGGGGTCGTAGAGAAGCAGGAAGACTGGTCTTTTACCAGACTGATGCTGAAGCGTGTGCATTTCAGCTCATCCAGAGTCTGCTTCTGTAGCTGCTCAGTGATCAGGGTTATCATGATTCTCCCCGGAATTTGACTTGCACACTTTGGAGCAAATGATGGATGTCTTCCCTGTTGTTCTTCCAGACCTCACTCGTGAGCCGTCTTCTGCCACTGCAGCACCATTCTAGCACCATTGAGACTTCCCTCTCCAGTCATGCCTGCTGAGTCTGCCAATTACAGAGGGACCAGCCCCAAGTGATATTAGAGATGTACCTAGTCCAGAGATGGAAAATGCATGGCACACATACCACAGCATCCCTATGTCAGGCCTCTGGCAGACATCATTAATTGATCACAGCTCTTTCCTGCTAAGCCTAAACATAGCCTCAGAAACATTCTCAACCTGATACTCCAGATAACCAGTAAAATGAAATGGAGTTGGCAAGCAAGTTGAAACCTATTTGCCACTCCTAACCTGGTTCATGCTCTGCTCTGCCTACCCAGAATACTAGCACCACTTAGAAAATAGCTCAATTGAGAGAGATGCCCAAATTGTTATTTCCATCCTGATTAGTCCAATATTTTCTTTATCTTCCAGTCATAAGCAAAGAGAGGTACCCTTTTCCTAAACTACAGAAAGAGTAGTAGGGAACAGAGCAGTACAGTGGTTGTAGGAATGACTTTCTGCTTCAAACCAATCAGAATAAACAAGGTATTATGTTCTCCTTTAGCCTGAACAGCTGATATTATATTATTGTTCTCCAACAGATACTGTACATATTCTCTTATAAGAGGATAAGGAAATGCTACCGGGGTAATTCCATTTACATTTCAACTCTACAGAGTTTAAAAACAGCAACTCTGACTTCATTTGACTAAGTTTTTAACCTGATTTAACTCAAAGATCATGAATACAATTAATCAAGACTCTTTCTCATGGTCAATTATAGTAGAAGCAAACTAATTCTATCAGAGGACAGGCTTCAAGCCCACAAAATTGCCTGAGGGGCCTCGCTCAAGGGAGGAGGGGAAGTTAACCTAACATTTCCATACTGTTCTGCCTTTTCCCAGAAATGACCAGCAGGCAGACAGCACACCAGACAGTGGAAGTAGCATTTGCTAGCAGAGAGAACAAGCTATCAAGAAATCAAAGCTGGATCCGATTTGGTGTGATGGTCTCGGCAAGTCATCAAACTTTTCTTTGCCTCAGTTTACCCATACGAAAAATGGGCAGAATAATCTTAATATGTCACTGGGGGCTTCCCTGGTGGCGCAGTGGTTAACAATCTACCTGCAGGGGGCACGGGTTCTAGCCCTGTTCCGGGAAGATCCCACAGCCGCAGAGCAACTAAGCCCGTGTACCACAACTACTGAGCCTGCGCTCTAGAGCCCACGAGCCACAACTACTGAAGCCCGCGCACCTAGAGCCAGAGCTCCGCAACGAGAAGCCACGGCAATGAGAAGCCTGCGCACTGCGACGAAGAGTAGCCCTCGCCGCAACTAGAGAAAAGCCCGCGCACAGCAACAAAGACCCAACGCAGCCAAAAATAAATAATAAATAAATTTATTTTAAAAATATATGTCACTGGGACAGTATAACACAAATATCAAAATGTAAAAAGTACACCACCTGACCTGTACAAATCAGGAGTTCACAAAGACTGCCGTTTCTGGGCTTCCCTGGTGGCGCAGTGGTTAAGAATCCGCCTGCCAAAGCAAGGGACATGGGTTCGAGCCCTGGTCCGGGAAGATCCCCCATGCCGCGGAGCAACTGAGCCCGCGCGCCACAACTACTGAGCCTGCGCTCTGGAGCCCGGGGGCCACAGCTGCTGAGCCTGCGTGCCGCAACTATTGAGGTCCGGGCATCTAGAGCCCGTGCTCTGCAACGGGAGAAGCCACCACAATGAGAAGCCCATGCACCGCCACGAAGAGTAGCCCCCACTCGGCCCAACTAGAGAAAGCCCGTATGCAGCAACGAGGACCCAATGCAGCCAAAAATAGAAAAGAAAAAAAAAAAAAAAAGACTGCCATTTCTCACCCCTCCTATTTGTTGCTCTACAAAGCCTCAGAATGCCACAAGTGATAATATTAGTATGAAGAAGACAATTGCGTTGATCTATTTGGCTGGATATCAACCTCCCTCACCTGCAAACCAAGAGAAGCCCAAAAGGCTTGACCTTGAGGGCAGATAACTTTCTACCTTGGCAAAAAAAAAAAAAAAAGGGAATCCTCTCTACCTAATTTCCACCTCAGAGGGAGGCAGACCACAAGGAAAAGCAAAGAAATACACCTCGGCGTACTTGGAGTTTAGGGAAAAACGTTGTAGAAGTCAGTCATCACTATAGTTAAATAACATTTTCATGCATAATCATCATTACCACCTTGAACAAAGTTCCAGCTTCCTGAGTGCTCCCTTCAGCTGCTTCCCCTGTTCTTGTAGAAGCTAAAGCTTATATCACTTCTGCTCTTGGTTTCTTAACTCTGCCCTCAAAGATCAACCAGAAAGGGAACCTAACTGTAGGCTTTTACCCCCAGAGACCCCAGGCCTCAGGCTGACCAGCCATGAAGAGCAGGGAGTGAAGCAAACTCTTTCAAGCTTTTCATGAGGCATCTGGCCAAACAGCAAACTTCCAGCCCTCTCTGGGATCAAGTGAAGAGAGTGATTTTGTGTTTTTCTGCATTTTAATTGTTGGGATGTGGCCACACACGGCGGTAATTGGAACAATGCAGCTACCACCACGCAACTGATACTCTCAGTCTGAGTTTCCTAAAACAGGCCAGGCTGAGAGGGGGAACAGAACGGAAGCCATAAGGAATCAAACCAGGACACAAAAGAAGGCAAACCAGCTCCGCGAGGGGCCTCCTCTTTCTCAAGCAGGCAGAGGAAAAAGTATAAGAAGCCCTCTCTTGCCGCCTTCCTTCCCCTTCCATTTTGTGTATCTGAGGGGCAGAGACAGCCCTGAACGTTCACTAAGCAAGTTAAAACTTCTCAGCTTAACAACTGGCACGGGGGCTCAGCCCTACACAGAGCAGCAGGCCGCTAGGCCCTCCCCCAAACCCCACCAGGCCCAACTCTCAATCCAGGCTTTCTCTCCACCATCAGCACCCCCCCCCCGCAAATAAAGGCGGGACCCCCACCCCACTGGGTGGCAGTAACCCCTGACATTACGGTTTCAGGGATGCTGAGGTTGTGCTGAAACCTCGATAACCTAGGATCAAGTCAGGCCAAGGGAGAGAAGAGTCACAAACCTCTGGGGACCTTCCCCCCAGGTCCCAGTCCCACAGCTCTGGGGAAGACTGAAGGAAAACATGAGGGAGGCATGAAGGTACATGAACAGGTAGGTATGTGGGGACCTGACTGCTCTTCCTCCATATGGCACTGAGGGGATAGGGGTGACAAGTGGGGATCACCCCTCCCCCCACCCTAATGAAGAAGCAAAAGGCTAGCCCCCCCCCTCCAATCTTCAACCTCTCCCCCTTGGTTGCCCTGCCTGTCTCTGCGGGGTGGGGCATGGGGCGTCCGCTGGCCCCTGGGGGGCCGGGGGCGCCGGGGCACGCTTGGGGGGGGCTGTCGCTCGTCTCTTCCCAATCAGCTTCCATCATCTGGCCGCGGGAAGCGAACTCAGGACGCAGGGTATGGAGAGGGTCTGGGACTTAGCGCTCCGCCACCCCCTCCCCCACCAGGTCCCGTGCTCTCCCCGCGGAGGCGGCCAGCGAGGCCGTGCCTCGAGGGTGGACGGGCTGGGGGAGGGGAAAGAGGGAAGGAGGGAGGGACGGTCTAGGTGCCCGCCCCGAGGCCCCAGCACCACCTGCCCTCCGCCACCTACCGCGGCTCCTCCAGCTCCCAGGGCCGAGGCCGGAGCAGCTCTGAGCGCTCGGTTCGCCCCACGGTGCCCTTAAAAGGCGCCGGCCAGAACCAACGGACCCCTGAGGAGAGTGGAGAGATCGCTCCGGTTCGCAGAACGCCCCTGAACCGTCCGCGGAGGCTCGAGACCCGCGTCGTTTCTCTCGCAAAGTCTTTTTTGGAGAGCGCAGTCGGGCAGACGCCCGGCTCTTTAATTTAGCGATGAGGGTGGTTTCCTCCCTAGCGAGTCACCCCCTGCAAAATATTGCAGAAGGTGGACTGGCCCAGTTGGAGGCAAATCTCAAAACCCTCGGGGGAGGCCGTGTCGGTGGAAGGTAAACAAAGACATCGCCCCTGCCCTCTGTTACTACATCGGCCCTTGTACAGCCCCCAGCTCGGTTCCGGCGCGTAACAGAATTAGCCAGGATTCCTCTCACCTGCTCTCCTACCCTCTAAGGCCGCCACTCTGAAGGACTCCCCCTTCCCCCAGCAGAGGACCCGTCCGCGGCGTGAAGGTTTCTGGGAACTGTAGTCCAAGAGCCGATTAGGGCCTGCTCTGAGTCCCGGGAGCCTCTCTTCCAGCTGCCGGATGGGCTCGAACGTTATAAACCCAGGATTTACAACGGTTGCGGGGCCGTTCCCACTTGGTTCTGTAATTAACCGTCACCCAAAACACCGTAAATCTGACGAGGGCCGAGGGCGGTTCACTCCTTCTCCTCCCTCTACGCCCCCCCACCCCAGCAGGATGAGGTAATGGGATTGTGATTATGACATCATAGGCGGTTCAGTTGCTTGCGTGGGGGAGGGGGGAATTCGGTGGTTACAGCTGGACCACCTTCCTTAAGACAAAAAGGGAGGGAGGAAACAAGCAGCTGGGGAAAAGATGTTGATGGCGCTATACTTCAGGAAGAGGAAGCCACCTTTTATTAAATCTCTACCACTACCACCACCTCCCTCCTCAGCCAAAGTTTAAGTCCTTTTTGAAGAGACTGAATGTAGCAGTTAGCACGTGAAGAGGTTGTGGAACAGCTAGGTGGTTTCTGGGTCTTATGTAAATTTGAGTCTCAGCCAGCAAAGAAGGTTTAGAGAGAGGGTAAAATATGGGAAAAGGAGAGGTTTTAAACAATGACTTCGTGTTATGATCTCTTTGTAGGACAGAGTTTTAGATCTTTTTTAATCGATTGTTAAGTAGAAGTAGTGCAAGTAATCTTCACTATTACATTCAGCAACGAGTCCCCTGAAAGACATGTTTTCCCTAAATATTTTGTGTCCCACTCAAGTCTGGGACAGATAAGTAATTGTGATCAGCTAGAAGGTAGAGCCAGTGGTGGGGATCTTCCTCACAGAGCCAGGGAAGGGAGGAGGCAGGAGCCACCAAACCTGCAAACTGGAAAAGAAGAGGAGAGGGAAAGTGAGGTAGTATCAAGAAAATGGTGGGGGATGGGAGATACACTGCACATTTGTTTGCCCTGCACATTTCCCCTTGGCAAAAGAAGGGACAGGGGCCATGAAGTGTAGGGGACATGATTTCCAATAATTGCTGCTATGGAGCACTTATGTGCCAGGCACCGTGCTGCATACTTTAAATGTGTATTCTCATTTTTGTTTACAATCATGAAATGAGACAAAATCTCCTTATTTGATGGATTAAACAGCAGGAGAGGTTAAGTGACTGCCCGTGTGGTGGACAAAAGCAGTATTAAAAAGCAATCTGACTCACAACATTGTTAACCAACTATACTCCAATATAAAATAAAAAGTTTTAAAAAAAGCAGTCTGAGGCTCTAAAGCCCTTGGTCTTCACCACTTGGTGATCCCCCTTTTTATTTAATAACAAAATACCATGCTTACTAAAGTTAAGTGATTGAGAATAAGAAGTTAAGTTAGCATTGGCGCATTTGGAAAACACTGAAAGAAACTGAGACACTTAAAACAACCAAACCCTGCAACTCAGGTTTCATGTCTCCTTTCAAAGGAAGATGACACCCATTTCATCACGTATAAAACAGCGCCCCCAGTGCAGCCCAACCTGTCCCCCATTACTAACTATAACTAGATTTCCTTATGCCACTTTTGGTTCAAGGTTTTTTACTCACGTCCTGCAATTTTTTCTTTCTGTCCCATTTTCCTTCTTTTGTTCTTGGGCTACTACCTTGAACCCCATCATAACTGTGACCTCCTGGGCCAGATCCCATCTCTGACCCTGCTCCAGTGGGTTTTAGCAGAGGATACTACCTGGGCTCCCTTCTGTTCTCCATCCAGATTCTCTGAGGGTTCCAGGGTCTGGAGCCAGTCATCCAAAGGGGTGGAATCCATTGGCTCTAAGAGATTGTCCATTCCCCACCTAGGAAGGCAGCAGAGTCAGAGGAACATGCAGCTCACTCAGACTCTCCCTTTTCAGCCAGTGAAAGCTAAACCTCTGCAAAGTGGGGAGAGGTAGGGCTTAGTCCACCACTCAGGGAAGGAACAAGGAATAGTAGTGCACACACCCCTCAGCCTGCAGAGGCTGGCTGGGGGGGTCCCAGGAATGTAGGGCTCTTCTCCACTGCCTGATCTGGGCATCCCAGGAGCGACGGCTGTACCTCCTGTTCTTGTTTGGTGTTTGGGGGTGAAGTCCTGGCTGTCGCTGTGCCCTGGCAACAACATACATGTCAGACCAAGGTCAAGGTGAAGGGGCACAGCTCACTGCTTATCATGATGAATTAGGAGACTCATTAGGGATTCTCTGATAATGAGGTAAGATCAATGCCCACAATCCAAAGAAAATCTTTAAATTAGATTAAACATCAAACCTCCCAATTCCCTAATATTCTTTCTTCTGGGAAGGGTAAATTAGATATTCCAACTCCCTCAGAAGTCAAGAGAGATATAAAAGAAAATATTTGACATCTCTTTAAAATACATTCTACCTTTTCATACATTAATTTGTATGTATGCATGTAAGCTTACATGTAATTAGGCAAGTATGTTGTAATTAGCCAAGTCAGATGGAGGCATGAGGTGAAAATGGATGGAAGAAAAAAAAATTTCATTAGCCAACATGGATAGAGCTTTAAAAAGTCTTATGGCCCACGTATAACTTATTCCATTTGAAAAAACACTTGGAAACTTATCTGGGGGGCTAGACTGCAGGATAATTTATTTTAGTAATGCTACAACTTTGTGGGAGCATTCAGATTCTAGTATCTTTCCATCATCTGACAGTGAACAAAAGCCACGTGGTTGACACTCTTGTTGTGACTACCCACAACTGCACTCACTTGGGGACCTGCTGCAGAAAGCACTGGTAACCAGGTGTGCGCTTGCCATAATCTATCTGCTTTTGCCGCCGCTGTAGGACAATTGCATCTGTCTCTACCTCCCACCTGTGAGGAAGTAGACAGTGGTCCCATGAAGTGTGATGATGGTCATCAAAGCGGAAACCAACTCTTCCCACATTCCCTTAATCCCCAGCCTGATTGTCAAACTCACCTGGCATGGCAGGGCTCTGTACTGACTCCCACACTCACCATCTCTATCCTAGAGGATAAAGACTCTTCACGCACCTCCTTTCTGGGGAAGCAGATTCTACAGATGAAAAGGGTATTAGGATAAAACCCAGCTACTCTCAGCCACTACCACTACCAAGATCCTGACACCAGATAAAGGTTGTATTTCTCACTTATTGTCTCTCAAAGATAAAGGCTGCATTTCTAATTCATTTCTCAAAGTGTGGTCTGCAAGCCATCTGCCTGGGTAGCACCTGGGGGCCTTGATAATTCCTGGGCCCTACTCTAGACCTACTGAATTATCACTTTGGGAACATGTATTTTAAAGAGCTTCCAAGGTTGTTTTAAACATTTTTATGGAAAATTTCAAATATACAGAGAGAATAGCATAATCCCCTGCAACTCAAAGTATGGTCCCAGTACCAGCTGCATTAGCATCAGCTGGGAGCTTGTTAGACGTTCAGAATCTTGGGCTCTTACCCAGATCTACTGAATCAGAATATGTATTTTAACAAGACCCGCAGGTGATTAGTATGCGGATAAAACTTTGAGAGCACTGATATCATGTACCCCCTAGCTACCCATCACCCAATACTCACGGCCAATCTTGTTTCACCTATACTCACCACCACTCCCACAGGATTATTTAAAAGCAAATCCCCAACATTAAGAATAAATTCTTAGTATCACCTAGTCAATGTTCAAATTTTCATAAACAACCAAAGTTTGGGATCCTCTGGACTGTGATAAGGATTACGCCAAGAGATGATTCAACTCTCCTACTTTCCTTGAAAAGGAATTCCCTTTACCGCATATAACCTAGCGTCTCAGATGCTGCGCGCTTAAAAGGGACACCGACCCAGGAAAGCTCTTGGAAGGGGCCAGTGCTACTCATCATAAATACACGCACCTGTCTCGCCGCAACATCTGCCACACGGGGGTCAAATGTTCCATCTACAGGGGAAGGCTAGCAAAACTAAGAGGGAAAGGTCCACGTAACGATACAAGAAAGAAGCAAGGGAAAAAAACAAAAACAAAAAACGTTTAAAGCACCCTCCCACCTAAATTAATTTCTCCAGGTATTATCCTAGGGAGTGGTCGTCCCTAGCAAGGTGCAATTTAAATGTCCCGGGGTTGGAGGGGCTGAAGGAAAGGAGAGCTCAGAAAGGGTGTGGTGATAGGCCAGAGGGAGAGCCAATGAGGCGCCAAACTCCCTGTGGGGCGGGGTTTAACTCGGGCCTTGCCGAAATTTGGTGGGCCAATCGGCAGCCCGCTGGGCTGCGGGGCGGGGCAAATCTCGCTCCTTCCGGAACAGTTCACGCCCCCGGGTGCTGTACGAGGCAAACGATTGGCCGAGGTGGGGGGGCGGGGGTGTCTAGGCGGGTGCACGGAGATTGGTTGGCGCAGCTTAGAGGCGAGCGGGATAGGTTATTGGGAGGGCGGAAGGTTTGAATGGTCAGGGCCTATGGCTGTTGAACTTGCTCTGAGGCTGTAACTTCGACAGTCCGCTGAGAGAAGCGGAGAAGCCAGACTCCAGCCTAACTGGTCGAGAGGCATAGCTGTCGTCTGGTCGAATCGCCTCCTTTCCCCAGATTTCCTTGAATTCTGCTAGAGTCTTCGCTTGTGTGTGATTCCCTGCCTATTTCTCTTCCTCCTGAAGGTAAGTCTCAGACTCAAACCTGAGGTAAGCCCAGAGCTGTGTCCTCCTTGGAATCACGGGCCTCGCAAAGAGGTTAGGGGGACAAAACAGGCATTATCGCGAGTTAGGAGACCTGAGTTCCTTCCTGTCAGGAGTCACGAGCTGTGTGGCTCCTAACAAGTCCAGGTCCTCTTTTCATTCCATCTTTTAGGTTCTGAGGTTGCCTTTCGGTAAGTTCAGGTTCCGCTGGAAAGGCCAAGCCGCTTCGGGCAAGTGCTATTTAACCTTCAAGCCAAGATGTGGTTCACCGTTTAGGAATGCCCCCTCCTTCAATATTGATCCGCTTGGTCGCTGCTGGAAAGGGTGGAGGAGGTTCTGACAGCTAGACCATCTGTGATGTACCCGTGTAGATGACGTTCTCCCTCTCTTAGCTAGGTTTTATTTTTTCTTAGTGAGAACTCGGAGACCATGTCTGCAGAATTCTTTTCATCTACAAGAGAGGAAGGAAGCCCTGGCTCAGGACCTAGTTTTAGGTCCAATCAGAGGAAGATATTAAACCTGCTTCTGGAGAGAGATACTTCCTTTTCCATCAGTTCAGATCTCCCTAGAACCCCAGTGGAGAAGAAACTTTTTGGTGATTCTGCAAACCTAAGCATTTTGTCTGGGTAAATACACTTTTTCTTTTCACACCTTATCTCCTTTGCTCTTCTAAACAGTTTTTGAGTTTTTAAAAATTATCCTGGCTCAGAGATCAGGGTTTAAGTCTTAGCTCTGCCCTTGACTAGCCATGTGACCGTTTTGAGTCTCAGGCTTCTTTTCTGTGACGTAATATCTTACTAGGATCTTGTGAGAATCAAATGATGTGGTGTCTGGGAAAAGTCTTTGAAAACTTTATTTCATTATATGAGTTTCCACTTTATTAGTACTACTGTTAACGTTACTGTTACTGTACTTCAAATTCTGGTCATGCCATGCCCTGATGCGTCAGCTAATCAACAAAGTTGGAGAATCACAATCAGAGAAGTACTGGAGACTCCAGGGAGAAATCAAATCTGTGTTGTTATGTTGCTCAGGGCAAAAGATGTGTGGTCAAGACCCACCTCAGCCAATTTTTAAAAATTCCCTTGTCTCAATATGTTGGTGAGGAGAAAATGAGGTACAGGTTATTAGAGTAGAGAAAAGGTGGGAGATTTTTCTCAGCCTAATCTGAAATACTTCCAAAAACCAATCAGCTTTATTTGGACACTGCTCAGATTATGTGATAGTCATTGAGGGGTGTTTCAAATGAAGAGGATAATGTGATCTTTGCCTTTTAAGGATATTACAATCTAATGGGAATCTTCATGTATTATTATGTCTCAACAGAGAAACCCCCAAACGTTGCCTTAATCTTTCGAATCTTAGCAGCGGGGAGATGTCTGCCACTCAGTTTACCACTTCTTCAGATCTTGATGAAACTGGTAGGGAAAAGGGATGTAAAAGCCTCAAGGGAAGGAATAACTGTTAAGGGTGAGGACAGAGTAGTAGGATAGAGATGGAAGGTGGTAAAAGTAAATAGAGAACCTTGAAGATGGAATTCTTTGAGTACCTAGAGGACTTTTGAGGAGAATGATTCAGCCAATGGGAAGAGAATTGACCCCAATAGGAGTCACTTTGCATTGAGAAAGTTAGACAAGAAGGAATATTTTGTTGACTGATTGTGGGAATGAATGTGGTAGTTAAAGATGAAAAGTTTTATGCCCTAGTCTAATCTCAGCAGAGGCAAAGAAACCAACATAAAGAAATACTTTGTCAACTAATTCTTATGTGTTTTTATAGGGTGTGTACCCCAAAGGAATGTGTTTTACTAGTCAACCATTTTAGTATTTGTTCTGATTTCACATTTCCTGAGTGATAAGCTTTCCTTTCTACTCATGGAAAAAATCTCTGTAGGTTAGCATAATGCACTGCTTCTCAGAATTTTTTCTTTCAGTGACACATGTAAATTCTTAAGTTTCCATGAACTTGTACCTTATACCATGGTACCTTGTACCATGAAACTGGTACCTATCAAGAGCCTTTGTGTTCACAAGGCCAGCTTTTGAAATTAATATGGCTCACTGGTAATGAAGAAAATGAGAAGGAAAGACAAAATGCATGGACAAGAATAAATCTTCACATCTGATTGCAGGTCACTTGGATTCTACAGGACCTGAGGAAATACAGTTAGCTGGGATGTAAGTTCTTTTGCGAAATGAACCCCATGCTAAAGCCTTTTCAACACTGGCCTGGGGATTTTATCCTATGCAGACTCTGTAGAGTAGAGAATGTTTCACTTTAGATATAAGTGGGCTTGGGGGCCTAGATTCTTCCCTTGAAATGTTTTTAAGTTTCCAAGATCTCAGTTGTGTTGTGAAAATGAAGGCTATTCATTTTAACCATCACATACAATCAGTATTGTCTTTAGAATGGAGGAGAATGGTATACTGCACTTAGACGGAGTATATATATCTTAGTGGTTGAAAGTGCAGAGTGCAGGCTCTGGAATCAGAGTGTCTGGATTCCAGTGGCTTACTACTACTTCACCAGCTGACTCTGAAAAGTTTCTTAATTTCAAGGGACCTCAGTTTCTTTATTTGTAATAAAGAAATAATAATAATGGAGATAATTATAACACTTTACATAAATGGCTGCTCTGAGGATTAAATGAAAATGTGTACCTAATGCATACCATACATTTTATAATGTTTATTATTATTACTGTTGAAGATTCTTTGTTGGAGATCTTTTTTAAAAAAATTAATCTATTAATTAATTAATTAACTTTTGGCTGCGTTGCGGCGAACGGGGGCTACTCTTCATTGTGGTGCACGGGCTTCTCATTGTGGTGGCTTCTCTTGTTGTGGAGCACGGGCTCTAGGCACATGGGCTTCAGTAGCTGTGGCACGCGGGCTCAGTAGTTGTGGCTCGGGATCTCTAGAGCGCAGGCTCAGTAGTTGTGGCACACAGGCTTTGTTGTTCCGCGGCATGTGGGATCTTCCCGGACCAGGGATCGAACCCGTGTCCCCTGACTTGGCAGGAGGATTCTTAACCACTGAGCCACCAGGGAAGTCCCGTGTTGGAGATCTTAAAATGTTCAATCAGAGAGTACTCAGGACTGAAAAGTAATTTTAATTCAACTTCTTAAATTTATCATAAATTTTCCATTTGACTGTTATAATCTTTTTATAGTATTATTCTTCGATGTTTATATGAATTAAGTGCCACTTTCATGCACTAGGGAAGGCTTTCCATGAGTATTTTTAATCAATACATGTGAAAATTTTACTTTATATTGCCTGTATTTTCTTTGAATTGTTTATGTCCTAACCCAGGTAAACTAGATAAAATCTGGAAAGGGAGGATAGAAATTCATAAAAAAATAAATATTAACTCCCAATAGTCGATGCTGAAAAATTAGTAAATTGTAAATTGTGTCTGCATAAGATGTAGGACAAACTCATCATCTTTGATGCATATCTATATATATGGTTATGCCAGTGAAATGAGGTCCTTATCCCCAGGATGTCGCTCAATGTCTTGATATTTACCACAGAGAACACCCTACATATTGTTATTGGAAGAGACATATCAACTAGGTACAGGTCTCCTAGAATGGAAGAAAGGAAAAGTGGGATGTCCCAAGCTACTGAAGAATAACCAAATCCTATTTGGGGTTTAACTGACTGGCAGTTTTTTTTTATCTACAGGAATTATCACCAACACCTTGTAAAATGCAGCCCAGTGAGTAACTCATCTTTCTTGGGTCTGAGTTTGTTTGTCAGGTGGGAAGCAGAGGGCTTCCAGCTTACCTGTGGCTTGAGGATGCTGGGTGTTCTCAGAAAACAATCTCTTGTAGGCACAGCTGCTTTGTAGCACTCCGAATGCTTTGGACCATGGCCACAGGAAGAAAGATGCAATATGTAGCTCATCCGCAAATAAAGAGAATGTGAGTGTTTTAATGGAAACCTAGATCCATTAGCAGTTTTCCTCCTCTGAGTGGAGCAACTAACTCATCAGTATCATTATGAGACCTAGAGCTGTTTGTGCCTCAGTATGCTCGACAAGCAAATTGCATCACTATGGAAAAAAAATTCTTTATGGTTTGTTTTGTTTTTACCCTTTAAAGTTTGATCCTAGCTCCAAGTCTTCCACAGCAGGTCATCATTATTACTCATGTTCAGTTGATTGCAGTGTAAGGAATTTAGGACTTTTTTTTTTTTTAAACAGATAGGGATAATTTACATAACTTGTTCACATATTCTTTGCATGGCTTCATATACTAGTCTAGGTTTCTTAATTTCTTCTTATTTCCCCCTTAGCCCAGCTTCTTAGCCCCTATTCTGAAGAAGTCATTGTCCTTTTTCATCTGAGTCTCAGACCATCCTTCAGTTCCAAGTTGAAACTGTCCTCTCCAAAGCTACCTAATCACTAAGATAATTCTCTAACTAATCCTTTCAACTAATCCCATTTTCTAGCCATTTTTTTCTTTTCCCTGCCTCCCATCCTTTCCCCCAGGTCAGTATCTATAAAGGATAGCTGCTGTTCTTCTTTGCTCACATTGCCTAAGTTATGCCCATGTTTTTGGCTGTTCTAATCAGCTTTTTCTTGAATTACAGTCCTTCTAATCTCCCTTTAAAATCACTTTTTAAAAATCTCATCATTCCTTCCCCTGTCAGGCTCCCTTTTTCCTCCCTTCCTTTGGCTTGTGATCATAAAATTAGTACCCTCCAGAGCAGATCTACACAACATAACAAATCCAAACCATAATTTGTATTTTCAGGGTACATGGTCAACCTTGGTTACATATACTGTGTTTTGTAAGGATTATTCATGGCTTCATCAGATGAAATGTTTTTGGCAAGGTCTGCTGACACTTCTCTTCCTACAGCCAATGTAGTTTTTCTTATGCAGGAAAACAGCACTTCAAAGCCCTTGGAGTGGTGGGTACCCAGGACCCTGAGGTCTCCTCTTTTTCTACTGGTGAGTCACTGGACATCTTCCTCAAGAGTCAACCGAGGTATTGTGGGGTAGAGGATGATAGATGTGCATTTATGCCGCTTTGAATTTTTCAAAGCTGACTTGGGTGAGAAAAGAGGTTAGAGAAGTAACCTTTGAGCAGGGAAAGGGAGGAGATGTCCTCTGATCTCTTTATTCATTTAAGTTTAAGGAGAAGAAAAAATTCTTAGGCCTTTTAAAAAATTTCCCCTTTATTCTTTAAGTGTTTCCGCCCCCCCTTCCCTGATTTTAAAAGTACTATATGCCCATTGTGAAAATGGTATAAAAATAAAGTAAACTACAATGAGATATCATCTCACACCGGTCAGAATGGCCATCATCAAAAAATTTAGAAACAATAAATGCTGGAGAGAATGTGGAGAAAAGGGAACACTCCTTCACTGTTGGTGGGAATGAAAATTGATACAGCTACTATGGAGAACAGTATGGAGGTTCCTTAAAAAACTACAAATAGAACTAACATACGACCCAGCAATCCCACTGCTGGGTATATACCCTGAGAAAACCATAATTCGAAAAGAGTCATGTACCAAAATGTTCATTGCAGCTCTATTTACAATAGCCAGGACATGGAAGCAACCTAAGTGTCCATCAACAGATGAATGGATAAAGAAGATGTGGCACGTATATACAATGGAATATTACTCAGCCATAAAAAGAAACAAAATTGAGTTAATTGTAGTGAGGTGGATGGACCTAGAGTCTGTCATACAGAGTGAAGTAAGTCAGAAAGAGAAAAACAAATACCGTATGCTAACACATATATATGGAATCTAAAAAAAAAGGTCGTGAAGAACCTAGGGGCAAGACGGACTTGAGGATACGGGGAGGGGGAAGGGTAAGCTGGGACAAAGTGAGAGAGTGGCATGGACATATATACACTACCAAACGTAAAATAGATAGCTAGTGGGAAGCAGCCGCATAGCATAGGGAGATCAGCTTGGTGCTTTGTGACCACTGAGAGGGGTGGGATAGGGAGGGTGGGAGGGAGGGAGACGCAAGAGGGAAGAGATATGGGAACATATGTATATGTATAACTGATTCACTTTGTTATAAAGCAGAAACTAACACCACTGTAAAGCAATTATACTCCAATAAAGATGTTAAAAATAAATAAATAAATAATGGAAAATATAAAAAAGAAAATAACCTCCTCATACAGAAAAACCACTATTAACATTTTACCTCATTTCTTTCAATCTTTTAACCATGTGTACAGTTTTACAAAGTTGAGGTCATATCATATATATAACTTCATATCCTGTTATTTTAAGTTAATATTAAAAGTCTTAGTAAACATTACTTTTTAAGGGATGCTTTTATTCTAACACCTAGGTACAATACTTCCCAACTGTTGGACACTTAGGATGATCCACATTTTGCTTTTACAAATAATGCTATCATATAAGTTCTTGAGCACAAATTCTTGCCTATGTTAAAAATTTTTATATGTAGGATTAGTACCAAGACACATAATTAATGGATTAAAGGGTTTAAATATTTTTTAAGATATTTGGTACATATTGCCAAATTCCCTTCCTAAAAAAGTTCTAAGAATTTACGTTTTCAGGAGCAATCCATGGCTCATTTGGATAATTTGTTATCACTTTAAAAAAATTGCTAATTAGATGGGTAAAATGTTTTATTTTATGTTAAAAATAATTAGTAATTATTTCATGTGACTATTAGCCGTGTATATTTTCTCTAGTGAATGATTGTGTCCTTTGTCCATTTTGCTACTGGAGTCTTAAGTTACCCAGGCACTCACTTGTTGTGATTTTTTCTTTTTTTTTAAATTGAAGTACAGTTGATTTACAAGGTTGTGTTAGTTTCAGGTGTACAGCATCACTTGTTTTTAATAGACTGTGGACTTAAGATACTCCAGAGATTTGGATTCTAATCTCAACCCTCTGGGAAAGCCATTTTAACATATCCCATGCTAAGTAGATAAAGCTGATCATGTTTCAGATTTTTGATTTCTTGGAGAAGGGGAAGACTTTGAGCATGGTAAATTACTAGATAATCTTCTGTGTGTGTGTGTGATTTTTTTTTAATGTAGTAAAATATACATAACATTTACCATCTAAACCATATTTTTGTGTACAACCCAGTGGCATTAAGTACATTCACAATGTTGTACAACTATCAGCACTATCCATTTCAGAATTTTTTCATACTTCAAAACAGAAGCTGTCTACCTATTAAATAATAACTGCGCTTTTCTCCCTCTGGTAACCTCTAGTCTCTTTTCTGTCTCCATTAATTTGACTACTCTAGGTACTTCATGTAAGTAGAATCATATAATATTTGTCCTTTTGTTTCTGGCTTATTTCACTTAGCATAATGTCTTCAAGGTTCATCCATATTGTAGCATGCATCAGAATTTCATTCCTTTTTATGGCTGGATAATATTCCATCGTATGAATATACCGCATTTTGTTTATCCATTAATCTGTTGATGGACATTTGAGTTGTTTACACCTTTTGGCTATTGTGAATAATGCTGCTGTGAACATTCGTATAAAAATATCTTCAAACCCCTGCTTTCATTCTTTGGGGTATATACCAAGAAATGGAATTACTGGTCATATACAGTAATTCTATGTTTGATTTTTTTGGGGGAACCACCATACCGTTATCCATAGCGACTGCACCATTTGACATTTCCCACAGCAATGTACAAGGGTTCCAATTTCTCCGTATCCTTGCCAACACTTGCTATTTTCTGGGGTTTTTTGTTTGTTTGTTTGTTTAATAGTAGTTATCCTAATGGGTACAAAGTAGTATCTCATTGTGGTTTTGATTTGCATTTCCCTAATGACTAGTTATGTTGTGTATCTTTTCATGTGCTGATTGGTCATTTGTATATCTGTGGAGAAATGTCTATTCAAGTCCTGTTTGCTTCTGTTGTTATTGTTGCTATTGTTGTTATTGTTGCTATTGTTGTTGAGTTGTGGGAGTTCTTTATATATTCTGAATATTAGTCCCTTATCAGATATGTGATTTGCAAATATTTTATCCTATGGGTTGCCTTTTCACTTTTTTGATAGTATTCATGTGATTTGCAAATATTTTATCCTATGGGTTGCCTTTTCACTTTTTTGATAGTATTCATGTGATTTGCAAATATTTTATCCTATGGGTTGCCTTTTCACCTTTTTGATAATATTCTTCGATGAACAAAAGTTTTTAATTTTGATGAAGTCCAGTTTATCTATTTTTTCTTTTGTTGCTTGTGGTTTTGTGTAATATCCAAGAAATCATTGCCAAATCCAAGGTTGTAAAGCTTTCCTCCTATTTTCTTCTAAGAGTTTTATAGTTTTAGCTCTTACATTTAGGTCTTTGATTCATTTTGAGTTAATATTTGTATATGGTGTAAGGTAAGGGTCCTGGATAGTTTTTAATATTGTCAATATAATTCATAGGACAGTGGAAACTTGGTGGAAAGTGAAATGAAACATCTGGACAGTCCTATTACTACAGTTTCAAAATTAGATAAAAATCCAGAGCTAGGAGAAAACCAGACAGAGGAGATTTCAGATGAATTGATGGAGTTTTCTCTGGAAGATCAAGAAGAGGCCAAGGTAAAGTACTCTCTGATGGTGTCTTTGCATTTTTCAAATTCCTTCATTCTTTTAAATTAATTAATTAATTAATTAATTAAGTTTTTGGCTACATTGGGTCTTAGTTGCAGCACGTGGGATCTTTCGTTGTGACGGGTGGGTTTCTTTCTAGTTGTGGCACACGGGTTTCTCTCTAGTTGTGGTGCACAGGCCCCAGACCGTGTTGGCTCTGTACTTGCGGTGCATGGGCTTAATTGCCCTGGGGCATGTGGGATCTTAGTTCCCCGACCAGGGATCAAACCTGCGTTCCCTGCATTGGAAGGTGGATTCTTAACCACTGGACCACCAGGGAAGTCCCAAATTCTTTCATTCTTGAATAAATAATATTGTGTATCTAATATATTTCAGCCACTGTACTATGTGGTAGGTCTGCAGAGATCAAGAAGACATGGTCTCTATATTCTAAGGGCTACCTGACTGATAGGGTATCAGATCATCATGGGACTCTTATTACTGCTGGGTGAGAAGGTTCGTTAGCAGTTTGAGTAGACCACCATCAATGTAATCTTGTGTAAGTGATGCCTCCAGAATAATAGTAATAGATGGGATATACTTAGCATGATTTTTTAGGTATTTTACAATATATATTTTTGTCTTTTATCCTCCCCATATCATTGAGAGGAATATCTGAAGCCTGTGGCTTATTGGCGATGTACTGAAATATCAAAGATAGTTTCTGAGGCAGTTAGATTTTCTGAATCAACTTCATTTCTTTGAAACAGATATGTGTAGGGGTGTTTTTTGTTTTGGCCTTGCCTTGTGGCATGGGGGATCTTCCCCAACCAGAGATTGAACCTGTGCCCCCTGCATTGGAAGCATGGAGTCTTAACCCCTGGACTGCCAGGGAAGTCCAGGGGGTGTGTTTATTAAACTTATTCATTTTACAAGGTAAATATGATATAGCTGAGTTAGAACCCTTGGATTCTGGACCTCATTCTCTTATGTAGTGTTATGACCATGAACAAGACACTTAACCACTCTAAGGCTCAGTTTCTCAAATATAAAATGGAGAGCGTAATGATAATAAACACTTCTACAAGAGAATCATTGTTAATATGATAAAGTATTAAAAGCAGTTTGTAATAATATACCTACTTTATTATTGTTAATAAAAACTAGTATAAGCTGTTAACAACATTCAATAAGTATTTATTAGGAGGCTGGTATGCACCAGGTGCTGTGCTAGAACTAAGAACAGAGTCATGATTAAGATGGACAAGATTTCAAATTTTCATGTAGTTCCTATTTGTATTTTTTCTGGTCAAGAAGATAGATAATGCAAGTAAGTCAAAAACAAGATAATGATTGTCAAAAGTGCTGTGAATGGCAGAGTGATAGGAAAACAGGACCTAGGAGTTTGGGATGGTACTACTTGTAACTTCAATCTGAGTAACTGGAGAAATGGTGACACTGTAATGAATTTGAAAAGAAACGTGAATTCAAAGGGAATAAGATGTGTTCAGTTTTGGACATTTCAGTTAGAGGCAGTAACAGGAAGCTTAAATGGAAATACTGAATGAGGAATTGGAACCATCAGGACTGGAAATGTACATTTCAGAACCATCTGCATAGAGGAGAAAATGAAGGCTAGTGACTCCAAGTTTAAAAGCAGAGAGAAAGTTTGTGAAGAAGGAGTAATAGCCACTGAAGAGTCTAATAATGAGGTAGATACATAACAGGAATAACATCATTCAAGGATCAGAAAGGAGAGATCTAGGGCACAGAGGTGTCAATTTTATTTTCATCACCCCACACAGAAATTCTTTGTAGAGCTGTATAGTTTTAGCTCTTAAATTTGGGTCTTGTTCCATTTTGAATTAAGTTTTGCTTATGGTGTAAGGTAAGGGTCCAATTTCATTCTCTTGCATGTGAATATCCAGTTTTCCTGGCCCTATTTGTTGAAAAGACTGTCTTTTCCTCATTGAAAGATCTTGGCACCATTTTCAAAATTCATTTGACTGTGTATGTGAGGGTTTATTTCTGGACTCCCTATGCTATTCCGTTGGTCTAGGTGTATATTTACAGAACCATAGTTTCAATTACTGTAGCTTTGTAGTAAGTCATTTTATATATTTTTTATTTCACAAAGTATATTTGAATATATTCTCCTTGAAAGAAAATTAGGGTTAATTAGCCTTGGGTATTTTGTTTTTCTGACCACCATTCCCAATCCTGATTGAAGGATGACTTTGAGATTATTTGGGATTAGAGGGAAAAGTCAAGAGCATGGGAGTCAATGGAGCATATTGGTCTAAAAAGTATGGACTCTAGAGCCAGACTGCCTGGGTTCATAGCTTGACTCTGCCACTTTTACCTGTATGGGTGAGTAATACGATCTTGCTATGCCTCAATTTCTTTTTAATTAATTAATTAATTTGTTTGTTTATTTGTGGCTGTGTTGGGTCTTTGTGCCTGTGCGCGAGCTTTCTCTAGTTGTGGCGAGCGGGGACTACTCTTCGTTGCGTGCTCGGGCTTCTCACTGGGTGGCTTCTCTTGTTGCAGAGCATGGGCTCTAGGTGTGTGGGCTTCAGTAGTTGTGGCTCGCAGGCTTGAGAGCACAGGCTCGGTAGTTGTGGCGCATGGGCTTAGTTGCTCCGTGGCATGTGGGATCTTCCGGACCAGGGCTCAAACCCGTGTCCCCTGCATTGGTAGGAGGATTTTTTTTTTTAACATCTTTATTGGAGTATAATTGCTTTACAATGGTGCATTAGTTTCTGCTTTATAACAAAGTAAATCAGTTATACATATACATATGTCCCCATATCTCTTCCCTTTTGCATCTCCCTCCCTCCCACCCCGCCATCCCACCCCTCTCGGTGGTCACAAAGCACTGAGCTGATCTCCCTGTGCTATGCGGCTGCTTCCCACTAGCTATCCATTTTACATTTGGTAGTGTATATATGTCGATGCCACTCTCTCACTTTGTCACAGCTTACCCTTCCCCCTCCCTATATCCTCAAGGCCATTCGCTAGTAGGTCTGTGTCTTTATTCCCATCTTGCCCCTAGGTTCTTCACGACCTTTTTTTTTAGATTCCATATATATGTGTTAGCATACGGTATTTGTTTTTCTCCTTCTGACTTACTTCACTCTGTATGACAGACTCTAGGTCCATCCACCTCACTACAATTAACTCAATTTCGTTTCTTTTTATGGCTGAGTAATATTCCATTGTATATACGTGCCACATCTTCTTTATCCATTCATCTGTTGAAGGACACTTAGGTTGCTTCCATGTCCTGGCTATTGTAAATAGAGCTGCAATGAACATTTTGGTACATGACTCATTTTGAATTATGGTTTTCTCAGGGTATATGCCCAGCAGTGGGATTGCTGGGTCATATGGTAGTTCTTTTTGTAGTTTTTTAAGGAACCTCCATACTGTTCTCCATAGTGGCTGTAACAATTTACATTCCCACCAACAGTGCAAGAGGGTTCCCTTTTCTCCACACCCTCTCCAGCATTTGTTGTTTGTAGATTTTTTGATGATGGCCATTCTGACCAGTGTGAGATATCTCTTTGTAGTTTTCTTTTTTTTTAATTTTTTAAATTTTTGCTGTACGCGGGCCTCTCACTGCTGTGGCCTCTCCGTTGTGGAGCACAGGCTCCGGACGCGCAGGCTCAGTGTCCATGGCTCACGGGCCCAGCCGCTCCGTGGCATGTGGGATCTTCCCGGACCAGGGCACGAACCCGTGTCCCCTGCATCAGCAGGCAGACTCTCAACAACTGCGCCACCAGGGAAGCCCCTCTCTTTGTAGTTTTGATTTGCATTTCTCTAATGATTAATGATGTTGAGCATTCTTTCATGTGTTTGTTGGCAATCTGTATATCTTCTTTGGATAAATGTCTATTTAGGTCTTCTGCCCATTTTTGGATTGGGTTTTTGTTTTTTTGATATTGAGCTGCATAAGCTGCTTGTAAATTTTGGAGATTAATCCTTTGTCAGTTGCTTCATTTGCAAATATTTTCTCCCATTCTGAGGGTTGTCTTTTCATCTTGTTTATGGTTTCCTTTGCTGTACAAAAGCTTTTAAGTTTCATTAGGTCCCGTTTGTTTATTTTTGTTTTTATTTTCATTTCTCTAGGAGGTGGGTCAAAAAGGATCTTGTGATTTATGTCATAGAGTGTTCTGCCTATGTTTTCCTCTAAGAGTTTGATATTGTCTGGCCTTACATTTAGGTCTTTAATCCATTTTGAGTTTATTTTTGTGTATGGTGTTAGGGAGTGTTCTAATTTCATTCTTTTACATGTAGCTGTCCAGTTTTCCCAGCACCACTTATTGAAGAGACTGTCTTTTCTCCACTGTATATTCTTGCCTCCTTTATCAAAGATAAGGTGACCATATGTGCATGGGCTTATCTCTGGGCTTTCTGTCCTGTTCCATTGATCTATATTTCTGTTTTTGTGCCAGTACCATACTGTCTTGGTTACTGTAGCTTTGTAGTATAGTCTGAAGTCAGGGAGCCTGATTCCTCCAGCTCTGTTTTTCTTTCTCAAGATTGCTTTAGCTGTTCGGGGTCTTTTGTGTTTCCATACAAATTGTGAAATTTTTTCTTCTAGTTCTGTGAAAAATGCCACTGGTATTTTGATAGGGATTGCATTGAATCTGTAGATTGCTTTGGGTAGTAGAGTCATTTTCACAATGTTGATTCTTCCAATCCAAGAGCATGGTATATCTCTCCATCTATTTGTATCATCTTTCATTTCTTTCATCAGTGTCTTATAGTTTTCTGCATACGGTTCTTTTGTCTCCTTAGGTAGGTTTATTCCTAGATTTTTTATTCTTTTTGTTGCAATGGTAAATGGGAGTGTTTTCTTAATTTCACTTTCAGATTTTTCATCATTAGTGTAAAGGAATGCAAGAGATTTCTGTGCATTAATTTTGTATCCTGCTACTTTACCAAGTTCATTGATTAGTTCTAGTAGTTTTCTGGTAGCATCTTTAGGATTCTCTATGTATAGGATCATGTCCTCTGCAAACAGTGACAGCTTTACTTCTTATTTTCCAATTTGGATTCTTTTTATTTCTTTTTCTTCTCTGATTGCTGTGGCTAAAACTTCCAAAACTATGTTGAATAAGAGTGGTGAGCATGGGCAACCTTGTCTTCTTCCTGATGTTAGTGGAATTGATTTCAGTTTTTCACCATTGAGGACGATGTTGGCTGTGGGTTTGTCATATAAGGCCTTTATTATGTTGAGGAAATTTCCCTCTATGCCTACTTTCTGGAGGGTTTTTATCATAAATGGGTGTTGAATTTTGTCGAAAGCTTTCTCTGCATCTGTTGAGATGATCATATGGTTTTTCTCCTTCAATTTGGCAGCAGGATTCTTAACCACTGGGCCACCAGGGAAGTCCCTGAGCTTTTCTTTGTGAGAAGTTTTTTTTTGTCGTCGTTATTTTTAATTATTTTATTTTATTTTTTGGCTGCGCCGCATGGCATGCAAGATCTTAGTTCCCTGACCAGGGATTGAACCCATGCCACCTGCAGTGGAAACGTGGAGTCTTAACTACTGGACCTCCAGGGAAGTCCCTGTGAGAAATTTTTTTTTTTTTTTTTTTTTTTACATGTTTTATTTTTTTTTATTTTTTATTTTTAATTTAATTTTATTTTTTTGCTTTATAACAAATATAATCAGTTATACATATACATATGTTTCCATATCCCCTCCCTTTTGCGTCTCCCTCCCACCCTCCCTATCCCACCCCTCCAGGCGGTCACAAAGTACCGAGCTGATCTCCCTGTGCTATGCGGCTGCTTCCCACTAGCTATCTACCTCACGTTTGGTAGTGTATATATGTCCATGCCGCTCTTTCACTTTGTCACAGCTTACCCTTCCCCCTCCCCATATCTTCAAGTCCATTCTCTAGTAGGTCTGTGTCTTTATTCCTGTCTTACCCCTATGTTCTTCATGACATTTTTTTTTCTTAAATTCCATATATATGTGTTAGCATACAGTATTTGTCTTTCTCTTTCTGACTTACTTCACTCTGTATGACAGACTCTAGGTCTATCCACCTCATTACAAATAGCTCAATTTCATTTCTTTTTATGGCTGAGTAATATTCCATTGTATATATGTGCCACATCTTCTTTATCCATTCATCCGATGATGGACACTTAGGTTGTTTCCATCTCCGGGCTATTGTAAATAGGGCTGCTATGAACATTTTGGTACATGTCTCTTTTTGAATTATGGTTTTCTCAGGGTATATGCCCAGTAGTGGGATTGCTGGGTCATATGGTAGGTCTATTTGTAGTTTTTTAAGGAACCTCCATACCGTTCTCCATAGCGGCTGTACCAATTCACATTCCCACCAGCAGTGCAAGAGTGTTCCCTTTTTTCCACACCCTCTCCAGCATTTATTGTTTCTAGATTTTTTGATGATGGCCATTCTGACTGGTGTGAGATGATATCTCATTGTAGTTTTGATTTGCATTTCTCTAATGAGTAAAGATGTTGAGCATCCTTTCATGTGTTTGTTGGCAGTCTGTATATCTTCTGTGGAGAAATGTCTATTTAGGTCTTCTGCCCATTTTTGGATTGGGTTGTTTGTTTTTTTGTTATTGAGCTGCATGAGCTGCTTATAAATTTTGGAGATTAATCCTTTGTCGGTTGCTTCATTTGCAAATATTTTCTCCCATTCTGAGGGTTGTCTTTTGGTCTTGTTTATGGTTTCCTTTGCTGTGCAAAAGCTTTTAAGTTTCATTAGGTCCCATGTGTTTATTTTTGTCTTTATTTCCATTTCTCTAGGAGGTGGGTCAAAAAGGATCTTGCTGTGATTTATGTCATAGAGTGTTCTGCCTATGTTTTCCTCTAAGAGTTTGATAGTGTCTGGCCTTACATTTAGGTCTTTAATCCATTTTGAGCTTATTTTTGTGTATGGTGTTAGGGAATGATCTAATCTCATACTTTTACATGTCCCTATCCAGTTTTCCCAGCACCACTTATTGAAGAGACTGTCCTTTCTCCACTGTATATTCCTGCCTCCTTTATCAAAGATAAGGTGACCATATGTCCGTGGGTTTAACTCTGGGCTTTCTATCCTGTTCCATTGATCTATCTTTCTGTTTTTGTGCCAGTACCATACTGTCTTGATTACTGTAGCTTTGTAGTATAGTCTGAAGTCAGGGAGCCTGATTCCTCCAGCTCTGTTTTTCTTTCTCAAGATTGCTTTGGCTATTCGGGGTCTTTTGTGTTTCCATACAAATTGTGAAATTTTTTGTTCTAGTTCTGTGAAAAATGCCAGTGGTAGTTTGATAGGGATTGCATTGAACCTGTAGATTGCTTTGGGTAGTAGAGTCATTTTCACAATGTTGATTCTTCCAATCCAGGAACATGGTATATCTCTCCATCTATTTGTATCATCTTTAATTTCTTTCATCAGTGTCTTATAATTTTCTGCATACAGGTCTTTTGTCTCCTTAGGTAGGTTTATTCCTAGATATTTTATTCTTTTTGTTGCAATGGTAAATGGGAGTGTTTCCTTGATTTCACTTTCAGATTTTTCATCATCAGTATATAGGAATGCCAGAGATTTCTGTGCATTAATTTTGTATCCTGCAACTTTACCAAATTCATTGATTAACTCTAGTAGTTTTCTGGTAGCATCTTTAGGATTCTCTATGTATAGTATCATGTCATCTGCAAACAGTGACAGCTTTACTTCTTCTTTTCCAATTTGGATTCCTTTTATTTCCTTTTCTTCTCTGATTGCTGTGGCTAAAACTTCCAAAACTAGGTTGAATAAGAGTGGTGAAAGTGGGCAACCTTGTCTAGTTCCTGATCTTAGTGGAAATGGTTTCAGTTTTTCACCATTGAGGACGATGCTGGCTGTGGGTTTGTCATATATGGCCTTTATTATGTTGAGGAAAGTTCCCTCTATGCCTACTTTCTGCAGGGTTTTTATCATAAATGGGTGTTGAATTTTGTCGAAAGCTTTCTCTGCATCTATTGAGATGATCATATGGTTTTTCTCCTTCAGTTTGTTAATATGGTGTATCACGTTGATTGATTTGCGTATATTGAAGAATCCTTGCATTCCTGGAATAAACCCCACTTGGTCATGGTGTATGATCCTTTTAATGTGCTGTTGGATTCTGTTTGCTAGTATTTTGTTGAGGATTTTTGCATCTATGTTCATCAGTGATATTGGCCTGTAGTTTTCTTTCTTTGTGACATCCTTGCCTGGTTTTGGTATCAAGGTGATGGTGGCCTCGTAGAATGAGTTTGGGAGTGTTCCTCCCTCTGCTATATTTTGGAAGAGTTTCAGAAGGATAGGTGTTAGCTCTTCTCTAAATGCTTGATAGAATTCGCCTGTGAAGCCATCTGGTCCTGGGCTTTTGTTTGTTGGAAGATTTTTTATCACAGTTTCAATTTCAGTGCTTGTGATTGGTCTGTTCATATTTTCTATTTCTTCCTGATTCAGTCTTGGCAGGTTGTGCATTTCTAAGAATTTGTCCATTTCTTCCAGGTTGTCCATTTTATTGGCATAGAGTTGCTTATAGTAATCTCTCATGATCTTTTGTATTTCTGTAGTGTCAGTTGTTACTGAGAAATTTTTAAATTACTAATTTAATCTCTTTATTTTTTGCAGGTCTAGTCAGATTTTCTGTTTTTTTCCTTGACAATAGTTTTTGCCTTTTTAGGAATTTTCCCGTTTAAGTTTTCTCATTCATTAGAATATAATTGTTCATGGTATATCATTATGATTTTTTAAAATTTATTTATTTATTTATTTATTTTGGCTGAGCCAGGTCTTAGTTGAGGCATGTGGGATCTTTCAGTTGCGGCATGCGGGCTCTTAGTTGCAGCATGCATGTAGTATCTAGTTCCCCAACCAGGGATCAAACCTGGGTGCCCTGCATTGGGAGCATAGAGTCTTACCTACTGGACCACCAGGGAAGTCCCCATTATGATGTTTTTAAAACTCTATGTGATTGGTTGTAATGTCCTCTCTTTCATTTGTGATTTTAGTAATTTGAGTCTTTTCTCTTTTTTTCCTGGTCAGTCTAGCTAAAGGTTTATCAATTTTGTTGATTTTTTCAATGAAACAACTTTTGGTTCTGTTGTTTTTCTCTATTGTTTTTCTATTCTCTACTTCACTGAGTTTTGCTCTAATCTGTCTTATTTCCTTCCTTCTGCTTGCTTTGGATTTAGTTTCTTCTTTAGTGGAGGTTAGGTCATTGACTTGAATTCTTCCTTCTTTTTTATTATAGATATTTACAGTTATAAATTTCATCTAAGCACTGGTTTAGTTGCATTTTTACCTAAGTTTTTGTATGTTATATCTTCATTCTCATTCATCTCAAAGTATTCTCTGATTTCCCTTGTGATCTTTTCTGACCCACTGGTTATTTAGGAGTGTGTTAATTTCTACATATTTGTGAGTTTTCCAGATTTTTTTCTATTATAAATTTCTAATTGTGATTAGAGAACATACTTTGTATCACTTCAATCCTTTAAAATTTATTGAGGCTTTTTTTATGTCCCAGTATATAGTCTATCCTGGAGAATGTTCCATGTGTATTTGAGAAGACTGTATATTCTACTGTTGTTGGGTACAGTATTCTATAGATGTCTGTTAGATCTAGTTGGTTTATAGTATTGCTTCAGTTTTTGAGCTTTATAAAAATGGAACCATACTAAATGTGGCCATCACTGGCCTTGCTGTTCTCACCAGGGCATTTGTTGTTCCTTCATCCTGAAACACTCTTCCCCTGGGCAAACATGATTTTCTCCCTCATTTCAGTCTCTTATCTCCACATATGTCACCTTAACAGAAAGGCCTTTCCTGACAAACTTCTAACCCCAATATTTTTCCTGTCTTTTATCCTTCTTTATTTTTTACTTACAGCACTTTTCACTACATGAAAGTACAGAGTATATTTATTTGTTTGTCTCTTCCACTCTCTGATTCACTGCTGTGTCACTTGGTATGTACTTAAAAATTGTCAAACAGGTATGTGAATGTGGAAGTCTGGAAGTAAGAGCAGAAGTCTTGAGAGAAAAATCCGAGAGTCATCAGCATAGAGGGAAAGTTTAAATTCATGGGTAGAAAAAAGTCACCTATGGCAAGAGTGAGGAGATTGAAAAAGTGGCAGGTCCTAGCCCTGAATCCAACATCTGTTAGAGGTTTGGTAGGTGAGGAAGCTTGACAAAGAAGACTGAGAAGGAGCAACAGAGAGGTAGAAGCATCACAGTTCTTTTAGTAAACAGTTGTCTATACTAGGACTAAACTAAGAAACTAGGCTGTGCCATTGAAGCTAAATAAGGGATTAGCCAAGTCAGTTGAAGGCACTGTGAGATTCAGGATGATACATGGCTAAAGAAGTGACCGTCTGATGTGACAACAAGAAGATTGTTGATAACCTTGACAAGAGCAGTAGAGCGGTACAGACAGAAGCCAAGACTATGTGTGCTGAAGAGCATATAAGCCATGAGGAAATGATGATGCCTCCTCAGTTTATAAAGTAATAATTATCTAATTTAACCTTTTTATAAAATCTTCAAGTAGAATTGAACTTTTCTTCTTTCTGGCCTTTGCAATGCTTTAAAACTCCCAGATTTGGAAAGTGTTCATTGATTCCTTAAACAATGAAAGCCATTAGTTGGTAGATCTAAGACAGCTGGCCTGGGATCTCCCCTCACCAGCTTCTGGTAACTGGCTAGACAAATCTAAAGCATCATCATCATCATCATTCCTCTATGACCTAGCACTTATACTCCTTGCAATAAGTTGCCATTTGTTTTTATATAAATGTATTGGAAAGTATCTGTCAAACAGTAGTGGCTGTTTCTGTTTGTTAAAGTAGTTTTTTGCTACCATTTATTTCTGGCTTCTTGTCCTTGGACAATATGAAACCCAAAGAGACATTTATCACCTTCATTACCACCATCATAATATCTACCAAAAACCTAAAGCTTCAGTGCAACAGAATAGATATTCGAGAAATAGATATGCATGCATATATGCATATATGATGCATATATGATCATTTGATAATATGCATATATGATCATGCATATATGATCAATTGATAATAAACCAAGACACAAAAGCAATTAAATGGAGAAAGCATAGTCTTTTCAATAAGTTGTGCTGGAGCAATTGAAAATCCATCTGAAAAACAAAAACAAAAACTTCAATCTATACTTCACACCATATATAGAAATTAGCACAAAATGGATCATGGGCCTAAATATAAAACCTAAAACTGTAAGACAACTGAAGGAAAAAAACAGGAGGAAAATGTTTGTGACCTTGTGTTAGGCAAAGATTTCTTAGATGTAATACTAATAAATGGATACATTTTACTTAGTAGATAATTAATTCAAACTCTTTAAAATGAGCCCTTAGCTTAATAATTACAGTGTGTTCTAGAGAGGCTCTTTTGGTTAAAAGAAACAAAGATTGCACTAAGGCCAGCAAATTTGAAATTCTGATCTGACTTCCTCCTGCATTCTTCTCAGGGCAAAACTGAAGTTATATGAAGGGAAGTCTGTCATGGAGGCTGGGTAGCCTGCTCCTCAGTTCTTCACCACATTTCCTCTACCACCATACCTTTGGTTCATCCATCCGTTCATCATTGGCATCATGGCCTTGACTATATCTCTTGGCTTCTTCCTTTTAATAAAGCTTTGGCTTCTGCTGCTGCCTAATTATTTTGATATTTTCCAAGTTAGACTCCCAGAGAGGGAACCTGATTGGCCCAGGTTATGTTTACATATTCTTGACCACTAAATAGGAGTGTTCAGTCAGCAATATGGTCCAGTCACCAGTGGCTTGGAGTAGGGTTGTGGAGACATAGGGAGATAACTGGCAGGGGTCCAAAGGAAAAGGTAGGTATAGAATGTTGGTATATCAAATGTGAACTGTACCTTCAACTGGTACCATGAACAATGGAGTTTTCCTTAGGACCATGGGTGTGACAAACACTGTAGTGTAGATATAATTATTGTAAAGTAAAATACTGATGTTCATATTTTCTTCTCCTAGAAACCATTTATTATCAATGTGTGTTCTAATTTTGGCTCTCTTATCTCTTATTTAGGAGGTCTAGCACCCTCCTAAATCAATCCATGGCAATTAGTGAGGTGAGTGTATAAAGAAGGAAACAGAGGATAAGAATCTTGGATTAGTTGAAACTTGCCATCAGAGGTCTTTTAATATATCCCTCTGCCTCTGGGTATATAACACACATATCATGCCTTTCAAAGAGACAATTAGTCCATCCTCCTGTATTTAGTCTATTCCTGGGCCAGCAACTCCCAAGACTAGTTCTTCATGGTATTTAATCTACTTTTTTCCTGATGGGCTTCATAGTATCAATCCTATAATGGTCATCCTGATATTAGATTCTAGTGTTTTCTTTTCCCTTGCATGCTGCTTATTTTGCTATATTTCTTCCCCATTCATCCCCTTTAAGAAGGCTGAATGACATTTTTTCTCTCTCACTCCACAGACTGAAAATATTAAAAAAAAAATTTTCCCCCAGAAAGTTCTAAAAAGTAAGCTTGAATTTGCCCACACAGGAAACTATTTACATAACATTTACAATGTATTAGGTATTATAGGTATTAGGTATAGGTATTAGCTGTATTTATAATCTAGAGATGATTTAAAATATACAGGAGGGACTTCCCTGGCGGTTCAGTGGTTAAGACTCCACATTTCCACTGCAGGGGGCATGGGTTCGATCCCTGGTCAGGGAACTAAGATCCCACATGCCGTGCAGCATGGCCAAAAAATAAATAAATAAAATACAGTATACAGGAGGATGTTCATAGATTATATACAGATACTACATGGTTTTAAGTAAGGGACCTGAGCACCCCTAAATTTTGGTATCTGCAGTAGTCCTGGAACCAGTCTCTCACAGATACCAAGGGACAACTATATATTCTTGCTTCTTAGTACTTTTTCACCCAGGCTAACTTTTTTGGCTTGTCATCTTCAGTTTTGTCGGGGTTCTTAGATCTTGATTGTCAGGGTCTTGGACTTCCTTGGTGGCGCAGTGGTTAAGAATCCGCCTGCAGGGCTTCCCTGGGGGCACAGTGGTTGAGAGTCCGCCTGCCGATGCAGGGGACACGGGTTCATGCCCCGGTCCGGGAAGATCCCACATGCCGCGGAGCGCCTAGGCCTGTGAGCCATGGCTGCTGAGCCTGCGCGTCTGGAGCCTGTGCTCCGCAACGGGAGAGGCCACAACAGTGAGAGGCCCACGTATCAAAAAAAAAAAAAAAAAAAAGAATCCTCCTGCCAGTGGAAGGGACATGGGTTTTATCCCTGGTCCGGGAAGATCCCACATGCTGCAGAGCAACTAAACCCGTGTGCCACAATTACTGATCCTGTGCTCTAAAGCACACGAGCTACAACTACTGAGCCCTCGTGCCACAACTACTGAAGCCCGCGCACCCCAACTACTGAGTTCACATGCCACAGCTACTGAAGCCTGCGTGCTCTAGGGCCCACATGCCACAAATACTGAGCCCATGTGCTGCAACTACTGAAGCCCGTGTGCCTAGAGCCTGTGCTCTGCAACAAGAGAAGCCACTGCAATGAGAAGCCTGCGCACTGCAACGAAGAGTAGCACACAATGCAATTAGAGAAAGCCCACGTGCAGCAAGAAGACCCAACACAGCTGGAAAAGAAAAATTGTTTTTTGATTGTCAGGGTCTTAGGATCCCATAGAGAAACTATCATATGACTGGAGGAACTAAGCTTGCATTTGCTTTCTTCTACAAGAACTGTTATATATAATATGGTCAGGTCGAGAATTTGGCTGGATTTAAAACATGTTTGAGAGATGGAACATCATGCAGTCTGAGGAGAAAGACGTTAATGAGGAGGGGAAGACAGGTTGCTTACCTGGGGCATTGTTTCTCAAACTTGAGTGTTCCTAGGAATCACCTGGGCATCTTGTTAGAGTGCAGATTTTAACTTAGCAGGTCTGGGCTGAAGCCTAACATCTGGGATTCTGCATTTCTTTTTTTTCTTTTTTTTTTTTTTTGGTATGCGGGCCTCTCACTGTTGTGGCCTCTCCTGTTGCAGAGCACAGGCTCCGGACTCACAGGCTCAGCGGCCATGGCTCACAGGCCCAGCCGCTCCGCGGCATTTGGGATCTTGCCGGACCGGGGCACGAACCCGTGTCCCCTGCATCGGCAGGCGGACTCTCAACCACTGCGCCACCAGGGAAGCCCTGGGATTCTGCATTTCTGACAAGCTCCCAGGAGATGTTCACAATGCTGGCCTGCAGACACACTTTAAGGAGTAAGAACCTTGGGGTTTCATGTTTCCAAACAGGCATCTGTGAACAGGAGCTGCCTGTATCGCTCCTCTTCGTTGCCAGACAGTTTGAACAGTCCAAGACTGAAGCAGATGGTAAAATTCAAGGACAACACAATACCAGATAAAGTAAAAAAGTATTGTTCTAGCCACAAAGAGCTCAGGAAGGTAAGAAACTTTTTAAGAAGACAGTCTCTTTAATCTTCTATCTCATCTTCTCCACTTTTCTGGCATGGGGATCGCTTTAGTACATCTTTTGGTCTTCATTACTTTTACTTTTATCTCTTCTTTCAATCTTCCTGTTTTCTTTTCTACATCTGCATCCATATATAAAATATTTAATAATAAATATGTTATATTATAATTTTGGAAATTATGTCATTGTATTGTCTTCCCAACCTCTTTTTTAAGATCTGAGAGAGTACAAGGGAACTTTGATTGGTAAGGACATTTATTGTTGTTTTATATGCATTCTGAGAGAAATAGCATCCTAGAGCACACTTGTTTGGTGGAAAGCAAATTCTGAAAAACTTAGCCCTCATCCCCTATCCCTCCTTTAAAAAAAATCTGAATACATTTGGCTATTTTATAAAATCAGTGTATGACATTACAGAAAAATGGAAAATGCAGATAAGCAAAAAGAAGCCTTTGCAAAATGCCCATAATCCCACAGGCCAGAGATAATTACTGTTAATACTTGATATATAGTCTTTCAGACATTTTTTAATGCAAATGTTTTTTCTTTTATTAAAGTGGCATTATAAAGTACATGTTTTCTAACCTACTTAATGATATCATGTCATATTTTCATGTCAAAGAAATTTACAACATACTTTTTATTCCTTAATAGTAATCTATAGTGTGTGGATATGATTTGTTTAATCAAGATCCTGTTATTGATCATTTATTAGAAAATTTTCTCTGTTGTAAACATCCTTACAGCCAAATCTTTGTACATATCTTTATTTTCTTAGTAAAACAGGTGGAATTGTTAGATCAAAGAGTATGCATATTTTTAATGTCTCCCTCCACTCCTTGCATCCCATGGTTTTTAAACCTTTAATATGAGGACTGGGGGTGGGGGGAATCTTGTTGTCTTCAGGGCTTAGGTATAAAGAAAATGGTCTCCCTCTGTGACATTAATATGACTCAGATGCTGGAGGAAGATTCTAACCAGGGGCCTCTGATTGGTGATTTCTCCAAGGTGAGTTTGGTTATACCAATCCTATATTTCATCCTGTATTTTGGATCTGAATCTTCTCTGCTTGCAGAGGACACTAGGTATAATTAATTATGCATCTTCACCAAGTACTCACTGATAACCTGAAAGTGCTGTAGTGGTAGATCTAGGCCCTATGCCTTTCATGAGAAAGGATTCCTTATTCGTTCTGGGAATATCCAGAGCAGTGGGGAAGATAAGAAGAGGCTTTCTTTTTTTTTTTTTTTCTGTGCTGTGCAGCATTCAGGATCTTAGTTTCCCAACCAGGGGTCGAACCTGTCCCCCCTGCAGTGGAAGTGCAGAGTCTTAACCACTGGACTGCCAGGGAAGTCCCAAGTATGAGGCTTTCTACTTTTTTTTTTAATATATTTTAAAATTATGTAAGTCATACTTGGTCACTACAGAAAAGATGGAAAATGAAATCTACCCCAAATCTTGTCAGAGTATTATTGCTTTTATTTGATATTTTCTTGGTGTATATTCCTGCAGACTTTTTTCTATGTATTTTCACAAACACAATTCATGTACACAAATACATTTTTTGTTTTTCCATGTTTGTTTTGTGATCTGCTGAGTTTTTTATTCCTTCTCACTTGATGTATCAGGAACATCTTTTCATGTCAATAAACAGTTCTGCTTCATCATTTCATCACTTTTAATAGCAGCACAGTACTTCTTTCTTTCTTTCTTTTTTGGCTGCCCATAATTTCTTGATAAATCGTTTCTTGTAGGATATTTACTTCTACAATTTTTCCTTATGCACTATACCAAGGTGGACATATTTGTAGCTAAATCTAAAACTTTGTACACATCTGTAATTATTTCCTTAGGATCAGTTCTTAGAAATGAAATTGCTGCATATGCATGTTATAGAGACCATTGATTTCTGAAGGCATCTGAGGTTTTAAATGTCATTTGGAAAGGACAATATATGGGTCATGATCTCAAATTCGGGTGTAGAGAACTTGCTGTTATTTCAGCTCTTGGGTATTTCTAGGTATGTGCACTGCCGACCGTGTCAGGGAGACACCAAGATCTGAAGTACGTCAACCCAGAAACAGTAAGCAGATTTCTGGAGATGGAAACTGGTTACATAAGCTACCATCTGGTCTGTTCTGTCCCTAAAATCCCCACTTCCATTTGTATTTATTTCTGTGTTCACTCATATAGGCTCTTTATTCAACTGAAGCTGTATTAAAGGACTCTATTTTATATGCACCTTTGTTTTTAATTAAACAAATGATATATAATTGTTATGAAAGAAAGGAAGGAAGGAGGAAGGGGAAAGGAAGAAAGTAAAAATCACCCAGTTAGGCTGAACTTACATCCTGGTTTACATGTTGCAATCCCGTTTATGCCTATTAGTGTAAGGTAATTATTAATAGTGTTCTCTTTTACTCTCAAAAGTGTCCCAGTTTGTACAGTAATTATTTGGTCACTCTACCCATAACCTCACCACCAGAAATAAGCACTAGTAATACTTTCCTTATGGCCTTACACATTTTATTCTGGCATAAGTTTTATAAAAATAGGATCATAATAAACATGTAATTTTGCAATTAGCTTAGTAAGACGTTGTAAACATCTTTCTATAGCACTAAAAAGATAACTATATTATCCTTTTAATGGCTATGTAATATTCTGTTATACTGTTAATGTCTAATTTATTTAACTAAACCCCTCTTATTGAGTATTTAAGTTATTCATAGTATTTTGATAATATGAAATAATGGTGAGATGAATATTATTGTGCCTTATCTTTATGTACTTTTCTGTTTACTTAAGATGTTAGAAAAGAAATTGTTGAAAGTGTAATTGCATTTATTTTTATAAGTATTTACAAAGTCCCCTCCAGAAAGGTTGAACCAATCGACATAACTACACGAAGCTTAAGTTTCCTCTTCTGGATATCACCCCTTTCCTTCTATATCCCTTTCGGGAAACTTGCTTTCTAATTTTACAGTGGAGGGTGAGGAATCATTTCTCATTTCTTTTTGTAAAATCAGGAGCTCTAGCTGCTACTTGTGCCCTTACAGAAGTCCTTGGGTATCTTCTCAGAGGCTGACTGCAGCCATGCCTGCCTCCAAATAAGTAGCCTGAGTGTGGTTTTCCCTGATGTCCTGGCAATACCAGCTATTCTGGTTCTCCAAAAAGGCCATTTCCTATTTTATCCTCTTATGTGGGGTGGGGCTGCATCACTGCCATATTTCAACCATAGGGGGACTTTGGAGGCTGGGCATACAGTGGAATGCTGTGCAAATCAGGAACTGTGTGACTGGCTCTTCTCTCCCTCAGAAGAAGCAGGATATTCAATCATAGTTTCTGTGCAGGTGGCTGCCTTGCTTTTGGGGAAGTTCCAGGGTCTGATAGAGAAATTTTATATCATCGATTGCCGCTATCCATATGAGTACCTGGGAGGACACATCCAGGTAAGGTTACATTGAGGACTTAGCGGGGAAGGGGCTGGGGATAGCTCTTTATTGAGAAGTCTGGACAAAGGGTTCTGTGAACTCTAGAACCAGGGCAGATATTATACATCTGGAGCATATCAAGGCTGTCAGTCCTCATTCCTGTTCTAATTCTGTGTACTTTGAGCAATTTACTTTCCCTTTCCCTCTTAGACCAATCTCCCTTTTTTCTATAGGAGCCAAGAGCTCCTACCTGGAAGTAAAAACATTCATCCAAGGACTGAGAAGCACTTTGCAAACACTTGATGCTTACAGACATTCCTCACAATGATCCCTACACTTCAGGCAGTTCCATTCTATAAACATTTATTGAGTACCTACTACATACCAAGCTCCATGCCAGGCCCTGGGGGTAGATACAGGTAGATTGCCTCTCTGAAAGTACTTATAGTCTAGCCTTCCTGAACCAAATATTTCAAGATGGTATTCCAGTTATTTCTAAGTGTTGGCCCTGTTCACAGATCCTTAAGGAAATACTTAATAAAATTCTTTTACAGGGAGCTTTAAACTTGTACAGTCAAGAAGAACTATATAACTTCTTTCTGAAGAAACCCATTGTCCCTTTGGATACTCAGAAAAGAATAATCATTGTGTTCCACTGTGAATTCTCCTCAGAGAGGGGTCCCCGAATGTGAGTGTCTACACAGGGTAGGGTGGGTGATGGAAATGGATCTTGAGTAGGGACTTACAGCCAGGGAACCTTCCCAGATCAGTTCAGACAGAGACTGAATCAATGAATACTTTCCACTGAAGTCCGAAGAATGTTAGGGAGGTGGAGGAAAGGGGTTTCTACAATTCAAAGTTTGGAAGCAGTGAAGGAAAAAGGATTGGGAATTAGGTACCAATGGAGCAAAGGAGAAAGAGTGGTGCTACGTGGACCTTGTTTCGCAAAAATAGATCTGGAGTTCCTTTTGAGGGCTAGCAAAAGTCTATTCTTCCTCCCCTTCCCCAGTGAATAGCCCATGGAATCCTGAACTTGCTTCCTTCCACCCCACCCATCCCTGGATTTTCTCTAAAGGTACCGCTCTCTGAGACAAGAGGACAGGGCTGTGAACCAGTATCCTGCACTGTACTACCCAGAGCTGTATATCCTCAGAGGGGGCTACAGAGACTTCTTTCCAGAATATATGGTAAAGGATGGGGCACATGGGGCAATGGGGGAGCCCAAACTCGGGGAAGCCTATTTTAGCATGCAGCTCCCAGGTCCTGCAAAGCCCTCTGAGAAGAAACTGCTGCTCCTCCTTAGCCACTACTTGCAGCATCTCTATTATACCTAGTAGGCAGACTGCAGGCCTCAAGAGGATCCCTTACTCTGTCCCCTGCCTTTCAGGAGCTGTGCGAACCACAGAGCTACTGCCCTATGCATCACCAGGACCATAAGGCTGAGCTGCTGAGGTGTCGAAACCAGAGCAAAGCATGGGAAGGGGAGCGGCAGCTGCAGGAGCAGATTGCCTTGCTGGTGAAGGATGTGAGCCCATGATATCAGATCACCCACTGGCTGCCTAGGACTCACCAAAAGACACTGTAGAAACCCTAAGCAGAAAGAGGCCATCTTCTATGCAGCTAAATCCAAGATGTTAAAAGATGTCAGCAAACCAACAGGCTGCCAAACTACTGAAATCCCAGGCCTGGGGACTGGTTAGGTGTCAGTAGAGCTGCTGGCTGGTGGGAAGTTCTGGAGCTGGCTCTATAAGGCTGGAGCCTTGGGTTGCAGAGAGATTTGTGTTGCTTCAGGGAGCTGTTGCATTCCTCTTCCTAACTGCTCGAGTCTCCTCAGAGGTCAGCCACATCTTTTTCCCCGTGGGCTTCTGGCTATGCAAGAGAGAGTTGCCCATCTTCTTTCTCTATATTTTCCTTCTTTGTTTCCCTCTCTCACCTTTTTTTTAAATGGGAAAATAAACATTGAAGAATGAGAAATGCGATTGTGAGCCCAGTCTGTTCCTAGAAGATGTGTATAAGGAAGTAATCACCACATTAAACTCCTTCGGACAAAGATGTAGCCATCTCTATTCATAGCTGAGGCCAAGGTGCTTTTCTCCAGACCATGGTTCTCAAAGTTTGGGCCCTGGTCCATCAGCATCATCTGAACTTGCTTGAAATGCAAAATTTCACAGCCCACTCCAGACCTACTAAATCAGAACATCTGAGGTTAGGGCCCAGAAATCTGGGTTTTAAAAATCTCCTTTTCAGGTGTTTCTGATACATGAAAGGCTTGAGAACCACAGCTCTGGAATTAAGGAAAACCTTTTAAATTTCATTCTTCAGCAATGTTCCTGGCTTTCCTTTCCTAGACCATTCCATAGTATGAGTTGCCTAAAAGTGTGCCCCAGACTCAACACTCAATGGTATCAAGGCTCAGAAAACCAAAATAATTGCCATTCTCTAAGGCCAAGGCATAGGTTTGAGTTGGGCTCAAAAGATTCCTTATCTACAGCCTCAGTGGAGTTTTGACTTTTCCCATTTTCCAAAGTTTTTTTCTCCACTCCACTTCATGTCTCACAGAGACAAGTTTAGGATTTAGGGTGGTTGGAAGTAGAGATCCGTGCTATATGAAGATAGGAATAAAAGAAAAGTACCAAGCAAGATCAGTTAGACTTCAGAAAGATATTTTAAATTGCATTCTTCAGTATTATCCCAGGCTTTCCTTTCTTAGAGCTCTTTTTTTTGTGTGTGTGTGTGGCACGCGGGCCTCTCACCGCTGCGGCCTCTCCCGCCGCGGAGCACAGGCTCTGGACGCACAGACTCAGCGGCCATGGCTCACTGGCCCAGCCGCTCCGCGGCATGTGGGATCCTCCCGGACCGGGGCACAAACCTGCGTCCCCTGCATCGGCAGGCGGACCCCCCAACCACTGCGCCACCAGGGAAGCCCCCTCTTAGGGCTCTTTAAGGTGAGTAGGCTTTTGTCTGTGTAATAAGGTACAGCCCTACTTGGCCTGGGTGGCAGCGGAATTAATTGAACATTGTCTTCTCTGGCATTAACCTAGTAGTAGTGATAGCTCAGGACTAGAAAAGGACAAAGGGCTCTGAAGCCTAGACTGACATAGAATGGAGACAAAAATGATATCTTCCCAGGTTCTGGAGCAGGAAGACTTTTTAAAAGTGAGTGGGAGGGAAGGAGGGCATTAGCCATAGGGCAGCCCAACAGTGTGCCAGAGTGACTGGATTGATTTTTGCAAGGTTTGCAAGTGCTGTTCTCCCGGAATGCTGCGTGCTTGCCTCACAGCAGAGGGCGCTGCTGTATCCTCTAAGCCAGCCACTGCAGCCTGCAGCCTCCACTCCTAGCTGGAGCGTGTCTGTCCAGAGGGAGGCTCCCTCTCTGACCTTCTGCCTAAGCCCTTCAGCTCAGAGCTCAGAAGGGCCGGGGAGAAAAAGGAGAGAAAAGCTTCTGCTACATTAGGTGGAAATAGCCGAGGGAAAGATGCTGCTTCCCTGTCCCACTCCACACACTTCCCCCCACCAAGCAGCAACTTCTAGTTGCCTGAGCAGGAAACTGCTGGAAGCACCTCCACTTCCAAGTGTGATGAGGGGTACCTGACTCACTGCCTACCATAGTGGGTCATTTCCTGATAATTCTCCCCAGAAAGGTAGAAGCAATTCACTACCTGGGAAGAAACTGGTGCACAAGTGTTCACGTTTCATTAATCTTAAATGGAAATTCTGAGTTGCAACACATAAAACTAGGGCTTAATCAGCTATCTACTTTGTGGAAAATTATATTTGCCTAAAAGGCAACATTTTCCCATATAGTTTCTTGTAATATCTTCCCACTGTATAGGTACCACATCACTTAATTCATGTAATTTTCAGGAACAATAATAATAGTAGCTAACAACTTTTCAGTTGTTTACTGCGTGCAAGACTTCATGAACTCATTTTATATACATAAACTCATTTTCACAACAGTCCTGTGAGGCAAGTATTCACTATTATGCATGTTTTACCAATAAAGAAATTGAGGAACAGAGGGATTGAGTAACTTGTTTTTTTCAAAAATTTAATTAATTAATTAATTAATTTTTGGCTGTATTGGGTCTTTGTTGCTGCACGTGGGCTTTCTCTAGTTGCAGCGAGCGGGGGGCTACTCTGTGTTGTGGTGTGCAGGCTTCTCATTGCGGTGGCTTCTCTTGTTCTCATTGCGGTGGCTTCTCTTGCTGTGGAGCATGGGCTCTGGGCACGCAGGCTTCAGTAGTTGTGGCACGCGGGCTCTAGAGCACAGGCTCAGTAGTTTGGTGCACGGGCTTAGTTGCTCCGCAACATGTGGGATCTTCCTGGACCAGGGCTTGAACCCGTGTCCCCTGCATTGGCAGGCGGATTCTTAACCACTGAGCCACCAGGGAAGCCCAAGTAACTTGTTTAAAATCCCACAGTTAATTAATGGCAGAATTGGGATTTGAACCCAGGCCGAGATGGCTCCAGAGCCTGTACCGTTAATAGATTTTGCTGTTACCAAATCCTCATCAATGAACAATGTGTCTTTCTAAGTTGGCACTGTATCAGGTGTTACATGTGTAAGAGCCTCAATTGTCGGTTCTTGAGAAGTCAGGACCATAGGGTTGCTGGGGTTTGAGAAATGAGGCTAAGGGCAGACACTAAGACCCCAGCCCAGGAACCTCCACACGAGGCTATATAGGGGCTTAGCTCTGCTCTGGTGTCCTTGCACTGACTGGTATTCGTTCATCATGAAGTCAGGTAATAAAGAATGGAAACCTTTTGGTCTGAATACTGCTTCCTGTTTGATTCTCAGCCCCAGGACCTGGCTGACCTCTGCTACAGAGAGGGAAGCGTTTCCCTTTCCTTACCAGGCATATAAAGTGGGGGGCATGGACGATTTTCTTTCCCCACTCAGTTCAGGCAAATGTTAGGGAAACACCAGTTTCTCTCTAGGGATGTCAATTCTAAGCACCACAGGCATTCAAATATGACACAGTTCCTGCCCTCAAGAAACTGACAAGGTAGAAAATGATTCTTTTTGTTCCCATCCCTACAAGCACTCTGGCCCTCTAGTATATTCAGCAAAAGGAAGAAGAACTAGCCTTAGCTCCAAAGCAGTAGGTCCAGTGGTAGGGGGTGGCTGAGTTCATAGAACAATTAACTCCTGCCTGCCTCCTGGGGTGATATCATTCCGTGTTCACTATGTGCCAGGCACTAAGCTAAATCCTTTACTCAGTGTATACTTGTTTAATCCTCACAATGGTTATATGAAGTGAATGCTGCTATTAATTTTACAGATGAAGAAACTGAAGCACAGAAAAATTAAGTGACATGCCCGAGATTACCCAGCATGTGTTGGAAATGGCATTTGAAACCAGGTGGTCTGTAAAGCTTGTTCTCTTAACTGTTTCTCACTAAACTGCTAACACCCTGGATTAGCTAAGGATAGCAACAGGAATTAAAGTTCAGTGGTGAGAGAGGGCTTGATAGAAGGCAGAAAAACAAGATTACAAATGAAAGTGGAGTTAGATACAGAGTCTTTGGACCTTTGAGCCCCAATCAGTGGTTTGTAAGGTCCTCTCAGGGCAGTTTGTGTCTTAATCATTTCTGCACCTGGCACAAAGCTGGACCCATAATCAATCTCAAAAGACATTATTGAATTGAATGATGGCAGAGTAACATCTTTGTAGAAAGGATTGGCTCATTTGTCATTACCCACAAGGTTCCCAATGACAATGCTGCTTATCTAGCAGGTGTTGGTAAGTCACAGAGGACATGGTTGGTGGGGAGACAGTGTGCTGGAGGATCTGTCAATATTAGTCTTGGAGTCATATGTATTTGCAGAGGCTTCCGCAACCCTCCACTAGCCTTGGTTACCAGTTCTCATTAAAGGCCCAGTGATGTCAAGCTCTCCACCGCAGTGCCCAGACAGGAATATGCTCCAAGTATCTCATTTACTCTCAAAAAGAGGCTGGCCTTTTACAGGTGGAATTGGGTATTGCTTTCAGCCCATTGGCTTGACCTTGTTCCTGCCTTCCTGGTCCATTTCGTGGGGAGAGCACTGAGTAGACCCACTGAGTAGGCACCTTGAGCAAATGCCTTTTCTAAAGTTACCCTCCTACCCCAAACTTGAGTTGCCTTGGTTGCTGAAGGAGAGAGTGAGCAGAAGTGACACCCCTTGAACACCCCACATCTTTGTTGATTCATAGCACCCTTTCCTAGCATCCCAACGACCTGAAATTGTTACCTTTTGCCTTGTAAATCCCATTTTGAAACTATTGCCAGAGTGAAGTGGAAAGTGGGGGCTGTCAGCTCCCCAGCCACAGGTTTTCTAATCTTACTGGAGGGAAGGACTTGGGAAAGGTACACAGAGGTAGGGTGCAACTGGGGGAAAACAGGCCCTGTACAAAAGCTGAGTATCCAGATGTTCACTTTCACAGCTCTCCTGTAAGACTGGCAGGGCAGATATAGATTAAAATGAAGCACAAACCCCATTTAAAGTGCATTACAGCTCAGGAATCAGCTCCCCCTGGGCAGGAGAAGGGAGAAAAGGGCACAAGAGGCCACATCAGTCTCCTTCCTTATCTAGGACCACATGTCTCTCTCCTAGCTTTGTGAAGGGTGATTTACACCCTGGCTGGAATGACTCTCTTTCTGGGCTGATTACATCGGCAAATGCCCCCCAGAGGCCACAGCAGGATGGCCATATTCAGAAGCAGCAGCCAATAAATCTCAGAGGTCTATATTGCACTTCTCAGTACCCTCCCTCCTGGCCCTCTGCCAGGTGGGCTGTGGAAGTAGGAGAGGGCTTGGCTGGAGGGTTAGGCGAGGAAACCCTCCAATTCCTTTCATTACCGTCTTCTCTAAGTACTGTTTAGTTCTCAGTCTTCCAAGTCATTCTGTCTGTCTTTATCCTGGGAGCAGGTGGGAATCAGCTCAATAAATTAGTCTAATAAATACCCTTATCTTTATATGTAGAAGTCCTGGGTTCTCCTAAGTATTTAATCTTGGTAGAGTAGCTTGGTCTCTTAACTATCATCTGAAAATGATGAGGCCCCTAAATGGTCTCTCTAGCCACCTTTCTCAGTGATCTTTTGTCCAGGGAGATCTCTACAATTTAGTCTGAGGGAAGTTTGATCCTTCCATCCTCCCTCATGACACTGAAGGGGCTAAATTTTGGAGGAGTCTAGTCTAGCAAAGGTCCTGGGATCTGGCCTCAGGTTTGTTCCCAGCAAAGCCATTTCACCTGTCTGGGACCCATCTTTGCAGAATCTTGGGGTTAATAACAACAACCGAATCTCACCCTTGAAGATATTTACGAGGCGAAATGAAATCACAGATGTGCAAATTCTAAAAAAAAATTTACTTGAAACGCAAGTGCCCTTGTGCGTTTGTTCAAGTTTTGTTATTTCATTTGGGTTGGTTGTTCCTTGGTGGTAGAGGGGATTCCGGAAAGTGAGACAGGATGCTTTTTTATTAAAAATAAATATCTGGACCCCAGAGATGGCGAGTTTCCATCGACAGCTTCCACACTGTCTTGGGTAGAAGTCCTCCTCTAAACGAAGTTGGCGGCCGACAGCATGTGGGCCGGCTGGGGTGGAGCACTCTTCAGAGCCAAAGACCGGCCACTCCGGGGCGCGTGCCCTCGCTCGCCCTCACCCCCGCCTTGCCGGTCTAGGAGGAGAGTCGGCGTGGTGCGTGGTTCGGAGTTGGAGGGCGGCGCCCGGGACCCTGGTGGGAGCGTGTTGGCGCCGCACGCGCGAGGCGGGGCGGGAGGCGGTGGTGGGAGGTGCCGGCGGAGGAGCCCCGCTCGCAGAGCTCCAGCACGAGGGGAGAGGGCACGCCGCGCCTGGTGCAGGCAGAGCGCCCTGGGGCGCCGACAGTCGTCGTGCGCACCCCGCCAATGGCGCACCCCCCGAGCCCACGACCGCTGCTGCCTGCGCTCCTGCTGCTGCTGCCGCTGCTTCTCCGAGCGGGTGAGTGTCGTCTGTGCGTCCGCGGAGTCCACTCAGGCTGGGGCGGGAGGGGGCGGGGGCTGGGGTGGTGGTGGTGACCGTGTAGGTGGGCACACGTACCGGCACAAGTGCCCAGAGAGGTCTCAGGCCCCACACTGCTCCCTGGTGCGGGGCGTCCGTCTGTCCGAGCCTGGGGAACTGGAGGAGGAAGCCCAGGGTGTCAGGAAGGGGCTGGGTTCCACGCCTAGTCCAGTGACTGAACTTGTAGATTGAGTGCCAGCCATGACCAGGGCACCCAAGCACCTCTTCGCTCCTCGTTCCCCCTCTTCCCCCTTTTGAAGTGCATCTGTACAGTCACAGAACAGCCAGCAGCCAGGCCACTATCACTACAGCATCTCTAGGGGGCGGGGAGAGTCAGAAGCAGGACTGCCTTTTGCTCCACATGGGCTTCACCTCTTCCACCCCATGTAAGGACTGCGGAAGTGGATACTAGGTACAGGTGAAGCTGGAGAAGTTTTTGTTAGGACTGACTTGTCATTGGGAACTCCCTGGCCGTCCAGTGGTTAGCACTCTGCACTTTCACGGAAAAAACAAACAAACAAACACAACTGACGTCACAAATTAAGATTGAAAACTGCTTCCCAGAACTTGCCAACATCATTATTTGGTTGTGTGGTTGAGAGTATTGCTCACCATCAACAAACCCCCTCTTCAGGATATACTTTATTATTATTTAAATTGGAGTGGAAAACTCACTAGTGGGCAAGATGGCCTTAACGTGCAAGCTGCCCAGCACAGTGCCTTGCCCTGTTATAAATCCACAATAGGTTGTTTTGTGGAATACATAGTTAAAGGCCGGGTTTTAGAACTATGCCATTCCCCCAAGGAGCATGCACATGGCCTTTGGGAGTGGGATGGGTGCATGGAATCTCATTGTGGGGCTCCTGTCCAGAGCCTGCCTGGAGGGAATCGTGAGTCAGAGACCACATATCTACACATGACCTCAGCCCACAAAGTAGGACTGCAGAAGTGCAATCTTGGCTGAGAGACAGATATGGAAGGAAGGAAGGAAAGTACTAGTCTGTCCAGACTGACTTCATTAGTAAATCAGAGCAGCAAGACATTACCGATCTGATTGGACTGCCCAGGAAATTTCACTAACCCTAACAGTATGGCTGTATGTCAGGATCAGGTGTAAACTTTAAATACCTTCCTCATGACCATTTAGTGGAACAAGTTACCACCTGTTAATGATGAAACTTAACATGACCCCCACCTTCTTTTGTTGAGCTGCAATGCCCTTAAATCTACTACTACTCAGACTTGGTGAACTGTCAGCTTAGAAATGAGAGAGGTTTACTTTTGAAAATTGTTACGACTCAATATTTAGTCCAGTTAAAGCAATGAGACTTGGACCTGCTACGTTTCTTAAAGCAAGCACTTTCTGGGTACCTACCAGAAGTAACATCTTAAACATTCAGCATTTCTCAAACTGTTTAAATCCATGTCCCCTTCTTTTTTTTTTTTTTTCTTTTTGCGGTATGCGGGCCTCTCACTGTTGTGGCCTCTCCCGTTGCGGAGCACAGGCTCCGGATGCGCAGGCCCAGCGGCCATGGCTCACGGGCCCAGCCGCTCCGCGGCATATGGGATCCTCCCAGACCGGGGCACGAACCCGTATCCCCTGCATCGGCAGGCGGACTCTCAACCACTGCGCCACCAGGGAGGCCCTATGTCCCCTTCTTGATAAAAATAAAAATCTCATGTCTTCCTTAGATAAAATTTGAAATTTCAGAATTTTTAAATGATACAAATGAACTTACAGAACAGAAACAGACTCATAGACTTAGAGAACGAACTTACGGTTAGCAGGTGGGAAGGGTTGGAGGGAGGAATAGTTAGGGAGTTTGGGATTGACATGTGCACACTGCTATATTTAAAATGGATAACCAACAAGGACCTGCTGTATTAGCACAGGGAACTCTGCTCAATATTATTTAACAGCCTAAATGGGAAAAGAATTTGAAAAAGAATAGATACATGTATATATATAACTGAATCACTTTGCTGTTCACCTGAAACAAACACATTGTTAATCAACTATACTCCAATATAAAATAAAAAGTTTAATAGAAAAACTAGTTGCATTAAAAAAAGTTTTTTTGTTCATCTTCCACATATGAAATTGTCAAATATGCTTTTTTTATGTGATTTTTTGAACATCTTTATTGGAGTATAATTGCTTTACAATGGTGTGTTAGTTTCTGCTTTATAACAAAGTGAATCAGTTATACATATACATATATCCCCATATCTCTTCCCTCTTGCATCTCCCTCCCTCCCACCCTCCCTTTCCCACCCCTCTAGGTGGTCACAAAGCACCGAGCTGATCTCCCTGTGCTATGCGGCTGCTTCCTGCTAGCTATCTGTTTTACGTTTGGTAGTGTATATATGTCCATGCCACTCTCTCACTTTGTCCCAGCTTACCCTTCCCCCTCCCTGTATCCTCAAGTCCATTCTCTAGTAGGTCTGTAAATATGCTTTTTTGAACCACACATTCCCTTTGGAAATTCTGATACACCCCCAAAAGGGGCCCATCCTCTCTCTTCCCTGTCCCGTGCATTGAGAAACTCTGGTTTAATCCAACCCCCTTTTAAAAAATCAAAATTAATACCAAAAATACATTATGAACAAAATACCAAAATTTTAAATTAAAAGAGTAATAATGCCATGCTGAGGCATATTGGAACCTGAAGCAAAAGGAAAAATCAGTACTACTGATCCTGTCTTTTTTTACACATTGGATATGGCACCAATTCTCAAACTTTAGGTTACATCATTCTCTCCAGTAAACTTACTAAAATTCAGATTCCCAGGCTTTATCACCAGAGGTTCTGCTTTGGTAGTTCGTGCTAGGGCTCAGAAATCTGCATTTTAATAAGTAATCTAATTGATTATTATGTGATTGGAAGAGAAGGTTGGACTACCTAAACTCAGAGGCCCCTCCTAATTTTGGGACTCTTTGATTATAAGTAGAGAGAAGGGGCCCAGGGACGTTATCAGGGTGGCTCATAAAATGTCTCTGTTATGTGGTCATTTTTTAAATATTAGTAGGAGCTTACAAAGAACAAGCCCTGTTCTAGGCACTGGCAACGGAGTAGTGATAAGATAGACATGGAAGTCTAGCTGGGGAGATAATAAAAAATGAAGTAAAAAAATATCAAGTGGTGATAAGTGCTATGCAGAGAATTGGAACAACAGTGTGTTAGAGTAGCTGGGGGGCTATTTTACATTGGTTGGTTGGGGATGGCCTTTGTGAGATGACACTGAATGACCAGAAGGGCCCAGCCATGTGAAGATCAGCTGGAAGAGCATTCAAAACAGAAAGAAGGCCAGTGTAGATGGAGGGAAGTGGGAGAGGAAGAGAGAGCTAGGAGGTAAGATTAGAGAGGTGGGCAGGGACCAGGTCTTTACAAGGCTTTGTAAACCAAGGCACATAAACTAGATCTTAACCTAAGTTCAATGGAAGCTGTTGGAGGGATTTAAGCAGAGAAATGAGATCATCCAATTTACACTTTTTTTTTTTTGCGGTATGCGGGCCTCTCACTGTTGTGGCCTCTCCTGTTGCAGAGCACAGGCTCCGGACGCACAGGCTCAGCGGCCATGGCTCACGGGCCTAGCCGCTCCGTGGCATGTGGGATCTTCCCGGACCGGGGCACGAACCCGCGTTCCCTGCATTGGCAGGCGGACTCTCAACCACTGCGCCACCCAGGAAGTCCTGATTTACACTTTTTAAGAGATGATCCCATATAATGCTAGTCAGTATTAGAATTATGTTATATTCACACAATGGATTGCTATATAGCAGTGAAAATAAGCTGTTTACAACTATACTTATCAGTGTGGGTGAATTTCAGAAACGTAATATTGAGCAAAAGAAGCCAAAACACCAAAAGCACATGTTGTATGATTGAAAAACAGGCAAAACAAATTGCTAATGTTAGAAATCAGGATATTGTATTATATTTGCTTCGTTGGGAAGATGGTGACTGGCAGATGGCTTCTGGGGTGCTGGTAATGTTCTGGTTCTTTACCTGGAGATCTGGTTACACAGGTGTATATAATTTGAAATTAAACTATATATTTTTGATTTATGTATTTTTCTATATGTTATACTTTAATTAATTTATTACCAAACATGATATACAAATGGCTAACAAACACATGAAAATATGCTCAATATCATTAGTTATTAGAGAAATGCAAGTGAAAACCACAGTGAGATACTACCTCACACCCACAGGATGGCTATAAAAACAGAGCAAAAAACAGAAAACACGAGTTGGCAAGTATGTAGAGAAATTGGAACCACCCTCATGCATTGCTAGTAGGAATGTAAAACGGGGCAGCCACTGTGGAAAACAATTTGGTGGTTCATCAAAAAGTTAAACATAGAATTACATATGACCCAGCAATTCCACTCCTGTGTATACACCCAAGAGAAATGAATACAGGTATTCAAGGAAATACTTGTACATGATTCTTCACTTAGCACTGTTCACAATAACCAAAAGGTGGAAACAACCCAAATGTACATCAACTAACGTTTAGGTAAACAAAATATGGTATATCCATGCAATGAAATATTATTCATAAGAAAGAATGAAATATTGATATATGCCACAATGTGGATGAACCTTGAAAACAGCACGTTAGGTGAAAGAAGCTAGATACAAAAGAGTATATATTTTATGGTTCTATTTACATGAAATACTAGAATAGGTAAATGTGTAGAGACAGAAAGCAGACTAGTGGTTGCCAGAGACTAGGGGAAAGGGAGAATGGAGAGTGACTGTTTAATGGGTATGGGCTTCCTATTAGGGTGATGAAAATGAATTGGAATTAGAAGTGATGGTTGTATAGCATGGTGAATGTACTAAATGCCATTTAACTGTACCCTTTAAGATAATTAATTTTATGTTGCATGAATTTTTTTCTTTCTCTTTTTCTTTTTTAAAATAAAGTGTGTATAAAAAGAAACAAAATTGAGTTATTTGTAGTGAGGTGGATGGACCTAGAGTCTGTCATACAGAGTGAAGTAAGTCAGAAAGAGAAAAACAAATACCGTATGCTAACACATATATATGGAATCTAAGGAAAAATAAAGGTCATGAAGAACCTAGGGTAAGACGGGAATAAAGACACAGACCTACTAGAGAATGGACTTGAGGATACGGGGAGGGGGAAGGGTAAGCTGGGACAAAGTGAGAGAGTGGCATGGACATATATACACTACCAAACGTAAAACAGATAGCTAGTGGGAAGCAGCCGCATAGCACAGGGAGATCAGCTCGGTGCTTTGTGACCACCTAGAGGGGTGGGAAAGGGAGGGTGGGAGGGAGGGAGACGCAAGAGGGAAGAGATATGGGAACATATGTATATGTATAACTGATTCACTTTGTTATAAAGCAAAAACTAACACACCATTGTAAAGCAATTATACTCCAATAAAGATATTTAAATAAATAAATAAAGGTTGTACCTTTTGACTACCTTCATCCAGTTCTCCCTCCCTACCCTCTGCCTCTGGTAACTGCAAATCTTATTTATTTTCCTATGAGTTTGTTTTTGAAGTATAATTGACCTACAGTACTATGTTCTTGGTGTACAACATAGTGATTTGCTATTTCTATACATTTCAGAATGATCACCAGGCATGAATTTTACCCCAATAAAAATGTTTTCCAACCTAAAAAAATTCTTAAGAAAGATGAATGCAACAACAAAAAGAAAGGTAATTATGTGAAGTGAAGGATGTGTTCATTTTAACGCACCTTATTGTTAACACATCTAATCTTATTGTGGTAACATTTTACAATATATACATAAATCATCATGTTGTATACCTAAAGCTTAAACAATGTTGTATGTCAATTATATCTCCATAAAGCTGGAAAACAAAAAAAGATGGCTGAATGGTATGGTAGAATGAATTTGGAAGGTGGAATCACTGAGACCAATAAGGGCTCTCAACTAGTTCAGACAAGAGTTGATGGTGGCTTGAGCTAAGGAGGTGGTGATAGATGTGGAGAGAAGTGGACAGATTCCAGATATGTAGTGGAGTTGACAGGACTTATTGGATTGGACATAGAATGTGAAGGAAAGAGAAGAACTCAGAATGACTCCTAGATGTTCTGCCTTGAAAAACTGGGGGATGATGGTGTGCTATTACCACTTGATAGGGACCCTAAGTCCTAGGGTGCAGGGCCTTTCTCCAGAGCTGAACTATAACCAACCTTGATATTCCTGAGTGAGTGACAGAATCTATAAAAGCCCCCCACCCCAACCCCAACCAGTTCCCACTGTAAGGTATTTTTAAGTGACTTTTTTTTTTTTTGCCGCGCTGTGCGGCTTGTAGGATTTTCATTCCCTGACCACGGATCGAGCCTGGGCCCCGGCAGTGAAAGTGCCGAGTCCTAACCACTGGACCGCCAGAGAATTCCCTTTAAGTGACTTTTTTTTTTTTTGGCGGTACGCGGGCCTCTCACTGTTGTGGCCTCTCCCGTTGCGGAGTACAGGCTCCGGACGTGCAGGCTCAGCGGCCATGGCTCACGGGCCTAGCCACTCCGCAGCATGTGGGATCTTCCCAGACCAGGGCACGAACCCATGTCCCCTGCATCAGCAGGCGGACTCTCAACCACTGCACCACCAGGGAAGCCCCCCTTAAGTGACTTTTAATGGAAGACTCAGAGTTGTTAATAACTGTCATTTAGCACTCCCATGCACATTCTCAACTCTCTGGTTATGATGCTGTCCCTGTCCATGGCATAGCTCTGCTCAGGGCCCTCTTCCCAGTGCCTGGCTGGGCCATCAGGCTCAGCTTCAAATAATGTTCCCCTCCCCCTCCCAGGAGGCTTAGCAGCTTGTCTTCATCAAACCCCCACCTCTTCCTGAGCCTGATCTCTTCTGTCCAGATTGTGACAGCTGCAGACCCTCTACTCCTACTGGACTTCTTTCTCCCCGCTAAAGGCCTTTATGCCGCCCCAAGACATTCCTGCTAAAGATTTCATCCAGAATCCCCCCACCCTAGCTTATGACTAGGTTCTCCCAGACAGCTACTCTGACCTTATGTGAGCCTCACTTGGTCTCTCTCCCTCCATAGGGGACCACCTCCCCACAGAAGGCCGGCTCATGAACAGCTGTATCCAGGCCAGGAGGAAGTGCCAGGCTGATCCCACTTGCAGTGCTACCTACCACTACTTGAATTCCTGTGCCTCTAGTATAAGCACCTCATCACCTGCAGAGAAGCCTTCAGTCCCTGATGACTGCATGGAGGCAGCACAGCAACTCAGGAATAGCTCTCTGATGAGCTGCACATGCCATCGGCGCATGAAGAACCAAGCTACCTGCCTGGACATCTACTGGACCATTCACCCTGCCCGTAGCCTTGGTGAGGCCCCCATCCTAGAGTGGGCTAAGCTAGGGAAGATGGCTCTTGGGAGTTGTTTTTTAATCCTGCTGGATATGGGCCACATGGTAGATTCTGACAGGGATGATAATGAAGCTCTGCATTTGACGTCAGTAAGAAATGGAAGGAGGAATTGGCAGTATGCTTTTGGGCCCCACAGTACTGCCCTCCCTTCTCACTACTTCCCCCCACCCTTTTTTTTTTTTTTGCGGTACGCGGGCCTCTTGCTGTTGTGGCCTCTCCCATTGCAGAGCACAGGCTCCGGACGCGCAGGCTCAGCGGCCATGGCTCACGGGCCCAGCCGCTCCGCGGCATGTGGGATCCTCCCAGACCAGGGCACGAACCCATGTCCCCTGCATCGGCAGGCGGACTCTCATCCACTGCGCCACCTGGGAAGTCCTTCCCCCTTTTTTTTATCTGGAAACATGTAGCTGCCTCTTGGAAGGTCTCTGAACCAGACTAAGGCCCAACATGGGGAGCTCCTGGAACAGACGGATATGGAGAGGAAATGGAGGGAAATGGTCTTAACTCATAAACAGGCTGCAAATACAACATAATCCATAGGTTCAGAGAGACTGGGAGGCAGTGTCCTGGTCCAGCCTTTAACAGAGAGGATATTCATTAACCAGACAAGAGATGATAAAAGACGGAAGGCACTGGAAGAGCCAAAGAGAGGAGCTTCCTCTGACTCTGGAGATCCCTTTCCGTATCAGTCAGCTTTTACTAGACTGTGCTGCAGTAACACAACATGGTCTTGTAAAACAAAGGTTAAGTTCTTGCTCATGTTCTGTCTTGGCTGTGTCATGTGTCCTCTTCATTCTGGGATCCAGTACAGCCTCTATCTGGTATGTTCCCTTCTCGTGGCAGAGGGAAATGAGCAATGGCAGAACCATTTGATGCCTTTAAAAGCTTCTGCTCAGATGTTACATAAAATACTTCTGCTCACATTCTATTGACAAAGCAAATCACGTGGTCAAACCTGACATCATGGGGAAGGGGAAGTATACTCCTCCCACAGGGGACACTGAAAATCACATGGCAATAAATGAGGATGTATAGTCTTACAGGGAGGACAAAAATAATTGTAAACAATAATGCAATCTACCATAATCCACCAGTTGGTCAAAACATTCATTTCCCTCCCTTTCACAAGCAAAATATACCTACTCACTTTCTAAGGAAGGTGCCTAAGAATTCCATCTAAGCAGGACATCAGGCTCCAAGTCTAGGATCTTGTGATAATTTCTATATCAGGTCTGGATGTGGTTTCTCTTAATTTAGAAACCTATGCACTAAAAAGTCATCTGCTGGGCTTCCTTGGTGGCACAATGGTTAAGAATCCACCTGCCAATGCAGGGGATAGGGGTTCGAGCCCTGGTCCAGGAAGATCCCACATGCCGCAGCGCAACTAAGCCCGTGCGCCACAACTACTGGGCCTGCACTCTAGAGCCCGTGTGCCACAACTACTGAAGCCCGTGCGCCTAGAGCCCATGCTCTGCAACAAGAGAAGCCACGACAATGAGAAGCCCGTGCACTGCAATGAAGAGTAGCCCCCGCTCGCTGCAACTAGAGAAAGCCCGCACACAGCAATGAAGACCCAACACAGCCAAAAATACAGATAAATAAATAAATTTTTTTAAAAAGTCATCCGCTTCCCATCTATACTCAATATATAGTAATGGAATGGGGACAGGAGAAGCACAACAAACTCTCAGGTAGAAAGAGGAGTAATGGGAAGCACACAGTAGACGTCGATTCATAGCAAAAGCCCTACTTTTGCTCATTGAGGAGCAAAAGCCCAGGAGTTTCCCAGCCCCCTGGAGGGTCCTTTGTTTTCCATTATTTTCTTGGGCTACATCTGGAAAGGGCATTGGAGACTGTGACCTCCTTAGGGACTGAGTAGCATTCTCCACTTGCTTCCTACCTGAGGAATGTTGGAGCATCTTAAGTCTCAAATAGTTAAGAGTCTCTTTTAATCCAGGCTGGTGGCTCTTAGCAGTACAACTCTCTCAAAACATAATTGCATTTTATGTCTGATTTCTGTCACCTCATGTGCCAGTAGCCTTTCCTATAATCCCTTTCAAGACATACATCTCTTTTGAGACCTAATTAGAGGTACCTTGCCCTTATCAAGCTTCTGTGGGAGAGCCACTATCTTAGTCTTTTTTCCCTGAGAACATTTGTCCAACAGGCAGGATTTATCGGATACTGTCTTAATCAGTGAGAGATCTCTACAAAGGGCATGATAGCCACAAACTTGAATTGGTCTTTGGCCCAAGGCTGAGTTGTAATTGACCTTATTACTCAACGCATTTTTCAATATGAGAAGGAGTTGCATTTCTTAATTTTGCAGATCCTAGAATTTCTGTATTCTTTCTTTTCTGTTTCCTCTCTGTGTGTAAACTGGTCAGTTCTCTGAGCTTATATCTTTCTCGTAGTACCATGCCAAGTGTGGCTATCAGCAATCAGGACATATTAGTAATCTTCAGCTTCTCAGCTTCTTCCCCTTAAAGCACAAGCTTACTCAGTACATCATCTTCCTTCCACGTTATTGCAGGCAACGATTTTACCAAATGCTTTGCCACTGCATAATGAGGGCTGCCATCTTCCCAGCCCCCAGTAACAGCTTATTCACCACCCACTACCTAGTCCCAAAGCCAATACCACTTATTTTAGATCTTTTTTTGTTACTTCAGCACTCCATTTCTAGATACCAATTACATTTTTTAACATCTTTATTGGAGTATAATTGCTTTACAATGTTATGTTAGTTTCTGCTGTATAACAAAGTGAATCAGCTATATGTATACATATATCCCCATATCTCTTCCCTCTTGCATCTCCCTCCCTCCCACCCTCCCTTTCCCACCCCTCTAGGTGGTCACAAAGCACCGAGCTGATCTCCCTGTGCTATGCAGCTGCTTCCCACTAGCTATCTATTTTACATTTGGTAGTGTATATATGTCAATGCTACTCTCTCACTGCATCACAGATTACCCTTCCTCCTCCCCGTGTCCTCAAGTCCACTCTCTATGTCTGCGTCTTTATTCCTGTCCTGCCCCTAGGCATATCAGAACCATTTTATTTTTTTAGATTCCATTATATGGCCAATTACATTTTTAATAAGAATTTGCTAAATTATGCAACCAACCCCAAATCCCTGGCTTTCACCAACAAAAATATATCTTTTGTTCATGTTACACATCTGCTGTGGGCTTCCATGAGTTGGCTTTGGAGGACAATTTTGTTATTTATTTATTTATTTAGGGCTGCGTTGGGTCTTCGTTGCGGTGCGCAGGCTTCTCATTGCTCTGGCTTCTCTTGTTGCGGAGCACGGGCTCTAGGCATGCAGGCTTCAGTGGTTGTGGCTCGCGGGCTCTAGAGCACAGGCTCAGTAGTTGTGGCTCACAGGCTTAGTTGCTCCACGGCACTTGGGACCTTCCTGGACCAGGAATCGAACCCGTGTCCCCTGCATTGGCAGGAGGATTCTTAACCACTGCACCACCAGGGAAGTCCCATGAGTTGGCTTTGTCTTTACTCCACTTGTCTTCTTCATTTGAGGATCCAGGATGGTAGACGGAAAAGAGCCAAGCAGCACCACATGTTAGTTCTTGAAACTTAGAGGTGATTATGCCTCTTTAGCTCACAATCCACAGGCCAAAGCAAGTCACATGGCCAAGACTTACAGTAGCGTGGGAAAGTACAGTCCTCTCATAGGGGGCCTAAAAGTCACAAGGCAACAGGTGAGGTTGTATTATCCTCCCACAGCAAGCAATTGGAAACAAACTCTCCTTGTTCCCTGATTTCCACTCCTCACCCTAATCACTTCTCTTTTAGAACTTCCACTGAGACTTCTCCCTGAATCCTCTTGTCTCCCCCTCTTTTTCCTTGGGAGCTCCCAGGTCTTCCCAAGCATCCAAACCATCCTTTCCTGTTTGCTTGATATCATCTATATCCCTTCCCGCCTAAAGACATATTCACAAAGGCCTATTGGGTGACATCCCTGCAAGCTCACCTCTGTCTTCAACATTTATTGAGCACCTACCATGTGTATGAGCTATGCAGTCATCTTGTTTTTTTAACTGAAGTATAGTTGGTTAACAATGTCGTGTGTGCAGTGATTTTGTAAGACCTAGTGATTTTATAAGGTCTTAAGGAGCCCACAGCCCCATGGGGTGTTTGAAAGAGATGTGTTTCCTTTCAGATCATTTCTCTCCCTTCTCTGCTTTTCTCAGTCAGGTTCAGTTCCAGATCTAGTCTCATTTGCATGACCTCAGCATGCAATGCATCTCCATAGCCAAGTGGTCAGGCTGGAACAGAGTCCACCACTGCCCCTTCTCCAATAGCAAGAGAAAACAAGACAGAGTCCCCTTGCCTGCTTATGTGCCCACAGGCGATACTTGTAGTAGTTAGGAGCAGAGACTCTGAAGTCAGGTAATCCAGGTTTCAAATCCTGGCTCCATTTACTAGCTTACGTGAACTTGAGCAAGTGAATTAACCTCTCTTATCCTCAGTTTCCTTTTACCTACCCAAAGACTTCTATGAAGACTAAGTGAAATTGTATGTATATATATATTTTTTTTCCACTTGCACCATAGTGCCCAGTACACAGTGTGCTCCACAAACAGTAGCTTTATTATTCTTATCATTAAACCCAGTTTATTTGTCAAGCCTAGCCTATACCTTTATGGCCCTGTTCTTCTTCTCTCCTCTGCCCAGCATGCAGCTATTTAGGTAGAGACTATGCCTTTTCTTTTTCTCCAGCAGCCTCAACCCCTCCTGCTCCCACCCCCAGCCCCATCCTCAGGATTCTGGTGCTCCCTACCTTTGTCTCTAGGTGACTATAAGCTGGATGTCTCTCCCTATGAAGACACAGTGACCAGAAAACCCTGGAAAATGAATCTCAGCAAACTGAACATGCTCAAACCAGGTGTGGAAGGCAAGCTGGGGCTGGGGTATGGGAGGGCCTGGGCCCTGAGGGAAGGGTGGCTGGTGGGGAACACAAGCTGGGAGAATGAAGGGGGAGGGCTCTAGCTTGCCAGGTATCTAAAGAAGCACTCTCAGGGTGAGAGTCTGAGCTCTGCCGCATGATCTAGTCTCACGAGTCAACACAGAGCAATAGTTATTAGGGAGATATTCCAAGAGAGCCCATTAGAGCTCCCTGGTTCCAAAAGGTGGATCTCTACAAAGGCTTTGGTGGGAGTGGCAGCAGTCCCAGAAAAAAAAGTGCTGAAATGGAGTATTTACCCTAATTCGAGGCAGCCAGGAAAGTAGCTTTTTGTCCCTGAAGACTAGGAAATTGCTTGTTTTCAGCCATTCTAATGGGATGGGTGAGGTGTTGGGCAGGGAAAATGGTGAGAGAGAGCGTGACTCCTCAGGGGTGACTCAGGGTGGGGAGCCATCTGTCTGGCAAGGACTATGATGCATGTTTTTCAGGAAAGTGAGGCTGTTGTATTAATTGGAAAGGAACACACACATGCACTCTCTTTTTGAGAAAGATGTGAGCTTTGTTGTACAGTCAGTACTGTGTATTAGAATTTTGAGAGAAAAGCATAGAGGTTTATGTATTACAAACTCTAGGTTACAGGGAATCTGGGAATAACCTATTCCAGTTACTCCATTGTTCTGACTGCTGGAATATTCTGTTAATAGAAATATCACCATAATTTCCCAAGACTCAGAGTATGGGGGGTTTTATGCATGCATCAATCAATGAAATGCATCAATCAATGTCTATGGGCAGAATAGACAGATGCAGAACCAAAATCCTAAGTAGAATTTGGTTGCATCTGCTGTGGACAATCCAGAAAGTACTTTTCTGCGCCAGGAGGATTGCAGGATCCTAGTTCCCCTACCAGGGATGCAACCCCTCAGAAGTGAAAGTGGGGAGCCCTAACCACTGGACTGCCAGGGAATTCCCCAGAAAGTACTTTAGAATGTTGTAGGGCCTCTTGGTTACAATATCCACCATGGGATCTCACTCATTGCATAGGATTGAGGAAAGGGTTTGGTTAGATGTATATGGCTTTTTTTTTTTTTTAAACCTAGACAAACAGAGGAGCAGGATGGGAGAGGCTCGCGAATACCTGATACTGTTTGTGGGTAGAGGGAAAGGCCTTATTCGGGGCAGTCCTCCCTGACAGGAGTGCCTTCCCACTACCGTCCTTGTGAAATCAGAGGGTTGCCGGGATTCCTGGGGAGGCTGGGCTGCATGTCTGCAGAGAGGACTGCTGACTTGGTGCCCCTCTCCCCCCAGACTCTGACCTCTGCCTCAAGTTCGCCATGATGTGCACTGTTAATGACAAGTGTGACCGGCTGCGCAAGGCGTATGGGGAGGCGTGCTCCAGGTCCCGCTGCCAGCGCCACACTTGCCAAAGGCAGCTGCGCTCCTTCTTCGAGAAGGCGTCGGAGCCCCACGCTCAGGGCCTGCTGCTGTGCCCGTGCGCGCCCACCGACCTGGGTTGCGGGCAGCGCCGGCGCAACACCATCGCCCCCAGCTGCTCCCTGCCATCGGAGGCCCCCAACTGCCTGGAGCTGTGGCACATATGCGTGTCCGACCCACTGTGCAGGTGCCGGGTGCTGGGTGCGGGCGGGCAGGGTGGACACCACTCCTTTGACGCCTCCTTCCTGGGCAGGGCTGGGTCTGAACCACCCTCCCCCCCGCAAGGCACCATGAACCGACTTTACCATGTAGCTACCCTGGATACTTTCTGAAACTCTTTTATAAAAAAATAAAATATAATAAAATAAAATTATATAGAGAGTATAAAAACTTTAGGAAATATAAAACTGTTAAAATATCACTCAAAACCTGTCACCTGGAGGTAATCTACCATAATTTGGGGAGCATTTCCTTCCAGTCTTTTTTCTCGCCAGGTAAACAAAATCAGACACCAACCTTGTTTTGCAACCTGGTTCTACCACTTAGTTCTCTGTATAACCTTGGGCGAGTTACTTTGCCTCTCTGAGTCCCACTTCCTCTTCTGTAAGATATTACATGGAGCTCTCAAAAATCATAATACTAACACTTACTGAGTACTTACTTACTATGGGCTAAGTACTATTTTAAGTACTTAACATCTATTAATTTATCTAAGCTTCACAAGAACCCTATAAGATAGTTGCTATTATTACTATTTTTTTTATCATCCTCAGTTTACAAATGAAGAAACCACAGCAGAGAAAGTTTAAATAACTTGCTCAAATCCACCTAGGTAGTAAGTCAGGTTTGTTAATGAGGTTTGGATTTCCTTCATAGGAAGTCTGGCCTAGAGCCTGTGCTCCTAGAGGCTCTGTTATGCTGCCTGTTATTATGCTGGGAGCTATGGGTTGGCCAAAAAGTTCGTTTGGGTTTTTAATGGAAAAACCCGAACGAACTTTTTGGCCAACCCAATATTACTATTACTGTTACATAATAAGTGCTGGGCTAGATGACTAAGATACTGTCCCTTCCTTCAAGGAGTTTGCAGCTGAGTGGGGATGACAGATATGTAAACCACCAATCTAACACAAGGCAAAATGTAAGGAAAAGTGCACAAATATACACACAAAAATATACTCATAATTCCATCCCCTGAAGATAACCAGCTTTACCTATTGTAGGATGAGTGTTAAAAATAATAATATCTAACATTTACTGAACACTCACTGTATACCAGGCACTGTGTTAAATGCTATACATGTATTCTCTTACTTCATCCTCACAAAAATCCACAAGGTAGTGTTATTTTCATCTCTATTTACTGTCAAGGAAATTGAGGCTAAAGAAACTGCCTGAGATCTCATAATTAGGGCTTGTGGAGCCCAAATTCAGAGTGATATGCTGTGGAGGCTGGGGTGATGGTGCATTTAATTGTGACAGGAGCAGGCTTCACTGAGGAGGAAGCCATGGGCCAGGCTTCCTCCTGGAAAAAGGCTGAGGCAGATTTGGCATGAAGATGGGCATCTCAACTAAAGGGGCAGCAAGGTGACACTGTGGCAAGGTGAAGGCTGCAGGCCAGACCATCAATAGGGACTCTTAAAATTTCCCTTCTTCCAGATCGCGCCTGGCGGATTTTCAGACCCACTGCCATCCCATGGACATCCTAGGGACCTGTGCAACAGAGCAGTCCAAATGTCTGCGAGCATACATGGGGCTGATTGGTGAGGCTGGGGGGCATGTTTAGGAAGCCTGCAGGTTGGCCAGCCTGGGGGAGGGTGAAAATGCTCTGGAGACTGAACCCCCATGGAGTGGTCCTGAGACAGGTGGGAGAGGATGGGAGCTGAAGGTAGGGTTGGCTCAGGCACTGACAATCCTCTTTTCACCCCATAGGGACTGCCATGACTCCCAACTTCGTCAGCAACGTCAATGCCAGTGTTGCCTTAAGCTGCACCTGCCGAGGCAGTGGCAATCTGCAGGAGGAGTGTGAGAGGCTGGAAGAGTCCTTCTCCCGAAACCCCTGCCTCAGTGAGTGCTCTCCACCTGCTCCCAGCCCCTGTGGCTGGCTCAGCTTGACCCAGGGAGAGGGAAAGGGTCAGTTCTGTGGTCCACTGGTTCCATCCATCTCCTGCAGATGGAGCAGCCCCCTCCTCAGCATAGGCTTACATCTCCCCAACCTGGGCCTTTCTGCCTTCTCCCATTCTATAAGTGACCCACCCCCATCCCTGGCCAAGCTGCCTCTTCACTTGCCTGGGCCCTAGGGACACTCTTCAGCTCAAGGAATAGCAAGCAGAATGAGATAATATCCCATTCCCAGCTGCCACCCACCCACCCTTGCATATCCCAGGGTCCCTGAGACATTCCCTTTCCTTCTTTGGGAGCCTGAGAGATCTCCAACATCTGCCTGCTTTCAGTCTTCCTTCTCTCCTCTCCTCAGTGGAGGCCATTGCAGCTAAGATGCGTTTTCATAGCCAACTCTTCTCCCAGGACTGGACAGCCTCTACCTTTTCCATCATGGAACGCCAGGTAGGGCCTCCTCTGTTACACCCCTCCTACCTTTACTGGACCAGCTGGGGGAAACCCAGACAAAGCAAGCAAGAGATTGGATGGGGGGGGTGAACTCTTTGTGGTCATGAATACTTTAGACCTCTAGCAGACACCTCAGGGGAGGAGGACAGGCCTTGACTGAGGCTAAGGTGGTGAAAAGGGTGGAGCTGACTCCATTTTATTTTTTCCACAGAACAAAAACCCTGCTCTGAGGCCACAGCCCTGGGTGCCCTCTCTTTTCTCCTGTATACTTACCTTGATTCTGCTTCTGAGCCTCTGGTAGCTGGACTTCCCTGGGGGCCCTCTTCCCCTCTACCACACCCAGCTGACCTGCAGCCTGCAAGGGGTGAGGAAAGGACAGCACAGCAAGGAGGTTCGGTACATAACATGGAAACCCTGACGTCACCCCACACCTCCAGTCGACTCCAGATTAGGCCACAGTAGAAGCTGACTGGCCTAGTTCTCATTCCCTTCACGTCTTTTTTTGTTTTGTTGTTGTTGTCGTTGTTGGCCGTGCCACTTGGCTTTTGGGATCTTAGTTCCCTGACCAGGGATTGAACTAGGCCCTTGGCAGTGAAAGCTCGGAGTTCTAACCACTGGACCACCAGAGTCATTCCCTTTACTTCTGACTCAGGCTGCCCCTCCTTAGGACTTTAGCCATATCTTCTGGTGATGTCCAGCTCTACCAGGCTCTCTCCTTACCCCTTTCTTCTGCCCACCGGCATCACCCAGGCTCTAACAAATCAGTCACACTCTCTTGCATTCTCCAGGTAGGCAGGGCTGGGTGTTCTGAAGCAACCTAGAAAGACATTCCTCATGGTGAGGAAAGCTGGAGCAAGACTCTTGGCCCCTTGTCTCCTCCTCTGAATGGGGAATGGGAACCTACTGCCTGCCCGGGGATCCTACAGAACATTTGAGCATCACGAGCTGGAGCATATGGGCCTTGCTTTCTTCCTGCTACTGTCCCAAAGTCCCCTTAGCCTCTTGGATCATGATTAAACATTTTAACTTAAAACTTTTCTCTTTTCCCATTGTCTCATACTGTGAATTTATATAGAACTAGGGGTGTTACAGACACAAGAGCACAGGCCAGGTGATCTAGGAGACACAGCAACCCTGCCACCAGATGCTATGTGACCCCCAGGCAAGTCTCTCAGCCTCTCTGTGTACTTGACGTGGAGTTGGAAGAAAAATAACTTATGTGAGGCTGTGGACCAGGTACCTGTTCCAGCTCCAGCCATTTTGAGCATGCTGCCTGGAATCTGCCACAGCAGCTGAGGGGGGAGGGTCCATAGTCAACCACAGCATTTGAGCACCTGCTTGTGTTATCAGTCTGCTCCATACCATAATGGGGGCCAGAGGAAAGGAGAGACTGGTTCTTGAACTCATGTGCAATCCAGTTGGGATAAGGAAACAGTTACCCATGCAAAGTAGTTGGGAAAATATATTTATAGGGCTGTGGAAATTTGTCTGTTAATTCATTCACTCACTCTTTCTAAAAGCATCTGATAAGTGCTGGCTCTCCAAGACACTGTGCTGGGTGTGGGAGATTCCAAGGTAATCCTATTTGCAGATCCTATTTTCAAGCCTTTTACACATCAGAGCAGGGGAACTAACAAGACAGTCAATAAGAACAGTGCAGTGTGATGAGTACTGTACAATAATTGTAATAACCCTGCTTTACTGAGCCCCTACTGTGTGCCAAGTACTACTGTGCCCCTACTGTGTGCAAATACATTCATAATTCATTTAATTCTTCACTAGCTACGTGACCTTGGGCTTAACCTCTTTGGGGCTCACTATCTACATCTGTAACATGAAAAGGTATAGCACCTACCTCACAAGGAATGAGATAATCCATGTGAAAGCATTGTGCCTGATAAATAGAACTCAAAAAAGTTAGCAGTTACAGCATATGGTTTTTGTAGAGAATTTGGACAATACAGATAGTTATAAAGAAGAAAATTAAAATCTTTAAAATCCCATTCTCAAACTTCCAAACTACTCCCTGTACATCTGTGCACATGAGAAACTATGGGTATGTATAATTTTATATATGTGAGGTCAGAGACTGCTTATCAAAGTGTAAGTCACAGACACTTTTCAACATCCATGAGTAGAGCTCAGAATACATCGTCCTTTTTATCAGCTGCATAACATGGACTTGTATGAATGCATATTCCTACATACATAGTTTATTTAACCAGTTCTGTATTGATGGGTATTTGGTTTTCTTCCTGTTTTTCTCTGAGCCAAGTCTTAAGGCAGTGAGGAGGTGACTGGGGGTAGCATGTGCCGAAGAGCTGCCTGAGTTGTGGGTAGAGTAGGGAAAGCACCCCCTAAACGTTCTTGTATCCACATACCCCACCCTGCCCCAGGAAGTGCCCAGCCAACCTGCTGTCCTGCAAACTTCAGTGCAGCACTGGGTGGACCTTCCCCTTCCTCCCCTCCCAAGAAGATCTCTGAACCGTCAAGGCCCCTCCATTTGCTTTGGCTCCATTATCCTGGGGCTGGGGGTGGGGTGAATGGTACAGTCATTCCTTGCTAAGTGCTTGAATTAGACTAATAGGTCATCTGTGCTTTTCTCTGAAGAAGGTCCAAATTCCTGGTAAACAACCAGACCACTCTCCCAGCCTAGGGCCCAGAGCCAAGGCTCGGGGTGGGGGCACACAGGGGCTGGACTGAAGCTTTTAATGTATCCTGGCTGGCTGGGATGGTTAATGCCATTAGACTAGTTTCTGGGTAATGAGGTGGGAAAGGCTGCTGGCAGCAGTGATAAGCAGAGAGCGCTGAATTACAGGTCTCTGTATGGCCGGGTTGGAGCAGACTGTCTTTTAAACAACTATCTTCCAATTCACCCATTCAATCATGTATTCATTCAACAAACCTTAGCAATGCTCTGTTCCAGGCTGTATTTTTCAAGGTCTGTCCCTGCGCATTCATGAGCTACCATTTTGGTGAAGGGGCAGCCCGGGACTTTGGCAGATAGACCTCAGCTTTAGGCACTTGGGACTTTTCAGTTATCCTGGTTGATTTTAACACTCAGCTGTTTGACCTTGGCAAATATTCTTTGTCCCTCTGAGCCACCATTTCCTCATCTCCAGTAGGGATCCCAGTAGGAGTACTTAAAGGGTTGCAGTTTTTGTTTTGCCTTTGTTTTTAATAAATACAACATCAGCAATTTAATTTCAGTCAAAAAAACAAATTAGCATTATCAACTGATATTTATATCAATTTAAATGGCTTTGGTTGGTAATTTTTTTGACTTCTTATTTCTATAAAAGCTTATAAGCATGAGGAATGTATGCTCATTTTGATCTCCACATATATTTACATTAGATAACAGTAAAAATATTTAAAACAATCAGGGTTGTTGAAGACTGGAAATAATTACAACACTTAGCATAGTGCCTGATACAGGATGAACAATCAATAAATGGCAGCTATTACTATTATTACTTCTGGGAGGGGGTCTGTGGGGACTATGTATTCTGCTCCCTGCCCTGGAACAGTGGTGAGTGATGGTGCTGGCTCTGCCTCCAACTGTGGGCTGAATTCTGGGTGGGGCTGCTTCTGGGAGACTCACTATTCAAGCTCTGAACTCCAGGATGGAAACCAGAGCTCTGGGTCTGTAGCTCAGGCTCTGAGGGACCTTGGACCAGGCATGGAATCAGAGACAGTCAGTGTCTTAGTCAAGGGTCTTTTGGCTGCAAGTAACAGAAACGTTGAAATTACTTAGTAAAAAGGGAATGTCATGCAGCTGAATCCCAGGACGTTCAGCTGGGCCTTGCCGGGGATAGGACTGGAAAGTCAGGAACCAGTCTTGAGCCCCGTCTGTTGAAGGCCTAGACGTCTTGGGCCATCTACTTCATTCTCTCTATAGACCTACTTCCTTTGCATGACCTTCCAGGGCCAGCATTTTCAACTGAATGACCTCCCATCCCAATTCCAAATTCATGGAAAATCTGATTGTCTGTGCTTTCCTGGGTTAAGGGTCCATCCCAGGCTTATCAGTTGGGTAAAAGAAACATAGATCCACATGCTACTAAAGTAATTACAGGGCCCCAGGCCTGTTAGTGGAGGGCAGTTCTCAGAGAAGGCAGTGTATCTCAGCAGGACTCCAAGAGCATAGACTCTTGGCAGGGAATTAAGGTAGATCTTAATCACCCAAGGTCCAGCTTTGCTTCTTTTTTTTTTTTTTTTTTTTTTTGCGTATGTGGGCCTCTCACTGTTGTGGCCTCTCCCGTTGCGGAGCACAGGCTCCGGACGCGCAGGCTCAGCGGCCATGGCTCACGGGCCCAGCCACTCCGTGGCATGTGGGATCTTCCCAGACCGGGGCATGAACCCGTGTCCCCTGCATCGGCAGGTGGACTCTCAACCACTGCGCCACCAGGGAAGCCCAGCTTTGCTTCTTTTGTGGCTTCCTTCCTGGTCTAGGAGTGTCTTCTCTGAGCTTCCTTCTTGGATGCCCTCAGGGATAGGAATGTAGGAACATAGGCCCTGTTGTGGCTCCTTTGGGTCTGAGAACCATCCTGAGAGCTAGATGGAGGTTCTTTATGGCTGCAGAAGGAGGCTTTGCTGCTGTGGGGCTTGATAGATTTCTGGTCCCAGCAGTTGAAGAGTAAGGCAAAGTGAAGGGGATCAGAATATGCCACTCCAAAATATGCCACTTTGGCATAAGGATTATTTTTACCTGAAGGCAATTAAGAACCAACAGGGAGAGTTCTGTGCCCTCGCCTTACGTGCCTGAAGGGGCATAAATGAAGATGAGGAGTCAACACCAAGATAAGTTTGCATAGACAGACCTTACTAAAATAGCCCTTATCTTCCATTAGTTTCCCCCATATATTTCCTAGTCACTTCTGCACAATTTATTGTTCCTTGGGGCCCAAACCCTCCAGCCTTTGTTAAAAGGGTATATAAGGCCCCTAGTCTAACCCCAAGTCCTATATGAGTTTCACTTCTTTTCTGTAAACTCCCATGCAGGTAAATATTAATAAAAATTGTGCCTTATCTCCTGTTAATATGTTTTTTGTTAGCTTAATTCACAGGCCTCCAGTTACTGACCCTAAGAGGGTAGAAGAAAAGGTTTGTTCTCCCCAACAAAAGCACTGCCACTTCCTTGGCTGATAACCCTCCATCTTTGCCTCTATAGCCCATCTTACCAACAGTCATAGGCTCTCACTCTCATTTCCTCTCATGGAATCTTGGGTTCTCAGAAATTCCAGTCTCTTTTCAGCATCTTTGCTTCTCTCAGGAGGATGCCTGTTCACATGGGAGACTTGGTCCAATAAAATTCCACCCTCAGGTGCTGAGCTGGTCAGGGCTTATCTGACATACTGTGGGAGTTGTGGGGGTGGAGGAGACAATAATAATAACTAACATTTATTAAGAGTTTAATGTGTGCCAAGCACCAGGCTAATGGCTTAAAGAGCATTGTCTCATTTACTTTTCAGAAGTATCCTCTTTTATTTTCCTTGTTTTACAAGGGGATATAGCAAAGCTAAGCAGCGTGTCCAAGGTTACAGGGCTAACAAGTGGCTGATCTAGGAATCAAACCTCAATCTCCCTGACTCCCAGGAGCAACCTTTGATCCACATCACGTCTGTCCAGTGTTGGGGTGAGACGCCACTACCTAAATTTCAACAGAGGCCGTGATGAGGAGTGTGGGGTCAGAGAGCTCTTTTAAGCTACAAGCATGACTTCCTAGAAGAGAAGGTATTTGTTTTTTTGTTTGTTTGTATTTTGTTTTTGTGGTATGCAGGGCTCTCACTGTTGTGGCCTCTCCGTTGCGGAGCACAGGCTCCGGATGTGCAGGCTCCAGACGCGCAGGCCCAGCGGCCACGGCTCACGGGCCCAGCCGCTCTGCGGGTGGGATCTTCCTGGACCGGGTCATGAACCCGTGTCCCCTGCATTGGCAGGCGGACTCTCAACCACTGTGCCACCAGGGAAGCCCTGAAGGGAAGGTATTTGGACTGGACCTGGCATGAGTAGGGTTTATCAGGCAGAAATTGGGGGAAGGGCACCCCAAAAGTCAGAGTGGGCAAATGCAGACTAGAAAAGGCAGGGAGTGCTGGGAGGATGACAAGTAGTCTGCTGTGACTGAAGTTCTTTGAGGGGAGGTGTTGTCAGGTCTTCCTGTCACTCAACTCCTTACCACACTGTCCAGGGGGAGGGTTCTCCTCTGGGGACACACCCAACTGCAGAGCTACTATTGTGAAAGCCAGGCCCTATGGATCAGGCAGGAGTCCTGGGAAACTGGTGTGCAGAATTCTGGCTTGGCATGCTTGGCGTCCCTGGCCATGGGGAGCTCCGTGGCCTCTGGACCTCTTAGTGACGTCCCAGGGTGCAGAGATCAGTGTGTGGGTGAGAGGATGAAGTGAGTTTGTGTCTGGCCTGGAACAGTGACAAGCAGGAAGGGATAGCCTATCCCCCACAGAGGGATACCAGCAAATAGCTGCTCCCTCCCTCCCCGCCCCCATGCTGACTTACCAGTTGCTGTGGTCAACTGAAGTGTCAGGGCGTTCGTTCCAAGAGTTCGATCTTCCCAGACTTTGGTTGGCTTTGGGGTTCCCGTGGAGACTTCCTGCTGCACCTGCTGTGGACTGGGTATGGCAGGCAGTAGGTTGGCATAGAAATGAAGACAAGTTTTGTGGTGGAGATAGACAAACAAATAATAGAGACATCATTTTTTGAGTACTTGATATGTGTCGAACATTGCACTGAGAACTTTGCATGTGTATCCTTTTTAAAGCTGAGTTGCCTCATGGGCTTGTCTCCTCATGGTATCATCTGGCATCCATAATATTTGAAAAAAATTTTTAAATAACTATTGCACAGTCTTTTGAAAAAAGTACACAGCAAAACTTGAAATCCTCTTTCTCCATCTGTCTCCCTGTATTGTATACACAAAGCAGCCATCTCCACAGAATCTCTTCTCTCAACATGATCCTCAGAGGAGAGATTTACACCATAAATATATATAGTTAATATTTTTTCTTTGTCTCACATGTGTAAGTAATCCAATTTAAACTTCCTCATGGCCCTCTGAGGGCACACACTATTATCCCCATTTTACAGATGGAGAAACAGATGTCCAGAAATGAATTATTGCCCAAGGTCACACAGCTAATCACTGGCAAGTGTTTTTGAAGCAGGATTTGTGCTTGTTGTGAAAGTGCATGTGATCTAGGGTCTGTGAGACTCCTGAGGAAGAGGCAGTTAATTCATTGTGGGGGGCTTCATGGAGGAGGCAGTGTTTGAGTAGAAACCTCAAGGGACAAAGAGAAGCTCAACAGATAGAAATGGGCATAGAAGTGTTTCTTAGGAAGGGAGGAAAGCCTGAGAGATGAGCGTATTATATTGTGGGATATCAGAAGAGAGGCAATCTCATTTCTCCATGTCTCATGGCTCCCTCTCAGTGGTGGTGGGCCTGGCATTTAAGAGACTCGCCTCATTCCCCAACTTTGCCCCAGGCAGAGTCTGCCTGTGCCCTTTAAGAGCCTCCATCACAAAGCCTCCTTGTGTCTTCTGAAAGAGACCATCTAATTCAGGCTGGTTGCCTACCCTCCACTCCCCTCCCGCACATAGGAGAAGAGAGGGAGATGTGGTGAAGGAGCCCAGAAATGAACCCCCTCTTAGGCCAAATCAAATACACTTAATTCTTCAGGAATTACATGTCAGGAGTGTCTTAGGAAACGCAGCTCTCTAGCTGTTCAATGGAAGCATGTTGTAGTGAAAAGAGCACAATGGAAAGTGGATTCAGCCTTTGCATCTCAGCAAAACTATTTATCAGCTGGATGAATTCAAGCAAATTGCTTAATCTTGCCAAGCTTCAGTCTCTCTCTCTCTTTTTTTTTTTGCCGTACGTGGGCCTCTCACTGTTGTGGCCTCTCCCATTGCAGAGCACAGGCTCCAGATGTGCAGGCTCAGCGGCCATGGCTTACGGGTCCAGCCGCTCCGTGGCATGCGGAATCTTCCCAGACTGGGGCACGAACCCGTGTCCCCTGCATCGGCAGGCGGACTCTCAACCACTGCGCCACCAGGGAAGCCCAAGCTTCAGTCTCTTGATCTAAAAAAATCATGGGCCCTATTGCCAAAAAGCTGTCTGGTAGGTTTGTCAGAGAGGGAGAAGAAATGGCTGTCTGGGGATATACTGATCTAATATTTACTTCAGTGTTGGGTGTCAGGGACTTGTTAAATCCAGTTTTCTCCTGCAGGAAGTGGGCAGTATGAGATCTCAGGAGCTTGAGGTGGGAAGGTGACTCCCAGCAAGTAGAAGGAAAGAGAGGAGGTGCTAGATGAAGCATGGACAGAGACGTTTCTCTTGTTGCCATGCTGGAACAATTCTGTGAACCTCTCCCAGCCTCAGTTTCCTCACTTTCAAATGCCAATTCAACTTAATGAATATTGGCCAGACACTTGCATTGCTATTTCACCTGTTTAATTTTTTTAATTAATTTATTTATTTTTGGCTGCATTGGGTCTTCTTTGCTGCACGTGGGCTTTCTCTAGTTGTGGCGAGGGGGGCTACACTTTGTTGCAGTGCGCGGGCTTCTCATTGCAGTGGCCTGTCTTGTTGCGGAGCATGGGCTCTAGAGCGCAGGCTCAGCAGTTGTGGCTCATGGGCTTAGCTGCTCTGCGTGTGGGATCTTCCTGGACCAGGGCTTGAACCCGTGTCCCCTGCATTGGCAGGCGATTCTTAACCACTGCGCCACCAGGGAAGTACCATCTGTTTAATTTTTAAATGTATTTTTTTCATATTCTCCTTCAGCCCAGAAGAGATTTCAGGTGGCTTATAAAAATACACAATACAATAAAATGAAAATAAAGGCACGAAACCAAGGTGAAGAGAGAACAGTGAATGACAGCCGGATCATTTCAGTAATCTGTAATGCATGTGAACAGGTCCTGCCCAGATGAATACCATTGCCACAAAACCCCTAGTATATCATGCTTGCAGGTAGTAGGGCTTGGAAAATGTATCTTAGAGCTAAAGGTAACACTTCTGTTTTACAAGTGAAACTGAAGTTAAGTCCTGCTCTGGTTCCAGCATATAATGTGCATGTGCCTGAATGAGGGAGAGGGAGGAGAAACCCTTTGTAAATTATACGGAGTACAAAGTTTGGGTCCCCTGTGTTTGGCAAGAGACCACAGGCAGCTGCCTCTGCTTCCTCGGCTGCCGGGACCACTTGATTGAAATGGCCAACAAGGAGAGGGGAGGCAGAAGAGGATAGACGGAAATTAGCATTTCAATAAGCTATCCTGCCACCAGAATTGATTGAGTGCTTGTTATGTGTCAGCTAGTCTGCTCAGCACTTCATATTTACTATATTTCATACTTAGTGTAGTCTAAATTACATGTTGGAGGGTAGGTAGCCTAGGAGTTAAGGGCACAAGCTTGGGTAGGAGGGGTGAGAGTCCTGCCTCCCTCACTCGCTTGCTACAATCCTTGGTTATCGCCTATGTTCCTTCACCTGCGAACCCCAATTTATCTGCTTCCTCGGTCGTGGTAGCGAATCAGTAGGCTAAAGCATGTTAAGTGCGTGGCCCAATGTTAGCACACAGTAAACAACAACATAAACAACAGCACACGTTTTTGAGTGATAAGGGCGGCAGGGGCGTCCTATCCTGAAACACTATCCCCCCCCCACCTCCTACCCCCATAGCAGGTCTCTCCGTTTAGTTCGAGTGAAACCGGGCGCGGGTTCTGCCGCGGTGCGGGCTCCGCGGTGGGGAAGCCGCAGGCGGCGTGCGGAGGAGGCGCGCCGCCTAATGCAGTTGTCAGTTAATTAGAGGAGAAGGTTATGTCATTAACGGCGGGATCGAAGCAAAAGGAATTAAGAGGCTCTGGCAGCGCTGCTGCCACGCTCTCTGCGCGGGCCGCAGGCCGAATTCAACAAAAATTCGATACGCATTAGTGCACTATCAGCGGCTGCCCGGGACGCGGGGCCGCCGAGCGCGGGAGCTGATGCGCCTAGGTTGGGAGGCCCCGCGAGGGACGCGGTGCCTTGCTGGGAAGGGCCTACGCCGCCTGGAGCCCCTGCGAGTGGTGGGGGGATGCCGGGCGTGGGATGCGGGATGTCCTCTCAGGCGAGTTGCGTGGCCTGACCCTGGGGAGGCTGGGGGCACGGTGGCTGGCTCCTCGCCAGGCCCCCTCCCACTGACTTTAGTCACAAGGAAGCCAAGTTGACCTTCCCAGACTAGGCCAGGCCACGATGTAACCCACCCTTCCAGTACTGACTTCTTCATGGCCTTTATTACAGCGTCATTTCATGGTGGTCTGTACAACTTTCTTATCATGTCTTTTCCCCAACCAGACTGTTAACTGCAGGAGGGCAGGGACTGTGTAAGTCTGCCTTGTTTATCTGCACTCACAGAGCCTGGCACATGGTAGGTGCTTAGTAAATATCAATATTTGCAGACAGAATTAATCTCCACACAAACCCAGTGAGTTGGTAGAGTGAGGAAATTGAGGCTCAAAGAAATAAAGTGACAGGCCCAAGATCACACCAGTTTCCACCAAAGAAACCCCAAGCTCTTTCCTTAAGTAAATCACCTCATCTGTCTGAATCTTGTTTTCCTGTCTGGGGAAAATTAGTTAGAGCTGCCTCCAAACTATGTGCCAGGGACTATGCACTTCTTTTAGATTTTCTCCTTTAATTCTCACAACAGCACTGTAAGACAGAAATTGTTTTATAAAGGTGGAATTTGATACTAGCAAGAACTGGGCCCATCATTTGCCTGTTTGCACTCAGATCCATTGCTCCCCTTATGATACTCCGCGTCACAAATGGGTTCCCCTGACCCCTCTACCCCAAACCCACCTCTCAGCAGGCAACATTTCCCAGGCTTCCTTGTCGCTGAATTTTGTTTGGGTTTGGCCAATGGGAGCCACTGGCTCGAGATTAGGGGGCTGAGGACAGGAGGAAACAGGGGACCCTCAGCCTTGGCAGCTTCTGGGCTCCATCTCCCTTATTTTGGACTCCAGACCAGGGATGGTAGCGGTTTCCTGCTCTTGCTAATCTCTGGGTCACCTCACTTTCCCCTGTTTGGCTTCTTGGTTTTTCCATTACCTGAGTGGCCACAGTATTAAATTCTCTGTATTAAATTCCCTCTGTTTGGATGGGGTAGGAGGGGAATATAGGAGATTTAACAGGTAATAATAAAGTTCTTTTTATTTTTTAAATAAATAAATAAATAAATTCCCTCTGTTTGAAATACTAAGAGTGAATTCATTTTCCTGATTACTCTAAGAGCCGTGATTGGAATCCAGATCTGTCTGACTACAGAAGTGCACTTAAAGTTTTTTTTTTTTACAGAAGATGATAGTGGGGCAAAGCAGTAAAAGTGATAACCATTTAACCACCCTGCCCAGAGAGCTCTTCCCAGGTCCCTTTTGTGAGAGAAATTAGTTTTAGAGATGATGATCCACTCATAAAGCCTATTCATAATTTATTATGTTTAAGAAATTCTGCTTTCCCTAGCTAAAATATTGTTTATACCTGTAAATGAAGATATTAATAACATCTACTTACCAGAGTTGTTTTGATTATTAAATGAACTAATGTATGCCAAACCCTTGGTATGTGGTAGATGTTCAGTGATAGCTTCAAAACCTGGTTAATTTTTAGTACCTTCAGTTTTCTCAGCTTGGTGATCCTGGAGTGTGGAGGACAGCTGCTCTGTTTTTCATTCCGTCGAATTCTTATCACATTGTAGATTCACCTTGCCCATTGGACCAGTGAGTGAGAAGTAGTAATCAGATGGCTGGCCTGGCAGCTACAATCCACAGATGTGTGCAGTGAATGTTAGATCTGAGTGAATGCTTCTAAATCAATTGGACCTCCCTAGAGACTTGGCTGGCAATGAATGAGAGTGTGAGGTGCTTTTGACACACACATGCAGCATCTGATTTGAGTGAAAATGTCTGCTCAACAGTCCCGAGGGCAGTTTTCTCCTGATTGATTTGCAACTTTTTTTTTTTTTTTTTTCTTGCGGTACGCGGGCCTCTCACTGTTGTGGTCTCCCCCATTGTGGAGCACAGGCTCCGGACGCGCAGGCTCAGTGGCCATGGCTCACGGGCCCAGCTGCTCTGCGGCATGTGGGATCTTCCCGGACTGGGTCACAAACCCGCATCCCCTGCATTGGCAGGCAGACTCTCAACCACTGCACCACCCGGGAAGCCCTGATTTGCAACTTTTGATCTCAATGGAAAAGAAGCCAAATGTAAAGAGGTAGTTTTCTCAGTGAACAAGAAATCTTGTTGTGCTTTCCTTTCTGAACTTGGGGGGTGGGGGAGAAGTACCATCTCCTATTACCGGCAAAGGGGCTACAGAGACCAAACTTTGCTAGAGAAGGGTGTTTAAAGGTTGGGGTGGGAGTTGGGGAGAGGAGCTTCTTAACCCACACAACTCCCAATGACTCGGGAGAACCAGGAGACCAGAAACTGCCCTTGATGCAATCCAGTTGCAGACAGCAGATTAAGTCTTCAGCTACCACAGTCTAGAGTCTGGGACTGGGAGTCCCACCTGTGCCCTTGGACATTTTCGCTCAAATCAGATACTGGATGCATGTGTCAAAAGCACCTCACACTCTCATTCATTGCCAGCCAAGTCTCTAGGGCGGTCCAGTTGATTTAGAAGCATTTGCTCAGATCTAACATTCGATGTACACATCTTCTGTGGATTGTAGCTGCCAGGCCAGCCATCTGATTACTACTTCTCACTCACTGGTCCAATGGGCAAGGTGAATCTACAATGTGATAAGAATTCGAGGCACTTCATTTGAGCTTGCCCTGACTACTGCACAGGTTGCTAGGCACTCATATGAGTCATTGATGTAAATGCAATTTAAAGAAGTTTGTAGACCTTACAGATATATTTGAGGTTATGGTTTTAAGCTAGAACAGTAGCTAAAAAACTGCTTTTTACTGTAATAGCATAAGTCTCCTACTCCTAGAAGTTAAGAGTACAGGATTTGGAGTCAAATAGACCCAGGTTCCAATACTAGCTCATGTGACGTGACTACTTCTCACTTAATCTTTCTGAGCCTCAGATTTCTCATCTGTAAGACCGGAATGATAATGCCTATCTGGAAGGGTTGTGAAGGTTAAATAAGATACTAAGGTGAGAGCTTAAGAAATGGTAGCCATGTTAGAATTGTTCACAAATTTATCTGCCAACTAATATTTTGGAACAAAATAGGGAGTCTGGTCAACGAGGTCATTATAGTCTTCAGAACTCTCTAGTATTCATACTTTGGTTTGTCATCTATGGTCCACTTCTCTAGGAACTGTTCCCACTCATAGTTCTTGCCAAATAGCTAGACCTGGGCAGCCATGTTTGTGCCATATGACCCTGTCCCCTTGGTTTGTTGGTTGGACCACAAGTGAACACTTAACCTAAGCTAGACAAATCAGATTCCTCTCTTGGGCACTGAAGCAGTCAATTGCGGGGAGTCATGTAGACTCCAGAACTAGTACAGCTGATGGATGAGCTGAGGAAACTGATACGGCGAAGTACAGAGACATGTACAACAAAGAAGCCATTTAGCTTTAGTCTATGTGAAAATAATGGAAATGGACTTGTTCCTGATGATTTTTTCAGTTCCATAAGGCCTAGCCATGCTAATTTCCTGTCCTTGAAGTCTATGCAGTCTACACACCCAACCATTAGTACTCACCTTTTCTTACACTAGCACGAGTGCCTCTCTTTTCCTTGCAACCCAAAGAGACTATTCTAGGATAAGGGCAATGTTGTCCCTTTATAAGGTAAAACACACTTCTTTAAAAACTCGAATGGTTTTCTTACAAATGAGCTTATATACTCAAAACACACCCATACCTCAGTTAACTAGTAAGCACAAATCAGTAAGACCAGTTATGAAGCAGAGTATCAACAAACTAGTTGAGAAACTTTTTCCCCCATGTTTTCTTAAATATTTTGTCATTATATGGAAAGGCTCAAAATGTTTGATTTGCAACAACACCTGGAAGTTCTCAAAAAATTGTGTTATATGATCATGTAGTTTCTAAAGGGATATATTTTTTTACATCTTTATTGGAGTATAATTGCTTTACAATGGTGTGTTAGTTTCTGCTTTATAACAAAGTGAATCAGTTATACATATACATATGTTCCTATATCTCTTCCCTCTTGCGTCTCCCTCCCTCCCACCCTCCCTATCCCATCCCTCTACGTGGTCACAAACCACCAAGCTGATCTCCCTGTGCTATGCGGCTGCTTCCCACTAGCTATCTATTTTACATTTGGTAGTGTATATATGTCCATGCCACTCTCTCACTTTGTCTAAAGGGATATTGAGGACCTAAGGATGGGTGGGGTTAGAGGACTTACACTGAGCTAATTAAAGAAACAGGGAAGGCAATTCCCTGGCGGTCCAGTCGTTAGGATTTCACACTTTCACTGCTGAGGGCCTGGGTTCAATCCCTGGTCGGGGAACTAAGCCACATGGTGTGTGGCCAAAAAAAAAAAAAAAAAAAGAAAGAAAATTGTAAAAAAAAATAAACAGGGAAAAGCTATCTGAGAGTATATAATTATAAATATCTATTATCCCCATCAGTAAAGTGGAGATAATAATGTACCCACTTCATATCATTGATCCAAGTATTAAATGAAGTTGTGCATGCAAATTCTTTGCCTGCTGCCTGGCATACAGATTAAAATCCATAAATGTTTTATTAGCTACAATGATTATGAAAATGTGACAAAAGTTGGTGCTGGAGCCAGATTTTAAAGGAAAATGAGAGGGGGTATAGCTCAGTGGTAGAGCATTTGACTGCAGATCAAGAGGTCCCCGGTTCAAATCCAGGTGCCCCTTGTCTACTTTTCTGGGCTTCCCTGGTGGTGCAGTGGTTAAGAATCCGCCTGCCAATGCAGGGGACATGGGTTCGAGCCCTGGTCCAGGAAGATCCCACATGCCACGGAGCAACTAAGCCCGTGTGCCACAACTACTGAGCCCACTTGCTACAACTGCTGAAGCCCATGCGCCTAGAGCCTGTGCTCTGCAACAAGAAAAGCCACCGCAATGAGAAGCCTGCACACCACAACAAAGAGTAGCCTCTGCTCACTGCAACTATAGAAAGCCCACGTGCAGCAACAAAGACCCAAAGCAGCCATAAATAAAGAAATAAAATTTATATTTTAAAAAAGGAAAATGCTCTAAAATTAAATTAAAATTAAAGTAAATGCTCTGATATCTACTCAGTAGCTTTGTGAGGGTAGGTACTGGGTCTTGATTGCTGTGGTTTTCATAGAGCTTAGTGCCTATTCGATAAGTAATTTTTGAATAATTACTGAGCCCTCAGTATGGTCATCACAGACTGAAAAGGAGTTTGAAAGCTTTGGAAAGTAAAATGGTGATTTTGAAGAGGATTCTAATTCTGGGGTAGAAGTATTGAAAAGTAGGTAGATGAGAAGGGTGGAGAGGAGGGGTTCATGGGCTTAGAAGGTCAACATGAACACCCACAAATTCTTAAATTTTTTTCCAGAGTTTAAAGGCATGAGCTTAGTCAAGAAATTCTAACATGATATGGGGTGAATTTGCACTGTCCCCTCAAATTTATATATTGAAATCCTAACTTCCAGTACCTTAGAATGTGACCTTAGTTGGAAACAGGGCCATTTCAGATATGCTTAAGATGAGGACTACAATAGCCAAGACATGGAAGCAAACTAAATGTCCATCTACAGATGAATGGCTAAAGAAGATGTGTTTTATATATATATATATATATATATATATATATATATATATATATGTATATACACACAGTGGATTTTTACCCAGCCATAAAAAAGAATGAAATAGTGGTATTTGCAACAACATGGATGGACCTAGAGATGATCATACTAAGTGAAGTAAGTCAGACAGAGAAAGACAAATATCATATGATCTCACTTATATGTGTAATCTAAAAAATTGATACAAGTGAACTTATTTACAAAACAGAAATAGACTCAGACACAGAAAACAAACCTATGGTTACCAAAGGGGAAAGTGGGGGCAAGGACAAATTAGGAATTTGGGATTAATAGATCTACACTACTATATATAATATAAAATAGATAAGCAACAAGGACCTACTGTATAGCACAGGTACCTATATTCAATATCTTGTAATAACTTATGGAATCACTTTGCTGTACGCTTTGCTGTTACAGAAACATTGTAAATCAACTACACCTCAATTAAAAAAAAAAGATGAGGTCAAACTGGAGAAGGGTGGACTTCGAATCCTACCTCTAGTGTCCTTATAAAAAGACAAAAACTGGACATAGACAAGCACACAGGGAGAATGTCGTGTGAAGATGAAGGCAGAGATCAAGATGGTGAGCCTATAAGCCAAGAACACCAAAGATGGCCAGCAAACCACCAGCTAGGGGAGAGGCCTGGAACAGATTCTCTCTCACAGCCCTCGGAGGGAACCAACTCTGCTCAAACCTTGATTTTGGACATCTAGCCTCCAGAACTGTGATACAATGAATTTCTGTTGGTTAAGCCACCCATTTTGTGGTACTTTGTTACCACATTAGTTTGCTAGGCAGCTCTAGCAAACTAGTGTATGAAGCAAACAAATCCAAAAATGCTGCCCCTGCGGCTCTCCTAGTGGTCATTTCTGCCCAAGCCCAGATAATTAGATCTATAGGTGCTTTCCCCAAACCACTTCTGTTACAACAGCTCCTGCCAAGTATGCTTCCAAGCAGCAGGCAGAATGATGTGGAAAGCCCTTGACCTATTAGTCCCAAGGAGCACAGTAGTTTTAAGTCCAATCAACTACAACCATGTAATTAAAAAAAAAAAAAAATCCTGCTTAGGTCTGAAGAGCTTTAAAAAAGTTTGCAATTTAGCTATTTCATCCTAACACTATTTTAATAAGTAATAATAATTGCTAAAAATTGATTGATTATTATGGGTTAGGGAGTTTGCTAAACACTTTACAAACATCATTTCTTTAATCCTCTCAACAGCCTTAGGAGATAAGTACTATTATTTACATTTTATCAAGGAAGAAACTGAGACTCAGAGAATTAGCTTGTCTACAAATCCATAGCTAGCCAGTAATGGAGCTGACCTCAGACCCGAGGTGGCCTGAGCCCAGAGTTCATGATCTTTGTTACCACGCTCCTCTGTCTCCTGAGGGTACTGGGCCTCCATGCAGAGAAAGCTTAGGGAACATTAGATCCCTCCCCTTGTCTGACTTAGTCTCCTTGTAATTGACATAAAAGCTACTGCTTGTTCTGCCTGCATTTTCAAGCTCAAATTGAGAGAAAAGTGACTGGCATGTAGTAAGTGCTCAGTAAGTGTTAGCTATTATTGCTATTAATATTGCATTGTATGTGTTTCTCTCTGGCAAGGGAGGTGAATCCCTAGTCTATTGCTAACAGTCAGTACTTAGAAGTGTTCCTGAATGAACAAGATGAGTGGAGTAGGGGCTTGGAAAGTAAAGTTGATCTAGGAAAAAAAATGAGAAGTGAGGGTAGGGGGCTTAGGGCTGGGGGAGGGGGCGAGGGACAGAGAAAGCAGTTGGCAGAAGGCCAGATACCACTTTGCCTTTGGTATGGCTGCCCCTGGGGGTTCAGAGGTGGGGGCTGTGTAGCCTTTCTGCTCCTGATTGGTCAGCTCACCTAGCTTTATCCTGTATTTTCTCCCCTTTACGGTGTTGGGGAGGCTGCAGCTTGTGGTTACATAAAGCTTCTTGGAATTCTTCCAGGAAGAGGAGAAGTGCCTGAGGTGCTGACAAACAAAGGTTCTGGGGGTGAAGAAGTGTGTGAGTAAGAGTGATTGTGTACCGTCCATCTGCGTCATGGTGAGGCCGGAGGGCATTGGAATCAGGCAGATTTAGGTGGAAGTCCCAGCTCTCCCGTTTTATTAACTGTATGACTTACCTTCCTGAGTCTGATTTTCTCTTCTATCATAAGGATGATAATGGTACCTACTGCATAAGCATTTAAAAGCCTAGTACAATGCCTAATAAATTATAATAGTTATTATTGTTATTGTTATTATTTTAAGTGTTAGGGTTTAATATCCTCTCTGCCTGAACATATGAATTCCCAAGTCTCCTCCTCTCCCTCCTGTTCCCTCAGTCCTGAAAATTTGAGACAAATTCCTCCAAGTGCCCCTTGATACCTCTGCTTTCCCCTGGTCCTTCCAGCGGGGCCAGGCCTTCAGGGACCCTTGGGCAGCCCTAGGACAGTGCAAAGCATCTCTCCATGACTCTGGGATGGTCCTTTTTTCCCACAGCCTAGGAAGGGTTGATAAAAGCCTTATCTGAGTCACATTCCATTACAGGATTAAATCAGACTTGCTCTGGGGCCTTCTGTCTGCTACCCCAGGCTAGATGCCCGCAGCTCCTTGTTATTGCCTTTGGCCCAATCTGAGGTCATCACACTTCTTTGGGCCCAAGGGACCCTCAGAGGCAGAGGCTGAGGAGAGGCTCTGGCAGCCATTTGGGATCAATTTCAAGTAGCAAGGACTGACTAAGCATGGAGGCCAACAGCTAGGCACTCACTAGGCACCTTGGGTGGCAGACTGGGAGGAAGGATTCTCATCCAGTCATCTCCAACCTGAGGCAAGAAATGACAGGCTCCATGAGGGCAGTCAACAGGGATGCAGGAGATTAGCAAATGAGAGTTAATGGGGCAAAGGTATCATCATGTAATTGTAGAGTTATGGGACAAAGGAATAATTGTGTGATTGCAGGTGAGTTGCTAAGTTTCTCTGAGACATAGTTTTTTCAACTCTGAGCTGGGAACATTAGCAGTTAATACAAAAAGTTAATTTAGATCGAAATGTATGAGTTAAAACAACTAGGTTTTAGAGATAAACCTGAGTTTGGATTCTGGCTTGGCCACCCACTGACCTTGTACCACACTGTTAACTTCTCAGACCCTGTTTCCTCATGGGTAAAAAGGAGGAAATAACACTTCCCTCCCAGGGTTGTACGGGTTAGAGAAATTTAGGCATAGCAGTTAGCAGTTACTAAGGCAAGTGCACTAGGGCAAGTGCGTACCCCCATCCCCTGGCCCCTAGTGCTGCTCAACAAATGGGCACTCATGAGTCTTCTTCAGACCGTGTAGGTGGGAGTGGGTTTAGCCTTCTTGTCTACCTTCTCAAATTAGAGAGGCAGCAGAGAAGATGCATTTCTCTTGCCCAGGTTGCGAGTGTTGGGGGACGGCGCACGGGGGGACGGTGTTAGAGGATGGGATGCATGTCTCTGTGTCCCCTGGCAGAAAGAGCTGGGACTGAGCCAGATGCCTCTTCAGCATGAGGTCAACACCGTGGAGATATGTTTACCGGATTTGGGTCAGCTTGGGACCAGCGTCAGCTTGGAGAGCAAAGCAGGAAGGAACGGAGAAAGGGGGATTTCATTAGCCTCCAACAACCAGGTGGGCCTTGGAGTAGGCAGGTGCAAGCTGTGAGCTGTCTGGGAGGCTATCCAAAGACAGGGAAGGCCTAAATGCTCAGTGCCAGGCTGCCCCAGCGAGGGCTCCTTCCTGAGTCTGAGGTGCCAGCTCAGGACTCCCAGCTTGTACTTCACCCTCTCTCTGCCCAGATCTTTCATCTTCCTGGCTCCCTTCTTCTCCCTTACTTCTTATTTTTATTTGCCACCACTCTGTAATTTTATTGTGATTGATCCTTTCCTGACCTGGACCCAGCAGGTAATCTGGCAAGTGTGAAGGGACACCGGACCCCCTGCCTGTTGGAAATGTAACAATCTTTGTGTAACGACTGTCTGCATGGCATGATCTCATCTCATCCTCAGAACAACTTTATGAACAAGCTTCTCTTAGTACCTTCCTATTCCAGTTGAGGAAACTCTCATTCTATGAGATAAAACAACTTGCTCATGGTTGCTTGACTAGGAAGTGGCTGAAGCAGGACTTGTTCAAAGACTCAGTGACTCTTCCATTCCAACTCCAGATAAAGAGCATTCTTGGGTCGGAGCTGTGCTTTCTACACTCATGGACCCTGGGGAAGTGTGAGAATGGAGCTGTTTTCTCAGGAGGGCCCGCAAGCTCAGTGGAGTGGCCACTGTGCTGCCAGAAACAGTGGGCTGGTAGAGGGTGCTCTGATGTCTTCCTCAGGGGACAGGAGCCAGGCACTGAGCTCACAGGAGGGGGTATGCTGAAAGTGGAGATTGTTCCATCCAAGTTTTAAAGGGAAGCCCAGAGGTTCCTGGAGAACATAAGTAAAATAAAACAAAAATGGGGGAGGCAGTAGGTTACTTTGAAATGATGCCAGTAGATGCCCCCTGCTATAGCAGTGGTTAGGCACATGAGCCTTGGAGTCTGGCAGATCTGGGTTTGAGTGCCACATTGGCACCTGCTTCTGTGGGTGACCTTTTGCAAGGCATTCAAATTCTTGAAGCCTCAGTTTCTTCATCTGTAAAATGGAGATGATAGTGGTACTTTGTTGTGAGGATCAAATGATATCATGTTTCATAAAGCTCATAGCCTAATACCTGAACCTCAGTCAATTAAAAAAAAAAAGGTATTGGTAATAGAACTGGATTAAGAGTAAACACCTGTCAGAAATGTTCTTTACCGTGATCTGGGTGGTGGTTTTATGAGTGTGTGCATATGTTAAAAAAAAAACAAACCTTGAATTGTACACTTAAGATCAAATTACTTTTCACATGTGAAAATGGGTACTTTTCACATTTTATTTTATGTATCTTATACCTTAACAAAAAAAAAAAAACAAGAGCAAGAAAAACAAAAGGAAGCTCTTGTAAGTCAGGGTTGGTAAAGTGAAAGGGTTCAAACTAAAAAAAAAATTGCAGGCTAAAATGTAGGAAAAAATGTATTATGGAGGTATGTCAGGAAGTTAATTAATAAAAACATGTTTTCCCCCCTCGGATTTTGTAATGCTTATGGGATTTGTCAGTTTTTTTTTTTTTTTTTTGGCCGCACCACGCAGCACGCGGATCTTAGTTCCCCAATCTGGGATCGAACCAGCGCCCCCTGCAATGGCAGCGTGGAGTCTTAAGCCACTGGATCGCCAAGGAAATCCCTATCATTTTTTTAAAATGTGTAATTTTGTATGATTTCTTTTATTATCCTAAGTAAATATTCACTTTTGTAGTGAAAAAAATGTGAATTGGGGCTTCCCTGGTGGCGCAGTGGTTGAGAGTCCGCCTGCCAATGCAGGGGACACGGGTTCATGCCCCGGTCCGGGAAGACCCCACATGCTGCATAGCAGCTGGGCCCGTGAGCCATGGCCGCTAAGCCTGCGCGTCCGGAGCCTGCGCTCCGCAACGAGAGAGGCCACAACAGTGAGAGGCCCGCGTACCGCAAAAAAAAAAAAAAAAAGTGACCCCCCTCTTCGGTAGTGCTTTGCAGTGGGACCCTCTTGGGATAGGAGAGAAAGCAGGATTTGCTAGGCTGGATAAGGATAGAGCCACCCCCCTCCTGCCCTCCTCCCTCAGCTGGTTGGAACCAATGAACAGCCTTGGTGTGGGGTCCTGTGGTTGTCCTGAGGGAAGCCTGCCTGACGAGAAGCCTGCTGTGATCAGGCTTAGCTCTTTGCCCCTGCAGAAGGAGCTCCCACTGTATCATCTTCCCCATGGCAAAGAGAATGAGCAACACAGTGATATCAGCCCAGTCAATTCTCCCTCCTCCTAACAGTTCTCAGCATTGACCTTGGAGGTGAGGCATCCTTAGGGGGACCTTACTGAGTAATAGGGATAAAGAACACTGAGAAGGGGGGGTACCCAGGCTCTGAGCCTCCGATGAGCAGGGCTGGTAGCGAGGCGTCCCATTACATCCTGGAGCTATTACCTTGGGGAAATGGAATTGGACAAGCCTGCCTTCCCATTATGCAAAGAAAGGGCTTTTCAAGTAAATTTCCATTTAACTATGAGCTGAGATCAGTGAATATGGGGCCATAATAGCTTAGATGGTCATCGCAGCTATTAAAAATACATTTTTTTACCATGTGCTCAGGCTGCCTTGTCATCTTCGTATCATTCATCCCCAGAAGACTGTGACTCAACCTTTTGCAAGCTTCTGGGAGGCAGGTTAATGTGCGTCTGTCTTTTCAACTTTTTAATTCTTTGACATACACAGTGGATGAAATTTACATGCTTGACACAGCCCATGGATGTATTCAGAATGTGACAAAAAGTTGGTCCAGGATGGAGATGGAGATGGGTGGTGGGTGGTGAGTAAAGCACTTCACTCACTGGTCATTGCCTGCAATGTTGGGCTTGCCTCTCTCTTTAGACCATCTCATGCTGCCATTCCCTGCATAGGACCTCAGACAAGCACAGTTCCATTTTTAGCTCAAGGCCTTCAAATGGTGGTCTCTGCTGCCTGGATACTCTTACCTCATGCTCTACCAGGCTGACTCCCACTTATTCTCCAGGTCTCAACTTGAACCTGTGTCTTCAAGTAAGCCTCCCCTGATCCACTCCCCACCCCCAGACCAGGTTAGGGCCTTCAACTGGATTTCTGTCTTTGGATAACAAACTGCCCTTAACCATTTGGTCATGATTCTGCAGTTTGACTGGGCTCAGTCTTGCCTGGGTGACCTCTGCAGCTGCTGTCAGTTGTTGGGTTGACTGGCTGCTAGCTGTTCCTAGGTAGCCTTGCTCATTGTAAGGAGCCTCAGCCAAAATGGTGGAAGCAGCTGGGACAGCTAGAATGCCTGAGACAGCTAGGAGGCTAACCTGGGGCTTCCTTACATGGTGGCTTCAGGGCAGCAAGAGGGTGAGAGTAGAAGCTGTAAGGTCCCTTGATGCCTTCCTCCAACTCTCAAGCATTGGAAACTGTGCTTTCAGGGCAGGTGGCCCTTAGAGTACATCCCTTGAAGGTCCCCAGAAGTCACTTCTACTGCATTTGTTTTACCAATAGGTTAAAGAAAGTCATAGGGCCAGCACAAATTCAACGGCAGAGAAATAGACTCACTTCTTGATGAAAAGTCATCTTGCAAAAGGGCATGTATCTAGGGATAGAAGGACTTACAGCCATCTTTGGCCATAGTCTAGCACAGGTCTAGTTCCCTAAGTGTTTCCTTCACTGCTTTTTTAACTGTTGTTGACTAATTCCTTGTATGATTGTTTCTTTGTCATTTTTATCTCCCACTAGACAACACGGTCCATGAATGTAGGGACTGACTATCTTGTCCATCACTCTATTCCCAGAGCTTGGCACATAGTGGAAACTAAGTAGTTGTTAAATGAACAGATGGATGAATGAATGAATAAATAAGGCTACAGGAGTCCCAAAGTTGCAGCATAAGGCTTTGGAGATAGTCCTGGGTTTGAAATCTAGTTCTATCACTTCCTAGGTGTTTGACCTTAGGCAAGTTGCTTGATCCGCTGAGCCTCAGTTTCTTTATCTTTAGAGATTAAAATAAACCACACCTGGGGACTTCCCTGGTGGCGCAGTGGTTGGGACTCCACGCTCCCAATGTAGGGGGCCCGGTTTCAATCCCTGGTCAGGGAAATGGATCCCACGTGCATGCTGCAGCTAGGAGTTTGCATGCCACAACTAAGGAGCCTGCCTGCCGCAACTAAGACCCGGCGCAGCCAAATAAATAAATAAAATAAATATTTTTTAAAAGTAGGGACTTCCCTGGTGGCGCAGAGATTAAGAATCTGCCTGCCAATGCAGGGGACACGGGTTCGAGCCCTGGTCTGGGAAGATCCCACATGCCGTGGAGCAACTAAGCCCGTGCGCCACAACTACTGAGCCCACGTGCCGCAACTACTGAAGCCCGTGTGCCTACAGCCCGTGCTCCGCACCAAGAGAAGCCACTGCAAGGAGAAGCCCACACACCACAACGAAGAGTAGCCCCCACTCGCCGCAACTAGAGAAAGCCTGCGCGCAGCAACGAAGACCCAACACAGCCATAAATAAATAAATAATTAAATAAATAATTAAAAACAAAAAAATAAACCACACCTCACAGTCTAATCCTAACCATGAGGGTTTCAACTCCACATTTGCTCTCTTCCCTTCTCTTTGTGACCCTCTTAGCTTTTCTTACTCAACAGGTGAGGGCTAGTTGCCTTGTTTTAAGGGGCTTCCCCCAACCCCCAAGTATTGGAAACTGGGCTGTCAGGGCAGGTGGCCCTCAGAGTACATCCCTTGAAGGTCCCCAGGAGTCTATTCTATATAGACCATTGCCCCAACACTATTAGTGGCTGCAAATCAGTGGTTCTCAACTAGGAGTGATTCTGCCCCACAGGGGACGTTTGGCAATGTCTGAGACATTTTTGGTTGTCACAGGCATTTTTGGTTGGGGAGGGGAATGCTACTGGCATCTAGAGGCTAGCTGCTAGGGATGTTAAACGTCTTAAAATGCACAGGACAGCCCTCTCCCAGACCCAACAAAAAACTAAACGGCCCCAGATATCCATAGGGCTGAAACGCTGATGGGAACTGACTGTTCTTTCTGTCCTCACCAGTTTAGATGTAATAGATTCTTCCTGGTAGTAGTCAGCCCTCACCCTTCTTTAGCTCTGGTGTCTGGTAATGGCCACAGTTCTCCCATTCCTGGACCACACAGCTTTTGAGCAACAGCTTTTCTGCTTAGGCAGTTTGAAGAGAAGGGAGGGAGGAAATGGCTCTATCTGTTGGCCAGAGCTGGGATCACAGCAGAAGACAATGGAGTTTTTTCTGGGAAAGGCCTCAGGTGTGTCAACCTTCACTGTATTACAAACCCCTAGGGCAGCTGGAGAGTGTTAGTTGGGACAGCACATGACTGGATAAAGTTGTTACTGAAGCTGTCGTGTGTGACAAGCTTGGGGTTAGGGCCTAGAGTTGAATTCAGCAACTTCTTATTCTTTCTTCTTTTTTAGAAATTATTTAAAAAATTATCCCAGGTGTCCAGACCCAGGAATGGAGATGATCCTAGAACTTCATTTTCTCAAAGGGGGTTAGTGTCCTAGGCGTAACAGCACACCAGCCAGGAAGGTGTTTGTAGCCAACTAGTGGGTGCTTGTTGAACACTTGCCAAACTGAATCCAGAGTTTAGGAGAAACTGCACAAGCACACAGCTGCTTTTAATACCCCTGTTGGGAAAAAAAATTATCAAAGAAAAGAGGAAGAAAAGGAGAGGAAGGGAAAGGTTTTAACTGATTACTAGGTACTTTATGTGTCATTTCTTCTGATCCTCATAACAACCCTGTGTGGTCAATTACTGACCATTAGTATCATCACCCCCATTTTATAGATGTAGAGGTTTAGTGACTTGCATTAAGCCACTGCTGGTATATAATGGAACCACAATTTGAACCCAGGTCTCTATGACTCCAAAGGCCTATTTCCATTATACCACAGAATTCTTCCAGCAGAGAAGAAATGATTTTAAAATAATAATAAAAATATAAACAACTATTTATTGACTTCCAACCATATGCCAAGGTCTGTGCTAAGGTTTCACGTAGATTATCTCATTTAACCCTCACACAAACACTATCTCATTAAATTTTCCCACGAGCCTGTAAGGCAGGTATTGTTCTTATTATTCCCATTTTATAGATAAGGATACTGAAGTCCATAAGAATTAAGTATGTTGCTCTAGGTTTCATAGCTGTGAAATAGCAGAGTGTGGAAAGAAAAAAAAGAGGGAATTCTTTAAAAGGAGGAGAATGGAAGAAATAATGTACAGAGGGAGGAAAGGAAAAGAGAACAAGCAAAGGGAAAGGAGGGGAGGAGGAAGGATAGTGTCACTGGAGGGGCTTCTAAAGAACTGGTAACCTCTTTGGTCTTGGCCACAGAAGAGGTGAGGAAGGGGATGTCATCACTGGGAAAGCGTCACAGTAAGGTGCATACATTGTGCCACCTCCCACCTTCAGAAGTCAACCTGTGGCAAATGTGGCTACATGGCCAAGAGGAAGAGAAAGTATAATGGAGTGCCAAGGCTAAAAGACAAAATATCGCCTTGACCAGTGAATGAGGCACCTGAAAATTGTATGCTGTGGATTCAGGCATGGATTCTGTGAAGGAGCAACACCTAAACCCAAGAGGGCAGCTGTTGTAGCATACAGTTCATCTTATGGGTTTCAACAGTTAGTCATGCATTAAGTGTTCTGGTTTAAAAAAATTTTCTTTTATAAATAAAAAAATAAAAATAACTGGTAATGTTCTTAAAAAAATTTTTTATTGGCATATAGTTGATTTACAATGTTGTGTTAGTTTTAGGTGTACAGCAAAGTGAATCAGTTATACATATACATATATCCACTTTTTTAGATTCTTTTCCTATATAGGTCATTACAGAGTATTGAGTAGAGTTCCCTGTGCTATATGGCAGGTTCTTATTAGTAGCTATCTGTTTTATATATAGTAGTGTGTATATGTCAATCCCAACCACCCAACTTATCCCTTCCCCCCTTATCCCCTGGTGACCCTAAGTTTGTTTTCTACATTTGTGACTCTACTTCTGTTTTGTAAGTCAGTTCATTTTTGTATCCTTTTTCTAGATTCCACATATAAGCGATATCATATGATATTTGTCTTTCTGTGTCTGACTTACTTCACTCAGTATGACAATCTCTAGGTCCATCCATGTTGCTGCAAATGGCATTATTTTGTTCTTTTTTATGACTAATTTATTCCATTGTATATGTGTACCACATCCTCTTTATCCATTCCTCTGTTGATGGACATTTAGGTTGCTTAGGAACTGGTAATGTTCTATTCTTAATCGAAGTAGTGGGTCATGGGTGCTCTTTTAATTTCCTCCCTTCCTCCCTCCCTCCCTCCTCTTCTTCCTTCCTTCCTTCCCTCCCTTTCTTTTTTCGCTGTGCTGGGTCTTCATTGCAGCATGCTGGATCTTTTAGTTGGGGCATGCAAGCTCTCACTTGTGGCATGCATGTGGGATCTAGTTCCCTGACCAGGGATCGAACTCGGGTCTCTGCATTGGGAGCACAGAGTCCTACCCGCTGGACCACCAGGGAAGTCCCTTAGTATTATTCTTTAAACTGTTCTTATATACTGTATGTTATGTATAAGCATACTTATATACTGTATCTGATATAAATGTATCATACCTGTAAAATAGGGATAATGATACCTGCTTTGCATGGTTGTCATGCAAATTAGTGATCTGATATGTAAAGATCCCAGCAGAGAGTAAGTGTTCAAGAATATCTTACATGTATCCAGTGCTCATTGTGTTAACAATTGCTCTAAATATATTACATGGATTATCTCATTCAGTTCTTACTCCAACTGAATAGCAGGAATTATTGTTATGATCCTCATTTTATCATTGAATGACCTAAAGGACATAGAATAAATGATATTCTCAAGATCTTGGGAATACTGGTAATGGTGGAGTTAGGGCTTGAACCTAGGTAATATGGCTTAGGGCCCACATTCTACAGCTCTCCACTCAACTGCCTCCCAGTAAAGAACTCATTATTACCACCATTGTACCCCTGGAGAGAGAAGAAATGTAAAAGGAGGACTGATATCAGCTTGGAAATAAAACACCTTTGAACTGGGCTGAGATTGGTGGTGTTGGAAAGGCAAGGAAGTAGAGATCAGGAGTTCACAAAGGTGTTGGGCGGGGCGGTCCACATCATTAAAGGTGGTGATTATGGCTTTCATTTTTTAAACATTTAACAAATAAGATAATTATTAAAATATTTTCTCCTGATAAAAGGAAACAGTTTGAGTCTTGAGTGAATGAAAGAATGCATGTGAGGTGGTTCTTGGTGATCAGAGGAACATGGAACAGTTTACAGTTGACATCTGAACAACATGGGATTTAGAAGTGCCAGCCCCTGCCCCCCAGTCAAAAATCTGAGTATAACTTCTTTTTTTTTTGGCTGCGTTGGGTCTTCATTGCTGCGCGAGGGCTTCCTCTAGTTGCAGAGAGCTGGGGCTACTCTTCATTGTGGTGCGCGGGCTTCTCATTGCGGTGGCTTCTCTTGTTGCGGAGCACGGGCTCTAGGCGCACGGGCTTCAGTAGTTGTGGCACATGGGCTCAGTAGTTGTGGCGCACGGGCTTAGTTGCTCCACGGCATGTGGGATCTTCCCAGACCAGGGAAGCCCACGTATATGTATTTATTGAAAAAATCTGCATATAAGTGGATCTGCACAGTTCTAACCCATGTTGTTCAAGGGTCAGCTGTATTACTCAGCTGAACACTGGAAGCCTCCGTGGTGGATTTGACTGTTGTAGTGTTTTATTTTAAGTCATATATACTTTAAAAATTTACCCACATTGGGCTTCCCTGGTGTCTCAGTGGTTCAGAATCCACCTGCCAAGGCAGGGGACACAGGTTCGATCCCTGGTCTGGGAAGATATCACATGCCGTGGAGCAATTAAGCCCGAGTGCTGCAACTACTGAACCTGCGCTCTAGAGCCCTCAAGCCACAACTACTGAGCCCACGTGCCACAACTACTGAAGCCCATGCACCTAGAGCCTGTGCTCTGCAACAAGAGAAGCCACCACAATGAGAAGCCCGCGCTCTGCAACGAAGAGTAGCCCCCGCTCGACGCAATTAGAGAAAATCCCGTGCGCAGCAACAAAGGCCCAATATAGCCATAAATAAATAAATAAATAAATTTATTTTAAAAAAATTGTGTGACAATTGTATCCAACTTATCTTTTCATTCATTGGGACAAAAGCCTGGCTACACTAAAAATGTGTTGTTTGTAAATAAGTGCTTGCCAAAAGCATATTGAAATAATCTCTATTTTCTTGTTATTTAAAAACAAAACATAAAAACTATAAAAGTCTACACAATTATAAAAATAAACAATAACATTTTAAAGGGCAAATATAAGAATTCTAAACAAGTCATAAAAGCATTTTCTATCTATAATGCCATAAGCAGTTACATTTCATTCTATGTGTCAGTATTTATTCAGTTTATATTCAGTATATATATACAAATATATATACATAGGTACACATGAGTAGATGTATGATATACTGTAATTTTTGTATTTACTAACAAATCATTTTTTCTTAAATTATAAATTTAAAACAAAGTGTGCAACACTTATGAAACAAGTAGAATTTTGCCTTCATGCACTGTATAGTATGCTGCGATAAAGTTGACTTTAGAATACAAGCTTTAATAATACATGTTAATCTAAGCAACATGATTTACTTAAAATCACTTCTATATAACACCCAAAGAATGGGTTCAAAACATTCCCAAGGGAGTTGGTAAAACCATATATTACTATGAAAGGGTTAAAAACAAAACAAGGTTGAAAATGTTCATGTAGTGTTTAAGAACTCTGGGTTTTGGTGTCAGAGCTGGGTTATAATCTAAACACTCTCCTTGGAAGAGTGATGCAAACTCTCTGAGCTTTCGTTTTCTTCATCTGTAAAACTGGGATGATACAATATCATAGAGCTGTTTTAATGGTTAAACCCGATTATGTATGTAAAAGTACCGAACCTGTCACAAGGTAAGCCCTCAATAAATGTTAGTTACCCTCCCCCCTCCCCCGGGGTAAGAAAAAGGTGGGTAAAGAGGAAGAATTCTCCACCTGTGGCCATACAACTTACTTCTTTAAGAAAAAAATCTAGAGGATACCAGACATCCTTGCTACACATATACACCACTATGTCATCCAGCGGCACAGAATCTGCCCACGAACTACACTCTTATCTTGCGTCCAATCACATCATTCTGCACTTTCTTGCCCCTATTCCCAACCCTAGCTTCCCAAGCCACCTTCCCAATCACTCATTCCTCTCTGCCCCGCCCAGAAGTCGTGGCTATTCCCCTCTCTTTCTTATTCTAACTTTCGCGCCCCGCTAGTTCTTCGCCAATCGGAGAAGTAATTGCCTCTTCCCTCCCCGCCTCTTACTGACGTTCCGAGAAGGAAGATTTCTGATTGGTTTTTCTGGAGCAAGAGCGTGCCAATAACAGACAGACTTTTTTGGTGCGGAGGGGCAGCTAGTATTTCCGCTGGTGATTGGCTGGGGTGGCCAAGACAGGAAAATGGCTGCCGGCTCCTCTGTAGTCCCGGTGGCAGTGTCGGCTGCCGTGGTCCCCGCCCTGTCATCGAGCGGCGATTTCTCAAATTTGCGGGAAATTAAAAAGCAGCTGCTACTTATCGCGGGCCTTACCCGGGAGCGGGGCCTACTGCACAGTAGCAAATGGTAAGATGTCGGAGTCCGAGGGGACCGGGCTTGGATCCTCGGCCTTGGGGGTCTTGAGCTGATTCAGTTTGTGTGGGTGTTCCAGGTCTGCGGAGTTGGCCTTCTCCCTCCCGGCGTTGCCTCTGTCCGAGCTGCAGCCGCCGCCGCCTATTACAGAGGTAAGCACGTCTTCACAGTGAGTGCTCCCCATCATCAGAAGAGATACTGAGTGCCCTGTCACCGGAAGGTAGCATACTGCTTAGCAGGGATGTTTGTAGAGGAAATTCAAGCATTCAAAGAGCTGGGTGTTTTTAAGCGATTTTATCTGTATGTTTTTGCTGAGTTTTGAAAGACTTAGTGGTGCCCTTACTTAAGCTGGAGAGATTAGTAAACAATCCTTGCTTAAGATTTCAGCCTTTTAGGTTTTCTAGCTCAACCTAGACAGTATTCATAACGAGGAGAAGCGTCAAAGGTTTTTATTGGGTTGGCCAAAAAGTTCCTTCGGTTTTAAAATAAAAGTACAAATCACGCATTTTCACCAAGAACTTTATTGAACAACGTATTCACTGTACCACTACCTTCTCACATTTTTCAGGCAACTTCATAATTCCATCTTAGCAAAACATTTTATCTTTTTTTTTTTTTTTTTTTTTTTGCGGTACGCGGGCCTCTCACTGCTGTGGCCTCTCCCGTTGAGGAGCACAGGCTCCGGACGCGCAGGCTTAGTGGCCATGGCCCACGGGCCCAGCCGCTCCGCGGCATGTGGGATCTTCCCGGACCGGGGCATGAACCTGTGTCCCCTGCATCGGCAGGCGGACTCTCAACCACTGCGCCACCAGGGAAACCCCCAAAACTTTTTATCTTTTTGAGCAAAGAACTGTTCCAGGTGCCTTTTACAGTCTTCCAGGGAATTGAAATTTTTTCCATTAAGAGAATTTTGTAAAGACCTAAATAAATGTAAATCCAAAGGTGCAATGTCTGGTGAATACAGCAGTTGAATCAGAACTTCCCAGCCAAGCTGTAACAGTTTTTGCCTGGTCATCAAAGAAACATGCAGTCGTGCATTATCCTGATGGGAGATTATGCGTATTCTGTTGACTAATTCTGGAGGCTTTTCATCAAGTGCTGCTTTCAGTTGGTCTAATTGGGAGCAGTACTCGTTGGAATTAATTGTTTGGTTTTCCGGAAGGAGCTCATAATAGAGGACGCCTTTCCAATCGCACCATATACACAACATCACCTTCTTTGGATGAAAACCGGCCTTTGGTGTGGTTGATGGTGTTTCATTTCGGTTGCTTCACGATCTCTTCCGTTCCACATTATTGTACAGTATCTATACACTTTTCATCGCCCGTCACAATTGTTTTAAAAACGGAACGTTTTCATTGCATTTAAGAGAGAAAACACATGCGGAAAAACGGTCAAGAAGGTTTTTTTTCCGCTTAACTTACGTGTAACCCAAACATCAAAGCAATTCTCATAACCAAGCTGGTGCAAATGATTTTCAACTCTTGATTTGGATATTTTGAGTATGTCAGCTATCTCCTGCATGGTATAACGTTGCTTGTATTCAATTAATGTCTCAATTTCATCGCTATCAACTTCAACTGGTCTACCCAATAATGCAGCCTCATCCAGTGAGAAATCTCCTGCACGAAACTTTTTTTTTTTTTTTTTTTTTTTTGCGGCACGCGGGCCTCTCACTGTTGTGGCCTCTCCCGTTGCGGAGCACAGGCTCTGGACGCGCAGGCCCAGCGGCCATGGCTCACGGGCCCAGCCGCTCCTCGGCACGTGGGATCCTCCCGGACTGGGGCACGAACCCGTGTCCCCTGCATCAATAGGCAGGCTCCTAACCACTGCGCCACCAGGGAAGCCCTCCTGCACGAAACTTTGCAAACCACTTTTGACACGTTCGATCAGTCACAGCACCATCTCCGTACACTGCACAAATCTTTTTTTTTTGCATTTCAGTTGCATTTTTACCTTTCTTGAAATAATAAAATATAATATGTGGAAAATGTTGCTTTTTTCCTTCCATCTTCGATATTAAAATGGCTACACAAAAGTTCACCAGTTTTGATAAGTTTTTTAAAAAATTAACCCTGAGGGCTTCCCTGGTGGCGCAGTGGTTGAGAGTCTGCCTGCCAATGCAGGAGACGCGGGTTCGAGCCCTGGTCTGGGAGGATTCCACATGCCGAGGAGCAGCTAGACCCGTGAGCCACAACTACTGGACCTGCGCGTCTGGAGCCTGTGCTCCGCAACAAGAGAGACCGTGATAGTGCGAGGCCCGCGCACCGCAATGAAGAGTGGCCCCTGCTTGCTGCAACTAGAGAAAGCCCTTGCACAGAAATGAAGACCCAACACAGCAAAAAAAAAAAAAAAAAAAAAAATTAACCCTGATATGACAGCTGTCACAATACACGCTAACAAAATTGTTTCAAATGAAGTTAAACACAACTAAGCACTACTAGAACCATCTAATGGAAAAAACCGAATGAACTTTTTGGCCAACCCAATACAACAGCACGAAACTGATTTTGGAGCCACACAACTCTGGGTTCAAATCTCAGCCATACTAGTGACTTTTGGCAACTTAATTAACCTCCTGAGCCACAGTTTTCCCCATCTGTGGATAATAGTATTTACTTTGTGGGGATATTGAGAGAATTAAATGAGATAGGAATACATTTTATGTATGATCTATAGTATATATGTTTACATAGTCTGTGTCATCTGAAAGATCTTTATCATAATCCATTTTATTTTTCCTGAAGATGCCATTTCTTGATTACCACCCCCACCAACCACACACACACACACACACACACACACACACACACTTAAAAACAATGAATGTTCCTTAATCCAAAAGATACAATGCAGGTGAAAGAGGCAGGAGAAGAAATAAGTAAATGGTGAGTGTACGTGAAAAGGGCCACCAGAATCCTAACCTGAATGGCCATATTTAGGACATGTTCATCCAATGAAGAAAATATTGAACATAATTTTGGTTCCAGTTTTGTGCTGGTAATATTTGGACATGAAGGATGAGGAGAATGAAATTACTAAAGTTTTAATCAACTTATCCTTAGAATTTGGGGGGATTGTATGTTTTTACCTCAAATGTGCATCATTTCATTTTTTTTTTTTACATAGAGAATTATAGCTGTGTTTTTTTGGTTTATACAATACTAACATGTCAAAACTTTTTGAAGTACAAAAAGTATAAGTAATTCCACAGCATGTTGCATTTATGTGGAAATTTAAAAGTCTGCCGAAGGAAAGCCATGTCAGATATTAATGCTAGACATTTTTCATGACTTTTTCACTTTTTCCTCATATCAAATCTGTATTACTGGCTCCATTTTACAGACGAAGAAGTGAATACTCAGAGAAGCTAAGTAAGTTCCCTACTAATGTCTTGAAACCAGGAAATCAAGGAGTCAGAATTTAAATCCAAGTCCCTAACACTAAAGCATATGCAATTTCCCACAACATTTGCAGAAACAATAAGCTTCTGAGTGCATTGGTTTAGTTTTTTAAATTTTAATATTTTTCCCCAAGCTTTTATTTTGAAAAAATGTTCTGTGACCTTACTTCATAAACTAATAAATAAGTATTAGGTTTTTGGGAGGAGGAAAATAATTATTTTTTCTTACATCTTGAAATTAATGAATATTCTTGGATTTGAACTTTTGTTATCCTGTTCCTAACCACTTACATAAACTTGTCTCTTTTTTAGGAGGATGCCCAGGATATGGATGCTTACACCCTGGCCAAGGCCTACTTTGACGTTAAAGAGTATGATCGGGCAGCACATTTCCTACATGGCTGCAATAGCAAGAAAGCCTATTTCCTGTACATGTATTCTAGATATCTGGTGAGGGCCATTTTCAGATGTCATTCTGCTGTCAGTGAAGCATCCATATTTAGAATCCCAGTAGCAAAAGTTTAATCTTCAAATAGTTTACTTGGTGAATATACTGTATAAATATTTAGCAATAACAAAGAAGACATCATAAGTAAAGTAAAAAAAATGATGGTACGAAAGAAAATATAAAAATATTGGTAATATTCATTATTGACAAATATGGGGCAGTAGACCCTCTGTTTCAGGAGTAAAAGTAGTTTGGCGTTGGTTTGGTTGGCGTGCCTGTAGGTGAGATTTGGCGCCCAGAACCACTGGGGCCTCAGCCCACCACCCACTCCTTGGTATGGGGAAATGAAACCCAGGCCCCGACATGTGTGGGCCGCTGCTCCGGGCAGATTATGTCAATTTGAAATACTATGCCCAAACAATTCTTCCTTAAGAAACTTAACTTGTCCAATAGAAATACTTCAGTATGTGCACAAGGATATATATATGTACAGGGCTGTTCATTGAAGGGTTTTTTGTAATAGACAAAAAAATTAAAAACCTAAATAACCATTAGTCAAGATATTCATTGTTAATTTTTGCCTGAAGTATTCTTTATTATAATGTTGCAAAATGATGATTTTCTACTCCAGCACTCTCTTGAGTAGTAAATTCTACTCTAAGCAGGAGTCTGTCTTCCCCTTCTCTATTTATTTATGTATTTATCTAGTATCAGTATGGACTCAAGAATTCCTATATTTTTAATTGTTTATAATTCATTGTTTCACTTTATCATTTTGGTACTCAAATTATTCCAGATTTGGCCAGTGGAGCCCCCGAATAGTTGTTTAAAATTAGTGACCAATAGTAGATGTCATTTTGGTTGGACTTGTACCCTTTAGGTCGAATCAGGCTGCTACAGGTTTCAGAATAAGCGGAAAAAAAGACCTATTTATTGATTTTCTCTTACAGTCTGGAGAAAAGAAGAAGGATGATGAAACAGTTGATAGCCTAGGTATGAATTTCTTTCTCTTAACTTTTGGACTAAAACAGAGGTTGCAAACTTTATAATGCCTATAGGAGCCAGGCAGGTAATATAAACATGGGAAGTGGACTGAGGAGGAGTCTGCAAATTGGAGAGCACAACTGGCTGGTTGTCACCCAACTCCCTCTGAGGGTTGCCCTGTGGGAATGTGTGCTTGGTGTTGTCAGGGGCTTTCTTCCACTGGCCCTACCCTGTTCCCTGCAACCTGAACCTGGAAATTTAGATTTTTAGTTGAAGCTTCTGGTTTTTCAACATTGATAATTAATTCAGATTTTTAAAAACCTGTGTGGGCCTAACAAAATATGACTGCAGACCAGTTATCAGTTGCAGATTCTATAATAAAGTAAATGGACTGTGTAAGATGTCATTGGAGGGGGCTTCCCTGGTGACGCAGTGGTTGGGAGTCCGCCTGCCAGTGCAGGGGTCAGGGGTTCGTGCCCCGGTCCAGGAAGATCCCACATGCCGTGAAGCGGCTAGGCCCGTCAGCCACGGCCACTGAGCCTGCACGTCTGGAGCCTATGCTCTGCAACGGGAGAGGCCACAACAGTGAGAAGCCCGTGTACCGAAAAAAAAAAAAAAAAAAAAATGTCATTGGCCACTTGTGAGTGTTTGCTGGAAGTTCCAGGTGTAACTTTGGTTGATGCCAAAGGGAATATCTAGGTCTATGAAATGAAAAACAGCAGTCTACCCTTAGATCAGAAACTCTGTTTCTTTCCTAGGCCCCCTGGAGAAAGGTCAAGTGAAAAATGAGGCTCTCAGAGAATTGAGAGTGGAGCTCAGCAAAAAACACCAGGCTCGGGAACTTGATGGATTTGGCCTTTATCTGTAAGTGTTATAGTAATTTGGAACTTATGTGAGATATTCTTCTGAGTAGAGGGGAGATGTTGTTAACTTCTGTGATCCTTCCCTTCTTTCCTAGGTATGGTGTGGTGCTTCGAAAGCTGGACTTGGTGAAAGAGGCCATTGATGTGTTTGTGGAGGCTACTCATGTTTTGCCTTTGCATTGGGGAGCCTGGCTAGAACTCTGTAACTTGATTACAGACAAGGAGATGGTAAATTGAGATGAGCTATGTGAAAAATCTTCTGCTTCAAGTCTTATGTAATTCTTTAATAATGGGGTAGGGGGAGAAAGTTTTGCTAAACCTTTCATTATAGCTACCTCATTGCTCCTTCTCTAGTCTCTTTCACTGTTGGGATTTAGGTCTTTATTTGAAAGACTGATGTCTAGATCTTGTTTGGTAGTTGCTGTTGCATTTGCATTCAGTTGACTTAGAATATCTTTTCATGTTCATGTTTTCACATTCAAGGTTTACTGTAACTTGTTTTATAGACTAAATGTTATTATAGTTTCTCTCCTAATTCCAAAGATGCTATAGGAACGATTTCTCTGATATCAAGAATTGAATTAAAAACATTTTTAATGTTTCTTCTGAGCTGTCATAGGTCTCTGTTGAGATTTAGAGATTTGTTAATTAATGAAATAATGTATATGAAATTGCTTTATAAACTGCATTGTTTTATTAGTCATTGTTAGAGAACATTGTCTACAAAGTTTATTTTGCTGTTCTTCAATAGTTAATAGAAGCAACAACACACTTCCTTTTGTTGGCTCTAAAGGACCAAGGGCTGGTTGATTTTCCCCAGTAGTGATACATGCTACTACATTTGTTTCTGAAATCTTAATCTTGGTTTACTTGTATTTACCTATCTCTAACTGCCTACTAGACTTTCATTGAAAGTTTGTTTTATCTCTGAACTCAGAATATGCAAAACCAAATTTCTCATCTTGCCTACCAAATTCTCTTTCTTCCTCCCAACTTGACGGACTCTCAGTTGTATCTCTGTTTCTCAGGACGCACCCAGTCTTGATGCCTCAGAGTCACATTTTGTCTCTTCCCTTTCTCTTATTTCCCTTGAATCTAGTCAGTCACCAGACATTGCCATGGTTACCTTCTTATCTGCATCTCTTTCTCTTGGTTTCCTTTGCTGTCTTGGTTATCATCTCAAATTTGGATTACTTAAAAGTAATAAATACTTTCTATCTAGCTTTCCCATTTTTATACTCCCATTTCCAAGCCATCTGACATACTGTTTCCAAACTTATTCTTAAAGCACCCATGTCATCATGTCATTCTCCTGTCAAAAATTGCAGTGGGGGCTTCCCTGGTGGTGCAGTGGTTGAGAGTTCACTTGCCGATGCAGGGGACACGGGTTCGTGCCCCGGTCCGGGAAGATCCCACATGCCGCGGAGCGGCTGGGCCCGTGAGCCATGGCTGCTGAGCCTGCATGTCCGGAGCCTGTGCTCCGCAATGGGAGAGGCCACAGCAGTGAGAGGCCCGCGTACCGCAAAAAAAAAAAAAAAAAAAAAAAAATTGCAGTGGTTTCCTGTTGCAGCATAGGACCCACCCTATCAGTTCAGTCTTATTTTTCCACTACTTCCCAACACATAGCCTCCCCTGAAACTGAGCTAGTTGCAGCATTCTATTTACCCACACTCATCATGACTGTTTTTCCTCTATTTTTGTTGTCCTTACCTAGAATGTTGTCTTTTTTCTCTTCCTCTCCCTTTTTCTATTCAGTTTCTACCCATCCTCCAAGGCTCGCCTCAAATCCTGTCGTTTCTTTGAAGCTGTCCCCAGCTAGACCATTCCTCCCTATTCCTCCCTATTGTGCTTGTAAGTCCTATTCACTTAATTGAACTGCCCTGTGTTCATTATTAGGTACTCTAATAAAATTTTGGTGATAAATTCTTTTAGACAGTAAAGATAGTTCCTTGATGTTCATTTGGGAGAGAGGTCAAAGTATATTAAGTGTGTTCCTCTCTCTCCTGCTGCCAGCTGAAGTTCCTGTCTTTGCCAGACACCTGGATGAAAGAGTTTTTTCTGGCTCATATATACACAGAGTTGCAGTTGATAGAGGAGGCCCTGCAAAAGTATCAGAATCTCATTGATGTGGGCTTCTCTAAGAGCTCATATATTGTTTCCCAAATTGCAGTTGCCTATCACAATATCAGAGGTGAGTGAATAAGGACAACGAAATACCATCAAACCCTGAAGGTAGTGCTGTGTTGTTTTCTGAACTCTCTGTCTTCTTTCTGCAGATATCGACAAAGCTCTCTCTATTTTTAATGAGCTAAGGAAACAAGACCCTTACAGGATCGAAAATATGGACACATTCTCCAACCTTCTTTATGTCAGGGTGAGCTCCTTCCTTTGCTTGGACTTAAGCTCTTTTGTGCTTTGATCTCCTGGGTTGGATTGTCACCTAGTAGCATTAGCTACAAGAAAAATTATGTAGGGGTTCCTTTTCCATGCTTAGATTGTCTTTCTTTTCTTTCAGAGCATGAAATCTGAGTTGAGTTATCTGGCTCACAACCTCTGTGAGATTGATAAATATCGTGTAGAAACATGCTGTGTAATTGGTAAGAGTCACCACTTTTTTTCTTTTTTTATCTTTATTGTGAGTAATCCAAATGTAAAAATAACAATAATATGAAAGTGTCAAAAGAAAAAAAGGGAATTCCCTGGTGGTCCAGTGGTTAGGGCTCCACACATCCACTGCAGGGGGCACGGGTTTGATGCCTGGTCGGGGAACTGGGATCCTGCCTTCCTGCATGCCTCACAGCACAGCCAAAAAAAATAAGTGTCAAAGGTAACAAAATTATATACAATAGAATGTGAAGGATCACTGTAATCCCACCCCCAAGATTGGTGGATATGACTCCAGAATATTTTTCTGTGTGAGTACTAAAAATGGTGTATGTGTGTGTATGGTTTGCTCGCAAAAACTGTATCATTATACACACTGCTTTGTAATGTCCTTTTTTTTAACCTAACAATATATCTTTTCCATCTTTCCATGCTAGTACATGTAGAGTTGTATTATTATTATTATTATTATTTTTTTTTTTTGCGGTACGCGGGCCTCTCACTGTTGTGCCCTCTCCCATTGCGGAGCACAGGCTCCGGATGCGCAGGCTCAGTGGCCATGGCTCACGGGCCCAGCCGCCCCGCGGCATGTGGGATCTTCCCGGACTGGGCCACGAACCCGTGTCCCCTGCATCGGCAGGCGGACTCTCAACTACTGCGCCACCAGGGAAGCCCTGTATTGTATTATTTTTGATGGCTATTTAGTATTTTATTATATAGATGTGCCATTATTTTTATTTAATCATTTTCTGTTGTATAAGTTGTGGCTAGTGTTTGTTAACATAAAAATTGCTTCAGGAAACATCTTTGTATGTATATTTTTATTTTTGCATGTTTATGCAACTATTTCTGTATAATTAGTTCCTTGCAGTGAAAGGCTGGATCAAAAATGTGTGTATTTAATATATATATGTGTGTGTATTTTTTTAGTAAATTTATTTATTTTATCTATTTTATTTTTGGCTGCATTGGGTCTTCGTTGCTACATGCGGGCTTTCTCTAGTTGTGGTGAGCGGGGGCTACTCTTCGTTGTGGTGCGTGGGCTTCCCATTGTGGTGGCTTCTCTTGTTGCAGAGCACGGGCTCTAGGCACGTGGGCTTCAGTAGTTGTGGCACACAGGCTTAGTTGCTCCCCGGATGTGGGATCTTCCTGGACTAGGGCTCGAACCCGTGTCCCTTGCATTGGCAGGCAGATTCTTAACCACTGCACCACCAGGGAAGTCCCTGTATTTTAAAATTATTATTTTATTTATTTATTTATTTTTTGCGGTACGCGGGCCTCTCACTGTTGTGGCCTCTCCTGTTGCGGAGCACAGGCTCCGGATGCACAGGCTCAGCGGCCATGGCTCACGGGCCCAGCAGCTGTGTGGCATGTGGCATCTTCCCGGACCGGGGCATGAACCCGTGTCCCCTGCATTGGCAGGCGGACTCTCAACCACCGCGCCACCAGGGAAGCCCCTATTTATTTATTTTTTGGCTGTGTCGGGTCTTAGTTGCAACACGCGGGGTCTTCGCTGAGGCATGCAGGATCTTCTGTTGTGGCGTGGGCTTTTTGTTGTGGCACGTGGGCTTCTCTTTAGCTGTGGTGCACGGGCTCCAGAGCGCGTGGGCTCCATAGTTCATGGGCTCTGTAGTTGTGGCGTGCGGGCTCCAGAGCACGTGGACTCTAGTTTGCAGCACGCAGGCTCAGTAGTTGTGGCTACAGCTTAGTTGCCCCATGTCATGTGGGATCTTAATTCCCTGACCAGGGATCAAACCTGCATCCCCTGCATTGGAAGGCAGATTCTTTACCACTGGACCACCAGGGAGGTCCCAAATCCTGTGTATTTTAAACTTACTAATATTACTAAAATGTTTGTAAGAATTTCCAATCCTATGAAAAGAGATGAGAGTGTATCTTTTTCTGTATCAGGGTGTCTCACTCTTGGCTCTATTGACATTTTTGGCTGATAATTTCTTTTGTGGGAGTCTGTCCTGTACATTGCAGGATGCTAGAAGTATACCCAGCTCTACCCACTAGATGTCAGTAACCTCCTTCCCCCAGTTGTGCAGATAAAGCCAAATAACCTCTTGGGGTCAGAATCATCCTTGGTTGAGAACCATGGCCCTATGTACTTGGCCACACTACTGTGGCCTGATAATCAGTTGACATAAATAGATAATTGGCCACTCCTGGATAAAAGTAAGCTTGGTTGGTTGTGATTGAAAGCCTAAGTCTCCTGGAGATGAAAGACCCTGTTCCTGGATCTTTGGTGACACTGCATTGAGAACATACATGTGTATGTTAGGATGTTGTTAACAAACTGATAGAATTTCAATTCAGTCATTCAATAAATATTTCCAGCCCTTTAGGAAGTTGTAGACTAGTATGGGAAATAAATATTAAAAAAAGAAAAATCCTATGGGAACATAGGTAAGAGGAACAAATGATCTTTTCAATATCAGAGCATTGTGAATGAAGTATAAAGTCCGTTAAAGTGAGGATGGAACTCCAGTTTATTCAGAAAACATCTTTTGAACATCTTCTGAGTGCCAGATACGGTGGTTTGTGTTGCAGTACCTACCCCATTACCTACTGAGGAAGACCAGTAAGAAACAACTATAATATAGTGGGTTGAGGGTTATGATTGAAGTAAACATAGGATGCTAAGAGAGTACATAGGAAAGGTAGCTAATCCAGTCTGATTAGGGAAGGCTCTTGAGAAGGTGATACCTGAAGGATGGTAGGAGTGAAAGAGTTCACTAAAGGAGGAGATGGATTGACTTGGGAAGGATATTGCAGTGCAGAGGCATTGAAGTGTGAAACAGACAGTGATCCTGAAATAGTTTAGTGTCCTGAAGCATGGTGTGGGAGGAGGGAATGTCTGAATGGGGCCTGATCTTGAAGAGCCTTTTGTGCCTTACTAAAAGTTTGGATTTTATTCTTAAGGCAGGAGAAGTCTTCTGAAGGATTTTAAACCAGAGAATGATAGATGTTTTTAGAATTTCATTTTCAAATGATAACTGGAGACAGTGTGCTGGGAGGATTAGAAAAAGGGCAAGACCAACAGGGAGGCTTTTGCAATAATCCAGTCTAGATATGATGAGAGCCCAAGCTGAGGTATTGGCAGGAGGAATGAAGAGAGGCGATTAGATTTAGAAGATATTTAGGAAGTAGAACATGCAGGAATTGGTGAATGGGTAACCAGATTGGTAACAGTGTCCTTCACCTGAAGAAAGGAAATAGAGGTAGGGGAGATAATGAACTGTTCCTTTTTTAGCCTACTAACTTAAGGCTAGTTAAAATCAAAGGATATGTACATATGAAGAGTAATGCTTTAGGAGTTTCTTTTTTTTATTTTATGTATTTATTTATTTTTTGGCCATGCCTCGCGGCTTGCGGGATCTTAGTTCCCGGACCAGAGTTTGAACCCGGGCCCTCGGCAGTGAGAGTGCGGAGTCCTAACCACTGGACTGCCAGGGAATTCCCATCTGTTTTTTTAAATAATCGTTTGGTAAACTTCTTAATGAACTGTTTTTTCTTCAGTGTATCTGTAATGCCTAGCAAAGTTCCTGACATATTGTCAATAAATGTTTGTTGAATTCAGCTCATCTATCTTAAAAATCAAGAAAAAGGAACATTAGATATGACAAAAAATATATTTCAGCTTTCACAAAGGAGAAAGAAGGGTGGAGAGAGAAGAGAAGAAACTGAGGACCTGAAAGAGAATGAAACAACTTAAGAATAGAGTGATGGCAAGAATCTCCTACTTGTTTAGTCCTTGCTTCTGCAGTTATGTCTTGATGTGAATTGAATGCTTCCTTCTGCATCTTTTCTGGAGTCCCAGTCTCTGAGAGGCAGCTTTACACACACACACACACAAATACATATATGTATGTGTATTTATATATGTATATATTACAGTATAGCATGGTTAAGATTTGGACTCTGGAACAAAACTGCCCAAGTTTAAATCTTGGTTTTGCTACTAACTAGCTGTGTGACATTGGATTTAACTTCTATGCGCTATACTTTCCTCATCCATAAAGGGATAATAACAGTAGAACCTTCTCCCATGTATTCGTTGTGAGGAGTAAGTAAATTAACATATAAAAAGCACTTATAACAATGTAAGTTGCCCAGCACATTGCAATCATTCAGTACATTTTAGCTGTTCCAACTGGTCAGAAAATCTCATCTACTTAATCTTTGCCCAGAACTTGCCTGTTCTGACTTCCTTAACATCTCCTTTGTCATCCTGACTCCTTTAGCAGCTAAAGCTTATACCCTTGCTACCACTACTTCACTTCTCCTATTCTATTACAGAAGTTAACCTTTGGACAGTCTGCCTAGAGTTTGCTTATTCCTCTGTCTCTGGGTCCGAGTCAGTGGCAGAAGCAAAGGTATCCTTTTATAGGACATAAAGCCCTCCATCTTGCTTTTTTCCCAGGTGAATGTGAACTTGAATGATCTTAAGTGATACAGACCATTGTTATAAATAATTTCTCCTGAATCAAACTGACAGCTGAATCTAGGAAAATTAAAAGCAAAGACAAACACATATATAGAAATCTTATTACTTGTTTTTTACCAAAGTGGAATTGTATAATTTCTCTGCAATTTGCTTTTTCTGTTTGACAGTATATCATTATCTCTGTAAATTAGTATATATGCATTTAAATCCATCTTTTTATCTAGTTTATGCACATGCAATTTATACATGAAGGAGATTTTTTTAACTGCAGGTTTTTTTTCCCTCACTGCACCTTTCCTCCTTTAAAATACTTGTGTTAGCATGTCCCATACCACATAAAACATACACATACACATATGCAGGGTTTAATGGGCTGTTTGCTTACAAAAATAGGATCATATTACACACATTTCTCTGTATTTTACTTTTCTCACTCAACAATATCTCATGAAAAATCCCTCAGAGTCTTGGTATATCTCAAATTGTTTTTTCTTCTTTTATTATTTTTTACTTTTTTAAATGAATTTATTCATGTATTTAATTTTTGGCTGCATTGGGTCTTCACTGCTGTGTGCGGGTTTTCTCTAGTTGTGGCAAGTGGGGGCTACTCTGTTGCGGTGCGCTTGCTTCTCTTGTTGCAGAGCACGGGCTCTAGGCGCGCGGCCTCAGTAGTTGTGGCTCGCGGGCTTAGTTGCTCCATGACATGTGGGATCTTCCCGGACCGGGGCTCGAACCTATGTCCCCTGCATTGGCAGGCGGATCCTTAACCACTGTGCCACCAGGGAAGCCCTCTTCTTTTTTAAAAAATTGAGGTATAGTTGATTTACAATATTATATTAGTTTCAGGTGTACAACATAGTGATTCAAGTTTTTTATAGATTATACTCTGTTTAAAGTTCTATAAAATATTGGCTATATTCCCTGTGCTGTACAATATTTCCTTGTAGCTTATTTATTTTACATGTAGTAGTTTGTACCTCTTAATCCCCTACGCCTATCTTGCCCTCCCCACTTCCCTCTCCCCATAGGTAACCACTAGTTTGTTCTCTTTATCTGTGAGTCTGTTTCTGTTTTGTTATATTCATTCGTTTGTTTTATTTTTTAGATTCCATGTATAAGTGATAATAGATAGTTTGTCTTTCTCAAATTGACATTTCACTAAGCATAATACCTTCCAGATCCATCCATGTTGTTGCAAATGGCAAGATTTCATTCTTTTTAATGGCTGAGTAGTAGTCCATTATGTATGTATACCACATCTTCTTTATCCATTCCTCTGTTGACGGACACTTAGGTTGCTTCCGTATCTTGGCTATCATAAATAATACTGCTGTGAACATTGGGGTGCATGTATCTTTTCAAATTTGTGTTTTTGTTTTCCTTGGATATATACCCAGAAGTGGAATTGCTAGGTCATATCGTAGTTCTCTTTTCCGTTTTTTGAGGAACCTCCATACTGTTCTCCCTAGTGGCTGCACCAATTAACATTCCTACCAACAGTGTACAAATGTTCCCTTCTCTCCACATCCTCACTAACATTTGTTATTTGTGGTCTTTTTGATGATAGCCATTCTGACAGTTGTGAGGTGATATCTCATTGTGGTTTTGATTTGCTTTTCTTTTAAAAAATTTTATTTATTTATTTATTTTTGGCTGCGTAGCGTCCGCGCTGCACGTCGGCTTTCTTTTAGTTGCGATTTTCTTCTAGGAGTTGCTGCACGTGGGCTTTCTTTTAGTTGGGCTTTCTTTTAGTTGGGGGTTACTCTTCGTTGTGGTGTGTGGGCTTCTTATTGCGGTGGCTCCTCTTGTTGCGGAGCACAGGCTCTAGGTGCGCGGGCTTCAGTAGTTGTGGCGCATGGGCTCAGTAGTTGTGGCTCACGGGCTCTAGAGCACAGGGTCAATAGTTGTGGCACACGGGCTTAGTTGCTCTGCAGCATGTGGGATCTTCCTGGACCAGGGCTCGAACCCGTGTCCCCTGCATTGGCAGGTGGATTCTTAACCACTGCGCCACCAGGGAAGCCCCATGATTTGCTTTTCTGATGATTAATGATATTGAGCATTTTTTCATGTGCCTATTGGCCATCAGTACGTCTTCTTTGGAAAAATGTCTATCAGGTCTTCTGACCATTTCTTGACTGGGTTGTTTGATTTTTTGATATTAAGTTGTATGAACTGTTTATATATTTTGGATATCATTTGCAAATATTTTCTCCCATTCAGTAAGTTGTGTTTTTGTTTTGTTTTGTTTTAATTAATTTATTTATTTTTGGCTGCATTGGGTTTTTGTTGCTATGCACAGGCTTTCTCTAGTTGTGACAGGCAGGGGCTACTCTTCATTGCAGTTCACAGGCTTCTCATTGTGGTGGCTTCTCTTGTTGCGGAGCACGGGCTCTAGGCGTGCAGGCTTCAGTAGTTGTGGTTCGTGGGCTCTAGAGTGCGGACTCAGTTGTTGTGGTGCATGGGCTTAGTTGCTCCACGGCATGTAGGATCAAACCCATGTCCCCTGCATTGGCAGGCGGATTCTTAACCACTGTGCCACCAGGGAAGTCCCTGTCTTTTCGTTTTGTTGATGGTTTTGTTTGCTGTGCAAAAGCTTTTCAGTCTAATTAGGTCACATTTGTTTATTTTTGCTTTTGTTTCCTTTGCCTTAGGTGATGGATCCAAAAAAATATTGCTATGATTCCTGTCAAAGAGTGTTTTGCCTCTGTTTTCTTCTAGGAGTTTTAATGGTTTCTGGTCTTACATTTAGATCTTTAATCCATTTTGAGTTTATTTTTTTATATGGTATGAGAAAATGTTCTAATTTCATTCTTTTACATGTAGCTGTCCAGTTTTCCCAGCATCACTTATTGGAGACTGTCTTTTCCCCATTGTATATTCTTGCCTCCTTTGTCATGATTAATTGACCATAAGTGTGTGAGTTTCTGGACCAGTACCATACTGTTTTGATCACTGTAGCTTAGTAGTATAGTCTGAAGTCAGGGAATGTGATGCTTCCAGTTTTGTTCTTCTTTCTCAAGATTGTTTTGGCTGTTCAAGGTCTTTTGTGTTCCCATACAAATTTTGGGATTATTTGTTCCGGTTTTGTGAAAAATGCCGTTCGTATTTTTTTTTTAATATTTATTTATTTATTTGGCTGCGCTGGGTCTTAGTTGCAGCACACGGAATATTCATTGCTGTGTGTGGCGTCTTTGTTGCGGCATGCGGGATCTTTAGTTGTGGCATGTGGGATCTTTAGTTGTGGCATGCGGGATCTCGTTCCCTGACCAGGGATTAAATCCGGGCCCCCTGCATTGGGAGCACAGAGTCTTAACCATTGGACCACCAGGGAAATCCCACCGTTGGTATTTTGTTAGGGATTGCATTGAATCTGTAGATTGTCTTGGGTAGTATGGTCATTTTAACTATATTGATTGTTCAAATCCATAAACAAGGTGTATCTTTCTGTTTGTGTCTTCATTTTCTTTCATCAATGTATTATAGTTTTCTGAGTACAAGTCTTTTAACTCCTTAATTAAATTTACTCCTAGGTATTTAATTTTTTTGGATGTGATTGTAAATGGGATTGTTTCATTAATTTCTCTTTCTGATAGTTTGTCATTAGTGTATAGAAATGCAACAGATTTCTGTATTAATTTTGTATTGTGCAACTTTACTGAATTCATTGATGAGCTCTAGTAATTTTTTGGTGACACCTTTAGGATTTTCTATGTATAGAATCATGTCATCTGTAAACAGTGGCAGTTTTACTTCTTCCTTTCTAATTTGGATTCCTTTTATTTCTTTTTCTTATCCGATTGCTGTGGCTAGGACTTTTAGCACTACATTGAAAAAAGTCACAAAAGTGGGCATCCTTGATTTTTTTCCTGATCTTAGAGGAAAAGTTTTTAGCTTTTCACCATTGAGTATGATGTTAGCTGTGGGCTTACCATAATATGGCCTTTATTATGTTGATATTCCCTCTGTACCTACTTTGTGGAGAGTTTTTATCATAACTGCATGTTGAATTTTGTTCAAAGCTTTTACTGTATCGAGATGATCATATAATTTTTTTTTTTTGCGGTATGCGGGCCTCTCACTGCTGTGGCCTCTCCCATTGCGGAGCACAGGCTCCGGACATGCGGGCTCAGTGGCCATGGCTCACGGGCCCAGCCGCTCCGCGGCATGTGGGATCTTCCCGGACCGGGGCACAAACCCGTGTTCCCTGCATCGGCAGGCAGACTGTCAACCACTGTGCCACCAGGGAAGCCCGATCATATAATTTTTGTTCTTCATTTTGTTAGTGTGGTGTATCACATTGATTGATTTGCAGATATTGAACCATCCTTGCATCCCTGGGATAAATCCCACTTGATCATGATGTATGATCCTTTTAATGTATTGTTGGATTCAGTTTGCTAATACTTTATTGAGGATTTTTTCATCTATGTTCATTAGTGATATTGGCCTGTAATTTTCTTTTTTTGTGGTATCTTTGGTTTTGGTATCAGGGTGATGCTGGCTTTGTAGAATGAGTTTGGAAACATTTCTTCCTCTGCGATTTTTTGGAATAAGTTGGAAAAGATAAGTGTTAGCTCTTTTCTAAATGTTTGGTAAAATTCACCTGTGAAGCCATCTGGTTCTGGACTTTTTTTGTTGGGAGTTGTTTTATTACTGATTCAATTTCATTACTGGTAATTGGTCTGTTCATATTTTCTACTTATTCCTGGTTTAATCTTGGGAGATTATACATTTCTAGGAATATGTCCATTTCTTCTAGGTTATCCATTTTATTGGTATATATTAAAAATAGCTTTATTGAGGGATAATTTACATAACATAAAATTTACTTATTTTAGGTTTACAGTTCGCTGAGTTTTTGCTGATTTATACAGTTGTGTAACCATAATCATAATCCAGTTTAGAATACTCCATCATCCCAAAAAGTTCCCTTGGGTCTATTTGCAGTCAGTCCTACTCCCAATCCCCAGCAGATCTGCCTTCTATCTGTATAGTTTTGCCTTTTCTAGAAATTTCATATAAGTGGAATCTTGGAATATTTAGTCTTATTGTCTGGCTTTTTTCACTGAGCTCTTTTTCGAGGTTTGTCCATGTTGCAGCATATGTCAGTAGTTCTTCTCTTTTTACTGCTGAGAAGTATTTCGTTGTCTGGGTATATACTACATTTCGTTTATCCATTTACTAGTTAGTATAAGAAAGATGGCCTTTATTCCCTTTCTTCAAATAAAATTTTTTATAGAATCTTAAAATCTTTCATATATTCTTTTTAAGACCAGTGATAATAGAACTTCTTTGATTCTTGTGGAAGAGGGGAGTTCAGAGTGCTACCTTTTTAATCCTTTAGGTACCTCCTTAGAAACCTAGGAAGATAGTTGGAAAACCACCAATCTAAAGCATACTCTAGGAATTTCCTACCTTTATTAAGGAAATATGTGTATAAATGCTATATCGAGAGGAAATAAAATGAAGAAAACCTTTGTGGTGTTAGGAAACATTTTTTTTTAAACAACCAGAATGTGTGATAGATAAAATATATTTTCCAAGGGAATGATGATGTTGCCCATATGTAGAATTTGGCTTTTCTGCAAGGACTTTGGGGGAATGGGTTATGGTTCATGCCTACTCTGTGGAATGCTGCCTATTTTAGTGACTTTTTTTTTTTTTTTTTTTTTGGTACACGGGCCTCTCACTGTTGTGGCCTCTCCCGTTGGCTCCGGACACGCAGGCTCAGCGGCTATGGCTCACGGGCCCAGCCGCTCCGCGGCATGTGGTATCTTCCTGGACCGGGGCACGAACCCGTGTCCTCTGCATCGGCAGGCGGACTCTCAACCACTGCGCCACCAGGGAAGCCCAGTGACTTATTTTTGCCTTTCTAGTTATTTATATATTTTGTTTGTTTGTTTTTCAATTAGGCAATTATTATAGTTTGCGTTCTCAGCATGAGAAAGCAGCCTTGTATTTCCAGAGAGCACTGAAATTGAATCCTCGGTATCTTGGTGCCTGGACGCTGATGGGACATGAGTACATGGAAATGAAGAACACATCTGCTGCTATTCAGGCTTATAGGTGAGCATTTAGTTGGAGGGGGAGATGGAGCAGATTGTTGTGATTTTAGGAGTATCTATTGAGCCTGCAAGTCGCTAACTTTGATTCTGCTCTCTTACCGGTCTCTCTTCCATTTCTTAGGCATGCTATTGAGGTCAATAAGCGGGACTACAGAGCCTGGTATGGCCTTGGGCAGACCTATGAAATCCTTAAGATGCCATTTTATTGCCTTTATTATTATAGACGGGCCCACCAGCTTCGGTAAGTCGGGCCACTTGATGATGTGTTTGTTGTGGGAAGGGCTGACACTTTTCTTTCTCTTTTGATAGCTATTGAAGAATCACAGTGAATGGTTTTGACTCTTAGAGACCTAAGTTTAAACATGCCATATGTTGTTTGGTCATTTTTATGTAGTGTATTCTACTAATGTGTTAATAGTATAATTGTGAACACAAAATAATATAATTACATGAAGTATTGGATTAAAGCCCATTCCCTTCATAGCTTTGAAATAGTGGTGGTGGTTCCTCAAGGGAGGACTTCAGTTTTTGCTTGGATTTCCTATTTCTCTTCCCTCTCAGGCCCAATGATTCTCGTATGCTGGTCGCTTTAGGAGAATGTTATGAGAAACTCAATCAACTAGTGGAAGCCAAAAAGGTATCTGAAATTGGGTCCTGAAGAATTTGTGTGGAAATCTGCTGTTTGGATGAGGGGTTGAGCTATCTGTGCTTAATTTTCCTTCATGTGGATCTATCTACTTAGGGAAGTCTGAATAGTTATAGGCACATAGGGTGTATAAAGCAAAGTGGGGCTGACATCATTAGTGGGAATGTTAGTATGTAGCCTGGACCTATCAGATCTAGTAAAGATGCTTTGTATTCTCCAAGTCTGAACTTCTGGGAGGCTTGCAGGACCTGAGTCTCTGTGTGATTAGTCATGGCAGATGGGGCAGTGGTTGAAGTGACCAGTTTATTTATTTTTTTGACAGTGCTATTGGAGAGCTTATGCCGTGGGAGATGTGGAAAAGATGGCTTTGGTGAAACTGGCAAAGTGAGTGAAAGAGTGACACGCTAGTGATATTTCTGTTGGCTTCTCTGGTGAGGTGGGTCCTGCACATTCTAGAGCTTCCCATCCATCATCTACATGAATGAGGGGATGTAGCACAGTGTATGATTACTGATCTGGAAATTTAGCCATCTTGACTCAAGAGAATGCTACTTCTCTTTGAAGAGGAATTGTTTTCCTATTTGGAAAATTCAAGAATGAATAGAAAGAAATGAAATTTTTATGTCAGAGCAGTCTAGGAAAACTACTTTAGGTACTAATCTCCTCCTGATAAGGCCCAGGAAAATAAGGAATAACTCAGAAATGATAAGGAAAGAGGTTCTTAAATGCAATTTCCTTCCTGCCAGTTCTTTTCTGGATTCTTACAAAAAATCTGAATTGCTTGGTATCTTTTTAAATCTCACTCAGGGTATTACCAGGGAATTTTTGCAATGGTATGTTATCCAGCTTAAGTGTTTACAAACTTTCCCTCCATCACCAGTAGCAGAGTAATGATTCTAAGCTTTGATAAGTAACCACCACCTCTGGGCACTAATACTATTCTGGGTCCCACTGTGTCATTTATGTCAAAATTTGTACTTGTCTATGTATTATCATTTTTTTATCTTAATTGTGTGCTTTTACTTTTTATCACTAGCTTGCTTTGAGATATGATTTATACTTAAAGACCAATTTCTTTTGTAGGCTTCATGAACAGTTGACTGAGTCAGAACAGGCAGCCCAATGTTACATCAAATATATCCAAGATATCTATTCATGTGGGGTATGTGCCATGAGCATGAGAATTGGGTTGCTGATCTTATTATTGTCACCTCAGTCATTCCTGATTTCCTTATCTAGGAAATAGTGGAACACTTGGAGGAGAGCACTGCTTTCCGCTATCTGGCCCAGTATTATTTTAAGTGCAAGCTGTGGGATGAAGCTTCAGCTTGTGCCCAAAAGTGCTGTGCATTCAATGATGTGAGTATCAGTTCTTTAGTAAAAGGTTTGGATTTTAGGTTCTAGCACATGACTTTACTATGATCTGGGGGTGGAAAGTGGAAGGTGGTTAAGAGGATGAGTGGTTTACATTTAATCTGTAGATTGCTTTGGGTAGTATAGTCATTTTCACAATATTGATTCTTCCAATCCAAGAACATGGTCTATTTCTCCATCTGTTTAAGTCATCTTTGATTTCTTTCATCAGTGTTTAATAGTTTTCTGAGTACAGGTCTTTCACCTCCTTAGGCAGGTTTATTCCTAGGTATTTTATTCTTTTAGTTGCGATGGCAAATGGGATTGTTTCCTTAATTTCTCTTTCTGATTTTTCATTGTTGGTGTATTGGAATGCCAGAGATTTCTGTGCATTAATTTTGTATCCTGCAACCTTACCAAATTCATTGATTAGTTCTAGTAGTTTCCTGGGGGCATCTTTAGGATTTTCTATGTATAGTATCATGTCATCTGCAAACAGTGACAGTTTTACTCCTTCTCTTCCAATTTGTATTCCTTTTATTTCTTTTTCTTCTCTGATTGCCGTGGCTCAAGAGGGAGGGGATATGGGGACATATGTATGCATATGGCTGACTCACTTTGGTGTACAATAGAAACTAACACAGTATTGTGAAGCAATTATACTCCAATAAAGATTAAAAAAAAAAAAAACAGGGTGAGTGGAAAGGCTACCTTGTTCTGTGGAACTTTGTATGTCAGTATTTTAGAAACTGTTTTTGAGAAAAGCCTTGGACATATTTTGACACATTTGCCTGACTTTGTTTCAGACCCGGGAAGAAGGTAAGGCCTTGCTCCGGCAAATCCTACAGCTTCGGAACCAAGGCGAGACTCCCTCCACCGAGATGCCTGCTCCCTTTTTCCTCCCTGCTTCACTGTCTGCTAACAACACTCCCACACGCAGAGTTTCTCCACTCAACCTGTCTTCAGTCACACCATAGTTGGCTACTTTCAAGCCAGCACATTGCCAGACCCATATTAAGCCTTACCTCCATGTAAAGAACAGCCACGTCTATTCTTCCAAGGACCTTAGTTCTTTTTGTTTGTACACATGGAAACAGCTCCTTGGGGACAGTTTATAGAATCACCTGCAGAGTAGACTGACAGAAGAATCCTGGCAGGAACAGATACTGTCTTTGCCAGTTTGAAGCACTTCTATCTCCCTTCTGTTCAGAGTGGCTATAGATCTTGGCCTTTTCCCCCAGACCTTTTTGCCCCCCAAAAACATCCCTTTAATAGCACTTTAGCACAGGCAAGACTACAGGGACAAAGTTTAAATGCTGCTGGGAGTGGGAGATTTCTTTAGAGAGGCAAGGAAGAAAGAAGGGAGAAAAGCTTGCCACTGTACCCTCTGCTGATGGTAGGGCACTGGATACCCTAGGAAGGTCAGGGCACTGTATAGACATGACTCATCATTCTTTGATTTGCTGAGCATGACTATTCTGATATCAGAGATTAGGTTTAAATGGGGTGAAGGTATACTTTTGTTCTTACTGGGGAGACATTCTGCTGTTTTGGTTTTGAGGCGTCTCCTAGAAGCTTTCAAATTGGAAGTAACTTACTAGAGTTGAACAAAAGAAGGGGCAAAAGGACTCTCATTGAGTGTGGAACTGCTGATGGCCCCTACTAAGGGGAAAAGATGTCTATAGAGTTGGCTATACCCCTACTAAAGCAGAGCAAGGAGGCAGGGTTACAGAGTTTCATGGACATTTGGGTGTGATAACTTCTGTGATTGTACAGATAAGAATAAACTCTTAGAGTCGGTCTGTTTTAATAAATATTTTGCCATAATTGTCTCTCCCCCCATCTCCAAAAGAATGTTTTTTTTCTAGCCTTCATCTATTAGACAAGGTAAAAGTAATCATTCTTACTATGCTCTTGGGAGAGTTTCAGGCCTGTGCTTGTGTATTCAGTAGGAGGTAATATGCTATGACTATAATGCCTGCTGTAATGAATTTGTACAGTAGATGCTATGGGTTATTCTGAGCTCAGGGCCCAGGCTTCCTTTATTTTTGTTCCAAAACAAGTTTGTTACCCATTCATCTCCTAATGTATGACACTTCATTTTATTTTATTTTATTTTTTTATGAATAACTTTTTTATTAACCTTTTAATCATTTAGTTAATTAACCTGTTTTTGTTTTTTTGGTTTTTGGTTTTTTTAACGTCTTTATTGGTGACACTTCATTTTATATTAAGGAAGGTTTAGAATATCTAATGTCCCTTGAATTAATTTCTTACCAAGCTTTCTTGGGTTAGCTGTGCACCAGTTGCTGGTCTGCACTGCCATTCCTGTGCAAAGTTCCCAGGGGCCCGAATGATATTTGATTTTCAAATTTTCTGCCCCTTTTATAATTCAATGATTATGCTAAATTTAGAATTCAAATTTAAAATGTGAACAATATCTTTATTTTAATATAACTTTTGTGTGCATAGAAACCATATAAGTAAAAAAAGTGTAAGATTACATAGGTGATTATATTACAAAAGGGAGAAAAACTAGTGTCTGAATATTGCATTCTGGATAGAGTTCCAGGTATATATATATAGTAAAGCTTTAAAGAGACCTATTTCTTAAGCTGAGCAGCTGACCCACCTCAGAGCAATGCTCTCTCCTTCTCACAACCTTAGTATTTTTTTCCAAAAGGCCCAGATTTGAGTAAAGGGGAGCACCGTGAGCGCAGAATCCGGGCATAAGGGCTGTAGTCTGTTGAGCTTTGGCAGGTGGGTGTTCGGGGAAGTAAGTTACGAAGAAATGGTTTCTTCCCTGGGGGCTGTTGGTTTGGTTGCTGGTTTTCCTGGTTGGCACCGAGGCGCTTTTTGGTAGAAGCCTGGCCTTGGAGTTTCAGCACAGTATGATACTGCTCCGCGATGCATGCTGCCTTCTTCCGAAGGTCCAGTTTTACTAGCATCATGTTATTCTGCAGCTCAGCCAGGGTCTGATCCTAAGGAAGATCAACAAAGTTATAGAAAACATTTCTGTCTAATCTGTTAGAGAAACAGGAGGGCAAGGTAATAGACACTATCCACTACTAGTTACTAAAACTGCTTTTTACAAAGATTAACTCTTTATGCTTAGAGCTTTTAACTGAATAGGAGGGTATTTTCTTTAAGACCCAAACAAATAGCACTGAATAGAAGGACCTTTTCTAACACGTCAGGTGGTATGAGCTTGAATGATTTTACTTAACCTCCAAGAGCCTCAGTTCCTAGGTATCAAATTAGCCTAGGATTTTTTTTTTTTTTTTTTACATTTGAATACATCTGGAATCAGGATGCATTTACTGATGACAGTGTCATAGCTTAATTGTTAGTGTTTTATCTTACAATTGTTTCTTATAATCTAAGCATCTTGGATTAAATATGATAGTATCTACCTCTCTAGGGTTGTTATAACAGAAAAAGCCTACAAATTCCTTAACATAATGCCTTGTACTTAGTGAATGGTTATTTTGCAAGGAAGAGAAACTCCCCTCACTGTAAGATTAGCCTAAAAGTCTTTACCTTTCTCTTTCTCATGTATACTCTGAAGTGGGCTGATGGGAGAAAGTGGTATATAGGCTTCCCTAACCTGTTTGATTAAGATGTCATCACATGTGGCCAAGGCTTGGCGAAGTTTTCCTGCTCCAGTGCTGTGGCAACAGGCTCTTTCTGCTGACTGGAGAGACTCACCAAGTTTCTGAAGCTCTGTCCGCATTAGCCTTATATTCTGAAAAAGGAGGAGTAGGAACCAAATTGTGGCGAAGATCAACCAGTGATCTGGAGGAGTCGGAGAACCATTTGAAGAGAAGTAAAACTAGAAAGGCTAGTCATTTGAATGAAGTAGCCATTCTCTAGGACTGCAGAGAAAACATCTTGTCCTCATATGAACCAGGGATATAGTGTTGGAAATTGCCTTAGGTGAGAGCTTTGGTAACAGAGAAAGGTAATTACCTTCTGGCCCTCCTCTAACTTCTTGTCCACATCAACGATGAAGGGCTTGGCTGAGGGTGGTGGTTCTAACATTTTCTGATATTTCTGCAGCTCTGAGAAGGAAACAATAACCTTACATGTGTAGGCTTTCTAGCCTTGGACTTATCTCTTTAACTGAATTAACAGTAGCTTGCAGCAGACATAACAAGTGATGCTATGTGCATCCTAGGATGAAAGGTCAGGGGGATGTAGCTTGGAGTTGAGGAAATTATGTTGGAGCTGGCACCAGAAGGCCCAAGTTTGAAGAACAGCTCTTCCCTGAAACTGTTATGCTTCCTGGCCCTGTCTCCCTCACCTTCAGTGGTGGAGCTTAGCTCTGCTTTGCATTGTTCCAGTTTAGCTTTAATCTCCTGGAGCTGCTGGGTGGAGGCAGAACCCGCCAACCTTTGTGACCGCCGTAGGGACAGTTCAGACCCTGATTGTTGATGGGCCACTGGCTGCTGTCTGGTTTCCTTCAAGAGAGCTTCTAGCTCTTCAATCTTCTCATCCCGCTCCTAAGAAGGAAGTAGAGAGCACAATTCCATTCAGAGTCAGACAAATCCTACAGGAATAGGTGACTGAACAATGAACAAAAATTTCCCTGATACATGGGCCTCAAAATCCTGTTTGTTAGCACTTACACCATTTCCTGGCCAAACTCTTAATCAATTAATTAAACATAGACTGACACGTACAAAGCACTAAGGAGACTATAGAAAGGTGAATTACATATTCCTACCCCTATGAGAGTTTATATAATGTTTATCTCAGGCAAGCTGGCGATGGGAATCTGAGCAGCTAGTTGGGACTGGTTCAGGGCAACTCACCTGAAGTTCTTCTTGGTAAAAACTTGTCAGTGATTCCTTGAGGATCGTTAGTTTCTCTTCATACATTTCCTCTAGTAGTTCCTTTTGGGTGTCCAAATGTTCACTGTCAGAGAAGAGAGAAGTGAGTGAAGATTCTGAGTGAGCTTGGAGAGCAGATCTTGAGGCACTACTCCATCCTAGTCTCTGCTTCCCACCCTTAGGTCTAGGTGACAGAACAAGAGGGGTTACTCAGCTGGTACCTGCACCACTGTTCCCGTTGTTGCATTTGCTCCACCATCTCATTGCAAATTTCATCACGGAGCTGCATCTCCAGCCTCAACTTTTCCTGCCGTTCTTTCAAAAGCAGTGCTTTCATGGCTTCCACCACCTGTAGAAGCTCCTAGGAGGTAAACACAGGTCAGAGGTCACTAGAAGCCCATGCCCTAAAAAGGCACAGGCCTACCTGGAAGGTAGCATGGAAAATGTATAGCCATCAAGCTGCTGCACCAAAGCTTTCTTGCATTCTCACCTCCTTGCCATATGTGGAGATGTCAACTTCATTTTCAATATCATCATCAAGGCCTGGGTCTGTTTTAGCTCCAGTCTCTAAGCTGGGAGATGCCCGCAGACTGTGTTCCTTGATGAATGAATGTAGCGATGGGAATCCCAGTTGCACAGGTGGAGCATGCACAAGCTAGTGAGGGGGGAAAAAATCTTAACTGAATCCATTTCTAGTCCCTAGTAGCTTCCTTAAGTACAGGTACCAGCCCAAAGTGAGCACAGTCATCACACCTATAGCTTCTCACCTGGCTAGTAATGGCTGAGAACTTGGCCACATGAAGGGTCTCATCAAAGGTAGATGCACAGGGATTCACATTGACAATCATGCAGGAGCGGCCTCGGCCTGTGAAGAAGCCTTGGAACACTCGAGTCAACTTGCTGTCACGGAAGGGAACCAGGTTCTGCTTTGACCTGGCAGGGAATCAGAGAACAGAGCTGTGAGCAGAACTCCAGCCCTTGGGGGTATCCTAGCACTAGCCCCAGTGATGACCGGGAAGTCTCTTAGCAAACTGCAGAGCTCCAGGCCATCCTGGCTTGCAGTGAAAAGCTTACCGGTTCTGCTGGTTTTGGCGCAGGGCAGTAATACAGCGGCCCAAGGTGTGCAGAGAAGTGTTAATGTTTCCTGCTTCCTTCAGGCGCTCACCACTCTTTTGATCTTTGCAGCGCTCCGAGCCAGCCAGATCACAGAGTGATAACCTTGAATGATGGACAGGATCTAACATAAGGACCCCACATGTTATGAGCTTTCTAGCCCTTTGTATAGTTTTAGGGAGGGGAGGACCCATGAAGAATCTCTGTACCCAAGGAAGGAGAGCATGAATCTAACGGAAGTAATTCCCCTGAGGACCGCTCTCGTCCCCTCCCCCAATTACCATTTATTGCCAAGAACCCAAATTTCTAAATGGAAAAACTTACTCGCTAATCTTGGGGATTATATCCCCTTCCCCCTGAAGGTGCAGGATCCGGACTGAGAAGATGCTATGACTGGAAGTTAAGAAAGAGCGAAAAGTCACTGCATATCTTCTATGACCAGGTGGAGGACTAATGTTTCCTGGAACACAGTGAAAGAAAGGCTGACTCATAACCCACTAACCTGCGGCTGGAGTTCTGGTTCAGGTGGGTGCTGGCAAAGCTCTGGTTTTTACGACCCACTTTCAGGAGTTTCCAGGCCTCCTCAGCATCCTGAACATGAATCCAATTGAGATCTGAGAGGCCAAGGAAAGAAGGGCATACATAAGAGGGGAGCACCTAACTCTTTTCCTAGTCTCTCCCAAGGTCCCCTCCAGGGTTCATGCTAGCCTCCCTGCTTTCCCATACCTTTCACATAGGGATTGCCATTCTGATCCTCACACAGCCGCAGTGTCTGCCTCTTGCGCTGCTGGCTATGTGGTTCTAACAGGTCATAAAGCAGTTCATTGTAGATCTCAAAAAAGGAGATCCAGATGGAGAAGCGAATATCTGCAGGGACACTTACTGGGGCAGTGTCTGGCTGTGCCCATTGGTGACTCGTTTCTGGGGAAGAAGCCAATGTACAGAGCATCAACTCGAGTAGTCCATCTCCCTTTTGGCCTGCAGGGGCCTCAGAAGGTGGAGCTCAGGTTGCAACCTCTGGTCTGTACCCCTGGAAGTTTTTGGGAGTAGAGAATACGTCCCTACTGTTACTTGGCACAGAGCCCAGTCATGGTACATACCATCCAGCTGGCTACTGCTGGTAAACTGACTGGTGGAGGAGAGCCCAGCAATGCCACTGTCAAAGCTGGTGCTGGTACCCATCCGACTTTCAATGTAGACATTCTTCTTTAAGGAGGTGGACAGCTCCTCCTGGAGGGGTCCAGGGATAAGATAAGCACAAAACTTTCTGGAGACTTTGTCCCCCATCCCTGCCTCTGTGAACACCAACACTTTACCTCTTGGAGGCCTCCATTTATCAGGGCCAGTTTCTTCAATTCCTCCTGCCGGATCTGCTTGCTGTCTAGCCACATTACCTCGTTGAAGAGCACAGGCTTCAGATCAGGTGTTGGATGAAGTTGGCCTTGGAGACTATTGAAAATCAGAGCCAGGGACCGGGGCAGGATCCCACCATCCTTGATGGTACCTGGAGGCATGTGAAAGGTGGACAGCTGTAGTAGGTGCTGTTCCCCAACTCAGAGCATCAAAAGGCAAAGACAGTCAGCAGTTCTGTGAGGCCTATTACTCACCTTGAATTGTGTGGGTTTTCCCTGAGTTGGTGACTCCATATGTATAGATGAGCCAGTTCTGTCCTTTAAGTACATCCTTGACCATCTCCTTCACAGTCAGGTTGAAGAAAGATTCCTGGCCCACTTCTGGCCCAAAGATCTAGAGACACACCCAATTTCTCAGAGGCCCATCCTTCGTCTCCCACTTTTCTCTGTGCAGAGCCAGCAGATACATCCCTTCCTGGGTGGCTGGCTCTGGAGACTACTCAAGCAACTTCTTCCTGCATTGCTGCCAGCTGCTGCCTAAATACTCTCTGCCAGTCCATTTTTCATCCAAATCAACAAATACTTATGGAATGCTATCCACTAAGTCCAATGCTGCACACAAAATGGAACAACATAATGTTCACAAGCATGGGCTTGGGAAATAGATGGATCTAGACTCAAGTCCTAACTCCACCAATGACTAGCTACATGGCTTCAGCAACATTATACTCACCGAGCCACAGTATCCTTACCAGGAAATTAGGGACAATGATGATAATAATAACAATAGAGTTGTTGGGAATTAATGCACATAAAGTACTCGACACACTGACTAGCACATAACAAGTGTCTCCCAGATTGTAGACATGAATATATAAGGAGTCACAGTCAAGTAAAAAGCTTTCCTTCTAAAGAGGGAATAAAGTTGCCCTTAAGTGTTGGTCCCTTGTTCACATGTCAGTAACTCCGTACCTGGGAAAAGGTGAATCTGTGGGTGGCCTGTCCAATTCCTCGCTCGTTGCTCTTCTGGGCAAAAGAGTCCTTGGGTGCCTGTAGGGCAAGGGTCTCTATATTCTCAATACGGACACAACCCTGAGAAGGGGGAAAACACAGTTGTCACAGAAGGGAACACTCCTGGGAACCTCTACTGTACTGTATCATTCCACCTTGAATCCTCCCTCCTCAGAAACTTACCTGATCCTCCTGTCGTTCTAACTCTGAAGATAACAAGGGCCTGACCCTCAGGTATACTTTCACCTTCTCTGTACTATCTTCAGATGGAACCTGTGGCAGAATTCCAGGCCAATATCACAGATTAATCTCAACAGTTACTTCTGAGCAGATGGGAAAATATAGCATATTTCCTGGGAATCATGCTAACACTACCTCTATTCCACCTCAAATGACTCTGTGCCATTACTTGGGTTCCATAATCATTCCAACCCACATGGAGTTTTCAGTACTTAATCACCCTTCCTTGTCTCTTCACTATCCTGAAAACTTGGCTTACCACAGATTATCTGAGTCAGAACTAGTTGACTGGTATGAAGATCAGTGTGTGATATAGCAAAAGACAGCAGTTAAGCACCTTGGAGGCAGACATACCTGAATTTGAGTCCCAATTTCATAATTTAGTAACTATGAGATCTTGAACAAGTTCTTTAAATTCTTTTCACCTCAGTTTCCTCATCTGTAGATTGGGGTTAATAACAGCACCCACCACGTTCATTCAACAGATATTTAGAGATCTGTCTACTTTGGCCCAAAAATTCTAAGAGCTCTGGTAGTCCACAGTGAAGAACATTAACAAGGCTCCTGCTCTCATGAAACTTCTACAAAAGGGGAGACTTCTGAGTAGAGTTCTTCTCAACCATGGCCATTTCCCTTTCAAGGGACATTTAGTAATGTCAGGACAGGTTTCCTGGTTGTCACAAATGGTAAGCAGCTACTGACATCTAGTGGGTAGAGGCCAGGAATGCTGCTTAACGTCTTACAACGCACAGGACGGCCCCGTATAACAAAGAATTATCTGGCCCCAAACATCAATAATGCTGCAGCTGAGAAACCTCAGCTCAGCAGAAAGAAAGGCTCCTTAAATGGAAGCTGTGGTTGATATTAAAACCTGAATGTACATTCCACCTACATAATGGCAATATGACCTTTTGCAAATTATTTAAAATGTCTGGGACTCATGGTGAAGTAGACACAACAATTGCCTTCCCTCATAGGATTAACTGAGAGTATGCATTTGAGGATGTTTCATTAATGCAATGCAATTAATAGTTTTCTTATGGACACACAACTGTACATTCTCTACTTGTCATGCTCTTAATTTTGAGTTGATCCCTCAAACCCTAGGATTGCTGGATTTTTTACCTCATGCTACTCTGTATGGACAACTAGTAGGCTGAGGATATCACTTTCTGTCCCCAAGCCACTCTTCAACTCCTTTACCTGCTGCTTGTCTTCCAGGGAGGTGGAGATGACAGAGCAGTCTGACAGCAGGTCCTTGCGTACCACAGATCCCAAATCTGCAGCTGTGGACTCAAACATGGGGGAGACTACGACCTCCTCATCCGACAGCAAGCCGGCTGGTGGAGAAAGGATCCCTTGTGACATTTCAGCAGGGGCAGTTTAGGTCTAAAAAGAGACAAGAGTGGGTAGAGAGGAGAACCTTAAGGGATAAAAGGGGCAGCAAATTCTGGGTAAGAAACAATTCCCTGGCCCCAGGACAATCTAGTCTCGCTGCCTGAATTCTTACTCCTTTTCCCCTTAAACTACCAGCAAAGGGGAAGGGAATGAGAGAAAGAGTTAATCATTTAATCCAATCTGAGGCAGCATTTCGGACCGCGAACAGGAATGAACAGATATCCGGCTCCGAAAGCATAAGGCCACGCTCCAAGTAGGGTGCCTCGCTCAACGGTGTCGTGGAGGCGGTGTCAGTAGCCCTAGGCTCCTGCTCCAACCTCGCCTCCCAGGCCCACAGTGAGGACAGTGGTATTAAGAAAAAAAGGGATGGCGGCAGTTCCGCTTTCTGAAAGCCGAATCCGCCAGGGCAAAAGCAAGTACCCCAGCTGGGCTCAAGCACAGCCGCACACTCACCCGAAGACGCCACACTTCTCCTACGGTACCGGCTCACTCTCACTCCGCGGCCGAACCTGGACTTTCCCAGCCTGAGAGCACAACTCCGCCCACGAGGTGCACCTTTGTTACTGATACAATGTTTTAAACTACGCGCTGCTTTCGTTCGGCGAATCAGATAGCGAAATCTGCACCTACCAATCGGCGCAAGGGGGCGGGCGAGACCGGAAAACCGCTACGGCTTGACCTCTGCTCTAGTGCGGGACGGGTTACCAACTGTCGGAGTTTGGAGTTGGGCCCACTGGAACTCCGGTTTATCAGTTTTTCTTGAACCCTAGGCATTTCTTTTCTAAGAAGCCTAAAAGCATTCTTTAGGCTTCAGTCGCCATCCTCTCACAAGAGACCTAGTTTAGGGCGCTTGTTCATCCTGGGGGTGTTGGGGGGTGGGAGGGTGGGGGACTACATTTCCCATGACGCACCGCGAACAAACACCGGAACTCGATTTCCCAGAATCCCGCGGGATTTAGCCCTACCAGACGGTCTTCCTTCCGGGGTTGGAGACTTCGGGGCCAAGATGGCGGCAGGAACGGGCAGTAAGTAATTGGGCTGCTCTTGTGTGGAAGGTGTTTGTAGAGCCAAGGCCAGGCAACAGATTTCTGTCACACTCTTAGAGAGTAGGAGCAATGAATTGCCTGAGGGCCCAGGGCCGTCAAAGACCTGCGCTCGACCGGCGTTGTGAAGGCCAACGGTTGGGGGCCTAGAAGCGTAGAGTCTCTGTTTCAGTAAGGCCGCGGAGTTTTGAGAGAAGCACCTCAGGGAGTCCTTGTATGTTTGGGAGCTCAGCAGAGTGAGAGGAAAAAAGGTGCCTCAGAGGCTCGGGCGTGTGGGCAGACATGTTGTCCACACAACAGCTATATGGAATGGCCGGCGTCTCAAAGAGTCGTTTTCTGACGAACGTTTGTGAGGCCTGTACTCACAGAGAAATGGGGTATCTTAACCGTGAGCTTTTTCTGCCACTGGGGGAAAATTGCATTTCGTGCATCTCAGCCATTTCCCCCTGTTTCACGGAGTGAAAAGCTCTTTTAGGCTCAACAGCTAAAGGGGAGTGGGTGTTCCTGAGAGAAGTAAACAAGTTTATGCTAAGAAGGAGGTGGGGCAGTGCGGGGTAGGGTGTGGGGGTTGGCCGCTCGGAATCCTGGGAAATAGCCCTTGCGTCCAAATTGGAATAAAGCATTCTTGTTTGGCTGCGCCGCGGGGTATGCAGGGTCTTGGTTCCCCCCATCAGGGGTCCAACCCGTGTCTCCTGCAGTGGAAGTGCAGAGTCTTAACCACTGGACCGCCAGGGAAGTCCCTGGAATAAAGCATTCTTAAAACTGGGTCTTTGGGGAGAACTGCGATAAATTAATGACTCTTTTTTTTTTTTGAACATATAGTAACCATGGCATTTGAAGAAAAGTTTTGCCATATACTCAGTGCAGTTCTCATGCAATGAATAGGCATCACCCTAGTGGTGGTGTTTACTAAAGAGGTGAAAATCAAGATTTGGTGATAGTGGCTCACTTTGTCCTTACAGGTGGGGATGTTTTGTGTTAGGCTTTTAGTCTTCCCTTTGGGGCTTAGAATTAGTGTCTCAGTGGTTGTCTCCAAGTCTTCTCTCCTTTCAGAACATAAGCTGCTGAGTACTGGCCCTACAGAGCCATGGTCCATCCGAGAGAAGCTGTGTTTAGCGTCTTCCGTTATGAGGAGTGGAGATCAAAATTGGTAAGGTATCTAGGATGTCTGCTTTCTTGGGTATTAGAAACTGTCGGGTATTTTTTTTTTATACCGGTGGATTCCAACAGTTAACCTTTAAGCAGCATTTGTTTTTTAACAGCTTTATTGAGATATAGTTCACATACCATAAAATTAACCCAGTATATTCACAGAATTTAGTATATTTGGAATTGTAAGACCGTCACTAGAGTCTAATTTTAGAACATTTTAAATACCTCTGAAAGAAGCCTCTTATCCCTTAGCAGTTATTCTCCAGTCTCCTCTTTACCTCTCTAACATCTCCCCTCCCCATTCTCCACCAACCACTCATCTACTTTGTCTCTCTATAGATAACTTATTTTGGACATTTCGTATAGATAGAATCATATAGTTTGTGGTTGTCTGTGACTGGCTTCTTTCACTTAGCATAGTGCTTTCAAGGTTCATTCATGTTGGAGTATGTATCAGTACTTTATTCCTTGTGTGTTTTTTTTTAACATTATTTGGCTGCATTAGGTCTTAGTTGCAGCATGCGGGATCTTTCGTTGTGGCGCGAGGGCTTAGTTGTCCCGCCTCACATGGGATCTTAGTTCCCCCACAGCACATGGGATCTTAGTTCCCTGACCAGGGATCAAACCCTCGTCCCCTGCATTGGAAGGCAGATTCTTAGCCACTGGACCACCAGAGAAGTCCCCTTTATTCCTTGTTTTGATTAAATAATAGTCCCTTGTGTGGGTATGCCACATTTTGTTTACCATTTGTCAGTTGATGAACATTTGGGTTGTTTCCATTTTTCTGACTATTATAATTAATGCTGCTATGAACATTTGTGTACAAGATTTTGTGCAGACATGTTTCCAGTTGTCTTGGAAGAGTGGAATCGCTAGATCAGATTGTAATTCTCTATTCAACTTTTTGAGGAACTGCCAAATTAGAAAGTGGCCCCACTGATTTACATTCCCACCAGCAATAAATGAGGGCCCCAATTTCTCTGCATGCTTGACATTTATTGTTGTCTTTTTTCGTTATAGCTGTATTAATGAGTATGAAACGGTATCTCATTGTGGTTTTGATTTGCATTTCCCTGATGACCAGTAGTGTTGTTGAGCATGTTTTCATGTTCTTATTGGCCATTTGTATGTCTTTTTTGTAAAAATGTCTGCTCAGATCCCTTGGATTATTTTTCATTTTATTATTGAGTTTAAAGAATTCTTTATATATTCTGGACACAAATCCCTTGTTAGATAGATGATTTGCAAATATTTCTCCTGTTTTGTGTGTTGCCTTTCTTTGGTATTGTTGATACCTGTTGGTATTGTCTACAGCACAAAAGTTTTTAGTTTCGATATGAGTTTATTTTTTCTTCTGTTGCTTGTGCTTTTGGTGTCATAGCTAAGAAGCTGTTTACGTCTATATTTTCTTCTAACAGCTTTCAACTCTCCACATTTAGGTCTTTGATCCATTCTGAGTTAATTTTTTGTAGGTTGTAAGGCAGGAGTCTCTTTTGCATGTAGGTATGCAACTGTCCCAGGACTCAGTATTTGTTGAAAAGATTATTCTTTCCCTTTTGAATTGTCTTAGCACTCAGTATTTCTTTTAAGTACCAGAAAATAGGACTGTGTGTGGTTTCCAGTCTTTTTTGCTACCAGGACATACGCTTTCATTTTTAACATTAGTCCTTTTTTTCCCCCCTCTTTTTTCCCTCAGGATCTAAGGACACCTTTTAATTGTCTTAAGTGTTCAGATTACTTAATATACAAATTTGCATTTGTATGGTATATCTCTACTACTTTAACCAAATGAGTTTACCAAAGCACCATTGCTGGTCACACTTAGCACTTATACAATTTTATGTGTTTTTCAAATAAGTTTTCAAAGATGAAACCAGGATCTTCCAGGTAGCAACTGTTCTCGAGCTGGTAAATCCTGCGACAAAACGAAGCACACTAATTTGGTAAATCTCAGATTGAACTTAAATATAACTCAAATATAAACTGAACTCTTTTTTTTTTTTTTTTTTTTTTTGCGGTACACGGGCCTCTCACTGTTGTGGCCTCTCCCGTTGCGGAGCACAGGCTCTGGACGCGCAGGCTCAGCGGCCATGGCTCACGGGCCCAGACGCTCCGCGGCATGCGGGATCTTCCCGGACTGGGGCACGAACCCGTGTCCCCTGCATCGGCAGGCGGACTCTCAACCACTGCCCCACCAGGGAAGCCCAAAGTAAATTTTTTATAAAAGAAAAAACTCTGAAACCATTATCCCAACACAAAATTCAAAACTTTTTTTGTTTTTAAAGTTGTGAAATACTTCAGCCACATAGAAAAGTAGGGAGAGTCATACAGAATGCCCATGTATCTGGTACCTGGATTTAAGAAATCTTAATATTTTGTCATGTTTCTTTCAGATCTTTTTAAAGAAATAGACACAGTTGGGGCTTCCCTGGTGGCGCAGTGGTTGAGAGTCCGCCTGCCGATGCAGGGGAAACGGGTTCGTGCCCCAGTCCGGGAAGATCCCACGTGCCGCGGAGCGGCTGGGCCCGTGAGCCATGGCCGCTGAGCCTGCGCATCTGGAGCCTGTGCTCCACAACGGGGGGTGGGGGGCCACAACAGTGAGAGGCCCGCATACAGCAAAAAAAAAAAAAAAAGAAATAGACACAGTTGAAGCCCCTTCATGCTCTTGCATCAAGCCATTTCAGTCTATTTTCATTTTTGCCTATTTCTTCCTTTGTCTTTATACCTGTAACTTTTTAAAAAGTCATGAGTGCATCATAGCAGAAAATTGTCACCTTTTTTCAGTTAATATTATGTTATAAATACATTCTGTATCACCATATATATTATATTTCATAGTTATTTTTATGGGTGGTTTAATATTTTCTAGAGGTGAAGTGCTATAAGTTAAACATCCTCTTGCAGGCATTTAGGAAAAACCTAACTGTTCATCAGTTTGGTCAAGTCTACATGGTGCTTTCTTCCTGGTGCTTGCTTCTTTTGTTATTTTCTTATATTCCTAAGAGCTGTATTAATAGATCAAAAGATAACTTTGGGGGGGCTGGAATATTTTACAGATTGCTTCCCAAATGACAGATGTTTTCTGAAAGAACCAAGATCAACATAAAAATATTTTCCCAAATGAACAGAAATGATACTTTACTAGGTCCTAGTAGCTTCACTTCACTCAGGAAATACATCATGTAGGAAAACTGTTTAGCAATGACACTTTCCCTCTAAAATGACTTTTCAGTAGCTGTGTCATTTTCCATAGTCACATATTCCAGAATATTTCCCAGTGACAATTTTTTACTCCAAAGTTTGTACTCTAAACCTTGAACTCTAAGTATACCTTCTCTCTTTTTTTTTCAATTTGATATGTGATAAGGCTTTTCTAATTTTGTAGGGTATCAGTTAGCAGAGCAATCAAGCCCTTTGCAGAACCTGGCCGCCCTCCAGACTGGTTCTCTCAAAAAGTAAGTTCCCAAGTAAGCGTTCTTTTAGAGCACTTTTTGAGATGTGAAGTGGGTTCCCTTCCAGGTCCTGCCTTTTTTCTTTTTGGTCTTTAAGTATCTTATTTATTTGTTCTTACGTTTATTTCTTTTTTTAATTTTATTGAAGTATAGTTGACTTACAATGTTGTGTTAATTTCTGCTGTACAGCAAAGTGATTCAGTTATACATACATGTATTCTTTTTCATATTCTTTTCCATTATGGTTTATCACAGGGTGTTGAATGTTGTTCCCTGTGCTATACAAAAGCACCTTGTTGTTTATCCATCCTGTATATAATAGTTTGCATCTGCTAATCCCAAACTCCCCATCCTTTCCTCCCCCACACCCCCTTCTCCTTGGTAACCACAAATCTGTTCTCTATATCTGAATATCTTCTTTATCCATTCACTTGTTGATGGATATTTAGGTTGTTTCCATGTCTTAGCTTGGCTATTGTAAATAGTGCTGCTGTGAACATAGGGTTGCATGTATCTTTTCAAATTATAGTTTTATCTGGATATATGCTCTGTAGTGGGATTGCTGGATCATACGGTAGTTTTATTTTTTGTTTTTTGAGGAATCTCTGTGCTGTTTTCTTCAGTGGCCGCACTAATTTACATTCCCACCAACAGTGTTAGAGGGTTCTCTTTTTCTCCACACCCTCTCCAACATTTATTATTTGTAGACTTTTTAACGATGGCCATTCTGACCAGTGTGACCAGGTCCTACCCTTTTAATCACAAGGCTTTTGTACCATGAAGAATAGTTGGAGAATACTTTTTCTTTTTCTCAATATTTGCCAATCCATCCACGTATGCCCACGCTATTACAAACTGTTCTTGTCAGCGTAGCATAACAGTTAAAAGGCCAGTCTTGTACATTAGATGGATCTGGGTTTGATATGACTCCACTTGAAAACTTTGAACCATGAGCCTCAGTTTTCTGATTTGTAAAATAGGGATAAAAGTAGATTCAGGATTGTTGAAAATATTTAGTTGAGGTAATACCTAGAAAGCATTTAGCACAGTGCCTTGCATACAGTAACTACTCAGTTGATATTAAATATAAATATTGGCTCTTAGCTTGTCTTTCCTCAAATAGACAAACTCCAGGCCAGAAGACTCCCTTTTTTGTGTTATGGTATTGATTATTTTGAACTGATTTGATTGCAAAGTAATTTGTCCTCCTAGAAGCTACTCCTACCTTAAATATAGCTCCCCTGTCTAAACCTTAGTCTAATATGTTGAAACTTTGAAAGGTCATTCCTTTTTAGGCTTGCTCATCATATTTTCACTTTTTTCCATAGCATTGTGCTTCCCAGTACTCAGAGCTCCTAGAGACCACTGAGACCCCAAAGTGAGTACAAAGCCAGGCACTTGAGCCAAATCTCTTTAGTGGAGAATATTTACTGTGGAAGTCTGGTTTTTTTATGTTTATATCATGGTGTGATAAAAGTTAGAAATTATCTCTGGTTAGATGTTGGAGAAGGCTCAAAGAAAGCAAGTGGGAGTAGGAAAAAATGTTCTCTTATTCAAGTGTATATCTGTTTTTTTGTTTTTGTTTTTGTTTGTTTTTAAAATTTTTCCATAGACGGAAACGGGGTGAAAAGGGAGAAGTGGTAGAAACTGTTGAAGATGTCATTGTTCGGAAACTGACTGCTGAGCGAGTTGAGGAACTAAAGAAAGTGATAAAGGAAACCCAGGAAAAATATAGGTACTTCTCAGAGAATGCAAAATGGTTGGGAGAGACAAATCGGGCTGGCTTATACTAGTCAGAATTTTTTGAATAGATTAAAAAACCCAGTCTACCTACCTCTCATCCTACAGACGGCTGAAAAGAGATGCAGAACTAATTCAAGCTGGGCACATGGACAGCAGACTGGATGAGCTTTGCAATGACATTGCGATGTGGGTTATATTATACTGTTCTTCCATCTGTACTTCTTTTTCTCTTTTTATCCTCTTTACTTCTTAAGTAATCTGGCTTATTTCCTACATCTGCCACCCCTTTAGATTTGAGAGATTCTGGAAAGGGAAAGCTGCAGAGTGGCCTGGTGGCTGGGAGGGGGTAGTGAGTCCTAGAAGGTAATGTGATAGAATATTTCAGTGTGAGAACATAACTTAGTTCTAACTTAAAAGTGGCTCTAGTTTGCCTGGGTAAAGAACGGGTAAAGAACTGGTAGTTAGGGAGTATACTCAAAATTCCCTATTTTGCTGATAAAGATTTATTTTTTAGGTTTTTCCTCTAGAAAGTGCTAGCCTGGCAAAAAATTTCCCTGTGAGGGCACTGCTGAAGGAGCTACAGCCGGCTAGGATCTAACCCTTATTTTCCTCTTTAGGAAAAAGAAATTGGAGGAAGAGGAGGCTGAAGTAAAGAGGAAGGCTACGGATGCGGCTTATCAGGGTAAGGTGAACCTAGTGACTCCGTTTAACAATTTGACTATACACTACTGCATGACGATGACAGTTGAAGACTGTTTGTTAACACAGAATCTACTAATTCCAATTGCATGCTTTTCTCTGTCATCTTCTCTTTTACCAGAATAAAAACGTCCCTTTATGTCCAGGAGGAAACTCTTAGAAAGTGAGCTCTGCTGAGATCTCACTAGACCATGTGTTCTTTTAAGACACAAAAGCCTGATAATAACATATTGAACATAAGGTTTTAGAAGTCAAAGCCTGTAAAAAGATTGAGAATAACTTAGTCATTGGATAAGTGGAGGAACTTAAGCATTTGTAATTCTAGAAATACATGCTTTGAGCCATTGAGGTCTTTCCCTCTTGTTAAAAGCAGAATCTTAAGTTGTTGAAGAGGATATTGAGGGATGTTTAAACTACTTTCCTACTCCAAGGACCTTTAGGGTACACAAGTTTGCTTAGGGTGAGAATTGCTCTTAGGAAAAATTAGGCTAAAATCTTGTAAAGAAAGCTTTCTAATCCAGATTCTTTTTTTTTTTTTTTTTTTTGCGGTACGCGGGCCTCTCACTGCCGTGGCCTCTCCCGTCGCGGAGCACAGGCTCCGGACGCGCAGGCCCAGAGGCCATGGCCCACGGGCCCAGGCGCTCCGCGGAATGTGGGATCGTCCCAGACCGGGGCACGAACCCGCGTCCCCTGCATCGGCAGGCGGACTCCCAACCACTGCGCCACCAGGGAAGCCCTAATCCAGATTCTTAATGCTGCCTTAGTAATGTAACATCCCTATTTGTCCTTTATTATATAATAGCAGAGTCTAGCTTTATTTATTTAATCTTGAAGACAGAAATTGTTCGTTTGTATGTTCTAGCCCGTCAAGCAGTAAAAACACCCCCTCGGAGGTTACCTACTGTGATGGTTCGCTCTCCTATAGATTCTTCCTCCCCAGGAGGTGATTATCCACTTGCCGACTTGACTGCAACCACTATGGAAGAGGCCACCTCTGGGGTGAGTATATTTCCATCCACAGGAATTGATCGGCAAAGGGGCAGTAAGCCATCAGAGAGCTGAGTGATGAGGAAACCACTTCTGGCTTAGAGGCAATTTCCTCTCTTGGTCTGAATTCTAAAGACATAATTTACCATGTTCTGTGCTCTAAGATAAGAATGGACCTAAAAACATTGAGGCTTTTGACATTTTTAGAGATAGGTAAAAGACTAACTTAAGGAATTACTTGTAAGTGTACTGGTCTTACGAAATTCCTGCTGAAATATAGGGTGATTTCTATGTAAATATAATATTGGTAGTGGGTAAGGAGTTTATAAAAGGCAAGTTGGGTGGAATGGTTGAGTCACTTTGGATTTGAGTGAGTAGAAGAGAAAAAATTGTGGGGAAGAAAGGTGTGGTTGAGAGCAAGACGGGTAGAGGGTTTCTGGGCAGTTCCACTCAGGACTAATAAAGTAATAGGTAGACACACTAACCCATCCAGATTAGTAGGGAACCTTCCTGAGTTTGAGAAGTCAGATAAAGGTTCTCTGTTGTCTCTTAGGTAACCCCTGGGACTTTGCCGAGTACCCCAGTCACCTCGTTTCCTGGAATTCCTGACACCCTTCCTCCAGGCTCTGCACCCTTAGAAGCCCCCATGACCCCAGTAACAGATGATTCACCCCAGAAAAAGATGCTTGGACAGAAAGCAACTCCACCCCCCTCCCCTCTGCTGTCAGAGCTCTTGAAGAAGGGCAGCCTCCTGCCTACTAGCCCCAGACTGGTATGGAGACTTCTGTGGGTGTTTGAGAGCTGTGGTGATTAAGTAATTTGGAAGGGAGTGCCTGGGACCTAAAATATAACATGGAAAAAAAGTTCAAAAGAGGAAGAGATCTCCTAGTTAAATGTTAATTTAAAAACACAACAAAACAAAATAGTTGATAGTATCCTTGGGTCCTGAGGTATCTGAAACCATAATTATTTTGGTTCTCTTCTCCAGAGAACTCTTGTCAATAAGTTTTGAAAATCAGTGTTTCCCTTGGGTCTGAAATCATTTTCTTTGGATATTAACTTTTAGTTTCATGAAGTTTGGCCAACTGCTGGAGCTTTTTTGGGAAGTGGTAATAAAGGAAAGCTTGAGTGTAGCCTTCACCTCTATTCTTCCCTGGTAGGTCAATGAGAGTGAAATGGCTGTGGCTTCTGGCCACCTGAACAGTACAGGTGTCCTCCTGGAGGTAGGCGGGGTCCTTCCCATGATACATGGTGGGGAGATGCAGCAAACACCCAACACTGTTGCAGCCTCCCCAGCTGCCTCAGGTAAGTCACTACTTTTCTGTTGTCGACTTTATTTTAGAGATGTTGAACATGGCATTGACTGCCCTTGGTTTCTAGCCTTTGTTATTAAGCAACTGTGAATCCTAGATTTAAAGCCCAAACTTGGAGCTACTTTACCTGTTAAACCACATGGAGCTCGAAATTGTAAATCCATTTCATCTTCAAAATACTGATTGTCCTGGATGACCACAGCATAGATACTGAATGAGAGGAATAGTGAAGTTAATGGTGAAGGTGCAAAAATCACAAAAGGGTGCTAGGGATACCTGAGACTATAGCATAGGCAGATAAGATTTGGAACTAGAACACTAGACTTAAAGGGTCTCAGGCCTGCCACACACTGGTTTTGTGACCTTGGATAGGTAACTTAATTCTTGAGCCTCAGTTTCCTCTTTTATTAATTGCAATATATATACTTCACAAGGATGTAGTGAGAATTAAATGAGGTAGAAAATGTAAAGCAAAAAAGAGTTTTAAAAAATGCGAAACATTTGATTTTAGTATTTGAGTAGTGTTAAATTTGGGTGGTTTATAGCATGCTTAACTTCAGTAGAAGGGTCAGATTTATTCATACCTTTTTAAAAAAATTACCACTCATTTTTCATGTGAATTATGTATTCTGGTGCTTTGAGTCATTCCTAACTTGGCAGAAGATCTTAAGTAAGGTTTGAAAAAATAAGGATATAGATAATGAGCTTATTTAACAGAGGAGTTACTTTCATCCTTTGAGACTAAAAATTTTCTTGGTTGAGTCTTAAAGTGGCTATTGTTTGCTGCTTGCTCATGTGCTTTCTTCTTACCTCGTTTGTGTACCTCTTTGTCTGTTAGGTGCTCCCACTCTTTCCCGGCTTTTAGAAGCTGGTCCTACACAGTTCACCACACCTCTTGCTTCCTTCACTACTGTTGCCAGTGAACCTCCAGTTAAAATTGTGCCACCCCCTGTAGAGTCTGTGTCCCAGGCTACCATTGTCATGATGCCTGCGCTGCCAGCACCATCCTCTGCTCCGGCTGTCTCCACTCCTGAGAGTGTAGCTCCAGGTGCGTCCTTGACCCACGCCCTGAGCAGCAACTAGATCCAAAATTTCATTTTGAGCTTCAGTTAGAGAAAGGTGACCAAGAACATCAGCTTCTGTTCTCTGTGGACATGTGCCGTCTTTATTCTTACAAAAACAAGGATGTGAGAAGAAGTGGGTGGGCATTTATGTGTTGGGGCAAAAGGGCTAAGTGTACATATATGAATGGGCTTGAGAATGTGTTTTCACCTTTCTAGATAAAATTGAGGAGAAGAAAACATAGGTAGATGTAAGATAACTTTTACTGAGCTTAAGTGTATGGGTGCTTGACATCTGTCCACAGCTTTGGTGTGATCTCCAGGTGGACAGTTGGTACCAAATAAGCTTCTGAGATGGTTTTCTTTTCCTGTTATTCAGTGAGTCAGCCTGACACCTGTGTTCCCATGGAGGCTGTGGGGGATCCACATACTGTGACTGTCTCCATGGATAGCAGTGAAATCTCCATGATCATCAATTCTATCAAAGAAGAGTGTTTCCGGTCAGGGGTAGCAGAGGCCCCTGGAGGATCAAAGGCTCCTAGCATTGATGGGAAGGAAGATTTAGATCTGGCTGAGAAGATGGATATTGCGGTGTCTTACACAGGTGAAGAGCTGGACTTTGAGACTGTTGGGGACATCATTGCCATCATTGAGGACAAGGTAACTTCAGCAAAGCCCCAAAGAATGTCTCATGGGTCCTACATAGGCTTCTCTCCTCAGCCTCTCCTTGCTTCTTGTAGTAAGAATTACATAAACAACTCTCCTGCTTCTTCCCATCTCCATCTCTGTAGTCCCAAAGCCCTTTGATACTGACATACTAGTCATCTACCCAGCCTTTCCTATGTTACTGGTTTGCACCAGACAGGTACCTGTCCATTGGTTGCTTCTGCTACATGGAGAAGATGGAGAGAGAAGCTTCAGATTCAGGCCATCTCATTTGGTGCTAATGAATTGAGGGACTTGGGCTTCTTTTTGTGACTTCAACAGTGTATGTATTATGGGACAGGTAGATGATCATCCTGAAGTGCTGGATGTGGCAGCAGTGGAAGCAGCACTGTCATTCTGTGAAGAGAATGATGATCCCCAATCCCTGCCTGGCCCCTGGGAGCACCCTATGCAGCAGGAACGGGAAAAGCCAGTACCTCTCCCTGCACCAGAGATGACGGTCAAGCAAGAGAGGCTGGACTTTGAAGAAACAGAAAGCAAAGGAATCCATGAACTGGTGGACATCAGGGAACCCAGTGTTGAGATCAAAATGGAACCTGCAGAACCAGAGCAAGGCATTTCAGGGGCTGAAATAGTATCTGGAGTTGTTCCAGCCACGAGTATGGAGCCACCAGAACTCAGGAGTCAGGACTTAGATGAGGAACCCAGAAGTACTGCAACTGGAGAAATTACTGAAGCAGATGCTTCCAGTAGGAGAGGCGATGAAACTCCAATTACAACAGTGAAGACAGAGGTATTTAAGATCGAGGGCTTGGGGGATGGGGGCAGGGGGTGGAGGGTTATATCTTAGGTAAGAAGTGACATTTTAGGCCTTTGGTTTTCCTGTTGCATGCCTGAGTTCTGACATGTTGATGTGTCCAAAGCCCATAGGTATGATCAGTACTGTATATACTTACCCTGTTCTATTAAGGTGACCATTAGAATCATATTACATGGGTAGGAGGACTTAGAATTTCTATAGTCTCATTATCATTGAAGAATAATGTATAAGCTGTAGTGATTTACCAGGACTTAAGGTATTTGTTCTTTTTGGTCTTCAGGCATCCCCTGAAAGCATGTTGTCTCCATCACATGGCTCAAATCCTATTGAAGATCCTTTAGAGTCAGAGACTCAGCACAAGTTTGAAATGTCAGGTAAATAATAAAGCCAGGAAATATGTACTCTATAACTAACTTTAAATCATTTGCTTTGGCTTCTGAGGGATTTGTGGGTTGTGGGCAAGTAGAGAAGGTAGAATAGGTCAGCATGGAAAGGAGAGCTGCAGGGGACTATTGTCCATAGGAAGGGGAAGGCTAAGGTGGAAAAATCTTCAGGTAGTCTTTCTCTCCTCTGCAGACTCATTGAAAGAAGAATCAGGGACTATTTTTGGAAGCCAGATAAAGGTATTTCAGACTTTTCTTTATTCCTCTTGCTGTGTGACTAGACTTCCCTATAGCACTACCTTTTTAATGAATTTGAGTAAACTCGCATCATTATTCTCTGAGATGAGACTGGTTAAGGAGTTGCATGGGGAAAAGCTGCAGTGGACAGTTAGGCATAGTGGGAGTACTATGGCAACAGGTGCTTCCTAATTGAAAGAGTTTGTGAATATCACACAGACCTTTCTTTGCATATAATGCACAAAGAAGCTTTGATACATCCAGAGTGATTTGGAGTGAGTAGGGATATCAGAGCCAGGGAGAGCATATAGAAATCAGATATTAATTATACTATTCAGAGAAAGTCATCCAAAGTTTTCTTATTAGAATTACTAAAGCAGTAGTAACAAACAGACTTAATGAGATGTGAGCTTGCTCCATCAGATGAGACACAAAATAAAAACTATTTTTGATAACTTTGTACCCAGGGTCAGAGTTCCTCTCAAGAGCAAGGGGAAAGAAGGAACGCCTCTTAGCTTAGTCTTAAGTAAGTAGCTTTTTTTTCTTCCTTTTAAAAAGATCCTGGGTCTTATTCTTTGTCCAGGTTCTAAGTTACTTGATCAGCCAGTGTCTTTAAGTAGATGGTAGTATAAGTGATAGAGGGCTCAGTCAGGAAACAGTGTGAGGTCATTTTCTAGAACTGATCTAACCCAAAAGACAGATCATGTTTAATGATGCTTTGCTGGATAGCTTTGCTCTCCTTCCATTTGTTGACTGGAGCACACTATGTCTAAGGATGCCCCAGGTGAGGATGAGGAGGAAGATGGAGTCAGTGAAGCGGCCAGCCTAGGGGAGCCTAAGGAAGAAGATCAAGGAGAAGGCTATTTGTCAGAAATGGATAATGAGCCCCCTGTGAGTGAGAGTGACGATGGCTTTAGCATACACAATGCTACGCTGCAGTCCCACACACTGGCAGACTCCATCCCCAGCAGCCCTGCTTCTTCACAGTTGTGAGTATCTGCAATTCTTTCTTTGAGGTCAAGGCAGTGAAGGTGAGAAGTAGGAGAGGATCTTTTCTTTAGTCTTACTTTTTCATCTTCTGTTTCTTGGCCTGGAACAAACATCTGACAAGAAATAATTAAGACTCTTTTTATTTTGGACTTATGTCAAGTGGGACTCCCATATTTCTTTTATTTCAGCTCTGTCTGTAGTGAGGATCAGGAAGCTATTCAGGCACAGAAAATCTGGAAGAAAGCCATCATGCTTGTATGGAGAGCCGCAGCTAATCATAGGTGAGTGGGCTTTACCAAGTAGTAGGAACATTTTCTCCTGCTCTTCCTCATTGTTGGTAATTAGAAAAAAGTGAGTACGCTTGTACAGGACTGATGGCATTGTCTCTTACAACCTTCAGCCGCTTAGATCAAGTTCTCTCACCTGTGCTTCTTGAAGGATAAGTCAGTAATTGCACCATATTCTTTTTGGACAGGTACGCTAATGTCTTCCTGCAGCCTGTTACAGATGACATAGCACCTGGCTACCACAGCATTGTACAGAGGTAAGCCATGATCCATTCAGCATGCTGACTAGGCCTGAATTGTAAGTTGTCCAGTCTTAGTGGACTTTTTTTTTTTTTTGCGGTACGCGGGCCTCTCACTGCCGTGGCCTCTCCTGCCGCGGAGCACAGGCTCCGGACGTGCAGGCCCAGCGGCCATGGCTCACGGGCCCAGCCGCTCCGCGGCATGTGGGATCCTCCCGGACTGGGGCACGAACCCGTGTCCCCCGCATCAGCAGGCGGACTCCCAACCACTGCGCCACCAGGGAAGCCCCTTAGTGGACTTTTGCTTTAGACAGAAAGTATAAAGCAGATGTTTTTGATGTAAGTATGACCAAGTGCTAAACTAATTATTTCACTGACTGGATCACTGAGTCTAAAAGAATTAACCCCCTTTATTACCTTTCTCAGTACTTACTATACAGGCTGAATTTGGTTTTGGGGTTAAGTACTTGTTTTAGGGCTTGGTGTTTGAGTCCTGGCAGCTGGGACTAAAGGTATGTATGAGGAAATGCATACGGTAATAATATATTCAGAGATCCAGCGGAGTCCTTTCCCCTCTATGCTCCCATTTCCCCCTGCTCTGTTTTTTAGGCCTATGGATTTGTCAACTATTAAGAAAAACATTGAAAATGGACTGATCCGCAGCACAGCTGAATTTCAGCGTGACATTATGCTGATGTTCCAGAATGCTGTGATGTATAATAGCTCAGACCACGATGTCTATCACATGGCAGTAGAAATGCAGCGAGATGTCTTGGAGCAGATCCAGGTACTTTGAGGATCCTGAGAATTTTAAAATACTCAAAAGAAGGATTTGTATTGATGTTAGGAAGGGGTGTTGTGGTTTTTGCTTGGAATAGCCATCAGGGACACAGGAAGATACAATTTTGTTCTTGCTGGATTCATGACGGTTTTCTCTTGTTGGTTTGGTAAAAGAGTTGTGAGAGAATATTCTGCCTTTCTTGGGCAAATATCTTGTTTCCTGAAGTTTTTTAATAAAATTTTTGTAAAATGGTGAATGTATATTTTTAAGTGATATGAATTATGTACATGGTAGACGATTCTTTTCATTGCAGGGAACCTACTTCTAACCTGTAGTTACATTACCAGGCACCCTTTGGGATATTGAACTTGGAGGGATGTTGTCTATCTCTGCAGAGTCTGCCAATCTACTTAAATTGCTTACTGATTACTTAAATTGCTTTGGTTCATCTAGTTTTATTCTCTGTCATTCTTAGAGCATAGAAATTTGTTTTTTAGGATTTTTTAAAAAATTGAAATATCGTTAATTTACAGTGTTATGTTAGTCTCAAGTGGACAACAACGTGATTCAATTTTATATCTATTGGGTTGGCTAAAAAGTTTGTTCAGGTTTTTCAGATAACATTTTACAGAAAAAAATCCTAACCAGCTTTTTGGCCACCCCAATTTTTTATGTATATTCTTTTCAGATTCTTTTCCATTATAGATTATTACAAGATACTGAGTATAATTCCCTGTGCTATAGAGTAAGAGCATAGAGATTTTGATGCTATATTATAACAACAACAAAAAATTAGAGCTATTTGGCATTTTCCGATTCCTTAGCATGCACAACTAGAATTAAAACCTAATGTGCTAAAACTCCTAATCATTCAAGACGTATTTGAATGCTGTTTGCAGAACAGTACTGTACTCCTATTTACAAAGCTTAAGGTGTCTTCATTCTTCCTTGATGGATCAGGTCTCTAGGGCCAACTCTGTTTCTTCTCCCTACAGCAATTCCTGGCCACACAGTTGATTATGCAGACATCTGAGTCTGGGATCAGTGCTAAAAGTCTTCGAGGGAGAGATTCTACCCGCAAACAGGATTCTTCAGAGAAGGTGAGGAGACCAAGGAAGAGCCTGTGTGCCAGTGTTCCAGTGATAAAAGTTTGAAGCATCCAAGGAACCTTATGTTACTACTTGGTACTTCCAGGCTTCTACATTCCAATGGTATACAGACATAAAGATTTTAAAATGGTAGTTGTTTGCTCCCATCCAAACACTGAAGAAACCTGCTGTGACTGGGAGACCCAGTCACATGGGAGAAATTGTGAGCTGAGTGCATGAATTATTATCTCCTCTCGGAGAATGCTCACAAAGTGGGAGAAATTACATAGCTTGCAGCATTTGGGGACCATCAGTTCCTATTCCAGAGGCATAATGGCCAGATTGCTTTTGGATCTCTTTCCTCTTATTCTTGAGTTTTAAGATTTTTGTCTTTGTGTGTGTGGTGCTTGTGTCTCTGTCCTGAGGTTTGGGGTGCTTGCAGCTGAGAGTTTCCGTGGAACCTGATCAGTGTTTGTTTGTCCTCTAACAGGACAGTGTCCCCATGGGCTCTCCTGCCTTCCTTCTCTCTCTCTTTGTAAGTATTGAATGGCTGCAAGGGGTGGTGTTGCCACAAAGTTTCTCAGCTCTTGCTGGGGGTGGGTGGCAGAGGGAAATCGAACATGCAGACTGTGGCAATGTCTTAAACTTCTGTTTATTCAAGTCATCGAATAAGAAACTCTCTCTTCTGCACTCCTGTCTGTCTGCATGTGTGTGTGTGTGGGCTGGGTAGGGACTATTTATGACTTCACTGAGCTGAAATGAGGTATTATTGGTAAGGATCTAGGATGCACCTGCTCCTTATTTCTTGACTGCACCTTTTGACAGTTCTTTTCTTACAAATAGAAGATTGCTCAGAGCAGCAACTGCTAGCTGGCTTTTAAAAAGTGTTCCTCATACCTACAGATACTCAGCACATGGGTTTTTAATTTTCCTCTAATATTAAGTTGCAAGAGTGATGACTGATACACAAACATTCAGTAAAATTTAAGATAAAGATCTCAGTAACAGTGACCACTACATACAGTAGTGGCTGGTGGAATTAGAGATAAGCTTAGTAAAGCTAGCCTAAAGACTTCTATTCTTTTCCTCTGTGATTTGAAAAATACTCTGACTCTCTGTTGTTCATTATGAGGCACTAAGTCATGATGTAATGGAAGGATATCAGCCTAGAAAACCACATGATCTTAAAACTCTGGATTATCTCTTGGAGCTTTGTTTTCCTCATCTGTGTGATGGAGGTAATATAATGAGGTGCCTGTCCAGCGTACCTCACAGGGATGTTGTGAGGATAAAATGAGGATAAAATGGCTTGAAAAAAAAAGGAAGTGTTATACAAATGCAAGGGTGGTATTTTTATACTTACTGTTGCCTCAAAGGCAACTTGTGTTCATGAGCTCTAAGAATTTTAGAGTCCTTGCATGTTAGAAATGTAAAAATGGCCTGGCCCAGCAAAAGTGTTCACTAGCTCATCTTACCTACAGGCCTTAGTCCGTACCACAGACAGAACACTGTAATCTCCATTCTTTCCTACTGGCCTGCAACAGTGACTCTGGATCCCCAAGCAATTGGCTGGTTGTTGCAAGGCTGGTTAATAGAATCTTTTATCTATTGAAGACAGCAAAGTATTGCACAAGAGGAAGGAGCTGGGCTGCAGGGAGAGAGCAGCAGATGGAAAGAAGCCTTCTGATTGTCCTGATCTCACGGAAAACAACTCAGGAGGTGCTAGGGAACTAGTGCCAGGGTCAGTCTGCAGGAAAGGCCTTTCTTATAGGGATCAACAGCTGGACAGGTATGTTAGCCAAGAATCTCACTATCCACTGCCCTTTCTGACTCTCCCACCCATCTTTTACTCTTCCTCTTCCTTTGCACATGATTTGGGGCCTGGGTGGGATGACTGATAGTCATTCTGTGGGACCCCAGGTGAACTCCAGTGACCTCTATGGTGGGCAGAAGCAAGGCACTCTGTCCTACATTTCCTCACACACTACTACCAGGTGCTTTTTAGCCCACTCTGTGGGAAGACAGATAAATGCCCCTTATTTCCTGGATTTTTCTGCTGATTCTCCCCCCCTTCCCCCAAAAAACCAAATCCCCAGCATTCTTGTTGCACCTTTTCTCTTACCTCATAGCTAACTCACTCATGCTCCCTTTCTTTGTCTGCCTGTCATCTAGGATGGGGGAACCAGGGGGCGCCGCTGTGCCATTGAAGCAGATATGAAGATGAAAAAGTGAAGCCTCGGAGTATCTGCACTGAGCTGAACATGAAATAGAAGTAAAGATAGAGCTTGGGCTTGTGGAAGTTCCAGAAGTGGAAGTTACAGAAGAGGAGGTGTCTGGGCCACATGACATGAGCTGGAAAAATCTCTCTCAGAGAGTTGGAGTAGCACAATTGCCTGTTTTAGGGCAAAAATCATGGGATGTGTTAATGTCCTGATGTGTTGCTAGCAGATTGTAGCTAGTTTGTACTGTCTTGTGAAGTGTACAGACTTAAAAAAAAAAAAAAAACCTGTGAAGTGTATGTGTACACAATAAACTCTGAAAGAAAAGAAAACTCTAGCCTTTGGTGTGTTCTTTGAGTGTGTGAATGTGTGTGTGAAACTTGTGATTTCTTCTGTATAGAAACTTTCGTCATTTGTGGGAATGAGATTGTTGGGGGAAAGTGGTCTTATAATATGAACTGTTCTACAGGTCAGAGAAGGTAAGTAACCAAGATTGAGTTTATAATGTTTAAAAGTACTGCATTGTGCCGTAAGTACTGCCATATTCAGCCTTTCTTCAATGTTTGGTAAAACTTAAAGTTTTCAGAGTTTTCTGTTCATGTCATTGCTTAAAGAAGATTAAAGCATGGATATAGCTAGCATCTTTATCCTTGGCATTTGTTTTACTTATACTGTCTTTGCACATGGTATTTCTTGAATAGTATATTATTATTCCTTTCTATTTCTATGTGTAGGGTTCTTGTGTATTTTAGAGTGCATAACATTACTGTTTGAAGGCTAGACTCAATTATCAAGTTAATCACCTGAGTTTATCCCAACTTCTGTCACTAAATAACTAAGTCAGTGAAGTGAACTAGTGAGCTTTTTATTAAAAAGAGATGGAGATTAATAGGGTATTGTCTAGTATTTTGAGCCTTCTTGAGAAAGATATAGAACTTTATGATTGCAAGTCACAGATCTTTTTGGCTTAAGTAAAACTATAAAGCTTGCTAGGATCCTAAGGAAGTAGAAGATACCGTGTTTGTGAGTGATAGTTCAATCAATCCAGGAGTTAGAAAATTAAATGCAATTACAGTATATTCCCAAAGCAGTCTGCAAACATGCATGTGATATAAGCAACGGAGCCCTAAAAGTTGGAGAAGTTTGTGGAGGAAGAGGTCCATTAAAGGACATAGATTTTGGGTTGGTAGAGAATGTGATTTATAAGCTTAGCAAGCTAAATTAAGGTATAGGCATCTGAGGTGGGGGAAATGAGACTAATGTAATTAGGAATCATATTAAAGAATAGTGAATTACAGGTACCAGGATAAGGGGACAAAATAGAGCCTGATTTATGGAGGGCTTTGAGTGACAGATTGAGAAATTTGAGGTGATAGCTATTGTAAAGCATTGAATAGGGAGACTATTCAGAGCAGGTTGGATTAAGAATAGAGAAACTGACCAGGAGGCTATCACATTTATTCAGATATAAAGGATGGGCATTGAGAAAAATTATTGTGGAAGTAAATTGGGAAGTGGACTTGTTTACTGAATATAAGAGAAGAAAGAGTCAAAACAGGACTAAGAAAATAGTGATAGGCGTAAGGAATTTCGGGAGAGCAAATTATTGGGAGATGTTCAGAAAGAAAAGTGATTTTAGTTTTATAAGTGTTGAAGGAGGTGGTAGGGCACCTAAAGGGAGTTGACCTTTGGGTGCATGGAGAAATGAGACCAGAATGCATATAAAAAGTAAAGGTGGAGAGATTTGGAAGCCACCTTAATAAAGATCAAAGTTGAAACCTCAAAGTAGCTGCATTTTTTTAAGGACGTATTAAGGAAGCAGAGGCCCAAACAAGAACATAGCAGATGGATGTATTAAAATTGTAAAAGGGAGAGGACGAAGGACTAAGAAAACCAGGAGTGTGGTGTCCTGAAAGCAAGGAAAGATACTTTTAAAACTTGATTTGCAGTTCTGTTTCTGAGAAGTGAGAGCTGGATATGACCAGAAGGATGCCACAGGTATCTTAGTATGCATTGAGGATTTAATGGTTGATAGGTTAAAAATGTCTATATGCTGAGGAAAAGATCCCTTGTCCATCATAATTGTTGCCTTGCAGTTGAGTTTAAGGGTGGTTTGGGATAGAGGAATTCATTTCAGCTAGCAATGCTCCAGTTATTTCTCTAAATTAGAGTATGAGGAAATCTAACATCAAATAATTATTGGGTGATAATTCTATTATACTGTTTGACATAGGGCTTTTTCTTTATTCCCAATGACGGATCACTTTATTCCTAATGACGGATCCTGATGTCTCCCTTCAGCTAGTTTTTACTCTTCCTGATGTTGAGTCGAAAAAAATTTCTGACCCCTTTCTACCAAAATTGGGAGATGGAAATGCCTTAGGGATATTGATTTGAGTGAATTTAATGCATTTTTTTTTCTGTGTATTTACAGATGGGGCATGAATGGGTTTGGTTGGATTCTGAACAAGATTATCCCAATGACTCTGAGTTGAGCAACGATTGCAGGTCACTCTTCAGCTCATGGGACTCCAGTTTGGATCTTGATATGGGCAGCTGGAGGGAAACTGAGGAGCCAGGGGCTGAGGAACTAGAGGAAAGCAGCCCAGGGAGAGAACCTCATGAGCTGCTTGTGGGGGACGGAGGCAGTGAGGAATCTCAGGAAGAGGCGGAGCAAGTCAGCCGCCAGAACCTCCTCCACTTTCTCTCTGAGGTAATGGGGAGCCATTATTTCCAAAGGTGGGAAGAATCTCAACTTCCTAAGAGAATGTTTACCCATACATACTTCTACCACTCTCATTATTGTTTACTAAAATATAAGGTCCACATAGGCAGGAACTGAGTTCATTTCTGTGTCTCCAGCACTTGGTGCTGATACAAAACATGTGCCAAATATGTACTTTTTGACTGAATGTTCTAAGATCCCAGTCATTAGGAGCCTGATCAGAGGAAGTGGGATTTCTGTATATAGGCCTATCTTTAGGAGTATCCTTGTAATTCATTCTTTCAGAGTCATGGGAGGTGACACTTGCCCAAACTCCCCTTGAAGCTTATAATGTTAAGACTTCGAGGCAATATTTTGCAGTGTTCGTATTTCCCTAGTGAAGGGCTGAGGACCAGAAATAAAGAGAATTGGACAGAGAGTTTATGTGGCAACTCTACATACTCAGTAGAACCTAGGTCAAGACCAGCAAGAATCTGGTCTTGCCAATTGTTCACATATTGCCAATTCTATCTGCATTGTTTGTGGCAGGCAAAGTTTTTAGCAGTTTTTTAGACAGTCGTTACCAGTTTCGAGTTGACACTTGAGATGAAAAATTAGAACATAAGCTCCTTGAGGCAAGAATCATGTCTATCTTGTTTACTGTTAGGTCCCTACCAATTAGCCCAGTACCTGTGTATATAAGATATTTGATAAATTTAAAATGACTGAATGAATCAATTAACCCTTACCATCTCAAACTTAGTCACACTGGTAGTGTAATGATGTGGCATTATTGATATGTAGATGATGATTTCCACTGGTGTTCTTATACATCTAACAGTAAACTATGATTGCAGGTAGCTTATTTAATGGAGCCATTGTGCATTAGCAGCAAAGAATCAGGTGAAGGCTGCTGCCCTTCATCTGGCACCAGACAACAAGAGGCGAGGGGAGTTGAAGCTACTGGAGGAGAGGGGGAGCCCTGCAAAGAGCCTGAAGAGCTTTCAGCCAAGGTAGACCCCTTGGTAGCTGAGAAGTCATTACTGGGAGAAAATGGAAGGCCAGAGGTGGCTCCACCTCCCTCAGATATTTGGGCACTTCAGGAACAACCCACAGAGAGTGAAGAGGTAAGTGAATAACTTAAACCAGCTGTCTGATCAGTCCTCTGCACAAAGAGGCAGGCCGAATGGTTAGAGCACATAGGCTAACTCCAGAGAGTTCAGTTACCGGGGTCTAAATCCTGGTTTTAGCATCAGTTAGCTGTGTAGGCTTAGGCAGGTTAGTGAACATTTTTTTTTTTTTTTTTTTTTTTGCGGTACGCTGGCCTCTCACTGTTGTGGCCTCTCCCGTTGTGGAGCATAGGCTCCGGACGTGCAGGCCCAGCGGCCATGGCTCGGGCCCAGCCGTTCTGCGGCATGTGGGATCCTCCCGGACCGGGGCGTGAACCCATGTCCCCTGCATCGGCAGGTGGACTCTCAACCACTGCGCCACCAGGGAAGCCCTAGTGAACATTTTAGAACCTCAGTTTTCTCTTCTGAAATGGAATAATAGTGCTCTACCTATAGGTGTACTGTGAATTTTAAATGAGATAATTCACGTGCAGCACTTAGCATAGTCCCTGGCTCATAGTAAGCAATCAGTAAAATTTAGAATACCATTATCATTAATATTATCTGGCCAGCTAGACTAGTTAGCTCCAGGGCCACAAGTAATAATGACAGTTTTAAAAGAAAACAACATCTATCTAGAATAGAGTATATTGCTTTTTTATTTTTTCTTGGGATACAGAGTCAGAGTTCTCTAAGAATTCTTTGTCTTAGGTCTAGTTAAGTCACCTTTCTCCAACTTATTCTATAACTTTATATAACTGGCCTATTCTTACCTTAAGGTCAGCCTTCAGTTACCCCATGCAAGAAAAATTACCTTGAAGATAGTAAATCTCTTTCTAAACTTTCCTTTGTTTCCTGGCATTCCCAGGGGGAGGTTCAGCAAGAATCCAAAGAGGAGGACCAGAGTGAAGGGTATGTGTCAGAGATGGAAGACCAGCGTTCTTCAGGTGAGTGTGATGATAGCTTCAGCATCCAGGAGACTCCTCTGGTGGATATCATTTTCAGCCATGCTACCTCCTCAAAGCTGTAAGTATAGACTTTTATCCCATGTTGTTAGGATTAATACTTTTACTTCTGTTTACGCCTATTTGAATTTGTTGCCACGGACATTGATTACTTTTGTAAATTGAAAAGTAGAGAACTAGAGCTCGAAAACACTAGAACTAGAATTAAATATAATTTTACTGTATAAATAGAGTCTGTATGCTTTCATCTTATAAAACAAGACTGTTTTACCAACATTAAGAATCTCTTTCATAAGTAATCCTTCTCTCTATTTATTCAGGAAATGTTGCTGAGTCAGATTATCACTCAAGTCCAATATTATACAAACTATACTTTTAAAAATACTAAAGCATCTCCTATTAACTTGAAATTAAAAATTATTTTAAAGTTATTATCGCCCTTGTTCCTTTTTCACACATCTTGGGAAATTGTTTATATAATTGTCTGTTTTTAACATAAATAACTATGGGGCCAGAGGGCACATTTTAGAATCTTAATTTTTTTCAGTAAAGTGGACTTGAGGATATGGGGAGGGGGAAGGGTAAGCTGTGACAAAGTGAAAGAGCGGCATGGACATATATACACTACCAAACGTAAGGTAGATAGCTAGTGGGAAGCAGCTGCATAGCACAGGGAGATCAGCTCGGTGCTTTGTGACCGCCTGGAGGGGTGGGATAGGGAGGGTGGGAGGGAGACGCAAAAGGGAGGGGATATGGAAACATATGTATATGTATAACTGATTAAATTTGTTATAAGGCAAAAAATTAAAAAAAAAATAGATAAGCAAAAAAAAAAAAAAAAGATATATTGCACAGGAAAAACATAAATTAAATAAAATATTTTGGGCTCAGGCTCAAAAGTTGGTTTCATGAAAAAAAAAAATGAATTTCTTTTTAAATCAGAAAAACAAAGTTATTTTTGTTATGTAACAAATAGTTCATCTTCTGGGCCTAGTCTTGTGTCTAAGTATTGAGAGAAGATAGTATGAACTGTTTTTTTTTCTTTCCTCTATCCCAGATCCACCTACATTATCTGTGGGAAGGCAAACCAGTAATTATTTTAGCCTTCTTTTGTTTAATGTATACAACTGAACCATGCATATATATTTTTGTAAATAGCAGATTACAAAATTTTGTTACACAAATAGAATGCAGCTAAAAACCTAGCTTGTTGAAGAATTGTTTCCTTTGCTTTTCTATAACTCCAATTGTGAGTATGAGCAGATGGCATATGATGACTATCCCCAAAACGGGAAATCTCTAATCTGGGATGTTTTATCTCATGACATTTCAGCATCTTGTAACGCAAACACCACACTCTTATCTTAGAATTTAGGTTAAACATGAAATCTTTATTAGAAAGCAGTAGATATTAGTAATTGAGTCTGCTTGGCTAGATAGCTTAAGGGGAGATAGGCATTTGAGTTCTTGTGCTATCATTAGGGAACCTTAAAACTACTTCGAAAGATAGACATTCCCTAGGCCCCTCTTTTCTGGCTTCTTCCTTAGTCTGTACTGACTCTCAGGAGTAAAGTAGAACCTTTGGAGTACCAGTCTAAGTCTGCATATCCTTTCCACTCCCACACTTTTACTTGTAGTTGCTTGGCATGCATTTCCAAATAGATGGAAATAAAGGTAAGCAAGGGATTGTTTCTTAAGATATTGCAAAGGTGATTATGAAGTTACAAAACCTATTGTAGTACCTTTCATGTAATGGAAACAATAAATACCTGTTTTGTGGCTATATGAACAAAATTGCATCAGTACCAAGGACCTATTGTTTATTCTGATTGATGAGAGACAAAAGAAGAGGTTTGCTTTGGGCTTTAAGTCCCTTGTTCTTGTAGGGTTCTGGGCTTAAGGAAAAATTGATTTTTGCGGTATGTAATTTAGATACAGGTGAGATAGTGCATCATGAAAATGACTAGTTATGTGGAGCTATTCAAATTGGAGAATGATAAGCTATGAGTTGTGCTCAAATGGATGCACACAATGTGGTACATAAAGCAAAATGAGGGTGTGAAACCTTAGGTGTGAAGAGAGCCTATTTAGAGAGAATAATGCAGTGTATAAAGTGTGAGGTGTAACATGATGTTTAACTTTGAGGTAAATAGAAAACTTGCCAACTGGGAAAATTATAAAATGAAATAAAACATTGAGCAGTTGCACTTCTAAAGAAAAACTAAATAAATTAGGCAGTTTAGCCCAGAGAAGGAAGGACCATGAGGAGAAATGGATTTTTCTTGGTATTTTAAAGATTACTGTACAGAGGAGAGTGAAAAGGAAAAATATTTAAATTGTATAGCATTCAGATGAAGTGTAAGAGAATTCCGTGGGATATGAAACCAAGTATTTTTTCCCCTGGAAGTATGGGAGAGATACTTCTTAATGTGGCATATTTCTGCATAAAAAACAGGACCAGATTCATTTATCAAATACTTATTTGTGCACCTAGTATGTACCGGGAACTTGGGAGACATCAGTGAACAAAGACTACTTTTATAGACCAGTTCTTTAGAGTCACAGGTGCTAATGGGCAAATCAGCAAGATTCCAAAAGGCAAAGGCAGTTGCCTATTTTTAGTACACTTTACAAGAATCTAACCACTTCATTTGATAATACTGATCAGTAAGAGAATATTTATAGAGTCTGGGGTCCTTTATGAAAGCATGTTTCATTCCTGTGGTGTTATTTCCTTCAGATGTTAACTAGGAGCACTATGTGTTGAGGAAACCTTATCAAGCATCTAGGGGGAACAGAATACCATCTGTGAAGTTACTGTTTCTTTTCTGCTCTGCTTTATCCTATAGGTCTGGTGTAGGCCATAGTGACCCTGTTCAGGATCACTTGCTATTTAAGAAGACTCTCCTGCCAGTCTGGAAGATGATAGCCAGTCACAGGTAGGACTCCAAGCCACTCTCGGTATTCACAGCCACTCTTCTCATTTAGGGTGACCTTCCAGGGTTTCTTCATCCTCTCTGGGTTTGTCCCTTAACAGGTTCAGCAGTCCGTTTCTGAAGCCTGTGTCAGAAAGGCAGGCCCCAGGATACAAGGATGTGGTGAAAAGGTCAGTGGAAAAGGGGTCAAGAAAGGTTGGTTGCTTTTATATCTGTCTTTTCATACTTTATTTCACATCTGTTATATTATTTCTTTATTTCATTTACATTACTTAAGCTCAAGATATACTTTACAGCTGAACAAGTTTATAAAGTTATGGTAAGGTAAGCTCAGTCCTCATTTGAGAATATAGGGAACAAGAGGCTAAAGAGGCTTTTATCAGTATTGACTTTTAAGTAATATGATCCATTTATTATAATCTTACATTAGCCTTTGGTAGTTTTTGTCACTGTTATTTCAGAGCAAAACTTTAAAAGGAACACTATTCATTCAGGCAGTTATAGGTATGCTAAGGCAAAGATGGTAATCCAAATGGATGTTATAAACACTGGTTGATTGCAGTATTTTGGATTTTTATAGCATAGTTCATCTAAAATGCTGTCATAAACCAGTGTATGTTAGTGTATAAAAGATCAGAAAAGAACCTTTGGAGACAGACTCCTTAATTCTGTAGATGAGGAAACTAAGACTCAGAGGTGGTCATGACTTGTCTGTGATCAACAGTGAATAGCAGAGCTAGAACTAAACCCCAGTCTTACCTCTCAGTTCAGTCCTCTTTCTACGCTGCTGTGCCTTCTCTTATATACCCACTCTCTGTATCACATTATATAATATTTACCTTAATATTCACTTGATTCTCTTTTCATCTCCATGAAAGAAGAAAAAAAAACTCTGAGCTTTTGATTATACAGTAAAAACAGTTGATTAAATACCTAGTATATGACTACACATTGTAAACAATCGGTCAGTAACCACCCTGTGACAAACTGATCATTGGAGCTCTTTATAACTTTGATACCTCCAATTGTAAAGTGAAATGGCTGGGCCTATGGGCTCTGGAGTCAGGCTGTTTCTGAATTGGAAACTAAGCTGTGTGACTTTGGGCAAGTACCTAACTTCTTTGATTTCAGTTTCCTCATTGCCAATTGTGATAATGGTACCTACCATATAGGTTTATTGAGAGGATCAAGTGAGTTCATTTAGAAAGTACCTAGCATAGCACTTGGCTTATTGTAAGCAGTCGTATATTAGCTGCTGTTGCTATTTTATTATCTGATGGGGATTGTTATCTTTACTACAGTTTTCATTAAGAGCTGGTTAGTTCTTCAGGAGAGCATGTGAGGTCACCACATGTTCCACATGAAGGTTTGATTTCCTCTGGTTTCTCTTGGCCACCTGTAGACCCATGGACTTAACTAGCCTGAAAAGGAATCTGTCTAAGGGACGTATTCGCACCATGACTCAGTTCCAGAGGGACCTGATGCTGATGTTCCAGAATGCTGTGATGTACAATGACTCTGATCATCAGGTGTACCATATGGCTGTGGAGATGCAGCGAGAAGTCTTGGAACAGATTCAGGTACTGTAGGTAGAGAGCTGCAAGAAAAAGGAATGTAGTTTCCGGAATCTGATTTTAGAAAGTCTGTGAGAATAAGGGTGATGTTGAAGTGACCTTGTGTTCCCAGAGTTTATGTTCAGAGGTGATTCAAGGACCTGAAGGACTGACATTGTACCTGCTGGTTTGGAAAACTGAGCCTCTGTGGGACCAGCTTTAATAGATAGTGAAGTAAAATAGTCTAGGAAGGCAGGCAGCAGTGAAGAGCTCTTAAGAGACCTGGGGATAGATAAATAATGGGCGCATCTGCTTCCAGAGCCTCAAGTCAGAGGGCTGAACATGCAGACCAGAGGCTGGAGTCACTGTCCATTTTTTGGTTGCTGTACCTGTTGGTATTAATATATGTTCACATTTTCCCATCTATAGGAGATAAGATATGGTAGTCAGAAGAAGACATTTCAGGGTTTCTTTTCTGGGCAGCTTCTTACTTTAAAGAAGAAAAGTGTAGTCGAATCTCTGCAGAGAAAGAAAGAAAACTGCTTTCAAACCTCCATAAAGTTTCATAGCTTGCTGTCTTCCTTGACCCTGTAGGTGCTGAGTATTTGGTTAGACGAAAGAAGAGACTTAAATAGTCTGGAATGAGAACTAACCAACCCCATGGATGATGGAAAACCTGTTTTGCTAACTTGGAGCTGCTACCCTGAACTTTTCTGGAATTTGGATCTTTCATTGAGACTCTGACCTAGAGAAGATCCCAGTACTTGTTTACCACTTCTCTGTTTTCTTTTCCAATAAGAATAATGCCTTAACTTACAACCAAAGAACTAAAGGTGCCCGTGGACATAATATAAAGAAAACACAGAAAACTGAGATTTGGGGTTATGCCATATATGTTGCCCATGTCTTTGTTCCATAGGCTTAATTTAGAGGTAAATAGATGAAACCTCTTTTACTGCTCTTTAAATAAATGTTATTTCACAAGTCGAAGATTGCCTTTTCATGTTTACAGAAGCTGGGAATAGAGGGGATAGCATTATCTGGTGAAATAGGGAAGGTATTTAACATGGGTTTTCTTACATACACTGTCTGGAAGGGGCTGGGGTAGGACGAGGGAAAGTGTGTATGATTTGTCTCATTTATAAAGTGGAGATAATTGAAGTGTCCTTCGAATGGCTAGGAGGATGAAGTAAGATAAATTATGAGGAAAATGTTAGAAAACGTCTATTGCTTTTAAAATGTGCAAGGGAAATAAAAATGCCTGTGGCTGGTTCCCTTTCTTGAGCTAGCCAAGGGCTGTGAAGCGCTCTGCTGGAATTGGGCCTCTGCAGCCACCGTCTCTAAGCTGAGTTTCCGGTCTCCTAGCAACAACATGTGGTGACTCTCGAGGAGCCCGGGCTGAGGTGAGTGCCCAGATGAGGGTCGGATTCAGAAGGAATCTGGGGGTGCAGCCTACAGAGGGTCAGGGATTCTGCTTTCCAACCGGGCCTGACGCTAAGCTTCCCGGGGGGCGGGACGCTGAGCAGCGCGGAGGGTTGCAGACCTAGTCTCCTCCTGGGCCCCCAGGGTCCTAGGCTTTCGCCTTGCTCCTTGGTCTCTCCACCTCCATGAAAGTGCTTAGGAAAACCCACGGCAGGACTTAGACGCAGAGTAGAAATCGTATTATTGAGACGCTGCTTGTTGAAAAAGGTATGACAGTTTCCAGCTTTATAAATTAATAAAATCAAGCACCTGATAATGCTGTTTAGTCACAATTACATTAAATTTGGGGCAGGGGGTGCCTGTCATTGCAGTTGATACCAATCAAGAATCTCTTAAATTGTACCCTGAAAAGCCAGAATGGAGCTATCAATGCCCCCACCTCAGATCTATGTAGAAAAGACTCTGGCCATTATCAAACCAGATATTGTTGACAAAGAGGAGGAGATACAAGATATTATTCTCAGATCTGGATTCACCATTGTTCAGGTAACTTCTGGGCAGGATCATCATGTTTTTTTTTCTCTCTAGTGAATTAGGATTTTCCTCCTTAGCTTTTAACTAAAATAGAATTTAAAATTCACTTATCTTAAGTAGAAGATATATTTGGAAACTCTTCTTAGGCATAGGGTTATATCCCTAAACTTATATTAGATTACCTTATTTTTTTAATTAATTACTATTATTTATTTTTATTTTTGGCTGCGTTGGGTCTTCTTTGCTGCACACGGGCTTTCTCTAGTTGCAGTGAGCAGGGGCTACTCTTTGTCACAGTGCGTGGGCTTCTCAGTGCAGTGGCTCCTCTTGTTGCGGAGCACGGGCTTTGTGCGCGCAGGCTTCAGTAGGTGGCTTGTGGGCTCTAGAGCTCAGGCTCAGTAGTTGTGGTGCACGAGCCTAGTTGCTCCGCGGCATGTGGGATCTTCCCCGACCAGGGCTCGAACCCGTGACCCCTGCATTGGCAGGCGGATTCTTAACCACTACGCCACCAGGGAAGTCCAAGATTACCTTTGATTTTACCTTTTAAAAATGCTTATGTAAATGTGTTAGCCCATTTAGATCCTTAGTATTTAGCATGAAATTTAGGTTTATTCTTGTAAGTATAAAAGTTACATGTGATAATATTACAAAAGATTTTTTACATTTCAAAAGGATATAAAATGAGAAGTAAAATTTCTTTTTCTTCCATCTCTCCTCTCCCAGCTCAAGTCCTAAACTCCAGAGAGAGGCAACCACTTAACACTTTTCCTGTTCTTCTAGAATTTTTTTAATGCATTTACAAACATTTTCCCCCCATAAAGTAGGACAGTCCCCTTCCCTTGACCCCCTTTACAGAGTCCCTCAGATATTACTATTATCATAGTCCCTTAGATCATTACATCTGAATCTATCTCATTCTTCCTAACTTCTGTGTAATACTCTTCTGTACAGATGAGCCACAGTCTATTTACTTGGTATTCTCTTGACTGTTGAGTGTTTTTACACGCAGGCTCAGCGGCCATGGCTCACGGGCCCAGCCGCTCCATGGCATGTGGGATCTTCCCGGACCAGGGCACGAACACGGGTTCGTGCATCGGCAGGCGGGCTCTCAACCACTGCGCCACCAGGGAAGCACCTGTTGGGTGGTTTTTTTGGTTGTTGTTTTTTTTTTTCCAGTTATTTACAAACGTTTAATGTTTTAAGCCTTATACTTGTTCTGCAGTTGGTAGTTTTGAAAATGAATATAGAGTGTTGTTAAACATTATCAAATTTAAAAAAATTAACAAATAGAATGGAATTTTTTAAAAACATCTTTATTAGAGTATAATTGCTTTACAATGGTGTGTTAGTTTCTGCTTTATAACAAAGTGAATCAGCTATACATATACATATAACCCCATATCTCCTCCCTCTTGCATCTTCCTCCCATCCTCCCTATCCCACCCCTCTAGGTGGTCACAAAGCACCGAGCTGATCTCCCTGTGCTATGCGGCTGCTTCCCACTAGCTATCTATTTTACATTTGGTAGTGTATATATGTCCATGCCACTCTCTCACTGTGACCCAACTTACCCTTTCCCCTCCCCATGTCCTCAAGTCCATTCTCTATGTCTGTGTCTTTAGAATGGAATATTTTTAATCTTCCTTTTTTCTCTACCATCCTTATTTGAAATTTCAGTTTTTTATTCTCTAATAAATATACAGTGTTATATTGCCTATTGAATCTTTTAAAAAATAAAAAAAGGAGAAAACTCGGGCTTCCCTGGTGGCACAGTGGTTAAGAATCCACCTGCCAATGCAGGGGACATGGGTTTGAGCCCTGGTCTGGGAAGATCCCACGTGCTGCAGAGCCATTAAACCCGCGTGACACAACTACTGAGCCTGTGCTCTAAAGCCCGCGAGCCCCAACTACTGAGCCCACGCGTCACAACTGCTGAAGCCCATGTGCCTCAGCTACTGAAGTCCGTGTGCCTAGAGCCCGTGCTCTGCAACAAGAAAAGCCACCGCAATGAGAAGCCCATGCGCTGCAACGTAGCGTAGCCCCCGGTCGCCACAGCTAGAGAAAGCCCATGTGCAGCAATGAAGACCCAACAGAGACAAAAATAAATAAATTTATTTAAAAAAAAAAGTCTAGGTACCATAAAGGAAAAGATTGATAAAAGTATAAATATAAAAAACTTGCACATGGCCAAATAAACATAATAAACAAAGTCAAAACAAATGACAAACTTGGGAAGAAGATTTGTAATTCATATCACAAAGGCTAATCTCCCTAGTATATAAAAAGCTGCTAGAACAGGATAAAAATTCAGTTGAAAATGGGCAGTACATGTGGATGGTCACAGAAAAAGAAAAACAAATGCTTCTGAAACATAGGAAAAGATGCTCAATCTCTAAGCAGGAAAAAGGCAAATTAAAATGACACTGAGATACCATCTGGCAAGAATATAAAAGTAAATGACATAACCCCTATGGAAGGGGATCTGGCAATTATCTATCAGTATTACAGATGCATATACCCTTAAACCCAGCAGTACTCTTCTGGGAATCTCTCCTATAACCCATGTATTAATATGAAGTGACCTATATCTAGGTTATTTTTTGCAGCATTATTTATTTACAAGTAAAAGATTGAAAACAACCCAGCATTAGAAGATTGGTTAAATTGACCCTGGCGATCCACCAAATTGAATACCATGCAACTAATTATAAACCTCTCTGTGTCCTGTTCTGGAAAAAAGCAAGATGCAGAACAATGTGTAGCTACTTTCTGTGATAGAAAGAGAAAAAGGAATATATATTCATGTTTGCCGGTATTTGCAAAATGAAACTAGGAGATAAATAACCATTAAAAAATGGTTGCATATTGAGGGCAAGGAAGAACAGGCTGGGTTAGGACAGATGGGAATGAGATTTTTCATATAAACCTTTTTATATTGCTTTGAGTTTTTTAGCCCTGTAAGTATATTACTCATTAATTTGAGAAAAAAACAAAATAATATAAAGTTTCCAATTTGTCTTTTAAGTCCATATTTTGAAAAAAATTAGTGAAAAAATAATTAAGGAGTTAATGATAACTATAAATTAAAACTGTTAAAAAAAAACTTAGTATAAATGCTAATATTTAACACTTTCCCTAGTCAGCAAGAAATTTCAAACCAAAGAACACCTTGGTATATTGTATGCTTCTTTTTTGTTTTAATTGTGATAAAATATACACAACATAAAATTTACCTTTTTAACCATTTTTAAGTGTACATTTCAGGGGCATTAAGTACCTTCACACTGTTGTGCAGCCATCACCACTATCCATCTCTAGAACTTTTTCATCATCTCAAACTGAAACTGTACCCATTAAACACTAACTCCCTGTTTAGCCCTCTCCCTACCCCTGGTAACCACTATTCTACTTTCTGTCTCTATGACTTTGCTATTCCAGGTGTCTCATGTCAGTGGAATCATTTGTCCTTTGTATAGTATGCTTTAAAAATAGGCTCTATTATAGGTGGGAGTTCATTGAACTTGAGGCTTTCTTGTCCCATCTAGGAAAAACCTCCTAAAATATGATGTATTCTTTCAGTAGGCAGCAGTCTTTCCTGTGTTACAAACTAATGACTCCTCTTTGTGAAAATATTTGTTGTTGTTGTTGTTGTTGTTGTTGATTTCTATTTATTTATTTTTTGGCCGCGGCTGCGGCATCTTAATTCCCCTACCAGGGATTCAACCCCTGCCGTTGGCAGTGAAAGCACAGACTCCTAACCACTGGACTGCCAGGAAATTCCCTCTTTGTGAAAATATTAATCTAAATTCCAAAAAAGTTTTTCTGATCTAATTTTAAAGCAACTGATGGAATCACTGATTCAGTATCAACTTTAGTTTAAGATGAGCCCTTAATTTTTAAAATTATGCTGCATTAGCTAGCATACCTGCAGAATATAGCTTCCCTTGCTTGTTAAGGGGTATAATGGCAGATAAGGGCTTACAATGCAGCAAAAAAAGCACTCAAATCAATATGCATAAGAATCACAAATACTGGCATATCTTAATTTTATTTTTTTATTTTTTTTTTTTTTTCTTTTTGCGGTATGCGGGCCTCTCACTGTTGTGGCCTCTCCCGTTGCGGAGCACAGGCTCCGGACGCGCAGGCCCAGCGGCCATGGCTCACGGGCCCAGCCGCTCCGCGGCATATGGGATCCTCCCAGACCGGGGCACGAACCCGCATCCCCTGCATCGGCAGGCGGACTCTCAACCACTGCGCCACCAGGGAGGCCCCTTAATTTTAAATAATAAAATCAAGGATTATACTAAATCAGGCACTGTTATAACTTCTCAAATTTCTTCTATTTCTTGACTATATGAATTTTAATATGAGAATAGATGTCAGCACCTTTTTTTTTTTTTACAGTACTGTAACTGATCCTTGACTAGTGAGAATATTATGTTTGTCCAGTAGAGCCTGTTCATAGCATTGCTGACCTACCTAGTAAGCATCTCTACAAGATTCTTGCTCTGGGCAGTTTAGATCCCTCTCTACAAACCAAGCAATATTATCAAGTTTCTGAAACTTGAAGACACATGATAGTTTTGGAAGGGACTTTAAGAAGTAGGTCACTTGGTAAAATTCACACTGTACTCTCAGGAAAATCTAACCCATTTTATTTTATTTATTTAGTTAAATTTATTTATTTATTTATTTATTTTTGGCTGCATTGGGTCTTCATTGCTGTGCTTGGGCTATTCTTTAGTTGTGGCGAGCGGGGGCTACTATTTGTTGCAGTACACGGGCTTCTCGTTGCAGTGGCTTCTCTTGTTGCGGAGCATGGGCTCTAGGCTCGTGGGCTTCAGGAGTTGTGGCACACAGGCTCAGTAGTTGTGGCTCATGGACTCTAGAGCACAGGCTCAGTAGTTGTGGCTCGCGGGCTCTAGAGCGCAGGCTCAGTAGTTGTGGCGCACGGGCTTAGTTGCTCCGTGGCACGTGGGATCTTCCCAGACCAGAGCTCGAACCCATGTCTCCTGCATCAGCAGGCAGATTCTTAACCACTGCGCCACCAGGGAAGCCCTCTAACCCATTTTAGAAAGATGGATATCTGCCTTAATCTTGGAGATTTTTAGCCTTCCCCTAGTAATTTATCTCCATGTCTCATCATCCTTACTCCAGCGAGTTTTCCTTGATGTCTACTTTGAATCCCTCTATTATATTTTGAGCCCTTTCCCTCATGATCCACCTTTAGTGGATCTGATAAACAGTAGTAATGGAGTGATTTTTTAAAAAATGTACTCAAGGGACCTCCCTGGTGGCACAGTGGTTAAGAACCTGCCTGCCGATGCAGGGGACACGGGTTCGAGCCCTGGTCCGGGAAGATCCCACATGCCACGGAGCAACTAAGCCCGTGCTCCACAACTACTGAGCCTGCTCTCTAGAGCCCGTGAGCCACAACTGGTGAGCCCACGTGCCACAACTCCTGAAGCCCACGTGCCTAGAGCCTGTGCTCCTCAACAAGAGAAGCCGCCGCAATGAGAAGCCCGTGCATGGCGACAAAGAATAGCCCCCTCTTGCCACAACTAGAGAAAAGCCCATGCGCAGCAACGAAGACCCAACGCAGCCAAAAATAAATAAATAAACAAGATGTACTCAAATAGTTGCTCTTAGGGAAAATGTGAAGCTTTCTAATTGGAAGAATGACTGACTCAGCTTCTTTGGTTTTTAAAATTTAATAATTCATTCATATAGTTTCTCATTTGTGAACAAAAGTAACATTTATTTGTCCCAAACATTTCATATTCTTTCAAATTAACAAACTTAATGCTAACTAATTATTCTTAAAATCATAGTGAATCAACATATTTATGGCAGAACCAGAATAAAGAATATACAACTTTCATGTTCAAGTGAAAAACTTGTTTACTGCATCATTATCCTGTGTACTATTTCTAAATACCATAATGAGACCAGCTCCCTAAAATATGTAGGAAAATTTCACAATGAATAGGAAAATATCACAAATAGATAGGGAAAGATGAATTTGGAATATTCTAAAGTCCAATTTTGTTACTTTATGCAAAGTATGTATTAACAGAATATTGATGATTGGCGTGTTTTTACTTTAAGAAGGAGATATGATGAATTTGTCATTAACATACCATATGTTGAAAGAGGCTGCCCAACAGGAATAGTTTTTCTTAAGTAGGTTAAATAATTCTTATTTACAGCCTACATTTAACTTTCTTATCTTGCCCTTTGTTCATAATACAAAAATAAATCTCAAATTTGTGGTCAGATTGGTACTAATTTCAAATTATTAATGACTTAATGAGGTATTATTGAACTGTCAATAATGCTTTTGTTGATTTTGTTTCTCTTTTAGAGAAGAAAACTGCATCTCAGCCCTGAGCACTGTAGTAACTTTTATGTGGAACAGTATGGGAAAATGTTTTTCCCCAATTTAACAGCTTACATGAGTTCTGGACCACTTGTTGCCATGATATTAGCTAGACATAAAGCCATCTCTTACTGGAAAGAACTCTTGGGACCAAGTAATAGCTTAGTAGCTAAGGAGACACACCCAGACAGGTAACTTTCCTGGGGGAGAAATGGAATCCAACTATGAAAATGAAAAAAAAATCTGATTACATTGTAATAGGAATTTTCTTTAATTTGAAGGTTTTCCTAAATAACCTGATTTTTTTTGGTGGTGGTGGAGGGCTGGGTTGGGGAGGTCCATTTTGTGTTTTAACTACTTAAATGTGTATTTTAATACCAAATACCACAAAAGGTCTCAGAGAATTTTGATTTATGGTTGACTAGCCTTATTTTTCTCTCATCCTTGAATTAAACTGCCACTGATGTAGGATTTTTCATGGGAATATTGGTAACGCAGGACCAGAAACTCAGATTTTCAGCATTATCATTAATGTCTGGAAACCAGAGGGCATTGAGTTCTTGCACTTTGAAAATGCATTGCTTTTTCAGTTGTCACAAAACAACACCTCTTTTTCACCCAGGTAACTCATTTTTCCAGTGTATCCCTCCCGCAGATTTAAATATACTTGACCCTCATGTAGATAGATTTATGCTTAAATTCAAAATAGATTAAGACCTCCATATGTGAGAAGTGGCGATGCTTCTGTAAAATTCCTAAATAGAATGCATATGTAAAAAGTAAAGAAAGTATGTCAGATTGGATGGTCATCATCTCTAACTTGCTTTTAGTCTAAGGGCAATTTATGGCACAGATGAGCTAAGGAATGCACTTCATGGAAGTAATGATTTTGCTGCAGCAGAAAGAGAAATGCGATTCATGTTTCCTGCAGGTGAGTTACAGATGAGTAATTAGTCAATTGCATCTACTTATTGTTTGCCTTTTATTTTGGAGATGAAGCTGGGAAGGAAGATAACAGGGTTTTTCTCCAGTATATTCTGTCATATTTTCAAGTTGTAGTTACTTAACTTGAAGGCAAGAGTAGAAAACATTTTTCTCAGAACTAAATTGTGACCTCTAGGGAATCTTTTGAGAAGAGTTTACTTTTTTTTCTTTCTTTTCTCTTGGGTTTTTCTTCTTCTGTGTTGTAATTCCTTTTAGTTATCCCTAAATGCATCAGTCAAATTTGTTACACTTGAAAAAAGAATCTTCTTTGGAAATTATGACTGATTTGCTATTTTCTCTAACAGTTTACTGTTTGTCTAACAAACACTCATGGTTTTATAAAATTAATAGTTCTCAGGCCCTCTTTTTGTTTCCAATCTGTTATGAAAGTTACAAACCTTTTATAAGTGGGTATAATAAGGAGCAGCACTGAGGTTTTTAGTTTATTTTCAATAATATTTTTAGAGCAGAAAGGAATTTGGTGATTTTCATTATAAAGAAAAGTCAAAGCATTGGGCAATTTTGAATTTTTTTGGCATTTTTTTTCTGTAAGTAATTTAGACCTGTTCCTCAGTATTTTCTGCTAAAGATTTATTCAAAGAAAATTGAAAATTGTCTTGGAGATTTAAAAGTTCAGATTTTTGAACAAAAACTGTTTTAAAGATATCTGTACACAAAAAGGATTTGCCTACTATATACTTTATTTCTGTGACAGAAATTTCTGTCATATCCATCCCATTAAGATATCTTTTTCATTGGAACTGTTTATTGTGGAATATTTACACAAAAGTAGATAGCATGGTATAATAAACCCTTAATGAACCCATCACCCAGCTTCAACAATTTTGGTCAGTCTTTTTTTTTTTTTCTAATTGAAGTATAGTTGATTTAGTTCAGTATTATTTCATCTATAACCCCTGCTCCTACTTTTCCTGCTTCCATATTATTTTGGAGCACATCTTAAACATGAGATGTCTTTTTAATGTGGTAGATCTTTAGATTTAGTCCTACTAGTGAATTAGACTTTTCCTCCTTAACTTTTAACTAAAATAGAGTTTAAAGCTCATTTATCTTAAGTAGAAGATATTTTTGGAAGCACTTCTTACTCATAGGGTTTTATCCCTAAACTGTTATCTTAGATTGCCTTTGATTTTACCCATTAATTACTCCTCTAGATACAGTTAGACATTTGAGAAGCATTAGTTGTAGGATAAAGATAAATGATTTATTACCTACTACCTTGCAGATCTCTTGCTATGAGAATGTGAAGTTCTTGAGAGAAAGTTCTCAGAGTTTATTATATGAGCTCCCTCTTGCTTAGCAGCCAGTCAGGAACTATATGCAAAACCCTATATGATGACGAGTCACTAAAGCAAGTTACAAAGATATTCTAAAACATATTCCTAATCCTTGAAAAAGCTAGTGCTCTTCCCTTCCCTTTTAATAGGGATGGCTGATTCAAAGCTTTGCTATATTCCATTCATTCAACAAATTTATTGAGGTAACTACTGTGTGCCAGAAATACAAAGATGAATAAGATGCCTCTGCTCTTTTCAAGAAGACTGTATTTTAAAAGTCTATAAAAATAAATATACAATGCAGTATATAAATTATGCTATGAAAAAGCTTTTAAAAGTACATTGAAAGTTTATGTAAGAAACGTGAAAACACTTTTTAGTTTCCCATTAATTCATCCAGCCCTATTGTCGAAAATCAGTTTGCCATATATGTAAGGATCTATTTCTAGATTCTCAATTCTGCTTCATTGATCTTTATTGTCTATCCTTATGTCAGTACCATACAGTCTTAATTATTGTGGTTTCATAATAGGTTTTGAAATCAGGTTAGTGGAAGTCCTCCAACTTCCAAATAGTAAGTGGTCAGAGACAAATAATAAATGGTCAGCAAAAACAGAAACAAACAATCCAAAAATGAAGTTAAGGAAACAGTTTTATTCACAATAGCATCAAAAATAAGATATTTAATAATAAATTTAACAAAAGAAGTGAAATTCTTGTGCACTGAAAAGCACAAAATGTTGCCGAGAGAAATTCAAGAATATCTAAATAAATAGACATTCCTTGTTCCTGGAAGAGTCAATATTGTCAAGATGGCAGTTCTCTCCAAATTGATTGATAAATTTAATACAATCCCTATAAAAGTCTATGAATGCTTTTATGTAGAAATTGACAAGCTGATTCTAAAATTTATATGGAATTGCAAAGGATCTAGAAGAGCTAAAACAATTCTGAAAACAAAGAACAAAGTTGGAGGACTTCCACTAACCTGATTTCAAAACCTATTATGAAACCACAATAATTAAGGCAGTATGGTCCTGACATAAGGGTAGACATAAAGATCAATGAAGCAGAATTCAGAATCTAGAATTAGATTCTTACATTTATGTACAATTGATTTTCGACAAAAGTACCTAGAAAATTTGATGGGGAGAGGGTGGGCTCTTCAAGGAATGGTGCAGAGACAACTGGATATCCACATGCAAAAACAAACAAAACAACTTAGACCCTTGGTTCACACCACACACAAAATTTAACTCACCATGGATCATTGACCTAAACATAACAGCTAAAAACATCTAGAAGAAAATATAGAAAATCTTCATTACCTTGAGTTGGACAAAGAGCTCTTAAATATGACATCACAAGTATGATCTATAAAGGAAAATATTGATAAATTCGACTACATCAAAATTCAAAGCTTTTCTTCTTCAAAAGCCATCATTAAGAGTATGAAAAGGAGACTTCCCTGGTGGCACAGTGGTTAAGAATCCACCTGCCAATGCAGGGGACACGGGTTCTATCCCTGGTCCAGGAAGATCCTGCATGCCATGGAGCAACTAACCCCATGCACCACAACTACTGAGCCTGCACTCTATAGCCCATGAGCCACAAATACTGAGCTCACATGAAGGCCACATGCCTAGAGCCCGTGCTCTGCAACAAGAGAAGCCACTGCAATGAGAAGCACACGCACTGCAGCGAAGAGTAGCCCCCCACTCGCCACAACTAAAGAAAGCCCGCGCACGGCAACGAAGACCCAACGCAGCCAAAAAGAAATAAATAAAATTTTTTAAAAAAAGTATTGGGCTTCCCTGGTGGCACAGTGGTTGAGAGTCCGCCTGCCAATGCAGGGGATATGGGTTCGTGTCCCGGTCTGGGAAGATCCCACATGCCGCGGAGCAGCTAGGGCTGTGAGCCATGGCTGCTGAGCCTGCACGTCCGGAGCCTGTTCTCTGCAACAAGAGAGGCCACAACAGTGAGAGGCCCGTGTACCACAAAAAAAAAAAAAAGTATGAAAAGATAACGACAGACTGGGAGAAAATATTTGCAAATGATATATCAGGTAAAGCACTTGTATCCAGCATATATAAAGAACTTTTACAATTCAATACTAAGACAAACAACTGAATTAAAAACTGGGCAAAAGAATTGAATAGGCATTTCACAAAAGAAGATGAATGGCTAATAGCACATAAAAAAGTGCTCAACATAATCATTGGGGAAATGCAAATTGAAACAATGAGATACCACCTGCATACCCACTAGAATGGCTATAATCAATGGCAAGGGTATAGAGATACTGGCATTCTTCATACATTATTGTAAAATGGTACAGCCACTTTGGAAAACAGTTTGGTGATTTCTTAAACTGTTAAAACATCTACATAACATGTAACTCCACTAGCAGTTCCACTCCTGGCAGCATGTACCCACACAAGAGAAATGAAAACAAAACTCTACTTAAAAAACATGTGAATATTCATGGTAGTATTATTTAATACAGCCCCAAACTGGAAACAATCCAACTGTTCACCAATGGATAAACAGCATTTAGTATAGCCATACAGCCATACAGTGGAATACTTCTCAGCAATTAAAAGGAACAGGCTCCTGATACATGCTACAACATGGATGAACCTCAAAACATTATGCAAAGTAGAAGAATCCAGGCACAAAAGACCATATATTATATAATCCATTTATTGGAAATGTCCAGAAAAGATGTTTTTAGAAACAGAAAGAAGCTTAGTGGTTGCCAAGGGCTGGGGGTGGGAGTGGTAGTGGTGAATTGCAAATGAATACAAGGAAACATTTTTGCAATGATGGAAGTTTTCTAAAATGACTGTGGTGAGGATCACACAATTATAAGTTTATTAAATAAGTTGTATACTTCAGTGGGAGAATTTCATGATAAGGGAATTATACCTCAATAAAACTTAATAAAATTATAAAAAATAGATGAGGTTTCTGCTCCCATGGAGTTTATAGTTTAGTGTTTAAAAGATAGCCATTAAATAATAATTACCTATATAATTGCATAGTTATTATCTAACAGTTGCATAATTATTGTGTGGTATTAAACGGCAATTAGAGGGTATCATGAGAGACTGGTAACAAGACAGGCCCGACTGAGGAGTGACATTTTAGTTGAGATCCAAGGGATAAATAGTGGTTAACCAGAGAAAGGGAAGAACATTCTAGCAGAAGACCAGCAAGTGCTCAAGTGATGAGCAGGAAAGAATATGGCACATATATAAACTGAAAGATCTGGAGGAAGAGACACTAAGATGAGGTTGAAGAGGTAAACAGAGGTCACATAGTGTAGTCTGTGGGCCAATGTATGGAACTCTGTCTTGAATATAAGTGCAGTAAGGAATCAATGAAGCAAGAAGCAGGAAAAACTACAATCCTGCAGCCTGTGGAACAAAAACCACATTCACAGAAACACAAGATGAAAAGGCAGAGAGCTATGTACCAGATGAAGAAACAACATCCCAGAAAAGCAACTAAATGAAGTGGAGATAGGCAACCTTCCAGAAAAGGAATTCAGAATAATAATAGTGAAGATGATCCAGGACCTCGGAAAAAGAATGGAGGCAAAGGTCGAGAAGACGCAAGAAATGTTTAACAAAGACCTAGAAGAATTAAAGTACAAACAAACACAGATGAACAATACAATAACTGACATGAAAACTACACTAGAAGGAATCAATAGCAGAATAACTGAGGCAGAAGAACGGATAAGTGACCTGGAAGACAGAATGGTGGAATTCACTGCTGGGCAACAGAAGAAAGAATGAAAAGAAAAGACAGCCTAAGAGACTTCTGGGACAACATTAAACACAGCAACATTCGCATTATAGGGGTCCCAGAAGGAGAAGAGAGAGAGAAAGGACCCGAGAAAATATTTGAAGAGATTATAGTCGAAAACTTCCCTAACACGGGAAAGGAAATAGCCACCCAAATCCAGGAAGCGCAGAGAGTCCCATACAGGATAAACCCAAGGAGAAACACGCCGAGACACATAGTAATCAAATTGGCAAAAATTAAAGACAATGAAAAATTATTGGAAGCAGCAAGGGAAAAATGACAAATATACAAGGGAACTCCCATAAGGTTAAGCTGATTTCTCAGCAGAAACCCTACAAGTCAGAAGGGAGTGGCATGATACACTTAAAGTGAGGAAAGGGAAGAACCTACAACCAAGATTACTCTACCTGGCAAGGATCTCATTCATATTCGATGGAGGAATCAAAAGCTTTACAGACAAGCAAAAGCTAAGAGAATTCAGCATCACCAAACCAGCTGTACGACAAATGCTAAAGGAACTTCTCTAAGTGGGAAACACAAGAGAAGAAAAGGACCTACAAAAACAAACCCAAAACAATTAAGAAAATGGTCATAGGAACATACATATCGATAATTACCTTAAACGTGAATGGATTAAATGCTCCAATGAAAACAAACAGGCTTGCTGAATGGATACAAAACCAAGACCCATATATATGCTGTCTACAAGAGACCCACTTCAGACCTAGGGACACATACAGACTGAAAGTGAGGGGATGGAAAAAGATATTCCATGCAAATGGAAATCAAAAGAAAGCTGGAGTAGCAATACTCATATCAGATAAAATAGACTTTAAAATAAAGAACGTTACAAGAGACAAGGAAGGACACTATATAATGATAAGGGATCAATCCAAGAAGAAGATATAACAATTATATATGCACCCAACATAGGAGCACCTCAATACATAAGGCAACTGCTAACAGCTATAAAAAAGGAAATCGACAGTAACACAATAATAGTGGGGGACTTTAACACCTCACTTACACCAATGGACAGATCATCCAAACAGAAAATTAATAAGGAAACAGAAGCTTTAAATGATACAATAGACCAGATAGATTTAATTGATATTTATAGGACATTCCATGCAAAAACAGCAGATGACACTTTCTTCTCAAGTGCACACGGAACATTCTCCAGGATAGATTACATCTTGGGTCACAAATCAAGCCTCAGCAAATTTAAGAAAATTGAAATCATATCAAGCATCTTTTCTGACCACAACGCTATTGTATTAGAAATGAATTACAGGGGAATGAGCGGCAGACGCGTTCGGGCGCTGTTGACCTTCAGGGATGTGGCCATAGAATTCTCTCAGGAGGAGTGGGAATGCCTGGACCCTGCTCAGAGGGCCTTGTACAGGGACGTGATGTTGGAGACCTACAGGAACGTCCTCTCCCTGGATATCTCTACTCGATGTGTGATCAAGGAATTGTCACCAAAAGAGGATATTAACAAAGGAGAATTATTCCGAACATTGATGTTGGGAAAACACAAAAGAAATGACATCAAGGATTTTGATTTCAGGGAAGTCCAGCAAAATATGCATGAGTTTGAAAGTCATTGTGGATGTGATGAAACAAATTGCAAAGGAGTTATTACAACCTATAACAAAAATCTCACTAGTAGAAGAGATCAACAACAGAACAAATCCTGGAATGATTTCCCTCTAAAGCAGAGTGTATCTGTAAGAAAAAGTACTTATCAATGTTATAAACATGAGAAGTCATATATGAGATATTTTTAAAACTAAAAACTAACATAACCTATGCAGAAAACACACATATAACATGTTTTGAGAATGAAGTTGGATTAAGGTTTCAGTCTCATCTGGCTGAACTTCAGAAGTTTCAAACCAAAGAGAAAATTTATAAATGCAACCAAGTTGAGAAGTTGATCAACAATAGTTGTTCTGCTCCACCATTTCAAAGAATTCTTCCTAGTGTCAGCATCAACATTTGTAATAAATCTGGGGAAATTTTTGTACATCCTTCATTAGTTACACAACCTCAGAGAGCACATATTACTGAAAAGCCTCACAAATGTAATGACTGTGGGAAAGCTTTCAGAGATGTCTCAAACCTCACCAGTCATCAGAGAATTCATTCTGGGCAGAGACCTTACAAATGTAATGAGTGTGATAAAGCCTTTATCCAATTTGCAAACCTTGCTAGACATCGGAGAATCCATATCAGAGAGAAACCCTATAAATGTAATATATGTGGCAAGAGGTATAGTCAGAATTCAACTCTTGCAAGTCATCAGAAAATTCATACTGGAGAGAAACCTTACAAATGTAGTGAGTGTGGCAAAGCTTTTTCTGGGCATTCAAGCCTAACTCGACATAAGAGAATCCATACTGGAGAGAAACCTTATAAATGTAACGAATGTGGGAAGGCTTTTATTTTTTTTATTTTTTATTTTTTTTGCTGTACGCGGGCCTCTCACTGCTGTGGCCTCTCCCGTTGCGGAGCACAGGCTCCGGACACACAGGCTCCGCGGCCATGGCTCGCGGGCCCAGCCGCTCCGCGGCATGTGGGATCTTCCGGGATCGGGGCACGAACCCGTGTCCCCTGCATCGGCAGGCGGACTCTCAACCACTGCGCCACCAGGGAAGCCCTGGGAAGGCTTTTAGAGGAAGCTCGAGTCTCACTAATCATCAGAGAATTCATTCGGGGCAGAGACCTTACAAATGTAATGAATGTGACAAATCCTTTAACCGAGTCTCACATCTCACTAGACACCAGAGAATCCATACGGGAGAGAAACCATATAGATGTAGTGTATGTGGCAAGGTCTGTAGTCAACATTCAAATCTTGTAATTCACCAGAGAATTCATACGGGAGAGAAACCTTACAAATGTAATGAGTGTGGCAAAGCCTTTATGGAGCGTTCAAGCCTTACCCAACATAAGAGAATCCATAGTGGAGAAAAGCCTTACAAATGTAAGGAATGTGGCAAAGCCTTTAACCAGTCCTCTAACCTTGTCATACATCAGATAATTCATACTGGAGAGAAGCCTTACAAATGTAATGAGTGTGGCAAAGCCTTTAATGTGTGTTCAAGCCTTACCCGACATCAAAGAATCCATACAGGGGAGAAGCCTTACAGATGTAATGAGTGCGGCAAGGCATTTAGCCAATTTGCAAACCTTACTAGACATCAGAAAATGCGTGCTGAAAAGAAACTTTGTAAACCTAATATATGTGGAAATGCTTTTATCCAAAGATCATGCATTGGAGATCATCAGATAATTCATAGTGGAGAGAAACCTCACAAATGTAATGTGTGTGGCAAAACCTTTTATGCATATTCAAGCCTTACTCGACATCAAAGAGTCCACACTGAATAGAAACCATATAAAAGTCACGGATTTGGCAAAGCCTCTAAGTAGGGCTCACACTTAACTAGACAACAGAATATACATCTTTGAAAGAAAGCACATAAATATAATGGGTATGGCAGGGCTTTTATCCAAAGATCAAGCCTTATGTAATGTTAGAATTCCTCCTGGAGAGAAACTTTATAAATGTAATGAATGTGTTAAGCTTTTATCAAATGTTCACACTTTTGGGGTCATGAGACGATTCACATCAGAGAGAAAACATACAGTCTGACCTCAGGATTCACCACAGAATTTATATTGCAGAAAAATCTTAGAAGTAATGAATATGATAAACTGTTTCACCATTTTCTCACAACAGGCTGCACATCAGATTCATACTAGAGGAAACTAAGTTCTTATCAGAGGTTATTCAAGTTAAATTCTGCTTAGTAATGAAAAATCAAAATCATAAAGCCTCTAATGGCTGTCAGAGTTACAAGGATACCTGTGGAAAAGTTCTGTGATCTTAATTTAATAAGTTTATTTGAGATTTCTTGAAAAGGCTACTTTACTTTCTGATGGCTTGCAACCTGAGTTTTGAAATCTTTATTTTATGCCTTCGTTACTGTTGTTTCGTATGTCACCATGAAGGATTTAATCAGATGAAAGAACATCCTTCCTTGGGTGAGGTTCATGTTCAAAGTTTCCTGAAAGAGCAAGAACACTGAATTTATGAGACAATACAGTATAAATTTGAATGAGGGCTTGAGTGGCATATAATAGATGTAAAACTATGATCTAAGTCGTCGTGATTAATGTATTATGGGCTCTCTTCTTCAGTTTTGTTGGTACGGGGTTTCTATGGTGATATGGGTGGGGCTGAAGAGAAGGTATCTGAATGTGGTTTAAACTTTCCACCAGTGCCAAAGGAGACCCGGGCTTTCTAATCATCTTGCCTAAGTTAGGTAGAATGGGAAGAGGGGTGGGAGACTTAAAAGCTGTTAGTAGTCAAATAATAAAAAATGAATTCAGGACTAATTCCAAAAAAAAAAAAAAGAAATGAATTACAGGGAAGAAAACGTAAAAAACATAAACAGATGGAGGCTAAACAATACGTTATGAAACAACCAAGAGATCACTGAAGAAATCAAAGAGGAAATCAAAAAATACCTAGAGACAAATGACAATGAAAACACGACAATCCAAAACCTATAGGATGCAGCAAAAGCAGTTCTAAGAGGGAAGTTTATAGCTATACAAGCCTACCTCAAGAAACAAGAAACATCTCAAATAAACAATCTAACCTTATACCTAAAGGAGCTAGAGAAAGAAGAACAAACAAAACCCAAAGTTAGCAGAAGGAAAGAAATCATAAAGATCAGAGCAGAAGTAAATGAAATAGGAACAAAGAAAACAATAGCAAAGATCAATAAAACTAAAAGCTGGTTCTTGAGAAGATAAACAAAATTGATAAGCCATTAGCCAGACTCATCAAGAAACAGAGGGAGAGGACTCAAATCAATAAAATGAGAAATGAAAAAGGAGGTTACAACAGACACCACAGAAATACAAAACATCCTAAGAGACTACTACAAGCAACTCTATGCCAATAAAATGGACAACCTGGAAGAAATGGACAAATTCTTAGAAAGGTATAACCTTCCAAGACTGAACCAGGAAGAAATAGAAAATATGAACAGACCAATCACAAGTAATGAAATTGAAACTGTGATTAAAAATCTTCCAACAAACAAAAGTCCAGGACCAGATGGCTTCACAGGTGAATTCTATCAAACATTTAGAGAAGAGCTAACACCCATCCTTCTCAAACTCTTCCAAAAAATTGCAGAGGAAGGAACACTCCCAAACTCATTCTATGAGGCCACCATCACCCTGATACCCAAACCAGACAAAGATAGTACAAAAAAAGAAAATTACAGACCAATATCACTGATGAATATAGATGCAAAAATTCTCAACAAAATACTAGCAAACAGAATCCAACAACTCATTAAAAGAATCATACACCATGATCAAGTGGGATTTTTCCCAGGGATGCAAGGATTCTTCAATATATGCAAATCAATCAATGTGATACACCATAATAACAAATTGAAGAAGAAATACCATATGATCATCTCAATAGATGCAGAAAAAGCTTTTGACAAAATTCAACACCCATTTATGATAAAAACTCTCCAGAAAGTGGGCATAGAGGGAACCCACCTCAACTTAATAAAGGCCATATACAACAAACCCACAGCAAACAGCATTCTCAATGCTGAAAAACTGAAAGCATTTCCTCTAAGATCAGGAACAAGACAAGGATGTCCATTCTCACCACTATTATTCAACATAGTTTTGGAAGTCCTAGCCATGGCAATCAGAGAAGAAAAAGAAATAAAAGGAAAACAAATTGGAAAAGAAGAAGTAAAACAGATGACATGACAATATACAAATAGCTTCCTAGAGATGCCACCAGAAAACTACTAGAGCTGATCAATGAATTTGGTGAAGTTGTAGGATACAAAATTAATGCAAAGAAATCTCTTGCATTCCTATACACTAATGATGAAAAATCTGAAAGAGAAATTAAGGGAGAACTCCTATTTACCATTGCAACCAAAAGAATAAAATACCTAGGAGTAAACCTATCTAGGGAGACAAAAGACCTGTATGCAGAAAACTATAAGACACTGATGAAAGAAGTTAAAAATGATACAAACAGATAGAGAGATATACCATGTTCTTGGATTGGAAGAATCAATATTGTGAAAATGACTATACTACCCAAAGCAATCTGCAGATTCAATGCAATCCCTATCAAATTACCAATGGCATTTTTCAAAGAACTAGAACAAAAAATCTTAAAATTTATATGGAGACACAAAAGACCCCAAATAGCCAAAGTGGTCTTGAGGGGAAAAAATGGAGCTGGAGGAATCAGACTCCCTGACTTCAGACTATACTACAAAGCTTCAGTAATCAAGACAATATGGTACTGGCACAAAAACAGAAATGTAGATCAATGGAACAGGATAGAAAGCCCAGAGATAAACCCACACACTTATGGTCAACTAATCTATGACAAAGGAGCCAAGGATATACAATGGAGATAAGACAGTCTTTCAATAAGTGTTGCTGGGAAAAGTGGACAGCTACATGTAAAAGAATGAAATTAGAACACTCCCTAACACCATACACAAAAATAAACTCAAAATGGATTAGTGGCCTAAATGTAAGACTGGACACTATAAAACTCTGAGAGGAAAACATAGGAAGAACAGTCCTTGACTAAATCACAGCAAGATCTTTTTTGATCCACCTCCTAGAGTAATGGAAATAAAACCAAAAATAAACAAATGGGATCTAATGAAACTTCAAAGCTTTTGCACAGCAAAGGAAACTACAAACAAGACGAAAAGACAACCCTCAGAATGGGAGAAAATATTTGCAAATGAATCAATGGACAAAGGATTTATCTCCAAAATATATAAACAGCTCATGCAGCTCAATATTAAAAAAACAACAACCCAATCCAAAAATGGGCAGAAGACCTAAATAGACATTTCTCTAAAGAAGACATACAGATGGCCAAGAAGCACATGAAAAGCTGCTCAACATCACTAGTTATTAGAGAAATGCAAATCAAAACTACAATGAAGTATCACCTCACACCAGTTAGAATGGGCATCATCAGAAAATCTACAAACAACAAATGCTGGAGAGGGTGTGGAGGAAAGGGAACCCTCTTGCACTATTGGTGGGAATGTAAATTGATACAGCCACTATGGAGAACAATATGGAGGTTCCTTAAAAGACTAAAAATAGAATTACCATATGACCCAGCAATCCCACTACTGGGCATATACCCAGAGAAAACCGTAATTCAAAAAGACACATGCACCCCAATGTTCACTGCAGCACTATTTACAATAGCCAGGTCATGGAATCAATGTAAATGCCCATCGACAGATGAATGGATAAAGAAGATGTGGTACATATGTACAGTGGAATATTACTCAGCCATAAAAAGGAATGAAATTGAGTCATTTGTTGAGCCGTGGATGCATCTAGAGACTGTCATACAGAGTGAAGTAAGTCAGAAAGAGAAAAACAAATATTGTATATTAACGCATATATGTGGAACCTAGAAAAATGGTACAGATGAACTGGTTTGCAGGGCAGAAATAGAGACACAGATGTAGAGAATAAATGTATGGACACCAAGGGGGGAAAGTGGCGGGGGAGGGTGGTGTGATGAATTGGGCGATTGGGGTTGACATGTTTACTATGTATAAAATGGATACCTAATAAGAACCTGGTGTATAAAAAAAAACAGAAAAGAAATGAATCAGTGAAGCATTTTAAGGATGGAAGTGACATCAGATTTTCATTTTTATTTTTAAATTTAATTTAATTAATTTATTTTTTTTCAGATTTTCATTTTTAAAATAATATAAAAGGACCTGGGGCCAATGAACATGATAAACATGGTCTTAACATGGTCTTACAGAGTAGAAGAGACAGATGACAAATATTTATATAATCAAATTAAAACAAAATTATTACAGTAATCAGTGTAATAAAGGGTACTATTATGAGACTAATAATAGGAAAGGAACCTGTTACCCAATACCTGTGAGACTTCTCCCAGCTCTTCATGGCATCCTGGCAAATGACTCCCATTGTTAGTCTTTGTCTCATTGAGACTGAGCCTATACACATATACATACAGTCATACAGAAATTATCCTCCCACCTTCTTTTGCCTTGGGCCAATGAGGATTTAGATCTGAACACATGAGACTAGTAGCTTTGCTTTCTTATCTTTATCAAAAGTAGCACATTGGAACTTCCTTCGTGGTGCAGTCGTTAAGAATCTGCCTGCCAATGCAGGGGACATGGGTTCAAGCCCTGGTCTGGGAAGATCCCACATGCCACGGAGCAACTAAGCCTGTGAGCCATAACTACTGAGCCTGTGAGCCACAACTACTGAAGCCCACGCACCTAGAGCCCATGCTCTGCAACAAGAGAGACCACCACAGTGAGAAGCCCGTTCACCACAATGAAGAGTAGTCGCACTAGCCACAACTGGAAAAGGCCTGTGCGCAGCAACAAAAACCCAGCTCAGCCAAGAATAAGTAAACGAATTTATTTTTTAAAAAAAAAAGCACATTGATGGAGATCAACCTCAAAAGACCTATGAAGACTTACACATTTCTTTCTGGTAGAAATATATTTTTTGTTGTACTGCAAGTCTGGTTCACCTACATAGTGTTCAAAAAAGCTGAAAACACTAAAATTTCCCTAAATCTTACATTATTTATTTTAAAACCTGAAAAATAAGAGCAGGAATATTCAAACTATTATAGAAATAGGTTTTATGTGTATATTCGGTAGTCTGTAAGTGAGCAAAAAGCATGTATTATTCACTGTTGTATCTGTAACACTTTGCAAAATGCCTACCATTTTGTTGAGTTAATTTTTGTGATGAATTAATCTCCTAGATTATATACATTCTTCATATTTTTCTTTTTCATAACATTGTCCATTATGTATTTACTGTAAAAAACATGGAAATGTAAATGCAGAAAAGGAGATTGTTGAAAACATAATCAGAATCTTAGGTATGAGCACTATCAGCATTTTGATGGTTTTTTTGCCAGTCTTATGAGTCTTATTATTTTCTGTATGTGTGTGCTTGTGTGTTTTTGAACAAACTATTATTGCTATGTATATAGTTCTGTTTCCTTTTTTTAAAAAAATAATAACTCTTAAGTATTTCTCATGCTGTTAAAATTTATTTGAAGGTGTCCTTTTTAATGATTGTATAATATTTTGTCATTCATATTAGCTTTAATCATTTGTATTTTCAGTGATCGTTGAGCCCATTCCAGTTGGACAAGCTGCTAAGGACTATTTAAATTTGTATGTAACGCCAACTCTGCTTAAAGGACTTGCAGAGCTTTGTAAGCAAAAACCAGCAGATCCTTTTGTAAGAAATCTTTTTATTCATACTAAAGAATATTGTCTATAGTTTTCATAGTTAAAATATTATATTCTTTGAAACATATTGAGAGTCATTTAAAAAACTTTTTATATACATTTTAGATACTTCATTTTGTATAACTTTTGATTATAGTTGACCCTTGAGAGTCGGGGTTAGGGGCACTGACCCTTTGTGCAGTCAAAAATCTGGCATATAACTTATAATAGACCCTCGTATCCTCATTTCCTCTGTATCTGTGATTCTGCATCCTGGATTCAGCCAGTCGTGGATTGTGTAGTACTGTAGTATTTGCTATTGGAAAAAATCTGCGTGTAAGTGGACCCCCCGCAGTTCAAACCTATGTTGCTCAAGGGTCAATTGTACTTATTTTCTTGCTGTGTTTTAACTCTTAAAAAAAATTCTTCCTAAGTACATTTTCAGTCATTGCATCCTTTCATTGCTGAGCATTGTTTTTGTATATAATTTATATAATCAAATGATAAAATTATTTACTTGAATTGTGTTCAACATTTTTGTTTCTCATGCTATCTAAAATTTTTTAATAGAAAACGTATTTATTCACATACCTAGAGGCTTCAACATTGCTCATTCAGGGGGAAGAACGGTTGAGTATGAGGACCTAGGATGATTGTCCAGGGCCAAGTGTCAGCCGGGGTCCTTCTTTATAGATACTCCCACCCATCTGAGATAATCAAGGAAGGTTATTTTAATACCAGCCGTACCAAAATAATATCTCTAGCCTTTGTTAGCATTCTCAAAGGGAATCCCCTTTGGAAGACAAAAGATTTAATCTTTCCCACTAACATTACCACTTTTACCAAAAAGAAAAAGATTGACAGGTTATTTCTTTAATGTCTTTTTCATTGTGAAAATAGTATATTTTCATTTAGTAAGAAACCTGAAACTACTGAAAAATGTAAAGAAGAGAAGAAAAAGATACTCCTGGTTCCATTTCCTAAACATGGTCTCCCAAGTCATCTTGCTTGGATTCAGCTCTGACTCCAGACACCTAACCACTCTCTGAGTCTCTTTATTCTCATCAGTAAGATGTAGGTATATTGGCACCTACCTACCTAGTAGGGATATTGTTAGGATTAAATGTATTAGTGCATGCAAAATTCTTAAAGCGCTTGGTGCGTAAGTGCTCAAACATTAGCTGCTGCTATTACTGGTTTTGTTTTGGTTTGGTTTGGTTTGGTTTGGTTTTTAAAGCCTGTATCTCCAATGAAACTAATCCTGTTTAATTTCAAAACAACTAGTCCTGTTTTTTTTTCTTTGCCCAGATTTTATTTTTATATATCACTACATATAAACACATATCCCATAAATATTGCTATTTTTAAATATATATTTTATAGAGATTATTTTAATAGTTACATGATGTTTCTTTTGTTACCTTTACCATTCTTTTGCTGTTTGAGTTGTTTGCTATTATAAATACTGTAACAATAAACATCTCTGAGTATAACGCTTTTCACACATTGAGATTATTTCATTTGGAAAGAGATCAAAAAGTCAAATTATAATTCAAAACATGAAATTTTAAAAAATTTTTTATCCCTTAAATTAAGAACTTACTTATTTTTTAAGCTGTTTAATTTTTTGAATAAGCGATGTTGGAATATGGTACAAAATTTAAAATTTCCAAAAGGATATATAGTGAAAAGTAACTCTCCTTTCCATTCCTCTTCCTCAGCTACCCAGTTGTTCCTTGGAGTTGATTATTGTTACCAGCTTCTAGTATATCCTTTCAGAGAAACTCTATACATATATAAGCATAAACTAAAATACTTATTATTTATATGTACTTAAAAACACATATAGATACAAATGCTAGCTACTAAACACACTATTTGATGCTTTTTACCTTATATACTTAATATGTATTATAAATTATTAAATAGCACCATAAACAAAACGGCCCCATTTTAAAAGAACAGCTTATGGCATTCTGTTTTATGGATTTTCTACAAATTTTTAAATTGTTTTTTGGCCACGCAGCTTGTGGGATCTTAGTTCCCTGACCAGGGATTGAACCCATGCCCCCTTCAGTGGAAGGGTGGAGTCCTAACCACTCGACAGCCAGGGAATTCCCTACAATTTATTAATTAGTCACATATGGATGGTTGTTCAGGTTGTTTCCACTCTTTTGTTATTATAAACTGCTGCAGTGAATATATTCATTCATCAGCATACCATTTATTTGTAGAATAAATTCCTACAAATGAAAATACTAAGTCAAAAAGAATGTTATTTTGATGTTTTTGATATGTGCATTTTTAGTTTGGATAAATATTGCCAAATTACCTTTTGTAGTGGTTGTACCATTTTATACTCTGATCAAAAATGAATGAGAGGGGACTTCCCTGGTGGTGCAGTGGTTAAGAATCCGCCTGCCAATGCAGGGGACACAGGTTCGAGCCCTGGTCCAGGAAGATCCCACATGCTGTGGAGCAACTAAGCCCGAGAGCCACAACTACTGAGCCTGCACTCTACAGCTCACGAGCCACAACTGCTGAGCCCATGTGCCACCATTACTGAAGCCTGCACTCTAGAGCCCGTGAGCTACAACTACTGAAGCCTGCGTGCCTAGAGCCTAGGCTCTGCAATAAGAGAAGCCACCACAATGAGAAGACCGCGCGCAGCAACAAAGACCCAATGCAGCCAAAAATAAATTATTAATTAAAATTTAAAAAGTGAATGAGAGTACCTGATGTTTTTTCAAGTTTTGTGGTTTTTTTTTTTTTTTACCAGTCTCAGGTGAAAAATGGTTATCTCGTAACTTAATTAGTATTTCTTTTGTTGTGAGTGAGTTTAAGTATCTTTTAGTATATGCTACTTAAAGCCATTTGCATTTCCTTTTCTGTGAACTTCCTACCCCAGGCCTTTGTCCATTTGCCAGTGCTTTATCGTCTAGGTCTTTTTCTTACTGTATTGGTACTCTCTATGTTTAAGAAATTAAACATATTTTAACCAACATATTTTGTTGGTTAGTAGATTTTCTCAGTTTATCACTATTTCCACGATATATTTTAATTTTTGTACTATATTTGTTGAGCTCTTTTATGCCTTCCAGGTTTCTGTTATCTTTGAAGAAGGTTTTCTGTTTCAAGATTATAAATAACATTCTCTCATTCTGACTTCTAGTACTTTTTAATATTTCCTTTTTCTCCCCCCATGTATATGTCTTTGATCATCTGGAATATTTTTTTGCTATAGGGAGTGAGGTAGAGAGCCACATTTTATTTTATTTTCCACTTGGTTACTCAATGGACGAAAACCATTTATTGAACAGTATGTATTTTCTTCATCAATTTAAAAATCCACTGTTAATATATACTAAGTTCTTACATGCATTTAGTGGTTTCTTTTTTTTTCTTTTTGGTTTGTTAATTTCATTGTTCATTTGTAAGTACCACATTGCTTTAAGTCTTATAGGTTTGTAATATATTTCAAAATCAGATAGTTCTAAACCTTTCAATTACTCTTTTTTCAGAATTTTCTTAATTTTGTTTTGCATTATTATTTCTAATGTGAATATTTTCAGTCACAATACATACTCTCACATTACTTTTTTTTAAAATAAATTTATTTATTTTGGCTGCGTTGGGTCTTCGTTGCTGCGCGCAGGCTTTCTCTAGCTGCGGCGAGTGGAGGCCACTCTTGTTTGCGGTGTGCAGGCTCCTTGTTGCAGTGGCCCCTCCCACTGCAGAGCACAGGCTCCAGGTGTGCGGGCTCAGTAGTTGTGGCTCATGGGCTCCAAATCACAGATTCATCAGTTGTGGCGCACAAGCCTAGTTGCTCCACAGCATGTGGGATCCTCCCAGACGAGGGCTCGAACCCATGTTGCCTGCACTGGCAGGCGGACTCTCAACCACTGCGCCACCAGGGAAGCCCCTCACATTGCTTTCTTAAAGGGCCATCCCAAGTTATAGTGTGATCACCAATGTATAATTTCCATTTCACCTCATCCACATAAGTATTAGATATAAGTTAAAAATACTGGAGTGGGAGTGGGACTGATTTGATAAGAGGAAAAATAGATTAAAGATGGTAATTCAATTGTTTTAACTTCCATTCAGTTGTTTTAACCTCACACAATGGTAAGGTTAAACATTTTCCTCTATGTTTAGTTGTATTTCCTCCTTTATGAATTATCTATTTATCTTTTGTCCACTTATCTGTTGGAGTTTTGTATGAATTCCTTTTTTATTACTGAATTATAATTAATCTACAACGCTATATTAGTTCCAGGTGCATGACATAGTGATTTGATATTTCTGTACATTACAGAATGATCACTATGATTAAGTCAAGTTACCACCTGTCACCATACAAATTTATTGAAATGTTGTTGACTATATTCCCCATGCTGTACATTTCATCCCTGTGACATTTATTTTGTAACTGGCAGTTTGTATCTCTTAATATCCCTCTCCTCTTTCACTTATCCCCAACCCCCCTTCTCTCTGGCAATCACCTGTTTGTTCTATCTGTGACTCTGTTTTGTTATGTTTATTCATTTGGTTTTTAGATTCTACACATAAGTGAAATCATATGGTATTTGTCTTTCTCTGATTTATTTCACTAGTATAATACCTTCTAGGTTTATCCATCTTGTTGCAAATGGCAAATTTTCTTTTTTTACGGTTGAGTAATATTCCATTGTGTGTGTGTGTGTGTGTACATATATCACATCATTTTCTTTGAATTTTTTATTTTTATTTATTTATTTTTTTGGGGGGGGTACACGGGCCTCTCACTGTTGCGACCTCTCCCGTTGCGGAGCACAGGTTCCAGATGTGCAGGCTCAGTGGCCATGGCTCACGGGCCCAGCCGCTCTGAGGCATGTGGGATCCTCCCAGACCGGGGCACGAACCCGCGTCCCCTGTATCGGCAGGTGGACCCTCAACCACTGCGCCACCAGGGAAGCCCTGAATTTTTTTTTATACAACAAGTTCTTATTAGTCATCAATTTTATACACATCAGTGTATACATGTCAATCCCAATCACCCAATTCAGCACACCCCCACCCCCACCCCCCGCCACTTTCCCCCCTTGGTGTCCATACATTTGTTCTCTACATCTGTGTCTCAATTTCTGCCCTGCAAACCAGTTCATCGGTACCATTTTTCTAGGTTCCACATATATGCATTAATATACGATATTTGTTTTTGACTTACTTCACTCTGTATGACAGTTGCTAGATCCATCCATGTCTCAACAAATGACCCAATTTTGTTCTTTTTATGGCTGAGTAATATTCCATTGTATATATGTACCACATCTTCTTTAGCCATTCATCTGTCGATGGGCATTTAGGTTGCTTCCATGACCTGGCTATTGTAAATAGTGCTGCAGTGAACATTGGGGTGCATGTGTCTTTTGAATTATGGTTTTCTCTGGGTATATGCCCAGTAGTGGGATTGCTGGATCATATGGTAATTCTATTTTTAGTTTTTTAAGGAACCTCCAACTGTTCTCCATAGTGGCTGTATCAATTTACATTACCACCAACAGTGTAAGAGGGTTCCTTTTTTTTTTTTTTTTTTTTTTTTTTTTTGCGGTACATGGGCCTCTCTCTGCTGTGGCCTCTCCCATTGCAGAGCACAGCCTCCGGATGTGCAGGCTTAGCAGCCATGGCTCACAGGCCCAGCCGCTCCGTGGCATGTGGGATCCTCCCGGACCAGGGCACGAACCCGTGTCCCCTGCATTGGCAGGCAGACCCTCAACCACTGCGCCACCAGGGAAGCCCGAGGTTCCTTTTTCTCTACACCCTCTCTAGCATTTGTTGTTTGTAGATTTTCTGATGATGCCAATTCTAGCTGGTGTGAGGTGATACCTCATTGTAGCTTTGATTTGCATTTCTCTAATAATTAGTGATGTCAAGCAGCTTTTCATGTGCCTCTTGGCCATCTGTATGTCTTCTTTGGAGAAATGTCTATTTAGGTCTTCTGCCCATTTTTGGATTGGGTTGTTTGCTTTTTTAATATTGAGCTGCATGAGCTGTTTATATATTTTGGAGATTGATTGATTCCATCGATTCGTTTGCAAGTATTTTCCATTGATTCGTTTCCAAGTATTTTCTCCCATTCTGAGGGTTGTCTTTCGTCTTGTTTATGGTTTCCTTTGCTGTGCAAAGGCTTTGAAGTTCATTAGGTCCCATTTGTTTATTTTTGTTTTTATTTCCATTACTCTAGGAGGTGGATCAAAAAAGGTCTTGCTGTGATTTATGTCAAAGAGTGTTCTTCCTATGTTTTCCTCTCAGAGTTTTATAGTGTCCAGTCTTACATTTAGGTCTCTAATCCATTTTGAGTTTATTTTTGTGTATGGTGTTAGGGAGTGTTCTAATTTCATTCTTTTACATGTAGCTGTCCACTTTTCCCAGCAACACTTATTGAAAGACTGTCTTATCTCCATTGTATATCCTTGGCTCCTTTGTCATAGATTAGTTGACCATAAGTGTGTGGGTTTATCTCTGGGCTTTCTATCCTGTTCCATTGATCTACATTTCTGTTTTTGTGCCAGTACCATATTGTCTTGATTACTGAAGCTTTGTAGTATAGTCTGAAGTCAGGGAGTCTGATTCCTCCAGCTCCATTTTTTCCCCTCAAGACCACTTTGGCTATTCGGGATCTCTTGTGTCTCCATACAAATTTTAAGATTTTTTGTTCTAGTTCTTTGAAAAATGCCATTGGTAATTTGATAGGGATTGCATTGAATCTGCAGATTGCTTTGGGTAGTATAGTCATTTTCACAATATTGATTCTTCCAATCCAAGAACATGGTATATCTCTCTATCTGTTTGTATCATTTTTAACTTCTTTCATCAGTGTCTTATAGTTTTCTGCATACAGGTCTTTTGTCTCCCTAGATAGGTTTACTCCTAGGTATTTTATTCTTTTGGTTGCAATGGTAAATAGGAGTTCTCCCTTAATTTCTCTTTCAGATTTTTCATCATTAGTGTATAGGAATGCAAGAGATTTCTTTGCATTAATTTTGTATCCTACAACTTCACCAAATTCATTGATCAGCTCTAGTAGTTTTCTGGTGGCATCTCTAGGAAGCTATTTGTATATTGTCATGTCATCTGTTTTACTTCTTCTTTTCCAATTTGTTTTCCTTTTATTTCTTTTTCTTCTCTGATTGCCATGGCTAGGACTTCCAAAACTATGTTGAATAATAGTGGTGAGAATGGACATCCTTGTCTTGTTCCTGATCTTAGAGGAAATGCTTTCAGTTTTTCAGCATTGAGAATGCTGTTTGCTGTGGGTTTGTTGTATATGGCCTTTATTAAGTTGAGGTGGGTTCCCTCTATGCCCACTTTCTGGAGAGTTTTTATCATAAATGGGTGTTGAATTTTGTCAAAAGCTTTTTCTGCATCTATTGAGATGATCATATGGTATTTCTTCTTCAATTTGTTATTATGGTGTATCACATTGATTGATTTGCATATATTGAAGAATCCTTGCATCCCTGGGAAAAATCCCACTTGATCATGGTGTATGATTCTTTTAATGAGTTGTTGGATTCTGTTTGCTAGTATTTTGTTGAGAATTTTTGCATCTATATTCATCAGTGATATTGGTCTGTAATTTTCTTTTTTTGTACTATCTTTGTCTGGTTTGGGTATCAGGGTGATGGTGGCCTCATAGAATGAGTTTGGGAGTGTTCCTTCCTCTGCAATTTTTTGGAAGAGTTTGAGAAGGATGGGTGTTAGCTCTTCTCTAAATGTTTGATAGAATTCACCTGTGAAGCCATCTGGTCCTGGACTTTTGTTTGTTGGAAGATTTTTAATCACAGTTTCAATTTCATTACTTGTGATTGGTCTGTTCATATTTTCTATTTCTTCCTGGTTCAGTCTTGGAAGGTTATACCTTTCTAAGAATTTGTCCATTTCTTCCAGGTTGTCCATTTTATTGGCATAGAGTTGCTTGTAGTAGTCTCTTAGGATGTTTTGTATTTCTGTGGTGTCTGTTGTAACCTCCTTTTTCATTTCTCATTTTATTGATTTGAGTCCTCTCCCTCTGTTTCTTGATGAGTCTGGCTAATGGCTTATCAATTTTGTTTATCTTCTCAAGAACCAGCTTTTAGTTTTATTGATCTTTGCTATTGTTTTCTTTGTTCCTATTTCATTTACTTCTGCTCTGATCTTTACGATTTCTTTCCTTCTGCTAACTTTGGGTTTTGTTTGTTCTTCTTTCTCTAGCTCCTTTAGGTATAAGGTTAGATTGTTTATTTGAGATGTTTCTTGTTTCTTGAGGTAGGCTTGTATAGCTATAAACTTCCCTCTTAGAACTGCTTTTGCTGCATCCCATAGGTTTTGGATCGTCGTGTTTTCATTGTCATTTGTCTCTAGGTATTTTTTGATTTCTAGGTATTTTTCTATTTCTAGGTATTGTCTCTAGGTATTTTTTGATTTTGATTTGTGGGATCTTCCCGGACTGGGGCACGAACCCATGTCCCCTGCATCGGCAGGCGGACTCTCAACCACTGCGCCACCAGGGAAGCCCTAGTGTAGTTTTCATTTCAATTTTTGTATTGTTCATCTGTGTTTGTTTGTACTTTAATTCTTCTAGGTTTTTGTTAAACATTTCTTGCATATTCTCGATATTTGCCTCCATTCTTTTTCTGACATCCTAGATCATCTTCACTATCATTATTCTGAATTCTTTTTCCGGAAGGTTGCCTATCTCCACTTCATTTAGTTGTTTTTGGGGGGTTTTATCTTGTTCCTTCATCTGGTATGTAGCCCTCTGCCTTTTCATCTTGTGTATATTTCTGTGAATGTGGTTTTTGTTCCACAGGCTGAAGGATTGTAGTTCTTGCTTCTGCTGTCTGCCCTCTGTCACATCTTTTTACTCTGTTCATCTATTGACTTAGGTTGCTTCCCTATCTTGGCTATTGTAAATAATACTGCAATGAACATAGGGGTGCATATATCTTTTCAAATTAATGTTTTTGTTTTCTTCAGAAAGATACCCAGAAGCAGAATTGCTAGATCATATGGTAGTTCTGATTCTAATTTTTTGAGGAACCTCCATATTGCTTTCTGTAGTGGCTGTATCAATTATTTATATTCCCACCAACAGTGCACCAGGGTTCCCTTTCTCCACATCCTTGCCAACATTTGTTATTTGTTCTTTTTGATGATAGCCATTCTAATTGATGTGAGGTAATATCTCCTTGTGGTTTTGATTTGCATTTCCTTGATGATTAGTGATGTTGAGCATCTTTGCATGTGTCTGTTGGCCATCTGTTTGTCTTCCTCGGAAAATTGTCTCTTCAGGTTCTCTGCCCATTTTTAAATTCAGTTTTTGTTTTTTTGATGTTGAGTTGTATGAGTCATTTGTATATATTGAATATTAATCTCTTATCAGGTATATTGTTTGCAAATACCTTCTCCCATTCAATAAGCTGCCTTTTCATTTTGTTGATAGTTTTCTTCACTGTGCAGAAGCTTTTTTGTTTTATGTCATCCCATTTGGGTTTTTTTTGCTTTTGTTTCCCTTGACTGAGGAGATATATTCAAGAATGTATTGCTAATAATACAACATTGTGAATCAACTATAGTTCAATAAAATTTTTAAAAAATATATTGCTAAGACTGATTTCAAAGTGCATAATGCCTGTGTTTTCTTCTAGGAATTTTATGGTTTCCTGTCTGCATTTAAATCTTTATTCCATTTTTAGTTTATTTTTGTATATGGTGTGAGAGAGTAGTCCAGTTTGATTCTTTTGTATGTAGCTGTTCAGTTTTCCCAAAACCATTTATTGAAGAGACTGTCTTTTCCCCATTGTATTTCCTGTCTCCTTTGGCATAGATTGATTGACCATATAAGTGTGGGTTCATTTCTGGGCTCTCTGTTCTTTTCCATTGATCTATGTGTCTTTTTGTGCCAATACTGTACATTTTATTATTTTATTTTATTTTATCTCTTTTGACCATGCTGCATGGCATGCGGGATCAAACCCATGCCCCCGGCAGTGGGAGCATGGAGTCTTAACCACTGGACTGCCAGGGAAGCCCCCAGTACCATACTGTTTTGATTACTCTAGCTTTGTAGTATAGTTTGAAATCAGGACATGTGATACCTCCAGGTTTGTTCTTCTTTCTCAATATTGTTTTGGGTATTCAAGGTCTTTTGTGTTTCCATACAAGTTTTGGAATTATTTGTTCTAGTTCTGTGAAAAATGCCATGGGTATTTTGATAGGGATTGCATTGAATTTTGTCTTGGGTAGTATGATCATTTTAACAATAATAATTCTTCTAATCCATGAGCATGACATATCTTTCCATTTGTGTCTTCAGTTTCTTTCATCAGTGTATTATAGTTTTCTGAGTACAGGTGTTTTACTCCTTAGTTAGATTTATTCTTAGGGTTTTTTTTTGATGCAGTTATAAATGTGATTGATTTCTTAATTTATCTTTTTGTTGGTAGTGTATAGAACACAACAGATTTCTGTATTAAATTTGTATTGTGCAAATTCACTGAGTTCATTTATTAGTTTTAATTTTTTTTTTTGGTGGTATCTTTAGGATTTTCTCTGTAGAGTATCATGTCATCTTCAAACACTGACAGTTTTACTTCTTCCTTTCCTATTTGGATTACTTTATTTTATTTTATTTTTTTGTCTGATTGTTGTGGCTAGGACTTTTAATACTATGCTGAATAAAAGTGGCAAAAGTGGGAATTCTGGTATGATGTTAGCTGTGGGCTTGTCATATATTGCCTTTATTATGTTGAGGTATGTTCCCTCTATACTCACTTTGCTGAGAAGTTTTATTGTAAATGGATGTTGAATTTTGTCAAAAGCTTTTTCTTCATCTATTGAGATGTTTGTATGATTTTTATTCTTTAGTCTGTTAATGTGGTGTATTACATTGATTGATTTGCAGGTATTGAACCATCCTTGCATCCCTGGAATAAATCCCTCTTAATCATGGTGTATGATTCTTTTAATGTATTGTTGAATTCAGCTTTCTACGTTTTATTGAGGATTTTTGCCACTACGTTCATCAGTGATACTGACCTTTAATTTTCTTTTTTGGTGGTGTTTTTGTCTGGTTTTGGTGTCAGGGGGATGCTGGCCTCATAGAATGAGTTTGGAAGCATTTTTTCCTCTTCAGTTTTTTGGAAGAGTTTGAGAAGGATACGTGTAAGAATTCTTTATATAGTAGTTACATCAACCTTTGTCATACTTGCTGCAAAATTTTTTCCCTTTTTGTTTAAATTTTAATTTTGCCTTTTAAGTAATATTTAATAAGTCAAACCTTGATTTTTTCATATTGTGAGTTTGACTTTACCATTTAAGTTTAGGAAGTTCTATCCCATTGAAAGTTTTGCTAAATATTCACTATTCTTCTAGTTTTTTTATATTTAACTTTCCTATGAATCTGGAATTTACTTTTGTATAAATTACAAGATGAAGATCTAGATTGATTTTTATTCTGACCAGGTGTCCTTGTACATTGATTTTTGAAGCCTCATTTATCACACATTAAATTCTATATATGGGCATGTATTCTGTTACATGGATCTGTATGTTCTAACAACAGTACCACAATAAACAATTGCTTTTAACAGCATTTTCAGTACTTCTGTATATACTTAACAAGTTTTTTGGTGATAAATATAAATAAGATAAACTTTGCCATTTTAAGCATTTTCTTTCTTTATTTATGTGTTTATGTATTTATTTTTGGCTGCATTGGGTCTTCATTGCTGCACATGGGCTTTCTTTAATTGCGTTGAGTGGGGGCTGCTCTTTGTTGCGGTGTGTGGGCTTCTCATGGCAGTGGCTTCTCTTGTTGCGGAGCATGGGCTCTAGGAATGCGGGCTGCAGTAGTTGTGGCTAACAGGCCCTAGAGTGCAGGCTCAGTAGTTGTGGCACACGGGCTTAGTTGCTCTGCGGCATGTGGGATCTTCCTGGACCAGGGCTTGAACCCATGTCCCCTGCATTGGCAGGCGGGTTCTTAACCACTCTGCCACCAGGGAAGCCCAACCATTTTCAAGTGTACAGTTCAGTGGCATTAATTATAATCACAATGTTGTGTAGTCATCATCACTACCTATTTCCAAAATTTTTTCATCACCCTAAACAGAAACTCTGTAACCATTAAGCAATAACTCCCCATTACTTCCTTCCCCCAGCCTTTAGTAACCTGTAGTCTATTTTCTGTCCCCATAAATTTGCCTATTCTAGATATTTCATATAAGTGGAATTATATAATATTTGTTTTTGTGTGTGTCTGACTTATGTCACTTAGCATAATGCTTTCAAAGTTCATTCATGTAGTAGCATGTATCAGAATTCCATCCCTTTTATAGTTGAATAATATTTGATTGTATATGTATATATCATATTTTGTTTATCCATTCATCTGTTGATGGATACTTGGGTTGTTTCTCCCTTCTAGCTATTGTACATAATGTTGCAGTGAACACTGGTGTATAAGTATCTGTTTGAGGACCTGTTTTCATTTCTTTGGGGGTATATACCTAAGAGTGGATTTTCTGGGTCATATGGTAATTCTAAGTTTAGCTTTCTGAGTAACCACTAAAATGTTTTTCACAGGATCTGCAACATTTTACATTCCCACTAGCGATGTATGAGTGTTCCAGTTTCTCCATGTCCTGGCCAATGCTTGTTCTTTTCTGTTTTTTTTTTTTTTTTTTTAATAATTGTAACTGTCCTATTAGACGTGAAATGGCCTATCATTGTGGTTTTGGTTTACAATTCCCTAATGACAAATGAGGTTGACCCTCTTTTCATGTGTTTACTGGCTATTTGTATATTTTCTTCAGAGAAACTTCTATTCATGTTCATGTTCTTTCCCATTTTTAATTGTTTTTTTGTTGTTGAGTTGTAGGAGTTCTTATATGTTGTAGATTTTTTTTTTTTTTTTTTTTTTTTTTTTTTTTTTTTTGCGGTACGCGGGCCTCTCACTGTTGTGGCCTCTCCCATTGCAGAGCACAGGCTCTGGACATGCAGGCCTAGTGGCCATGGCTCATGGGCCTAGCCACTCCATGGCACGCAGGATCCTCCCGGACCAGGGCATGAACCTGCGTCCCCTGCATCGGCAGGTGGACTTTCAACCACTGCGCCACTAGAGAAGCCCCTGTTGTAGATTTTAAACCCTTATATGATTTGCAAATATATGCACCTCTTCTATAGGTTATCCTTTCACTTTCTTAATGAGGTCCTTTGACACATGGAATTTTTGAATATTTGACAAAAATCTAATTTATCTCTTTTTTCTTTTGTTCCTTTGCTTTTGGTGTCATGTCTAAATCCACTGCCAAATTCAAGGTCGTGAAGATTTATTCCTATATTTTCCTCTAAGATTTTAATGGGTTTAGCTCTTATATTTAGGTTGTTGATTAACTTTGAATTAATTTTTGTGTATGGTGTGAGATAGGGGGTCCAACTTCATTCTTTTGCGTGTGGAAATCCAGTTTCTTACTACCATCTGTTGAAGTAACTATATCTTCTCCACTGAATGGACTTGGTACCATTGTCAAAAATCAGTTGGCCATATATATATGGGTTTATTTCTGGCTCTCAATTCTATTCCATTGATCTATGTGTATATCTATATGCCACACTGTTTTGATTACTGTAGCTTTTTTTTTTTTTTGCAGTACGTGGGCCTCTCACTGTTGTGGCCTCTCCCATTGCGGAGCACAGGCTCTGGACGTGCAGGCTCAGCAGCCATGGCTCACAGGCCCAGCCGCTCCACGGCATGTGGGATCTTCCCACACCGGGGCACAAACCCGTGTCCCCTGCATCGGCAGGCGGACTCTCAACCACTGTGCCACCAGGGAAGCCCTGATTACTGTAGCTTTATAGAAGATTTTGAAATTGGGAAGAACAAATTCTCCAACTTGATTTCTTTTTCATGATTGTTTTGGCTATTTGGAGCTCCTTGAAATTCCATATGAATTTGAGGATTGTCCTTTCCTTTTCTGCAAAAACAACTGTTGGAAATTTGATGGGGATTGTGTTGACTCTATAGATCACTTTGAGTAATATTGACATCTTAGCATCTTAACGTTATTAAATCTATCCATGGACATGGGATGTCTTTCCATTTATTTAGGTTTTTAAGTTTCTTTTGGCAATGTTTTATATTTTCAGGACACAAGTTTGTTAAATTTATTCCTAGATGTTTTTTTCAAATCCATTATAAATGAAAGTGATTTCCTAATTTCCTTTTTGAATCATTCATTGCTGATATATGGAAACACAATTGATTTTTGGGAATTGATCTTGTAACCTACAACCTTGTCATATTAATTTATTAGCACTAGTAGCTTTCTTTGATTCTTTGGGATTTTTTTAATACAGGCATACCATGGAGATGTTTTGGGTTAGGTTCCAGACCATCACAATTAAGCAAGTATTGTAGTAAAGCAAGTCATACAAATTTTTTGGTTTCCCAATGGTTATAAAAGTTATGGTTACACTATTCTGTAGTCAATTAAGTGTGCAACAATACTTTATTGCTAAAAAATGCTAACCATCATCTGAACCTTCAGTGAGTCATAATTTTTTTGCAATAGTAACATTAAAGATCCCTGATCATAGACCACTATAACAAATATAATAATAATGGAAATGTTTGAAATATTGTGAGAATTAGCAAAATATGACATGGAGACACAAAGTGAGCAAATACTGTTGGAAAAATGGTGCCAGTAATCTTGCTCAATGCAGAGTGATCAAAAATCTTCAATTTGTATTAAAAAAAAATGCAGTATCTGCAAAGTGCAGTAAACCGATGGAGATCTGCCTATATATAATAGGGTCATGTCATTTGTGAATGGACATAGTTTTACCTTCCTTTCCAATTTGGATCTATACTTGACAATATTGCCTAATGTAAAACTTATTGTTTCATTTAAAAAAAATTTTATTTATTTATTTATTTTTGGCTGCGTTGGCTCTTTGTTGTTGCGCGCAGGCTTTCTCTAGTTGCGGCGAGTGGGGGCTACTCTTCCTTGTGGTGGGCAGGCTTCTCGTTGTGGTGGCTTCTGTTGTTACAGAGCACAGGCTCTAGGCACGTGGGCTTCAGTAGTTGTGTCACACACAGGCTCAGTAGTTGTGGCTCACGGGCTCTAGAGTGCAGGCTCAGTAGTTGTGACGCATGAGCTTAGTTGCTCCGCAGCATGTGGGATCTTCCTGGACCAGGGCTCAAACCCGTGTTCCCTGCATTAGCAGGTGGATTCTTACCCACTGCGCCACCAGGGAAGGCCCCTGTTTCAATTTTTAATGGTCATTTTCTTATTATTCTTAAAGTGATTTTGGAAACTGTTTTAAATTGAAATAGTATATGTTGAAGAAATATGTAAATGTTAATTAACGTAAGGGTTTTTTTTTCTTTTTTCCGTAGATTTGGCTGGCTGATTGGTTGCTGAAAAATAATCCCAACAAACCCAAACTTTGTCATCATCCAGTTGCAGAAGAACCTTATTAAAATAAAGCCCTCAAAGAACAAATCACGAACTATCTCACTGTAAAAGGCATGCTTCTACTTAAGAAAGAAGTAACTCCTAAGGGTTTAAGTAACTACATGTGAAATAAATTATTTCTTAAAAATAAATTTTAAAAGAATAACTATTTCGTGCAGCAGATAACATTATCTAAAGTAAAATATTGGTTTAGGGTATGATTTTTTTTCTAATAAGAAAATTGTATTAGCAGGATTTAGAATGTCAACAAAGTAACTGCAACTTTTTATTTTTACAGTTACAAAGTGGTATTCAGTTAAGAGAACAATAATTCATATAGGATGCATCAGAGACAACTGAAGATAATAAGATACCATTTCTATATATAACTGATTTTTGCTGTGCACCAATAAGAACCTACTTTAAATTTCTCTGCCAATTTACAACCCCCATAATGTACTAGGCAAGGTTAGTAGCTATTGAAAATACCACCAGGACAGGGGTAGCTAAAGGCACATTTGGTAGTATGTTAACTATACACAAAAGACACTATACAGTTTAAAAACAAGTTTTGCAGAGCTTTACAGTGCAAGACATGGCCCTCCATCTCTCTGAGGACTTTTGGAAAACTCTGAGAAGGTGACTGGGTACTTCTTGTGCTCCTTCTGGCAGGTTTGCCCAAAGAATGCATATGATGGTGCTTCTTGGTCTCTTAGGATATCCTTTCTCATATTTAGTTATTTTTCCTCCTTGAGTCACAGTCATCCAGTGCCCATCTGACTCTCACTTGCCCTGGTGCTGTCTCTGTGGAGCTCATTGTGTTGCAATGGCTGTCGATTTAGGATATGATTTTAACAATGATGTAAGCATTAAGTAATAAAAGGCTGATGTAAGATATTGCTTATTATTTTTTAATTTCGAGAAGATGTGGAATTTCCGTTATATTTTCCCTAGCCTATATTCTGTATCTACATGCATAATTAATGCATAGTTCAGACAGCTGAGTTTAAAAAGTATAAGTATATAAATAATTACGGGTTTTTTCCACTGTCCAATAGTAGAGTGTTCCTATGAAACCTTTCATAAGCTGAAAGGGTGTAATGTGAAGAATCAATTACCTTAGTTCACAAGTTGCTCACAGATGCACAGAATAAATTGGGATAAAGCCCAGGTGCTCACTGACAGTTCAAAGCTATCACGGCTTGATGCTGGGATGCTGGGATTCTGAGTGTAGTTCCCTAGGAATGACATCGGTGGTGCTACTCTTGTTGCTTGGTGTGCGCACTGCCTCTGAATTGGCTCATTGCAAAACAAATAGTTCTGTTTTCCCTTTTTGCCTTTTATCATAAAAGCAAAAATCCTCTTCAGATTTCTTTTGGTTAGTGAAAACAGATACGAATGCAGGTCTTTTGTAAGAGCAAAGTGGCATCAAGTGAACTTTCAGAAAGGGGGGCTACCTATATTTAGTAAAATGAAAATGGTTAGAACTCAATTATAGTTTTAACCAGTCATATATAACTATTTCCTCAACATTAATAAGTGCCCTACAAGGGTGACCAGACAGTAGCATGACAACTCATTTCTGGTTGTATCACTGAAAGTCCTGCATCCTGTGAGGCCCCTTAATTCTTCACAAAATGGAATGATTGGTCCCTCTACCAAAGTCTTTAGGTTAATATTTCTCAATTATGTTTTTGTGATGAAGTGCTAGTTTTCAAAAAATGAAAATTCTCAGTTATTAAAGAAATTTTAATTTACTTAAAAAAAGATCCAGGGCTTCCCTGGTGGCGCAGTGGTTGAGAGTCCGCCTGCCGATGCAGGGGACACGGGTTCGTGCCCCGGTCCGGGAAGATCCCACATGCTGCGGAGCAGCTGCGCCCGTGAGCCATGGCCGCTGAGCCTGCATGTCCGGAGCCTGTGCTACACAACGGGAGAGGCCACAACAGTGAGAGACCCGCGTACCGCAAAAAAAAAAAAAAAAAAAAAAGATCCAAGTTGTAAAAGGCTTTTTTTAAGAGTAAATAATTAAACTGGCCTCATCTCTTCAGAAAGGCAATGTCATTATAAAACAAAAAATGGAAATGGGGAAGACCAAAGAAACACCTTAACCAAAAGCAATGAGTAGCTCTTGACTAAAAGAACATCTATAGAAGACATTTGGGGGACAATTAAGGAGATTTAGATATGGACTAAATATTAGGTGATATTAGGGAATAATTGCTAAATTTCAAAGGGTCAAAATGATATGGCCATAAAAGAATATCATGTTTAGGTGATGCATTCTGAAATTTCTAGGGGAAATTTTTTGATGTTTGCAACTTATTTTCAAATGGTTCAGCAAGAAATATTTTTATACATGTAAAGATAAAGCAAAGTTAGCAAAATATTAACAATTTTTCAGTCTAGGTGGTGGGCACTCTAGTGTACTATTCTTTCAACTTTTCTGTGCTTTAAAACTATTCACAAATGAAGTTGGGGAAAAAAGATCTGTATGTTATTATCAAAAGCTGGTGATCAGTTTTTCACATTGTTGATAGGGAAACATTCAGATACTATATAGCTCTTGATTTGATATAAAAATGACATATACTAATCATCTGTGATGTGTTTTAGCCAAACGTGTACCTTAAAATTATCAAGCCTTTAGGCCCACCTTCCTGCTTACAGTAGTAGGAAATAATGTGGCCATCTGAATGATACCATAAAGAAGCAAAAATTTACAAGATGGGATGTTCTGTAGGACAGCTGCCTTGGTCTTTCAACAAATTGGTGTTATGAGAAAAGGGACTCTTTTAGATTAACAGAGACGTGAGATACATAATCAGAATCAACACTAGTTTCTAGATTGAACCCTCATTTATGCAGACAAGCTGCAAAGGACATTCATTCATTCATTCATTCATTTATTTATGTCTGTGTTGGGTCTTCGTTTCTGTGTGTGGGCTTTCTCTAGTTGCGGTGAGCAGGGGCCACTCTTCATCACGGTGCGCAGGCCTCTCACTGTCGCGGCCTCTCTTGTTGCGGAGCACAAGCTCCAGACGTGCAGGCTCAGCAGTTGTGGCTCATGGGCCTAGTTGCTCCATGGCATGTGGGATCTTCCCAGACCAGGGCTCAAACCCATATCCCCTGCATTGGCAGGCAGACTCTCAACCACTGCACCACCAGGGAAGCCCTGCAAAGGACATTTTTGAGATAACTGGGAAGATTTGAATCTAGACTGAGTATTTGATACGATGAAAATGTGTTCTTTGAAGGTAAAGATTGTTAACTGAAAAGACACATTACAAAGCAATATGTACAGTGAGATCTTACTTTTTTAAAAATCAATTTTATTTATTTATTTATTTTTATAAATTTATTTAACTTTATTTTTGGCTGCATTGGGTCTTCATTGCTGTGCATGGACTTTATAGTTGTGGAGAGCAGGGGCTACTCTTCATTGCAGTGCGTGGGTTTCTCATTGCGGTGGCTTCTCATTGCGGAGCACGGGCTCTAGGTGCACGGGCTTCAGTAGTTGTGGCACACGGGCTCAGTAGTTGTGGCTCACAGGCTCTAGAGCACAGGCTCAGTACTTATGGTGCACGGGCTTAGTTGCTCCGCGGCATGTGGGATGTTCCCGTACCAGGGCTTGAACCCGTGTCCCATGCATTGGCAGGCGGATTCTTAACCACTGCGCCAACAGGGAAGTCCCTATTTTATTTATTTTATTTTTGGCTGCACTGGGTCTTCATTCCTGTGTGCAGGCTTTCTCTAGTCGTGGCAAGTGGGGGCTACTCTTTGCTGTGGTGCCCGGGCTTCTCCTTGCCATGGCTTCTCTTGTTGCAGAGCCCAGGCTCTAGGTGCACAGGCTTCAGTTGTGGTTCATGGGCTCAGTGGTTGCGGCTCGCGGGCTCTAGAGTGCAGGCTCAGTAGTTGTGGTGCATGGGCTTAGTTGCTCCGCAGTATGTGGGATCTTCCTGGACCAGGGTTTGAACCTGCGTCCCCTGCTTTGGCAGGTGGATTCTTTTTTTAATAAATTTTTAATAATTAATTAATTAATTAATTAATTTTTTTTGGCTGTGTTGGGTCTTCGTTTCTGTGCAAGGGCTTTCTCTAGTTGCGGCAAGTGGGGGCCACTCTTCATCATGGTGTGCAGGCCTCTCACTATCGTGGCCTCTCTTGTTGCAGAGCACAGGCTCCAGATGCACAGGCTCAGTAGTTGTGGTTCACGGGCCTAGTTGCTCTGCGGGATGTGGGATCTCCCTGACCAGGGCTCGAACCCATGTCCCCTGCATTGGCAGGCAGATTCTCAACCACTGTGCCACCAGGGAAGCCCCGGCTGGTGGATTCTTTTTTTTTTTTTAATTATTATTATTATTTTTTTTTATTAGTCTCTGCTTTACAACAAAGTGAATCAGTCATACATATACATCTGTTCCCACATCCCCTCTCTCCTGCATCTCCCTCCCTCCCACCCTCCCCATCCCACCCCTCCAGGCTGCCACAAAGCACCGAGCCGATCCCCCCGCACCATGCGGCCACCCCCCCGGCTGGTGGATTCTTAATCACTGTGCCACCAGGGAAGCCCAGTGAGATCTTACTTTGATGAAGAAATACATATATGTGTATATGTGTGGAATAAGATGTAGAAGGGCGCCCACTCAAATGTTATTATATAATCTCTGGATGGTGGGAATACACTGATTTTTTTTTTTTTTTTTGCTTAGCTGTATTTTAATTTTTCTACAGTGTTCATACTACTGCTTTTGTCATTTTTTAAAGGGTTTAAAAAGATAAATATCTTAATGGTTGTCAACATTAAAAGGGTTAGAAACACTTCCTTATTAATAGACTATCTTTAAGCTATCTAGAGCCAAGATGTTTTATGAGTTCTCAGTCATGGTGTTTATATGAATTTTTGGACATATTCCTCCTGGGACTGTTGTGCCCACTGTATTTCAAAACACCTTTAACATCGTGTTGGGAAGACAAACTAAAATCTTAAAAACAAAGATAAATAGTGGATGGCTATATTTTGAGCAATGGTCAAGAGCATATAGGAAAAAGCAAATCGTTTTCTACAATGAGATTCCAGCTTCAGGAGGTCATTTCCACCACAAGAGCCTCCTCTTGTGCAAAAAAGAGGCAGCACTGTGTATGGCAGAAAAATTCTATACTGGAAGTCAGACCTGCCATTTGTTTTTGGTTTCTTTTTTTAAGTGGAAGAAAAAAATAGAGAAAACAGACTAATTTGAGATACATTTTGGAGAAAAAATAGATAAAAATACATGCAGATGGAAAACAATGTAGTTATCCATAGGATTTTTAAACTTGTGACACATTTGAGGTCATTATTTCATGGGCCAGAACTGGAAAGTATAGCATAGAATGAATAAGAAAATGAGAAGACTGTCTTCTGATATAACCTGTCAGGTGGTATCAAAGTCCTGTGTACACATTTGTTATTGTTCAGTAGTGGTGATTTAATGCATTTCTCTTGCACTGAATGATAGTGTGGTATTCTGGTTAATCAAGATATACCACTTCATTTAGTTTCTTTCTCTAGGACTCAAAGAGATCAGAGAAAAAAGCAAGCAAGCATGCAGTTCTCTTATGACTTGGGACTAAACAGAAGTTTAGATTTTTCTTTACTTCTTTAGAAGTTTAGATCTGGGATGACATGTAGAAGCCCCCCCCCCCCATTTGGAGAACCCAGGGCAATAGTTTATCTGCCCTGGCTTAAGGGTGCCACAGATTAGCTTGATTTGAAAGTGTCACAGATACTTTCGAGAAGTACTTTTCCATCTCAGAAATACTGCCACTTCTCTCTTGTTGTTAACTCTATATAAGAACTATTTAGATTAAGCTTTGAATTTTCATTCAGAGATGGCTCAATTCTTCTTTGTTTGCTACTTCTTTGACTTTAGGTACTTATCTTGGGTTCTTTATTTTTGTTAGTCCCCTTACTAATAACATTCACTGTACTAACTTTGCACCTTTCATTTACTTTACAGAAGTTAACTAAATCTCAGAAACTCCTTGGCTTATGAGAGCCTTTAGTAGAGAAGTTCACTTCTAAAGGTAGAGTCCAATGATTTTTGGCAATTTCAGATAAATACTGTAAGGGAGATAGCTTTCTCCCACCTCACTGGAGGACATAACTAAAGAAAAAAATCTTTGTGGAGCAGTCCAGCATAGTTTTCCTATTAAATTAACTACATACTTTAGTCCATTGGAAAGGGGAGATGACTGAATATGATGTCTGTTCCTTTCCTGCTTCCAGGATGACCCAGAAAGTTCTCTCCCCTCATCCAAATCAAGGGTTGATGACACTGCTGTGATTGATGCCTTTTGTTCCCAGACCAAATTGTTTTTTATAGCCCACCCCCTGCCAGCACTTTCCAAAGTGCCACTGCCATCAGCTCCAGAGGGAGCCCCTTCCTCAGGCTTCCTGGCCAGCAGCTGCACTGTGATGGCAGGGAGCTCGGAATGGGAGGAGAAAGCAGCTTGCAAACAAATGGGCAGCTAATCCAACCAACAGCCCATCACTAGAACCATAAAAAAAAAGATTCCTTTTTTTCCCCCACTTGCCTCATCTGCATTTCTTGGCTGAGATGGCGATGGAATGCTCCTTGGAAAAGTTATGGCTTCACATAAAGCAATCTCAAATTTCCCTCCCTTTTTTTTCTTTCTCAAACAATTCTATGTAGCCCAATATTGTCAAATCACTACAGACCTTACCAGTAGTAAAAGGACAATAAGGGAATAGTAGGAACTACTTTATGCTTATAAATTTGACAAATTAGATGAAATAGACAAAGTCCTTTAAAGACACAGCTACCAACAATATGTCAACCTAAACTACAATTTCTGGATCCTTCTTTTTTTTTTTTTTTTTTTTAAAGTAAACTCAATATATTTCAGTTTTATTTCTAATTCAGAATATGCATTTTAAAAAATTCTACACAGTGGATCCTTCTTTAAACTTTCTGTCATCATTGTTTGGATCTCTCAGTGCTCAACTCTTTAGTTTTGAAGCAGCCCTACTGAACTTACTTAGTAAGCATTCTCAACTGTTCTACTAAGACCTAGTTACGTTTCAGCCCAAGTTTTCTAATTTTGGGATAGAGAGGGTAAAGCTATTTTTTAAGAATAAGCGTCTCAGGGGTTAATACATCTTATTTTAATCAGGATTATAAAATCCTGATCCTTCTGGGTGGCCTTTATGTTGGGGCCAGAATGACAGCCTCTCTGGTCTTTATCTAGTGTTCCTAGTCCTTGCCAATGTGAGAACATTTCAAGGCGTCTTTAACATATATATGTGGTTAGAGCCTCTTGCACCATAAAACGGTTAGCCACGGACCCACATAAAACAGTCAGTCTACAATGAGGTTGAAGCTTTGGAAACAAGCACATCCTTTTCAGTGGTGCTTGCTTTTATAATGTGTCATTTAACAAATGGACTGTGAAGAATTAGTCATGCCAAACTTCTAACCATCCGATGACTAGCTACAGACTAAACATCCCAGATGAAAATTTTTAGATTTTAAAGCTTCAGTCTTTCAAAGTTCAATTAAAATAAAATATCTACTAGGACCCCCAAGTTCTAGTCTAACTTGTTTGCACCTTTCAGAGATACAAGTTCAACACGTAAGTAGCAAACCATTATGAGTTCCTTCATGCCTCTCAGAGATGGTTTGAGAAAATGGATTATTTGAAACCATTGTAATCTTTATGGTAAGAAACACAATATACTAAATTAAGTCAAAATGTAATATTGTTAGGCACATTAGTGAAATCACGTTGTTATATTCCTCTTTCTGTTGCTAATATTGTACGTCCAACCTGAACACACTCTTGTGTTTAGGAAGCCAGACCCTTTGTCTAGCTTCCTGTAGGTCTGGGTGCCCTCAACCTGTCCTCAGCTCTTCAGTAGTTACCTAGGTCTGAGGCCTGACCCTGGGATCTCCTATGCCATCTGAGCTGACCTTTTCACTGGATTCCATGCCCTCGTATCTTCTTAGAATACTCTTCTTCCTTTTTAGATCTCTATTATTTTAAAAGTCTCCTCATCTTTTTTCCTGTCCTCATCTTGATCATTTCCCTTTATCTTTATCAGTGAGTTTAGTATTCTTGACCATAAACTGCTATAAAGATCTTGATATGTCAGTTATATTGCAATATGATTTTTAAAAAGATTTTGAAATTATGAAGCACATCACAGAGTGAAAGAGTTAAAAAGAGTGTGCCAACATGTTTTCTTCCTATTCAATTTGGTCAGGGGAACCCAAGTTGAATAGACATTGTCCGTATAGAAAACAGGTTTCCTACTTCCATGGGTAGCTGTTTGAAATTAATGTTCACTACTTTGTGACAGTCAACAAATACTTATTATCTTGTATATACATAATATGCTGGAAAAATATTTTATAATTGTTAATCTGGCATTCAGGGCTCCCACAGACTGGTCAATGCTTATCTTTCCAAACATATATCCCCAGAACCTGCCTTATGGACACTGTTCTAGCTAGAGTGGTCGGTTTGCTCACCTTGCTCATTCCTAATTCTGCTCATTTGCTAAAGCCATTCTTTCCTTTACTCTGCCATCCTACATCACAAACACTGAAGATTCTCCTATTCTTTTATGCTTGTATAATTCCTAGCCTAGGAGACAATTTCATATAGTTTTGCTCTAATACAGCTTAATTGCTGACTTATCTGGCACTTAATAATATACTCCTTTGACATAATGTACTGGACATATGGTGAAATGGTTTAGCATTTGGGCTTTGGAAACAGCAAAGCAGTTTTCTATCATAACTCCATGTCTTCCTAGCTCTGTGACTGTGGGAAAATTTGCTTAACCTCTCTGAGTCTGTTTCCTCATCTCTCTACTGGGGATAATGATAGTACCTACCTTACAGGGTTGTTTTAAGGATTAAATGTGTAAAAGTACCTAACAGTGCCTTGTGACACAGAGTAAGCACTCAGTTAAAGTTAGCTATTATTTTTTTTTATTTTTATTTTTATTTTTTGCAGTACATGGGCCTCTCCCGTTGCGGAGCACAGGCTCCAGACGCGCAGGCTCAGCGGCCATGGCTCACGGGCCCAGCCTCTCCGCAGCATGTGGGATCTTCCCGGACTGAGGCACGAACCCGTGTCCCCTGCATCGGCAGGCGGACCCTCAACCACTGCGCCACCAGGGAAGCCCCAGCTATTATTTTTTTACCTCAGGTCTTTTTCTTTAAACTTATATATGGACTCTCTTCGCATCATTAATGGAAGGATTACTATCTGTTGTTACCTATTATGTGCCAAGCACTGTGCTAAGCACTTTCACTTATGTTATCTTAATCCTCACAACAATCTTGAAGTTAAAGCGATTTGATGTAGAGGCCATATCTGGGAATTATTAGAGCTGGGGTTTTGAACTTAATTATATTTGGCTCTAAAGCCTTTCCATTACTTAACAGTGGTTCGTCATAGACATGGGAAACTTCTTATTTTTCTCATAGGGCCAACTGAGTGTTGTGTACAAACCAAGTTCATTCATTTAATGGATTTATTGTGTATAAATTAATGAAGTGGGACTTGGGCCTTTACTCCATTTATGCTATTGCTTTTTGTGGCTGACAGTCATAGGTTTTCTTCCTTCTTCACTCAGAAAGTGCTTCCAAACCCCTTTTCATTCTTCGTATTACTAAAGGCACTGATACCTTTATTTACACTTAACCACTACATGCTCTTGCACATCAACTTTATAAAAAAAAAAAAAGCTTTGCTAATTTTATTTATTTATTTATTTATTTTTGCGGTACGCGGGCCTCTCACTGTTGTGGCCTCTCCCGTTGCGGAGCACAGGCTCCGGACGCGCAGGCTCAGTGGCCATGGCTCACGGGCCCAGCCGCTCCGCGGCATGTGGGATCTTCCCGGATCGGGGCACGAACCCGTGTCCCCTGCATCAGCAGGCGGACTCTCAACCACTGTGCCACCAGGGAAGCCCACTAATTAATTTTAAACCACCTAATCCAACCCCTTTTTTTATAATTGAAGCAAACGAGGTTCAGGGTAGCTAAGAGACATGCCCAAGGTCACACATAAAGCTAATGGCTGATGATCCATGTTCTTGGCTCATACCCAGAGTGATATTCATTATACCAGGAACCCCTTGAGAAGAAGCACTTGAAAATATTGTCATAAGCAGTTAAAAACCTCCACCTGCCATCTTACTTGTGGTAATTTAATAGTAAATCCTTGTAACATATAATGTACAAAGAAGCCTCCTTCTGCACTAAATTCAAATTAGTAAAATCTAATCATAAGACTCTGTGTACATGAAGAACATCTGACTATTGCTATTTTACAGGCTATATGTTTCTTGAAACCAGAAGGGGTTCTAATTTATTCTGTATGGCAATTGGCATGGGACATCTTATAAAGGCCAGAACTGTCAGGATAGAAAAATTTAGAGGCTCAAAATAGAATTTTAGAATTTGAAAAAAATTTTGTGAATATCTAATGTAATCTAATCAAATTCCCTTCTTTTTTATAGTAAAGATTTTGAAGCACAAAAAGTGATTTGCATGGCTTTACAGTAAAATCTGTGGCAAAATCAGCAGCACTTTTCCCACAATACTAAATTACCTCTCTTGATTACCTCAAAATTAAATTGTGTTGATTGTCACAGAAGATCTCAGGAATAAATCCTTTTGGAAAAATGTAAGACAACCTTCAGGGAACTAAAATTAAACATTACCTTAATCTCCTTTTGGAACATGAACCCCATTATTATTCAGGCAACTTCATTGCATGTGCAGATTTTCTTGGCTTTTTGATAGTCCTTATGTGTTACTGGCAGAATTGTTTTTCACCAGAAACATCAGACTTCAGAAAGAGAGAAAAATGGAATTATTTCAGCTAAATGGGAACTTTGAAAGTCTCCAGATTGTGATCTATTCTGAAGTGGCCTCGATTTTTCAGCAACTTTCTGGACATGAAGAGGAATCAGAATGGGAATCATTCTCTAAGAGAATCAACGATTCTTTTCTAATGTCTTAGCCATAGAGACAACAAAACTGTCTGGCTGTTCAGTAGAACTTTAACAAAATTTTCATCTTGCTGTTTTCTTTAGGTTGTGGAATGAGTAGGTACACCTATTAGAGCCCAGAATTAGAGAGAAATTTTGTATTATTGTCAATTTTTAAAGAAAATTTCATTCTTCCCAGTTTGTGCTCATAGATTCCTGCCTGCTTTTTTTTCTGTCACACCATACTACCCAGTCTGCATCTAAAATATCATGACGAGAAGCTGACAATCAACATATGGCACAATGGGGAAATGCATCCATACTCTCAGCTCAGCCCTGTCCTTCAAACTCTGGAGATTATTTAGAGTCAACCCCAGGACACTGGTGAGTGTGGGAAGCTCTTGGAGGGGTGAGGAGTGGGAGGGTGCCAGGGGCCTGAAAGATCTTATGAAAGCGCCCTGCCTAGCTGGCCTAGGATTAACCCGTCATTTCCCAGCCAGAGCTAACCCAGCTGTCTTGCTTTCCAGGGGTCTCTCATGTTAATCTATGGAATTGACCAACTGAGTTTGACCGTGACTGGCTTTGTTTTGCAAAACAAAATTGGTAAGGCAGGCCTCATGCTGACTGACTGAATGGTGTCATCAACCCAATTCAAGGGGTGCCACAAAAGCAAGGAAATGAAACTTCAATTTCCTCCTCATGTTAAATGATAGCTTATCATACCAATTATGACCCTTCTGCAGCTCAGGGCAAAGTATTTTATTGCTTTTTTTTTTTTGTGAACAGCCATAAACCACTCTCTTCTTCCACTTTTTCCTCTAACCCCTACCCCCACCCCACACCTGATTAAGGCTCATGGGAAAGGGCTAGTCTCTGTCGTCAAAGGACAGAGAGCCAAAGACGCCTTTTTTACCCATACCAACCTGTCATGATTTTACCTTGATTCTAGGAAGTACGAGATTTGTTTTAAAGCAAAACAGAAACAAACAGGGTGCAAGGAAGCCTTTCTGGCTTCAGAGCACCCTTTTAATGTTCAACTCCTCTCACTACTTGGATGAGTTTGCCTCAGTTTTGGGCCAGGCAGAGATTGGTTGCTTTCATCCCTATGTTCCTACTGCCCCTGTACACACTTTTTTTTTTTTTGAGGTACGCGGGCCTCTCACTGTCGTGGCCTCTCCCGTTGCGGAGCACAGGCTCTGGACACGCAGGCTTAGCAGCCATGGCTCACGGGCCCAGCCGCTCCGCGGCATGTGGGATCTTCCTGGCCCGGACCGGGACACAAACCCATGTCCCCTGCATCGGCAGGCAGACTCTCAACCACTGTGCCACCAGGGAAGCCCCCTTGTACACACTTTTATTAGAATATCACACCACGTTTTTATGGGCATAGGTGTGCTTTCCTTCTTGGTTGGGGGGGGAACGTGTCCCTTCGTGTTTACCTCCCAGACAGGCACCTAGCACAGTCCATCATGACCCATAGAAGACATTTACTGATTGAATAGATTGATGGAGGCCCCCCACAAAGATTAGCTCATATTTCCCTACCTGCTGGCAAATCTGAACCCATCTGTTCCTAAAATAAGAAAGAGGCTCAGTTGCTCAGGTTATTCAATAGGCACTTGTCAATGGGAGAGGTGTGGTGCTTCTTTGGACCTGTGCCCTCTTCCCTTCACTTCCTACTCCTTTTAGGAAATCTCATTTACTCCCATGGCTTCAGAAACTCTCTCTGTATTGGCGACTCTTAAATTTGCATCTCCATCTCAAATTTCTTTTCTAGTTTATTTAGTATCTTTCCCAGACTTAATAGCCAATTGCCTGCTTGATATTTCCACTTGAATGTCTCAGAAAAATTTCAAAGTTAATGTGCTTGAAATGGAACTCTTGATCCCCATCTTCCCATTAGCCCTAACCTGGTCCTCTCATTTTGCCTATGTCCATAAACAGCACCACCTGCCACTCAGTTACTAAAGTTAGGAAACTGGAGGTCACCCTAGATCCTTCCCCTTCTCTCACCCATCACATCCAATCCATCAGCAAATTTTATTGGTTCTACCTCTTTTATACATACTGCCCGTCTTCCTTCTTCCCTCTGTTCACTTTATCCCTACCTTAGTCCAAGTCACTATCAGCTCTTGCCTGTCTTAATACAACTGCCTCCTTGTCTTCAGGCTTCCACGCTTGACTATCTCCAGATAACATCCAGTTTTCTTACAAGGTAAATAGGATCCTATCATCCCCTAGCTTAAAATCTTTTAATGGTTTTCCATTTCTCTGGAACAAAATTCAGACATTTTACTGTGACTGACTGGGTCTTCAATGATCTGACCCCTGCTTACTTCTCTAAGTTCATCTCATGCCACCACATGCAAAGCATTCTCCAGTCATATCAAACTTTTATCAGTTCCTGGAATTTTCCAAGCTCTTTTCTGCTTTGGGCCTTATTGCTTGTTAATGCTTCTCTCTGAAATATGTTTTCTTGAAGCTCTTATAACTAGTTCCTTTGGGTATAACTTTAAATGTCAACTTCACAGAGAACCTTCTCTGACCACTTTTTCTTAAGATGTTGCCACCTTATTATAAGAACCCTATTATTTCCATCATGACACTTATCTCAATCTGTAATAATCTGTTTTTTAACTTGTTCATTGTATGTGTCCTCCATGAAAATGCTAGTTCCATGAGGGCAGAGACCTTGTCAATGTCATGAACTTCTTCATCTCTCACATTAGTGCTATGCCTATAACAGAATATGTGGTCAAGAAATGTTTATTGAATGGATGAATTGGTTTATAAATAGGAGGACTATATGATTGCCATCAAACAATACACTTTTTGGAGTGAAAGGAAGCGCAATTACAATTATACTTGGGACAGCAGGCATAAACCATGAAGCAATAGGAAGAGCACTGGATTTCTAGAGATATCAGCATCCAAGATGACTCTGATTTTGTGCCCTTCAACATTTTTATTCAGGTGAAGCCAGTTTAAGGTGAATACCGAGGAGGGGGAAAAGGGGTACATGCCATGAAGTGTAGTGTAGCAGGGGGAATGAATGGGCTGACTTTTTCCTTTGCTTTGGGCTCAAGTGGTAATGGTATGTTTGGGAACCTCAAGTGTTCTCTTTAAACTTAAAATTTTTTTAATATCACATACCATATACAAGTCCTCCCCCATCAGTTACCTGTCTGATTTACTGCCTAGCTGATCGGTCCTGAGAGTACTTGGGGCCACTCCCCCCACCCGCAAAAGCAGAGGTCCTAGCAGTTGCTTGAACTTGGTATTAGGAGACCTGAGGTCTATCCTCAACTTGACCTTTAACTAGGCAAATGACCTTGGGCAAATGTCTTTCCTCTTCTGTAAAGTGAGAGGTTTGTAGGAGATGAATTCTAAGGTCTCTTCCATCTCTGAAATTCCATGACCTGTACACTTAACACCACCTTTGGGCAAGACTGGCTAATGTCTGGAGAGCAATAATCACCCACCAAATGCAGAGTGTTGTGAGAGGCTTGCAGAGGCACCAAGGTGGGTAACATGGCCCTACCTCCAAGGAGGAGACTTGTCAGCTCTATTGTTGAGGCATAAAGAAATACATAATGCCTAGATATCATAGGCAGTGAAATTTAGATTCTTTCAAATAAATGGCAGGTCATTTCAAAGAGCAGATAGACCTTAAGGAGGGAGTATTTGAAGTTGAGGAGGCAAAGGTATCTCAGGGAGGGAAATGGTCTCAACTGGGATACAGAAATGGCATGGGAATGGCATATACAGAGAATTGTCATAACCTGGTCTAGCTGGAACTGAGGAAGCAAGGAATAAAACTGGAAAAGCAAAATAGGAACAGTTACCTCTGGGGAGGGCAGTGAGCTGGGGGAAGAAGGGAGTGAAGGTATTATTCACTTTTTGGTCTGTTTACTTCTAAATTTTTTGGATTTTTATGAGATTATATTCATAGAAAAAAATTTTTAATGTTTACAGTAAGATAGTGTCAAGTTTAGGAGACTTGAAATGTCAGGCCAAAGAACTGGAATTGTATTCTCTAGGACACTGCAGGTTTTTTGTTTTTAATCAGGTAATGATGAATTGAATGTAGTGTACTAGTAAGAAAAGTATGGTAGCATTGTGTTAGGTGGAGAGTTGAGGGGCAAAATATCAGTTATTGAGTTAGTGAAAATTCAGGTACAATATGAAGAGTTGAGCAGAGGGACAAGTGAGGGGTGACTCATTAGTAAGCCTTAGTCACTCAAAGTTTCATTAGATTACTGATGGAAGCAGAGGAATCATAGAGAAAATCAATTCTGTCACTCAAGTTGAAACAGCCCATGGAATATTAGAGCTGTGGTGCCTAGACCTTGCACAGAAGTGGGGATTTTGGAATCATCAGCACAGAAATAAAACTGGAATTTTAAAGTAGCTAAATGCTTCACGGGTGAGAGCAGAGAAGGAAGTGTGTCCTGTCAGTTTCATGTTCTTGCCCTGCACTGCCTGCAAGCCTCTAGCACAGGAGGACCCTGATGACTGAGGTTCCAGCTGATGCAGCTGGGAATCAAGGCTACTTGGCTGAAATGAAGGGGTTAGAAATGAACTTGGGCCATGGAGAAATGCAAGTGGGGCCTGATGGGGCAATCAAAGCTCTGTGACAGCCAAGAATAGGCAGATTCTTCAGATACTTGAGGGCAAAGAGGTGATGGCAATTGAGGTTTGAGAAGGGTTTCTGGCTCACACCCTCACCTAACCCCTCACAGAAACCCAAAGCTGGTGTACATTTGAAGACGGTCTAAGAAAAAGTGTGTGAGAGAGAATTAGTGAAAAACTGAAGTAATTAGGGTTATTCGGCTTGGAGAAAAGGAGTATTTTGAAGGCCTCAATCCATAATGAGAGGTCCTAGAAGATTTCATAGACTTAAAATATAGCAGTGCTTACTCAGCCATAAAAAGGAACAAAATTGAGTTGTTTGTAATGAGGTGGATGGACCTAGAGTCTGTCATACAGAGTGAAGTAAGTCAGAAAGAGAAAAACAAATACCGTATACTAATGCCTATATATGGAATCTAAAAAAACGATACTGATGAACATAGTGGCAGGACACGAATAAAGATGCAGACATAGAGAATGGACTTGAGGACACGGGGGTGGGGTGGGGAAGGGAAAGCTGGGATGAAGTGAGAGAGTAGCACTGACATATACACACTACCAAATGTAAAATGGACGGCTAGTGGGAAGCAACCGCATAGCACAGGGAGATCAGCTCAGTGCTTTGTGGTGACCTAGAAGGGTGGGATAGGGAGGGTGGGAGGGAGGCTCAAGAGGGAGGGAATACGGGGGTATATGTATACATATAGCTGATTCACTTGGTTGTACTGCTAAAATATAGCAGTGCTGATTCAGGTTAGGCATGCAGCAAATGTCCTAATAGGCACTTTATCCCAGGTAGGGAAGTACTAGCTTCTCCCTCCCGCTCTGATGGTCTTTCAACACAGAGTGTAAAATGTGCTCCTCTTCCTTAGGCCTTAGATTAGGAGCTCTCCTGTTAAGAAGCAGGTAGCTGAATCAAGTGATCTCTTATAGATTGCAAGAAGCTCCTGATGAAGAAGTGGCCATTTTAGGATCCCCTAGTCCTATCATAGATCTAGGCAGGTATCTGAGAATCTGAGAGGAATGTGCACCACCTTTCCCTTACCCACATCCCACCCACCCCGTACCCATATTCCACTTCTCTTACCCACAGCCTCCCTCCTCCCTCACTGACCAAGTGCAGTCTGAGGCTTCCCAGAGCCTGGGCCTAATGTCTTCAGTGCTTTCATTGGTCATCATACATTCATTTCCTGATAAAAAGGGCAGCCTGGCAGGGTGGGCAGGGCACCAGCCATGGAGAGTGTTCAGAGCCCTGGAGTCTAACGTTCAGCTATCTCACTTGGTGATCCTGGGTGCGGGGGAACTTTCCTCCTCTAAACCTAGCTTACCTCCTGTGGTAGGGAATGCTACTGAATTAAAATTGTGTAGAGCACTAGTCCCACCCGAAGGTCTTTAACTTCTTCTGGAAGTCTTTGCTCTGGTCTTTCTTTTCGTTTCATCCCCCACACCTCAAACCTCTTTATCTGGGCCCTTGGTCACTGTCTTTTGTGATCAGTGATATGAGTAGTTTGTGATCTGGGGCTAGAAATTTGTCTTTCTCAGGATCCTGTATTTTTTTCCTCTATCCTCTAAAATAAACACCCCTCTTTTGACATTCCTTTGAAACTTTGACCTCTAATGTAGACCACAATGGTTAGCCTTTTTCTTTGAGTACCCCCTGGAGAACCAGGATTCTGCCCTCCCAAGTCAGCAGGAGCCAGGCTATCTGCTTTATCATTCTAAGGAAGGCCTTTGCAAGTCAAAAGTTAGGTTTCTTCTTTCTGGAGAAGGGCTGAGAAATGTGACTCTTCTACTTGTAGAAGAGGGAGGAAAAGGACACCTTTCACTGCATATAAATGGAGTCATTCTACAAAGCTGTCTTGACAGCTGGAGAATGTCGCAAGAGATCCCTGGGGTCCCAGAGTGTAAGTGGTATAAAGGAAGAGTATAGATTTATGTGGTAATAGGTCCGAATTCAAATCTACCTCCATGTGTTTAATTTTAGGTTGGGTGCTTAACTTCTCTGAGCCACAGTTTCCTCAGTAGTAAGAGGGAAATAAATGTAACTCTTTAACTGTATTGTTCTGAGGATTGAAGGATATAGTATATATTAAGCACCTGACACTTAGTAGGTGCTCAGTTACTCCCTTTCCACCCTTGTGATCACCCACCAGCAAGCCCTGAGGCGACTGGCAGGGGACCATGGGAAACTCTGGGAATAGGCCTTAGGGTATTCTTAATTCTGCCCATGGCAAAGATCAGACAGGAAGAAGAAGAAGGAAGAGGAGGTGGAGGAGGAGGAGAAAAAGTTTTGTAGCGGCCTGGCAAGCATAGACTGAGAAAATACAGGCTTCTGTTCTCCAGGCAATGTGAATCAGTGCCTGGATTTACTGAAATGTGGGACTAGGCTCATGGACAGGTTTCTCTCATTGAGTCAATTCCTTTTTCAGCAGCTTTTCAAGATCTACTTTCAGATTGTGGCTGCCAACCTGCCTGTCTTGGGCCCTGGACCTATCGAACACGGGGGTTTTACTGTTCTGTCACCTTAATGATAGCCAGCTTGTTAAGGATGAGCCAAAAGGGAAGGAGTGTATGGTTGTAACTAATGAATCTGAATGCCACTGTAATGCCTTGGAATGAGTCCTTGACAGGAAGGTGATGGATGCAGAGAAATCCAAATTCCTTTAGTTTCTGGCCCAGGGTCCATGTGGGAAGATTGGTTGATGTGATTGATTGCCATGAGGGTAAAATGAATGATGTTGGAAGAGGCTTGGGAGGAGTGGGACTATGAGCTTTTTGGGGAAGTAGGCAAACTTTTCATGGAATTCCCAATTGTTCTCAGTTTCATTAGTGAAAACCTCAGATACAAACCCGTAGAAAACACAAGGCATGTTCTCCATGAATGGCAGTTTGTACCAGGCATCAGGGATGGTTTTGTTTCTGAAAATCCCCCATAAGATTATTTGGGAATGTCAACAAGGTCCTGGGGAAAATGTCAAAGCATCAGATACCTGAGGTCTTTGGATGGAGATTCAGTTACGAATAAAGAGAAAAGTCTAGTTTGTTCAGTTCCTTGGCAGTGTCACAACACAGGTTTCATGAGTAATTTGGCGTCTGTGTTTATTGTCTGTGTTTACTGAGGGTTTTGAGGGTTTAACATCAAGCTAGATAATTTTGTTTTTTATTTTTTTGTCTGAGCCCCAGGGAAATAATCTTTTCTTTTGGTTGCCTATTGCTTCACCACAATTTTTGTGCTTAGATGGTATCTCTTCTATTCTCCCTTCTACCACTGCCACCACCACCATCACATACACACACACACACGCACACACATACACACTTCTTCGTTGCTAACTGTAGTGTGTTTTTTTTAACCTTCCTTAGAAGGAGGGAGGTAGAGGAAATCTTCCATTTCCTTGACATAGGCTGCATTTTTATGGATTTCTCTTTATCTCTGGTGTCTGGCATCTGTGGTAGTTTTAAATGCACAGAAGTAATAGATACCAGGGTAGACTTTCAAGGCACCTGCTTATGTTTTCTCCTGAGATGCCAACTTCCTTAATGAACATTTCACCTTCCTTTTCACTCAAACAAACAAAAAAATGGATTGGTTATTCCCTGCTGACATTAAAAAAATAACTTACTATTAATTTTTTTGATGACAAAAATATTTGTTTATTGTAGACAAATATAAAAATACAGAAAAACACAAAAAGGAAAACAAACCACTCTATTTTGGTATTACATGATAGCTAATATTTTCCTATTTTTAAAACAAAATTGGGTTCATCCTGAACATGCTGTTTTGCAATTAACTTTATTCACTTAATTATATCATGCATGTTTTTCATGTTACTAAATATTTTTCAGAATATTATTTTAATGGCTAATATTCCATTGTATAGCCATGACTTAACTAGTTTGCCCTGATGTTGAACATTTAAATTGTTTTTTAATTTAAAACATTAAGCTAAGAATGTTTTCCCACTCTTGGTGACCAGTCATTTTACTTGTTTATTCAACATTTTTGAAATACGTGCCCCCTGCAGGGTGCTTGACCTTTGCAGAGAGGGGAGACTCCAAAGGCCAAGATGCTCAGATTTAGGAGACCAGTGTTTGAGCCCCTAGGGCTCTCTTTATGGGAAACTACTCCTCCCCCAAAGCTTACCAGTAGAAGATGTAGAAGTGTAAATGAGGAAGGTAGAATCCACAACTTTCCTAGTCTCTTGCCTTGGGGCCCAGGTCCTTGGTGTACAGACACCCCAGGAAGCCCAAGTTAAGAGAGCAAACACACTTTGAATATGATTCAAGTTCGAAGGGCTTGCTTGTTCCTCAAGTTGCTTAGGTTGCATTAAAATAATACTTTCCAAATCCAGAAATCTGGATTCTTTTCCTATAGGCCAGTTCTTGGGTCTCAATTTTATTATCTGTCAAACACTGATATCAAGGGGGTTGGATATTTCCAGTTTCTCCTTTTAGCCTTGTGTATAATTGGGATATAGAAGCAGGGTTTCTCATTCCCTTTCTGATCCTAAGGTTTCCAAGGAGAGAAATAAAAGGTCTCAATTAAATATATATTCTAGAAGCATTTATTGCAGAATGAAGATGAGTTCCCAATCTGGGAAAATAACAAAAGAGAGTTGTTGTACAGCTCTTTGGGGGAAAATCCCTCTTGGGGGGCCTTGAACAGGTAAGTTGTAGTCATCTGTCCACTTACTGTAACCATCCCTTCTCCATGGCTCCAGAGCTAGTTTCTGAGCTGGAAAAGTCATCAGGTTATATTGGGTACTAGTTTCCCCAGGGTTGGGTGGGGTGAACTTTTCAAAAGTGCATATTGAGGTAAAAAACCCAACACCTTAAATACCTCCTTCTAGGCAGGTATGTAGCCTCTGCCCCACTTATCTGTATGAACTTGTAGTTGGTCTTTCTGGAGCTTGCCAGAGTGGGGGAACGTTGCTCCTTCAGGAGTCTGGACAGAACTCTCATTTTTGGCTTCCATTCTCTGATTCTCAGCCACACAGCTGGGTTGGACATGGTCTGAAACTCCAGGGGCAAGTACTTTGAAGGTCTTTTTGGATATGGACCCCAAACCAAAACTCCCCCTTAGCAAGCTGCAAAATTACAGGCAGAAAGACCAGGAAGTAACTTGTAGGAAAGATGAAATGGGGTCTACCCAAGCCCAGATTCCCATTTCAGCTCTGTCAAGAACATGCTGTATAATCTTAGGCCTCCATTTTCCCATGTACAGCAGATATCAAGAGGACTACAGATCAACCCTGTGACCTTCCAATTGTTTTTCTTATCTCTTCTCTCCCAGAGAAAAGCTGTCTCCCCTCCATTGTCATGCAACTGAGCAAGTAAGTTCCTGTGGGGTGCTATCGTGTGCTGCCCTTGCCCTGGGACCAAGCACTGCCTGGGGAGCGCGTGCAGTAGTACTTGCTCACCACATGCCTACACTGGTCACACTTGACTGTGCAGCACCACTGGAATTTGCAGTTACAGCTGCTTATAGCCTCAGTTCTCTTCTCTTCCACCTGCAGGCCACACTCTGTACACAAGCGCCCGCAGCTGCATTGCTCCCACCTGGATGTATTGTGGCTGTTCTGCAGACACTCCCGACCCTCTGTGCCATAGATGCCCAAGCTGGAATTGCGGGTACAGTAATCAGGCGATTCCTCTAAAAAGATCAGCTCAGCTTCTGCGCTAGGAAGGAAGGCCTCAGTGGGTGCCCAGTGGCCCTCGGCACTGTTCCCAGCCCTTAGCCGCCTCTTATCCATCTCAATTTTCAGTGCCCGGTCATACTTGGCCTTTAGGTAGTTGCCCATCTCCCGGAAGTTAGCCAGCTGCAGCCAGCATGTCTGGATGCTACAGCTCCCCGAGATGCCATGACATTTGCAAGTCCTTTTCATGGTGGCTCTCACTGCCTTCACAGAGAGAGAAAGAGAGAGGGAGGACAAAAGGAGATTGGCTCTGGGTAGAGAAGACCAAAGGCTAGCAATCAATGGAATATTTTAGAGTTGTGCTTCTTAACTTTAGAGTACGTTAGAATTATGAGGGAGTCCCGTAAGAAGATCTGGGCCCTACCTCATATCTTCTCAATTAGGAAGTTCAGAGGTTTAAAGGCCATGGTATTGGTGATTTTAACGTTCCCCTGAGTGATTCTTATGGAAGAAGTGAGGCAAGTGTTGAGAAGGTTACTGAAGTCAGGAAACCTAGGCTGAAGGCCCAACTTCATCACTTGTGAGCTTGTTTCTCTTTCTGCCCATAAGAATAAGAATGATCAAGAAAGTATTTTGTAAATTAAAAATGAAAAACATGATCATTGGCACTGTTATTGTGTTGAAGCTGGGGGCTAGAGTATTTGTAGGTATTTGGATTTGTCTTTTGGGCCCTCTCCCAGAGGGAAGGAAGCTCTGGATTCTGAATCCCTACCCCCAAGGTGATTACCCATGGTTGTAATTGCCTTGAAAACCTCTTCCCTTTGCCATGGGCAACCAGGACATCTAGGTATAGGTTCAAAGGGAAATTTCTATGCTCTTAGCTTCTAATACAACTAGACTCCAGATTTCAGTTCAGAACACTCCAAGGATTGCTACCCCACCAGAAGTCTTGGGGGAGATTAGACCTTCCAGAGAAGCTTAGATCAGTCCCAACCCCTCCAAGCCCAGAAAGACATTAGGACATAGGTTGTATGATAAACCCCTGTTAATTTCCTAGAAATGCAGTTGAAATGGTTAAAATTTTAAGTCATGGAAGCAAGGCCTTTGTTCTGTATTGTTCTGTGTTCTCAGAAACCTGCCTGTAGAAGGAGTTAGCATATAAGGTTTAGTGATAAAAGGACTAGGCTAGAAGATCTGTGTTCATTGCCTGGTTCTGATACTTATTAGCTGTATTGCCTTGGCCAAGCCACAGCTCTGCCTTAACTGGCTTTGTCATCCAGAGAATGGGGGTAGCTATCCCAGTCCTGCTGAGTGGTGTGAGGATGAAACATGTATGAGACAGCTCTTGGTAAGTTGTGAAGGTCTGTATGGATGTGAGGCTTTTGTAAATACTGAGCCTGTTGGCTCATTGGTCAACTCTTATACGTACCAGCCTGCCTGCCCTGTTGTTATGAAGATTCATCAGGGCTCTGGCATCCTTCCCCTTCTCCAGACTGTCCACGAAGAGTTTGGAGATTCTTTCCCCAAACTCTACATTGTCGCTGCATCCTCCCCAGATCCAGCCATGGCCTCCTACACATAAGGAAAGAATAAGTTCTGCATATAGCTTCCTGCTAAGTCCCTGGAGAAGAATCAAGGTCATTTTAGCTGACATAGACAAACCATCCCCAAGAGTCCTAGAAGTGTGTAAAGCTATAGCTAAACGTGAGACAGGGAGGGAATTCCCTGGTAGTCCAGTGGTTAGGACTCCGCACTCTCAGTGCAAAGGCTGGGATTCAATCCCTGGTCAGGGAACTAAGATCCTGCAAGCCACGCAGGGCAACCAAAAAAAAAAAAAAAAAAAAGAAAAAAAGGAAAAAGAAAAAGGTGAAACAGGGAAATGGAGGTATTTTGGGTGGGAGTGGAGGGTAGTCCTATTCCCAAAGCCAACTGCCCACCCTTCAGGCACTCCCCAACTCTAGACAGTTCAACTCTATACCCAAAGTAAAGGTAGGCATGCTGGGGCTGGCCTAGAGGATCTCAAATGTTCACTGCAGTTCAAACATTCTAGAATTCTGTACCATTATGCTACAGTAGTCTTGTTAGAGCCACCTCCTCCCTCATTAGTGACAAATCTAAGTCTCTTAGGCTGTCTGCAGATAATTGGGTAGCTCTGGATTATGTACAAGTCATTCTAAGCCTGAAATACAAGGGTTAGCTTTAAACTCTCTTTGGCCTCCTTCCTAGATGCCTTGTTGGCTTTAGAGCTTGGTGCTACTTGCTGATCCTGGAATCATGGATCCAGCTCAGTTCTTAGGAGGGTCTAGATCTAGGAGCTCCCACCAATGAAGCTGCTGCTAGAGTCTAGGGGTTTGAAGAAGCTGTGTCCCTCAGCCTTTCCCTGGAAGAGTTTAGCCTACGCTCAGCTCTATACCCCTCACCTCTTCCCACCCCCATCAGAGAGCACAACTTACCTGTTTTTCCATTTTTTGACTCATCACAGCCACAGTTTTCAAAGTCGCCCATGCTACAGTTCTTGGTGATGGTGTACGTGACTCCAGCAGAGCTGATAGCATGAATGAAGGAAGTCTCCCTGGTGGCTTTGGAAAGAAAGAGGGGGCTGGAAACCAGGACCCTGATGACCCAAAGCAGAGTTTTTGGAAAAGCAATGCCATTTCATTTCTCTCTCCTGTCCCCCTCCCTCTTTGGGTTTATTAAGAGAATGCTTTTCTACTTGAGAGAACAGTGCATGCCTTTCCAGCATCCTTACTTCATCCAGGCAGGAATGAGCATCCCCATGCTACAGATGGGGAAAGTAAAACCCAGAGATAAAGTGATGAGACCAAGGCCACTCTCCTCACCAGTTATGGTGTTGGGACCAGGACACTATCCCCCTGATATCCAGCCTAGGCCTCTGTTCGTTAGCCATTGCTTCTTGTCCTTAGGCAGTGAGGACTCAGAGCTATGAGGCTGGCTTATGAAAGAGAGAAGGGTATTTTCTTCTCTCTGACATGGAGTTGGAACGATGTAATAATCATCATGATAATACCTACCACTTACTGAGCTTGTATCTTCCTAACTCTTTATAAACATTGTCCCATTTTATTTCTCATCCTAGTTGTATACCCCACAGGAAGATACTTTTTTCCCCATCTTCTTTACTCCCTTCCCCCCAGCTTTTCTCAGGCAACTCTCTTCATTAATAGTTTCTACATAAACAACTTTCATGCAAACTACTATACATAGTTACAAACAACTGCACACACACACACACAGACACACACACACACTCAAGTTGAAGCATAGCTCCATGTGTGATCTCTCAGTTTCTCTGTTGTTGGGATTTTATGACAGTTGAAACTCCCTCAGAGGCTGCAAACACAGAGCCCTTTCCCCATTTTTGTTTCATGCAAATCAGTACAAGATAAGTGTATACAAACACAAATACAGACATGCATTAAAAAATAGAGTAATTAATTTCTTTAGAGATACCTTTGTATTCACCTCATTCAACCCTCACAACACTCCTGGTGAGCTAAGCAGCTGACCTTATTGACCCAAATGACAACACTGAAGTTGAGAGAGGGAGAAGTAACTCACTTGAGGTCACACAACAAGGAAGTGGCAGATCACTGCTAACTTTTTCATTTCACTGTACACATACATGTTACACATACATATATACTTCAAGCCCAACTTCATGGACATATACCCCCTTGTACAGGTGCACAAACTTACCACTTCTCAGCCTGTTGTGAGTGGAAAGCTGGAGAGCATTTTCAGGGCAGTTCCAGCGTTCCCAAGCAAATTGGAATTTACACTCCTCAATGCCACTCTGGGCACCCAGGGCCACACTGGTGGTGTAGGTCAGATAGGCCTGGCAGAGGGAAAAGGATGTGAGCTTCAACCCTGGCTCTAGTCAGGTCATCTGGGTCAGAGGGTGCAAGCAAGACTCAAATGGGTTAGCTCTCCATTAGGGAATAATCAATCATAGGTTCCTCTGGGTGGGTGACTTCTGGCACTATCTCCTCTCCCCTCTTTTCCTTCCCCAAAAGAGTTCCCTTAGGAACCTGGATGGGTAAAAACAGGAGCAGGAGATCATCCTACCTTGGGACCTGTTATCAGGAAATTGTTCACTGACCTACCAAAAAGAGAAAAAGTGAGGCAATGGTGAATGGGGATGAGGTAGTAGAAGCTTCCTTGGTGAGGAGGGGGGGTGGGGGGGAGGGAGAGGGAAGGACTTACCAGGCAGAGGCACTGAAGGTTGCATAGCATATGCCCACAGCCACCCTGAGCATAAACAAGTCCCCCATGGCCCTTCCCACCCCCAGGGGATCAAGTCTAGCCCAGGGCCAAGTCCAGAGAAGTGAGGAGAGGGCAGGATCTTTCTCAGTATTTATGTAGGGAAATGCTGAATGGCCAAGGGGGAAAAAAATCAACAGCTCTTCTCATTTGTCCCTCACTGGCAGGGCTGTAGGAGCCACTGACCCAATGGGGGACCAGGGAGGAGGGACTCAGCCCAAAGCCTCCAAGGGAAGCCCCGCCCTGCCCCGCCCTGCCAGCCCTTCCTCCCTCCCAGGCTGACAGATGGGCTGAAGCCTTTCCCTACCCAGGAGGTTTCTACCCTCTATAAGTCAGACTTTTGTCTCTTCCTGCTTGAGGGCTCATTTTTCAGAATCTTGTAGCCCAGAGCAAGCAAGTTTCCTAACTCTGCTAATTCTAAAGATAGGTCATCTATCCCTCAAAGTTACGGTGTCCTCACCCGTTAATGAGACCCCACTCCTTACCTGCCTTCCTCCTCAAGGTGTTAATAATTATAGAGGAACTCTACTTGGGGCCCTCTCCTACTCATTTTACCCAAGTAAGCAAGTGCACCATTCCTACCTCCTCCCTTGATGACTGTAAAGTCACGTGGGACCCTGGAGCAGACACACTTCAGAGGCCACCTCTCAACAGTCCCTTCTACCATATTCTACCAAAGTAAGTTCTGGTAAATTTACTTCATTCCTAGTAGGTCTACCATTTTATATTTGTTCGAGCTCTAGTTTGTTAACTGCTTGTATATGTGAGAATCAACCTTTGGGCCACCCAGGGCTATATTTAAGAAGACTGATGCCTTTCTTTCTGATAGCACTTTGTTACTAGGACATAAGCTCCTTAGGCAGGAATCTGTCTTTAAGATTCACTTTGTATTCTTAGTGCTGAAGAAGATGCCTGGATGAATGAACAAATGAGTGAAGGAATGAATGAATAAAAGAACTTGTGGCTCCTAGGAAGAACCCAAAGCAATATTAGGTAGGGTCGGGGACTGCAATGAAGGGGTGGAGAACTTCCTTGGTTGGTGAAACTCTTTTCTAAGGCTGGGGAAGGCAGGCTAAAGAGATGCAGAGGAAAGTACAAACAGGAAGTTACAGTCCTAACTCATTACTCTGTGACCACAATCCAGATCACTTCACAGCACCCTGGACTGGATTTGGATGAGAAAGGGAGCTCAGAAATCCCCCCACCAAAGGAGTTCCAGGGGCCAAGGAGTCCCCAGGCCTTTTTAGAGCAGTGAACTCAAAGTGTGGGCTGGGATTAGTGTCAGCCTGCAAACTATTATCTTTATGTGAGAAGATAAGTACAGAAATGAAAATGTTTAGAAATTTTTATAGCAGTTTGACAGAGTGATTTTAGATATGTTGAAATCTAATAAGAAATTTGAGCTCCTATTCTGTCTTTTTTTTCTGTTTCATTTTTCTAGGAGGATGGGTATGAATGTCTCAAATGCAAAATGTCCTCAATGGACTAAAGCTCTGGCTCTCGGCCCAGCAAGCTCTCTTCCTTTCCTTGCCTGTGGGATTCTCTCCTTGAGGAAGAGAGATGTCCCACACTGAGTTACTTGGGAAAAGCACACTGAGTTTTGCCTCAGTGGCCTTTTCTCTGTTTCCTACTTTTCCCAATCAAGAATCTAATATTTACACCTGAAACTGATTTGATATTGTAACTGAATGATACTTAAAAAAAAATCTATTGTTTAACTTTCACTTCTTAAGACAGTAGGGTTGATTTCCATGCCACTGACTGTGTGGTCAGAACAGGGGTCACATTAGACCCAAGGAATCTCCCACACCCCTTGAAAGAGTTTTAGGAGTGATCTCACATTCACCTCCTGTGTATGAGTGACTGGGTCTTGTTCTTCTGTGCTCCCCATAGCACTTGACATTTAGTTGGTACTCTATAAAAATATTCTATAATTTTCTGGGAAGGAGAGGGGAAGGTGGTGAGCTTTTTGTGTGTAAACTTTGTGCTTGCTCCTGCTCACATTCTCTAAAGATCACATAAGTTCTCTAAAAGGAATTTAGGATGTTAAAGAAAGGCCTCTGCTCCAGGTATTAGGAGCCTTGGATGTTGGCCACTAATTTATTATGTGACCCTGGGCACGCTATTTACTGTCATGTGGACTCAATTACTTCATTTGAAAAATGAGAGAGTTGGGAAGATGTTGAGTGTTGAATAACCTCTAAGGGTTCTACCAGCTCTCTTACATGCTATAATCCTAATTTTATGATTTACAAAATTTATTAACCCCAGAGGTGATTGTAGGCCAGAGATGGGAAAATCTTGTCTTCTCCAGCTGTCAGCATGGGAATCTTATGTATCTTTAAATCCTTCAGTTGGCCATCTGGATAAGCCTGTGAGATGGATACCTGGAGGGCAACCAATGGCTTCTTCAGAGTCCTTTGGGACTCTGTCTACATAAGACTGCTGTGCTGGACTGATCATAGTCATTCATTGTGGTAGAGGGTCTCCTGGAGGAAGAGAAGAGCCAGAGATTGGTGCTCCACCCTGAAGTTTACACATCATTTATAACCAGCTTGTGCATCCATTTCCTTAACCTCAGCTCTATTATCTCATTAGTTTCTAAGTGACGATTCAACTCTTTCAACTGTTGGTTTCTCTCTTCTGGGAATGGAAATCAGGAACTGAAGACCAGAGTAGACGACAATTGTGGAGGTAGAGTGGGCCTATGGCCAGACAGACAGAATAGTAGTATATCTGAGCTAGTGGTGTGCTGGTAGATATTCAACAACCAGTTTCAGTGTGATAGGAGACATGATTGGTAGTGTTTGCTGATTTGCCTGGTGTAAATACTTCCACCATGGCTGATTTCAAACTACCAATGTGGACTTGGGAAGAGACAAATAGTGGCACATCATTATACAGTATTTTTATCGTAGGTATAATAGATGTAAGTAACCTTAAGGGTATAGATAATAGTAAAATCTAGTAAAATAATTAGGAAGTGATACATTTTGACTACTTATCTTTGTTTTTGTTTGGCCGTGTCATGCATCTTATGGGATTTTAGTTCCCTGACCAAGGATTGAGCCCCAGGCCCCGGCAGTGAGAGCACTGAGTCCTAACCACTGCACGGCCAGGGAATTCCTTTTTATTTTCCCCTTTGTTTTTAATATAATTAATTTATTTATAAGTTTAATTGTAAGTTTATATAATTTAATTTTAATAACAGCTGTTTTAACAACCAGTTTGCAAAATTCCTAAAAATTTCACAATAGGTTCTCTGAGACTGGACAAGCTGCCTCCCACTACACCGCTGGATCCCTGTATCCTCCCTCTAGGCCACTGGAAGGTAAAGTGCAAAAGATTTGTCTGTAGAATTTAACACCAAATATTTGTTTGTTCCAGTTATGTGCAAGGCTTTAACCTTTGCTGAGCCAAAGTCTTGCTACCTGCCCTCAAGGAGCTTAGTATCTAGTAAAAAGGAGATAAGGTCTGTATCTAACTATAATGTAGGGCATCAAGTGGTAAGTGGAATGCAATGAATAAATGCACTGTATTCCGCTGGAATGGTATTCATAGAGCTAGAGAGGAGTAGGACGGGATAATCCTGAAGGCCCCTTCCACCTTATGTTCCAGGATGTTGAGATACCAGGAGTCTTAGGGGAATACTGGGGGCAGTAATCAGTGAGGAGTAAGCCAGAGTCACCCTTGCTGTGCCCAGCTTCAGGAAATCTAGAGGCCATTTATAGAGGCATAGAGTGTCTGAGCTAGAGGCTCCCATTTTTACAAGGATATAACTGAGGCCCAGAGAGAGAGGATTTACTCAGGGTTACAGAGTGAGTTGGGGCCAAGAGAGCCTTGATGCTAGCATCCTGGTTTGCCCAGGACTGAGGTGTTTCCCATGGTATGAGACTTTCAGTGCTTATACGAAAACAGTCTTGGACAAACCAGGATGGTTGGTCACCCTGCGGTGAAGGTGGTGTGCATCCTAAGCTAATGCTTCTTCCAGATGTGCATTCTCACTAAACTCCCCAGATCCCTGGTTCCTCCACATTTCTTTTCCAGGCTCCTTTTTCAGGGTTCTGAGACTAGAGGGGCTGCTTAGACTATGGAGCAAGTTGGGGGGTATGGGAGTTGAGTGAGAGGGTGGAGAGAGGGTGGAGATGGCTGGAGAATGCCAGAAGAGAAAGAGATAGGATTTCTGACTTTTAACACTCCTCTGCTAATTAGATAAGGGATGGAGATGGGGGGTAGAGAGAATGAGCCTCCATGCATATTCTTCTGAGCAGTGACACTGAGCAGAGCTCAGGAATTTTTAATCTCTGGTCTCCACCCCTCCTCCCTGGAAGCTTGTCTCTTCCCACCCCCTGGTGACTCCCAGTCCAAATGCCACAGCTGCTTGAGCTCCTGACCCTCCCTTTGACCCCCCAATTTAGCCTCAATGACTTGCAGAGTTCCTCAACAATATACCCAGGGAAGGAAGAGGAGAATACTTCAATTTTCCCTTTGAGATCTAGGTTTCCAAGTGTGGGGAAGAAAATAGGCCTTCCTGTGTGGAAAATGGGAGCAGTTGCTGGAACACATGGGCCTGTGAGGGCTGGGGTACATTAGAGGGGATAAATCTGCAAGCGATGACTAGCTGTTTCTTGCTTGAAGGTATATTTCCTTCATCAATTGGGAAACTCCTTAGGGCTTGCCCTTGTCAATCCCAACCACACAGGAATCTCTCCAAGGATAGCAGCATATTATCCCATCAAACTGAGGTGCCCAGGTGGCAGAATCCGCATCATCATTAGCCTAGAAAGGTTTGGAGTTGGAGGGGCTCATCCAAGGAGAGATTTCGGTTGGCTAAAACCCCTTTATTATATTTTTTATTCTCTCACTGTTCAAAACTCCCATCTCTGGACATTAGATAGGACACAGAAATTCCAAGCTAATGTTTCTTGATTGATTGTTGTTGAAGAAAGTATGGAGGTGATTGTGGAATTTTATTAGTTTTCAGAGAAATATGCATCCATCTATCCATTTATTTATTCTAAAAATATTTACCTACTTAGTTCAGGCTAGTATTCAACACTTATGGGTCTAAGATGAATTATCATTACTTGTTTTTATCCTGGAGGAGCTTTTAGTCTGGTCTGAGAGAGAAAAGATTAAATAATTTATAGCAATACAGTGAGATAAAGTACTCTGGAAAGGTTGGAGTGGGAGTAAGGATAATGAGTAAATCTCCATAGACAAGGACTTCTGATAGAGACCTGCCATCTGGTGGCGATGAATGGTACAACATGCTCTTTGTTGCTCTGATGTGGGATTCAGTATTGCAATTTCAGCCTTTATTGAGCACCTGCCCAATGGGTAGCCAGCCCAGTGGTTGGCACTACGATGCATATACAGTAAAGCTTCTAAGATGACATTGGTCCTTAAAAAACTTTCAGTGTGCTTGTGGATATAAAGCATAGTTGAAAAAGTTATCAAGTAAACAACATTATATTTGATATACACACATGAATAAATACACCTTAAAAATATGTAAATGATTAATAATTGTTACCAAAAAAGTAAACAAAATGGAAATATGTAAAGTAAAAAATGAGAGTCTCCCCCGTCCCACTCCCTGTGAGTAACCATTATGAACAGTTTAGTGTGGATTCTTTGCATGTACAAATATTTGTAAATACATACATAATTTAAAAAATAGAATTGTGTTGTTATTCCTCAATTTGGTTTTTAAACTTTTATATCATGGACCCCTTTCTGTGATACTACATATTAATCTAACTTGTTTTCTCTTAATTTTTATATTAAATAAAAACTTAAGCATGTTAATATGAATAAGTTGTCTATAAGGTTTGTTAGGAAAAGCAGCAGCCTCAACTATACCCACACCGTCCTCTCAAGAAGCAACAACTTTCAATTCTTTTATCTGGTGCTATTAGTGTTATCTCCATGTTTCTAAAAAACCTATTCGTGTCCTATTTATTGTTTTCTTTCAATTTTAGGTATTATTGTTGACTTCCCACCATGGATGATGAGGATTGGCCTCTCTTTTCTTCTCCCACTTATCAAATACAAATGCATCTTTCTCATCTTTCCATCTCCTCGTACAGTTAAATTTACTTAGGTCTATATTGAACATTTACATTATGATCATGTATACTATTTAGAGGAAAGTCATGTAATAAATCAGGCTTACTTTTCTTTCCCTACATGTCTTTTTGTTTTCACTGGAATTAATAATTATCTGTTTTTGTTTGCTTAGTTTTCTATGTAAATTCTGCCCTTACCCAAAAGACCTCTCATTTAACTCTCAGACTTGCTCTAATCTGGCCTAGTTACTTCTCTGCATACTGCATAGCTGTAATCCTAGTGTCTTCTTTCACCATCAGGATGAGGGTTCACTTTGCTTCTCCACTTTGTTGCACATCCTATTTCTTAAATCTTATGTCTTTTTATCTCAGTTTACTCCCTCATTTTGGTAGATAACATTTCAGTAGCTTCCTGAGAAAGGGTGCATAGGAAGCAAATTTTTTGAGACCTCACATATCTGAAAAGTTTTATTCTACTCTCACTTGATTGATATTTAAAATTTTTAAATTACTATTTTGGTAGGGTATAGAATTGTAGATTGGAAATAATTTTCCTAAAGAATGTTGAGGTAAGTGTTCCAATGTCTTCTAGTTTCCAGGGTTGCTGTTGAGAAATCTTATGCTGTATTGAACGTTAGGCTTTTGTAGGTTACCTGTTCTTCTCCCCACCCTCCTTAGAAGCTTTTAGAAACTTTTCTTTATCCCCAGCACACTGACATTTCGCAATGATGTGGCATTGGTGTAGAACTTTTTCATTTCTCGTGTTTAGTACTCATGAACTCTTTCAATCTGTAAACATGTCTTTTTGGACTGGTAAACTTTCTTATATTATTTCTTTGATAATTTCTTTCATTTTCTATGTTTTCTTTTTCTACAATTATTTTGTGTGTGTGTGTTTGGGGAGGCCGAGTTATTGAGCCTCCTGGACTGATCCTCTCATTTTATCTCTTCTTTCCTGTTTTCCATTTTTTTCGTTGTTTTATTTTTCTAGGAGAAAATAAGAGTTTTCTCATATTCTTTGCTCTTGTTTCATGATTGCAATAAAAAAAAGTTTCTCAAGACTTTTTTTCCTGGTTTCTCAAGACTTGTAAATTCAGTTGCTTTCCACCTTTCCGAATTTTGTTTTCCCTCTACTTTTGGCTCCTCTTTGACTTTGGAGTTTTGTGCTTAAAAAAAGTCCCTTTACTATTTTGTGAGGAAGGGACAATAAATGCATATATTCAACCTGCAGTGTTTAACTAGAATACACATACTTGTTGTTTTATGTCAGATTTCTTAAAAATAAAATTTAAATTGGGGAAGTGAAATGCAACTGGGATGGTCTGAGTAAGATCAATTTCTGCCAGTGCTTAGCAGGAACTATCTTCCAGCAGCTGACTTCATCTCTCCCTGCCCAACCCAGGAAATAGAACCAAGGAAAAATCAGGACAGATAATGAAAGGACCATTCTTAAGTACTTGGAACTATTAAAAAATGGAAGAGCAGATTTAACATTTTAGTTTTAACATTATAGTGAACAGTGCTTGTTTCTAAATGTTTACAAACTTCTCTAACTTTTTCTTTCACACTCACTGTTCCATTGAAACTACTTTAGATTACCAGTGATCTCCACATTGCCGAATCCAGAGTTGTTGTAGATCATTCAGTCTCCATCTTGTAACTTTCGCTTCTTTCAGCTTCCAGGACTCCAGAGATTATTGGTTTCCCTTTTACCTCTGGCCACTCTGTCTCAGTCTGCTGGTTCCTCTTCATTTCTCAGACCTATTAATATTGGAGAGCACTGAGGCTCATTCCTCAGACATCTTTTATTTTTTATCTGTATTTACTCCCATATGGTGGCTATCCCAAAATTATATCTTTTTTTTTTTCTTAAATTGTCCTCTTGTGCCTTTAAGAGCCAACCCTATTCTTGGGATGGCCCTCCTAAAATGAGAGGGAGATTGCTGCATGTCCTGCCAGACTCCAAAATTATATCTTTAGTCAGACCTCACCTATGCTCCAAACTTGTATATCCAGCTGTCTGCTGGACATCCTTCAGGAAGGCCTAATTGGCTATCTAGCAGGCATTTCAAATGTGACATGTCCAAAACAGAGCATCCCGTTCTCTCCCTCTTCACTCTCAATCTGATCCTCTAACCAGTCTTCCCATCTCAATAAATGGCAACTCTGTCTTTCAATTGTTAAGGGAAATTCTAGGTTCCTCTTCCTCACACCCCATATCTACTCTGATAGCAAATCTTACCAACAATAACATGCTAGATATTTTACATATTAATCTTGTTTATTGTCTGTTTCTCCCAACAGAATATAAACACCATGAAAACAGAATTTTGTCAATTTTAGTCACTGTTGTATCCCCAGGGCCTACAATAGTACCAGGCACATAGTTGACATGTAGTAAATATTTGTTCAATGAATTTTAAAAGATATACATTCTTAGAAATGTTTAAAGGTTTAATGAGGCATAACTTACATACAGTAAACTTTATCCTTTTTAAGTATATAAAAATTTTGACAAATATATACAGTTATGTAGTAACCACCACAATCAACACACAGAACATTTTCATTACCCCAAGTTCTTTTGTGCTCTTTTATAATCAACCCCTCCCCCATTGCAGCTCCTGGCAACCCCTGATCTGATTTCTGTGTGTATATATGTGTGTGTGTGTGTATATATATAGATATATATAGCTATATAAAGCTTTTAAAGACTTAATTTTCTTAGAGCAGTTTTAAGTTTACAACAAAATTGAGAAGGAGGTACAGAGATTTCCTATATACCCCCTGTCCCCATACATGTGTAACCTCCCCTGTTATCAGCATTACTCACCAGAATGGTACATTTCTACCTACACTGACCCATCACAATCACTCAAAGTCCATAGTTTACATTAGGGTTCACTCTTGATGTACATTCTATGCATTTGGACAAATGTATAATGACACGTATCCATCATTATGGTATCATACAGAGTATTTTCACTGCCCTAAAAATCTTCTGTTCTCCGCCTCTTCATTCCTTCTTCCTTCCTGACCCTCCCACCCAACGCTGGCAACCGCTGATCTTTTTACTGTCTCCATAGTTTTGCCTTTTCCAGAATGTTATGTAGTTGGAATCATACAGCATGTGGCCTTTTCAGATTGGCTTCTTTCACTTAGTAATATATCTCCATGTCTTTTCATGACTTGATAGCTCATTTCTTTTTAGCACTGAGTAATATTTCACTGTCTGGACATACCACAATTTATCCATTCACCTGATGAAGAACATCTTGGTTGCTTCCAAGTTTTGGCAATTATGAATAAAGCAGTCCAGGTTTTTGTGAGGACATAGGTCTTCAACTTGTTTTGTAAGAAACAGCCAAACTATCTTCTAAAGTGGCTGTACCATTTTGCATTTCCTCCAGGAGTGAATAAGAGTACCTGTTGCTCCACATCCTTGACAGTATTTGGTGTTGTCAGTGTTTTGGATTTTGGCCCTTCTAACAGATGTGTAGTGGTACCTCACTGTTGTTTTATTTATTTATTTTTAAAATATTTATTTATTTATTTATTTATTTATTTATTTGGCTGCATCGGGTCTTAGTTGTGGCATGTGGGATATTCAATGAGGCATGCGGGATCTTTCATTGTGGCGTGCAGGCTATTCTTTCTAGTTGTGGTGCGTGGGCTCCAGAGCACGTGGGCTCAGTAGTTGTGGCACGCAGGCTCTCTAGTTGTGACGTGTGGGCTCTAGAGCATGCAGGCTTAGTTGCCTGGTGGCATGTGGGATCTTAGTTCCCCAACCAGGGATTGAACCCACATCTCCTGCATTGGAAAGCAGATTCTTATTAGAAGGTCCATTCTAACCACTGGACCACCAAGGAAGTCCCCTCACTGTTGTTTTGATTTGCAATTCTCTGTTAACATATTGATGTGGAGCATGTTTTCATGTGTTTATTTGCCATCTGTATATCTTCTTCTTTTTTTTTTTTTTTTTTTTTTTTGTGGTACGTGGGCCTCTCACTGCTATGGCCTCTCCCGTTGCGGAGCACAGGCTCCGGACACGCAGGCTCAGCGGCCATGGCTCATGGGCCCAGCTGCTCCAAGGCATGTGGGATCTTCCCGGACCGGGGCACGAACCCGTGTTTCCTGCATCGGCAGGCGGACTCTCAACCACTGCGCCACCAGGGGAGCCCTGTATATCTTCTTTAATGAGGTGTCTGTTAAGGTCTTTGGCCCATTTTTTAATTGGGTTTTTGTTTTCTCATTGTTGAGTTTAAGAGTTCTTTGTATATTTTGGATAACAGTCATTTATCGGGTTTGCCTTTTGCAAATATTTCTTCCAGTCTGTGACTTGTCTTCTCATTTCCTTGATATTATGTGTTTTTTTCAACCACAGTTAATAATAATATAGTGGTTATTTGTTCCACGAAAGTTTGATAGAACTCACCAGTAAAACTCTCTGAACGTGGTACCCTCTTTAAAATAGAGATTTGAGGGACTTCCCTCGTGGTCCAGTGGTTAAGAATCTGCCTCCCAATACAGGGGATGCAAGTTTGATCCCTGATTGGGGAACTAAGATCCCACATGCCAGGGGACAACTAAGCCCCTGCACTGCAAAGTTTCTTCTGAGAGCAAGGACCATTCTTTATATCCTGAATTGCAGCAAGCTCACTAGACCGATTTACATGGTAAATTCTTCTATGGTAATTGATCTTATAAAGGTTTTCTACTTCTTCAGTTTTGGTAATTTACTTATTCCTCAAGAATAATTGATTATGCCATAAATAAAATTAAAAGACAAATGAAAAATTGGGGGAAAAGATTAACAATTAATATTACAGAGAAAGATTAATCTACCTAATATAGAGTAAGCCTAGAAACTGAGAAAAGATCGTAACTCAATAGAGAAATTGACCAAGAACATGGATAGACCATTCATAGGCCAAGAAACAAACATGGCCCTTCAAAATATGAAAAGATGCTCAAGCTCAGTCATAATAAGAGGAATGCAGGTAGAAACTACTCCATTGTTCACCAGTCAGACTAGCAAAAATCCAAGAGTTTGATAACATTCTATGTTAGCATGGCTGTGGAGAAATAGTAAGACTCATTTGCGTTGCTGAAGGGAATGCAAAATGCTGTAACCCTTGAGAAAGGAATCTGAAGATATTGGCAAAAATTTTAGATGCATTTACCCTTTGATCCAGAATTCTGCTTCTGGGAATCTATCTGCAGACACAACTTCACAAGTATTAAATGATACGTGTACAAGATTATTCATTGGAGTATTATTTATAATAGCAAAACATAGAAACAAATCAGTAACAGGGAATGAGTAAAATAAATGGTATATCCACCAATGGTATATCCACCCAATGGTATACTCTGTAGCCCTAGAATAGTAATATCTCCTCTCTGTGTACTGTTTTGGAGAGATTTCCAGGATACACTGCTAAGTGAAAAAAGTGAGGTACATAGCCATGTGGAGAGTGTGTCTCTTTTGTATTAGTACAGGGAGTAAGAAGAATATATATTAATATTCTTCCACATTATCATAAAGAAACAGGAATAATACATAAGAAACTAATAAAAGTTGTTTCCTGTAGACTCAAAAGTGAGATAGGTAGGATATGGGTAGATGTGAACAAGATGTAAGGAAGACTTTTCAAATCTTTTTATATTGTTTTGATTTTCAAATGTGAATTATCGTTAAAAATTATTACAATTTAAAAAATATATTCATTAGCTTTTTAAAAGGTATTTTAGGGACTTCCCTGGTGGCACAGTGGTTAAGAATCCGCCTGCCAATGCGGGGGACATGGGTTCCGGCCCTGGTCCGGGAAGATCCCACATGCCGCGGACCAACTAAGCCCGTGCGCCACAACTACTAAGCCCACGCACCACAACTACTGAAGCCCATGTGCCTAGAGCCCATGCTCCGCAACAAGAGAAGCCACTGCAATGAGAAGCCCGTGCCCAGCAACGAAGATCTAACGCAGTCAAAAATAAATAAATTTATTTAAATAAATAAATAAATAAAATAAAAGGTTGCACAAATGTAAATTGGTCTAGTGAGCTTGCTGCAATTCAGGATATAAAGAATGGTCCTTGCTCTCAGAAGAAACTTTATATCTGGAAAATAAAACAATATGCATAAAACATTTAAAAAAATTGACAATACTGAAATAAGGAGAGGATCTGATAAGTATTGAATGATGGCTCTGACCCTAAGTTCTGTGGCATTCATGGCAGGAGTGATTTCACTGGGCTCGGTCTAAACGAGGAGGTGATATTGGCAGAGCTTTGAAGGACAAACAGGAAGTGGGTAGAGAGGAGGACACAGGTCACTCCAGACACAAACTCAAGTGTAACCTTGTATTTGGGAGACAATAAGTAGCCCTCTGATGTTTCTCAAAGTACTTAGGGGTTGGGTTAAAAGTGAAGCAGATTTTTATTTATTTTGGCTGCATTGTGAGGCATGTGGAAATTCCTGCCTGCACCACCTGCAGTGGAAGTGTGGAGTCTTAACCACTGGACCACCAGGAAAGTCCTGCAGCAGGTTTTTAAAGACAAGAAGTCAGCCATGCAGAGAGTAGAGGGAGAAGGGTCCCTAGCAGCAGAGGACCCCCAAGGGCATGTGCTCTGAGATCTTGATGGAGTCCAGGAGAGAGAAAGCTGAGGGGTGAAGGGAGCAGCAGGAGCCAGATAACCTGGACCCTTTATTTTAGGTGCAATGGGAAGTCACTGCAGGACTTTAAGTGTATGTATGGGAGTGAGGGGAATCTGACTCACTTTTTAAAAAGATTACTCTGGTTGTTGTGTGGACAATGAATTGGGGGCGGGTGGGGAGAAAGATTGAGAGATCTTCCCAAGAAGAATTGACTATGTCTTTGTATTGATGACATAAAAGTCACATTTTAAGGCAAGACAAGAAAAGTTTAAACATAAAATTTTTTCCTGCTCATTTGGGCCTCCTGCTTCCCCTCCAGTGTGTGTTGTACATCTGCATTATGAGTTAACCAGACCTCCCCAATGACAGAAATGCCTATTCAACTGACTCAACTGTAAAGATCAATTTTTCTCCTTCTGGTGCCAGCCATGTAATTCCTTAGAAGATAACATTCCTTTCTCAATTCTTGAAGGGGTCACGATGACCTACCACTTGCCTTGTACGTGCAGACAGCTTTAGGGAACTTTATGTACAATGCCAATATACCATTTCCCTTAAAGATAGCAATTGGTGCAGGACAGACTGGTCAGATGACCTGGATAGATACTGGGTCACTCCTAAAGGAAGTTCTTAGCTGAAATACTTATGACCTTATTAATGTTACTAGCTATATTACTTGTATTCTGCCTATTTTATAAGATTATTGTTTCTTGCATTACCAAATGTGTGACTGAGCCTCAGATAAAATTAATGATGATAGGGTGGCTACAAACAATTGACCACTATAAATATATAGTTCTATGAGATCAATGAGTGTGATAGTGTAACTCTAGATATGTGAAGAAGCAACAAGAGGGAACCATTTCCTGGACCATAACAAACTAGTGAGGTAGGCAGTCCAGAGGCTTTTGGTTACTGTTAACAGGGCCTAGTCCAGTAATAGCACGTTGAGTGGACTGTCAGTGAAATCCTTGCCTGACCTGAGAATCCTGGGAATCTTTGCCTAGCATTCCTAGTGCCGTGGGACAAATTGGTCATGAAATGCCTCCCAAACCTTGGTCGAAATTACAAGAGATGTGTGCTTGATTACAGGTAACTTTTGCCTGTCACATGTGTACTGACCTCCTCCCTTATTCTTTGGAACCATCCTCATAACTCTCTGAGAGACTCTCTCCCGGGTTATAATCCTCAGTTTGGCTCAAATAAAATTTTCTATTCTTTAAAAAAGTTTTATTTATTTATTTGACTGTGCTGGGTCTTAACTGCAGCACGCAGGATCTTCATTGCGGCATGTGGATCTTTAGTTGCGGCATGTGGGATCTTTAGCTGCGGCATGCGGGACATTTAGTTGTGGCATGTGGGCTCTTAGTTGCAGTATGCAGGATCTAGTTCCCTGACCAGGGATCGAACCCAGGCCCCCTGCTTTGGGAGTGTGGAGTATTAATCACTGGACCACCAGGGAAGTCCCTCCATTTCTCTCTAAGATTGCCTATTGATTAATTTTGTTATTGTTGTTGATAGTACTTACCTTTCTCCCTCATCCCTAATGGCTGTATTTTCCACCCTGTGTGACTGGGGAGAAGGGTGGTAGTAACACCTGGGAAGTCAGGGCTTCTTTTGGTGAGAAAGGTGATGGCAGCAGAGCCCATTTCCAGCTACCAATGTTTCATTGGTAGTTGGAAATTTGACTCAGGAGCTGGGGAGAGAGGACAGAATTTTGAAGGTCTAGATTTGGGATTCTACTGTGGAGAGGAAATAGTTGAAGCTGTGAGATTGTATGAGGCATCAGAGAGAGGGAACTGAGAGAAAAGAGCTGAGGGCCAAAGACAGATTCTCAGCAAAGCGACACCAACAAAGGAAGCAAGGGGATGAAGAGAGCAAGGTTGCTCTACTAGGGCAGTGTGGAATCCCAGGACAATTTAAGTTGAGGGGTGGAATGCAGGTTGAATGATGAGTGTAGTAGCTGTGTGGCACGGGAGGAATCATGATGGGGTGTAGTACTCAGGAAGGCTCCTGGCAGAAATAGGACTTGAAAGATGGATAGACTAGGTGGATGGAGATGAAGGCAGGGGACTTCCAGAGTAAGCAGTACAAGAACCAAGGTGCAACAGGCAATTCTGACCACTGAGTATATGTGCAAGTTCAGGGGGAGTTGAAGTTTGTGAGTGAAGGGTTCTAGCCAGGAAGTCTGGGGTGATAAATGCATGTAGAAAGAGTTGAATCAGTTAGTTGATCAACATAAGCATTTTTTTTTAACATAAGTATTTTTTGAGCACCTCTGTGTACCAGGCACCAGATTAGGTGCTGGGAATATAGCCATGAAACTACTTACCAAGGCCCTGCCCTCTAGAGCATACCTTTTTAGCAAATCAGACAGGTCTTCACAAGTAAGTAGAGGAGCTTAGACTTTATCCTATGGGCCACTGCTCTCATGTGGCCCTATAATGGGAGCTGGATGGAGAGACATCCCCAGCCTGTGGGGGACATAGAAGGGAGTGTATGCAGAGGAAATGCAGACTGTTGGAGAGCTGGGTCTTCCACAGCTTCATGAGCATGTGAGCCTGAACTGTATACACGCAGACCAGGATGAGTGCATTAGAAAGCAGAGAAGTGGTCAGAGTTTCTGAGGAAGTTGTTCATTTGGAGAGATTGATCACTGATTTATTAACCTTTGCAAGGGGAATTCAGTTAATAAGCCTTTGTTTGGCTTAAGCTGCAGGAATGAAACTCTGATGATGGAATTACTGGCTTGAGTCATTAGGAAGAAGAGGTATTTGGTGGAGAAAGGGCAGTCAGAGCCATCCCTGGCTGTGAAATCCCACCTTTCAGGAGCTGTCTACCTACACAGAGGCCAGCTCTTACCTTCCATGGGTTGTGAGGGATACTGCTTCACTCTCTGGATATCATTTGCACCATTCAGGTGTTCCTGGATTTCTAGAGATGAAATCATTCCTTCTTAATTCCTAAATGACTATCACTCTGCTTGCCCTGCAAACTCTACTTTCCCAGAGAAAACAAGAGAGAGGGGATGAAGAGAAATGGGCAATAGGCAGGAGGATACAGTCTTAAAAATTCTGTATGAAACTCTAAAGGGAAGTCAAAGGAAACAGACAAAAGTTCTTCCCAAGCTTGGGACCAGCAGGGAATGAATGATGCAGCATCCTGAAAATATTTTTAAAAGCAGTGGATAGCCAGAACTGAGTCAGAGTGACCATTTCATTCTGTTTCTCCCTCAAGTTGCCCTATTTTAACACTGGAAGTCCCAGTGTTTTGGGAAATTTGGGACAGTTGATCATCCCATCAGGACACCTGGGCTCTAGCTTTGTATCTGCCATTAATTCCATACCCCTCTGAGCCTCAGTTTCCTCCTGAAATGGTAAAGTAAGGTACCTTGACAAGACGATATCAAAGAGCCCCTCCAAACCTGATGGAGCAATCTGGAAATTTGCCCAGGCTGCCCTGACATCCAGACTTTCTCTTGGAACTTGCCCTGAGCTTGGGCAGAACGAATCTCACCACAGAGAGTGCATCTGAAGGCTCAGGGACCAGCAAGTTCCTATACAGACTCTTCTTTCTTACAGATCCTTCTGTCAGTGACATAAGTTAGTATCAGCGCACAATGTACATCCCTGACTGGTTCAACTTAAGAGTTTTCGATTTTACGATGGTGTGAAAGCGATATGCATTCAGTAGAAACTGTACCTTGAATTTTGAGTTTTGGTCTTTTCCAGGGCTGGTGATAACGCATCTCATGATGCTGGGCAGCGGCAGTGAGCCACAGCCCCGAGTCAGCCATGTGATCACAAGGGTAAATAACTTACAACCATTCTATAACCATACAAACATTCTGTTCACTTTCAGTACAGTAGTCAATACATTACATGAGATATTCAACAGTTTATGATATAGGCTTTGTGTTAGATGATTTTGCCCAACTGTAGGCTAATGTTGTGTCTGAGCATGTTTAGGGTAGGGTAGGCTAAGCTGTTATGTTAGGTAGGATTGGTGTATTAAATGCATTTTTGACTTACAATATTTTCAACTTATTGGGATGTAATCCCATTATAATTTGAGGAATATCTGTATTATAATTATTAGTTGTCACCTACAAAATAAAGTGTAGGTGATTATTCTAGTTGTCAGATTGTTTCAAGGAATATGTAAACCAAAAATAAGAAACTTAGTAAGAAAAATTAATTTCTTAAAGCTCCCAGCTGGCACTATATTCATTTAAGTTATAGTCTATACAATCATGCTGGAATGAAATGTGGTTATCATTTCTATTTAGAATTTCACGTGGCTACTGAAAGAATGATTTGTCTTTGAATTTCTATTAACATAAAATAGAAAATGTTTCTTTTGTAAATCTTCTAAGTACATACTGTTCTGAAAGTGGACTTTTATGTTTTAGCTTTACAAGGTCATCATGTTTTGGCAAGAATTTCAAAACCAATAAGTTTGAAAGTAGTTCCATTGGACTTTTCCAGAGTCAGTGGTGGCATAACATAAGAGCCTAGCCCCTGAAGCCAGAATGCCTGGGTTCACATTGCGGATTTGTAACAAGTACAACTTGATGTTTCTACACCTCTGTCTTCAGCTGTAAAATGGGAATGATGTTAATAGTACCAACCTCAAAATGCTGTCATGAGGATTAGATGAGTTGATATGTCTACAAGTGCTCAGACCTCTGCTTGGCACAAGGTAAGCACTAAGTAAGTGTCCCATTACAATGTAAGATCCTTCAGTCCAGGGATTTTCATTTGTTTTGTTCACTTATATATCCCTAGAACCGTGTGTTCTATGTGTGCCTAGAACAGTGCCTGGCTCGTAACAAGCATTCAATAAATATTTGTTGAATGAAGGTATATGTCTTGGTAATAGGTATTCAATTTGTGGCTTATTCATGAGGTTTTTAAAGTCCATGGGATTTATCTGTTGTAAACCTTTAATTTATACAAAGGAAAATTGAGGCCCAGAGAGAAGGAATCTTCCCAATGTCACATGAACTTTGCTGACAATAAAATTAAATACCAAATATTTGTCATAAGGGAAACACACTAGACAGAACCTCTGTTCCCCCACTTCATTTTTTCTTTCTTACATGTGCTCCTGTCCCAAGATTTATCAGAGCTGCTTATGTAGAGACACTCGGCTTTCATCTGAATGGATGCCATGGTAGCTGAAGGCACAATGTCCATTGCAGCAGGCAGAATCGGCTTTCTCCCATGGGAACAAAGTGGCTTGTACTGAAAGAATAAAGGTAACTATGTTCATGCTGTGTTCCTGGCTTCTGCCTGCTCCTCTTTCCTCTTCAACAAGCTTGGGACTCAGTGTGTGTAGCCAAAACTCCCACAGTCACTCCAGAAATGAACACTGCAGTGGTTTTGCACTAAGACAAACCTGGTTTCAAATCCCATTTCTGCTACTTCCTACCTATTGTACTACCCATTACTACCTGTGACCTTGTTCTGCAAATTATTTCACTTCCATAGTCTGAGTTTGTGCATCTCTGAAATGGGTATGCCAACATACTCATAGTGGAGGTAAATGTTAGCAAGAATATGGGGCCTACGGATTTGTTCAACATGATGAATGCAAACAAGACCCACAGCAAGGCATGTTGTAGTTGCAAGTGGGGTTCTCTGGGAAGAAACTCTCTGATGAAGGGTAGCAGGCAGGACACTTAGGAGAGTGCTCTTGGGATCAACACATGTGGAAGGAAGGGGAAGGAAAGGGCAGAGGAAGAAGTTGGGCAGTGGTGCAGGCCCAGTGAAGACCTCAGCTGACCTCTCATGGGGAGCTCTAGAGCTGGGGTGTGTGTGCAGAATTGTTGCCAGCTGAGGTGAGGAAGCTGGGCCTTCACCCCTCCCCTGACAGTGTTGTCAGTTATTCTATACAGGCTGGTCCTGGAAGTTTTCTTCAGCCAAGGCATTCTCCAATGAGGGCTGACAGCCGAGGGTCGTGGCAGCATTCCCAGAAGTTGGGGGAGTAACTGCATTCCTGAAGGGGCATCTGGTTGGTGCTGCACAGCATCCATCACTCCCAAACTCCAGAACCAGGCATAAAGAAAAGATCCTGAAAGCTTCCAGAGGGGAAACACAGGGCATCCACAAAGGGACAGGAATAAGAATGACATCAGAAGTCTCAAAAGCACCATTAGAAAAGGCAGTGGAGAAATGCCTTCAAACATTTCATAGAAATCAATTTCTAAACTAGAATTCAATTCTGAGCCAACCTATCTATCAAATTTGAGGATACAATAAAGACATTTCAGACACGCAGTTTTGATTTTGACTTCCCATGCACTGTTCCTTAAGAAGGAATTGAATAAGGGATTCAGGAAGTAGAGGATCTTCCAAGAAGATGTGCAGGGCAGTCTAAGTAGAAATGCTGAGCCGCAGCCTAGAGACAACAGGGGAGCCTGGAGTGGGAGGCAGGGCCCTGGAGGGAAGCTGTTAATGGTCAAAACCACATTTTATTTATGACTCTGTCAACAGTTGGTAAATTTGTAAAGAAAAATGAAGAAATGATGATTATAAAAGTCAAGATATAGTTCACCTCTAAAAAGGAAAGTGAGGGCTGTGACTAGGGGAGGAGGTTCCGAGGCGGCAATGTTTTATTTTTTGATCTGGGTGATGGTTACATGGGTATTTGCTTTATAATTATTGCTATAACTACAGACACATATACATATATACTTTATATATATGCTTTATGCCATTTTCTTTTTTAAAATAAATTAATTTGTTTTATTTATATATTTTTGGCTGCATTGGGTCTTTGTTGCTACGTGCAGGCTTTCTCCAGTTGCGGTGAACGGGGGCTACTCTTTGCTGTGGTGTGCGGGCTTCTCATTGCGGTGGCTTCTCTTGTTGCAGAGCACGGGCTCTAAGTGCGCGGGCTTTGGCAGTTGTGGCTTGCGGGCTCTAGAGCGCAGGCTCAGTAGTTGTGGCGCATGGGCTTAGTTGCTCTGTGGCATGTGGGATCTTCCTGGACCAGGGCTCAAACCTGTGTCCCCTGCATTGGCAGGTGGATTCTTAACCACTGCACCACTGGGGAAGCCCTATGCCATTTTCTATGTATATATTATATTTTATTTTATTTTATTATTATTATTATTATTATTATTATTATTATTATTATTATTATTATTATTTTCGGTACGTGGGCCTCTCACTGTTGTGGCCTCTCCCGTAGTGGAGCACAGGCTCCGGACGCACAGGCTCAGCGGCCATGGCTTACGGGCCCAGCTGCTCCAAGGCATGTGGGATCTTCCCGGACCGGGGCACGAACCCGTGTCCCCTGCATCGGCAGGCGGACTCTCAACCACTGTGCCACCAGGGAAGCCCTATATATTATATTTTAAAATAAATTATTTAAAAATATTATAAGAAAAGAAATAATAAGTGTAAAGCTCTCAACACAGTGCCTGGCCTGGAGCACATAGTACAAGTCCAGTGAGTGTTAGTTGGATATCATCATCATCATCATCATCATCATTCTGACCCTGCCATCCACTCCTGAACAAGTACTTTCAGTTTTTGGTTTCTAGAGAAGGGTGTGAGATATATTCCAGAAGAGCATGCAAAAGGGAGGAGGATTAATATTTGGCCAGGATGTTTGTATGTTTGCACTGACAAAAAAATTGAATCCAGAGCTTCCTGTTCTGAAAACATATCACTAGCAGAGAGAAAATTAAGATATTTTCTATTTCCCCTGCTTCTTCTATAGCTGTCAAGTGGGCAGTAGGTTGGGAAGAGTTACCTTCTGCTTTCCCGACAGCAGGCTCTGATCTTTGGAGGGCACATCCTTTGCCTCTGACCAAACGTGAACCCCAACATGGAAACCTCTTATGGGGCAGATATGTCTTGGGGACACTTTTTCCCTCCTCTTACACTCATCTATTAGGGAATCAGCCTGATGCAATGGAAAGAACTCTAGACCAGGAGTCTAGGGGCCTGGGCTCCAGCTCTGCCTTTAAGCAGTGTGTGTCTTGGTCATCTGTAAAACCAGAGTTCTGGGACTGGGTCATCCCTGAGATCCTTCCAGCTCTGATAGTCTGTGATTCTAATATCCTGCAAAGCTAGCAAGAGAGGAGAAAGGCAGCATGGCTAACAGGAAGAGCATGTGCGTTTTGAGTCAGGCAGACCTAGCTCCCAGTGCTACCACCTACTAGTTATGTGAACTTTGTAAATTATTTAACTGTCCTCAGCCTCAACTCCCACATCTAAAAATTGGAGTAGTACCTGCAATGCAGAAATGTTGTGAAGATAAAATGAAATGGCGTATGTCCATGGCTTCCAAACTGTGTGTTGAGGCACCCTAAGGCTCTGCACTGAACTCACATGGTTACCACAGTTGGACATTTCAAAAATTTGAGGGAAACACAGTGATGTACTTTGGGTACCAGAGGTAGTTAAGAGTTTCAAAATTAGATTGTGCTACCTTCTGTCATGCCTTCTGTTTGTATCTTCACAAAGCTGGGTTTTCAGTGCGATAAAAAGCAAGTACCATGTAAAAATCAACATGGAACACTAAGTAAGGGTGGTGGTGTCCAATGTGATTAAGAAGTTGAGCAGTATGAAATAGGTGCGCACATCTCATTAATAAGTAATTGTGATTATTTAAGAATAAAATAGAAATAATAGTTTCCTTTCAATTTACATGTATCATTTTTTTCAAACAACTACTAAATCCTTAGTATATAAATGCTTCTTGTTTCGATCAAATTATTTAATAAATGGAGCTGTTAGGTATTTCTTTTGGCCTAAGGGAATGGTGGAAAACTTGCTGAGACACGGTGGGCTCTGAGAAAAGAGAAAGTTTGGGGACCTCTGACATATGGGAAGGTATTTGGCACACAGTAGGCGCTCAGTAGATGGTAAAAATTATTAAGGAACCTTGCATAAGGGAACACAGAGCTATCTTTTATAGTTTATTTCTGGTAGTGGTGGGAGCCAAACTTGAATCAAGAGGAGTCTGACACATCTTTATAATAACAGCATGTAGGAGGCACTGAATAAAGGTCAGCTGAATGAGTGAAGGTGTCAAAGATAAAAGGTTTTACAAGGCATCTGGGACATGACTACCAAAGTGAATAATCATTTTTTCAGTGTTCTTTTGGGTCCTCCTCATGGCCTATACCCTGCATAATTTATCCCCAAGGATATCCCCAAGTCAGAATCCATTCTCTCCAGAGAATTTTGGTCTTTAAACATGGTTAAATTGCTGCTGTAGAATTCCAGTTTGAAGACTTTGCCACAGATTCCAACATGTTTGGAACCTGATGATTGCAGTCTGTGCTGGGCTCAAAGTAGGCCTGGCTACAAAGCAGAAGGAATCTTGAGTGTGAATTACATTGTAGCAATAGTAAACTAGTCATTGGTTTAGACTACTTCACTAAAAAATAGCTGTGTTAAAGCCCTTTGGAAAGCAACAACCACAACAAATCTGCTCCCTATATTCTGTAAATTTTAAGTTTAAATCAATTTAGAATAAAAGATATAATTATGTTCCCAAATAGCCTCTGCCTCTAATATGGGAACAGAACTCCCTTCTCAAATAGTCACCTCTCTATATTTGAAATTAGACTTCTTTTCATGCCTTTTTTTGCAAATCAGTTCTTAGGTGACAGCTAACTTCTTTTTTTTTTCCAAAAATTAAAAAAAATTATTTATTTTATTTATTTATTTTTGGCTGCATTTGGTCTTCGGTGTGGTGCATGGGCTTCTCATTGCGGTGGCTAGTCTTGTTGAGGAGCACGGCTCTAGGTGCGCAGGCTTCAGTAGTTGTGGCACGTGGGCTCAGTAGTTGTGGCTTGCAGGCTCTAGAGCACAGGCTCAGTAGTTGCGGCACACGGGCTTAGTTGCTCCGCGGCGTGTGTGATCTTCCGGGACCAGGGCTTGAACCCGTGTCCCCTGCATTGGCCGGAGGATTCTTAACCACTGAGCCACTAGGGAAGGGAAGCCCCCTAGACAGCTAACTTCTGTGTGATAGAAACAAGTCTATCTTAGGAGATGTGCCTTCCTTTCCCTTTAATCACTAAATGCAAACAGTTTCTGAAGCACACATAAAACAAACTTTTGTTCTTGGTTCTGTCAAATATGGGGTTTTGATAGCGGGAAGACAGGTTTACTGAGAGCTTTATTCATTACTGGATTTAAGTCACAAACTAGAAATTTGCTGCTTATATTTATTTGCTTTAAAAAAAACAGGATAACTTTTGGCAGTTTTCATTAAAAACAGAAGCTGTAGCTATGAGGATAACTTTAAGTTGCAAAAACAAGTCAGTGTCTTGCCATCTGCTCCAATGTGTTTTGATTTTTGTTATTTTTTTTGTTTCTTTGTCCCTCTGACAGTTCCACTGCAGGTTCAGAACACGACTGATAATTCACTCTTTTTGCCTCCTCTTCTCCAACTTCCCTTACCAATCTGTTGCAGGTGGCCCCCCTTTTTTGTCCAAAAGGCACTGAATAATAATTTTTGGGGAGAGAATATCTAAACCTTCTCATGACCATGTATGCTTATGGAAAATGTTAGGGAATGGTCTGTTGTTCCCCATCCACCCCTTTTCTTAATTTAAAAATAAGAAGCAATAGGGGAGGAAAATGGTCCCTGGGTGGGGTGTGAGTTCCTGACAAGGGTTCATTTACTCCCATGAAAGCTTTATCCGGAGTAATTTCAGCTAATGGGAGCTCACCCTGATGAGGTAATGCTTTCATCCCACACTTGATTGGTTGGTTGCTCTTCTCCTTACTTGGTGTTCTCCCAGAGGCTGAGAAGTGAAATGGGCTTGTTTTAGGGATAATGCCAGCTTTTCTCTCTGGCCATTCACTCAGCTCCACTAAATCTTTCTGTAGCATGGCTGGTGCAGGGAGTTGCTGAAAACGGGCGTTGCTTACAGAAATGCTTAGAGTCACTGGGGAAAATCTCAGGTTCCCCTTCTCAAGCAATTAGATATCCTGCAACTTGAGCCAGCTCTTCTACCTGGGGCCGCAGGGGTGTCTTCTAGTCTGGCCCTTTCTCAGCAATGAGAACATGAGTGAGATGAGGATGATGCTAGACTATGAGGAGCTGAGAGAAAAGCCAGCCAGTCCTGGGACATATATATCCCATAATGCTTGTCACGCCCCGACTATGGGGCCCAGCAGTGCTTCACTTCTTAATGCTCTTTGGCCTGGGAGAAGTAGTGCTGTCTGTGAGTCAGGCTGATTGCCTCTATAGCTCCCGCACAAAGCTGGAGGGATGAGATTAGGGGAACTGGGGCTTCTTTCCAGCCATCTCATCTCTTTCTTTTGCCTTTTACTCTGTCTACCTCCGTTCTGGGAAATTGTGTTGTCTGCATTATAGTAGCTGGTGTAGATCTTTCTACAAGGAAACAGTTGTCTACCTGTGTCTCTGAAAGAACTTGGAGAGCCCTTGGCTCTGCTTTTGTATCAAAATTTGTCTAAACTTCCTGGGAAGGAGGGAAGAAGCATCTGATTCTAGGCTGTGTGCAAGTAGGGAAACTCAGGCTACAGGATAAAGTAATTGTGGGTGCAGTAGGGATAATAGGTGAGTGCTTGTCTCTGACAACCAGGCTAGTCTTTGTGCATAAATTCGTGCTTCTTTTCATACACTTAAGACTTAGACAACAAAAAAGCAAGAGGGTATACCCAGTATGGCTGAACTCTCTGAAGTTTTTCAGGGCTAACTGGTTAAAGAAGGAGACATTTGTACACATGTATAGGACCCTACAACCACATGGAGGAAAATTAGTGGGGAGAAACTTCTAAAAGAGAATTGAACTGGAACACATTCTGTGGACTCTGAGAGCTGAGGGTGACAGCATTCCAGAGGTAAATGCGTTACTTGGGGAGTTCTGTGGAGAAGGTAATCAATCTGATTTTAAACATAATTTAGTTGTAAGCATCAGTCCTCTGCCCTTCGTGGTTGAGCTTCACGGAATGAGATTCTTGGAGTCAAAGGGAATGAAATTTTACTCCATTTTGTTATCTAATCCTGGGAGAGTAGCTCTTTTTCTGTGACCCATTTTAACAGTCTTCAAATAGGAGTATCAACCTGAATTCAAGGAAAGATTTTGTGAGTGAAAGGCTCACCCTAAGTATTTAAAAGGGTGGAGATGGCATTTAAGATTCTGATAATATTGTCTGAAGCATCCTGAAACTAACTCCACCCAGGTCCTTAACCATAGGATAAAGGTCTTTTCCTTATCTCACTCACCTCTCCCACCCCCAACCACTATCCAACCTGTTAGAGATCTGGCCCTCTTATCACAGAGAACAAAGACCAGGAAGAAAAGGAAGTATAAAAAGTAGGAGGCTTCCAGGTTGAATTTGTAACTATAGTATGTTTACAGGATAAATCAGCTAATACATGTGAAAGTGCTTTGTAACACATAACATGTTAACATGGTAATGGATGGGATTACTGCTCCTCAGAAGAATAGGAACTATGTTCTACTCATTGCTAAACCTTCAGTGCCCAGCCCAGTCTCTGACACATAGGGCTTTTTAAAAAAAAATTTTTATTATTGGAAAATTTTAGTTACACAAAGGTAGAAAGAATGGTTTAATGCATCTCCATGTACCCAGTTTAAAACTGTTATCAATTCATTAGATAGACATTTAGTTAATGATTTTGAAGGAAGGGATTTTGGAAATTTCTTAGACTTAATTTGTCCCATCCTCTTTTTCTTTAGAAGTTTATGATCAGTATGAACAATAATATCAGAAAATCATATTTCCTATAGTAGTCCTCATTACGTTAATCACATCTGAGAAAAAAAGGGCGAAAGTCTTAGGAACACTTTTCATTCTGGGTTATTTGATAAAAGGATTATAAAATAAACATCTTGATTTTATAAAGAGCAGAACCTCAAACTATCTGCTACTCATGCTTGTGATTAATAGTTCATCCAGCTTCAGAGTTTTAAAAAACATTTTGGCATGGGAGGTGACTGAAACCCATACCAGGACTGACTTGTAGGGTCATCATCTCTCTGCTTTGACTGTGATATGGTTGGAATGGGGCTAAAGTCTCCATGTTTCTTGGTGTTTCTATTTTATTTATCTTTCACCCTTGTTCTGTGGGCTCTTTATCTTGAAGGACACAGATAACAGGCCATGGAGTCTGTTTGCTTGAACAGCCTTTTGGCAGTTTTCAACTTAGTTTTCTGGGAAGACCAGAAAAAAGCCCACCAGTGATCCGGATTGAGGTGGGCATCCTAGCTACGAGACTGTGAGTGTTTGTGTGGGTTTCTTCCCTTTGGGGTTTCTGTTTCAGTAAAATGAGGCTTTTTGGTATAGTGATATAGTGGAGAAAGTGCAGCCTTTAGAGTAGAAGAGACCAGTAAAAAAGACCAGTGTTTGAATTTCCTCTCCATGTTTTTTATATTTCTCACCTGTAAAATGGGTTGTTTCAAGAAAAAAATTATTTTAAAGCACCGATTGCAGTGGCTGGCACATAGCCAAGTGCTCAATATATTGTGGCTACTCTTATGATCAAAATGAGGGAGCTGCAAGCAGAAAAATAGGCAAGGGAAATGGATAGGTAATTCACTCACTAAGAAATATAACTGTCCAGGAAGCGTATACTCAACCTCACTTGTACCACTGTTTTTGCTCATCAAATTGACAAAAATAAAAATATACATAATATCCATTGGTGAAAGTTTAAGCAAATGGGCATTCTCCTATACTGTTCATAAAGCCTCTTCTGAGGTAGTTTTGGAAATATCTATCAAATTTTAAATGCATTGCTCTTTTTTTAAAAAATTTATTTTATTTATTTTTGGCTGTGTTGGGTCTTCGTTGCTGCGTAGGCTTTCTCTAGTTGAGGCGAGCGGGGGCTACTCTTCATTGCTGTGCGCAGGCTTCTCACTGCGGTGGCCTCTCCTGCTGCGGAGCACGGGCTCCAGGCGCGCGGGCCTCAGAAGTTGTGGCATGTGGGCTCGGTAGTTGTGGCTCTCGGGCTCCAGAGTGCAGGCTCAGCAGTTGTGGCACATGGGCCCAGTTGCTCCGTGGCATGTGGGATCCTCCCGGACCAGGGCCCAAACCCACGTCCCCTGCATTGGCAGGCGGATTCTCAACCACTGAGCCACCAGGGAAGCCCCTGCATTGCTCTTTAGCTCAGCAATTTTGTTTCTAGGTATCTGTTGTATATAAATATACACATGAGTATACAAACATTTATTGAACTATTGCTTTTAATAGAGAGAACTGGAACAATATATTATAGAACATTATAGTATGATCCTATTTATGTTAAGAAAGATAAATGAGTGTGTGTATTTTATAAATGTATAAAAAGAGGTCTGAGAGGATATACTTCATAAGATTACTTTTAGGGAACGGAGTAAGATTAAGAGATAAAGAGAAATTTTTACTTTTTATTCTTTACTCTTCTAAATGTTTTGAATTTTCCCAATGACTATTATTTTTTATTTGAAAAAACAATTTTAAAAAATGGTGGTGGTGTGAGTTAGACCATCCCTCAGCCCCATGGTGAGTACTTGTTTAGTGCCAAGTTTATAGTTGGGTAGAGCCAAGCACTTCTTAGATCTGGAAGGGTGGGCAGAGCTTGTATTTAAGAAGCAAAACTTCCTCTTTATGGTTTGGGGTTTGGATTGTTGGACCATTGAACCCAAGTGACCCCTTCTGAAGATAGCAGGACTGCATGGGAGTGAGGAGAGGTGTTTCAGGAATCCTCTATCCTACCCAAGGTGCTCTGTTTAAAAAAAAAGAAAGAAAGAAAGAAAGAAAGAAAGAAAGAAAGAAAGAAAGAAAGAAAGAAAGAAAGAAAAGAAACAAAGAAAGGTCTTGGACTCTTTGGAAGAGTCAAGGCAATCTCATAGTTACAGCACCTCAGAATCCAAGACTGCTGGGCTGGCAGAGAACCTTCCAAGTTCATCTGTCTCTCTGCTTCCTCACAGGTCAGCATGTCAGATTTTATCAGACATGCCAGATCCCGAATGATGAAATTTCTCTTCAGGTCTTAGGGAGCTTTCTTGGATTACAGGTGCCCACCAATTTCTCTGTGGTTGCACATTTAGTTCCTACCACTGTGTGAAATACCTGGGTGAGAAAACAGATAAAACCTCTTATTTAAGATAGGGATAGGAGCTGAAAGAAAGGGAATCCTGTTTTCCTGCTCATCAGTAATTTGCCCCAACTTTGAAAAGAGGTACTCGGGGTTAAGAAAAGCATCACTCTAATATCCTTCAGAACTCCCTGATTTTAGATTGTACACAGAGGAGGAATGGCACCAAAGTACTGGCAAAGGTCTGCATAGGGTGCGATTGTACTACATTTCATTACATGGCTAAATATTTTAACATTTAAAAAACTGCAAACAACATCTATATAAAAGAGAGTGTATAACAAAGATCTTATATATAAATATAAAAACAATTTGAAGAGTAATTATGAAAAGCAAATCCCATGTACCCTTCACCCAGATTGAGAAGTAGAATATTATAAAACTTTGGAAGGTCCATGGTGGGGCTGCCAGCACTGTGGTACAAACTGAGCACTGCACAAAGGTTTTTGCCAAGGTGAGGTAGATTTCCTCCTGGAGGATGGGGGCCTTTCCCTTGGGTACAAAGGCTCTTGGCTGCTGCTAGGCTGTTGGCCCACAGAGAATGACCTTTTTCTCTTTCCCAAAGAGGCCACTTACAGTCTTCTGCAGCCCTGTTCCTGGGGGGCATTCCACCTATGTGCTCTGTACCCTCTACTAGAAGGAACAATTACACTGAATTTTGGATTAATTGTGCTCTTATTTTTCTTTAGCATTTTACCATATGTGTATGTATCCCTAAATTGTCTACCTCTCTTCTTTTTCTCCTAAAAATGCCATTCGCCATTGTATTCATTTTTGAGTATTGCTCTAACAAATTGCCACAAACTTAGTAGCTTAAAATGACACAATTCCTATGTGGGGGCAGGGGGTATATGGGATGCCTCTGCACCTTCCACTCAGTTTTGCTGTGAACCTAAAACTGCTTTAAAGTATATATATATTTTTAAAAGGGCATTAATTACTAGCATAAGGGGAGCTGGGAACTCTCTGTTCAGTCTTTGCAACTTTTTGTGTAAATCTAAAATTATTCTGAAATTAAAAGTTTTCTTATAAAAACAAAAACAACCAACCACTATCTTACAGTTCTGTAGGTCAGAAGTCTGACTTGGGTCTCACTGGGTTAAAATCATGGCTCTAGGGGAAAACCTAGGGGCCTCTAGAGGAGAATTATTTTCCTTGCCTTTCTCAGCTTCTAGAAGCTGCCCACATTCTTGGCTCGAGGGGCCCTCTTCCCTCCTTAAAGCCATCAATGGCGGGTTGAGTCAGTCCCACATCTAATCATTCCAACCTGTCTCTTCTGCCTTCCTCTTCCATTTATAAAGACTCTGTGATTACACTGGGCCCACCCAGATAATCCAGGATAACCTCTACGTCTCTGGGTCAGTTGATTAGCACCCTTTATTCCTCTTTGCCGTGTAACCTAACATATTCACAGGTTCCAGGGAGTAGAGTGTGGACACCTTTGAGACATTGTTTTTCTACCTCCTACAACCACCTTTGTGCACTCCTTTATCACATGCTTGTCCTGCCCACCATCTAAAACACTTTTACTCTTTTGGTTCTTTTTTACAAATACCTCACTCCATATTTGTCTGAGTTGTTTTCTGAACAAGTGAAAAGAATAAATACTCTTAGTTTGATCTAGTGACAGCGTTTAGACACAAAGTAACATTAAATATATTCTCTGGATGTTAAACTCTGGGCATTTATCAATACCTTCAAGTTGAACTTGAGGAGCAAGTAAGGCAATTCAGATATTACCAGTTAAGCTCCCTGTTGTTTCCAACTTTTTAAGTTGTAAAATGAACACGTTAAAAAAAAAAGAGCAGAAGCCATAAATGTACAGTGTGAAAAGAATTCTAAAGCAAACATCTGTGTAACCAGTGCCCAGTTCAAGAAACAGGACATAGACAGCACCCCTTTCCCAAAGTTCCCCTCGTGGCCCTTGTCTATCACTTACCATTTCGCCTCCCCTTAGAGATAAACCATTACCCTGACTTTTATGGTAATAAGTTGCTTGCCTTTTCTTTATAGCTTTACCACCAAAGTATGTACCTCCAAACAATATAGTTGAGTTTTGTCTCATTTTAAACTATATAAAAGAGCCACACTGTTTCTTTTGTATTTATTTACCTTGTGTATTATAAAATTCTGCCATGTTGTTATCTGTAGGTTTAAGTCTAGTTCACTCATTTTTTCATTGCTGTATGTATTTCATTGCATGGTCCATTATTCTGTTGCTGGAATTTTGTGTTGTTTCCATTTTGGAGCTATCACAATCACTGTAGCTGTGAACATTTTTGCATATGTATTCTCGTACTACATGCACATAATTATCCAGGGTATATACTCAGGAGTAGAAAGGCTTAGAGTTTTTTGGTCTTCAAGTTTAGTGGATATGCTAAATTGTTTTCCTGCTGTTAGTGAATGACAATCTATTGCTCCACATCCTTGCTAACACTTGGTATTGTCAGACTTATTAATTTCAGCCATTCTGATGGGTATATTGTGGTGGATGTACAGTTGTATTTCATTTTAGTTTGCTTTCCCCTGGTTACTAATATGGTTGAATATTATTCATATATTTATTGGCCATTTGAATTTCCTCGTATGTGCAGAACCTATAAAAAAGGTTTCTTCTGGTGCAATTTTATATTGGATTGTCTGCATTTAAAATTTTTTATTTGATTTCTGGGAGTTCTTTATATAACATGGATAATACTCCTTTTTGGGTTGAATTCTTTGTAATTAACTTTTCCAGTTCTTTGGCTAGTGTTTTCACTCTCTTTATGGTATCAAATAAAATGTAGTTGAATTTATTACTCCTTTTTCTATGGTAACAGAATTTGTGTTTAAGAATCATGAAGACATTCTCCTATAATTACTTTTTCTGAAGCTTGTTTTAAAGTATTTTTATTGTGAAATATTCATATAGAAAAATGCCCAAAACTAAGATATACAGAGCTCAATAATAATTTAGTACAAACACCCATGGAACTACCACTCAAATCAAGAAATAGAACATTGTTTACAACCCAGATAACCCATTCTTGCTCCTCCCTCCCAAAGGAACCACTACCATGACCTCCATGTTAATCACTTTTTGGCCTTTTTAAAATAAATAGCTTTTCCACCTCAGTATGTATCCCTAAACATGATGATTTAGTTTTTTTCTTTTTGGAAAAACACTGTTATATTTAGCTTTAATTTTAAAAAATATAGGGAGCTAATTTTTACTTAAGATTTTTTTCAAGTATAAAGTACATATAGAGAAGCATACAAATCATAAGACAGCTGGATAAATTATCCCTAAGTGAATATACCCATATAATCACCTCCTAAGACATAGAATATTTCCTCATAAGTCCTCTCCCAATTACTGACTCCTTCCTTCACCCAAAAGGTTTCCCTCCTTAAACAAAATCCTGAATTCTAAAACCATAGTTTAGTTTCCCTGCTTTTGAAATTAAAAAAAATGATATCATAGAGTTTGCATTTGTGTCTGGCTCCTTTCATTTAAATTATTTTTGTGGAATTCATCATGTTGTTGCTTGTAGCTATAGTTTGTTCATTTTCATTGTTGTGTAGTATCATATGGTATAAATACTCCAGAATCTGTCATTCATTATTCTATCATTGACAGCTACTTGAGTTTCCATTTTTTTGCCATTATGAAAAAAGCATATATGCACATTTCTAATGCCTATGTGCACATATTTTATTGGGTATTGTGACACTGATGAAGTTTAGAGTACATGTATATCTAACTAGTCTGAATATATATATTATATATATGTGTGTGTATATATTATATGTATGTATATATATAAAATATATATACTTTTAATCTTTTTTAAAAAGTTTAACTTTTCTGTGTTCTTATGTTTTAATTATGTTTGCAGTAAACAGAATTTAACTCCATTTAAAAAATTTAGTTTTACATTTTTTGCCTTTTGAGAAGTTAATATAGTTACATTAATTGTAATCACTCAAATATTTGGATTTGTTTCTGCTAGTTTTTTACTATTTGTCCTGCTTTTAAAACTTCTTATCCTTTTTTTGAATTAAGTTCCCTCCATTTCATTTTATCCCCTGTAATCAACTGGAAGTTATACATACTGTTTTATTTATTTTAGTGATTACATAGAAATTTTGACATACATATCTAATACAACAAATTATAAATTTAATACATTTAGCCTCCTCTAAACAACACAAAGCCTTATAATACTTTAACTCCTTTCATCCTCTTCCAGTATATGTACAATTATTCAGTAATAGTTGAATTTAGACATTATTGCTATTATTTTGTTATTATTATTATTATTTTTTGCTGCATTGGGTTTTTGTTGCTGCATGTGGGCTTTCTCTAGTTGCGGCAAGCGGGGGCTATGCTTTGTTGCAGTGTGTGGGCTTCTCATTGCGGTGGCTTCTCTTGTTGCAGAGCACAGGCTCTAGGTGCGCAGGCTTCAGTAGTTATGGCATGCAGGCTTCAGCAGTTGTGGTGCACGAGCTCTAGAGCGTAGGCTCAGTAGTTGTGGTGCACTGGCTTAGTTGCTTGTGGGATCTTCTCAGACCAGGGATCGAACCCATGTCCCCTGCACTGGCAGGTGGATTCTTAACCACTGTGCCACCAGGGAAGTCCCATATTGCTATTATTTTATTTTGGACAGTTAGTGTTTGTTTAGATTTACAGAATGTTTACAATTTTCTTTGGTCACCATTACTTCTTGCATTTTGGAGCTTCCTTCTGGGATGACTTTCCTTTTTCCATATATACATCCTTTAGCATGTCCTTTAATGAACATCTATTGGTAGTAAATTCTTTTTTTAAATCTGAATTTTATCTATTTTTTTCAGTTCTTATATTGTTTATCTGAAAATGTTTTTGTTTTGCTCTTATCCTTAAACTGTTTCACTGGATTTGGAGTTGATGGCAATTTTCTCTTAACATTTTGAAGATACATTCCAATGTCTTCTGACTTCTGTTGTTGCTGTTGAAAAATCAGCTGTCAGCTGAATTGTCATTTCTTTGAAGATTAATTTGTCTTTTCTTCTGCCTAATTTTAAGATACCCTCTTTCTCTGATGTCATGAACTTTCACTATGAGGTGACTAAGTGTGGATTTCATTTAAATTTTTTGGCATAGAAATTTTTGATCTTCCAGAATTTAGAATATTTATCATCAATTCTGGAAAATGTTCAGCCATTATTTCTTTGAATACTGCCTTCCTCCATTCTCTCTATTATCTCCTTCTTGAATTTTAATTAGATATTTGTTGAATCTTACCCTATCCTTCATGCATCTCAACCTCTTATATTTTCCACTTCTTTGTCTCTCTGTGTTATATCTTGCAAATTCTTCAGATGATCTTTCAGAACATGAATTCTCCCTTCAGCTGTCAAATCCGATGGTTAACTTGTCCTTTGGGTTTCTAATCTCAATTATCATATTTTAAAAATTTCTGTAGATTCATCTGGCTCTTTTTCAAACCTGCCTGATCAATTTTGATAGTTTCTTATTTCTTCATTATCTTTATTTCCTCTAATTCCTTTAAAAATATTAAACATTCTAATGGAAAAACTGTTTCTATACTCATAACACTTTTGACACCAAATGTGTGGGTTTTCCACACAAAACAATTCTCTAATTCTCTGCAGATATCAACCGGGTGTCCTACAATTTTAGTCAATTCTAACACTACCTGGAGTTAACACAGACTCCATAGGTTAAAGGCTCAGTCCCACAAGACTGCTCCCCTCCCTTAAGATACCAATCACAAGTAGTGGGTCCTCAAGTTACCCACACTTTTGTCTTAATTGGGTACACATCAGGGGTTCCCATGACCCTCTTCTTAAGTTTGATAATTTTCTATAATGGCTCACATAACCCAGGGAAACACTTTATTTTCTATTACTGGTTTATTATAAAGGATATTATAAAGGATGCAAATGACAGCCAAATGAGGTACCTAGGGTGGGATCCAGAAGTGTCCTGAACTTAAGAGATTTTGTCCCTGAGAAGTCTGGGGTGTACCACTGTCCCAGCTCATTGATGCATTCACCAATCCAGAAGTTCATCAAATCTTGTTGTTCAGAGTTTTTATAGAGCTTAATTTCCAACTCCCTTCCCTTCACAAGAGCTCAGGTGTAGGGTTGAAAATTGTAACCTTCTAATCCTTTGGTCTTTCTGGCATCAGCCCCATCCTGAAGCTATAGGGGCCCCACCATAAATCACCTAATTAGCATAAACTCAGGATGATGGAAAGGGACTTGTTATGAATAACATAATACAATTCTCTTATCCCTACCACTTAGGAAATTACAAAGGTTTTAGAAGCTCTGTGCCAGAAACTGTGGACAAAGACCAAATATATATTTCTTCTTATGTCACAATATCACAAATATACTTTCTTTCTTTCTTTCTTTCTTTTTTTTTTGTGGTACGTGGGCCTCTCACTGTTGTGGCCTCTCCCATTGTGGAGCACAGGCTCCGAACGTGCAGGCCCAGCGGCCATGGCTCACGGGCCTAGCCGCTCCGTGGCATGTGGGATCTTCCCAGACCAGGGCATGAACCCGCGTCCCCTGCATCGGCAGGTGGACTCTCAACCACTGCGCCACCAGGGAAGCCCACAAATACACTTTCTTTATATATGATATTTGATAACTAGAATACTTGCAGTCATTGCAGGTATTATTCTGAAGTTCATTATTTCCTTGTGTTTTTAGTGATATTTTAATATGAGATCATATTTCTATAGGAACCTTACCTGTAGGATTTTTAGAGAAGATTTACTTTTGCTTACACAAGGTGCCTGGGGCACTAAAGTGATCACCTTATGGTTTTCAGCTCAAGGTTTTCTGGGCAACACAGGTAGTGTGAAATTCTAGCCCCCCACAATATGCTTGCAAACTTGTTTAGGAATTCTCAGAGGGGAGTTGTTTTCTTTTTTTTCTATTCCATCCACAGTTAATGTGGAGACAGTCAGGTATCCTTACCCTTTCCCTCTGTAGGTCAGGTTTTTTCCTTAATCTACTACTGAGGATGTAGCCCTTCAGTTTTGGGGAGGTCTTAGTTTAGGGGAGGTTGCCAGTATGATATATGGGCAAGATGACAGGGTCCCAGAGAATGGGGATGTCTTATTCCATCCAGATGAGGTCACAGAGGCTGCCTAGGTAAGGTGACACTTAGGACACTTAAACTGAACTCAGGCTTATTAAACAATAAATGGGAGTTTGCCATGCAATGGGCATAATTACATTGTGTTCACCACAAGGCAAGAATCATGTCCAGTGTGTATACTGCTGTGTCTCCAGAACTTAGCATAGTACTTCGCACATACTAGGTGCTCAATTAATGTACTTAAGTGTATCAGTGAGTAAGAAGTATCAAAGTATTCCAAATGGAGGGAAACTGCATATAAAGCAAATAAGAAGAAACAAATAACAAAACTTTATTAAAAATAACAAATTTGGTTAAACCAAGGGCCATTTCTTTTTTCAACAAGTGTTTTTACAATAGTTGTTTTTGGTAAGACCCTTATTTAGGGTACAGACAGTGCCACACTCTAATAGGGATAATAAGACACATGCATAATAACTATAACTTCTCCCCTGTGTACACAGTTTAGTTTCTCTCTCACTATGAAAGGTTAAAATAAAGGTATGAGGCTTCATGCTTCAGAACCTCTCTGCTGATGAGCTTGGGGATTGGGAAAACACTAAATGCTTCTGCAAATCATTATACCCTTGTCTTTAGTGGAAAAGAGTAGTCAGATGTAAATGTTTGGCAAAATGTGGTTGTAGTTTGATTGCAATCTGCAAATATTTGTGCTGTCAGTTGGCCACAGAAGATGTGGTCCTCATGAAAGGACTTTGAGGAACCTGGCTGGTCAAATGGTATGAAGGCTCAAAAGCATAAGGCCTCTAAGGAAGAGGTAGGGTATGCAGAATGAGAAGAACTTCCTACCTGAATTTCTGGCTAAAGGGGCAGCCCATGGTATTGTAAAGGCCATAGTCTTTTCTGTTTCCTTTACATGGATATAGGGAGAGGGAAGAGGAGAAAGGGATATTATTTCTTTGAAAAAAAAAAACAATAAAAATTCCCACTGTGGAAAAAATATTTATTTAACTATAGAAATTTAGTTAAGAAACCAAAACAACTTAGTCTTATAGCTGATGATCTCATTGGCTTATACCATTGTCATACACTGAATTCTGAGTTATCAGGCCAGAAATGTGGACTTGGCAAAGATGAGAGTTACTGTCAATTGTTCCAGCTCCCCAAGCTGGATGGCACCAGTGGCTGTGTGAGTGAATACAGAAGTTGAAATCAACATCATGTTAACTTTGGTTCCATTCCAAAAACATTCTATTCCAGAGATATGTAAGATGAAGCTTTTTTAGGGCAGAGATCATGGTTACATCCCCTAACACAGTGCCTGGTCCTTAATAGTTGCTCAGGAAATATGTGGTGAATAAATAAATGCACAAAGGTTACCCTGAGTTGCTAAGATCAGAACAGTATTTGCCATTATTTTGGAGGTTGGCGTGGGATTCATACACCCTGGAACAGTTTCTTCTCTTTGCAGCTAGTAATATTTTTTTTGTTTATGAAGAACAAGCATTCTTGCACACTGGCACAATGGTCCTGGGGAAAGTGACACAGACAGATTTCCACTGCATTCCTCAGAAGACCCAGCAATACCACTCTCTGATGGTGAGTGTTTCTTTATCAAAAGATTTAAATTTGAGGGGTTTAGTCTTTTCTTTGCCAGTAGTGGTGAGTACTTCAAGAACAAAAAAATGAATTGGCCAAGTTTGATTGAATTTGATAGCATTTTACTGCTCTGCAGCAGTCAGGGTAGTTACAACCGCATCTCCCTGTGCAGCAGTTTTTCCCATACACAAAACTGCAAGTATCTTCTCATCCTTATTTACATTTATGTCTAATTCTATTAGTGGGCACTGTAAATATATTTCTAATTAGGGAGGGGGTATGCTTGTGTTTATTGTAATTCCCAATGTACAAAAGATGTTAAAAACAGTATCAAGAGTTTGGGGGTTTTTGGTGGTTCTTAGTTTTCACTTAAAAATAAATAGACAGGACTTCCCTGGTGGCGCAGTGGTTGAGAGTCCGCCTGCCGGTGCAGGGGACACGGGTTCGTGCCCCGGTCTGGGAAGATCCCACATGCCGCGGAGCGGCTGGGCCCGTGAGCCATGGCCGCTGAGCCTGCGCGTCTGGAGCCTGTGCTCCGCAACGGGAGAGGCCACAACAGTGAGAGGCCCGTGTACCGCAAAAACAAAAAACAAAAAACAAAACAAAACAAAAAAAATAGACAGGTATTTAGCAACTTCTGCCAAGAAAAATTTCCACACAGGGCCTCATCCCTAGCAATAAAAACCCAGATATGGCAGCAAAACATTTCCAGATACTTCTTTAGGTCTCTGAAAGCAGTATAGGAGAGAGGAGTAAAAAAATTATAGTATACAGGTTATAAAACACTTTATGCATGCCAATTCATTTCAGTATTATTTTTCCTATTTCTCCATTGGGGACTCTAAGGTACATTTAGGTTAAGTACCTTGACCAGAGTCACATAGCTAGTAAGTGACAGGGCTAGAACTCAAATGTAGGTTTTCTTATTACAAGTTCAGTGTTCTAATTCCAAGCCCAACATTCATAAGTATTGAATGATTGTTGTGTCTATTTTCCTAAGTAATAGTGTTGATGGGGTGTGGGGGAGGTGATGGGATATGTCTTTTTGGCTCTTGCTGGCTACTGTGGCTCTAGTGTCTTATGAACATTGTACTAAAAAAGATAATAGCAGCCTTGACTGAACAAAAATTAATCTATATGCTAGTACTTAAATAGCCTTGGTCAGAGATGAGATCAGTAAGGGTGAGGAGGACAGCTAAATAAAGAAAGTTTCCTTATTGATGGCACAAGAGATGGGCTCAACATTCTATTACATCTGAAAGAGCTGAATTCAATCAAACTAATCTAGGTAGGGTTGGGGGCGGGGTGGGCAGGAAAGAAGTCCATTTGCATTCTCTTTGAATAATAAGGGTATCTGTTGTAAAGTGACTACAGAGACAGCTACTCCCAGACTTCAAGTCTCATCCCAGTGACACTGGTGACCCTGGGGAGGCACACATGCTGAAGTCTTCCCTAGTATCTAGGACATGGTATGGGGTTGTAGCAAAGATATTTCTTTTATAGTGATTTGACCTAGGACTTGACTTCTGAGAAGCATAAAGCCTCTGCTCAGACAAACTGGGTAAAATGTTTGTTTCCCTGGGCTATGAAAGTCATCTTGCAAAGAAATAACTAAAAAATCTCAACTCAAGTAATAATTTTCCTGGCAGTCCTCACCTCCAGAAGTCTTAGAAATATACCAGTCACTTCTCATCCTGGCCAAACAGCTATCTGAAATGCTGTTTCTAACACTAGTTATATATTAAATTGTGACCTCTACATCTACTGGTAAAGCATTTGTAGGAAGAATGAAGAAAAAGTGATGTAATTTTAAAGTATTCTCTTAGTGACTCCCAAACGTAGAAATTCTATTTGTTACAAGATATTAAATCTGAAGTTACATTATCAGCCAGATAATTCTTTGTTGTGGGGAGGGCTGCCCTGTACATTGCAGGATGTTTTAGCAGCATCCTTGACCCCTACCCACTGGACGCCAATAGTACCTCCTGAGTTTTGACAACCAAAAATGTCTTCAGACTTGGCCATAAAAATGATCCCCAATTAAGAACTATGTTTTAACCAAAGCACCAAGATATTACAGAAAAAAACGACTCCACCCCCTCAAAAAAAACAACAACAAAAACCTCTAACTAAAGTGAGTTCTGAAATGGACTATCCCTAGAAATGACAGGATTTAGGCAAAATCAGGTAGATAACTAACTCTAAAAACTCACAAGTTATAAAAGGTCAGGTGAGAATTACTGAGGAGTATTTCTTTGGAGACTGTTGCTGGTATGCTGTGATTCTTACCACAGACACTTGCCTGCCTCTTACCTCAAGCCTAGTGAGAGGGACCTTCAGTGGAACTACTCAGAGTACTTGTACTTGGGATGTGTCTCTTGCAGTTAAAGGGGCACAGAGGACTTGCGTCTGTCTCCTGCCTGAAAAATATAGAGGACAAGACAGGCTGGCAGCTGTTCTGGCAGCAGAGCAGAGGAATGCTGAAGCTGCCTGCACTGGGATTGGCCTATATTCCCAAGTTTCTTTGGGCAAGAAGTGGATGAGAGCTTCGTGTGGACCAGGTGTGGATAATACAGAGCTGCCGCTAGCCTAAACAGCACCATCAGAAAAAAAGCTCTCCCTCGGCCAGACACTTCACTTCCATCTGTTGGAAAATATCTCACTAATTTAGTTTGGACAAAACACTTTACTGCCACCTGCTGGAATACTGTCAAAATAAATATACAAATCCACAGGGGTGATGTGCATGGCAGGCACTCCCTAGGGTATGGAGTGCATAACCTTGCACAATGTTGGGTGGTCCCAGAGCCACTTACAAATGGGCCACTGTGAGAGCTACCTTAGATTCTATTTGACAAGTCCTTACTGAGAAAAACAGGTTTCAAGAGATAAGAAGTTGGAGGTGGACCACCAGATTCTTAGGGACGGAAAGAGTAAAAAAACTGCCAGAATAAAATGTTTTTGCTCAGACCAACCAAGGTTACTATGGGTGAGAAACCACCAAAGAATGGGGATGGTGGTGGTTTCTGAAAACCTTAAAAGCATCCATCAGAAAAAAAGGCAGCTTTAAACATCTACCAGGCCGAGTGTGAAACCATCACATGGAAGTAAAAGTTACAAATTTTCCTGCTCCCCTTTCTTTTCCTCTCTCTCCACCCCTTTGGCTCTGGTTGGTAAGCTGGGAGAGAACAAGAAAGACCAGGCATGATGCCTCTCCAGGGCAAGCAGTTAGCCAGCTATCCCAAGCTGGTGAAGAGGGAAGTTTCACTCTTTCTGACTCAATAACCATAGGACTTTCTATTCCTAATAGGGACCACAGAATTCATGAAATCTATCTGAGTCAGGTATATGACACATTGGCTCCACTGCACAGGTTTAAAGGGATGAGGAAATTAAAAAATAAAGGTTTTTTGTTTTTTAAAATTATACCCCTGAATCCTGTATGTTGAACATACTGGTTACATATTATAAAGCAGGATCTGGAAAAGATATCTTCCAAGGATATGTTGTTGAGTTTTACAGGGGAAAATGGTATTTGAATCAATTCATTTGTTGAGAGCCCATACTTTGGGAGTAGGGCACATAAATGCAAGGGAGTCTCTGTCTGCTTACAGTCTTGGGTTTCATACTCAGAGTAATGTAACTATTACTGTCAGTTATGTCAGCAAGAGCCTGTGTTGCATAGGCAGGGCAGGTTCAGAAGGGTTTTTACTCTAATGATTTCCTCTTGTGATATTTTTACTCGCTTATGATTAAGCTTTAGAAGCGACATGTTGCTCCTGTTCTTCAAGCATGGAATCACAGGTAAAGCTTCCATTTAAGACGTGTAAAGAGAGGTGCAAGGCTAAATGCATAGGTTGCGTCTTGATTGGGCTGCTTTGAAACCAGAGTCTGGTCCTCAGTTTGGCAGATTCAGACACTTACATTTCACTTTATTCAGGCTTAATCAGGCTCTGAGAATTTAATTTGGGTAAAACAACTTTATAATTCAACCCAATGAACAGAAGCTGATTTATGAACCATGATATGAATTTACTGAGAAAAACTGTATTGCTAGTATAACTAGTACCAGTCATGTGCTTTGGACAATTGCTTCTTACTGCGTGTGTTGATTTAATTGAGAGTCCTTGAGCGATGGGAAGACTACCTGATAAGTGTGGAATGAGAGCATGGGTCTTTGTATGTTCTTAAATGATATCTAGAATTTAAGTTTACTAGGATATAAACTCACTGACAGGGATCTTATTTGCTGATATGTCCTAAGAGACTAGAACATGGTAAGCATTCAATAAGTATTTGTTGAGTGAGGGACTGAATCTGAACTAAGTTTTTTTAAACTGTTCTGATAATGAATGGGTATTGTCATTAGAATCAGTAGCCCCTCTCCTAGACAGAATGTGAGCCCACAGTACATTCTTATTCAGATTCTGCTGGTTCTAGACTCTTAATGGACCCCACACCTCTCTTATGACAGTATCAACTGGGCATGTGATACTTAGGTTACAGATGATTTATTTTACTCTCTGATGAAATTTGGGAGCCACCCTGACCTCTGTAACACATTTACAGATCATCTCATAAGGTGACATTTTCTTTTCTTTTCTTTCTTTCTTTTTTTGGGGGGGGTGGGTAAATTTTGTCCCAAGTTCTATGAGGGTTCTTGTCTTACATTTTCCGGGTTTCTGACTTCCAGCTCAGGCTGGTAGGGGACAACTGAACTGTGGTAGTTTATATTTTTACAGACACCCAGAGTTCTTTGTGCAGGTGTGGATCTATCTACCCTCCATCAAGGAGTCTAAAAGCAGAACACTGCGTTTTACTCAATGGAAGATCTCAAAGCTCTTAACAAACTAAAGCAAAAAACGAGATTGTATGAATATTCATACCTTTGTGAACGCGTGGGAGCTGCACGGTCGGTCTGGGTGGCTATGCAACCAAGTACAGACAACCCCAGGCTCAGAGAGCTCCTCATTCTTTCTGCCTTTCAGCTCTGCCTCTGAAATTCTGGTTTTGTATAGGAAGCTCTCTGTAAGCATGTAGCCTGTTGACTTTCATTTTACCAGATGCTTTCGGCACCAGAGGCATCTATGTTCTCTCTGGAGTCTAGGTCTTGTCCTTAGGTGAAGAGGAAGGGTGGGGGCGGACAGGGTCCCCCATCTAACCTCCGTCGCTGAGAATGGGAACGTGACTCACCGCTTCAGTCTGCCCGGAGGTTTCTGTTAAGGTCTCGGCGCTCCTCACCTAGATAACGGCACCCGGGTTTTTCTGGCTTCCTGCAGGTGGGCATGCTCCCTCCGCAGAGACCAGGAGTGACCTCGGGCTGCCGGATTTGACCTTCATGACACCTATGTCCTCTCCCCACTTTCCTCTATCTTCTTTCCAACCTCCCCAGACTGAGGACCCCGAGACACCTCCCTCAGGCCCGCGCCCTGCTTCTCACATCCTAACTCAGGGGACCAAATTTAGGGTGGGAGGAGCCTGTCGGCTCTAAAGCCCACGGACTCCTGGGCTACAGCCGCGGCGATTTGGGGGAGGCCCGCCCTCGCTGAGCGCTCGCCCCGCCCCTCCCCTCCCACGTACGTCACGTCCGGCCCAGCCCCTGCCAGCCCTCCGCCCTCCGCCCTCCGCCCTCCGCTCTCCTCTCGCTCGCCGTTAAGGAGGCTCTGCGCCTCAGCTACAGCCTCCATCTCCGCTCCCGCCCCATCCTCCGCGTCTCTGCCGCCGCCACCGCCGGGGGCATCCGGGGGTCGCCTAACGGGCTGGCCCTGCGCCACAGTCGTCGTTTCAGCCTCCCGCCAGTGGCGGCCACAAGAAGAAGCTCGCTGGCCGCGGAGCCACTTGGGGCCTCAGTTCTCGCCCTCTTTCAGTTGCCGCGGGTTCTGGAGAAGCGGCCGCGGCCGGGGAACTGGGCGTCGAGGTTCCAACGGTAGGTGAACGGGCGGGTACTGCGCATGCGCTGGTCCCTGTAGCCGCGGCCCTCCCTCTTCTGCCTACCCCCAGCTCCGTGTCCCACCCGCGCCGGCTTCAAGGGCTTTGCACCTCGGGGTGCGGGGTATCCCGGGCAGTGCCGTTGCAGGTGCGGCATTCCATAGAGAGGGCCCCCTTTCTCCTAGAGCAAGAGAAGGTGAAGATGTGCCCCTGGCAGCCAGGGGGTGTGGCAGTCTTCGATTTTTCAGCCGCTGCAGTGCGCGTAAGCGGGTGTGCCTTCTCACCTAGCTCCCCCAAAGTAGAAGGCACAGCTCCCTACCCTTGTTTGCTAGCCTCCCCTGCACACCGGACCTGCGCCGCCTCCCTGCCCTTTTCCTTAAAGCTGGGCAGTGAAGTTGATGCAGAAAAAAAAAAAAGTGTGGTTTAATCTGGGCTCAACTGCGCCCCTTTTTAAGATCACGTGAGATGAGTGGTTGCTGACTTCCTTAGATCGTTCAGAGAATATAGCCAAAATTGGGCTGTTGGTGCACTGGGGACTTGTCTAGAATGCATTCTGCATAGGCCAGGCTAGAGAGGGTACAGCGCTGTTTCAGATGAGGCGCCTGGTTTCCGAGATAAGGTATTAGGAAATTGAATCAGTTGGCACACTTGCCCAGTGGGAAATTGGTAAACTTCAATTAAAAAATCAATTAAAAATCAAACTGACTTTTAGAAAGGCATTTCGTCCGGCTCCCCATGATGCCATCTAATCAATGAAAAAAGTACCTAAGATTGGGCACTTACCTTATTTTCAAGTTGATGATAATCTAAAAATGGCAACCGGAACCACAGTAATGCAGATTATGAACATTAAATAGCTGAGATGCACTTACTTTTAAAAGTGGACATTAAAGGATGGTTTTGAATTATTGACTTTCTGGGTTAATGTGAGGCTGTGTCTTCAACTTTCCTTTTTGTAACCTTGCATGCAATACTTGTTGGCCTGGGTGTCTCTCAGGTACTGTGCATTTAGTAAGTGCGTGCTAGCTGAATGGAACTGAATGAACTGGTTATTATTTGTATATCTATCGGGAGCTCCTTCTTTCTTAATCTCTGCTGCTTTTAAAATTTGGGCAGTATTTTAAATAGTTTAATTGTGTTACCAGTTAGGGATCTGGAACACATCTTAAATGCTTGGAAAGATGTAGAAAGGCTTATCAGTGTTATAAAATTCTTCCTTAGGTGAAGTAAATGTTACATTGTGTATGTGTTTTTAACTGTATATGTAGTGTTTTATTTATTAATATGAGTGTATAGAATTCTGTTATTTTCTCTATCTTTAAAATTTGTATTTATTTTAAAAATTAATAGGCAATTTTTAGAGAAGTTTTAGGTTCACAAAAAAATTAATCAGAAAGTACAGAGTTGCTACATATCTCCTCCCCACCCTGCATGCAATTTTCCCTCTTTTTTATATCTTGTATTAGTATGAAGTGTGTTTTTATTAGAATGCCATTGTTTTAGGACAGAGAAAATGACTGAAATGGATATATTGTGACTTGTCAGTCTTTCCCCATCAATAAAATGACAGCTACTTTTATTATCATTTCTGAATAACCTCAGTCTGTGCATGGCTCCCCTTTGTTGTACCATGACTTTAGTATTGGGAAACATAATAGGATAAATTGTAGCTATACTTTGAAAAAAATTGTGATAAATATACATAACGTAAAATTTACCATTTTAACCATTTTTAAGTGTACAATTCAGTGGCATTAAGTACATTCACAGTATTGTGCAACCGCTGTCACTGTCCATTTCCAGAACTTTTTCATCATCCCAAACAGAAACTCTTAGACAGCAATTCCCCATTCCCTCTTCCTCCTAGCACGTGGTAACCTCTATTCTACTTTCTGTTTCTATAATTTGCCTGTTCTAGGTACCTCATATAGGTGGAATCATATAGCATTTGTCCTTTTGTGTTTGGCATATTTCATTTAGTTCATTTTCAGGGTTCATTCATATTGTAGCGTGTATCAGAATTTCCTTCCTTTTTAAGATTGAATAATGTATTCCATTGTGTGTATATACAACATTTAGTTTATCCGTTCATCTCTTGATGGACATTTGGATGTTTCCACATTTTGGCTTTTGTGAAGAATGCTGCTATGAACTTTGGTGTACAGGTATCTGTTTGAGTCCTTGCTTTCGATTCTTTTGGGTACATACCTAGGAGTGGAATTGCTGGTAATTCTGTGCTTAACTTTTCGAGGAACATCTGAACTGTTTTCCAGGTCTGCTGCACCATTTTACATTCCCATTAACAATGCACAAGGGTTCCAGTTTCTCTACATCTCCCCAACAATTGTTACTTCCCTTTGTTTGTTGGTTTGTTTTTTGGTTTGTTTGATAATAGGCATTCTAATGGGGGTGAACAGGTATCTCATTGTGGTTTTGATTTGTATGTCCCTAAGAGTGATGCTGCACATCTTTCATTTGTGTATCTTCTTTGGAGAAATGTCTGTTTAAGCCCTTTGCTCATTTTTTAAATTGGTTTTTGTTTCTTTGTTGTTGAATTACTTTCAAAAAAAGTTACTTTAAAAAGTTATTTTGTACGTGCATTAAATCTTTTATCTGAAAACCTTATTGGTTCTTAAGATGAATGCAATACTGAAATTTAAAAAATAGAAATTGGGGTAAATTCCCTGGCAGTTCAGTGGTTAGGACTCCGCACTTCCACCACAGAGGGTATGAGGGTATGGGTTCGATCCCTGGTCGGGAACTACCCGCATGCCACGCAGTGCGGCTAAAAAAATTAAAATAAATAAATAAATAAAATAAACAAATAAATAAATAGAAATTGAAAATTTCTGTTTTACACATGGATAAACAACAAAGAGATTTTACATCTGAAAAAGGTTTCCAATTATTTAGTAAGTCACACTATATTAAGCTCTCGATTAGGTATATATCAATACCAAGAACTTATTTCCATAACCTCAGCATTACAAAGGGGCACGCATTAAATGAAGATCCTATCCTCACCAATGAGTAAGATTAATGCTCCTGAATTTTCCTTTGTTTATAAAGTATTTTGTTAACATGGCTAGGAGTAGAGGAGGGGATTACTGGATTGAGAAAAAGGAAGTGTAGTATGTACACATGAACTTGACCTGAATCAGTGTTCTCCAAGTGGCGCAGAAGGCCAATATGTGAGGAGGTTCACTTTGGGGCCGTATAGAAGAGCCAATTTGATTGGACATGGAAATAATGAAGGATTTTTGGAATGGAATGTAATAAAGGCAGGTTTAATGTACCAACTCATACTCACATGAGATATTAATGGTAATGACATTAAGAGTAACTCATTATCAGATTTATTTATTCATTCACTGGATATTTATTTTTCTCCTTCTAACTGTTAGAGATACATGAAGGAGCAAAACCCAAGCAGTTACTTGTTGATGGTTGCATAACTGTAAATTTACTAGACATTAAATTATACACTTGAAAAGAGTGAATTTTATGATATGTAAATTATACCTTAATAAAGCTGCTTTAAAAAAAAAAAACCCACCAGTGGACTTTAAGGAACTTATACTCTGTTGGGAGAAAGAAACTTTAAACAAACACAGAAAGGACTATATAATAAAACTAGTGATGAACGTTTTGGAGCCAAGGAATAACATGTCCTAAGAAAAATTGACAGGGGATATCATTAGGTTGGATGGGTTGGAGAAGGCCCCTCCAAGAATGGGACTTGAGTAAGAGCAGAAGATGAGTAGGAGGAAGTGAGGGGGAGAGTGTTTGAGGCAAATGAACCAACATGTATAGAAGTCTTAGGTTGAGGAAGATGCAGTGGCTTGACAAGATAATTTAATAGAATCTATTGGGTTTCTACTAGAGAAGGAAATACCCTAAATCTTTTCAGACAGGTTTTTACCTAGCTTTAGTGTATATTTTCTTTTTCTTTTGTATATGATGTATAATAATTCTTATATTTTTGGTTTTAAACAGTTTTCAGAGAGATGTCTGTATGGTTTCTATTGCCCTTTTCTGGAATAGAAAACTAGAAAAACTTGAGTTGTTTACTTATTCTTAAAATATGTATTTTTGCTTTTATGTATCAAGCTGCTGTTCCATGTAATTGAAAAGTAAAAGTAAAAATAAAACTGAAAAACACTTGTTGATTGACATAGTAGGTGCTTAATATTTGGGGGGAAGGGTGGGAGGAGGTCCTTTTTGGACACCAGTTGTAGTGGATTAAAAATTTGGAAAGGTGAAGGAGCTCAAATTTAGGATCAGATTAGTTGAGAGAATTTTTATAGGAAAAGCAGACCATATTGTGATTCATTATAGAATCACTTTTGAAACTAATGATTTAAAAAGATATATATTTTTTCTGTTAAGGAGTATTCTAGTGTTTGAATAATGATTTTTGATTAGCAAGTACAGAATATTTAAGTGTTTTATGAATCACCTTTACGAAGTATCGTTTCATACATTTCAGTGAAATTTCAAACAATATTTTCAGTTTTGGTTGTAGTCATTGTTGCCTGAAAGAGCATCAGCCTAAAGAGCAGCAGACTTAGAGTTCTACTCACTAGTTTAGTGACCTACTCACTAGTTAAGTGACTTTAAACCAGTTTCTTCAGCTCTCTGAGATTTTTTTGGTTTCTTTTCTGAGAAAAAGTGATAATCTGCCATGCTTATCTCACAGGGGATGGATGTGAGGATTCAGTTGGATAGTGAACTGGAAAGTATACCAGAAATGATAGCATCATTTCAGATACTGGAGTTCTGCTGTTGTGTAGTGTTCACAACCCAGGAAATAAAGATGAAATCATATTTTTTGCTCTCAAAGTTTATAATCAAGTGGAAAAGACAGATACAAAAAATAAGTATAGTCAGTGCTTTTTGTTCATATCCCAGGTTCCTTTTTTTCCCCCCCAGAGCAGTTTTTACACAAGTCAGTGCAAAAAGAGAATGTTTTTCTCTCAGGGGACCCATTTGGCTAGAACAAGTTGTGGAATTACCTCCAATGGTAAAAAAAAAAAAAAAATGTAGTTTTGTATCAAAGAGCAATAAGAAATGATATGCTAGTCTTCTTAAGACTGTACTCATTAGTAGGCCCTAGGTGAGCACGTTTTCAATGGAGAAACATGAAAGGTGAAAAGTTACCAGAATAGAGGAGTCTTGAAGAGTCAACATTTGTCAAAATTGAGATTATATGCATGCATATAATTGACTGGAATATGTGCTCTCTTTACATATATATGCTTTCTCAGGTATTTTGTGTTGCCCTCTAAATTGTAGAGCTGTTTGTTTTTTTTTTTTTTGGGCCAGTCATTGTGTTGGTACTTAATGGGAAGAGCTAATTTAACACATAACTCACTTTGACTTAATAGAAGATCATGCTAAAGTAGTGACCAATGACCTTGGAGTGAATGTGGGGTAAAGGAACCTGTTGGGAGCCAGCTTGCTCCAGCACATTACAGGCTTACCCTTTCATCAGGAGACAGCATTAAAGTGTCACCTTTTCTTATACTTTCATGAGTAAGATTAAACATCCCTCTGCCACTCTTACCTGTTTTTCATGCACTGATATGTGAACCTTCTAAAACTCTACATCTGACCGATAAATATCTCAAAAGGTCATCCTTCATCCTTTGGGGAAGTTTGTCTACCTTGGAGACTAACTTCAGGTACCTTATGGTTTCTTTGGCTTTTTTTTTTTTTTTTTTTTGCGGTACGCGGGCCTCTCACTGTTGTGGCCTCTCCCGTTGCGGAGCACAGGTTCCGGATGCGCAGGCTCAGTGGCCATGGCTCATGGGCCTAGCCCCTCCGTGGCATGTGGGATCTTCCCGGACCGGGGCACGAACCCTTGTCCCCTGCGTTGGCAGGTGGACTCTCAACCATTGCGCCACCTGGGAAGCCCTCCTTGGCTTTTTGAATCAGAATTGTGGCTGATTTACAAGTAAATGTGAGAGGAAGTCTTTTTGCCTTTGTAATACTGCTCATTTTATTGTTCTCATTTCTTAAGACTTAAATTACTGTCATTAGAAAGATTTGCAGTTATATCCAGCAGCACATTCTACCATCACCATTTACAAATTTTGAAGTTTAGCTCAGTGACTTGAGGCTCACAGTACATGTAAAACGGGAATAGTGCCTGCCTCATAGCCTTCTTCTAGGTATGAGAAATAACTTGTGAAGTGCTTATAGGTATTCCATAAATCATAGTTCCTTTCCATAATTTTTAAAAAATTATAGTTGATTTACAATATGATTTGTTTTAAATATTATTTACAATATTATTATCATACATTCCAGATGTACAACATAGTGTTTCAATATTTTTATAGATTATACTCCATTTCAAGTTGTTATAGGGGCTTCCCTGGTGGCGCAGTGGTTAAGAATCGCCACCTGCTAATGCAGGGGACATGGGTTCAAGCCCTGGTCTGGGAAGATCCCACATGCCTCAGAGCAACTAAGCTTGTGCGCCACAACTACTGAGCCTGCACTCTAGAGCCCGTGAGCCACAACTACTGAGCCCACGTGCTGCAACTACTGAAGCCCGTGCACCTAGAGACTGTGCTCCGCAACAAGAGAAGCCACTGCAATGAGAAGCCCGTGCACCGCAATGAAGAGTAGCCCCAGCTTGAAGCAACCAGAGAAAGCATGTGTGCAGCAACGAAGACCCAATGCAGCCAAAAATAAATAAATAAATAAAGTTGTCGTAAAGTGCTTTCCTTTCTTGATTTGATTATCTTTGGTTATTGCTGGGAGTAGATATGGCAGCCACTTTTGATGTTTTTTGTTTTTTTTAAGCATCTTTATTGGAGTATAATTGTTTTACAATGTGTGTTAGTTTCTGCTGTATAACAAAGTGAATCCGCTATACATATACATATATCCCCATATCCCCTCCCTCTTGCATCTCTCTCCCACTCTCCCTATCCCACCCCTCTAGGTGGTCACAAAGCACGGAGCTGATCTCCCTGTGCTATGCGGCTGCTTCCCATTAGCTAGCTATTTTACATTTGGTAGTGTATATATGTACCATGTTTATATAAAAGTGTATTTATTTAGTTTGTAATCACTTAAGGAGGTGTTCTCCTCTTGTTAATCTTCTTAAATTTGAATAGTCAGTATTATTTGCTTCTTATTTATGTCTTTAATCAACATATATTTTATTTATTTATTTATTTATTTTGTTGCTTCGGGTCTTAGTTGCGACAGCTGGGCTCCTTAGTTGCGGCATGCATGTGGAATCTAACCCAGGCCCCCTGCATTGGGAGCACAGTGTCTTAACCACTGTGCCACCAGGGAAGTCCCTCAACATATATTTTAAACATTAAATTATGTGTTAGGGATTGTATGAGGTAATACAAAGATGATACAGAGGTGATACAAAGATGAAATGACAGGGTTTCTACCTACAAGGATCCTCTCTTTTGAAAAAGAGACAGACATATTTTTAGATTCTATGGGGTGTTTGCTAAAAAGGTAAGAGATACCTTAGGAGCAAAAGGAAGGAGAACTGTCTGCTTCAGGAAGTCAGGGAAGGTTTGACAGAGGAAGCTGGAGTTGAGACTTGATGGTGGATGGAAGTTTGGTGATCAAGATGGAATTGGTCGTGGTGTTGAGTTAGGGCTCCAAGACAGAAAACAATGTGCACAGCTTGGGAGATGTGGATTGTGAATTTCAAGTAGTTAAGTATTGTTGGAGAGTAGAGTGAGGTGTAGGAGTGGCAGGGAAGAAGATTTTATTGGTAGGTGAAGTACTTGTACACCACGTAATAGAGTTTGCAGTTTACTGTGTACGTCAGAGGTTCTTAAAACTTTGTATGTATTATAATCACCCAAAGAGCTTATTAAACATACAGAGAGCCCAGGCCAGGCTCTCATGGATGCTAGATTGGGGTTGTGGCTGTATATTGAATATCTGTATATTGAACAAGACTTTCCCCATCCCCAGATGAAGTTAGGAAACCGTGCTGTAGGTCACTGGTCTCAAAAGTGAGGTGCTGGCACTTTGAATGGGCAGGATGACCTATTAAAATGTGTGTGTAGGTGGAGGAGTAAAATTTATGTTTCTACTTATTTTTTATTTTTAAAATTTATTTATTTATTTATTTATTTAAAAAATAAATTTATTTATTTATTTTTAAAACATAAATTTATTTATTTATTTATTTTTGGCTGAGTTGGGTCATTGTTGCTGCACGCGGGCGTTCTCTAGTTCTGGCGAGTGGGGGCTACTCTTCGTTGCGGTGTGTGGGCTTCTCATTGCAGTGGCTTCTCTTGTTGCGGAACACAGGCTCTAGGCGTGCGGGCTTCAGTAGTTGTGGCTTACGGGCTCTAGAGCACAGGCTCAGTAGTTGTGGCGCACGGGCTTAGTTGCTCTGCGGCATGTGGGATCTTCCCAGACCAGGGCTCGAACCTGTGTCCCTTGCATTGGCAGGCAGATTCTTAACTGTTGTGCCACCAGGGAAGCCCTGTTTCTATTTATTTTTAATGTTGAATTTTTTTTTCTTTTGCCACTCCATGAGGCATGTGGGATCTTAGTTCTCCAACCAGGGATCCAACCCGTGCCCCTTGCAGTGGAGCCCTAATCACTGGACTGCCAGGGAGTTGTTAAAATGTTATTTTTCTGTATGTTTATTATGTGCATAATATACTAGGATACGTATTCACTATTCTACTTTAGAAATACACATACATATATGAGAGGTATGCGCATAATCTTTTTCCTGTTCAAAAAATTTAGAGCCCAGGGCTCTAGGCATTGGAAAACAGTTGAGGAATTTTGTGCAGGGGAATTCACGTTAGATTTGATGAGGATATCAGTGAGGAGAATAGATGAAGGGACTTAGTTACAGGGGATTTTATCTCCCTTTGGCTTTATTACTTTTGTTTTGCTTTGAAAGCTTGAAATCATGGGGGTTTATAAAATAATTGACTGTGGCCATGAAACCCTTGCCTGAATATTTTGCATAAAAGAGGGATAAGTGAGCTATCTCAAGGTGAAATGCTGTGTTTAGTGAGTTGCAATCTGCAAAATATATGTGCTGTATCTAGTACCATGATTTGGGGAGTGTAGTTATACAAAATATACTTGATTCATTGCTCATTGTAGTTTTGTGGAATCACCATGGAGGAGGATTGTTCCCTCAAGAAGTAGGTTAAAGTGCGCACAGATGAACAAATCCTCAGGCACAGGGGTAATAATTGTTGCGATAAATACTTTATAATCTTTTTTTGTTTTTTAAGGCAAAGAAATTCCTCAACTTTTGAGTATTAGAGCTCTCTTTAAAAACTTTCTAGTCCTGGGACCTCCCTGGTGGCGCAGTGGTTAAGAATCCACCTGTCAGTGCAGGGGATACAGGTTCGAGCCCTGGTCCGGGAGGATCCCACATGCCGCGGAGCAACTAAGCCCGTGCGCCACAACTACTGAGCCTGCACTCTAGAGCCCGCGAGCCACAACTGCTGAGCCCGCATGCCACAACTACTGAAGCCCTCGTGCCCTAGAGCCTGTGCTCCACAACAAGGGAAACCACCGCAAGGAGAAGCCCACGCACTGCAGCGAAGAGTGGCCCCTGCTCGCCGCAACTAGAGAGGGCCCGTGCGCAGCAATGAAGACCAAACGCAGCCATAAATACATACATAGATACATATATACATACATACCAACACAGCCATACATACATATATAAATAAATAAGCAAGCAAGCAAACTTTCTAGTCCTGAATTCTCTTTTAGTTATACATACTTTGATAAATTACTTAAGGGCAAAGTCAATACAAATTTATTTATTTTTTAACTTTTAATTTTATGTTGGAGTATAGTTGATTAACACTGTTGTGTTAGTTTCAGGTGTACAGCAAAGTGATTCACTTATACATATACATGTATCTATTCTTTTTCAATGAATTTAATAGTAGATTTAAATGACTTGGTATTTTCCTGATCATAGTAGCATCTATGGACATTTGACAGATAAGTTTATATGCTGTTGAGATGTTTAACTTTTCTGTTTGCTTGGTACTGTTAAGGATTCAGACAGATTGATGCCTTGTCAGTTTCTCAGGCCAGGAGGGAACCACAGACTTAGCATACTGGCAAATTTTGTAGTACCATCCTTGTTCAGTCAGAATGAAAGAAGTGCCTTTCCTTTGTTTGATAAATTGCTTAGAGCTTACTAGTGAAAAGATGAATGTGTGGAGCAGGGGTACATTATCTCTTTTCCCAAAGTTTACCATCTTTATTGAGACTCAGCTCCCTCTTGTCTTTTCCCTCTTTTTATACTAGTGATAGCGCTTTTTTTGGTTTTGTTTTGTTTTAGCAATTTTTTAAAAAGTATTTATTTATTTGGCTGCGCTGGGTCTTAGTTGCAGCATGCGAACTCTTAGTCGTGGCATGTGAACTCTTAGTTGCAGCATGTGGGATCTAGTTCCCTGACGGGGGCTCAAACCCAGGCCCCCAGTGTTGGGAGTGTGGAGTCTTAGCCACTGGACTACCAGGGAAGTCCTGTTTTAGCGATTATTGAAGATGATTGAGGTAGCTCTTTTAAACTTTTCTGTGTGAATTGTATCCCTATTTTGTCAAAAGCATTTTGGGCAAAAGTGACTTTTCTTTTTCCTTTCTATTCAGTTTGAAGGTAGAACAATTTTACATGAAAGTGATAACTTATTTTTGCAGGTACCCCTCTTACAACAGGTTGTTTTATTTGTAAAATGATGAAAGTTTATTAGTGTAGTGCAGATCTACTCTTATTACCATTATACTGTTTTGTAAAATTATTTGCTCTGAAAAGACTTTCAGCTAGTGTTAAAATTTATAAAGTCTTCAGCGTTTTATTCTTTTTTTTTTTTAGTTATGCTGTATAGAAATTGTAGTAATTTCTGGATGTGCTAGATAGCATAGAAGGGCCAAACAAGATTGGTTCTTGAAATGTGGTTAAAAAAATATTATATATTCGGGGACTTCGCTGGTGGTCTGGTGGCTAAGACTCTGCCTCCCAATTCAGGGGGCCCGGGTTTGATCCCAGGTCAGGGAACTAGGTCTCACGTGCCACAACTAAAGATCCTGCGTGCTGCAACTAAAGGATCCCGTGTGTGGCAAATAAATCCCACGTACTGCAACTATAAATAAATAAATAATTAGTTAAAAAACCCACAACAAATGCATTTTTTAAAAAAAGAAATATTTTATTTTCCTTTTGTGGATTGAAAAGCATATTTTAAAATATATTTTATAATAAAAATAGTTTAATATTCAATAGTTAATCTATTAAAATGATGCTATGCCTTTATTCATGTGAGTTTTCTCTTTTTAATTTTTTCTGCTTTATTGAAGTGTAATTTATATACAATCACATTCACCAATTTAAAATGTTTAGTTTAATAAGTTTTGACAAGTGTATTAAGCATGTAACCACCACTACCACAGTCATGACATAGAACATTTCCATCACCCCCAAAAGTTCTCAGTGCTTTTTAATTTTCTCATCAGTGAAATGAATATAATGATAGTATGTACTTCCATAGGATTGTTGTAAGGATTAAATGAATTAATATATTTAAAGCCCTTAAGGTAGTTCCTGGCTCAGTAATAGCTCAGTTAATGCTATCTGCTGTTATCCGTGGTATTGATGTTGGTGTTATATCCTTTAAAAAAAAAACTGTCACTACTAATTTTATTAGATACTTAAGACTTTTCTTTTTAAACACATTTTAAAATTTATTTTATTTATTTGTTTTTGGCTGTGTTGGGTCTTCGTTGATGCATGTGGGCTTTCTCTAGTTGCAGTGAGTGGGGGCTACTCTTCGTTGTGGTGCGTGGGCTTCTCATTGCTGTGGTTTCTCTTGTTGTGGAGCACAGGCCCTAGAGTGCAAGGGCTTCAGTAGTTGTGGCGCGTGGGCTCAGTAGTTGTGGCTCGCAGGCTCTAGAGTGCAGGCTCAGTAGTTGTGGCGCGCGGGCTTGGTTGCTCCGCGGCACGTTGGATCTTCTGGAATTAGGGCTCGAACCTGTGTTCCCTGCATTGGCAGGCAGATTCTTAACCACTGCACCACCAGGAAGTCCTGATACTTAAGACTTAAAGATTCTTTGCTGTTTAGAAAGGTGTGTTTGTTGCTGTCATGTATATCAGCGGTCCCCAACCTTTTTGGCACCAGGGACCGGTTTCGTGGAAGACAATTTTTCCACGGTGCGGGGGTGGGGATGGTTCAGGCGGTAATGTGAGCGATGGGGGGTATGGTTCAGGAGGTAACATGAGCAATGGGGAGCAGTGGGGAGTGGCAGATGAAGCTTCGCTCGCTCGACTGCCATTCACCTCCTGCTGTGTGGCCCGGTTCCTAACCAGGGTTGGGGACCCCTGATATGTATTTATATGTAACCATGTGTATATGAATGGAGTGTAGAAGTATTTTGAGCCTTCGCAGAGCTCAGGTTGATAGCTAGTATATGAAGGTACACTTTCCTGAATGTACCCATTAGCCAGCTTATTGATAATTGGTATTTAATTGCATTATTTTTTATCACTCTTGTCTCATGGTAAAATATGTGATATAAAATTCAAAATGGTTTCTTATTTGTTGTCAGTACCACCATGCTAGGCAACTGTCACTTGTATTTAAAATGATTTTGCTGTTTTGATTTATAATATAATTATGCTTTCAGAAATCCTTGGTTATTTTGAAAGTCTGCACATTGTATTCTCTTGTGTCAAGCCTTTAATTAACTGCTTTGTTTGCATTTTATTGACTGTATCTGTTCAGACATTTCATCAGATCTCTTTGGCATATTTTTCTGTGGTACCTGACCTGCTGCTATTTTCTTTTCCATTTTTCTTTTCTTCAAAGACGGGATATTGTAGTTTAGATGTTGCATTAGTTTTCTAGGGCTTCCATGATAAATTACTAAAAATGGGGTGACTCTAGAATAGTAGAAAAATTTCTCTCACAGATCAGGGGGCCAGGAGTCTAAAATCAAGGTGTGGGCAGAGTCATGCTCCCTCTGAAGGGAGAATTCTTCCTTGACTCTTTCATCTTTTGGTGGCTCCTGGCATTTCTTGTCTTTTGACAGCAGAACTCAATTTCCGCCTTTGTCTTCACATGGCCTTCTTCCCCTCTGTGTGTCTCTGTGTGTCCTGTCTCCTTCTTATAAGCACACTAGTGATTGGATTAAGGACTCCCCTAAATCAAGGTGATTTCATCTTGATATCCTTAACTAATTACATTTGCAAAGATCCTATTTTCAAATAAGGTCACATTTTGATGTTCCAGGTGGACATGAGTTTTGGGGAGACATTTCAACCTAGTACACATATAAAGGAAATATTTACATGATTTAAGCTCTGAAAAGGGACAGGAAGCAGTACTAAATCATGTCAGAAACAACTTTGCATTTTGCAGGAATGTTATTTTGGGCCACTGTAGTCTGAATGCTTTCAGCAATGTTCTCTGGATAGAGGTCTGAAGTGAATAGTCGTTGGCTGCTAGGGCTCGGAACATAGGCATGCTTTAAAAGTGCCTTTTAGCAAAACAACAACAAAACAAACAAAACAAAACAAAAGTACCTTTTAGCAAGCTATGAATGAATGGCCTCCTAAAATATATGTAAGACTCTGTGGTCAGTTTGAGTGATTAAATGTGAGAGTCTATGGTACTTTAAATGGTCAGAATTTACATGGAGTGATAGTATAGTATAGTAATAAAGAGCAAGGACTTTAGGAGTTACACTCCCTGGATTCAGATTCTGCCTCTGACCCTTATTAGCTGGGTGGATTGTGGTTAAATTGTTGAGCCTCTATGCAACGTCTCATTAAAATAAGTCATAATACCGTATCAATACATGTAAAGTGCATAGAAATGCCTGGCACATCGTATCAGTAGTTGCTCATTTAATGTTCGCTGCTGCTGTTTTCATCATCATGATGATGCCCTTTGTTTTTCCAGTAGTAAGGATGAATTTGTACTGACAAACTCATGGATTCCTACCCAGCATTGCCTTAGGAAAGATGTGCTTTTCAGATTGTTTGCTTAGAGGTTGGGAGTAGTAGAAAACACAGGATGAGATAACTGGTTCTGGTTTCACTAACAAGTACACTAAACCTGAATAGCCATTTTCGTGATATAGAACTTGCCATTTAAAAAAATATATTTATTTATTTGGCTGCGTGGTGTCTTAGTTGCAGCACATGGGATCGTCATTGAAGGCATGTGGGATCTTTAGTTGTGGCATGTGGGATCTAGTTCCCTGACCAAGGATCGAACCCAGGCCCCCTGCATTGAGAGCGCGGAGTCTTAGCTACTGGGCCACCAGGGAAGTCCCTAGAACTTGCCTTTGACAAAGTCTTCTAATGAGTCTTCATTTATTGTACATCAAGCAGATCCCCTTTCCTTTATGTCATGAGGTAATCAACCTGACTTTTAACGTAAGTTCATTAAACGTCTTATCCCTGAAGTTAACCTCCTTAAAGGATCTTATATAAACCTTGAAGTTGTTTTTCACATGAATAGACTACATGTTTTAGCAGGCATTTCAGGATGTTTTGGAAGTAATCATCTACTAAAGATTTGTTGTGGGAATGTGGTTTTCCTTCCCCTCGGTTTTTAATGTTCCTCCTAGAGGTATATGTAACTATTAAGACATTTTTGAAAACCACACTGAATGATAATACTCTTCTGCTTACCTGAAGCCTCTTGAGCAGAATCTTGCAGTTTACTGAGCTTGTTAGATTTTAAATAGATTATTCGAATTTACAGAAGATGAGACCAAATACTAAACATACCGCCGAACAGGTTTTCGCCTCTCTCCTGTCTCTCCCCGGCCTGTTTTGCTGGTCTTTTAACATTATGTAAAGAACAGAAGGAAACTGATTCGCTTTCTAATGCATGCATGTATTTTCTCAGTGAAATGTAACATGTGTTTAGGTGTTATTTTCTGTAAGGAAACATATGCTTAGAGACGTGGAAGCTGTTCAGGATCACATCTACAGAATGATGGAGGTGATACTTGAATATGTGCCTTTCTAGTTCTTTTCCATCATGTGCTATTGCCTCTCCAAATTAGAGAGCTCAGACAACTGTGTTCTTGTTAACAAAATATTTGTTGTATACAAAGAAAAGAGTGAAGTATATAAGTGTAGTTCCAAGCTTAAACTCATGTCTTCCACTCTTTGACCTAAAAATGCTTCCATGTTGAGTTCTGAGTATACGAGGATGGAATAGAACTGGGTGGGGGTGTGTGTGTGTACAAATGAAGGGTCCATTGAGGAAAAATGGATTATTAGAATGGTGTAGTCCCTGAAGATGTGTACTGTCAGAGATTTTCCTGTGCAGTTCCTTTATTTGTTTGTTTATCTTTAGCAGAAAGATTCATACCCAGGTTAGCCATCATAATTTGAAAGCTGGTGCAAGGTTTTGCCTCTAACTAGGTCACAGACAGATCTTTTAGGCAGAAGAATGCTTTTCATTATAGGGACCTTCCTAAATGGACTTCACTGCTTATTCTAGTCTCTTCTCACAGTTAAAGATGTTGTGGGAAATTAAAAGAACTGTTTTTTTCTTCTAGATTAACTGCTGAAGTACTGATCGAGTTCTGTGTTTCTTCAATGAGGAACTACAGGCTGATCTTCTGCCATAATCTCAAACAGCCATAAATGACAAAAGAATGCTTGCTCAGTGAGGGTAGCTGGTGCAGAAACCATTTTTTAAACTTAGGTGTTTAAGTACTCAAAGGTAAGTTTCCACAATGGTAACTATCCCATACTTATATATCCACAGAGATTTTGGAGTTTATCTACTATTGCTGCTATTGGATTATTAACTTAAGGTTTTGTAGTTATTAGCTGGTATCAGATGTGTTAAAGAATGGATTTTGCTTGTCTAAAACTATTTAAATTTATGGAATTTTGCTGCCCCTAAGTTAATTTCTACTGTTTCTGTAAGTTAGATGGATTTGTTTTCCAGTCACGATGTCTCTTGATCCAGTGGGTACACCTGTTATACATATGGACCTCATTTGTATAAACTTTAGAATATTGAGCTTTTTTTTTTTTCTGCTCTGTTATCTTTCTCTTGTAGTATGAAAGGAATTGTTTCTCTGAGGTGATGAAAAAAGCCCATTTTGTTCATTATCAACTTTTGAAAAAAGTTTTCCTTTCCTTTAAAAATACTCCTTTCCCCACATAAAATAATAAATGATTATTTTATTTTATTTTAATTTATTTATTAAAAAATTTTTTTTGGCCATGCCGCACAGCTTGTGGGATCTTAGTTCCCCGACCAGGGATCGAATCTGTGCCCCCTGCAGTGGAAGCGTGGAGTCCTAACCACTGAATCTCCAGGGAATTCCCATAAATGATTATTTTAGAAAATGAATTTTTTTTGAGATTACTGTACTTGTTCTTTGATGCTTCATAAATTGGAAACATTGTTTTCTCCTACTGCTTCTTTATTGATCACAATTCCTGCAAAGACAAATTATTTATTTCTTCTGAACTAGCCGGGCTATGGAAGTTTTTCTTTTGAATAATTATGAAACAGCAGGATTGATAAAAGAACATTTTCATTGAAGGTTGATGCCTAGAGCTGAAAAATTTCCTTTGTTTATAAAAACATATTATGGCTGCTCTGTCATGTAGAAATAAGAACTGGTTAATCTTGTCCTTATTAGCCTGTGATTTTTAAAAAAATGATTCTCTCCTCTTTGGGTGCTTATGAATTGAGTGGTTAGATGACCTTCATAGAGCAGAGCCCAGAAATGATTAGGTTTGGCTTTTTACTCATGTCATTAATAAGCTTGGTCAGTAAGGTCCTGTTGGAGCAAAATTTGCCCCTTACTTTGTCTTTGAGATATTAACGTCCTCTGCGAAGTTTAATGATCAGTTTTGCCATTGTTTGGTAAATATACAAACACTAAAGGGAACATTCAGAACTAACTTCACATGGTAGAGAAAATGCTTAGATGATTGTATTGAGCTTTATTTGTAGAACACACTATGGGCCTGGTAACTGGAACATATTTAATAGACGAGAACACATTCAGGTGTAAAAGCCTTTTTCTTTAATGTATTTAGTCATATTACCACCTGTTAATCATTATAGTCTTTTTTTTTTTTTCTTTTATTTGGCAGAAAAGACAGCTTTGATTTCTGGCTGCAAAAAAGATATGAGGAAGAGCTCCTCCCCTTCCTTGAATAACTGCAACTCCGTTCTTGCTAACAAAATATTTGGAATTCCACTTGATGAGCTGCAGCAGGGAGGACATCCAGACAATGAGGTTCCGTTCATAGTCCGCCACGTAGTGGACTATATTGAGGAACATGGTATACATTTCCTTACTTTGAGGGCTAGCCTTTGTTTTAATAAACACAACTTATCCATTTTTGACCTTGGATTTTTTTTTCGGTATTCAATGTCCAAAATATAGTGAGGAAAAACAATGGAAATTCTTTTTAACATTTTAGTGTGTCTTTATTACTTAAAAGTCATATACTCAGAAATGCCCAGTTTAGAGCATATTTTAGTGGGAGGGGTGATAGTAATATTTTTAATGGATATAAGGGGGTGGGATAAAATAGAATACCCCTCAGGACAGAGATAGTATACGTTTCTAGATGTGTAGTTTGAAGGTGGTTAGCCCAATCAGGGGAGCCAAAACAGCTTTCCCAAAGTATGAATATTTTAAGTTGATTGGAGAATGAATACATATGGTAGTTGAAGTTGAAGCTTATTTAATTTTTGCCTTGAACTAATGTAGGAGGTCTGGAGCAACAAGGACTTTTTCAAGTCAATGGAAATGCTGAGACAGTGGAGTGGCTTCGGCAGAGATACGACAGTGGAGAAGAGGTGGATTTGGTTAAGGAGGCAGATGTTCCCTCGGCTATTAGTCTTCTTAGGTTTTTCCTTCAAGAACTTCCTGAGCCTGTTATCCCTGGCAGTTTGCATATTCACTTGATGCAGCTTTCTCAAGGTAACATAATTTGAATCTTATCAGTCAGTCGCTTAACATTTAATTTCAAAGTCTTTACCTTTTAGAAATCTTGACATGTAAGCAGTAATTATAGTAATTCTGAGAATAATTTCTTAAGTTCCCATCTGGGGACATATGCTCTTTGGGGCTGTATTATCTAGTTAAAGGAATTGCAACCTCTTAGATTCCTGTGGTGCTATTTACTTTTTATGATTGGTCTTAGTAACCCTAAGATACATACTGATAAGGAGAAGGAGGAAAAGCAGGAGACAAGAACAAAGAGTAGGAGGGAAAAGGAAGAAGAAAAAATATATGTGTGGCAGAATGACCCATAATAGTCAGTGTTGTTGTTTAGTGGTGATGTTACTATGTTTATCCTTGGTTTGATAGAACATCCTAGCAAAAACCAGAAGACAGCTTTGATTCTAAGTTTGGAATATACCTAAAGCTTGTTCTTGGACACCTGCCTGAAGGAAATAAAATATCAAATTGGACATCAGACTACAAGCCAAATAAAGAAGAAAATTGGTTTGTTTCTGTTGTGTTAGTTTTTTGGTGGTGACTAAAAATAGGGCTTAGCTGGGATGGACAAGAAAAATAAAGGTAGAGGTATGCAGAAAGGTAAAAGAACCAAGAAATAAGGAGATGCTTCTTTTCCTTGAGCCAGATGGTATTCACTGGTAATCATGTGTACATAATGGAGTGACATGCTTTGTTATATAGGAGAATTTATGAAGTTGGCATATAATACAGTTGACTTTTAAAAAACATGGGTTTGAACTTACATATTTTTTCAATAAATTTGTACTACAGTACTACATGATCTGCAATTGGTTGAATCCACACATGCAGAACTGTGGATGTGGAGGGCCTGCTGTAATGTTATACACAAATTTTCAGTGGTGTGGAAGGTCGGCATCCCTAACCCCTGTGTTCAAGGGTCAACTGTATAATACATTTCTTGGATTTTTAAATTATTTTTTCTGGATTTTGTTTGTGTTATGGAATCTCTTTAATTCTTTGAATTGGGGCTTCTACAGAAATTCAGTGATGTTAAAAAATTATAACTACTTCCTTAATCCCTATCGCTGTCAGAGCTGGGCTTTTTGTATGTTTGTATCCTTAAGCAGTGTATGGGCAGAGAAGGGGGATTTCCTTTTGAGAGAATTTATCCATCTTTTTCTTAAATTTAAACACGAGCCTGAATTAGTGGATGCCTCTTATTTGTGTGTAAAGGTCAATACAAAGATATTTTATGATCCTTTTTTTTTTTTGTGGTATGCGGGTCTCTCACTGTTGTGGCCTCTCCCATTGCGGAGTACAGGCTCCGGAAGCACAGGCTCAGCGGCCATGGCTCATGGGCCTAGCCACTCCACAGCATGTGGGATCTTCCCGGACTGGGACACGAACCCGCGTCCCCTGCATCGGCAGGCGGACTCTCAACCACTGCACCACCAGAGAAGCCCAGTTTTGTTTTTTTATTGTGCCACCTGGATCAAAGAGCAGGTTTCAAAATGAAGTGTCATCAATAATGTCACCTTTTTTTCTCTCAACAAATACTATATTTTTTTGTTCTGAATTTCTGAATCCATTTCAAACTTCTTTTCTTAGGAGTAGGAATTTTTTCAAATGTTTATATTCAGTCACCTAATAAGCACTTTGCATTCATTAAGTATATAATGAAACTGATGTGTTAGAGTTTTTTGAGCCCTTTTTGTGTCTCTAGAGAGATTCGTTTTGTTTTTATAGTGTTAGGGTTCCATTTTCCCTGTGTTAGCGAATTGTAGACAAGTCTTTTAAAGTTCCAAGAATCAGGTAATCTTTCAGTTTTGATTGAAAATTTATAAATGAATAAGTGGAATAAGATTTAATGATGATAAAGTTACTGCCTCTCATTGATGCTACCAATCAGAAGCTATTTTGTCAGTAGGATTGTCATTTTGATTGGTATTCATTTAAAAGTATGATAGCGTCATGCACTGTGTTGTTTATGGAATTGCAATATATATCTTACTAATTAATTATTCTTATGTCAGCATTCATGTGTGAAGGAATTTAGGCATGCAAAAATGCTTGTGGCCCATTTGTTATAAGAAATCCACCATTCTCCATTCCCCACTTATATAACCATTAGCATGGGTATGTATGCATGCACACACACCCATATATACACCTGTTTCTTTAATAGCTATGCAGATAGGTGTGGCAGTACTTGAGGTGATATTTGCATTTCTGTTGTGTTAAAATCTATTTCCTCATCCTTCAGTAATTCTTTTGGGAAGGTGTCTAGGTCTCTGGAAAAGTTCCTCTCTCCATTTATTGTAAGCAACTATTATGTTAATATTTTAATTGACATTCACAAATACATGAGATTAATGCTTTTAAGATCATGGAGGCAGCCTGTAGTTGCATTTGAGTTAGTGTTCTTTTTAAAAAATTTTTTTAAAAATTTATTTGTTTATTTGGCTGCGTCGGGTCTTAGTTGTGTCGTGCAGGCTTAGTTGCTCTGCGGCATGTGGGATCCTAAGTTCCCTGACCAGGGCTTGAACCCGCGTCCCCTGCATTGCAAGGCGGATTCCCATCCACTGGACCACCAGGGAAGGCCCCGAGTTAGTGTTCTTTAAAAAGTGGTTTTCATTTTCTGTGGTAGCAGGACATTGCAAAGTGGCATTTCTGGTGTGGTTTGATCCTTTATTTAGACCAGGATTTCACAACGTTGGCACTCCTGATATTTGGGGCTGGATAATTCTTTAGTATAGGGGCTATCCTTGAATTTTAAGATATTTAGTAGAATCCCTGGCCTCTGTCTACTAGATAGCACTAGTACCCCTCTCGCCCAAGTTATGACAGCCATTCCATTCATTGTCAGATGTTACCAACCATTGGATTAGCCCATGATAGTTTGTCCAATTACTTATACATTACGTTTTGGTAGAAAACACAGTTCACAGTTCTGTGAATTTGTTGTAAAATTTACAAAAACTGTTAAAATGCTTGAAAGAATTCTTAGGGGAATCTTCTTTGATACCTACATATATTTTTCCTGGTAATGATCTAACTAGGAAGTAGGCTCAAAAGGAAAAAAAATTTAAGCAGGTGTGTTTTTAATACAAACAGACACACGGAAATGTTCCTCTGCCTTATTTGAAGACTGGTAGTTATAAATATTTTAGAAGGAGCCTGGTAGGTATAAATATTTTTGAATACTAGAAATGTTCACTAACAAAAGTAAAGCAGCATGAACAGTATTTCAAGTAAAACCAGTATAGCCCACGATCTTACCACCTCATCAAGGCAGCATCTTTCTTCAGTTATTGTGTATTTATTCAGCTTCTTCAACTAACTTTTATAGAACAGGCACTGTTCTAAATTCTGGGAATGCAGAAGTGAACAAAACCGGCTAAAAATCTCTGCCATCATAGAGCTAAAAATTCTAAAAGGGCATAAGGAGGGTTAGAGGAAAAATAGATGATAAGCAAAATAAATACGAGGGTATGTTAGATGATAAGTGCTATGTAGCTAGAGAGGATGTTATGTAGAATTTGTCAGTGTTGATGTAGTGATCATTTTGATAATATTAATTGCTTGCATATATTTTTTTGAGTTGATATACGTCATTTTTCTTAAATAATCCTTTTCTGCTAAATTTAGGTTGTTAAAAATTTCCACCAACTGTAGTCACAGTAATCTAAAAAACATTAATTCAGGGACTGTTTCAACCAATTATAAAGTCAAAGTACCTGGGCAGTTGGTAATATTATGAAATATCGAAGAGTTCTTATTGGTTGCATTTTAAATTTTAAGTAAAACTCATGTGACTATAGCCTTTCCTGTAAACATCTTAGAGTTGTGTTATTTTGCAGAAATGGCCAATATTATGATCTTAAACTTTTACCAAGAATTTTTTCCCCAAAAAAATTAATTTTTAAATTAATTTTAAGAACCTCGAGAAAAATAAAGAATGAAATATAATTGGGTTAACTTTCTCTATCGGAGCAATAAATTACTTTATTTTGAGGGTAACTCTGAGAAATTACTTCTCCTAAGTGGGGCCCTCACCAGTCAGGGAGTTGATACAGGCCTAATTTCTGTTAATGAAAACTCACTGACCTAAACACGGCCTAGCTTCTGGTAGTTGAAAATCCACTTGGTAAACAGAAAACAATGTCAACTTAGAGGAGAAAAACAACTTAGAAGTGGAATTCATTATTTTCTTCTGTTGATATTGCTGAAATTAATTGTTCTTTTCAGAAAGTTAAAAGAAGAAAGTGTGTCTCTTATTCTGTTCCTTCCTTGTTTTTTCTTTCATGCTAGTACTATTAGCTGTTTAAATTGCTTCTCATCTTTGCTTATTAGTGGTTGGTGTTGACTGATATTGGCCAGTGCATTTTGACTTCTTAGAGTTGGCACTAATTTGGAAACACAGGTACAGTCATGCAAGAGACAGTATGATGAGAATTTTAAAAAATAGAGTATTGGGGCCAGTGAGTAATAGATGAGGAAAACATCCTCCAACAGTTGAGGGGTTGTGTACCTTCTCAAATTCTTCCACTTAATAAGTGAAATGCAAAGCCCTAAGGCATTTGGCCTCTAGTAGAGAAAGTGAAGAGGTTTTGTAATTGTTATAGTAAAATGGTTATATGGGTGTAACAATATGAACCTGGCAAAATATCTGAGCTTTGCTTTTACTTCATTAAAGAAACCCGTCATTATGTTTTGTAGATTATAATAACGAAGATGAATTTGGAAGAAAGTTGAGGTTCCTCCTGCAACAGCTTCCACCTGTTAATTACAGTTTGTTAAAGTTTCTGTGTAGATTTTTAGCCAATGTAGCATCACATCATGAAGAAATTTGGTCTGCAAACTCTTTAGCTGCTGTCTTTGGTCCAGATGTCTTCCAGTAAGTTTTTTCACAAATTTTTGTTTGATTAAAAAAAAATATATATTTGTGAAATAGAATCATTGTACTGTCTCCCAAGGGTCATAGGTTGCTTGATTAACCATTATTTTTTATAGTAGATCTGATTAATCCTTCCAGCATTTCTGTGAACAGGGTAAAAGTTAGGTAGGCTTTACAGATGGGAAAACTGAGGCACAGAATGATGGCATAAATCACTCAGGTCTATAAAGTGACTCATTGGTTGTCTTCAAACTTTACCTGTGATTGATTTAAGAACTCTCAGTTTAGTTTGCACTTTTATTCTTAGTATTTACACAGATGTGGAAGATTTGAAAGAACAAGAAATAGTGAGCAGGATAATGGCTGGACTTCTGGAAAATTACTATGAGTTTTTTGAGAATGAAGAGGAAGATTTTTCATCTAATGATTTGAGTTCAATTACTGAACAGGTGAGAATATTTAAAATATACTTGGAGGGAGTTTTTGTTGTTTTTGCTTTATAAAGAATTTACTCTTAAGGGCTTGGCCCAAACTTAGGTGGAATTTTTAAGTACTAAACTGGAAGTAATTTTCTTGATTATTATATGTAATCATAGGTTATAGATATATCCATGTAGTATATGAATGTGATCTTTTTTCTGAACAACTTATTGTCCTCAATTTGGATATGGAAAAGTAATTGAAACCAGAGTATATGGTAGAGCTTTTGTGGATGTTTTTGTGTTTTCCTTCTGTTAAATTAAGCATTGTTTATTTTGTAAGAATAGTGTGCTTTTGTTTTTGCAAAGAAACTGCTTGCATAGAGGAATGCAGGCAAAGGTTGAGAATTAGAAGGTAAAGAGAAAGGTTGAATACAAAGTTGACAGAAACTTAAAAATGTTTTTCTTGATTGAAGTACCAAGTCAGTATAGCAGTGCTAACATTGTCATTAATGGGAAGCATCAAAAGAGTAATAGTTTAGGTTACAGATAATGCTTTAAATCTTGTGACTCTCGAATTAAAAACCCATTTCTCAAACAACATTATATTTTGTTGTTACTGCTATGCCTTGATGGTTGAGACTGCAGAAGGATCCTAGTTAGCTTCTTCTTTTTAAAAATTAACTAATTAATTAATTAATTACTTTTTGGCTGCGTTGGGACTTCGTTGCTGTGCGCGGGCTTTCTCTAGTTGTGGTGAGTGGGGGCTACTCTTCTTTGCAGTGCGCAGGCTTCTCACTGTGGTGGCTTCTCTGGTTGCAGAGCATGGGCTCTAGGCATGCGGCCTTCAGTAGTTGTGGCACATGGGCTTAGTAGTTGTGGCTCGCGGGCTCTAGAGTGCAGGCTCAGTAGTTGTGGCGCATGGGCTTAGTTGTTCTGCAGCATGTGGGATCTTCCCGGACCAGGGCTCGAACCTGTGTCCCCTGCATCGGCAGGCGGATTCTTAACCACTGCTCCACCAGGGAAGCCCCTAGTTTCTTCTTTATAAGAAGTGATAATACTGATTCTGACTAATTGTAAGTGACTGTAAAACCACATTCATTCAGTCTTCTCAGGTTTAGAATTCGTGATATAGATCTATCTGGAGGTTTTTCTTTTGTGCTTACGTGAAATGATTTGTCAAGCAAACTTTTATATTAAAACCTATGATGTTATATTTTGAGTGTGGGGTGGGGCTGCTACCTCTTTTTAATGACTAATAATTCACCTGGTTAAAAATAAACAAGGTAAAATACACAGTAAAATGTCCTCTTCTTACCCATGCCCACCCTCTTCCTCTCATTGTTTTTTTTTTTTAATTTAATTTATTTATTTATTTATTTATTTATGGCTGTATTGACTCTTCGTTTCTGTGCGAGGGCTTTCTCTAGTTGCGGCAAGTGGGGTCCACTCCTCATCGCGGTGCGCAGGCCTCTGACTATCGCGGCCTTTCCCGTTGCGGAGCACAGGCTCCAGACGCGCAGGCTCAGTAATTGTGGCTCACGGGGCTAGTCGCTCCGCGGCATGCGGGATCCTCCCAGACCAGGGCTCGAACCCGTATCCCCCGCATCGGCAGGCAGACTCCCAACCACTGCGCCACCAGGGAAGCCCCTCTCATTGTTTTTTTATGTGTTTTTCCAGAATTTCTTTATGCAAATATAAGTAAATATTTCCTCTAAGTATTTTTTTTTTTTGCGGTATGCGGGCCTCTCACTGTTGTGGCCTCTCCCGTTGCGGAGCACAGGCTCCAGACGTGCAGACTCAGCGGTCATGGCTCACGGGCCCAGCCGCTCCGCGGCATGTGGGATCCTCCCGGACCGGGGCACGAACCCGTGTCCTCTGCATCGGCAGGCGGATTCTCAACCACTGCGCCACCAGGGAAGTCCTCCTCTAAGTATTTTTTAACAGGAAAGTAGCATACCATACACACTATTCTGCACCTTATGTTTTTAAATCAGTTAACAGTGTATCATGGTGAATTTTTTTTATTTTTTTATTTTTTGGCTGTACACGGGCCTCTCCCTGTTGCGGCCTCTCCTGTTGCGGAGCACAGGCTCCGGACACGCAGGTTCAGCGGCCATGGCTCACGGGCCCAGCCACTCCGTGGCATGTGGGATCTTCCCGGACCGGGGCATGAACCCGCGTCCCCAGCATTGGCAGGTGGACTCTCAACCACTGCGCCACCAGGGAAGCCCCATGGTGATGTTTTATTGGAATGTAGAGAACATATTCGTTTTTTTAAACATCTGTGTAGTTCCCTATTGTATGGATGTAACATATAATTTATTTGATTCATAGTATCTGTATCCACTTGAAAAGGTGATAGTATATCCCGGTTTTCTCAGAGTAGTCCTAGTTTTGTTTTTTGTTTTTTGTTTTTTTTTCAGCGGTACGCGGGCCTCTCACTATTGTGGCCTCTCGTGTTGCGGAGCACAGGCTCCGGACGCGCAGGCTCAGCAGCCATGGCTCATGGGCCCAGCCGCTCCGCGGCATGTGGGATCTTCCCGGACCAGGGCACGAACCTGTGTCCCCTGCATTGGCAGGCGGACTCTCAACCACTGTGCCACCAGGGAAGCCCGTCCTAGTTTATATTTGCTTTCTAATGTAATTATTAGTTACTCCTCTTTTCATTCACATGTATCCAGGTTTAGATGATTAATTATATGGTTATGCTATTTATTGATGGACAGAGGATTACATCCCTTCATTTGTTCTTAAACTATAAAGTAGTATCTCTTGAAAGTTTATCACACAGATTTTCATTCATTCTCATAGATGTTGGCTCAGATTATGTGAATTAGGAGTTTTATTTCCTGGGTAGCCCAGCTTTTATTTAAAAGTGTTTCTATACTGTTATGAACTTTTATAGATAAGTCTTTTTAATATTTGGGGGTTATACCTTCCTTAGGTTGGTTGGTTGGTTTTGTTTTTATTGAAGTGTAGTTGATTTACAATATTGTGTTAGTTTCAGATGTACAGCATAGTGATTCAGTTATACATATATTTATGTAGCTATTCTTTTTCACATTCTTTTCCCTTATAGGTCATTAAAAAATATTGAGTATAGTTCCCTGTACTATACAGTAGGTCCTTGTTGGTTATCTATTTTATGTATAGTAGTGTGTACATGTTAATCCCAAACTCCTAATTTATTGCCCGTCCCCCGCATTGGTAACCATACGTTTGTTTTCTATGTCTGTGCGTCTATATCTGTTCTGTAAATATGTTCATTTGTATCTTTTTTTTTTCAAGATTCTACATAGAAGCGATATCACATATTTGTTTTTCTCTGGCTTACTTCACTTATTATGATAATCTCCAAGTCCATCCATGTTGCTGCAAATGGCGTTATTTCATTCTTTTTTTATGGCTGAGTAATATTCCTCTGTGTGTGTGTGTGTGTGTGTGTGTGTGTGTGTTTGTCACATCTTTATCCATTCATCTTTCAATGGACATTTAGATTGCTTCCATGTTTTGGCTATTGTAAATAGTGCTGCTATGAACATTAGGGTGCATGTATCTTTTTGAATTAGAGTTTTCATCTTTTCCAGATACATGCCCAAGAGTGGGACTGCTGGATCATATGGTAGCTATTTTTAGTTTTTAAGGAACCTCCATACTGTTCTCCGTAGTGGCTGTACCAATTTACATTCCCACCAACATTGTAGGAGGGTTCCTTTTTCTCCACACCCTCTCCAGCATTTATTTCTTGTAGACTTTTTGATGATGGCCATTCTGACTGGAGTGAAGTAATACCTCATTGGGGTTTTGATTTGCATTTCTCTAATAATTAGCAATGTTGAGCATTTTTTCATGTGCCTGTTGGCCATCTGTATGTATTCTTTGGAGAAATGCCTATTTAGATCTTCTGCCCATTGGTTTTTTTTTTGATATTGCACTGTATGAGCTGTTTGTATATTTTGGAAATTAATCCCTTGTCTGTTGCATTGGTTGTAAATATTTCCTCCCATTCTGAAGGTTGTCTTTTTGTTTTGTTCATGGTAAGTTTAAGTTTAATTAGGTCCCATTTATTTATTTTTGTTTTATTTCCATTATTCTAGGAGATGAAGCCAAAAAGATACTGCCGCGATTTGTGTCAGAGTGTTCTGCCTATGTTTTCCTCTAAGAGTTTTATAGTACCGGTCTTAACATTTAGGTCTTTAATCCATTTTGAGTTTATTTTTGTGTGTGGTGTTAGAGAATGTTCTAATTTCATTCTTTTACATGTAGCTGTCCAGTTTTCTCAGCACCACTTATTGAAGAGACTGTCTTTTCTCCATTGTATATAGCCTTGCCTCCTTTGTCATAGATTTTTTTTTTTTTTTTTTTGGCTGTGTTGGGTCTTGGTTGCGGCACAGGGGATCTTCGTTGCAGCACGTGGGATCTTTCGTTATGGCGTGCGGGCTTCTCTCTAGTTGTGGTGTGCGGGTTTTCTCTCTCTAGTTGTGGCGCATGGGTTCCAGGGCATGTGGGCTCTGTAGTTGTGGCACATAGGCTCCAGGGCATGTGGGCTCTGTAGTTTGCGTGCTCTGGCTCTCTAGTTGAGGCATGTGAGCTCAGTAGTTGTGGTGTGCGGGCTTAGTTCACGTGCAGCATGTGGGATCTTAGTTCCCTGACCAGGGATCGAACCTGTGTCCCCTGCAATGGAAGGTGAATTCTTTACCACTGGACCACCAGGGAAGTCCCTGTCATAGATTAATTGACTGTAGGTCAGTTCCTTAAGTTTTTTATGTTTTCTTCATGTAAGCATTTTTATCTTTGTCTGACTTTCCTTCCCTCTTTTTCTTCTTCCCTCCTTACCTTCCTTCCTCTCCTCTCTCTCAAGTATCAGAAACTTTTAAGAAAACAGTAAAAGGTGCCAAATTGTAACTTACAGTTTATGAACTGAGGATGAAATCAAATTGTTTGTGTGTGTGTGTGTGTGTGTGTGTGTGTGTGTGAGGTAAATCAAGTGAGTAGAATTTGTAACCTGAATCAGTGATCCATGAAACTTCTGGCATATTTTTTGAAGGTTTCCAACTATCATATACAATACCTGACTTAAAAAACTTGGTTAAAATAAAGAACTGACATAGCTGTTCAAAAGTGTTTTTGCTTAAGAGAAAATGACAAGAAGAGGACAAGTAGATAGATATGCCTTAAACCTTTAATGCTTTTTAATACCCATAAGAAATCCCATCTTTGGGGAATTCTGTGTGCCACCTTTCTTTCCTTTATATTTTAGTTCAGCAGTTTATTTTTTTAAATAAAATTAATGGCTGCTGAAAGTGAAATAATATACATACGTTTGTGTTATTCATTTTCTACTTTTCCAAGATGATTTGACTTGTAAGAAACTGATGATGCCAATTTGATCTAATGTTTATATCTTGACTCCTCTAGTCTGCAGGGTATATCTTGATTATGTTTTACATTGTGGTGTAATTCTCTGATATTTGTATTATCCTGCAGCTTCCTTATGTAAACTGAAATATATTCATATCTCACATATGTTGCATTTATATTTCTGTATTTTTTAAGCACTACAAAAACTGACTTAAAATATATTGTGCTTTACATTAAATAGAATGGTGGTTAATTAACACCAGGAAATAATGTTGAATTCTGCAGATTTGCCTGTGAATAGAAAAGAGGATGTTAGCATATTGAACAGAATATTCTCAATAAACATGGTAGTGCAGTGAGTGCTGAGAGACAGTGATGTATATTAATTACCTTGGCTCATGTTGCTAATTGCCAGTATCTATTTTCTTATCTATTTTATTACTTTTTTGAATTATAACTGGGTTGCAAGTAATAGAAGAACAGATTTCTGAAAGTATTATTTTTAAAGCAGATTTCGTAACTTCATAACTTCACAAGTTAAAACAGATTTCATAACTTCACAAGTCAAAATTTGACTTGTGAAGCTGAATTGATCAGGTATTGAGTGAAAGTAAAATCTCAAACTCAGCACAATTTGGTTGTATTTTAAAGTTGGCATAACTTAAATGCTGCTAATTTGTTATCCACGTATTTTAAAAGGTTAGGCAGACCTGGTCTATCATGGCAGTGCTTTGATTTTTCCCCTGATTTTGATACTTGAAGGAAGCAAAGTTTATTTAGCACTCTCTACTTTTAGAGTTTCATCCCATTAACGCAAGTATTTGGCCGTTAGATCCTTTTCAAGGTAGTAGATTTTTTTTTTTTAATAGTTTGAGAGATGACTGGAGATGTTGAATAGGGAGTGTTTGAGAAATGACCCAGAGTTAGCGAATAGTTTCTTTGTATGGTATCCTTGAATGATTGCGAATCCAGTAGAGTGGTTTGAAGATGTAGGTGATAATTATGTTTCTTTATACGTTTGAGAAGGCAGGTAGCAGCGTTCTCCACAAGCTGGAGTCTGGAGAGCAGGCATTTCACGAGGCCCTAGAGAAGGGAATTACAGCAGTCAAAGAAAGAAGAGATGTAAGTATGGCTGAGGGTTTTCCATAAGTGGAGTTGAGGCAGCTGTATATATATAGGGCAGGTTCAGAATAATTTATGAACAGAATAGAGTGTTGATAAGCAAAAGGTCAAGTTGACAAGAAAAAGATCAAGAAGAATTTTTGAAGATAAGTGTGGGGTGAGAGGGAGAGCATTTTTATATAAGTTTATAATTTTTACTCTTACCCAATTTAGTCAATTCTTACTGCAGGAAGTTAAACTGGAAGGCCTGGGGGGATGGGAGGTGGGGGTGGGAAGAAAAATCCATAGGCCATAGACTTTGTTCATGTCATATCTTAGTTGATGGTTTCTGGCGAAGATACTAGGGAATGTCAGTTAATTTACATAAAGCTTATTGAATCGAATATAATATATTCAGTATAATTGAGTATAAGGCTTTTGTAGTTACTAAGAGCTATTGACTGTAGGCATAAACTGATTTTAAAATGTGTAATGTAACCTGTTAAAATTGCAGTACTTCTTTACGAAATATTTGTGTACTGAATAAATATTCATCTAGTCTCAGTTTAAATAGCCCTCTTAATTTTTTTTTTTTTTTTAATATTCTACTCTTGCGCCCAAACCTGAAAATGATATTTTCTTGCCAGTTTTTTTTTTGGCTTGGATTACCAGGTAGCTATTGATTAAATAAATACATTCTTGATTTTCACTAATTTATTAAATACATAGATAGAGAAAGAGTAATTTTCCACTTGATCCCATTTAAAAACTGACCTATCATTTGAAATTTTCACCTTTGTGTATAAATCTTACCTCTCAGTAAATAACCACTTAGCTAATGATTTTCAGTACTCGTTGATTAGGAATTGGTAGAGTATCACAGTGTAATTACCTTTCTTCTGGTTGAAGTTTTCATTTCTGAGAGTCCTCTAGCAACTGTATTTGCCTGTGTGTCAGGAAGAACACTGCTGTTACATGTAGCAGTAAATTTATTCTAGGTATTGCCAGCACATTTGGCTAGGATGGACAAAAGTACATGTTTACTGCTTAATGTTTTTAATGACTAGTGTTAATTTATAAAAAATGTTAAGACCATTTATGGCTAGTTTCTTCTATGGGGTAGCTTAACAAATGTTTCTCATTTGAAAATATTTTATTGGTTTTTGTTCTCAGATATTTGTGTCTTTTTATTAGAGTGATTGTTTACTTATGTAGCCAATTTGATAATAGAAAATGTTTTATAGCCCCTGCCAGAAAGAGAATTATAACCTTGAGTTGTGCTTAATGGTCAAAACAGTGAGTTCTTTCTTGTTGTAAGGTCCAGTCTCTTCATGAAAATTCAGTCTGAATCATTTAGAAGTTAGCTGTCATTTTCTAATGCATAGTTAAGACCGTAAGGCAAAATTTCTGTGCCCTTCTTTTTTCACACTTATTCTATATTAAAATCACTTGTTCAGTGCACTTGGAAATTGGAGAGATCAATTGAAGTCTTTGTTGTAGCTGACAGGTTTACAAATCTGATTGGTTAGAAAATGAAGCTTTCTTAATGTTAATTAACTACAGCGTGCAGGCTTTTTCATAGTTTGCAGTCTTATTCATATTCCTAGTGATATAGTAATGTAATAATTACTTCCTGCTTTAAAATGTTATGTTTGGTTTGATATTTTACTCTAATATGGAGAAGTTGGCAGCTGTTTACTTTGTAAGAGAAATTTGTCCTAGGAAATGAAGTGAAAAATGAGTTGTATTTAAATTTTTCTTAGAATAGTATGTCTTTCTTAGAATAATATGTCAGTTAACAGTTTCATTAAATTTTAATTCTCATTTAATTCTATCTATATAGGTTAATGAACTTTCTGAGGAAGAAGAGGAAGATGAAAAGCTGGAACATATAGAAGAACTTCCAGAAGAGGGTGCAGAAAAATCAGATGACATGCCAGAGGTGGTACAGTTAAGGATGACTGAAAACATCCTGGAACCAAATAGTGTTACAGCATCAACAAGGTAGTATTTCAGTTGAAAGGACTTTAGTTTTGAGCATTTCATTCTAGATATAAGTTCACTCAAGCACTAAATCACACAGATTGTAATGGTATATGAAAGATTAGTTTGTATATGAAAAAGAACAATAAGAAAATTTTAAAGAAGCAACCTTGTTAAGGAGTTTTCAGTTATTAGTATTTATACCTTTCTTTAAAAATATAACCTCTTATACATATTTCCTCTTAAAGTTTATTTGTTTTTGTATTATTAGTGTATTAGTTGGGTTGGGTAAAATTTCAGAACCTTTGGAAGTAGAATTGCTAGAGAAAGATACAGTGGTTGAGTCGACTGCATTTCCAGGTCCTAGTCTAGAACTAGATTAAACTAGGCTGTAAAGAGAGGACTCTGTGATCCTTTAAGATAGTGCTTTCCAATCCTTTCCATGTATAAAGTGATATTTATAGGGCATACTGGGTGAACTTGGTAAATGTGGTAAGCTGGAGGCACTATCCTAGCACATAGCTGGGACTATTGGACACACTGTTTAGGAAGCATTAGAGAATTTAAGAACTCCCCGTAGGTAGCTCTAGGTTTGCTAAATTCTGTCCTTACTTTTCTGTAAAGCTCCATGGTTTTCTAATTAGGGGGACAGTTATTTGTTTAGGCCACTAGATATTTTTCATTAAATTTGTGTTCAATAGAATGGTGGTTAAAAAAGCAGAGGAAATAATTTAAGAGTCAGACAGCAAAATGTCATTTAAAAATAAGTAGTAATTTAAGGGAAGAACTATTCAGTGTCATTTAGAAAAATTATAAAGTAGTTTAAAATGTATACTTCTAAATACAACTATTACATTTCTCTGTGGCCCTCTAGATTTTTATATTATGTATAGTTTCTTCAGACGTGATTATAGTTATGGTATATTAACAAGTTTATTCACCCTTTTGCCCCTATTTAGCTTTTTGTTTGTGCTTTTCTATGTTTACATGACATTCTTTACTATATTTTAGTTATATATTGCAATATTTATAAGCTATATATTAAATTATTTAACTGTATCTTAATTATATATTTACTGTCATTCTTTTTTCTGAACTTTGAGTTATTCCAGCTACCTTGTCATTGCTATACTACTATATAACCTTTGTTCTTGGGTCCTTTTATCCTTCTTTTGACTTATTTGGATAAATTTATTAGGCTCAAAGAGTAAATTTTTCTATGGCTTTTGATAAGTATTTCCAGACTACTTAAAAGACTTGGCCCATTTTGCATTACCATTAGCAATATTTTCTTGAGCACCTGAAAACAATAGATTTAAATTGGTGTTCTTTATTTTGTTAATTATAGAGTTATGCCCTCCAATAAGGTAACCATTAGCTAGCTATATGTGACTATTTAAATTTAAACTTAAAACAATTAAAATTAAATAAAATTTAAAAATCACTTCCAGGGACTTCACTGGTGGTGCAGTGGTTAAGAATCTGCCTGCCAGTGCAGGGGACACTGGTTCGATCCTTGGTCAGGAAAGATCCCACATGTCACGGAGCAACTAAGCCCGTTCGCCACAACTACTGAGCCTACACTCTAGAGCCCGCGAGCCACAACTACTGAAGCCTGTGCGCCTAGAGCCCATGCTCCACAACAAGAGAAGCAACCACAATGAGAAGCCTGTGCACCACAACGAAGAGTAGCCCCTGCTCACTGCAGCTAGAGAAAGCCCATGCAGCAACAAAGACCCAATGCAGCCAAAAATAAATAAATAAATTTACTTTGAAAAAAATCACTTCCACAGTTGTACTAGCCACATTTCAAGTGCTCAGTATAGCCACATATGATTAGTGGTTACCATATTGGACAATGCAGATATAGAGCAATTCTATCATTGTAAAAATTTCTTTTGGATAGTGCTGATTTAGAGAGCAAATTCATTAAATATTTTTATATATTTAATTACCAGCAGGGTTAAATATTGTTTCAAATGCATGATGCCAGTAGTTTCTTCTTTTTGATCATCTGTCTAGCTTTGTAGAGGATCTTCCTTCCCTCCAACACAGTCATTTTTTTTAATTTTTAAATTTATTTTTGGCTGTATTGGGTCTTTGTTTTTGGTTCTTCATTGCTGCACACGGCTTTCTCTAGTTGGGCTAGTGGGGGCTACTCTTTGTTGTGGTGGCTTCTCTTGTTGCAGAGCTCAGACTCTAGGCATGCAGGCTTCAGTAGTTGTGGCACGTGGGCTCAGTAGTTGTGGCTCACAGGCTCTAGAGTGCAGGCTCAGTAGTTGTGGCGCACGGGCTTAGTTGCTCCGTGGCATGTGGGATCTTCCCAGACCAGAGCTCGAACCTGTGTCCCCTGCATTGGCAGGCAGATTCGCAACCACTGTGCCACCAGGGGAGTCCCAAACACAGTGATTTTTAGATGGAATCATTAGAGATTGGTGGTAATCAGGATTCCTTAATTGCAAGTTGTAGGAACAGATCTTGGTTAATGGAAGGAAAAAAGGTAATTTATTAGAAGAACGCTGGATAGGTCCCAGAGTTGAAAGGAAAAGCAGAGAGAAGAACATGGCAGCTTTGGAGAATTTAGTAACAGAGGGTCATGGAAGAATCTCTTCAGCATGTGGCTGTTGCTGTGAGATTTCCAATTACTTCTTTTCATCTGTCATTCTGCTCAAGACCAGATTCCTGTGGGGTAACAGGGGAGAAAGTCTGGCCTAAATTGGGTCATGTGCCCATTCCTGGCCAGGGTAGAGCTGGGTCATTGTAATTTATGCATGTACCAAGAGCATTGGATGGAGGGAGGAGCTAGTTTGCCTTAGAAAAATGGGGCTAATACCAAAAGAAAGGGATAGGGATATGAGGCAACAAAAATAGATGTGTCTGTCACAGTGGTCTTCTAGATTTAGTGTTGATATCTGTAAATTTCAGTTAATATTTATACATTAACATTTTATTTTAATTTTGGCTGATTGGTTGCATAAAGGTAAAAGATACATTCTTTGATATCCACCTTTGATGAAAGAAAGGTAGGGGAGAAATATCCTTGAATGCACAGGGTCTAGAAAATAGGGAGTGCTTAATAAATTCATTTTAGGGAATTAGTGGATACTGTATTACATGAAACTAGAGATTGAACTTTTGCTAACTTAATGTTTTGTCTCTTTGAGTTTTTCTTTCAGGTTGCTCACAAACATTTTATGGAATTATTAGGTAGCCTACTTTGTATTTCTGTGGGAAGATATATTAGAACCCTAAGGGAAATAAACATTAAGTGACAGTTTAGCAGTTCTCAAACATTTTGGGCTCAAATGTTATGCTCTTACAAATTATTGAGGACTCCGAAGACCTTTGTTATGTTGATTTTATACCTCTGGTTATTTACCATATTATAAATTAAAACGGCATATTTAAACTGCTGGGAGTGTTCTTTGTTGAGTTGTACTTTGGAAGATGCTTAGTATTTGTAGCTGAAATATAGCTATTTATGATCTAACAGGTTTTTTTGTTGGTAGATTTCTCCTCCTCTATAGTTTTAATTCATCGATTCTCGAACTTTTTGGTTTAATTTGAGGACTACAAAGAACTTTTGTTACTGTGGGTTATAGCTATTGGTGTTTACTCTATTAGGAACCAAAACTGAGAAATTTTTTTAAAGTAGTAATGAACTCATTACATGTTAATGTAAAATTTTTTAATCAAAAGTAACTTGTCCAGAATCTCTTAAAAATTTTTAGTGAGAAATTTTTTAGTGGCATTGTTTTACATTTGTACAAATCTCTTTAATGTCTGGCTTAAAAGATGGTAGCTAGATTCTCACATTTTCTTTTGCATTTAATGTGTTGCCATATGTTATTTTGGTTGAAATAATGTGAAGACAGTCTAGCATTACACAAGTATGTAGTTAGAAAAAGGTAGAGAATTTTTATAGCCTTTTCAGATAATTGTGGATATTCTTCTTTGACAATACACCAAAACTTGGTAAGTGGTAGTTTCTTAAAGGTTATTTGTAATGTGGAACCTGAAAGCATATCTGAATTTTTCGTACTCTGATCCATCAGTCTGTTTTGTACTTTGAGAGAATCTTTTAGCCATGCTTAATTTTGTGATATGGTATATTGGTTATTTGGAAAATACTGCCTTACTGAGTTATTCAGAGCTTCCAAATAGTGATATATTCTGTTATATAATATCAAAATGTATATTCTTTAATATCATTATTGATTGTGTCAAAATATCTTTAAGTATTGGGATGCTATTGAGCTTATGGTAGAGGATACACGTTTTCCAGAATTCTAATTTTTACTTGAACACCCAAATTTTATCAGTACTGTTAGTCTTGCTCATTTTTGAGAAAATTTCTGCCAGATATTCAAGTTGGAATAACCATAGTCTGTCAGTCAGTCTTTCAAGTAAAAATGGGTATTCTATGGTAAAAGTTCATTTCTCAACTCAAACAAGACAAGCATTGTACTAAGATGTGCAGCAGAGTTGCTTTGTGTGTACTTCCTATTTGTCACACCAAATATTAAAAAGAAGTGTACTCAAGGGCTGAGATAAAATTAATAATATGTATTACTTCCTCATCAAGGACTGGCTCCTTTTTAAAAAAGATCACAACTGGGTAGTGATGAAGAATGCAATGGCCATGGTATAGTTTGATACCACTTGCCTGGACTTATGCTAAGTCCCCAAGGAATCTTTTTCTACCATTGATTTTGTATCATCAAATATCAGCACAGTGAAAAAGGCAAATGTTATGAAAACAGTTTTGATCTTTTGTTTCATGGAACACCCTTTGAGAACCAATGGTTTAAATATTCATGTATGAGTTGAATTGATTGACTTATTTATGCATCTGTTATTTCTCTACATTGTTTGCCATTAACCATATGTTGTTAAGATTTGAGCTGAGATGAGTGGAAAAAATAGTGGGATTTAGAGTGTGGGTAGCCTAGGGTGCATAAAAAGCAGAAGTTTTGGTTGCTTCTGAGGCTCAGTCTTATCCATGAAGTTCTTGGAAATCTCAAGCTTGCTTCTATAGTGCCTTGTATCTGTAGATGAAAAATTATTGCTTTATATTCACATGTTTATCTAGTATATGGCTTTATTTACATATACAAATGTTAGGGGAATCTTTACCTTTTAAAAATTTAAAGAGAGATTGGAGAGTTCTGAAAAAGTTCTTTATTTTCCCTGTGCTTTTCACAGTCTTTTTCCTAGGCTGTATTGGAAAGGTTTATTTTGGCTTGAGGTTAGTTAATTTTTAATTTATGTTGCTTCCAGAACTACAAATGAAAAACCAGCTCATTGACATTATTATAAAGTTTATTTAAAGTTGTGCTTTTAATTTATTGCCTTGCTAAAACTTGGAATTTAGAAAGAATGAAGAATTTGATACAATCTTTTATGTACTCTTGATGCTAGGGCTTCATTTTGGTGAGTTCATTAGCTTATGATGGTTAGATTTTAGGTGTGATGCAGGAAAGAAGGTGTAGTGATTAAGAAAGAGCTCTGAGTTGAGGCAAATTGGTCTGCACTTCATTCTGTGGATACCTTATTGTTGAAGAAATATGCCTTTAGCTGACTATAGAGGTCAGAGAAATGTAGTAGTAACTTTTTCCTTTAAATCTGTTAAATAAGCAGTTTGCAGAATATTTCAGTTGACAATCAATTCACCACATTTTCGCTAGCTAGATTCCACTTAAAAGTGCAAAGAGGAGGAAAATGTGCCTTGGTGGGAGTATCAGAAATGTTGGGTGGGAAAAAGTAGAATTTATGCTTTGGGTCATAAGATGATTCTATTAAAGTAAAACATTTTTTGAAGTATCAGAGCATAATAGATATTGACAAGTTCTCTTCCTCCTTCCTATTGCCCTGAAAATTATGCATTTGACATTTTAAAGACTTGTGGTTGTTATAACTTATTGACTAACTTTCTAATAGCGAGGCATCTTTCCAGTTTACTCTTACTCTTGTCATAGGTATAGGGTATTCCCAAGTTGATGGGGAAAGTGAAGAAACGCGTTTTGCTTTTGACTGGAAGGGGATATGTGGTTTTGGGTTGTTTTGTTTGTTTGTTTGTTTGTTTTTTCTGTGCTGCGCGACATGTGGGATCTTAGTTCCCCGATCAGGGATCAAACCTGCGCCCCTGCCCCTGCATTGGAAGTGCTGAGTCTTAACCCCTGGACTGCCAGAGAAGTCCCTGTTTTATATATTTATTTTTCGAAACCACAGTTTTTTAAATGGTCGTTTTAGTGGGGCTCTGGCATGAATTATCTGGAAATTATCCTAATTTTAGATTTGAAAAATTAACCATTAATGCTTTTCTGAAAATGGATGATGAGTGAACAATAGTTCTCTACCTATTGTGCAGCTGTTTCAGCAATGTCATATTTGTCATAATTTATAACTCTTGATATAGTGTGATTAATGAAAACAGACTTTTTTTTCCTGCTTTACACTGGGTTAGGCTTAAATATTTTTATAGGCGTTCCAGCCAGATTCAAAATTTTGTCCCCCTTTCCCTGTCTCCCACCAAGTTGCTTATTTAGTACTTGGGAAAAAATTTGTGGACTGTTGATTGGGTCCCTCCTTTTCAGTAGTGACCTCATGTTGCAGTCTGCTTCCGTTTAGACTGCAGTTCTGATTGCTCAGCAGTTTTTATAAGCCTGTCACCATCCTTTATGATATTTGAAGTCACTTTACCTTGTGTTTTTGTTAGGAGATGCCACAGTGCCTAGGATGGCTTGCAAGGCTCTGTTACACAGGTAAAATGATTCTTATCAGATTTAATTGAAGCAGAGCTACAGTACTTTTATTGAAGTATTATTTGTAATATTAAAGATTTGCAATTGGGAAATTAAAATAATAGTAATTCCCTATGATAATTGTATTTGAATTACAAAAAATTAGTAATTTGAATAAATGGCTGCAAGATTGATTTTGTGTTCTCAAGAAGATTATGTGATTCTAGACAGATTTAAAAGTAGAGTTAACAGAAGGGAGAAGAAGGTCAGAATGACTACAGTCTTTTTTTTTTTTAATTTTATTTATTTATTTATAGCTGTGTTGGGTCTTCGTTTCTGTGCGAGGGCTTTCTCTAGTTGCGGCAAGTGGGGGCCACTCCTCATCGCGGTGCGCGGGCCTCTCATTATCGTGGCCTCTCCTGTTGCGGAGCACAGGCTCCAGACGCGCAGGCTCAGTAATTGTGGCTCACGGGTCTAGCCGCTCCGCGGCATGTGGGATCTTCCCAGACCAGGGCTCGAACCCATGTCCCCTGCATTGGCAGGCAGACTCTCAACCACTGCACCACCAGGGAAGCCCCGACTACAGTCTTTAACGTTATACTTGATTGAAGCCTAAAATACGTGTGACCCTTGTGATTTATTGTTTGCCCTTTTCGTCTGGTGGTTTAATGAAAACAGTTAGGATTTTTAAGTGGTCTTTATGGCATCTGTCTATAGTACCTAAGTAATTTGACCTTGAATTAGTCAGCATTTATTTTTTGTGTATCTTTATTAATCAGAACTCACATTCTTATGATACTTATGTTATTTTGCTTCTGCATATGCATAACTATATTGATAAATCTTTTTTATAGCTGTAGGTGTATGTTAGCCTTGGTTTGTACATAAGTGCTTTATTCCCCACAGAACTTGGCAAAAGTCTGAAAATAAAGAATAAATTCCTTGAAATCGGAAAACTAAATCAGTCCTTTTTCCTTCAGAAATTCAGAGAACAGTTTTACAGTCAACTTTGTAGCCTCAGTGTGACTCATAAAGTACAAAATCTATTTCTTTGATTTGTTTACTATAGCTTTTTGGGGTAGGGAGAAGGTGCTTATTGAAAGCAGCTGGTTATTTGATTGTCCTAGCCTACTCTTCAGGGCCAAAGAATCTTTACTTTCATACTAATAATCTAGCTTGCTGATGACTACTTTTATATATTTTAAATTTAATTCCCATAGCACTTAAAAGGGATAGGAAACTGAAAGATCAAATCCTCTGCCTACCCATCGACTTTTTTTGTTGTTGTTGTTTATTTATTTATTTTGGCTGCACCGGGTCTTAGTTGCAGCACATAGGATCTTCATTGCAGCATGTGGCATCTAGTTCCCCGACCAGGATTTGAACCCAGGCCCCCTGCATTGGGAGTGCGGAGTATTACCCACTGGACCACCAGGGAAGTCTCTACCCATCGAATTTAAGACCATTAGAACTTTTGTTCTGTTTGGCTCCTTTAGATAACTGGGAAATATTATTTTTTTTAGTACTTATTTATCTTATTTATTTATTTTCTTTATTTTTTTGGCTGTGTTGGGTCTTAGTTGCGGCACATGGGATCTTCGTTGAGGCATGCAGGATCTTTCATTGCGGCACATGGTCTCTTTGTTGTAGCACTCGGCCTTCTCTCTAGTTGTGGCGCAGGGGCTCCAGAGAGCGTGGGCTCTGTAGTTTGCGGCACGTGGGCTCTCTCATTGAGGCGCTCGAGCTTAGTAGTTGTGACGTGCGGGCTTAGTTGTCCTGTGGCATGTGGGATCTCAGTTTCCTGACCAGGGATAGAACCCGCGTCCCCTGCATTGGAAGGCAGATTGTTTACCATTGGACCACCAGGGAAGTCCCTGGAAAATATTAAAGTTTAATCTTTTGGGAGCCTAGATATAGATCTCGGCCAGTGTTTCTTAAGTTTATTAGTATGGATAAGAATCATCACTGGTGCTTTTTTTTTTTTTTTTTTTTTTTTTTTTGCATTCACTTTATTTTTTTATTTTTTTGCTTTATAACAAATTTAATCAGTTATACATATACATATGTTTCCATATCCCCTCCCTTTTGCGTCTCCCTCCCACCCTCCCTATCCCACCCCTCCAGGCGGTCACAAAGTACCGAGCTGATCTCCCTGTGCTATGCGGCTGCTTCCCACTAGCTATCTACCTCACGTTTGGTAGTGTATATATGTCCATGCCGCTCTTTCACTTTGTCACAGCTTACCCTTCCCCCTCCCCATATCCTCAAGTCCATTCTCTAGTAGGTCTGTGTCTTTATTCCTGTCTTACCCCTATGTTCTTCATGACATTTTTTTTTCTTAAATTCCATATATATGTGTTAGCATACAGTATTTGTCTTTCTCTTTCTGACTTACTTCACTCTGTATGACAGACTCTAGGTCTATCCACCTCATTACAAATAGCTCAATTTCATTTCTTTTTATGGCTGAGTAATATTCCATTGTATATATGTGCCACATCTTCTTTATCCATTCATCCGATGATGGACACTTAGGTTGTTTCCATCTCCGGGCTATTGTAAATAGGGCTGCTATGAACATTTTGGTACATGTCTCTTTTTGAATTATGGTTTTCTCAGGGTATATGCCCAGTAGTGGGATTGCTGGGTCATATGGTAGGTCTATTTGTAGTTTTTTAAGGAACCTCCATACCGTTCTCCATAGCGGCTGTACCAATTCACATTCCCACCAGCAGTGCAAGAGTGTTCCCTTTTTTCCACACCCTCTCCAGCATTTATTGTTTCTAGATTTTTTGATGATGGCCATTCTGACTGGTGTGAGATGATATCTCATTGTAGTTTTGATTTGCATTTCTCTAATGAGTAAAGATGTTGAGCATCCTTTCATGTGTTTGTTGGCAGTCTGTATATCTTCTGTGGAGAAATGTCTATTTAGGTCTTCTGCCCATTTTTGGATTGGGTCGTTTGTTTTTTTGTTATTGAGCTGCATGAGCTGCCTATAAATTTTGGAGATTAATCCTTTGTCAGTTGCTTCATTTGCAAATATTTTCTCCCATTCTGAGGGTTGTCTTTTGGTCTTGTTTATGGTTTCCTTTGCTGTGCAAAAGCTTTTAAGTTTCATTAGGTCCCATTTGTTTATTTTTGTCTTTATTTCCATTTCTCTAGGAGGTGGGTCAAAAAGGATCTTGCTGTGATTTATGTCATAGAGTGTTCTGCCTATGTTTTCCTCTAAGAGTTTGATAGTGTCTGGCCTTACATTTAGGTCTTTAATCCATTTTGAGCTTATTTTTGTGTATGGTGTTAGGGAATGATCTAATCTCATACTTTTACATGTCCCTATCCAGTTTTCCCAGCACCACTTATTGAAGAGACTGTCCTTTCTCCACTGTACATTCCTGCCTCCTTTATCAAAGATAAGGTGACCATATGTCCGTGGGTTTAACTCTGGGCTTTCTATCCTGTTCCATTGATCTATCTTTCTGTTTTTGTGCCAGTACCATACCGTCTTGATTACTGTAGCTTTGTAGTATAGTCTGAAGTCAGGGAGCCTGATTCCTCCAGCTCCATTTTTCGTTCTCAAGATTGCTTTGGCTATTCGGGGTCTTTTGTGTTTCCATACAAATTGTGAAATTTTTTGTTCTAGTTCTGTGAAAAATGCCAGTGGTAATTTGATAGGGATTGCATTGAACCTGTAGATTGCTTTGGGTAGTAGAGTCATTTTCACAATGTTGATTCTTCCAATCCAAGAACATGGTACATCTCTCCATCTATTTGTATCATCTTTAATTTCTTTCATCAGTGTCTTATAATTTTCTGCATACAGGTCTTTTGTCTCCTTAGGTAGGTTTATTCCTAGATATTTTATTCTTTTTGTTGCAATGGTAAATGGGAGTGTTTCCTTGATTTCACTTTCAGATTTTTCATCATCAGTATATAGGAATGCCAGAGATTTCTGTGCATTAATTTTGTATCCTGCAACTTTACCAAATTCATTGATTAACTCTAGTAGTTTTCTGGTAGCATCTTTAGGATTCTCTATGTATAGTATCATGTCATCTGCAAACAGTGACAGCTTTACTTCTTCTTTTCCAATTTGGATTCCTTTTATTTCCTTTTCTTCTCTGATTGCTGTGGCTAAAACTTCCAAAACTAGGTTGAATAAGAGTGGTGAGAGTGGGCAACCTTGTCTAGTTCCTGATCTTAGTGGGAATGGTTTCAGTTTTTCACCATTGAGGACGATGCTGGCTGTGGGTTTGTCATATATGGCCTTTATGATGTTGAGGAAAGTTCCCTCTATGCCTACTTTCTGCAGGGTTTTTATCATAAATGGGTGTTGAATTTTGTCGAAAGCTTTCTCTGCATCTATTGAGATGATCATATGGTTTTTCTCCTTCAGTTTGTTAATATGGTGTATCACGTTGATTGATTTGCGTATGTTGAAGAATCCTTGCATTCCTGGAATAAACCCCACTTGATCATGGTGTATGATCCTTTTAATGTGCTGTTGGATTCTGTTTGCTAGTATTTTGTTGAGGATTTTTGCATCTATGTTCATCAGTGATATTGGCCTGTAGTTTTCTTTCTTTGTGACATCCTTGCCTGGTTTTGGTATCAAGGTGATGGTGGCCTCGTAGAATGAGTTTGGGAGTGTTCCTCCCTCTGCTATATTTTGGAAGAGTTTCAGAAGGATAGGTGTTAGCTCTTCTCTAAATGCTTGATAGAATTCGCCTGTGAAGCCATCTGGTCCTGGGCTTTTGTTTGTTGGAAGATTTTTTATCACAGTTTCAATTTCAGTGCTTGTGATTGGTCTGTTCATATTTTCTATTTCTTCCTGATTCAGTCTTGGCAGGTTGTGCATTTCTAAGAATTTGTCCATTTCTTCCAGGTTGTCCATTTTATTGGCATAGAGTTGCTTATAGTAATCTCTCATGATCTTTTGTATTTCTGTAGTGTCAGTTGTTACTTCTCCTTTTTCATTTCTAATTCTATTGATTTGAGTCTTCTCCCTTTTTTTCTTGATGAGTCTGGCTAATGGTTTATCAATTTTGTTTATCTTCTCAAAGAACCAGCTTTTAGTTTTATTGATCTTTGCTATCGTTTCCTTCATTTCTTTTTCATTTATTTCTGATCTGATTTTTATGATTTCTTTCCTTCTGCTAACTTTGGGATGTTTTTGTTCTTCTTTCTCTAATTGCTTTAGGTGCAAGGTTAGGTTGTTTATTCGAGATGTTTCCTGTTTCTTAAGGTGGGATTGTATTGCTATAAACTTCCCTCTTAGAACTGCGTTTGCTGCATCCCATAGGTTTTGGGTCGTCGTGTCTCCATTGTCATTTCTTTCTAGGTATTTTTTAATTTCCTCTTTGATTTCTTCAGTGATCACTTCGTTATTAAGTAGTGTATTGTTTAGCCTCCATGTGTTTGTATTTTTTACAGCTCTTTTCCTGTAATTGATATCTAGTCTCATAGCATTGTGGTCGGAAAAGATACTTGATACAATTTCAATTTTCTTAAATTTACCAAGGCTTGATTTGTGACCCAAGATATGATCTATCCTGGAGAATGTTCCATGAGCACTTGAGAAAAATGTGTATTCTGTTGTTTTTGGATGGAATGTCCTATAAATATCAATTAAGTCCATCTTGTTTAATGTATCATTTAAAGCTTGTGTTTCCTTATTTATTTTCGTTTTGGATGATCTGTCCATTGGTGAAAGTGGGGTGTTAAAGTCCCCTACTATGAGTGTGTTACTGTCGATTTCTCCTTTTATGGCTGTTAGTATTTGCCTTATGTATTGAGGTGCTCCTATGTTGGGTGCATAAATATTTACAATTGTTATATCTTCTTCTTGGATCGATCCCTTGATCATTATGTAGTGTCCTTCTTTGTCTCTTCTAGTAGTCCTTATTTTAAAGTCTATTTTGTCTGATATGAGAATTGCTACTCCAGCTTTCTTTTGGTTTCCATTTGCATGGAATATCTTTTTCCATCCCCTTACTTTCAGTCTGTATGTGTCTCTAGGTCTGAAGTGGGTCTCTTGTAGACAGCATATAGATGGGTCTTGTTTTTGTATCCATTCAGCCACTCTGTGTCTTTTGGTCACTGGTGCTTATTAACAATGTAAACTCTTGGGTCCTACCTCAGAGGTTTGGGGAGGGACTGAGGAATCTACTTTCTTAAAGTTTTTTTTTTTTTTTTTTTTTAACTGGGAAAGAAACCATATATACAGAAATGGGCATAAAACAAATGTATATCAAAACAGGTTAGTAAAAAGCAAATATCCAAATATCCCAGATCTGGAAATAAGCACTGAAAACACCCTGGTAGCTCTCACAATCCTGATCTCCTCCCTCCACTAAAGGTAACAACTATGCTGATTTTTATGGCAATCACTTTCTTATATCTTTCTGAGCTTTATGAAAATTAAACTTGCTATAGGTATTTTTTGATCCAGCTTCTTTCACTAAACATGGTATGAGAATTTTATCCATGTGGTCACATGTCACTGTGGTTTGTTCATTTCACTGCTGTAAAGTATTCCATTATATGATTGCACCACAATGATCCAATTTACTGTTGCTGGAAAATTGGATTATTTTTATTTTTGACTATTGTGAGTAACATTGCTGTGTACATTGTTGTACACATCTTCTGGTGCACACATGCACGCACATTTACTGTCTTTCAACTTAAGTAACTAGTGCTAAATTGTTTTCCATAGTGCTTTCTCCAGTTCTCATTCTAACAGTGTGTGAGCCTTCCCATTGCTTCACATTCTTGTGTACTTCATTGTCGTTTTAATAACGTTTTCATATGTGTATTGGCCAATTTCTTCTTTTGTGAGATGCCTGTTCAAGTCTGTTTCCTATTTTTTGTTGGGTTATCTTTTTCTTGTTGAAAACGAACCCCTTTCTTAGGAGCCCTTTAAAAATATATGTTGTAAATGTATTTTCCTCATTGTGTGTTTTGCCTTTTCCTTCTCGTATTGTGTCTTCTGATGAATAATTCCCAATTTCAATCAAGCTTATCATTCTTTTCCCTTATGTGATTAATGCTTTTTGTGTCCTGTTTAAGAAATCTTTTCCTAAATACACACGCCTGTATTATCTTGTGAAACTTGTATCATTTCACCTTCCTTGTTTAGGTCTGCAATCTACCTGGAATTGATTTTTGTCTGTAGTGTATGACAGAGGTTGCCAAGTTACCTTTTTCAGTATGGATACCAAATTGTTGCAGTACTCATTTTTGAAAAGACTGTTCTTTCCCTGCTTTCCATAGTAGCATCTTTGTTCTAAATCAAGCATGGGTCTGTTTCTGTTTTGTATGTCTATTCTTGTGCCAGTACCATACTATCTTATTTACTTTGGTTTTATGGTATTTGAGGTCTAGAGTAGGGTCTGGATCTCCAATAAAATTGTTACTTCAGGAGAGTCTGATACAGGTGGCCCTAATTTATCTCTCCCCTCCTCCCCTTTTCCCCTTTCATAACGTTTTCTGTGTCTGTGAGTCTGTTTCTGTTGCATAAATAAGTTCACTTGTGTTATTTTTTTAGATTCCACATATGTGATATCATAACAGTATTTGTCTTTCTCTGTATGACTTATTTCACTTAGCATAATGCCCTCCAAGTCCACCCATGCTGTTGCAAATGGAAAATTTTGTTATTTTTTTATGGCTGAGTAGTATTCCATTTTGTGTGTGTGTGTGTGTGTGTGTGTGTGTGTGTGTGTGTATAAACACGTACACCACATCTTCTTTATCCATTCATCTGTTCATGGACCCTTAGATTGCTTCCATATCTTGGCAATTGTAAATAATGCTGTTATGAACATTGGAGTTAATGTATCTTTTCGAATTAGTGTTTTTGCTTTGTTTTTTTTTTGATATATAACCAGGAGTGGGATTGCTGGTCATATGGTAGTTGTATTTTGAGTGTATTTGGAAACCTCCATACTGTTTTCCATAGTGGCTACACCAATTTACATTCCCACCAACAGTGTATAAAGTTTCCCTTTTCTTCACATCCTCACCAACGTTTGTTACTTGTATTTTTGATGATGGCCATTCTGACAGGTATGAGGTTTCTCGTGGTTTTGATTTTCATTTCCCTGATGATTAGTGATGTTGAGTGGTTATTTTTCTTTTGTTTATTTGATTCTTTGTAAAGTGTCTTGTGTCCATGTATCCACTAGCGTTTTATTGATAATCTAATCTAATAAAAAAGGGTTAGAAAATCCCTCTGGGAGAATGAGTAGATGGCTAACAATGGCAAATCTGAAAAAGAACAGAGAGGTGATGTAAACCCTATGAAAAGTTAAAACATGATAGAAGGCTTTAGTAACAGACTGATGGACTATGTAGTTGAGAATTGGAACTTTTTGAGAATTCGTTGTAAGATACAGTAAAAGCTCACCAGAAATCACAAATTAAATGGTGACAAGAATGTGATGTTAGATATATATATTTTCTTCACACCATTCAACATACTACACTGTCAGTGGATAACGGTATTAAAAGTAAACTGAATGTTTCTAAATAGGTAACAAATTATCTAAACTTAGAGACTGCTAAGTTACTAAGGAAAATATACCAGATTTAACGTTTATAATGAAATAGCAACCTGTAACCAATATTAAAAATATAATCAACAAATCATTGTAGCAAAATATCAGAAAAAGATCTAATATCCTCATTGACATTTAAACACCCTTTGGGGAAAGCCTCATTTATCATTTTTTGATTTTGTTTTTTTCTGCAAAAGTCACTAAATATTTAACTTTCAGCTCATCTGAAACTGCTAGAAATAGACTGATGGCTACACTGTTTTTTGTGCACATATATGTGATTTTTCTCCCCAGCTTTTCCTGATTTCAGAAATGAAAATGATTTCATTTAAATATGAAAAAAATTTTAAGTACTTTCCTTGAAGGTATCATCATGAAAGCATTTAGCTAAGAATAACTCATTCATGAAAACTAGTATAATAATGGAAGTTAAAAAAAATTTTTTTTAAAGCTAGAGAGATTATGTGTGCCAAACCAGGATGGCTTACTCTTGTCTGATAAAGCAGTGGTGCAATTTGCTACTGATGTGTTTGCTTAAGGGAGACGTGAAGATTGTTGGATGAATGGTAAATGGTGTTCATTTGGTTTCCTACAGACGATCCTGAGACTATTAACCTGATAGACATTCTTCCTCATGTTGGTTAGAGCATGTGTTAGCACATTTTACAGAGGATCTTCATAAAACTAAATTTACTTTTTAAAAATGATTCTTCTTATTGAAGAATCATTTGCATACAGAAAAGTTCACAAATCATAAGGCCATTGAATTATCAAAAAATGAACTCAACTTGTATAACCACCACCTGGGCCCCTGCTCCTGTCCCTTCTCAAATGCTACCAATCTCTCTGTCCCCCCAAAGTAGCCACTATCTGACTTCGATTACTGTAGATTAGTTTTTTTCTCTTACTGATTTTTTTCCTTTGAAAATCAACTTTACTGAGATGTATTTTTCACACCATAAAATGTATTCATTTTATGAATGATGAACACTTATACATATATATCTGTTAACAACCATGGCAGTCAAGATAGAGACTGTTTCCATCACTTCATGTGCTTCTTTACAGTAATTCTCCCCCTGACCCCCGCAGTTTCTGGCCCCAGGCAATTACTGATCTGCATTCTGTCACTATATAGATGAATTTTGCCTGTTTTAGAATTTCTTATAAATGGAATCTCATAGAATTAGGTACTCTGTGTCTGGCTTCTTTTGCTTGTATAATGTTTTTTGAGATTCATGTTATTGTATGTATCAGTTGTTCAAGACTTTTATAGAAAAATGCTAAGTATATTCCATGGGATATCCATAGGGATATTCCACACTTTGTTTATCCATTCACCTGTTAGGGTTGATTGCCATTTTTGGCTATTATGAATAAAGCTGCTATGCTTGTGGAAGTCTTCCTATGGACTTAAACTTTCATTTCTCTTGTGTAAATACCCAGGAGTACAATTGCTGGGTCACTTGGTAGGTTTTATAAGAAAACTGCCAAACTGGCTTCCAAAGTGGTTGGAACATTTACATTCCCACCGGCATTATGTGAATGTTCTAATTGCTTCACATCCTCACCAACACTTTAATTTTAAACATTTTAGTAGTATCCATATCTCATTGTGGGTTTCAAGTTGTACTTTCGATAACTGTGGTAAAAATGAGTCTATTGTCTGTTTTTATAAGTATCAGTAGATATTGTGGTACAAAATTTGCTAGGGAAAGTCTGTTACCAGCGCAGTGAATGATGTGGCCTGAATTTTAGTTTCTATTTTGCCTTTTATTTTTGTAGCTTGAGAATATCCTCTGAGTAGGAGCATGTGCTATTACTTCTGGCAAGGAGTACAGGGCCAACATTGAGGCCTCCATACTATGCTAGATGGGTACTTTTGTTTGGCCCAGTAGTCAGTTTTTTTCCCTTCAGGCTTGGAATAGGTCAGTGTTCCTTCCAGGTAAGCGCCAGATGAAGTAGTTGCGGCCCCCCTCCCCTCCACCACACACACACCCACCCACACACACACAGAGTATGTATTTTAAGGGTCTTCTTATGTAAAAAATAATTTCTTTAGAAAATTAGAATAGTAAACTTAGTGCATGTTCTCCTGGGTGTATCAAGGGTAGTGTAAATGTGGCAGTTTTCACCACATTTTATAGTCATTTAGTATTGAAAATTTTATAGCTGATTTCTTTCTTTGATTACAGTGCCCATATATCTCCTATCAGCATCTTACCAGCCTCTGCGGAGTAAGTAGTATACTTACAGAAGACAATTTAAAAATTAAAAAAAAATATTACTAAACTGTAGAAATTAAAATCATGTATTTATTGTACTTACTTTAGAGGAAGGATTGTACATAAGGCAGTGAAACCAGTATTTTATGTACTTCAGTCAGAACAAATGAAGAAGGAATGAATTACACTCACATACAAAATAAAGATGAACTTTTTTTCACTTGATTTTTTTTTTTTTTTTTTTTTTTTTTTTGCAGTACACGGGCCTCTCACTCTTGTGGCCTCTCCCGTTGCGGAGCACAGGCTCCGGACGCGCAGGCTCAGCGACCGTGGCTCACGGGCCCAGCCACTCCGTGGCATGTGGGATCTTCCTGGACCGGGGCATGAACCCATGTCCCCTGCATCAGCAGGCGGACTCTCAACCACTGCGCCACCAGGGAAGCCCCTCAGATGATTTTTTTTGATCTTCTGAAATGATTGAAAATGTCAAAAGAGCTTTTTTATGAAGTTTTTTTTAAATGGCTGCTTTATTTATATATGTATGTATGCATGCATGCATGCATGCATGCCGTGGCACACAACATGCGGGATCCTAGTTCCCTGACCAGGGATTGAACCCGTGCTCCTTGCAGTGGAAGCACGGAGTCCTAACCACTGGACCGCCAGGGAATTCCCTGAAAAGTCTTTTTAAATGGCTTTATATGTATTGAGGTGAGGAGTGAATTACTGGGTCAAGTGATCATTCATGCCTCAGTAGTAATAGTGACATTATGATTGATTTGTATATCTTATTTGGGCAAGTTTCATTTTAAAATTTAAGCCAATATTATGTTTTCCTATTTCTTTTTCCCCTCTAGCCTGTTCCTTTAAATACCATTATAAATTTTTTTTTAACTGGTTGTACATTTTAAAGTTTGTGTTTATGTGACCAAATAACTAGTTAGGGTGACTGCTTCTCACTAAAATGTGTTCTGTTTTATAGCATTTTAGAAAGAACAATTAGAGCAGCTGTGGAACAGCACCTTTTTGATCTGCAGAGCAGCATAGATCATGATCTTCAGAATTTACAGCAGCAAAGTCTAGTGTGTAATAATGAAGCAGGAAGTGTTAATTGTGATGGGGAAGGATCTAATAACCAGTAAGAAACTTTTAAAACATTTTACTGTTATTTATTGAGTTATAAAATTGTTTTTTCTTTTAAAAAACTGTATTTTTTCTTAAATGATGGGGTGTCATTTTACTTGAGCATTTCTGAAAGTCAGTGTGAAAAGTGACTTTGTATATACTTGCATATAAATTGTGTATACTTCTTAACATTGAAAATCTCATAAGTCTTCCATTAAGGTAGTAGGCATTAAGTCCAACACAGCCTGTGAACACCAGATGAAGTAGCAAGCTTACTTTTAGGATCCATGTTATATGAAAAATAACTTTAAAAGAAGTAGAACTATATTCTGTTCTCCAAATGGTCACACCATGACATGCGGTTATCTAGACAGATAGGTACAGGGACAGCAGATTGACATCACTCCTAGTGCACATGGTCATTGAGTGGAATGGTAGATGGAATCATCCTTTGCTATTTAACTTATCACCTGCCTCCAGCCTTTGCCCTCCCTACATGCTGTTGTTTTAGGTTAGCTGTTAATAATTGAATTTGTGTAAGTTAAAAGTACTCTATGTACTGTGTGATGTTACTCCACTTTTCATCTGACTTGTTACCTTTAAATGACAAAAGCTTCATCTCCTTTCCTATTACCTCAGCCCTGCACTTTAGTATATATAGGTTCCTTTCTCTGAGACCACAGTGCAATGATTTCATAGTTTGCATTGATCAGTTTTTGTTTTGGGGACAGATCTACAGAGCAACATCGATCATGATCTTAAGAAAGATGTACCCAAATTTGGAGAATTCACAAGAAGGCAAAAAAAATTGATGACTGGGTAGAATTCTGTTTTTGTTGTTAAGAATTAGATTTTTAAAAGGCTAAGTGTGTCGAGTATACTAGACTAGCTATCAAGTATGAAATGAAACTGAAAAATTAATGGATATAAAAACCAATGCTTGGAATATGTTTATGGAATACTGTATTGTACAACTGCAGGTGTGCCATGTAGTCTGCATAGATGGCATCACCAGCCTGTGCAGCTCGATATGATGGCCCTGATTTATGTGCTTTGAAGGCATGATTTGAACTATACAAGTGGATCTAGGGAGTATTTGAGTTGAATATGAAGGAAAGAAGCAGTATCTAAAAGTTGGAAATAGTAGGAAAATGTTTCAAAGGATATAATATAAGCAGATTTCTTGGAGTTTGCCCTTAGGTTAGCTAGAGATCCTGAAAACCTATGCCCATGCTCAGACAGTATTATGGAAATAACTCATATTCTCATTAATAGTGGTATCATCTTTATAAACAAAAACCTGCAGTGTTGTGCATATTCTAAATTATATAAGATGAAAAAATATGCAGTAGGAAGCTATTCCTGTTGTACCTGATAAGGTGTTGGACACTCTGGTACCTAGTGCTAGACTTGTATTTTTTTAATCAGTAAACAGGTCATAATTATGATTTAGAGTATGCATTTATAAGGGAAATCATTATTTTGGCACATAAATTATTTTTAAAACCATTTATTTGCTTTTGAAAATATTCAAAGTAGATAGCAAACCAGGTAGGTTCCTCACAACATCCCATGGAGAGACAAAAATAAACTTTGTACACTTAATAATCTAACTTGGCAAGATAAAGAAACTGTGGCTCTTTATGAAAAAGACAAATTTTCTTTGACAAGGAAAAGTGTCAGATTGTTACTTTTATTTATTTATTTTAAAGGCATTACGTATTCAACATGTGGCCTGATCTGACTTTTTAATCTTCATTACTAGGGTTGATATTGCTGATGGTATTATTAATGCCAGTGAAGGTAACAGAGACTGTTCAGAACCTGTGGCTAGCAGTGATTTAGACAATGAAGTTATGCAGCAAGATTTTGTATTTGAGGATGAAGAAAATAACCAGGTAAGAAATGCTAAGACTTAAAAATCTCTGTGTTAGGTGTACTAGATTACAATTCTGATTGCTTCATGTGTTCCTTTGATACCAGAAGCCATAGTTCAGTATCTTTGCTGTTACACATGTTTGTCTTGATTATAAGTCCCAGGAACATACATACTCTCAGTAGAGGTCAGGAACCATCATTGAGTAGAGAAGTAAATATAAAATACCTTATTTTAAAATACTTTTCTGGAAGGAAACAAATTACATTGTCAGCTAAGGTGGTTGGTGGTATTATGGTTGAATTTTGTTCTTTTTAAAAGCCCTGTATGTCCCAGATTTTTTCCTGAAGAACATAAGATCTTTTCATAATTATGGAAAACCCATGAACATCATTTAAAAAGTAAATTTTCACTGTCACAATTTTTAGTAGTAAAGTTGTTTTTAAAATAATTTCAATAAATGTACAAAACAACATTTTTCTAAGACATGTTTCAAAGTTTAGTCTTGTTAACACTTTTTATTCTTATTTTTTTATTTTTAAAAAATATTTATTTATTTGGCCGTGCCAGGTCTTACTTGTGGGACACGGGATTTCATTGCGGCATGTGGGATCTTTAGTTGCGGCATGTGAACTCTTAGTTGCGGCATGTGGGATCTAGTTCCCTGACCAGGGATCGAACTCGGGCCCCTTGCATTGGGAGCATGGAGTCTTAGCCATTGGACCACCAGGGAAGTCCCTTGTTAACACTTTTTAAGAGAATATACTTAATGAATGAGGAAACTTTCTTCAGCATGTTTTCATTCTAAATCATAAGCTAACATACCTGTAATAAGGAATTTATAGAGATTTGTATTCTGGCTTTGCCTCTTAATAGCAGTGTGACTTTTTTTTTTTTTTTTGCGGTACATGGGCCTTTCACTGTTGTGGCCTCTCCCATTGTGGAGCACAGGCTCCGGACGCGCAGGCTCAGCGGCCATGGCTCACGGGCCCAGCCACTCCGCGGCATGTGGGATCTTCCCGGACCGGGGCACGAGCCCGTGTCCCCCACACTGGCAGGCGGACTCCCAACCACTGCGCCACCAGGGAAGCCCCTTAGCAGTGTGACTTTGACCAAGTTACCTAACTTCTCTGAGTTGTTCTTTGCTTTTCTTTATATAAGTGGGAGGTAATACCTCTGTTAGAGGATTGTTATAAATATCCAAAGAAGTAAAAGTATAAAGTTATTTTATAAACTGGAAAACATTTTACAGAAGTTAAGCTGCTGCTGTTACTTTTACTGGACTTATATATTTTGTGTATTAATATTCTTACTTCCACTGGTGTATTCGATTAATCTCTTTTCATCTATTCTTGCTTATTGCTTCTGTTGTTGTCTCTTTGCTCTTTCCTGGTTTATCGGTTTCTGCCTGTCTACTGGATCATTCCCATCAGTGTAAAATATTTTGGTTGTTACTTTTCCCATGTTTAGGAAAAAACCCTCTCTTGACCCTTCTTCCCACTCTAGGTACACCACCATTTTTCTGCTTTCCTTTATAATAAAATTACTTGAATGAATTGTCTGTGTCTGTTTAATTTCTCTCCTCACATTCTGTCTTGAATCCATTCCAGGCAACCTTTACCCTTAACATTCCTCTGAAACTGTTCTTGCAAATCACTAATTATGTCTTTTGCACATTTTACTTGACCTAAGAGCACAATTTGATTCAATTAATTATGCCTACTACCTGGATACATTTTCTTCACTTGGCTTTCAGGATATCGCACTCCTCTGGGTTTTTTTTCTCCTTGACTGGCTGCTCTATCCCTTTGCTGATTGCTTTTCATGTTCTCAGATTTAGTATGGCCCAGGGTCCAGTTCTCAGGTCACTAATTTTCATTCACTTGCTTGGTAATCTCATTTAGTCTAATGGTTTTAAATACCATACAGACAATGGAATACTGTTCAGCACTAAAAGGAAGTGAACTATCAAGCCACAAAAAAACCCACGGAGGAACCTTAAATGTACATTACTAAGTAAAAGAAGCCAATCTGAAAAGGCTACATACTGTGTGATTACAACTATGCTAAAGGCTCCCAGGTTTCTATCTCTAGTCCAGATCTCTCTCTTGAACTTCATAGATTCCTATACCCAGCTGTTGTACCCAACATTGAATATCTTATAAACATCATATAAACATTTTATATGCATCTTAACATGCACCAAACTGTACTTGTAATCTTGTTGACACGTGTGTTCTTCCTTTTGTCTTTAAAATCTCAGTAAATGGCAGTATCTCCTTCCACATGCATAGGCCAAAAGCCTTGGGTCGTCCTTGATTTCTTTCTTACTGTACACGTAGTCCGTTACGAAGACCTATTGATTGTACCTTCGAAGTTTGTATAGAGTCTGACCATTTTTAATGTTTCCGTTGCCACCACACAGGTCCAATCATTTCACTTAGATTAATACAGCCTCCTAACTGATCTTATCTTTTCCGCCCTATGGTCTGTTCTGAGCAGCAGCCAGAGTGATCCTTTTAAAATGAAAATTACATAATGTCAGTTCTCATCTCAGAACCTTCCAGTGCCATCTAGGTATAAAAATGTAGCAATAGGCAGTAGGGAAACACAGACTGATGGACAGTTAATGATTGAGACAATTCAGTCTTAAGGTGCTGTCTGGATTGCTATTTGCCCAGATATCCCTATGGCTTGTTTCCTCATCTGATGCTGCAGATTTTTCCTCAATTTTACCTTCTCAGGCCAAATCTCCGTACTCTGTATGTATTAGCAGGCCCTCTCACTGACCTACCTGCCTCTATCCAGTCTCTGAACTTTTTGTCCTTCTTCACTGTCTGCCCCCCTTACCCCTTAATAGTTCTGTCACCATTGCACATATCTATTGTTAGTTTGTTTCTCATCATTAGACTGTAAACTTCATGAGGGCTGAGATTTTCATCTGTTTTGTTTATTATTACATCCCCATTATCTAGAACACATAGTATGTATTCATTAAGTATTTGTGGAATATATGACCAAACAAATAAATGTCACCTGGCAGATAGTAGGCAACTCAGTAGATTTGCTGAATGAAGTTGGTGTATTAGTTACTTTAAGAAAGCAGGAATTCTTTTTCTTTTTTAAGAGACTATTTTTAGATGTGTTTTAGGTTTACAAACAAAATTGAGAGGGAGGTACAGAGATTTCCCATATGTTCCCTGCCCCCACATATGCATAGCCTCCCCCATTATCAACATCACTCACCAGAATGGTACATTTCTTACCAAGAGTGAACTTACACTGACATACCATAATCACTCAAAGTCTAGTTTACCTTAGGGTTCATTCTTGGTGGTGTCCATTTCATGGGTTTGGAAAAATATATAATATACTGGGTTTTTTTAACTGTGCTCTGCCTGTTCACACCCCATCCCACCAGCAGCCACTGATCTTTCTATTGTCTTTATAGTTTTGCCTTTTCCAGAATGTCATATAGTTGGAATCACATAGTATGTAGCTTCAGATTGGCTTCTTTTACTTAGTTATGTGCATTTAAGGTTCCTCTGTGTGTTGTTTGTGGCTTGATATCTCATTTCTTTTTAGTGCTGAACAGTATTCCATTGTACGTATGTACCACAGTTTATTTCTCCATTTACCTACTGAAGGACGTCTTGGTTGCTTCCAAGTTTTGGCAATTATGAATAATGCTGGTATAAACATCTGTGTGCAGGTTTTTGTGTAGACTTAAGTTTTTAACTACTTTGGGTAAATACCAAAGAGTGCAATTGATGGATCATACAGTATGAATTTTTTAAGAAACTGCCAACTGTGTTCTGAAATGGCTGTACCAATTTGCATTCATATCAGCATTGTATTAGCATACCTAATGCTCTCTAACTTCACCAGCATTTGGTGTTGTCAGTGTTCCAGATTTTGGCCATTCTGATAGGTATGTAGTTGTATCTCATTGTTTTAATTTGCATTTCCCTCATGACATATGATGTGGGGGCATCTTTTCATATGCTTCTTTGCCATCTCCTATATAAAGAGGTGTATCTTCTTTGGTGAGAAGTCTTTTTTTTTTAAATTGGGTTTTGTATTCTTATTGAGTTTTAGTTCTTTCTTTCTTTTGGCTGTGCCATGCCGCTTGCGGAATCTTAGTTCCCCAACCAGGGATCGAACCCCGGCCCCTGCAGTGAAAGTGCCAAGTCCTAACCTCTGGGCCACCAGGGAGTTCCCTGGTGAGAAGTATTTTAAGGTCTTTGGCCCAGTTTTCAATTGGGTTGTTTCTTTTTTTTTTTTTTTTAATTTTTGAATTTTATTTATTTTTTTATACAGCAGGTTCTTACTAGTCATCCATTTTATACATATTAGTGTATATATGTCAATCCCAATCGCTCAGTTCATCCCACCTCCCCCCACCGCCCCCCCCCACCCGCCGCTTTCCCCCCTTGGTGTCCATATGTTTGTTCTCTACATCTGTGTCTCAAGGGTTGTTTCTTATTATTGAGTTTTAAGAGCCCTTTGCTTTTTTTGTATAACAGTCCTTTATCAGGTGTGTCTTTTGCAAATATTTTCTTCCAGTCGGTGGCTTGTCTTCTGATTCTCTTGATATCAAATTTTGCAGAGCAGAAGATTTTAATTTTAATGAAGTCCAGCTTATCAGTTACTTGCTTTATGGATTGTGTTTTTGGAGGTGTATCTAAAAAAGCATCACCATTCCCAAGGTCATCTAGGTTTTCTCCTGTGTTATATTCTAGGAGTTTTATAGTTTGTGTTTTACATTTAGGTCTATGATCCATTTTGAATTAATTTTTGTGAAGGGTGTAAAATCTCTGCCTAGATCCATTTTTCTGCATGTGGGTGTCCATTTGTTCCAATTCCAATTTGTTGAAGAGACTATCGTTGCTCCATTATATTGCCTTTGCTTTTTGGTCAAAGATCAGTTGGCTATACTTATGGGGGTCTATTTCTGGGCTCTCTGTTCTGTTCCATTGATCTCTTTGTCTATTCTTTCATCAGTACCACACTGTCTTGACTACTGTTCCTTTATAATAAGTCTTGAAGTCAGGTAGTATCAGTCCTCCAACTTTGTTCTTCTCCTTCAGTATTGTGTTGGCTGTTCTAGGTCTTTTACCTCCCCCATAAAGATTAGAAGCAGTTTGTTAATATCCATAAACAACTTGCTGGGATTTTGATTGAGATTGCATTGAATCTGTACATCAAATTGGGAGGAACTGACATCTCGACAATATTGAGCGTTCAATCCATGAAAATGGGATACTCTGTATTTATTTAGTTCTTCTTTGATTTAGTGCCTCAGAGTTCTGTAGTTTTTCTCATATAGATCTTTTTTAAAAAATTAATTTAATTAATTAAAAATTTTTTTGGCTGCTTTGGGTCTTCGTTGCTGCGTGCGGGCTTTCTCTAGTTGCAGTGAGCAAGGGCTACTCTTTGTTGCGGTGCGCGGGCTGCTTCTTGCAGTGGCTTCTCTTGTTGCAGAGCACAGGCTCTAGGCGCATGGGCTTCAGTAGTTGCAGAACGCAGGCCCAGTAGTTGTGGCACATGGGCCCTAGAGTGCTCGGGCTTCAGTAGTTGCGGTGCACGGGCTCAGTAGTTGTGGCTCGCGGGCTCTGGAGCGCAGGCTCAGTAGTTGCGGCACATGGGCTTAGTTGCTCTGCGGCATGTGGGATCTTCCCGGACCAGGGCTCGAACCTCTGTCCCCTGCATTGGCAGGTGGATTCTTAGCCACTGTACCACCAGGGAAGTCCCCCTCATATAAATGTTATACCCAAATATTTCACTTTTTTGGGTGCTAATGTAAATGGTATTGTGTTTTAATTTCAGAATGCAGTTGGTGTTTAGAAAAGCAATTGACTTTTGTTTATTAACCTTGTATCCAGCAACCTAATAATCACTTATTAGTTCCAGGAGATTGTTTTTGTTAATGCTTTCAGATTTTCTACATTACATAGACAATCATGTCATATGTGAACAAAGATAGTTTTATGTCTGCCTTCCCAATCTGCTAACCTTTTTTCCCTTCTCTTGCCTTACGGTATTGGCAAGGACTTCTAATACAGTGTTGAAAGGGAGTGGTGAGAGGGCACATCCTTGCCTTGTACCTGAACTCAGTTAGAAAGTTTATAGAGTTTCTCATCAATAAGTATGATGTTAGGTGTAGGTTTTTTGTAGACAGTCATTATCAAGTTAAAAAAGTCCCTTCTGTTCCTAGTTTACTAAGAGTTTTTATCATGAGTGAGCGTTAGATTTTGTCACATGCTTTTTCTACATTGCTTGATAAGATCATGTGATTTTTCTTTTTCAGCCTGTTGATGGTATCTTACATTATGATTTTCAAATGCTGAACCAGCCTTACATACCTGGGATAGATCCTACTTGGTTGTTGTGTATAGTTCTTTTAGTAGTTTTTTAGGTGCTTGATTAGCTAATATTTTGTTGAGGATTTTTGCATCTAGATATATTTTTCTTTTTATTGGAGTATAGTTGCTTTACAATGTTGTGTTAGTTTCTGCTGTACAATGAAGTGAATCAGCTATATGTATACATATATTCCTTCACTATGGACCTCCCTCCCACCCCTCCACCCACATCCCCCCATTTAGGTCATCACAGAGCACTGAGCTATACAGCAGGTTCCCACTAGCTATCTATTTTACACATGGTAGTGTATATATGTCAATCCTAATCTCCCAATTCCCTCCCTGTGTCCACACCACAAGTCCGTTCTCTACGTCTGCATCTCTATTCCTGCCCTGCAATAGGTTCATCTGTACCATTTTTCTAGATTCCACATATATGTGTTAATATACGATATTTGTTTTTCTCTTTCTAACTTAATTCACTCTGTATGACAGACTCTAGGTCCATCCACATCTCTACAAATGACCCAATTTCATTCCTTTTTATGGCTGAGTAATATTCCATTGTATATATGTACCACATCTTCTTTATCCATTCATCTGTTGTTGGACATTTAGGTTGCTTCCATGTCCTGGCTATTGTAAATAGTGCTGCAGTGAACATTTGGGTACATGTGTATTTTTGAATTATGGTTTTCTCTGGGTATATGCCCAGTAGTGGGATTGCTGGGTCATCTGATAGTTCTATTTTTAGTTTTTTTAGGAACCTCCATGCTGTTCTCAATAGTGGCTGTATTTACATTCCCACCAACAGTACAAGAGGGTTCCCTCTTCTCCACACCATCTCCAGCATCTATTTATTTATTTATTTATTTATTTATTTATTTATTTATTTTTGCAGTACGCGGGCCTCTCACTGTTGTGGCCTCTCCTGTTGCGGAGCACAGGCTCTGGACGTGCAGGCTCAGCAGCCATGGCTCACGGGCCTAGCCGCTCTGCAACATGTGGGATCTTCCCGGACTGGGGCACGAACCCATGTTCCCTGCATCAGCAGGCGGACTCTCAACCACTGCGCCACCAGGGAAGCCCCTCCCTCTTTTTCTTGATGAGTCTGGCTAATGGTTTACAAATTTTATTTATCAAAGAACCAGCTTTTATTTTTATTGATGTTTGCTATTGTTTTCTTTGTTTCTGTTTCATTTATTTCTGCACTGATCTTTATGATTTCTTTCCTTCTGCTAACTTTGGGTTTTGTTTGTTCTTCTTTCTCTAGTTCCTTTAGGTGTAAGGTTAGATTGTTTATTTGAGATTTTTCTTGTTTCTTGAGGTAGGGTTGTATTGCTATAAACTTCCCTCTTAGAACTGCTTTTGCTGCATCCCATAGGTTTTGGATCGTCGTGTTTTCATTGTCATTTGTCTCTAGGTATTTTTTGATTTCCTCTTTGATTTCTTCAGTAATCTCCTGGTTGTTTAGTAACGTATTATTTAGCCTCCATGTGTTTGTGTTTTTTACATTTTTTTCCCTGTAATTCATTTCTAATCTCATAGCATTGTGGTCAGAAAGGATGCTTGATATGATTTCAATTTTCTTAAATTTACTGAGGCTTGATTTGTGACCCAAGGTGTGATCTATCCTGGAGAATGTTCTGTGCGCACTTGAGAAGAAAGTGTAGTCTGCCGTTTTTGGATGGAATGTCCTATAAATATCAATTAAATCTATCTGGTCTATTGTGTCATTTAAAGCTTCTGTTTCCTTATTTATTTTCATTTTGGATGATCTGTCCATTGGTGTAAGTGAGGTGTTAAAGTCCCCCACTATTATTGTGTTACTGTCGATTTCCTGTTATATAGCTGTTAGCAATTGCCTTATGTATTGAGGTGCTCCTATATTGGGTGCATATATATTTATAATTGTTATGTCTTCTTGGATTGATCCCTTGATCATTATGTAGTGTCCTTCCTTGTCTCTTGTAACATTCTTTATTTTAAAGTATTTTATCTGATATGCGTATTGCTACTCCAGCTTTCTTTTGATTTCCATTTGCATGGAATATCTTTTTCCATCCCCTCACTTTCAGTCTGTATGTGTCCCTAGGTCTGAAGTGGGTCTCTTGTAGACAGCATATATATGGGTCTTGTTTTTGTATCCATTCAACAAGCCTGTTTGTTTTTGTTGGAGCATTTAATCCGTTCACATTTAAGGTAATTATCGATATGTATGTTCCTATGACCGTTTTCTTAATTGCTTTGGGTTTGTTTTTGTAGGTCCTTTTCTTCTCTTGTGTTTCCCACTTAGAGAAGTTCCTTTAGCATTTGTTGTAGAGCTGGTTTGGTGGTGCTGAATTCTCTAAGCTTTTGCTTGTCTGTAAAGCTTTTGACTTCTCCATCGAATATGAATGAGATCCTTGCCAGATAGAGTAATCTTGGTTGTAGGTTCTTCCCTTTCATCACTTTAAGTATATCATGCCACTCCCTTCTGGTTTGTAGAGTTTCTGCTGAGAAATCAGCTGTTAACCTTATGGGATTTCCCTTGTATGTTATTTGTCGTTTTTCCCTTGCTGCTTTCAATAATTTTTCTTTGTCTTTAATTTTTGCCAATTTGATTACTATGTGTGTTGGCGTGTTTCTCCTTGGGTTTATCCTGTATGGGACTCTCTGCGCTTCCTGGACTTGGGTGGCTATTTCCTTTCCCGTGTTAGGGAATTTTTCAACTATAATCTCTTCAAATATTTTCCGGGTCCTTCCTCTCTCTCTTCTCCTTCTGGGACCCCTATAATGTGAATGTTGTTACATTTAATGTTGTCTCAGAGGTCTCTTAGGCTGTCTTCATTTATTTTCATTCTTTTTTCTTTGTTCTGTTCTGCAGTAGTGAATTCCACCATTCTGTCTTCCAGGTCGCTTATCCGTTCTTCTGCCTCAGTTATTCTGCTATTGATTCCTTCTAGTGTAGTTTTCATTTCAGTTATTGTATTGTTCATCTGTGTTTGTTTGTTTTTTAATTTTTCTAAGTCTTTGTTAAACGTTTCTTGCATCTTCTCGATCTTTGCCTCCATTCTTTTTCCGAGGTCCTGGATCATCTTCACTATCATTATTCAGAATTCTTTTTCTGGAAGGTTGCCTATCTCCACTTCATTTAGTTGTTTTTCTGGGGTTTTATCTTGTTCCTTCGTCTGGTACATAGTTCTCTGCCTTTTCATTTTGTCTCTCTTTCTGTGAATGTGTTTTTTGTTCCACGGGCTGCAAGATTGTAGTTCTTCTTACTTCTGCTCAAAAGCAGCTATTTTTAAAAATAGTTAATTTGAGGCATGGCATTGTTATATATATCTACAAATCTGGTTAATGTCTGTCTGCCTTAACAGAAGTCAGCTGGATTCTCATACTTGCTTCTGCATTCTCTGTTCTGTAGGTTCTTTTGTTTCTAGTGCATGAGGCCAATTTAGCCTCACAGAGTTATCTAGTTGGAAAAGAGAGAAGTATTTTAATAGCTTTTTCCAGACTGCCTGTCTTACATATTAAACAAAACTGCACAAGTGGTAGTTTCTTAAGAAGAATCTAAGATCAAAGCTTTTGTTGATTTCAGAAGTGATCATCAGAGACACTAAAAAGTTTACATAGTTTGAAGTAATGCACAAGACATTTGCATTAGACTTGGGAGGTATTTATTTTAAGGGAGGAATAAGCATGGCATGATGTCACTAAGCCCATTGGAAAATGCAGGAGCCTTCTCATGTGTTTCTGAGGTTCAGAGGTGTTATTTCAATTATATGTAATAAAGGGATCTGGTGAACTGCATGACTCCTCTGTTACCTGCTAGGAAGTTAACCAACCTGTATGTTCATGGCTGAGGAGAAAGAGAAGTAGCAGACCATCATTTTCAGAGGAGAGAATTCTAAGGAAGGAAAAAGAATGTGATAGTAGTAGCAGTACCTACTGCCCGCTGGGGTAGCAAGAAATGCAGGGTCCTCATTTTATACACACACACACAAACACACATAAGACTCGGGTTTTGAGGAAGATAAATTACTCTCTGTAAAAAGAGATGCTAACGTCTATAGACTATTATAAGTAGTAGTTAAAGAGAGGCATTTGACTAACTTATAATCTAATATCCTAATTTAGATCAGAAACTTCCTCTCATATGTAAGTGATGGGAACTCCATTAATATGGTGGTGCGTTCTTTTTGTCAGACTGTAGGTATACTGTTAGAGCCATGCAGTGACCATGGTGATGGTGAAGATGGCTGTCTTGAGAGGTAAGCATTTTCTCTTGTTGTTGCTAATTAATTATTCATTTTGAGAATTGGAGTTCTTTACAGATTCTGGGGTGAATTTTTTAGATGAAGCTATCTATTATAACATACATTTTAGATGATCTTAAAAAAACAAATGTTTTGTTTTGATGGTAAGTATAAAGCATATTAAATGTCCATAAATATTCAAAGTAGATGCAGGTTCAGACAGACATTAGTTATAACTTGGAAAACGTTCAGAAGGAAGAACACAGCCTTCTTGGAGACACTTAAAACTTTCAGCTGATTTGTAGAACAATTTGGGAGTTTATTGATATTCTGAATACATTTCAGTGAGTTAATTCATAGTCTTGGAACTATGGATAGCTAACTGAAAGTTTGTAACATAGTTGCATCAACAAATATGTAGGGATGTTTTTGTTCCCCTTCTAACTACTCCTCCATGTGTCCCAGTACAGTCCTATGCAGTTGGTGCTTGTTTTTGTCCTTGGCCAGCAGTAATGGAAGGGGGATCCCTGAGGCAATGAGTATTTCAGCCATATGTAGTCCCTATAGATACTCGGTAGATAAAGTCCCTTTAAACAGAAACTTTCTAGAATGTTTTAAAGTAGGTTTTGGGTGTCGTTACTCTTTTTATGATTCTTTAAGACATTGCTAAGAAGTGTATTATAATTTTCTTCAGAATGATGATTTGATATTCTAAAAACACATTAGTAATGAAGTTGGAGACCAGATTGTAAATACTGAGAAGTCCCATACAGCATTACTAATTTGGTGATAGCCTGTTGGCAAGGGTAAACTTGCATTAATGCCATTGTCTCTCTTAATTGTGGGTAGGAAACCTGTTCTCTGAGGGCACATAAATTCTTTGGAGCCATGTCTCTGGAGCGTCCCCATACTCTGAAGGTCCACAGATTTCCTGCTTACAGCAGTTCCTTGTGCTTCCTTTCAGGAGGCAGGAATGATCTTCTTCCAGCCCAGGAAATATTGGAGCTATGGGCTGAAGATAAAAGATTAACAGCATTAACAGGCATCCCCAGAATGATGACATCTGGATTTGGTAGAACAATAAGGATCCATTTAGTGAGGACTCAATCTTTTTCAAGAAAGCTCTTTCCCCTTCAACTTATGTATAGGTTAGCAAACTTGTTTTTAGACCCAGAGATTTTCTTGGTTAAGTGGATTACATTTTGCATGTTTAACACTCAATGTTTCTCAAATTTAGGTGATTAAGTCTTTTAGTCTGTTAGGGTAGAATTTAGCTCATCCCCCCATTTGCTCCCACTCTAAGCAAAAGAGGGCTTTTGCTTCCCAGGGAATTTAGTTTGTTTCTCATGCTCAGCAAGAATCCATATTTAGATCAAGACCTGTCTTCTTGCAGTTCTTTTACGCACACTCTTTTATGGCAGGGTAGGAGCAGCACCAGTGAGTATCTTTGTAAATTGCCCCAGTGTCTTTGGGGAGGAGAACTTTCCCGCAGTTGGCATACTGATAACCTACTGTGATACTAGATACTGTGTGTTGACTGGTCAAATAGGTAGAGATCATTTGTGACAGCTTGCTTTAACACTTGTTCTAGATGGGGGTTAATTTTTATGGGGAAATAAGAAGTGAATTGAGATTTTATAAATTTACTTTTTACACGTTACCATTATGTTTTTAGGAAGGAGAGGTTTAGAAGTAGTAACCTTGTTTTGATTGTAATAGAATACCATCAGATTTAAAATATAGGTATATAGCTATACCTTTAAAAAATCTTTAAAAAGGAAAAAAATGTCCCAGAGTAGGAGAGAATAAAGTTATTTGGTTAAAACTAATATTTATTTTTATAGAATCTTTTCCATTATACATTCAGTTCTTTTGGTTTTTATTTATTGTGGATTATATTTTTCCTTTTAAAGTGTTTTTGTTTTGGGGGAGTGGCTGTGTAAAGGGGTGGTAAATGTTACTTAATTTTTCTAAACCTGAACTGATTCTGTGGATCTTTTCAGTAGTGTGTGATTTTCAGATAATAAGGCTCCAAAGAATGGGCATATGTCCAGTTGTTGTTTTATGCTCTCACCCTATAAATCCTAACTGTATGAGGAAGAGAGGAATCTAGGTAAGAAATATGCAATGATAGTAACCAATTTATTCTTAAAAGACTAATAACTTTACTTGATTTTTAGGAAAGAATGTTTGTCATTTGACAGTGATAAATTGTCACACTTCATTCTGGTAAGAATTATTTTTCTCTTATGGTTCTTAAAAGTTCGACTAGGTTTAATCTACCAGTTATTGTATCTGACCTTAACTCTTGGGTTTAATAGGCTTAAAGGAGATTGAAATGTAAATACTCTTACTAAATGTTTTACAGTTAAGCAGCAACTTGATTTGCCACTTTAGTTTTTTTGTTTGTTTTTGTTTTTGTGTTATTTGCCACTTTTGGTTACAAGAAACTTAGTTATGAAAACAGTTTTCTCAATTTGGGATCCAAACTTTGTCTTCCAGTAAGATGTATTATAAAACTGCACATTTGTATTTGAAAATAGTTTGAATGGTAGGAGTGGGACAGTTAACTGTAGGCACAGTAAACTAATGAAGACTACACAGGGATATATGCTGGTTGTCTTTAAGCAGGGTGTGAAAAGCTTCTTTGTTGTGAAATGTATTCTTTATTTTAAAATACAGGATTCTAGTAGCAAGATATGTGATTTGAATGCCAACACTGAATCAGAAGTGCCAGGAGGTCAAAGTGTTGGTGTTCAAGGGGAGGCAGCATGTGTCCAAATTCCACATTTAGATCTGAAGAACGTTTCTGACGGTGATAAATGGGAAGGTAATTTTACCCACACACATTATTTTCCTGATAATGTTATTTGTAACTGAAATTACCTAAGGCAGTAATGAGATTACTGCCCTTTTCTTAGCAACCTTATTCATTTTTATTTGATTCATATAAGAGTGAGTGACTATTTTTACTCAAATGCACTAATGAAATTATGGGGCAACTATCTCATTTGAACTAGAAGTTCTTATTTTATCCATTAGCTCTGAAGATGGATGTTAAAACTGATGAAAAAAAATAAAATCAAGCATAGGATTTTGTTAATTGTTAAACCAGGTGCTGTCTCCCAGTTTTTGAAAGTCTGGTATGTTAGGGCTTGGGGATCTCACCACTTTAAACAGAGGGCTTATGTACCTTTTCTTTATAATCATCAGGAATACATTTAAAAAGAAATTATCTTCAAGGTTATTTGTAAGCACATATTGTACTCTATCCCTGTATCTCTGTATTAGGTTATGAAGGTATGGGAACAGGGTCCTAACAAATTTTGCAAAGGAGAGAAATTTTAAGTTTAATTTAAAAAGGCAAGCCACATGGGTATATGTATTTGTCAAAACTCAGCAGATATATACTTAAGACTTGCATTTCATTGTATGTAAGTTTTTTTTTAATCAAAAGAAGCAAGAAGTATAAATAAATACTGAACTTCAGTGAATGATTTGCATGCAGAAGTGTTTATGGGGAAGTATACAGGTATCTACAGTTTACTTTGAAATCCATGAAGAAAATAAGACGGTTAATGGAATGGGAATATTATAAAGCAAGTATAGTAAAATGTTAATGGTAGAATCTAGGTGCTTGGTATATAGATGTCCACTTTAAAATTCTCTCAGCTTTGCTGTGTGTTTGTAAACTTTCAAATAAAATGTTGCAGTTGGGAGTGGAAGTAAGAAGCAAATTTGGATCCAGGAGGCCTCTGGATCATACACCTTCCTATGTAAAGAGACAAGGAGACCACTCAGAAATCTTAAAGTTGTATATTTGTTCACTGGGATGAAGATCCCTTGGTAATCTCACCTTTGGCAAGTTAGCCAGTGACATACAGTAGCAATAACAAGACGAATTGCAATGCCAATACCACGGACTCCTTTTGCCACCTCAAGTCTATGTACCTGATCACAGTAGGAACATTTTTATTTATTTATTTTTAAGGTATAGCCAATTTTCTAAAAGCCCCAAACAAATCATTGTGCCAATCTTTACTGCTGTCGTTCCTCCTCCCCCTCCTCCCCCTTTTTTGGTCTAGATGTTTGGCATGCCTAATGGCATATTATGTGTCTTAACTTAGACTAAATCAGGAAGTTGTCTTCCATTTACTTTGTTCTGGGTTATTCAGGATGTTTGGAATTTATGAAGATGCTCCCCAGAGTTAGGGATATGTTAGCATTCTGGTGGCAGTGAAGATCAGATGTCCATTTTAGTTATTTATCCTGGCATGGTCACTGAAAAGGAGTGGTGGTCAACAGAGCATCCTTTGAGCTGTAGTAGGAAAAGAGTCTGTGAAAGATGAAGCTGGGATTCTGACAGAGGATTTATTCCTGCTTCTTTTTGGAGGATGCAGATAAATAGCCCTTTACAGTCTTTGTCCTGAGGGTTCTGATCTTAAGTTTTAAGCATAGAAGACCATTTGTTTTCCATTGTCTGAGGAGATAGGACATTCTCTGTCCAGCTTCAGCTTTCTGGAGGCTTCCCCAAAGAGACCCTGATGGTAGGCTCTCTTTTGTTGCCTTGTCAGAATCCATCCTTTACAACTTGTGGTGGTAGGGAAAGTAGGTCACTATGTACTCCTGATCCCTGATTTTCAGTGTCTGAACTGCCCTGTTAGCTACCTGGCTCAACAGCTGTGACAAGTCCTCGTAGACCTCCTTCTGGCTCTTCCAGGAGTAAGGGTCAGTGACTTTCAGAGAGCCAAGAGCAGTAGACATCTGAGTAAACTTCTCAGTCATGAACTCTGCATGTGCTTGGGAGAGTAGCTGTTAGCAGACCATGTTGTTCTTTCCAACTGTGCCCCATAATACAGAGACTGATTTTCTACAACTGGGAGTCAAGATATTCTAAATAATAGTCTTCCTTAAGAGACCAAATTACTTTAGACCCTACATACCTTGGAATCAGAGACATACCCCATTTGAAATGACTCTTAATAGAGAAGTGGGGTGACTTCAAATGGAGGACCACCTCAATCTTCCTAAGTATGTGGGTTTTGTTTTTTTGTAAAGGGTAGTCAGCAGAATGCAGTTAGCAAGCAGGTAGCACATGTCTGCCACCAGTATGCATTTGTAGCAGCCATCCAAAGATCTTGGTTTTTAATGTAAGTAGACAACATCTTTACTTCAGATTCTTCCCTGCTGACTATTGAATGAAATACAGTAGGATCTTCTCAAAGAGCAAACTAAAGGAAATATTTTTCTGTCAAATCATTTATACTGAAAAGCTTCAACAGTACCTGATTAAGTTTCCATTTCTTCAGTTTTATGTTTGAATTTTAATAGAACAGCACTACTTTGATTTTTTTTTTTTTTTTTTTTTTTTTTTTGCCTTGCTTGCTGAAACGGAAATGTATGTTTGTGTTTGTTTTTAAAGTTTGGTTAGTAGTAATTTCTTTGAATAAAGTTTTTGAGCAGAATGCCTAACTGGTTTTAGGGAAATGTTTTTGGTATCTTTGGCTTTGTGTTAGTTATGTGTATGGTTTGTTCTGACTGTGCTGTGTGTTCACTTTAGTATTTTTTGCCATTTTTTCCATTTTATTAGCGTCATGCCCTATCACTTTTCCCCTCATTGATTTCAAAACAATGCATCTGCAGAGAGATGGGGAGGGTAAGTATGGTTCGCCATAGTTTAGCTTTTTTGCCTTTTTATGGTTCACTTTGTTTGCCTTTTTATTAGCCCTTCTCCTGCTGTCCCCATATATTAGGAAAACTATTCTGGGTTAAAGATGATACCCAGAAAATATTGTTTTTGTTAGTTCCTTCTTTTCTTAAAACAGGAGATTTCTCATAAAATGTTTATTACCAGTTACTTATTTTCTGGGAAGCAGGTACAAGGGTTGTTTTGAAAATCACTTTATTGCTGGGTTTATTATGGGATTGCACACTTAGTACTCAATTTTTAGTTATCAGATTGATCTGGGCTTTAAAAACTAAATTAATTATGTTATTACCCTGAAAAAAAGTAATGCTTTAAATTGGCAATGCGTAAAGCTAAACTAAATTAGTAGCAATCCGTAGGTATTGTGTGAAGAAAAAGAAAATGTCATTCTTGATTTCTGACACTGTCAAGCCATTTTTGCATCCAGAAATACTTAACTTATTTTTGCTATTGAAAGCCACAGTATCAAAGTTTTACGCTGTAGTTATAAAGTTAACGTGTAGATGGAAAAGTCCCAATCCCCACCCTGAATCCAGTGATACTTGAAGATAATTTTGTATTTGGAGTATATTTGTGGATTGTGTGTTTATCTATATATGTTCTATATGTAATCAAACCTTATTTGTGCAAAGACATCAAATATCTTAACATGGCTTCATTTGAGAACATACAGGATAACTCCAATAAAATAAATGTGCTTAAGAGGGAGTAGTGCTATTAAATTTTGTCTTGGTCATACTTTTGGGTGTTTAATTATTAAAATAGGTATTATACACAGGAATCCTGTAGCAGAAAATAACCACCACAGTTTAATGTTAGAGGCCAGGTACTGTCAGGTGAGTTAGCTGCTTTTGTTTGGGAAGGTTAGAATTCTTTTGGAGTCCAAGAACTCCATTTGATAAGTGTTCTGAATAGCATGGGGAATAGCTTCCAGTTCTTAACACAGTCATTTTACAGTGAGGGATGATTTATTCACCTGGCAGGTTTTGGCTAAGTTAAATTCCTAACTGATGACTGTTAAGTGTTTACTGTTTCTAAATGAAGACTTTTCCCTACTTGAAAAATAACATTTTAATTTTAAAGAGCTTGACAGTGTCCCTTCTTGCTTTGTGACTGGGTTCAGAAATTTAAAGTTTAACTCCTTATGTGAAATTAGAACTCTGAGCTGAAAAATGAAGCTCAGACAATTTTAAACTATAGTAGGCTTTATGAAGACCCTAGTAACCCATAATTATTATATGAACCACTACATAATGATAAAGGTTTAAAGAACATATAGCTGATATTGCGTGACTTTTTTTCCATGTGGAACCAAGAGACCCATGGTACTATTCTTTGTGTTTGTTTTGCAGAGCCATTTCCTGCTTTTAAGTCTTGGCAGGAAGACTCTGAGTCTGGAGAAGCTCAACTCTCTCCACAAGCTGGAAGAATGAATCATCATCCTCTGGAAGAGGACTGTCCTCCAGTATTATCACACCGGAGTTTAGATTTTGGGCAAAGCCAGCGTTTCCTACATGATCCAGAAACGTTGGATTCCTCATCGAAAGCACTTTCTTTTGCTAGGTATATGACTTTTATGTTCTTACAGGAGGTGAATCCTATCACATACCCAGGTCCTTTGAGAGATTTTAATCCTCCAGACCTGCAGTTGAGAGCTTTCTCCCCTATTTCATGAAGCATGCTTTTGTAATTTTTTATTTTGGGTGCCCCTAAATTCTGAGTTCACTGAGGTATTTTTGGGGTTTGCTGTCCAATAAGACATCTTTCCATGGTGTTTTTATTCATTTGTTACTGAAATATAGAACTCTGGAAGGGAAGCCGCAAGTGGAGCTCACCAATACTGTATGTTTTTATTGTCAAAACTTAAAATTGATCCTGAAAGTTAGAACCTTTCCTTTGCAGTTTGAACACCAAAAGAGCTCTGAGCTGCTAGATGTCTTTGTTTCTCTTCTGCCTTTGCCCAAACAACTTTTGAATGATTCCCAATTGTTTTCATCGCTACTTGTGTTAGCTAATTTTGTGGCCTCTAACATAGTTTAAGTTTCTTTTTACTACCTGTCCTTTAGTGTTAGGGACTTAATTTCACTTTAAAAATATACTTCTTGGTAATAGTATCATGTTTTATCAGGATAATAAGAGAGATGGTGTCGATAACTTAAAGATTTAACTAACAGTATTTACCTCTTGTTTTAATTCAGGATTCGAAGATCATCTTTTAGTTCAAAAGATGAAAAAAGAGAAGACAGAACACCATATCAATTAGTCAAGAAACTTCAGAAAAAAATCAGACAATTTGAGGAACAGTTTGAAAGGGAAAGAAATAGCAAGGTAAGTTTGCAACATTGTCCACTGTGAGGTAGATCTGTTGGAACTTTCTTGGAGAGCTTTAGTGCATCTCTTTCCTGGGAGAGAGAACGAATCTAAGATGCCCAGAGAAATAGTGATCATGTAGATCTGAGATTATATAGGTCCTTAGCCTTCTGATTCCAGACCAGTATTCTTGCCATTACACCATTGCATTTTTATATTTCTATTGGAAAACAGCTTGTAGAATTCTTAAAGCAAATACTTTACATTGACAAATCACGTTAATGCTGTGCTCTCTCAAAAACCACAGGTAGCCAGGGGAGGTGGGGGTGGAGGGATGAGATATTTAATAATTAGAACATGTGAAGTGGAAAAAGTCCTATACTTGGAGTCGGAAGACCCATATTCAAATCTGGCTTCTGCAAGTTCATAGGCCCTCCTCCGAGAGAGCTTTACTTAATATCTTGCCCTGTCTACTTAAAGTAAGATGAAATGAGGATTGAGTGAAATCTCTGCCATGGGAACTATAAAATACTATTTGGGCATAAATTAAAATAACCATTGGGACTTCCTGGCGGTCCAGTTGTTAAGACTCTACGCTTCCACTGCAGGGGGCGTGAGTTCAATCCCTGGTCAGGGAACTAAGATCCTGCATGCTGTGCGGCGTGGCAAAAAAAACAAAAAACCAAAAAACCATTGCTTACCCACAAAGGTTTAAATGGATTCTCTTTCTTTTTTTAGAATTTCATATCTTAATTTTATTGAGATGTTAACAAATCTCTTAAACTATCTTTATGAAAGACCAGTGTCTATCTATGAGTAGATTTATAGTGGTAGGGTTGTTTTAGGTTGGATCATCTGGGAAACATTCTGAGACAGAGATTTCAGTGCATATGATTTCCAAGGGAGTGTTTAGGGAGAATGGTAGCTGTAAGGAGTGAGGCCAGCATGGTTTAGTAGAGGAGATTCCACGGGGTCTCAAGCTAGGATGGCTGCTCAGGATTGACCTGAATTGAGATGAGGGCACCAGTCCTTTTTAATTGCACATAACCAGTCATGGATGCTGGCTGCTCTGGACGAAGGGTTGTAACCTTGGGCCAGGCAGCTCCTTTGGGCAAAGGCAATTATCAGAGAGGGACTTAGCGCAGTAGGGGGTTGATGAGTGCCTAATCAGTGATTCTGTTTTCTTAATTTTTCAGCCCTCCTACAGTGATATAGCAGCCAATCCAAAGGTATTAAAATGGATGACAGAGCTCACCAAACTGCGAAAGCAGATCAAAGGTATAAAATGTGCCATTTTTCTAATATAATTTCATTTTAAAATATTTATAATAATATCTGAGAATTATAGTTATAATTTTTGATAATTTTAAATCTTGGACACTATCTGGCAAAATAAAAGTTCTCTTGTTCTTTTAGTAGTTATGGTCAAAGTTGCAATACTATATTACATTCTTCCAAAAGTCTTTCATGTGTTTTTATTAGTAGTAGTCTTTTGAAGGGTACCCTAGATTATATATTCACAGGTGGTATTGTATTATGAAGTTTATATGAAACATTTCAAATATTAAGCAGTTTTGGGTTTAGGCAGGTATTAAGAATTTTTGGTGGGTATTTCATCTAAGGCTAAGAATAATCATCAGCCTTTTATACTACAAAGACTAAATTGTAAGTTGTCTTGAATCAAAAACTAGGTCGTGTGTTACTGGGTGTCAGTCCAGTATAGCACATGCGAAGGTATATTTCCTTTGTGGGTGTTTAGTGAACATGCTTTTTAATAATTGTTAATACCTAAAAAATTATCTGTACCAAGTGTGGGTTTGTAATCTGGAGCATCACATTTTGGTTTATTCATTTGAATTTATTCAACAGAAATTTTAGTGTCTGTAAATACCAAGTACTTGAAGACATCTGAGGTTGTAGCAGTGAACAAGACAAACAGGGTCCCTATTGTCATTGAGTTTATTTGCATTCTTATGGTTACATAAGTTCTCCTACTTCTTTAGAATTTTCCCTTAAAATTCTGTCAAAATTTTCCTCATTTAACACCAGTTTCCAACCATCAGTGAGAATCACTACCTTGAATGTATTACTAATGAGTGTCGTTAAATTATTAGCCTCCTAACTAATTTCCCAATTTTCTTCCACTCTTACTGTCCTACAGTGCATTCTCTGCATAGCAGCCAAAATTATCTTTTATAAAAACTATGTTACTATCTTGTTCATAGCTCTTCAGTGGGCTTCCCTTTCCACTTTAGAATAAAGTCCAAACCCCTTACCCAGGTTTTCAAGGCCCTTTATACTCTGCCCTTTGCCCATTTTATCACTTTTCCTCATTTTCTGTTCCTTAAATATATCATAGTTTAGGGACCTTGCCCTGGCTATTGCCTCAACTGGGGAGAAATGTTCTTCCCCTAAATCTTCTATGCTAGGTTAGCTCCTTTTAAATCCATGTTCAAGTAGGATGTCACCATCTCAGAAAGGCCTTCTTTGTCAATTCCATCCAAAGGAGTTGCTCTTCCAAAAAGCACACTTCTTTAACATTGTGACATCATTCTATTTTATCTTCTTTATAGCACTTAGCACTCATAGAAATTATTTTATTAATCTGATTACTTAGTTTTTGTTTTTTACTTCCTGAATACATGCTCCATGACAACAGAGGTCATGTTTGTTTGTTTACTACTGTATGCTTATCAGAGCATCTTACTTTAGTCGGCTTTCTATGAATATTGGTTGAAAGAAAAACCATATAGTTCTCTCAGTGTATATATATAATTTAAATATTTCATGTGACTTTGAAATATCTGAGCCTGTGTGTTGTTGATGTATACTTTGCTTTTGCATCTCTTGCATCTTTTTTGACCTCGCTTTATTTTAGCTAAAATCAGTATTACTGATCTACCCTCTTGGTTCTGAAATGTAGATGCAAAACACAAAACCTCTGATGGAGAGTTTGTACCTCAGACACGTCCACGTAGTAACACTCTTCCAAAAAGCTTTGGCTCTTCTCTAGACCATGAAGATGAAGAGAATGAAGATGAATCCCAGGTCATTCAGAAGGAGAAGAAGCCATCTAAGGAAGCAACACTTGAACTTATTCTGAAAAGACTGAAAGAAAAACGTGTTGAGAGGTGTCTTCCAGAAGATATCAAAGTAATGTTGAGCTATGATTTTTGCCCAGACTAGCCTTTAGAATACCTGAAATAGAATAATTACAATAGTGGCATAAAGATGTCTAGGTAGTCTGCTGGCCTTAGTTTACTCTCCAGGTTTGTAGTTATAGAAGCATGTTTTTATCAGCACAGCAGAAGTGCTTGAGTCAAAATAATAAAACTAAAAAAACTAGAACATGGTCTATTCACTTATATTGGAGGCAGTTAGCAAGATGAGTGTGTTACGAGCACAAAATATACCTGAGTTTCAATCTTGCCCTTGTATCTTAGTAGTTGTACCTATTAAACTCTTAGCTTATGCCGGTTCCTGACTGGTTATATTTTGTGCATTCTGCTGCTGAGTCCCTTCAACCATGTGACTGCGATTATGTCCATTAAAGTACTAACACAATATGGTTATGAGGACTAATTGAATGCATTTTTATGAAGAACCATTACTTAGTATAGCCTATGCCTAGGGCAGTCTTGGTCAAAGCACTTGGCAACCAAGATCATTTATCAGATGAAACTTGCTGGGAGACTACAGAGGTAGATGGTCTTAGGTGAACTTTTGTCCAGGCAGTGATGAATCCTGATGAGCATTTTTATCTTGACAACAGAGTACACCTCATGATTGAAATATTGGAGTCTTTCTCCCTTCAAACAGAGCTGGATTAGAAATTCTAGTTGCTCCTCTCCCCAGTTTTTCTTTCATTCTTTTTTTTTTTTTTTTTTTTTTTTTTGCGGTACATGGGCCTCTCACTGTTGTGGCCCCTCCCGCCGTGGAGCACAGGCTCCAGACGCACAGGCTCAGCAGCCATGGCTCACGGGCCCAGCCGCTCCGCGGCATGTGGGATCCTCCCAGACCGGAGCACGAACCCGCGTCCCCTGCATCGGCAGGCGGACTCTCAACCACTGCGCCACCAGGGAAGTCCTCTTTCATTCTTTATTTATTTTTGGTGCATTGGATCTTCATTGCTACATGCAGGCTTTCTCTAGTTGTGGCGAGTGGGGGCTACTCTTCGTTGCAGTGCACAGGCTTCTCATTGCGGTGGCTTCTCTTGTTGCGGAGCATGGGCTTTAGGCGCCCGGGCTTCAGTGGTTGTGGCTCGTGGGCTCAGTAGTTGTGGCTCACGGGCTCTAGAACACAGGCTCAGTAGTTGTGGCACACGGGCTTAGTTGCTCTGCGGCATGTGGGATCTTCCTGGACCAGGGATCGAACCCGTGTCCCCTGCATTGGCAGGCGGATTCTTAACCACTGCGCCACCAGAGAAGTTCCCCCCATTTTTCTTGGTTTTGCTTTTATGTTATACCAGCCTCCTCTCCTCACCCCCTTTTCTATAAATGATTTTGATTGGATTAGCTTTATTCAAATTCCTTTTCCTAGGTTTAAGGTTCAAGCTTGAGGCTGAAATCACAATGTTTTACAGAGTCTACACCTAGCTATCCTCTACTGAACGTACATAATCTAAAATGCTTGTTATAGGAAGTACGTATCCACTGAAGTTTTTTTTGTACCTCTAATTTTCATTGTGATGACAAACAGTGTAGTTTTAATTAGTCCTAGGAGTAATTGGAGAGTTTTATTTGGATTAAAGTGTATTCTGTGGAACATTGGTTCATTGGTATGTTAAAAGGTCGTGCTGTGGAACAAAGGGAGAAGGAGTTATGGGCAAATAAATTTGGGATTCCTGCCTACTACCATTAGAGTACTGAAAGATGGGAGAAGAGTATCTTACTTTCAGTATAAAGAAAGTGCCAGATGAACTGAAGTCATAGAGTAGAAGGCTAGGGTCACAAATTGACATTGTTGAGCTTTTTTCAGGATCTTTCCACTATACTGCTGCCAGATTTTAACAGTTTAGGAGAAACACCAGGTTTAAGACCTGTACTTGTTGTGTGCATGTGTTTTGTGTATGTGCCCACGCACAACAAAATTATAGTTATAATGCTAATAAAAGATTATGTGCAGGGCTTCCCTGGTGGCGCAGTGGTTGGGAGTCCGCCTGCCGATGCAGGTCCGGGGGGATCCCACATGCCACGGAGCGGCTGGGCCTGTGAGCTGTGGCCGCTGAGCCTGCGCATCTGGAGCCTGTGCTCCGCAATGGGAGAGGCCGCAGCGGTGAGAGGCCCGCGTACCGCAAAAAAAAAAAAAGAAAAGATTATGTGCAAAATTAAATAAACTAATAGGCATTTATTTTGTTTATTGTGTGCTGAATAGGCACTGTGTAAATGCCTTTACAACGTATTAACTCATTTAGTCCTCATTAGAGCTCTGTGAGGTAGGTGAAGTATCCCCATTTACAGATCAGGATGTTGAACAAAAAGAGGCTAAGTAACTGGTACTAAGCTCTGGTATTCATAACTTATTCAGATAAAATATAATAAATCAAACCACCAAAGGCAGTTGGTACCTAGTTTTAGAAGACCAGATTCTCCAAGAGACTGAAAAATGTTGCCTGCAAATCCGTTAGCAAAGGATGTGTTCTTATTAACCTAAGCAAGAGTGGTAATGCGGGCCTCCCTGGTGGCGCAGTGGTTGAGAGTCCGCCTGCCGATGCAGGGGATACGGGTTCGTGCCCCGGTCTGGGAGGATCCCATATGCCGCGGAGCGGCTGGGCCCGTGAGCCATGGCCGCCGGGCCTGCGCATCCGGAGCCTGTGCTCCGCAACGGGAGAGGCCACAACAGTGAGAGGCCCGCATACCGCAAAAAGAAAAAGAAAAAAAAAAAAAAAAAAAAAAAAGAGTGGTAATGGGCTGCTCTTTCAACCAAATTATTTACATTGTGCTGGGGAAGGGAATGATGCTGCTAATGGGAGGGGTTTTTTTTTTGTTTTTTGTTTTTTTTATTCTAGAAAATGACAAAAGATCATTTGGTAGAAGAGAAAACTTCTCTCCAGAAAAGTCTTCTTTATTATGAAAGTCAACATGGAAGGCCGGTAATGTCTCTCTTGCTGAAAACATTTTATTTTTATTTTCTGTCTTAAAGAACATGAATCACTTTTGTGGCCCACATCTTCAGAGCTGTTTCATAGAGCATTGTTTCCTACATTTGGGAGATTGCCTACTTATTTAAAATTACTTTTTAAAAATTGCAGGGAAAGTCATATTGTTCAATGTTTTAGAAATTTTAGATTTCTGATGACTAGGTGATTTCCATTTTTCTTGCTTCAGGTAACCAGGGAAGAAAGGCACATTGTTAAACCTCTTTATGATAGATACAGACTTGTAAAACAGATGCTGACAAGAGCTAGCATCATTCCTGTCCTTGTAAGTAAAACATGCGAATATTTATCTAGTTCATTTTACCAAAACCTACTCTTTAAAAAAAAATTATTATTATGGTGGTATATTAGAGAAATACACAGCCAAGGTAACAAGAATTGTGTATGTAAGGTGAGGTTACTGCTTTAAAAGAATAGGAAATTAATAATAAATGCCTACTATTACCTCCCAGGCACTCTTATAAGTATTTTTACTTATGATTATGTCATTAAGTCCTGACAAGTTAAGTCACAACAGGTAGAGAGGCTGGTAGCCTCATTTCACAGATGATGAACCTGAAACTCAGGAGTGATGTGCCCAGGGTCACCTACTTGTAGAATTAAAAACTCGTATTTCAGACGCTTGCGTAATTTCTTTCCATTTAAATTCATGCCTTTGAAAATACATTACTTTTGTGATGGCCATCGTGATGATGTTCACTTAATTGCACAATAATGTAAACTGATTTTTTTTCAAGTTCATCTTTTTTAACAAAAAAGTCTATTAAAATAATACTTATTCATATATATGTGCATTTTATTTGAGAAAAAATGAAAACTCAAATGCTTACGTGCATATTAAGTGCTATCCCCAAATTAACCCTTAGATGGTATGGCTCTAGATGTCTCTCAGGCTCAAATAATAAACAGCATGTGCCCATTCTGCATCATCTCCTAGGAATTAATTCTCTGGAGCTTATGGTTTGCTTAAGCTTGCAGGCCATTTTTATGTTGATGGCCTCTTGGAATAGGGTTCCCTTTAGGCTTCGACTCTGGCTACTCATTATTAGAATGTTAACAGTGGCCTTCTGAGCACCTTTTATTTGGCCCTTATATAAACATTCTTTTTTAACTGGCTGTTTTTTTAGTTGGCCATCTCTTAACAGTATTTAGATATAATCAGTTTTCTTTGAACAGTGAATCCTTTATAGTTTATATTCTTTTCACACATAAGATAGTTTAATACAGATTTTATCTTTTGATTACAATGTATTTTTTGTGTGTCACTGACATTTTCATAATTCCATAATAGTATAAATAGTCTTTGAATTTATTTATGAAAACCATCTTAGAATTCCACACATTCGTTTTTAAAAACTGAGTCTATAGGAAGCATTTCTAGATCTTATGGACGCCTAAATATGACTGTCATAAAGAGAAATTTGGAATCTAAAAATTAAGCCAAGGGCTTCCCTGGTGGCGCAGTGGTTGGGAGTCCGCCTGCCGATGCAGGGGACGCGGGTTCGTGCCCTGGTCCGGGAAGATCCCACATGCCTTGGAGTGGCTGGGCCCGTGAGCCATGGCCGCTGGGCCTGCGCATCCGGAGCCTGTGCTCTGCGGCAGGAGAGGCCACAGCAGTGAGAGGCCCGTGTACCGCAAAAAAAAAAAATAAATAAAATAAATAAAAATTTAAAAAAATAATAATTAAGCCAAGACAATAGGAAAGAATCATTTTTCCAACAGATGGCGCTAGCAGTTCCTCAAAAGTTTAAACATAGAGTTACCATATGACCTAGCAGTTCTCTTCCTAGGTATATACCCAAGAGAATTGAAAACATATGTCCACACAAAAATTTGTAGACAAGTCTTCAGAGTAGCATTGTTCATAATAGCCAAAGTGTAAAAACAGTCCAGATGTTCAGCCAACTGATAGATAAACATAATGGGGTATATCCATATAGTGGAATATTATTCAGCCATGCAAAGGAATGAAGTACTGGTACACACTACAACTTGGATAAACCTTGAAAACATTTATGCTAAGTGAAAAAAGCCAGACACAAAAGGCCACATATTGTATGATTCCATTTATACGAAATATCTAGAACAGACCAGCCCATTGAGACAGAAAGTAGATTGTTGTTTGCCATGGGCTGGGGAGAGAGGGCTCATGAGTACAGGGTTTCCTTTTGGGGTGATGAAATGTTCTAGAATCAGATAGTGGTGATGGTTGTACAACTTTGTGCATATACTAAAACCCACTAAATTGTACACTTTAAAAGAGTGAATTTTATGGTATATGAATTACATCTTTTTAAAATATTTATTTATTTAGCTAACAGTGCTGGTTCTTAGTTGCGGCACACGGGCGGAATCTACGTTGTGGCATGCAGGATCTTCTAGTTGCGGCATGCGGGATCTTTAGTTGCATCATGTAAACTCTTAGTTGCAGCATGTGGGATCTAGTTCCCTGATCAGAGATCGAACCCGGGCCCCCTGCATTGGCAGCACGGAGTCTTAGCTACCGAACCACCAGGGAAGTCCCTATGGTATATGAATTATATCTTAATGAAGCTGTTATTTTTTAAAGAGGGGTATAAAGGGGTCCTCAGACCAAAAAAGTTGACAGCTTGGTTAAAAAGAAAAATGCTCCCAATTAAATAAATAATATGTCACACATTATTATTTAGAATTTTAAAAACATTTATTGAATGAGCTCTTTTAGAATTACCTAGACATAAATTATCATTTGTCACTCTTATGTATACATAACAAGAAAAAAGCAAAAATAAATTTAGTAAGGAATTCCTAAAAAATTTTAAAGCATATGGTTAGAATTTTGAAAATAAAGTTTAAGATCTATTAAACTTTATTTTAACTTTATTAGTGAAGTGAATCTTCATTGAACATTTAAAATACTTAAAATGTAACCCACTTATATGTTTATTGTTACAGGGATCTCCATCCACCAAGCGAAGGGGTCAGATGTTACAGCCAATCATAGAAGGAGAAACTGCACATTTTTTTGAAGAAATCAAGGTAATCCTTAAGAGAAATTATTCTCTGATCTTTTTCCTAAAGGAAAAATTGAAATCATGGCATGTTTGATTCTCTATTTGTATATATTTTTAGGAAGAAGAAGAAGATGGTGTTAGTCTGTCCTCTGAGTTAACTGATATCTTGAAAACTGCTGTACAGGCACAGTCTTCATTGGAAAACTCAGAATCTGATATGGAAGAAAATCAAGAAAAACTGGCTCTAGATCTCCGATTGTCAAGTACTCGAGCAGCTTCTATGTATGTGTCCTGGTTTGTGATTTTAACCTATTCATGTAATAAAATTTATACGCAAAGAAATTCAGTGTTAAATAATTGAGTAAAGAAAAGAAATACACCCATTTTAAAAAGTGTGCTTTACAAATACACGTTGTGATTCACATTTTCTTTATTGAAAATTAGTGTGTTTTAAAAATTAATAAAAACAGGCTTCCCTGGTGGCACAGTGGTTGAGAGTCCGCCTGCTGATACAGGGGACGTGGGTTCGTGCCCCGGTCCAGGAAGGTCCCACATGCCACGGAGCGGCTGGGCCCGTGAGCCATGGCCGCTGAGCCTGCGCGTCCAGAGCCTGTGCTCCGCAACGGGAGAGGCCACAACAGTGAGAGGCCCGCGTACCGCAAAAAAAAAAAAAAATTAAAAAAAACTAAAATTCTACGTTTGCTGTATGACAAAGTGCTGGAACCAGCTGAGAGTCGTCTGTTAGTTTGTGCTCTTTCGGCTTCTTTACCTGATGTGGCCTTTGGTTCTAGTTGTTAGCCCTGGCGTCACTTTAGGATCATGTGGGAGGTTGTTTTGTTTTTGTTTTTGTTTTAAATACTTATGCAGAGCCCTACCAGCAGCTATTCTGATTTAGTCGCTCCAAGGTGAAACTTAAGACATTGGTATATTCTAAAAGCTCCCCAGCTGGCTTGATTTTGCAGCCAGGGTTAGAAACATTGTTAAGAACATAATGAATCAAAAGTGCCCTTTCAAATGTTTTCTTCCCATTTCAATTTTAGGCCCGAATTACTGGAACAACTTTGGAAAGCCAGAGCTGAAAAAAAGAAACTACGTAAAACATTACGGGAATTTGAAGAAGCATTTTATCAACAAAATGGAAGGTTTGTTGAGCATCACAAAATTGAATCTTCTTTCTTCTTAAACTCACAAGTGCCCATATGTTGAAATAAAGAAATATATAAGAATAGAAATAAATTGTGCATATAAGGATGTTAGCATTGAAAATAACAGTAAAAAACATTCCTTTATACTGTGCAGCCCTGCTGTTAATGGAAAGAAAAAGTCAGAGCTAGAGTAAACAACATCTGACAAAATATTTCAGGACTGTCCTAGAGAATGCTTGGTTGAGTAACAGTTATTTTATGTTCCTTAATTCAGTATCCTCACCCTTTTGGAAGTGTTTGTGAAACGAGATCTCCTTTTAGAAAGGGTCCCAAATATGAGTGGTATCCTAACTAATTTGGATTCTTATACTGAGACCATTGCTGCTTAGGCTGCATGTTGGGTCATTCTAGGGCACATATTTCCAAGGTGTGTATCAGTGTGGCAGTCATGTGGCTCCCCTATAATACAATATGGCAAGTGCCTTTATCTAACTGGGGAATACACAGTTGACCCAGTGGGACTCTTTTAAAAGTAAGAAAAATACATTCTAATTCAGATTGTGGCCAGAAATGAGGATTATTTATCTCAGGCCTCAGAAAGTTTTTCCATGTTACCAGACGGTCTTACCAAGCCAACAGCTCTATAGTAGTCCCCCCTCTTCAGTTTCTCTTTGCAGTTTCAGTTACTCCATGGTTAATTGTGGTCCAGAAATATTAAATGGAAAGTTTAGAAATAAACAATTCATAAAGTTTAAATTGTGTACTGTCCTGAGTAGTGTCATGAAATCTCGTGCCGGCCCACCCAGGACGTGAAGCATTCCTTTGTCCAGCATATCCTGCCCCTTAGTCAGTTAGTATCCATCTTGTTTGTCAGATCAGTCGTCACAGTATCTCAGTGCTTGTGCTCAAGTAACCCTTACTTTACTTAATGCCCCAAAGTGCAAGAGTAGTGATGCTAGCAATTCAGTTATGCCAAGAGAAGCCACAGAGTAGCCACAGAGTACTTCAGGTGAAAAGGGGAAAGTTCTTGACTCAGTGAGGCTACGAAAAAAATCATGTGCTGACGTGCTCCGATCTATAATAAGAACGAATCTATCCATGAAATTTTGAAGAAGGAAAAGGAAATTCATACTGGTTTTGCTGTCATACCTCAAACTGCAGAAGTTATGGCCACAGTGGATGATAAGTGCTTAGTTAGTATGGAAAAGGCTTTAAACTTGTACAGTAAGATGTTTTGAGGGAGCCCACATTCACATAACTTTTATTACAGTGTATTGTTATAATTATTCTATTTTATTATTAGTTATTGTTAATCTCTTACTGTATCTAATTTATAAATTAAACTTTATTGTTAATCTCTTACTGTATCTAATTTATAAATTAAACTTTATCATAGGTATGTATGTATAGTATATATAGGGTTTGGTTTCAGACATGCACTGGGGTCTTGGAATGTATCCCCACGGATAAGGCGGGGGGACTACTGTGTTTGAGAGTCTTCTATGTAGGTTGGCATATATGGTTAAAAAAATCTCAAGTGTGTTTTCCAAGTACCTTCTAATTCTTTGTTTTATTGGAAAAAAACTTTGCTTGTAATTAGGATAGTTTGATGCTTTACCTGGTTATTAAACTGAATTGCATTGGGTCAGTTATATAAAGTGAGAAAAATGATTTTTTCGCTACCAGTAAGATGTTTTACTTCTACATCTTAATTCACTGAAGCCAGAGTTAAGTAATGTATGGAATGTATGAAATGACTCAGCATAGCCTCTAGCACTTAGTATACACTCACAGACCTGACAGAGTCTAGTAGCTCATGTCTTATTAAAATATTTGATTATCTGTAGTTACCTACAATCATCATTGATACTAATATCATCAATTAATCTGTCAATAGAGAAATACATCAAAATTAGAAGTGTTTTAGGAATATTCCATTGGGATGAAGGGAATTAGTCCAATAATCTTTTTTTTTCTTGCAGAACAGTTTTTTATTTGAGTTTGTGTTGGGTAATATTCTGTCTCTCATTACGACAAATTCTGGGACTTTATTTTCCAGATGATCTCTAGGTTTTATTTTTTCCCCTAGGAATGCCCAGAAAGAGGATCGTGTTCCAGTGCTTGAGGAGTACAGGGAGTACAAGAAAATTAAAGCCAAGCTTAGGCTTCTTGAAGTTCTTATCAGCAAACAAGATTCTTCAAAATCCATATAAAATATGGTCCTTGAAAACATCATAAAATCAGTTGTATTCCCTGAAGCTATCATCATGTGTACTTGGCTGGTACTTAAGTTCATTTTGTCAGGCACTCACAGAGTCTCATTTTGTACTTGCTGGTGGTGCCACTAGAGAAATGATGGGAGGGTAAGTAGACCCTGTCTGGGGAGTGCGATGTTCCATGTTAACCACAGACTGCCCCTCTACCTTTAGCAAACATCCACTTTTCTTCATTGTTTTGTACTACAGATACATCGTGTTAGTAAAAGACTAATATTTTATCTTTTCGACTTTAAGAACTTTGGAGATAGAAGCTTTTTGTTATTACCAACTTTATTATTTTGTTTTTCATTACTCAAGAAAATTGAGAGGAAAATCTTCACATTGAATTCTTCTTCAGTTGCCTTTTTCTTACAGAATGACTGAAAATTTGAAAGAAAAGCCTATAAATGTGCACATATGCAACTATGTTCTGTGTTTTCTTAGAAAACCAAAATCAACTGAAATTTCAAGTCCTACTGTGGAACATATTTCTGTTAAATTCCCAAAGTGACACTTTCTCACAGGTAGTATGTTAGCAGAATTTTGCAATTCAGTGGTCACACAGCTCCTGGATGAAGATAACAGCGGGTAGACCAAAAAGTGACCTTGCTTATTAGTATAGTGAAAACACACACCACACATCACACACAGAACTGAATTATATCACATGCTGCCTTTGGGACTTAAGTTACTGTTTGTTTCCTCAGTTACAGTTTATCAGTTGGTGATGATGTGATTTGTCTGGATTAGATCCTGCATTTTTTCCCCCTACCCACCTCCAGATAATGTGAGAAAATAGCCATGTCAGTATGTAGGAACTCTGATGGTGCTCAGATTTGTGTGTTCAATCAAATGGGCTTAAATTGGCAAAAGAATCATTATGCCTGAAGTAAATCTATTCTTAACAAGGGCTATACCACTGCATTTTTACATGTACCTTCAAGGGGTTGCATCATTTTTTTTTTTTTAATCAGCAAAATCCATAAAGAAAACATCCTCTAAAGGATCACCTTTTGCTCAATCACATGCTGTTTAAAGCAGCTGGTTACAGGTGTATTGTGGTATGCCCCTTGTCATACACTCTAAGCATATCTTTTTTTCTCTGGCTTTGCATGGCTTTTCTTCAGGTTCTTTCCTGGTATGATTCTGCTAATTATTTTCACAGAATGGTGACTTTATTTGTGCTAACAATATGATAGTCATTAACAGCATATTCTGATGAGGCTTAATCTAAGTGTTAATTTTTTTCCTGGTGCTTTTTTGGATTGATGAGTGTCTCACTTTGTGCCCATGTTTTGCATGCAGTGACTCATGCATGGTTTTCTTAACTAGCTAATATTCATAATTTGTTCCATACAAAAATGGACTTTTGCAGCATCCTTTAATAAGGTGAGGGAAGCATGAACCTCAGACTTCTGGCACTATTACATAGCACATGAAGTAGCTTGATAATAAGTAGCATTTCTAGTACTTCACATTACACCTGTGTGTGCAATGCCTTTTTTGGGGGGAGGGAATGTTCCTTGGTAGTGAACGTGTCATTGGGGAATAAAGCACTAAATCCAGCCCTTTTCGTGTGGTTTCCTTTTGATACAGCTAGGTTATTCATAATGTACACCTAGAAACGTGAAATTGAGAACACCAAAAGATGTTATCACTTTGATTTGAATTCATCATGCAGTGTACGTTTAGTTCATTTCTTTCAGTCTCCAACAGGAGTATATCCAAACATCTTATTTAATGTGCACTGTATATTGTTTTATATGAATGTTTTATTTTATATACCACATGCAAAAATGTCCATATGCACTATTTAAATGTTTTAAATAATATATTCCTTCTTTATAATGCTAAATCTATATGAGTACCATATTTTTATAAGTCAGTGGCCTGACTGGTTTCATTTTAGAATTAACAGCTGCTTCATGATGTTGGTTATTCACTGTTAATGTTTGGCTGTGAGTAGAATAGATAAAAAGTGGCATGGCAGCACTTATGCTATGTGACAGTATTGTGTGTCATAGTTCAGTAGTAAGTGGTAGAATTAGGCAGTTTGTGATAATTTTACTTTGGTACAAGTAAAAACTGTATATCTATATACAAACAATATATAGATATATATGACTACAAGTATAATTGCATTGCTGTGTTTGGCACTTCATTGTATAGACTTTTGTAATAAAAGAACTTTAATGTTCTAAGTCATTGTAAATGTTTTTTGTTTTTTTCACTAGATGTTTAAAAAGAAGAAATAAAACCCTCAAGTGTTCCCTTGCCTTAATGTTCTCAGGCTTTGTTTGAATTACCCCAACCAGGAACCATGTGGGGAGACAGCAAGGTTACTAAACCACATGACTGTCTACAGCTCTAGGGAGTGGTAAGACAAGGAAAGGCCATGTTGTTGATTCTCTTTGGAAATCTAGGGAGAAGATGCAGAGAGAATAGTCAGCATTTCTTTTTGCAGTGAATTATCTTATTAAGAAAACTTGACATACAGTCTCTAAGAGAAGAGCTTGGCTTAAGGAAGGTGGGTATATTTAACAATTCCTTTATTTGAGTTTTACAGTCCAGGGACTGTTGAGCACAGTGTGGAAGTCTATGGTCAAATGATGTTACTTGGGCTTAGAGAACATATAACATATGGCTCTTCTAGGAGGGCTTATGTAACCTATATTAGAAGAGTTTCCTTCCAATTTCCAAAATGCCAGCCATCCAAAACTTCCCAACCATCCATTACAGGGCTTTTGCAACACCCTCATTTACACTTTTCAAACATAACTTCTTATAACCTTGATACTCCTACCTGGCTCTTTTATTTTATGTTTTAAAGGATAGTTTACTTTTAAAGTAGTCGAGGAAGCACTTTTGGGAAACTTCAAATGTGTTACTTTAGAAACTGTCTAGATGAATTTCTAGTTTGAAGATATTAGTGAAATTTCTGTAGGTGGTTGGGAAGTTTGTTCTTCTACACTTTGCCTTTTTCCAGGAGACTTCCAACTGGGAAGAATGGAGGTGAGATTATTTTACTTGGGGTCTTATATAATGGTTTTCTAGACTCCTAAGCATTTATTAATTTACCTTTGGCTAGAGAAATTAGAACATGGCACACGATGAGAATACCAACAGTTCTAATACTCTGTGTAGCATTGAGAAAACTATCTTTACTGACTTATTGAACTATTAGTTAGAGACCTGCCCTAAGAACTAAAAACAATATTATTTTATACTTTCCATTCACATTCCTAGAATTTAATAATAAATCTCATTATAAAAGGCTTCATGTGTACCTGTGTGTGTATACTGTGGACGCATGTTGTAATACATATGGATTATATATTGGGTCCCATTCCTAGAAATCATTTGATGATTATCATTGAGCCTGACGATAGTTTGATGGTAGCTAGTTTTGTGCTTTTAAAATGTACCCAAAATGGGGACAAATTTAGGAAATAATTCAGTACAGGACTAAATCGTTAGAAATGTTCCATGATTGTATCACAGATTCTCACCTCCTCTTGCCTCAATATTGTAGAGCTGAAACCTTTCTCATCATTCGGTTTAGTTTTAAACTGACGTAGTGTAATTCTTTTTCCAGCTCCACAGCATTTAAAAAGAGGCTAGAGGATAATTTAGAAGGAAGTAGAGAATGAGTCAGTAACAGTTTTGTACATAAAGAGACAGCAGGTTATTAGCGCCTATTGTGAAATACTTTGTGTGGGAAGATAGTATTTTAAGCTCCCAAAACATGCCTAGTATGGCCAGTTACAGATCTAATATTCTAAAGCTGTGTGGAGCACAGTATCTGCTACGCATGTCAAGTATAAATGGCAGTTCCTATTATTTAGAGATGTAAGGACAAAAGCAGTTGGTCTTGCTCTCACCTTACATTTAAACAAATGCAGTTTTGTGCTTTCTGTGTCATTTTAAAGTTGGGTAAAAAATTGGGGGGAAAAAAGTGGCATCTTAACAGAATGAGATTCTGGGTTCAGGAAAATTGTGGAATGTCCCCAGTCCCCATATCACGGTATCCCATAGTACCTTGGTTAGAACGTATGCTTACTCTCGAAATTCTTGTTGAGTGACAGGCTGGTAGTCATCTTGAATTTCTGTAGAATAATACTTTTTCTCAAGCCTCTCTTTCCATTTTTTCATCTGCTCTGCACTTTGAATCTCCTGTAAAGTTAGAGGAAAAAGCATAAGCTGCAATCTTTAAATTTTTCTCTGTTGCAGGCCCATGGCACACAAGCATCACAGGGTTGAGAATCTTAAACTTTACTCTCCAGGGCTGTGATTTTGAGCCCCACTGGCTTTTTGCCCTGCCTGATTTTTGGGTCTATGCATTAGCAGAGTCACCTCAGAGAACTTGGTGTTAAAACTGTTTAGCAGGGCTTCCCTGGTGGCGCAGTGGTTGAGAGTCTGCTTGCTGATGCAGGGGGCATGGGTTCGAGCCCTGGTCTGGGAGGATCCCACGTGCCGTGGAGCGGCTGGGCCCGTGAGCCACGGCTGCTGGGCCTGCGCGTCTGGAGCCTGTGCTCCGCAATGAGAGAGGCCGCGACAGTGAGAGGCCCGCGCACCGCGATGGGGAGTGGCCCCCGCTTGCCGCAACTAGAGAAAGCCCTCGCACAGAAACGAAGACCCAGCCAAAAATAAATAAATAAACAAATGTGGGGTTAAAAAAAATTAAAAAAAAAAAAAAAAGAAAAGCCTTACAGAATTAAAAAAAAAAAACTGTTTAGCAGAGATAGGGGATTTTTCAATTATGAATATCATCTTATTCCCTTTTCACTGCCTCTTCCACTCTGCATCTCCAGCTGATATTCTCCATTCTTCACTTGGCCAAAGCTGGGATGTTCTTTTCTGTGCCTCTGTTCTATAATGAAGCAAGTGCACATCAAAGTATGTTTGTGGGTATTATTTGCCCTCCCAGCTGCTTCTCAGCCAGACTCCTAACAATTCCCAATCTCCTCTTCATAATTACTGCATCAATCTGTGTACTCCAATCTGTCCACATACCCCAGAATAAGCTCCTCATACCAGAAGATTCTTGCTGTATACTTCTCTGATTCTAAAGAGCCCTTTCTGTGCTCTGTGCTCACTACCCACCCATTTTCCTTTTAGTGTCCAAATACCTTTTTCCCAACTTTAGAAAAAAAGCTCTGTTATGTTATGGAAAATAGAAACAGCCCTAGAAAAAGAGGGAAAGAGGAGACAGTGCACCCAGATATGATGCAAAGACTTTTCAGTAAATCGGTATGCTATTGCCCTGCTCCAACAGTAATGTTAAGTAGCAAAGTGGATCCCTGTATAAGGGTTCTGATTACCTTCTCAGAGAGAATGGTGATGCCCAAGTTCATACATTGTTTACCTGATAAATGGATGCTGTTCTGGCCAGAGGAGCTGTGCTATATATCAGAAAGTGTTTGTCTTTAAACCAACATATCTGAAGTAGGAAAGGGTGGTTTTCAATCTTTCTAGTTTTATTTCAGCCACATTACAGCACCTTTGTTTTGACATATTTACCAGTACTTTTAATGTGATGTTAAAAAAGTGGTGGGCCCCACAACTATTTCTAAATGACCAGGTCTATTAAAATGTGGATGCATTAGTAATATGCATTGAATAGACTGCCTGGTAAACGATGCATCCTTCAAAAAACCCATCTCAACCATCGCTTTTTCTATGAAGCCTTCCTTGACATTCACAGGAAAGTAATACCTTTCCTCATAGAGCAGCAACTATGTGGGGGCATTTGCTCAAGCTCCTCGGTTCTAGTCAACCCACTTCTTCCCTGTAGGTGGTAGCTGCTGCTTATAATTGTTTCTGGATTAATTCAGTGTTCCACAATGGTTCTTACAGACCTCTCATGCCTCAGAAATGAATTCTGTGAAGTAAACCCCCTCTTTTTGAGCTACCTAGTGTGTTTCTGTTTTTCTGACTGGCCCCTAAGTGATGACTGGTTGGTAGCAGAGAAGGTCCAAAGAAACAGACCCTTATAGACAGTGTGCCTCCACCAAGGGACACAACAATTGACTTAAGAGTTTGAGACCACCGCCTGGCTATTTGGGATTCCTCAGGCTACCGAACCAGCAGGCTAAGAAGTGATTGAGGTAACTGATCCCAATTACCAAGGGGAAATTGGTGCTGCTACAAAATGGGTTCAGAGAGGGCTGTGTTTGGAACCCAGGGAATTCTCTGAGGGGTGCCTCTTAATACTTCCATGTCTAAAACTCTGTAGTTTAAACATTAAGTTCTTTTTTTTTTTTTTTTTTTTTTTTTCAAATTCAGAACTAAAAAAGGAATTTGTTTATTGAGGGCAAGGGGATGCAAGCAATATAAAAATCAAAAGCTTATCTGGCTTTAACTGACTTTTCTTTCTCTGCTTCTCAAGGTGGAGCTGGATTTTATTTGTACATTTTCTAAGGGTCCCAATCTGCTCAGGAAATCCTTATACAGGGGTAGCTGTGGGGCAGATTCCTTAAGTGACCCTTTATGAGAATTCTTATCAGGGTGGGAGTAATTGTTCAATGCTGCCTACTTCTTTCCCTTCTGCTTCATGTGTACTACAAAATAGTCATTGCATGCGATGGTGAGCCCAGCGATTAGTGAAAAGAAGCTCTGGAAGCCCACTTTGCCGTCTCGGCACTGGTCCAGGTCCTTCATTATCTTGTCCACAGCCAGAGGGTCTTTTTGATTTTCCAAAAATCCAGGAAACTCCTTTTCCATGAGTACTCTCAGGTCCTCCTTTGTTAAGTAGCCTTTATCCCCAGCAAATTTGTGAAATGTGAACATCATGGTTTCCATGGCGTGTTCCATTTGAGAGGGCATTTTGGTGAGGTCTGTTGGAACCGTGGCAGGAGGGGCGGCGGGGACGCTCGGCTGGCGGGGGCGCTCGGCTAGCGGGGACGCGCGGCCAGTGAGCAGAGCGCCGCGGGCTGGGCGCCTTAGTAAGTCTAAACATTAAGTTCTTAAGGAATTGTGATTTGAGTAGAAAAGGTCTTAGCGTCACCCAGAGATGGATACAATTACTCTTGGGACTTTGCTTCTCCCCTTTTGGGGAGAGAATAAGAGGGCCTCCATTTTCATAGAGGATAGTTCTGTCTTATTAGATGGAAGCTAGAAATAGTTATTGTCATTTTATGGAAGTACAGATGTGTACTAAATAGCCAAAGGGGGTGAATTCGGCTGACCGTTTAGCTAATATCTCTCAACTCAAAATTTGCCCTCCTAAACTCTTATGCTCTCTTATGCTCTTTATGCTGGATCTCAGGCTTTGCAAACCTCATTCCCTAGACTGTCTTGCTACCAGATTTGTTAGGTTCTGCCTTACTGGATGATGGAGGGGAGAAGGTTCTTCTTATTTTCTTTCTGTCAGCATTGCTTCTGCAAATGGTAGTTGGCTCCAGGCTGCAGTTGTCCAGCTTCTTTTGGCATACCCAGCACCAGCTTCATCATACTCCCTCAGAAGTATCAGGAGCAGCAGGGGTGGGATGGGGGTGACCTCAGAGGTCTGAGCAACAGCTTCAGGCCCCTTAAGTGTCTTAGGTTCCAATAAACCCACCTTTTGTAACCTTAGCCATGGGAGTGGTAGCATCCTCCTACAGTTATTACTTATGAGTTGCTTCAGTGTTTTTACTTTTTCTATCTTCCAATACCTGTGTAGCCAATCCCCTGTAATAAATTTTCTCTGTTTGAAATGTATAGTATGGTTTCCATTTTCCTGACTAGGTCCTCATACATGTAATAAGTATGTCATTTAGTCAGGTGTATTTTTGTCTTTAAGGAATGTTTTAAATTTTTCCATATCTTGGTTTAAACATTTTAAAATTAGTCCCTGGGCATTTTCTATTTTATTGCTATTGTAGTTTCTTCTATTATAATTTTTAATGAGCTGGTTGATGTTTGCATATATGACATGACTGTAAATTATTTTTTCCTACTACTTAATCTCTTTTTGTCATAATTTTTCAGTTCATTGTATACCTGAGAAAGAGAATCATATCTCAAACAGAGGTAGTTTTTACCTCTTCCTTTTCAACTTTTGTACTTCTCATGTATTTCTCTTGCTTAATTCTTTTCTCTGATCCCTCCAATACATCCTTGTCTTGTCCTTGACATGTCCAATGTTTCCCTATTAGATAAGGTGCTAGCTTTGGGGTGAGATAAATTTGTTTTTATCATGTCGACGAGGAGTCCATTGATTCCTGTTTTGTTTTCCCCCTCAAAGTTGGATGTTGAATCTTTTTTTTTTTTTTTTTTTTTTTTTTGCGGTACGCGGGCCTCTCACTGCTGTGGCCTCTCCTGCTGCGGAGCACAGGCTCCGGACGCGCAGGCTCAGCGGCCATGGCTCACGGGCCCAGCTGCTCCGCGGCATGTGGGATCTTCCCGGACTGGGGCACGAACCCGTGTCTCCTGCATTGGCAGGCGGACTCTCAGCCACTGCGCCACCAGGGAAGCCCGGATGTTGAATCTTATCAAATACCCAGCATCTATGGACAATAATAGTTTTCCTTTTTTTGGTCTATAAATAGAATGGATTATGGTAATTAGTTGATTATACAGTTTTGAATCATCTTCCCATTCTTTGAATAAACCCTATCTGAATCATGGTATTGTGTTCTGTTGGATTCTGTTTGCTAATATTTTATTTAGGATTTTTGCTTCAAGATTTATAAGTGATATTTTGGTTTTTTAAATTAATTAATTTATTTATTTTTGGCTGCATTGGGTCTTCATTGCTGCACGCGGACTTTCTCTAGTTTCAGTGAACGGGGACTACTCTTTGTTGTGGTGCGCAGGCTTCTTATTGCGGTGGCTTCTCATTGCGGAGCACATGCTCTATGCATGCTGGCTTCAGTAGCTGTGGCACACAGGCTTAGTTGCTCCGCAGCATGTGGTATCTTCCCGGACCAGGGATTGAACCCATGTCCCTTGCATTGGCAGGTGGATTCTTAACCACTGCGCCACCAGGAAAGTCCCTATAAGTGATATTTTCTTTTTCTGTTTTTGTTTTTTTTTTTTGAGGAGGATACAATCTTTACTAGGTTTTAGAATCACTATATAGTGATTCTAAAATTATTTTATAAAAATAATTTGGAAGTTTTCAATTTTCTCTTTGCTCTGGAACAGTTCAAATAGCTTGAAGTTATTTATTCCTTAAAAATCTGGTAAAATTTCCATATGAAACCATCTGGGCCTGATTTATTTCAGAGGTAGCTCTATGATGACTTCATTTCTTCTACAGAATGGATTTGTTTAAGCTTTTAAAAATCTCTTTGGGGCTCAGTTTTGATAAATTTTATTTTCAATTTATTGAGGTTTTCTTTATGGCCCAATATATCTGTTTTCATGAAGGGGTTTTGAAAAACAGGTGTATCTTCTGGGAGTACAGAGTTTAATACATAATTGTAAGATCACTTTATTCATTATATATATATTTTTAATCCTTTCATTTTTCTTGATCTGTTCTTTACTTTTAGTGTATTCTTGTATGTTTTTCCTTTTATAACTCTAGTAGTCTTTACTTTATGGAAGTTTATGCCGTATTATTTGTTGCATAGATAATCATAACTATTAAAATTGATCTTAGCCTTATAAAGTGCCCTTCATCTCATTTAGAACTTTTTTCTAGAATTCTACCTTGACTTATATTGTGTCCTCTGATAACTTTTCCTTGCCTTTTATACCTTGGCTCATGCTTTTATACTTAACTTTTGTAAATCACTGTTTTAGGTATATATTTTAGGCTATATCATAGAATTGGGTGTTGCTCTGTGATTCAATCTGAAAATATTTTCTTTTTCTTTTTAAGTAAATTAAGCTTATTTGTCTTTACTGATATGTCAGATATATCTGGTCACAGTTACATTGTTTTAAGGTATATTTACAGTCTCTTACCATGTGGCATATTTTCAGTTTTCTTTTTTGATTTGGTACTGCTTCCCTTTAAGAATGTATGTATTTTTGTTTTAGTGGTCTGTTTTTATTCATGTATCTTTTTATACATCCTCCGTCATCTCTTTCTTGTTTTGGTTCCCTCAAAAAGAACCAAACAAGTTCAACAAAAAAATTAGGTTATAATTTCTTCCTCCTTATTTCTCTTCCCTCTACTACCCAAGTATATTTAATCATATTACTGTATTTTCTTGTATCTGAGAGATGGAGTCTATCGTAAGACCATTACACCATTATTTTATGTACCACTTAGGAAAAAAATGCCACCAGTTAAAATATGGCACATTGTCAAATATAAGGCACATCTTGATTTCAGAGATATTAAAATATGGAAAAATGTGTTTTAAAATTAATAAAACAATATCTTTTTAATTTACTACTGTGCTCCTAAATTTGCTAAAGTTTCTTCTTTTTGGCTATTAACTCTAAATGATAATTCTTCAACTTTTTAGCTATTACATATGAAATAATCAGTCAGCTTTTTTTACTTTATACCTTCTCTCTTCCTTCTTTTTTCTAAAATTTCTCAGTCATCTCTTGTTTGGCTGAAGATGATCCTCACATAGAATCCTCAGGAATACAGTGGTATTCCCCAAGTTCTTACATGTTCAAAACTTTTAGAGCCTTTATACTTGAAACACAGCTTTGCTGCATATAAAAAAGCCTTGGCTTACATTTTCTTTCCTTGCTATATTGTAGGTGTTGTTCTGTTGATTTATGGTGTTGAATGGTGTTATGCTAACCTAATTCTCTTTTCCTTGTAAGTAAATCCAAATTTTGCTTGGATAAGTCTCATGTTCATTTTAGGTAATTTTTCCCAGGTACATAGTATGTCTTTCAATATACATTGTCTTTTATTTCAGAAATGGTTTATTGAATTATAGTTTTGTTTTTTAAAAGAATCTCAAACTTACAGAAAAGTTATAAGAACAATACAAATAGTTTTTATCCTCTGAAGTATTTGAAGTTGCCAACATGAATGCCTTATTGTCCCTGAATACTTCAGTGTGTATTTCCTGCATACAAGGACATTCTCCTTTATAAGCACAGTATAATCATCAAAATCAGAAAATTAATATTGATAGATTATTACCATCTAAATCCTCAGTCCCCCATTCAAATTTACCAGTGTCCCAATGATGCCCTTTATTGTAAAAAGATCCAGTCCGTGATTATGCATTGTATTTACCCATCTTTTAGTCTCAGTCTGGTGTAGTTCCTCAGCTTTACCTTGACTTTCATGACCTTGAAACTTCTGAAGTCTATAGACCAGTATTTCATAGAATGTCCCTCACTTTCTTATTGCGTGATGGTTCGTTGCATTATGCATCTTCGGCAGAAATTTTACAGAAGGGATCCTGTGTTCTCTTAGTGCCCTATCAGGTGACATATAATTTCAGCTTGTTCCAGTACTGATTAAGGTTCTGTTTTCCAGACTTTTTCACCGTAATGTTACTCTTTTTCTTTTTGTAATTAGTAAGTATTTCGTGGAGAGGTATGGAAATGTTCTATTCTTGCTCAGACTTTTATTCATGTATATGTTTAGATCAGTGTGGACCCATGGAATCCTATTTTATTCTGTGGGTTTAAATTAATATTCATTAAGTGCTTAAATAAGTGCTTAAAATCCCACACTTGGCCAGCGAGATCCCCACTCAAGCTGACTTTTGTGTCCTTTTAACAGATCTCCATCATTCTATATGGAGTACAGTATGAAGCACCTATACTTTCCAGTCCTGGAATTAACTGTATTTCCAAGGAGCCCTGGTTCCTTTTAGAGGAGAATGGTATTTGGAAACCAAGATCTGGACGCTCGTTGTGTCACTGCTACTAGGATGTCACTCTAGCCTTCTCAGTGGACAGAGTTAGAAGATACATTCGCGCGCACGCACACACACATACAGTTGCAATTCTAATCCAACACCACAAGGTTCATTTTAACCTTCAGCCTTTCCATTTTTGCAATTCCATTGTCTGATAATGAGAAACCTCACTCCATTATACATACTTGTTTGCTTATTCCAATCTCTTGACACTGCTGTCCTCTTTCTCAATATATTGGGGGGTGGGAGGCATCCAGAAGTAGAGCAGTGTTCTATTTTTTCACTTGGGTGGTAGTGGTATGTGGAGGTTTGCTTCATAATTATTTATTAAACACATATGTTTAGTCATTTGTTGAATATATGTTACAGTTTTGAAATACAAGAAAAATCATTTAAGTGATTCATCACATTAATGACTACAAGAGAACAATTATATAATCATCTCAATAGAGTATACTCACTAAACCCTGTGTGCTAATCCCACAGTGAAGGTACAGTGTAGGACGAGGGTATCTGGCTAAGAGCACCAATAAGAGAGAAGGAGCATCTGGAATCCAAACAATTTGTCCTAAATAAGAAAGGATCTAGATTCTGGGAGAAATTTGGAGGTGGCAACTACTGCTCTGAAAAAAGCAAATCATTCAGTTCTTAAATCAGAATTTTTTCTAATAAAACTATCACTTCTTTATGAGAAAATTAAAATCTTACTTTTTCATCAAAGCCTTCTCTTCTGGCTTGTTCAGCCAAATCACTGCTTTTCCTACTGAGAATATAAAATAAAAATCAGAGGTATATGACAGTAAAAAGGAAAATGACAATATAAAATATAACCAGATCTGTATTAAGGATCTGAATTAATTTCTGTTCTTTCTGATAACACTAATTATTTGGAAAATGTGGTCATTAATAAGTTCTCTATATCATATCTCTAGCTATAAAAACATGTTTCTATTATGTCCCACTGCCAGATTTTGACACTAAAATTATGCAGTAAATGTAAATATATTCTTAAATATTTCGTTTAAAAATTTTTTTACTTTGATAGCTAAAAGCATGCACTTAATGTAGACTAAAATCATTTCCTGCTTTTTTAGAGGGACTTTACTGTCCTGTCCAGCTTTCTGTTAAACCTTTTTCTGAGTGGCATGTCATGCCTTATATTAATTTTAAATTAGCTTAGAGTTTCATGGCACTCTCAGAAATTATGAGGTGCTACTGGATGTTTTGACAGTTTATTTAGAATCAGCACATTGAATGGTGGTTGTTTTGCAATCAAAACCTTACTCTCACTGTAAGTTTCTAATATAATACAGAGCTTTAAAATGGTAAGTTAAAAATTGAAGAAAATTCATCTTACCTTTTCTTGTCTTCATCTGTTTCAGGTTTCTTTAGTTTGAGTTTTTCGAGAGCACTGTGGTAACTGAGCATAATTTAAAAGTTTAAAAGTTCATAAAGATAATATTCTGTATTGTTAATTTTTGATCAAGGTAAAGGAAACAGGGAATGCTTGACTTTAGGGACTGCTGCCCTAAAGAAATGTAGAGGCAAATACTATGATTATCTTTTTTCACCTTGTCACTACTTATGGTTTCTGCCTGCTGGTGAAAAAGCTGGAGGGCATCACATTTGAACTTGGAAAAAAAATCTTTAAAAAATATTATTAACATTTATTGCATTAATGATATTAACACTTTAATGCTCATAACCAACATCATAATCAGGAGATAAAAGGTGAAAAAACCCACAGTTAAGTTCATTGGGGGACATATTAATAGTTTACTTTTACAGATAAGTTCTTGGACAGAGTTCTTAAGCCCCACTAACCCCACAGCTTATAGGACCTTTTCTGTGTGAAATGCTATGGTTAGAGCTGTGGGTATGCAGAGATGGGCAAGATGGTACACACATGACTCTGCTACAGTTCACAGTGAGGTCTGTATTGAGAGGACAAGGAAGATTGCTCTGACAGGGAGAACAGAATGTCAGTGAAGAGAGCAGAGGGAATATTCCTGGGGAGTCAGGGAATGACATGAGCAGAGGTCCAGAGGAAACAATGAGAGCAAGCATGGTAAACAGCACTGTGCTCAAAACAGCTGGGGCATACAGTGCTGTAAATGGAGGCATAGAAGGTAAAAATTGTATAGTTAGTTCAATGATAGTGAATAAAATAAGTTGAGACTGTGAGACTAGAAAAGGCCCTTGAATGTTTGAATAAAGAATTTGGACTTATTTTGACAAGCCCAGAGAAACTTTGAAGAATTTTGAGCAGAGAAGTGATATGATCAAAACTGGGCTGGCACAGGAAGGAGGCTAGAACAGTTAAAAGGATGTTACCATACCGAAGTCCGGGTGAAAAGTACTGAGTACCTAATGTAGTGGTGGCAGTTAGAATTCAAAGTGTCTTTGAGTTCCACAAATGTGAGCAAAAACTACAGAGGTGAACTTTACACACAAGCCTCAGCAACAGACCGTATAAGGGACAAAGAAAAAGTTCAAGGGTTTTGAGCCAGGGGTGACTGAGGAGAGTGTTGCCACTACAGAAAGTGAGGAAGGTAAGGCAAATGGAGTTCTGAGTTCAGATTGTCCATAGGAATTTACCAGCATCTAAACTGAAAACTTTTGGAGGGAAGAGAGTAAGTGCTCTGCATTTAGTGCTCAGTAGCTTTTTGATACATTGAACTCTGAAATAATTTTGGTCACATTTTTGAAGCCAGAGAACATTTCTCCTGGTACTGAAATAATACAAATATAAGTAACCGTGGACCAAAGCAAAAAGCCCCAAATGCCCTCCCTGCACTACCACTTGGGGTTTAGGTGTTATTCAAATTACAAGAGTATAAACTGAACAAGGTTGGTCTTAGAATTCTGATTAGAAGAATTTGACATACCTTTTTAATCATTTTACCAAGTTCAAAATCTGGCCTTCTGCCTATTGAATAGTCAGCTTTCACTTCAGAATAGGTATCATTAATTATTGCCAAGAACATGTTCTGGGGAGAAATATTCAAATGAAGTATTTCAATAAAAATTTAGTTTACATGTTGTTAATGACTGTGACAAGTGCTGGGATTTGTAAAATTAGATTTAAATTTTAAAAGTAACTCATGTGCTCAATAAGAGATATGGCTATGCAGACTATATATAATATAGTAGAATGGGAAATGTGTGGATATGGGCAAGTATGTTTATGGTAAATGGGAAAAGCAGAATGTAAAATAGTGCATATACATTGGTTAATTATATATATATATATACAAATTTATTAATGTTACATATCAGAAGAAAACTTAGAATAATATATGTTCATAAGGGTATTTCTTTTTTTTCTTTAAAATTCTATAGAGCTGTTTAAATGCACAATTTTACTAGGGCTCTTACAACTATTAATGTCCAGATAACACAAACAGAACTGTGGAGAGGGTATTCCTACTCCCAGCCCATGTCTCCACCTTTCACTGTGGCTCAGATCTGTCACTGTGAGGACTGTTGCCCACAATCAGGGGATAACTGCTGTGTGTGACAAAAAAAAATTTTTTTATGGAGGACAGTAGCAGTGCCTTGAGTAGAAAGGCAAGGTTCCTTGATTAGGAAGGCCAAATAGACTTGTCCTGAGCACATGTAAGAGACCCATCCTGGGGACTCCTAAAAATTACAAGGGTGTGAGCTTTCAGCCATAAGGGCCAAAAGCTGTTGCAATATGGGCAGAGTATGAATGGCCTAATTCATACCTACTGGTATGAAATGTCCCAGGCTGGAGAGACCTGGAACTTTCAAGTTATATGTGTAAAAGATTTAGTACACTCTTGGCACACAATAACCACCTTGATGGTAATTATTATGATCATATTCTCCATTGGACAAATTGAAAACATTTGGACCCCCTGGATTACTAGGAATCTACACCATTCTTAATAAATGTAAAGTGTTCTGACAGCTAAGCAGTGATACTATAATTTCAGCTAAATTGGTAATTATATTTTTTATTCTGAAAAATGTAAACAAAAAAGGGGAACATATATGGTCATTCTTACCAGCAGGACAAAGAACACAAAAAAGATAAAAGTGATGAAGTAAATGGGTCCCAAGATACGACTGGCTTGCTGAATACCAGCAAAATTAAAATCTCCAAGAACAATACGAAACTGTGTGAATCTTATGGGAAAAAAGAAAAACATTAGAAAATACTATATCTCTTCATACATACATGACAACAGATGGGGGTTACTAATGTGCCTAGGAAAGTACCTAGCTGCATATGGCATATATTCTTTGGCTTTAGTTTTGTTAGCACAGAGTTCTATAAAATTGGATGTAGAATATTCCCCTAAAGAAAGGCGAGACTTAATAGCTGAACAGATAGTTCAGGAAACGATGGGCTTCAATTTATTCAACAAATGTGAACCCAATGTTCACCTCCAAGATTTGAACCTTGAGATGCCTGCTTACCAGCTTGACTTGACATTGGCCTCCTTAGCCATTCCTGTGCCCTTATAAAACTTAGAGTACTTTGACCTTTTCCAATAAATGATTTTCAACTTGTACATAGACCCAAGAGCCCTACAATTTCTAATATCAATGGTATGCTTAATTTTTGCATCTCTTCTGCTGAAATAAGGAAGGCAACAATTTGTCACTTGCTAAGTCTCAAACAAGTGCTGGTAGTGATCCTCAAACATCCCGAGGTTTACTTTTATTTTCTCCAATAAGTATAAAAGCTTGGCTTTGAATTGAAATAGCATTGAAAATACTATAAATCTTCATTTTATTAACTTTAAAGATGGAAAAATTAAGAAATTAAGGCTTTGAATGATCATAGTAGTAGCAGAGGTAGAATTAGGATTTCATAACCTGAAGTCTTATTTTGTTTTCTCATCATTAGTTTGCAATGGTATTGCCATACACACCACGGATATGTTATAAATTATATATATGTGATATATATATATGAGTTCTTTATTTTAAGGGGAGACCTGGGAAGGAGTTTTTAATAGTATGTAGACACTTTGCATGATTGGTCAAAGGGCAGAATGTTTCTTGTTCCTTGTTGCTTTTGCCAATCACATGAAGGGAGCATAGGACTATGTACAATGAAGGAAGAAAATGTATTCAAAGAAATCAGCTATTTGGAGTCCTAGGACTCAGAGTTTTCTGGAATTTCATCCTCAGTACCTGAGACCTGACTAAATCATACATACAGTATTTATCCAGCTTCTAATACTGGATTCTAATGCTCTTCTACACAAGATAGAAGGAGAACTGCTGAATTAGGAGACCAAAGTTTCTCAGCAAATCAAAAAAAATTTTTTTTTCCTCTCTGGCATAGGAGAATATGAGGTTCTGTTTTAGTGTTTTTAACTTAATTTTTTATCCTTAAGTTGTGTTTATATAAGTTAAAGTCAGCATTTCTCCTCTCCAGAAAGTGTCCACATACCTCTGCTCTGTAAATAGTGTGAATAACAAAAACCTAAGCAATTACTGAATGGTTATAATCACATAGGAACTGGAGACTTACAAATGCAATGTAATTGTCACTTTTCTCCTCTTAATTAAGCAAATTAAGCCAATTGGCGCTAGTTTATCCCTTTCCCCTCCCCCTCCCCAAGCTAAAAGGAACACCATGACTCTTCAGGATACAGGTTATACTGAATGAAAACACTTTTTTAACTTCTTGATACCCCTGTTAACTTTCTACAGTTCTCTCTTGTTGAATTAAAATAGCTTACAGACTGTTTCATAATAATGTACCATTTATGGTTAATCTGACTTCCCAGTCTCTCACCTGCAGGCATGACTGGGTGGTAGGTATTCCTAAGCCTTCTCCAAATATTGCCTCTATTCCACTGTCTGTTGTCTTCTGTAATTCAGGTTAAACATATATTAGGCCTTCTCATTCTACCCTTTCTGTCATTTTCTGAACATTTTGCCTCTCTATGCCACTTTTAAATTTTTTCTCAGCTATTTTTCATTTTACTCATTCTCTCTTCATCTATGTCTCATTTGCTATCAAACCTGTCAACTGGGCTTTTAATCTCAGTTGTTTTAATTTTCAGTTCTAGAATTCTGTTTGATACTTTTTCAAGTATGTCACTTTTTACAGTATCCTGTTCTCTCTCTAAAGATATTTTCTGACTTGTGTTTTATTTCTCTAAATATAGTATTTATTGATTATTCCAATATTTGAAGTCTTTGAGTCTGTTTCTGTTGTCTTTTGTATCTGCTGGTTCTTGCTTATGAATTTTTCCTCCTTATGTACCAAGTTATCTTTGACCATGAGCAGTAAATTATACTTGAAGGGCTTAGGATGAAATATCTTTCTCCAGAGAGGTATTTTTATGTGTGTGTCTGCAGGTGCCTATGGGCATTCCACCCTGGGACCATCTTAATCCAAATTCAAGACATGAGGTTCCCTGGATACCTAGGTGATTAAACCCAGACTTCAAGTCAAGTCACTGAGGGGTTTACTTTTAATTTGAGGCTGTAGCACTTCAGGCTCCCTGCTTTATGTGTGGAGAGGTTATCAGACAATCCTCCTCTCCCCCAACCCCACTCCCCAGCACACACACACAGGCCTTGGGTTTGTCTTCTGTCTCCTCCTTGAGAGGTAACTAGAAACACAATTTCTCAACTGTTTCTTCTGGATCAACAAAAATGCCTTCATGGTGGAGGTTTTGGGGAAGATGGAGTAAGAAACACTAGGAATCTGTCTCACCACCTAGACAGCAATCACAGTGGCACAATCTCTCTGATGAAACTATTTTGGAACTCTGGAGTCTGTTGAAGGCTTACAACTTCCAGGAAAGGATTGGGCAGTTTGGGTCAATTTAAACTTTTAGTTTGGCAGCAGCTACCCATCTCCTACTGCCCAGCCCATGGCAGGTAGCCCTGCATGTATTTCTAGAGCAGCTTGTACACAGCTTGTGGGAGCCAGGGTGGACAAGAAGGACCCTGTTGTCCAAACATCAGGGTCTGTGTTCTGATTGCTGATTGCTGCTTCTGATCACAGAAGCAGGCATCTCCCTGCATTGTTGCAAGCCCCTCCCTCTCTGGCTGAAGCAGTGTCCTTGGGATTGAGAGGCCCAATGCCCTTCCCTCCTTCTTCATTTTTCTCTTTTTCCCCTTTGGGAGCCAGATATTAAAGACTAGGACATTCATGGGGCTTCCCTGGTGGTGTAGTGGTTAAGAATCCGCTTGCCAATGCAGGGGACATGGGTTTGTGCCCTGGCCCAGGAAGATCCCACATGCTGCGGAGCAACTAAGCCCGTGCACAACTACTGAGCCTGCACTCTGGAGCCTGTGAGCCACAACTACTGAAGCCCGCATTCCTAGAGCCCGTGCTCCACAACAAGAGAAGCCACCACAGTGAGAAGCCCATGCACCACAAGGAAGAGTAGCCCCCGCTCACCGCAACTAGAGAGAGCCCACAAGCAGCAACAAAGAACCAACACAGACAAAAAAAAAAAAAAAAAAAAAAGGACTAAGACATTAAAAAAAAAAAAACTGCATATATGGAGGAAATTAGACACTCACCATGCATGCCCAAGGAATGGCACAGGCTCAGAAAAGGCCTGAGAAGACCTTAAGTTTACACCTCAGGCTGATCCTCAAAGAACTAAAAGAAGACATGGAGTAAGTCAAGAAAACTACGTATGAACAAAGTGGAAATATCAATAAAAAGATAGAAAACCTAAAAAGAGACCAAAAAAATTCTAGAGCTGCAAAGTACAATAACTGAAATGAAAATTCATTAGAGAGATTCAAAGGTAGATTTGAATAGGCAGAAGAAAAAAAATCAGTGGACTTGAAGATAGGGCAATTGAAATTATTGAGTCTGAGGAACAGAAAGAAAAAAGTTTAAAGAAAAGTGAACAGAGCCTAAGGGACCTGTGGGATACCATCAAGTGAACCAACATGTGCATAAGCACATGAAAAGATGCTCAAGATTGCTAATCAGTAGGGAAATGCAAATCAAAAACACAATGAGGTATCACCTCACTCACATCCATTAGGATGGCTACTATCAAAAAAAAAAACCCAGAAAATAACAATTTTTGACACGGATGTGGAGAAATTGAAACATGCACCATTAGTGGAAAGGTAAAATGGAATAGCCACTGGAAAACAGTATAGCAGTTCCTCAAAAATTCAAAATACAATTACCATATGATCCAGCAATTCTACTTCTGGGTGTGTACCCAAAAGAATTCAAAGTAGGATCTCAAAGAGATATTTGTACACCATGTTCTCACAGCATTATTCATAATAGCTAAAACGTGGAAGCAACCCAAGTGTCATTGACAGATTAATGGATAAACAAAATGTGGTATATACATACAATGGAATATTATTCAGCTTCAAAAAGGAAATTCTGACATATCCTACAACATTGTTGAATCTTGAAGACATTATGCTAAGTGGAATAAATCAGTCACAAAAGGACAAATACTGTATGATTCCACTAGGTACCTTGAGTAATCAAAATCATAGAGGCAGAAAGTAGAATGATGGTTGCCAGGGGCAGGGGTAGGGAGGAAAATGGAGAGTTCTGTTTAATGAGTATAGAGTTTCAGTTTTGCAAGATAAAAAGATTTCTGGAGATGAATGATGGTGATGATTGAACAAGATGAATGTACTTCACTATACAGTTAGAAATGGTTAAAAAAAAGACATGGTTAAGATGGTAAATTTTATGTTATGTTATAACACAATTTAAAATTTTTATGAGTTAAAAAAAAAAGGCTTCAGGGCAGAAGTAGCTTTGGATGCTGAGTTTACTTTTCTGGGTTCTTGCTTTCTGATTTCGGCCACTCACTTTTTTGTTAGTTCTCAAATGTTTCCTATATTTCATCCAGCTTTTTAAATTGTGAAGAGGTTGATTTGAATAACCTAGCACATCATTACCAAAAGCAGAAGTCCCCTCATTAATCCATTTCAAAATTTTCTATCTGTTTACTTTGTGCCTTATACTTTCTTTCCTCCCATTATCCAAGGTAACACAAATTTCCAAGGTTCTGTAAATTACTACATTTATATTTGATGTCCAATACTACTTAGCTTTATTATTAACACTTGAATTCAGATCCTAGGAAAGGACCAAGAAGTTGTTGGAACTGCAAACATTATTCACTCTGGATAAGCTAATTAGACTTCTCAAATTATAAGTCATTTGAAGTTGGAAAGGACCTTTGGGAGTGATTTAGTCCAGCCCCTTTATTTACAGATAAAGAAATTAAGGTCTAGAAAAGTTAAATAGCTAGTGGCAGAATTGGAAAGTAGAATTATATCCTCTTGGCTGCTAGTCCACTCTTTCCACTACTGATTTAGTAAAGGGTTATTCAGAAAAATATTATTAAATTTCATGCAATTGGTACTTACATAATACAGTATTTACATGTGGATAATGAAAAGAGGGCAACCTAAGAAATTTTTCAGACCAGACTTTACCCCAAATTGAGTAAAAGGGCCATGGACAAGTTTGAGGAATTCTTAACTAAAGGGAAAGTTATTGCAGTTTTTCTCAGAGCCATATGTTACCATGCACTACGAATTTCCAAGAGTGATGAAAATGAAGCCATTTCCCCCAGACAGTCTTGGTCTAGGTTGCACAGAACACATTTTGAGAACTGATATTTTAGACTATCATAAATTTTTTACACAGAACTTGTTTTACCTACTCAAAAATGAAAGTAAATTTATTAAAATTATTCACTTTTAAAGACAATATTTTTCTAGGGATTCTACGTAATCAGTTCTATAAGTTAGTTATCTGATGATTGTTTTATGTGTATAAAGCTATTTTTAAAATTCAGCTTTGCCAGATCAGCAAAGGATAATCAGGCCAATATCAATAAAAGGATTCTAAAGATAGAGCCCTCTAAAGAAAACACTTAAGATTTCTTTTGCCCAGAGAATAAATACTACAGAGACATGGAGCCAATTTCTTTTATCTTAGGTAAAATTTTCACTTCTATTGAAAAGTAAAAAAAATATTTTTCTAGCTTGACCTGGTAACACTTGAAAAGTGGATAACACCATCCATTTGGATCTTTCAATGCCTAACTGTACTTTGAGTGTGACAGATATTTAGCCATCAGTGAAAATATCAAACCATTTTTTAATTTATTAAAGCTTATGTCACTACTTACAGGCCTTTTCATGATTTTTTTTGTTATAAACTGGATAAAACTGCATAAATTACATTTATGCTAAGAACTTACATGGAATTTTGAAAAGTGGAAAAGTCGTCAACTTGTGATCCAAAAACAAGAAATCCTAACTGAGCATAAGCAAAGAATATTATAAAAAGCATGATGGCAAATCCTACTATGTCTTTGATACAGCGGGACAAGGTTGATGACAGCTGAGACATTGTCTTATTAAAGCTTATGAATTTGAATATCTGAAAAAGAACAAAGTTAATTGAAATAGGAAAATATTAAAGATTATAATGACTTAGAGTAAATTAATTTCAGAAGAAATCTGCTTGAAATTAAAAGATGCTTCATGACAGTCGGGGTGTTTGAGGATTCGCTGGCAATCATTACAAAGCCAAACTACTTTAAAAATTACTGTATAAAAAAATTACTGTATAGTTAAGAATATCCTTTTGTTTTTTCATAACTTTGTAGTTTAAGTTCCCATTTTATTATCTAATATAATAAAATATATCTAATCTGTTATATCTGATAAAATATAAATACCTTTATCCATGCAAAGAAGATGGTTATGGCAATTATATTGTTGTAATAAATGTGCCAGTATGCAAGAAAATAGAAGTCTGAATATTTTTCAGTACTTTTTAACAGTTGTCCAAGCAAGAGAAAAATTTGTATATTACAGTATGAGTTGAAGAAAACGGCCACAAAACACAACTAAATGGGAAAATAAGAAGGGTTAAATAAGAGATTACCTCTAAATCTCCTGCAGCCTATGAATAAACACATGAAAAAGTTCATCAAAAGTTCAACAAAAAGGGAGGGAGAGATAAGACAGGTTTTTACATAAATGAAAGTAAGCCTCAATTTATAGAAGTTTAAGGTAGCATAATTATCATAAAAGTAGCAAAATACAGACTGCCTGGCTATCCTAATCTATATGACTTTTTGTTTCTTTGAGTCATAAAACACAAATGTATAAAATGATTATATAATTCTGACTAGACTGTAAGAGTTTCTGCTCCATATAACTACATGATACCTAAGAGTTTAATATTTTTCACTATGTAACACTCCAAGAAAAATCTTTTTACAGCTCCAAAAAAATAAACCCCTTTAGAGCTTTTTAACAACTCTTTTAGAAGAGGATTTTAGAACCAGATTATCTTAGGTTTCAGAGTTTTCTAACTGTCATGAAAATTTTCCTTTGATTTCTCTTCCCTAAAATACTCAGTTAAACATTAAATGCTATACACTGTGTTAAGCATTATTGTGGTTACCAGAGAGGTAGATGGCACACTTTCTGACTCTGAGAAACTTTCAATTTGGTTTTGAGAAACAAATATATATATACTGGATTGGCTATAACTAAGGGCCAATAAGAGTAAAAGATCAGGTTGTATAAGCCAGAATATTTGTTCATTGTTCCTAAAACCAAGCTCTTACGATTTGTTCCGCTCTACCCACACCTCTATGTTTATTTTAGTATTTTCCAGTGATAAGAACTGGCAGTCTTGGAGTTTCTTCAAGGATTATTTCCCCAATCCTGGTGGCATCCTCTGTGCCTACAAGCTACGCTCTGGCTGCTCAAACCTTAAACCCCCTTCAATATTCTGCCTAGGCTTGTCTTTTGCCTATTTAAAAATTCAGTGTAAAGAGGAAAGCAGATTTAGGCAACATACAAGAGTACATTTTAAAGAACCTTGCCCCAAAAGAATCATTATTTTCAACATGAGGCCCTGAGAGGAATACATTTTTTTGAGTGGGAGTAGGGAGACCTGCTGTGCCCACTAAATCATAATACATATGGAATCACTTATTCCTCTAGGTTTATGCTAGTCCTGCCAAGGACCAAATCAAAGAGAAAAAAGTAGATTTCTCCCTTTTGGAGGCACACCATTAGTATGTACTATGACAGTTTATTTTATTGTTGATACTTACAGCTTTTAAGTCCCGGATGAGGGAGGTGCTTTTTACACCTCTCTCATTGGTGGGTTCAGATGTGATTCCCTTCAACCATATCTGTGAATATATACTTACCACCAAAAATAGTAATTCTAGCCAGTTCCAACTACTTTTGAAATAGGGCTTCTTGTGTTGTGAAGACAATAAGAAAAATACAAAATGTGATTTCACAGGAAGCAATAAAATAATCATAGTAGCTAACATATCTAAGGAGCTTCACAGAGTAAAACTGCCATGAAGTAAATATTCCTCCAGTTGCAGGGAATTCTGCCACCAATCTGTAAAATGAGGTTTGTGAAAGTCAATGCATTTCAAGGATTTATATTTCAGTACCTAACGTGATTGAAATTTCTAGTCAGTGATGTTGTGTACTTTATTCAGTTATTTTGTACAAAATATGTTTTCTCAGGGTTATGGGCTCAATTCATTACTATTTTTTTTAACATCTTTACTGGAGTGTAATTGCTTTACAATGTTGTGTTAGTTTCTGCTGTATAACAAAGTGAATCAGTTATACATATACATATGTTCCCATATCTCTTCCCTCTTGCATCTCCCTCGCTCCCACCCTCCCTATCCCACCCCTCTAGGTGGTCACAAAGCACCGGGTTGAACTCCCTGTGCGATGCATCTGTTTCCCATTAGATATTTTACATTTGGTAGTGTATATATGTCCATGCCACTCTCTCACTTCGTCACAGCTTACCCTTCACCCTCCCCGTGTCCTCAAGTCCATTCTCTACGTCTGCGTCCTTATTCCTGTCCTGCCCCTAGGTTCTTCAGAACAATTTTTTTTTTTTAGATTCCGTATATATGTGATAGCATACGGTATTTGTTTTTCTCTTTCTGACTTACTTCACTCTGTATGACAGAGTCTAGGTCCATCTACCTCAATTGAATTGAATAATTCAATTGTGTTTCTTTTTATGGCTGAGTAATATTCCATTGTATATATGTGCCACGTCTTTTTTTTTTTTTTTGCGGTACGCGGACCTCTCACTGTTGTGGCCTATCCCTTTGCGGAGCACAGGCTCCGGATGCGCAGGCTCAGCGACCATAGCTCATGGGCCCAGCCGCTCTGTGGCATGTGGGATCTTCCCAGACCAGGGCAGGAACCCATGTCCCCTGCATCGGCAGGCAGACTCTCAACCACTGCGCCACCAGGGAAGCCCTGTGCAACATCTTCTTTATCCATTCATCTGTCGATGGACACTTAGGTTGCTTCCATATCCTGGCTATTTTAAATAGAGCTGCAATGAACATTGTGGTACATGACTCTTTTTGAATTATGGTTTTCTCAGGGTATATGCCCAAGAGTGGAATTGCTGGGTCATATGGTAGTTCTATTTTTAGTTTTTTAAGGAATGTCCATACTGTTCTCCATAGTGTCTGTATCAATTTACATTCCCATCAACAGTGCAAGAGGGTTCCCCTTTCTCCACACCCTCTCCAGCATTTATTGTTTGTAGATTTTTGATGATGACCATTCTGACTGCTGTGAGGTGATACCTCATTGTAGTTTTGATTTGCATTTCTCTAATGATTAGTGATGTTGAGCATCCTTTCATGTGTTTGTTGGCAATCTGTGTATCTTCTTTGGAGAAATGTCTATTTAGGTCTTCTGCCCATTTTTGGATTGGATTCTTGTTTTTTTGATATCGAGCAGCATGAGCTGCTTGTAAATTTTGGAGATTAATCCTTTCTCAGTTGCTTCATTTGCAAATATTTTCTCCCATTCTGAGGGTGGTCTTTTCATCTTGTTTATGGTTTCCTTTGCTGTGCAAAAGCTTTTAAGTTTCATTAGGTCCCATTTGTTTATTTTTGTTCTTATTTCCATCTGTCTAGGAGGTGGGTCAGAAAGGATCATGCTGTGATTTATGTCATAGAGTGTTCTGCCTATGTTTTCCTCTAACAGTTTTACAGTGTCTGGTTTTACATTTAGGTCTTTAATCCATTTTGAGTTTATTTTTGTGTATGGTGTTAGAGAGTGTTCTAATTTCATTCTTTTACATGTAGCTGTCCAGTTTTCCCAGCACCACTATTGAAGAGGCTGTCTTTTCTCCATTGTATATTCTTTGCTCCTTTATCAAAAATAAGGTGACCATATGTGCGTGGGTTTATTTCTGGGCTTTCTATCCTGTTCCATTGATCTATTTTTCTGTTTTTGTGCCAGTACCATACTATCTTGATTACTGTAGTTTTGTAGTATAGTCTGAAGTCCAGGAGCCTGATTCCTCCAGCTCTGTTTTTCTTTCTCAAGATTGCTTTGGCTATTCGGGGTCTTTTGTGTTTCCATACAAATTGTGAAATTTTTTGTTCTAGTTCTGTGAAAATGCCATTGGTAATTTGATAGGGATTGCATTGAGTCTGTAGATTGCTTTGGGTAGTATAGTCATTTTCACAGTGTTGATTCTTCCAATCCAAGAACATGGTCTATCTCTCCATCTATTTGTATCATCTTTAATTTCTTTCATCAGTGTCTTATAGTTTTCTGCATACAGGTCTTTTGTCTCCTTAGGTAGGTTTATTCCTAGGTATTTTATTCTTTTTGTTGCAATGGTAAATGAGAGTGTTTCCTTAATTTCACTTTCAGATTCTTCATCATTAGTGTATAGGAACGCAAGAGATTTCTGTGCATTAATTTTGTATCCTGCTACTTTACGAAATTCATTGATTAGCTCTAGTAGTTTACTAGTAGGATCTTTAGGATTCTCTATGTATAATATCATGTCATCTACAAACAGTGACAGCTTTACTTCTTCTTTTCTGTTTTGGATTCTTTTTATTTCTTTTTTTTCTCTGATTGCTATTGCTAAAATTTCCAAAACTATGTTGAATAATAGTGGTGAGAGTGGAAAACCTTGTCTTCTTCCTGATCTTAGAGGAAATGGTTTCAGTTTTTCACCATTTCACCATGTTGTCTGTGGGTTTGTCATATATGGCCTTTATTATGTTGAGGTAAGTCCCCTCTATGCCTACTTTCTGGAGGGTTTTTATCATAAATGGGTGTTGATTTTGTTGAAAGCTTTTTCTGCATCTATTGAGATGATCATATGGTTTTTCTCCTTCAATTTGTTAATATGGTTTATCACATTGATTGATTTGCATATATTGAAGAATCCTTGCATTCCTGGGATAAACCCCACTTGATCATGGTGTATGATCCTTTAATGTGCTGTTGGATTCTGTTTGCTATTATTTTGTTGAGGATTTTTGCATCTATGTTCATCAGTGATATTGGCCTGTAGTTTTCTTTCTTTGTGACATCTTTGTCTGGTTTTGGTATTAGGGTGATGGTGGCCTCGTAGAATGAGTTTGGGAGTCTTCCTCTCTCTGCTATATTTTGGAAGAGTGTGAGAAAGATAGGTGTTAGCTCTTGTCTAAATGTTTGATAGAATTCGCCTGTGAATCAATCTGGTCCTGGGCTTTGGTTTGATGGAAGATTTTTAATCACAGTCTCAATTTCATTGCTTGTGAGTGGTCTGTTTATATTTCCTGTTTCTTCCTGGTTCAGTCTTGCACATTGTGCATTTCTAAGAATTTGTCCATTTCTTCCAGGTTGTCCATTTTATTGGCATATAGTTGCTTGTAGTAATCTCTCATGACTCTTTATATTCCTGCAGTGTCAGTTGTTACTTCTTCTTTTTCATTTCTATATCTATTGATTTGAGTCTTCTCCCTTTTTTTCTTGATGAGTCTGGCTAATGGTTTATCAATTTTGTTTATCTTCTCAAAGAACCAGCTTTTAGTTTTATTGATCTTTGCTATTGTTCCCTTCATTTCTTTTTCATTTATTTCTGATCTGATCTTTATGATTTCTTTCCTCTGCTAACTTTGGGGTTTTTTTTTTTGTTCTTCTTCTTTCTCTAATTGCTTTAGGTGTAAGGTTAGGTTGTTTATTTGAGATGTTTCTTGTATTGCTATAAACTTCCCTCTTAGAACTGCTTTTGCTGCATCCCATAGGTTTTGGGTCATTGTGTTTTCACTGTCATTTGTTTCTAGGTATTTTTTTATTTCCTGTTTGATTTCTTGAGTGATCTCTTGGCTATTAAGTAGTGTATTGTTTATCCTCCACGTGTTTGTATTTCTTACAGATTTTTTTCTGTAATTGATATCTACTCTCATAGCATTGTTGTTGGAAAAGAAACTTGATATGATTTCAATTTTCTTAAATTTACCAAGTCTTGATTTGTGCCCCAAGATATGATCTATCCTGGAGAATGTTCCATGAGCCCTTGAGAAGAAAGTGTATTCTGTTGTTTTTGGATGGAATGTCCTATAAATATCAATTAAGTCCGTCTTGTTTAATGTACCATTCAAAGCTTGTGCTTCCTTATTTATTTTCATTTTGGATGATCTGTCCATTGGTGAAATTTGTTTGTTAAAGTCCCCTACTATGATTGTGTTACTGTCAATTTCCCCTTTTATGGCTGGTAGCATTTGCATTATGTATTGACGTGCTCCTATGTTGGGTGCATAAAGATTTACAATTGTTATATCTTCTTCTTGGATTGATCCCTTGATCATTAGGTAGTGTCCTTCTTTGTCTCTTATAATAGTCTTTATTTTAAAGTCTATTTTGTCTGATATGAGAATTGCTACTTCAGCTTTCTTTTGATTTCCATTCGCATGGAATATCTTTTTCCATCCCCTCACTTTCAGTCTGTATGTGTCTCTAGGTCTGATGTGGGTCCCTTGTAGACAGCATATATATGGGTCTTGTTTTTTTGTGTTTTTTTGCGGTACGCAGGCCTCTCACTGTTGTGGCCTCTCCCGTTGCGGAGCACAGGCTCCGGACGCACAGGCCCAGCGGCCATGGCTCATGGGCCCAACCGCTCCGTGGCATGTGGGATCCTCCCAGACCGGGGCATGAACCTGTGTCCCCTGCATCGGCAGGTGGACTCTCAACCACTGAGCCACGAGGGAAGCCCTGGGTCTTGTTTTTGTATCCATTCAGCCAGTCTATATCTTTTGGTTGGAGCATTTAATCCATTTACATTTAAGGTAGTTATCAATATGTATGTTCCTATTACCATTTTCTTAATTGTTTTCCTTTGTTATTGTAGGTCTTTTCCTTCTCTTGTGTTTCCTGCCTAGAGAAGTTCCTTTAGCATTTGTTGTAAAGCTGGTTTGGTGGTGCTGAATTCTCTTAGTTTTTGCTTGTCTGTAAAGGTTTTAATTTCTCTGTTGAATCTGAATGAGATCCTTGCTGGGTAGAGTAATCTTGGTTGTAGGTTTTTCCCTTTCATCACTTTAAATATGTCCTGTCACTCCCTTCTGGCTTGCAGAGTTTCTGCTGAAAGATCAGCTGTGAACCTTATGGGGATTCCCTTGTATATTATTTTTCCCTTGCTGCTTTTAATATTTTCTCTTTGTATTTAATACAAAGAAAATTTAATTGTATTTGATAGTTTGATTAATATGTGTCTTGGCGTGTTTCTCCTTGGATTTATCCTGTGTGGGACTCTCTCTGCTTCCTGGACCTGATTGACTATTTCCTTTCCCATATTAGGAAAGTTTTCAACTATAATCTCTTCAAATATTTTCTCAGTTCCTTCTTTTTCTCTCCTTCTTCTGGGGCCTCTATAGTTGAATGTTGGTGCATTTCATGTTGTCGCAGAGGTCTTTGAGACTGTCCTCAATTCTTTTCATTCTTTTTTCTTTATTCTGCTCTGCGGTAGTTATTTCCACTATTTTACCTTCCAGGTCACTTATCCATTCTGCCTCATTCTGCTATTCATTCCTTCTGGTGAATTTTTAATTTCAGATATTGTGTTGTTCGTCATTGTTTGCTCTTTAGTTCTTCTAGGTCCTTGTTAAACGTTCCTTGTGTGTTCTCCATTCTATTTCCAAGATTTTGGATCATCTTTTGTATCATTATTCTGAATTCTTTTTCAGGTAGACTGCCTATTTCCTCTTCCTTTGTTTGGTCTGGTGAGTTTTTGCCTTGCTCCTTCATATGCTGTATGTTTCTATGTCTTCTCATTTTGCTTAACTTACTGTGTTTGGGGTATCCTTTTTGCAGGCTGCAAGTTCGTAGTTCCTGTTGTTTTTGGTGTCTGCTCCCAGTGGCTAAGGTTATTTCAGTGGGTTGTGTAGGCTTCCTGGTGGAGGGGACTGGTGTCTGTGTTCTGATGGATGAGGCTAGATCTTGTCTTTCTGGTGGGCAGGACCGTGTCTGGTGGTGTGTTTTGGGGTGTCTGTGACCTTATTATGATTTTAGGCAGCCTCTCTGCTAATGGGTGGTGTTGTGTTCCTGTCTTGCTAGTTGTTTGGCACAGGGTGTCCAGTGCTATAGCTTGCTGGTCATTGAGTGGCGCTGGGTCTTAGCTTCGAGATGGAGATCTCTGGGAGGGCTCTTGCCATTTGATATTATGTGGAGCCAGGAGGTCTCTGGTGGACCAATGTCCTGAACTCGGCTCTTCCACCTCAGAGGCACAGGCCTGACACCTGGCTGGAGCACCATGACCCTGTCAGCCACACATCATATGTTCTTTTAAGAGCACTCTTAAGTAACATCCTGATTGTGTGTGGTACAACTTTACTTTCGACCTGAGAGTTGAGGTGGATGGGATTTTTGCCTTCCCCAGATGGTTGAAGGATACGATTTTTGTTTTTGGAAACCCCACCACCTCCTTATTTATATTATTATTTTTTGCAAGAAAAGTATAAAGGGAGTTGGAGTGGGGGTGAGATTTATGATCACGAAAGCCTTGGACGCCATCCTCTCCATCTTCTGCCTCTCTCTCTCTCTGATTAGTTCCTATCCAGTAGCAGATTGAAGCAGGAGATGATTCTTCTCAAGGTTTGTTCCGCAGCTTCACTTCTAGGTGAAAGCTTCATGAACCAAGTGATGTCAACAAACGAGGCTTCTCTCTCTCTCCTCTCTCTAACAATGAAAGTTGCTCTCATGGAATTCTGTTCTGCCAAAGGAAAATACTGCAAATCTGCTTCTAGTCTTCACCCTTTGAAATCCATCTACCATGCTCTTCGGAAGTGCAAACTAGTCCATGTGAAAATATCACAGGGATTTCCTCAGCATCCATCAGCATCAACCACTCAACTTGTGAGTGGATGAGCCTTCAGATGATCACAGACCCAGTCTTCAAGTCTCCCAGCTGAGACCTCAGACACATAAAACTAGTTTCAACCTAGGTGCCAAAGAGCCCTAGCTCCCCAACTCCTGCCTGCACCTCTGGGAGCTAGTGCCTTTGGTGTGATGCCACTTCCTCCATTACTTCTTTTTTAATGCTCCACTTTTTTTTGGTACTCTGAAAATTCCCAGTGGTCAAAGACCAATGTAAGTGAGAAAGAAAGATGTGATTTTTAGCTAGACATTCATTTTACTCTGTGTTTTGATTGCTCATTCATAACTGGGAAACTAATTTATCCCTACAGGAGAACAAGATGATGTTCAAGAACATGCTATACTGTTAGTTACTGTTATTAGTCAGGACTCCCCCCCAAAATACATAATTTTTAAAATATTTCAGAGGAGGAAAATACACTCTCCCCCTTTAGCTTATCAGAGATACTTCTTGCTTCTAAATGTCAAGATAACATATTTTACTGAATCAAATGTTTTCTGTTTAACTTTAGGCACTGGATGTTGGATACAAAGATCTATATGCAAATAGAAATATAAAAATTAATTCCAGTACTAAATATAAAAAGATTTTGAGGCGGTTCACTGTATTTCTAGTGTTCTCCACAACTGCAGATAATTAAGAATTGACAGTAATTTAAGGAACCAGCATCTCTATCACAATGCCATGATGTAATTATTCCTACCTAAAGATATTAGCAAATCTTATTGGTACTGGAGTAAGGTGTGGCCCCAAAAGCAAAAAACCACCAAAACCAAGAACAAAACAACCAGTTAACAAATAGAAAACAGGAATTTGTTTTTTCACCTTGTGTATAGTATGTGCGCAATGCTGGGTAAGTGAGTGAAGTGAAAGAAACTCAGTATTTTGATCTGAAGTGTAAACTAGTAAACAAAAAGCAAAAAATGATGAGTATTGGGCCTCCCTGGTGGCGCAGTGGTTGAGAGTCCGCCTGCCGATGCAGGGGATACGGGTTCGTGCCCCGGTCTGGGAGGATCCCATATGCCGCGGAGCGGCTGGGCCCGTGAGCCATGGCCGCTGAGCCTGCGCATCCGGAGCCTGTGCTCCGCAACGGGAGAGGCCACAACAGTGAGAGGCCCGCGTACGGAAAAAAAAAAAAAAAAAAAATGATGAGTATTCAGTTTAGTTTGCCAGCTATGTGTACAAAGGGAAAATAAGTGGATAAGGTCTTAGTGTAAGCAATATGCTCCCATACAACTACTGATTAGATATACTACCAGTTAAAAGTTTCAAAATCTGCTAAAGTTTCTAAGAAATAACATTTTAAAAGATAACATAGATGGGACTTCCCTGGTGGTCCAGTGGGTAAGACTCTGCGCTCCCAATGCAGGGGGCCTGGGCTCAATCCCTGGTGGGGGAATTAGATCCCACATGCATGCTGCAACTAAGGAGTCTGCATGCCACAACTAAGACCCAACAGAGACAAATAAATAAATAAATATGAAAAAAAATTAAAGGTAACATAGAATAAGCACAAAACCTAGAGACAGAAAATATGGACTTAATCTAGTATTACAAGGAGTTCTTCATATGACTTTAAGCCAATTACCCCACTGTTTCTACTCTTATTTAGGACATAGAAGTGATTTGTATTCTTCACTTTATCCCTACCAGGACTATCGGGAAGGGTGAATAATGTTGGTACGAAGCTGATTCCCTGAAAGAAAATACTATAACATAAAATGTAAAATGTCCATTGGCTGCTGATGGTAATTCATTTGTTTTCATTTTTACAAATTTTAAAGGCCATGATTATGTTTCACCATCACTGTTGCACAGGGGGAAAATTCCCCTATCAGAGTAAATGCCAATTCCATATTCCAGAGTAAAAATGTAAGACTCATGAGAAAAAAGTCGCTCACTGAGACTTAGTGGACACTATTGTTTGCCTGTCTAGCATTCATTATCCCATTCCTTCTTTCTAAGAGAACCCTAATTGTATCAGGCATTCACCCATTCTCAGATCCCTTAGAAGAAGCCATTTCAATCCCCAGGCAGATTCAATCACAGTAATCCTATTTGCTTTGACTGTTTGATTCTAGAACCCAGGCCTAAGCCAAATAGCATGGTCCAAGTTAGGCAGATTACCTAAGGTAATCAGACCTACAGAAATAATTTTTTCTCTTTGGTTGGTTCTCTGTCCTCCTCCTTGTGAGAGGGGATGTCTGTCATCTTTTTCTTGGGTCCAACAGGTTAGCCCAGGCAGGTCCTTCTCATGCAATAGCAGAAGTGCAAGAGAGCAAGTTTTAATTTACAAACCCTTTTCAAGTTTCTGCTTGTATCTTATCTGCTGACATTCCATTGACCAAAGAAAGTCATCTGGTTGAACCCAGTATCAAGTTCTGGGGCAGGGCACCCTGCCCTGGGTGACAGGGCACTGCAAATTTACATGGCAAAGATGTGAAGAATTGGGGCCATTTTTGCAAATCACCATCGGCTGTAATCATTTCTAGGATGCTGGCTACTGTTATATATTGTTTGAATTTTAAATTGTTCATCCTTGAGACAAAAATGAGTAACTTAATAAAGCAGCTCATTCTGAAAGGAAATCAACAGATTTGAATGATCTGATTTAAAGGAAGAAATCTTTAGAACTAAATGTTAGATATGCCCAACTGCAGAATGACAATAAATAAGATTACGTTTTCTTAAGCAATATAAAACTAACCTATTGTATGTAATTCTCCATGTTCTGGAATATATCCTGAAACAGTGAAACAATAAATATGATGTTGCTCTTTCTTCTTTATCATTATTGGAAGAATTACATTATATTTATTTTGGAGCTTATGATTTTAATCTCAGTACAAACATGCACAAACTGGGAACCCTAATGAGGGCTCTGGGTGCCTTTTAAATTCAGTATACTAATAAGAGGTTTTGAGTAACTCACCTGATGATGCAAAACAGATTTACATTAGCATTGTATAATGAAAAATCAATAAAAATAACTCTAGTGCTTCTTGTGATCCAGCTGTTCATTCGAAGATTAATGAACTTGTTTAGGGCTTCAGATTTTGATTTTGATAAAGTGAAAATATATCCCCCATTTCGGTAAACACCAGTAAATCCCCTATGCCAAGGGGAGTTGATAATAGGAGCAGAGTACTTCCATCTGTTAGATATAAAAAGAATAATGGAGAGATGAGAAAGCCTGACTGAGAAGTATTTAAGAATTTAAGTTAACCTTTGGTTCAAAGTAGTAGTTTTAAAAAAAGTAGTACTAAGTTCATAAGTATTATAGTAATTTTGAAGCAAGATGGTGAGTTAAGGATTAAGCTAAAAGGATTAAGATTGAATATGTTTTCATTGTTTAGTGCTTATTGTGGGCAACACACTGGACTACATACTATGAGAAAAAAAATTTTTTTAATCCATCTGTTGCCTCAGGGAACTTGAAATCTAGAAAATAATGACGGATTTTTTCTTTAACATGTTGTCTCTGTTATCTTATGAGATCTTTAGTCTTTGAGTAGGACAAAAATATCCAGGGTTTTGATTCAGAAATATCTGTCTTAGTATGGGGAAAATGATGCTTCACAGTCTGTGTTTTAACAATCATATACCATTTATAAATGCCCAATAAATAAAAACTTTGTTACAATGTCTATATTGTTATATAGGTATCTTATTTTAATGAAAGTACACAAAGTAAAATCTGTATAACTAAATTTTGTTTCCATTCTTTCTACTTTTAACTTAGTTATGCAATATCAAAAAGTAAAGCTTTGATTCTTCATTTCAGTCCCTATTCAGTCTCCTAAAACAGATCTGAACAATTATCCAAAGATGCTCTGCTTAAACTTGTTTTTCTGTTAGTAACACCATGTTCATTTTCAGCAGAGAAGAAAAAAGTGACAACGCTAAGATAAAATACTCATTTTTAATGAAAATTCCATAGTTGTATGTTTGAGCATTTTCCATATGATTGTTAAACTGAAACAAGAACATTTATTACACCAACCCTCTCCTACTTCCAATTTTTTATACTGGTTTTAATTAATGAACGTTACATTTTAGAAAGAAAAACAAGCACAAATTGATTCTTATTTTGTTTGTCAGGAAATGACATGTATTAAAATTCTAAATCCATAATGTTAATTTTAGTATTTAAATATTTGTAGTTGTTATGAAAATTTGGAATATTAGAATACCTAACAGATTAGTCTTGAGATCAAATTTAAATGTGTAATTAATAGTTGACTTATCTTGTAATTTTTCATTGAAAGGGAAATAGTGCGTAGTACTGTTATAATAGTATAATATTTAAGAGAATGTGTCACCATACTTATGAATTTATTAAGTTTATAAGAATTATACAAGCACTTTGTTGCCCTCAAGAACACCCAAAACTCATAGAAAGAAAAAATAAGTCAACAAAACCCACAAAGCAATGATCAATCCTAGGGGTAGAGAGGTAGTTGTTCAAGAAAGGAAATGTAATCACTGTTCATATTTATAAAATAAACATCGACTAATGATTAACAAAAATTACGGTGTAACTACAGGCTAAGAGGAACAGGAAGTGTGTATGTGGAGGGAGTGGCATAAGAGGGATATATGACAGACACTTTCCATGACAGAGACAATAGATATATAAAAATATAAGATCAAGTAATAGTATAAGCATATTATTCAGAAATAGGAAGTATATACAAAAAGAAACAACTAAAAGTGGCTGCTTCTGGAGTGGGAATTATGAGTAGGAAAGGGTGGACTTTGTAAATATTTCATCATTGATAAATATCAAATTTTTAAAAAGATATATTTTTTGCCTCTATGATTTTCATATGACCTTAAAAGCAATGATACCAGCAGCTTCTGTGTTAAGGGGAGGTAGTGTCAGTGGCTTTGGGCTTTTACATTTTCAATATAAAGTGTAGACGTGAGTCTATACTAGCATTAGCCTCAGCCACTTTGGAGAACAATGGCCATAAGATCTTTGGCAAGCATCATCAGATGCAGTGTCTGTAAAACGTAACTGCCCCTTTTCAACACTGGCAACAATAGAAGATATCACTGAAGTAAGCCAGAGTGAGAAAGCAACAGAGTACACCAAAGACACTCCCTAGGGATCCCAAGAAGCATTTGGAATGTGTTTGAGGGCATCTTGCCAGAGCCAGAAAAGCTGATTGAGTTTTGTAAAAGCAAAAATGGGCGCTTTGCCCTGTGTCCAATATGACTTAGCACTTCATTTACCACAGTTGGAAAAAAAAACACTTCACATCCTTTTGTAAACAAAAAAAATAACAGGTTGCAGACTTCCCTGGTGGTACAGTGGTTGAGAGTCCGCCTGCCGATGCAGGGGACATGGGTTCGTGCCTGGTCTGGGAGGATCCCACATGCCGTGGAGCGGTTGGGCCCGTGAGCCATGGCTGCTGAGCCTGCGCGTCTGGAGCCTGTGCTCCGCAACAGGAGAGCCCACAACAGTGAGAGGCCCATGTACCGCAAAATAAATAAATAAATAACAGGCTTACTCTTCCTTTTCTAAACACTGCATCTCGGAGTCTTCCTTTGATACTATTACTGAAACAGTCTCCTTACCTGCCAGGCCCCTGTTGGTATTATTTGGAAAATAAATATGTTTTCACAATTGTTTGAAGATACAATGGTAACTGCTAGAAAAAGTTACGTGTAATTTTATACTGCTTACTCAGTATCAGATTTAAGGCCAAAATCACACAGATCTTCATTTTCAGAAGTGTATTTGTCATAACATTCATTCATCAAGGACTGAAAGGATGAATGGACCTTGCACGTGTTGTTGCGGACTTTTAGTTGACGGACTCTGGGGACTCCTAAAAGTATGTTCTCATAGTAGATGCGACTGCTGTTCTTTAAGTCATACAAATTCTTGTTATTGTACCATGAGTCCCAGTACAGGCCTTCCAAAAGGGGTCCTTCCATAAACTTCATATAGAAAAATAAATGTTATGGGAAAAATATTTCATGTCAAGTGTATAACAGAATCTACATTCATAATGTTATCCATAAAAATATAAAAATCAGTGATTTTAGCCAAGCCACCATTAATAATGGTAATGGTAAATTCTGATGTTGATGGTGATAACGAAAATGGTTAACATTTCCTGAGTACTTACTATGTACTGCTCTAAGCACTTTACGTGTATTAACTCATTTAGTTCCATAACCCTTCTTCTCCGAGGGGTATACTGAAAACTCTCCCCCAATACATGAATATCAGGACTGGTCATAGCCACAATTCATGACTTCACCTCGAAGTTATCTGTTTCCTCCCTTTCCTCTCCAACTCTGGCGGTGGTGACTGCTTCTGTCTCTGTCACTATGTGCTCCTTCTAAGAGATCCTAAGCCTAGGGTTCATTTTTTTCTTTCCTGCCTTTGTCTTATTTGCCATTGGCCACATACATACCTCAAGACAGCACAGTAAAAAAGCAGTTGGGCTCCACTTCTTGTCTCAGGGAAAATTTCCTATCATTCTTTCATATTTCACTTGGCCTAAACCAATGACTTCTAATCATTTGCCTTATCTCACACTTCTCTCACTCTCAGGAAATGACATTGTCTCCTTGATAAGTTTCAAATTCCTAGCATGGCATTCATGATTAGACCTCTGTTCAATTCATAGTTTGGTCTTTTCCACCTCATCTCCTATATGCCTATAATGCCAAACATAGTTCCACGTGATGAATTACTTATAGTACCTATCATTTTTCCTTCCTAGGATGGTCTTCTGTTACTCATCCTTTAAAACTCAACTGAATTGTGATCACCTCTGGAGAGCCTTCCCTACCTCTTCCTTGTATGTCCCAATGTTTGTGACATGGGATACCTGAAACTGCTGTTCCCTTAATTGTTCTTTCCTCATAATGTGAACATCTTGCAAAGTTAAGTGTAACAGAAAAAACAAGTCTGTTCTAATGCTAAAGGAATGATACTCTTATGCAATTAAAAACACTATAAAATTATATTTTGTAAATGTACTCTTTATTATACACTGTACATTACTGTAACACACACACGAGTATAGGCCTGTATACCAAAATCACATATATTTTAATTTATGGGCAATTTAAGGAATTTTTAACGGTAATTTTCACTGTATACAATTTTAGACTGACTTTGGATCCTAACTCCCACATAAGAAATCTATTTCCCAAATGCAACGATAATGTTAAAAAAATAAATATAACTTTTTTAAAGTTATAAGAACTCTATCACACTGAGAACACAGGTTCTCAATAAACACTTAGTGGTTGATTGATTCTAATAGTTTAAAGAAATGACATTTATTTTTATTCATTCCTTCAATAAATATGTATCAAGTGCCTACTATGTGTGCCAAGGGCTTGTTTATGCAATGCCTAAAGCTACTTCATCCACAGTCACATGACATCTTACCTTCCAAAAGTCAGTTATGCTGCGAATAGACTTAAAGTTGGTTCTTTCTTCACCATGCACAGACGTGTCCAAAAATAGAGATGACATAACTTTGTTTAAGTAATACCTATGTGGGTTTACCATCCCAAAAGTCACTAAGGAGAAGAATTTGTTTAAAAATTTACATTTAAAAACTCAATTTTTATCAGGATTAAAAATGTACTTGTAATTTGTTCTCAATTTTGCTTTAAACATTCAATTTTATTTTTCTAATTATAAGAGTAATAATAAAAAAACTAAAATAGAAATATACAAAACAGGAAGAAGTTTCCTATAATCCCACTGCTAGAATTAGGCTTGGCATATATTCTTCAGATTTTTCTAAATGCATACACACTTATAGAGAAAATAACTTAATTTTTATAAAACTGAGATCACATTATACATACTATTCTGCAAGATGGGTTTTTTCCCCCAATATTGAGAGTAGGCAACATAATATAGTGAGTAGTTTAGGCTATGAACTTTAAAATCAAACAGATAATGGTTTGAGTCCCACCATAGGGATAACATCTCCTGCCTCATAGTTTTGTTATGAGAAGTAAGTGAGATAATTCATGTGGAATATTTGAAACTATGTTTTGGCACATGATAAGATTGAAAAGAACATTAACTAGTATTCTTTCTCACTCTTCCTAGGGGTGCGCGGGTGGGTTTTAGAGTAGGGTATAGACTAAATATGTCTTTTTTTTTTTTTTTTTTGCTAGAAGGCCTTTATTTTTAGAAATAATGTATCTTCAACATCATTCCATGGCACACATGAGCCTATGCCATTCTTTAATGTTGCACAGTATTTCACTGTATATACCGAAAATTAAACAAATCCTGTTGGAGATTTGTTTCCAATTTTTCCTAATTATGAAAAGGTGTTTTTTAAAAAAAATCCCTGAATAATGGGATTATGAGTGATCTTTAAATATTTTTCCACTCCCCAAATGTTCTGTAATAAGCAGTTAAAAACCAATCTAAAATATCTTAATTTATAAGATTGGCTAAAGCTGTCTTTTTAATCCAGATCTGACTCAAGCTCACCCCTACAATATCAATTAATTAGTTAACCGATATATAATTGCCAATATGTATGCTGTACCAACATAAGTCCAGTCAGTGAGCTTGCATCTACTATATGTTGGGTGCTATAAAGACAAAATGCTCTTTAATACTGATTAAGTCAATGATATTGACCCACAGATAGGAGGAATGTAGGTTGAGATGTTTTCCTGGTTCTCCCTAAAGATCTGCATTGATTCATATCTTCTGTGACTCAGAACTAGCATATTTTACTATTAACTCTGCAACAGGCCAGGGAAAAGAATAAAGCAGACATCAAGACTAACTTCTTAGGCCTCATTTGTAGTTTGACCTATGAAACTAGAGCAAAGCTAATATATCTGTATCGCTCTAAAAGAAATCAAGAATTGGCAACTCAAGGGAATAATTATATTCAAGACAGAACTGCCAACAGAAAGGAATAATTAATTCAATCAGTGTTGACTATGAAAGCTTTTTATTACTTCTGTGACCTAAAGTTGTGCCCCTTAAGAATTGGAAATAATGTCAACCTAAATGAATTTAAGATGTTTAAAATGTGTCACTATTTTTTGAGAGGTTTCAGTAGTCTGAAAGCCTATGGTTTTATAAAATCCATATGTTTTGTTTTTCATCTGCACATAACTTTTTTTTTCTAGTTCAGTGTCTTCATCTACATCTGTGTACTTACATATACATAAGTTTATTAAAAAAATAAGGTAGAGTAAGAACTCCTGAAGTGTGGTTCTCATTTCTACTTCCTTTCTGTAATGCAGCTTATGTTTTGGAGTTCCTGTGAGATATAAAACAAAAATTTTCCTTAATTTATAATATATATAAATAATAGGGATGGAAAAACAGGCGCTTTTAGCTGTTTACACTCTGTGAAGGAAAGCTCCAATAGCTTCTGGTTATGTTTTTACTCTCACTTTTATGAAGAAGGACTAATTACTAACATTTTCCCATGGTGATAGTGGGCAATCATTTTATGACCGTATATAATGAATTTTATAACCCGGATGTTTCCTCACCAGTCTTGTTTTAAACTGAAAAAGCAAAATACAAAGCAAACAAAACCCCCTCCTCTGTCCCTAATCGTCTTCTCCTCCTGTTAACTGTGCTTCTTGGGATGGCTGGCTCCTGCTGGAAGGGGGAAAAGGACTCAGCCTGGGGTTCTGCCAAGGCCACTACTCCCTAGATCAACAAAGGCCTTCTAAGGCCGGCCTAGAGAAGGCCACTATACAGCATGTGGCAGCGCCCAGCTCCAGCTTCCGGCAAGGGGCGGGATGTTCCCTCAGGGCTTCACTTTTCCTGTCTGTGAAATGGGTCCACACAGTCCCTCTCCGCTTCTCAAGGGGAGGCTGCGACGGCTAACCGTTCTGGAGGTCATCTCTCACGTGAATACATGTGAGGCTACAGACTTCCTTGCAGGATATTTGCCCGTTCCGCTCTGCCCCACCCACTCCCTAGAGGCACCCCTCACCGCCTAGGTGCCACCGGGACGCCTCAGCCATGGCAAACTTGAACAACAACGGCGCGTTCCGCCACCCAAGGCTGGCGGCGCCTGCGCGATACTCACACGGTGCGCGCCTAGCTCATGCGCCTGCGCGAGCCCCAGGCTCCACGACGGGAGCAAGCGGCACTAGAACATGCCAGCGCGCGTGCGCACCGAGGCCTTTACGGAAAGGTTTTGCGTGAGGCGGGCCTGAGCGCGGTGGCGTTTGTTCCTGCGGAGGACCGACTTCTAGGGCAAACCTGGCTTTAGGCCTGGGGTTAATCATAAAAATCGTAGTAATTAATTATAATGGGCTACCCATTCTTGACTTTTAACATCTTTTGAGTTGTTTAGTCTTCACACCGCCCCTTCCTGAAAGGTATGTGTTTTGCCCTCGTTTTAGACCTGAAGAGACTGAGGAGAATAAATTACTTACCAAAGGCCCGTTGGGGCAAGGTTTGCTCGACGCCAAAGCCCCACTCCGCCGCTGCAGCTTGCAGACACTGATTATTAGTAATCGAGAGCTGTTGCTAGAAATAGCTTCCACCCCTCTTTCCACCCAATATGGCTTAAGAGAACGTTGAAATAGATTAAAAAAAAAAAAGTTCTGCAGTGATAATGTAAAAGCGTAGGCCAAAACAGTAGTCTTTGGGAGCCCGGACTCACATCTGACCCAGCAGCTTTGCAAAAGTGAGAAGGTTTGTAAATCAGCTATAGAAAAGGCCAAATTTGGTTGTAAATTAAGGCATCCATAAGCCCGCCAGAATATGAGGGGGGGAGGGGGGCGGGGATTCTTAGGTTGGTAAAAAGGAAAATAAAAAAGGAATTCAGTGGAAAGCCCCAGGGCAGCCAGCTAAGAAACCCGTCAAGCTGTTTTGAAAGTAAAAAATAAAGCCACTTTTGTTATTTCTCCGAAAGAGATGTAGGGTGATGTTGATAAATGCTGTTTCATGTCAGGTAAAAAGGAAAACTAGGCCACATAGCAGCGAGGGTCAAAGACTACCAATGATAAAAGGAATAGGAGAGGTCTAGCAAAAGGCCAGCAGCCAGTGGAGATGAGACCTGAGAAGAAGAAAGGGCTACTGGCCTAGCTTAAGAATAGTTTAATACAAGGATTTGCCCTTTCCTGTACTTGGACTCTCAGAGGCTGGCAAAATTGTTTTCTAAAGTAGTAGGTTATCTGAACTAGAAATGTAGGAGGAAAAAAGCCCAAAATATAGGTATTCAAATTTACATTAAATATAAGAATTAGGTAGATGACTCTGCAGTCTGTTCTTAATCCACTGAGCTCAATAGACTCAGAGATCTTGAAGAATTAGAAACCTATTTGGTTAAAACAAAATCACAATTTCAGGAGAGATTCTGTCATGGTTTAAGTTATTCTGGTTGCCTTTGAAGTGCAAACCATAAAAAGTCTAGTTCCCTTTCTGGAGGAATTAGATGTAACTGAGCTTCACCAAGACAGGCTGTTCTAGAGTATAATGTTGTTGGTCTCTTGGAACTTGTTATTCATAGGTTTTGCTGTGTGTCGCTTAATAGATACAAACCAGCAGTTTTATCTTAAAGATCTAGACTTTTGTGAAGAGGAGGCAGTCTTTTAACTATTTGAAATTTTATTCTCTTTTGACATAAAACTAAGGAACACTCAGATAATCTATACCATGTTAGTATTCCTATCAGAGAAAACGGGTAAAACAGTATTTAGAAAGCAGTACCAGTAAATCTTATTACGCATTAGATGTGTTTAAAACGTTGATATTCATTTATAACCTGTAGTTGTAAAATGTGTATGACTTAAATATTAAAATCCCACATTTTTTAAGATCTTCATCTACAATTACAAACTCAGATTTTCTGTAGGCTTCACAAACCAGAGAGGTAAACAGAATGTGCAAGAGTCAAAGGATAAACACATTATAAATATATATTAGTTGTATTACCTAATTAAAACCATAATCTGTTAATACAGCTATGGATTTATTTCAAAAATTTAATTGAATATATTGCTAATAGTGTAGTTGTGTTTTCCAATGTTGGCAGAGTTATTAAAGTTCTTCACTTTCATAGAGTCCAGATTGAGCTGCCAGACGCTGAAACTCTCCTTCAGGGTTAAAAGCTTGTTTCACATCCAAACCTTTCCCGTTAAGTGCTAAATATTTGCTGAAAGTTGGTCGGACGCGTAACTGCTTAGGAGCTGGAGGAGTTTGGTTTGGACGGGCTGAAATGGATCAAATAAACGTTAATTTAGAAAACTTGTCCTAAACAAATGGGTTGCACTAGGTACTCATTATCGGACAGGGAGAGAAAAAAAATCAAAACTGATTATGTATGGGGAGAATCCTTCAGAATTTATGCTATGCTGGAATTTATGTTTCTTATTAAATCTTTCCAGTTAAGTTCTTTATAGCACTTGACATATAGCACTGTATAACAGCGTGAGATACCTGTAACATCTAATCTCGTGTTACATGTGATCACTCCAGCTTCATTAACTGCAGACACAGTATACCACCCAGCGTCTTTCTTGTTTACATCGTTTATCAGTAAAGTAACTCTTCCAGAGTTATCATGATATAAACTGGAAAGAAACAAAAATTGAAAGTAAAGGAATTAATTTTCCTGTGAGAATTTATTTATGATGCCTGTGACCTACAGAGTCAGACTAATAGGAAGAAAAAAAGCATTTGGAAATTCTGAGTCTGTAGCTAGTCATTGCCAAATAGCTATGGGTTTTTTTGAATTAAACATCCCCCCAGTCTTGTTTGTATCATCTATTTCCTTGAGCCATTTTCTTTTATTGTTAGTAAAAAGGTAAATCCTAGCGTACTTTATCCCTTAAATTTCTGATTAGTGGAATCTGGCTTAATGAGGCTTATTATATTTCTCTCTATGTATATTTTAAAAGTTGAAGTATAGTTGATTTACAGTATTGTGTTAGTTTCATCTATATGTTTTTAAAATTAGACAAATTGAGGTCACAGATGCATGCCATTTATAATGCATTTCAAAGTATAACTGGATTCACCCAAGTACAGTATAGTTAAGTCTAGAAATACTTATCCTACCTTATTCGATCAGTGTTGAATTGTACCATTTCATTATTTCTTTTCCAGAAAAGCTTTGGTGGTGGTATAGCCGAGATTTGGCATTCTAGCTTCACTGAGTCTCCCTCAAAAACTTTTTTACTCTGTGGTTTGTAGATGAACATTGGTGCTCTTCTATGTTCTTTTGCTACATATTAATAAAAAAATCATGTATTGGAAATATTATAAACAATATTAAGTCAAACCAAAGTATTATGAAGTTTGTATGCTGATATAAAAGTTTAAAAAAGTACTAACAACAGGATTGGAAGCTTTATGTTTCAGCTGTAGTTAAAATAATATGCAATACTATTGTATATTGTATACTATTTATAGTTCTAAAACAGTAATGTAATGATGCGTTGAATTTATAATCATGTTTCATCGGAAGAATTTAAGTCAAGTTGAGATCATCTCAGCTATAGGGAGGCAGCATGAGTGGTGGAAAGAGTACCAGCAACTTGGGTTCAAATTCTGTTTGCCCCACCAGCCATGCCACAATGGGGAAAATTTTGTTTAGTTTCTCTGAGGCTAAATTTTATCTATTGTAAAATGATACCCAAGAAATAGTTACTGCTGTGCCCACCAAAGCACAAAATTATTGTGAGGATCAATTGCGATAATGAATGAAGATGCATTTTGTAAACTATAAAGTAATATACAAATGCCAATAATAATTATGTCTTTAGTTTTCTTCAAATACCTGAGGGAAAAGAGGAACTGATACTATAATACTATAACCCTAACTTTTCTGAAGGAGTAAGGAGGAGATTGGACTGATGCCTGTCAAAGTCTTTTTCAGCTCTAACGTTATAGTATTTTTGGAGCTATTGGCACAGAAAGGATTTGCCCTAAGCTTAATCACTTGGATTTTGTGTGTGTGTGTGTATAAATTCCCAGATCACTAGTTTTTCCCTTAGTCTGAGGGCCCTTATTATATCATAGAATAATCTTAAAGATTTTTCATTCATCTGGGTAGAATACAAACTCAAGATTGCCCATCCTTGAACTTGATCAAGTTTTTATATAATAAGCAGTGAATTATAGCAAAATATCGCTTATGCAGTATATTGTGGCTAAAGTCATTGTAAATGTGATTATTTAGAGCACTTGAATTGTAATATTTTAAAGCAGGACATTAGTTTTATGAGAACTACCCTACTAAAGACAAATTTGAGATATGAGTTTTACCATACTTGTTTTCTAAAGCAAGTAAGCATGTTTTTGTTGTCATAATTAGAGACTAGTTTCCTGGTAAAGAGTGCACAGTCTAAGGCTAAAAGTTGATATTTACCCTTCAGTTTTAAACTATGTGTGATTATAACAGTTCTGTGAAAATGTGAGTCAGATTGATTATTTTAGACTGTAGTCCAGATAAATGATTAGACTAAAAATTTTCATATTAAGACCCTTTAATCATGTCTACAAATACTGTACATCTACTGTACATCTAGAAATATATCTAGAATATACTACCTTCTTTGGTCTGTCTGAAATTTTACCTTTATTTCTCTTCCAGAAAAGCTTTAGTGGTAGATCTGTCATTCTAGTTTCACTGAGTTTCCCTCAAGAACACTAACCCCTGCCCACCGTGGCTTTTACATGAAAATTGGTGTTCTACTGGGTTGTATAGTATAGACATTAACCTTAAATATAAAGTCCTTGGGGTTTTTCTTTTTTAACACTTTCTTTTTTGATTCTACAAAATTTTAAGGAGCTCTGTAGGATCTCTTTGAAAGCTTACCCAGGACGTCCAGCTGCACAGTAAAGGTGGCTTCTCCTGCTCTATTCTTGGCAACACATGTATAAGCCCCTGCATCTGAAGCTCTGACCACTTCAAAGATGAGTGAATGAAAACCCTTTTCAGACACTATCATTTTGTGAAAATCATCTGATTGAACTGGTCGTCCATTTAGATACCATGACACATCAGGAGCTGGTAGTCCACTAACCTAGAAATGAAAACACAAGATGATAGAATTTTAAATTATATTTTTAATTTTAAATTATTTATGATATAAATTTAAAAATAAATTTTAAATTATATCACTGGGACCCATTTGTCCATTTATGAATTTTAACAATTCAGTATCTGAGTGGGTTTGTGATTGAATGCAAAACAAGAGCTTAAAAGATATTTTCTTTCAATAATTTTTAACAAAGTAGTAAAAACTATAACCCTTGAAATTAATACAGTATTTTCATACTATCTGAAAACACATCTAGCTCTTTCATAAACAACCGCAGACTCCTTAATATCTCTTAATTACTATATTAAGGACGTTAAGTTATTTTATATTGGTCTCCACAAGGAATATGGAAGTCATATGGCTTTTCTGGCTAATGGCAAGTGTGAATGAAGTCCCAGAGGCCCATATATATGATACTTGCTGATAACCTTTCCAAATAACCTTTCCAAAACTGAGTGTTCTTGAGCTGTAGTTCTGGTGTATAAATGGCATTTTGTTAAGTGTTTTCGTATAAGCCTTGACAATTAAATCCATACACTGACTTTCATTCATAAGGAATCTAAAAAAACATTTATAAGAAAAAGTTCTCCAAAATGAGGATAATAAAAATGTAAGCCTTTCTAATAAGTTATTTTAGCCTGAAGAATTCTTCTAGGCCAAGAGAGAGCAGGGTGACTTGAATTTCTTAAAGAGGCATTCTACTTTAGAAATCCTATTGCTATGAAAGCTTCATTTATATAGAGTATTAGGTGGTAGGCACTATTGTGAGTACCTTATACCTGTTTACTTAGTTAATCCTCAAACAGCTTTATGAGGTAGATACATTTGTTATTTCCAAAGAAACAAAAGCATAGAGTTGTTAAGTGACTTGTCTCAGGTTACACAGCTGTAAAGTGGCAGGGCCAGGATTCTAACCCAGGTAAACTTAGCTCCAGAGTTTGTGTTCTTATCCACTATACATACTTCTTGTCAAGCTGTGTAGAAAGCTATGAAGAGGAGGAGGACATTTTTCAAAACTTAGTATCCCACTGTTAATTTTTCTCCAGTATTTTTGAACTTTTCTCTTACTTTGAAGTCCATTCTGCAGAATCTTCCTTCTTCAATTGACATGTTCTCTGGCACTTGAATGAAACGAGGCGGGTAAAATTTCTCCTGGATTGCATCCTGATCATTCACATCTCCCCTTGAAGATGACCTACTTCTACAAAAATATTTTAATAATCACTATGCAGAAGAATCGTCATTGCTCTTCCTTTCATGCAAATATAGTTTAGCCATCAAATTTGAAACCCTAGAGTCTATGCTGTTTGATCTGATAGTGTAGTAACAATGGAGAGAGGCTGCAGAGCTGTATTTAGCTGTGGCATATTTGATGACTATTAGAAGTGGTAGCAATTTAGAAACATCTGGTACAAATTATACATCTTTGTTTCTTTTTTCAGTGCCATGAATTGATGAAGAAACTGATCTATTAAAATGCAGAGTACCCCATGGACAATTCTAGTCACATGCAAAGATTGTATAATTAGAATCAGGTTTCCATTGTTATGAAAAAGTTGTTTAGCATGGAAACATGGTCCTGGCTTATTTCACCAAAACATTAAAAAAAGTTTCCTCTGAGATAGCTGTGATAATTAACAGATAAAAATTTTTATTGTCATATTTGACATTAGAAAATTCACATTGTTTTTTTTCAACTGGTTCTAAAGCAGTATAAACATTTTCTTTTTTTATAACCATTTTTTTATTGCAGTATAGTTAATTTACAATGTTGTGTTAGCTTCAGGTGTACAATAAAGTGATTCAGTTATATATATATAACATATATATTATATATAGATAGATTCTTCAGATTCTTTTGCATTTTAGGTTATTATAAGACACTGAAAATAGTTCCCTGTGCTATATGGTAGGTCTTTGTTGTTTATCTGTTTTATACATAGTAGTGTGTATCTGTTAATCCCAGACTCCTAATTTATCCCTTCCAACTTGCTATCCCCTCTGGTCACATTGCTTTGTATAAGAAGTATGTAAGAAGCTTGAGGGCTTTGTAAATATTACATTTTTTTTAAGCTGAAAACATTTTAGGTAGCAAAATGTATATTTCTTTAAAATTAAAAAAAATTTTTTTTACCTTACTTGTGATGTAGGAACTTGCAGTCGTGCATGTTCTGAATTGTGCTGCTTGAAGTTAAAACAAAGTGATAATGTTAACATGCTGTTGTTAGCTTGAAATGAAGCAGAATTTAGTAGTCGTAGTTGAAAGGAACATTTCTGTTGTGGCTGTATTTGTACTGTCATGGATAGTTCTATATATTTAGCTGTTAAGCATTTAAAATATAGTACACTAACCTTCTAATACTCTAGCAAGAAATCTCCAGAATTAAGACTATTCAATAGATATGATTTATGAAAATTAACTAGACTTTGAATTGGTGGTGGTTCGTTTTTTAGATGACGATTTTATGACAAAGGATGATGAGTCCCCCTGGTGTATTTGAAATGGGAGCACATAGTACAGATTGTCCTCCGGTAAAACAGGAATAGTCATGAAGTCATTTGTGTTGGCAGTAGATACAGGGTCTTATGCCTACTGCTCATAAGTGGCACCAACAGCAGTAAACACATATTAGACTGGAAAATACTTTTCTTTGTAGCTCATGGCACAAAATCCTGACGGGCACTGTGGAAGCTATGTGTAGAGTTATGAAAAGCCTTTGAAAAACAACATTACTTACTTCCTGCCTAATAAGGGTGTATTTAATTTAAGCAGTCATCTTTTAGAATTTATATCTGAGCACCAGAAAATTATTCATATTTGAGGATAAAATCAGGAATTGATGAATTTATAATAGAATTAACTGATTAAATATTTAGTGCCTATTCCGTGTATTTCATTGTGCTTGGCATAGTGAGAGATACAAAGAAGTAGAAAATATAGTCCTTACCCAAATATATGAAAAACAACATAGCAGATCAGAACAAATAATTTATTTTGGGATGAACTTTAATGTATTTTGTCATTCTAAAACAAAATTCTTACAACTTTGTAATAATTTTTGGCTAGGCTTTGAGTTTCTCTAAGCCAGATGTCAAAAGATCAGTGAATTTTTTGGTAAAAAATAAGAATTATCCACTTAAACTCATAATATCTAAATTAAGTTTTTGACTTTTTCCTGTAGTGGTTTGAACATGTATGTATTCATATTCATAGGTGTGATATTTCAGTTATATGTAATTTGATGACATTTTGTATTATTTAAGTAGACTGTTTGAAGTGTACCAAAAAACGTAAGATTTTTCTTTTCTGATTTCATAATATGTTTTGCTGCTATCTCTTCTCTTGGTACCTTCACCTTCATTTTAAAGTTTTTAAAGAATGAATGAGAAAAACAATACACCCCTGACCTTGAAATCATACACTGTGAATTTATAACATAAACCATCATCAATCTAATGTTACTTTGGGTTATTTTTTCTAATAGAGATATATTTGTGTCTTATTCTTGCTGTAATCTCCTGTACCAACTCCAGAGCCCAACACACAGTAGGTACTTCATATAAATTAGTTGAATAAACGAGTGTGTGAACTCTTCAGTAGCCAAAATAGATTTAAGTTCTGTTCTCAGGTTCTAGTTACTTGCTGTGCTAGACCCTGCTCTATCCTTTTCAGTAGATCTAGTCACATTTAACAGAAACAAAAGTCTTATTTTCATCTTCCTATACTGTAGAAGATTGGAATTCTTGAATGCTCGGTTTGGCTTCCAGTTTCTTGTGGACTTTTTAGGAAGGAATGAGAGGTAACTACAGAAGGAAGATAGAAAGAGCAATAGCAGTTCATTTTGCCTCTCCAGCTGTACACTTCTCTTTGAGGTTAACTTGTTAAAATGAAGTTGATCAGGAGCAAGCCTGTGGGATATTCACTTTATGTTCTGCATAAAGTTAATCCCTTGGAAAGGATGCTTTTGTTAATCCTGGAGCCATTACTCATAAGGTTTTTGTTGTTTATTTTTAATAAGAATCATTTTAATATACAGGAACATGACAAAAGGAATTGGATGTTTCATTAGTACATGAGTTTATTTTAAAACATTGAAATGATAAACAGCTTATGAGAAAAGGTTATAATTACTTTGGTTTAGAGTTTTAACTTTTGTCCTGTGAAAGATTTACAACTCATAAATTTTCTGTCCATGTAGACATTGTAGGGAGAGTCCTCGGTTTAACTGACCCCTAAATGTCCAGATGAAATGTGACACCATTAGTCTTCTGGTGTTTTGACTTTATAACATTTCATATGCAGATACTAGAACCACCAGAAAATGCGGTAAAATTAAAAATTTTTGTGTATATATTCAGCCCATCATGGCCTCTACTTTTTATACGTAATGGAGTATGGAAGTAATTGATTTTTGCTTCAAATGCTATTTATAAGCATTTAGAAAAGCAGATATTTAAAAATCACAGAAAAGAAAAGTGCTCCAGTTAGATAAAGATTATTTTAATTTACCTGTGCTGGATCTTGTGCCTCACTGTCATTTTGAGCTTGAAACACAGCAGCTGCATTCTGTGGTCCTAGCAATCTGCGAGCCATCTTCTCCTCATATGTTAGCCGCTTTAAAGAAATAAATCATAAAAGAGATAGTAATGAGATTTAATAAAAGTTATTTGTATAGCTTTACCTTAAAACCACCAAGAATTATACCAAAGAAGTATAGTTATGCCTATTGAATGATAGATACTATGTTTTTTAAAAAAAATTTTCTTTCATTCAAAGCATTTTCCTTTCGTTCTAGTGCCACTTCTCTCATCTGTAATATTCATCTCTGTTTTCTTTCTTCTCCTAGTAAAGGCAAGCATAATCACCCTTAAATAAGGCTCTCTCTCCCCAATAAAGGGAAATACTTTGTCTTCCTCCTTGTTCTGCATGTTCCTGTTGGCTCTGTCTTTGAATATAGTACCATATGTCCTCAGATTCAGAAATAACTTTTATTAAGTGAACATTATATTTGATTTACTAACTTCTGGTTAAGAGCAGTGCAACTCGTATGTTAAATGTATTTGGATTAAAGGCATATAGTAGTACTCTTTCAGAGATCAGTGACTAATACAATGTGTATAATAAGAATTATAGCTATTTTTCCATCAATAATATATACCAAAGTACATGAAGAAGTCAGGTTGACAGCATTTCCCATTAGTTATTTGGTCATCAGACATATTTTTATGGTAATGCTTAAAACAAAATTGAATCATTCAGATTGGTTTTTTTTTTTTTTTCATTTGCTTCATTCTTTTACTACTGAACTCCTAGAGGGGATTTCATGCAGAGAAATACAGAATAGGATCCAAATATTCCCTGTTTTTAGATACTCCTCTCCCTTGCTGATTATATGGACATAGATCTGTGAGACAGAAAGAACATTCTTATTGAGATTAGATTTTATAGTTTTATTGGCTTTTTTAAAAAAAATACAAAATAGACATCTTGCTCACTTGGTTTCCATTATGAAGAAGGTTGTCCTTGCATTTTAGCTTTCTCTCCAAATCTTGAATCAGAGCTTCTTTTGATCCTTGTATTTCATGGTCAGGAGTCCTTGGTGCGGGCTTAGCATTTGCATTTTGGGATGGCGTAGCATTTACAGGTTGGCCAACTGAGGGTTGTCGATAACTTTAAAAAGAAAACAAGATTTTTAAAAAAGAAGATCTTTAAAGTAAGGTGTGGTATGTAAAATAGAATTGGCATCATTTTGTCAGTCACCTTTAGGTAGGTTGAATTTACCATTTAGTTCTGCTGGTGTTATTAAAACACCAATTGCCCTAATAACAGTCAAGAAGGATTTTATAAGAATGGTTACTAGCTGTTTTTTGTTTTTGTTTCTTTTCATCTTGGCAAATGAAAATTAAGTAGCAGGAGGAGCAATTTAGATTAGACATAAGGAGAATGTCCTTCCTTGAAGACCTTCCCTAAAGAAGTGAGAGTAAGTCTAGTTACTGGCAGCTTAAGAGCTCTTCCAATATTCCAACTGAATTTCCTGAGTTTGATTTATGGGTGGATAGTAAACAGCGATGTGCTGGAGCTGACTCATATGGGCTTAAGAGAACTGATTTTTAGTGTCTCTTCCCAGCTCACTGTGATCTCCTGTTGAAAGTTTGAAATTGGTGGTGGTGGGAGGATCTACACCAGGGAAATTGGTAAATACCACAAATCATGGCTCTCTCCTCCAGAGCTGATTGTTAAACATTTATCAGCATAACCACTGGTATTTAGTGAATATTCTCTTGCTGTGAATGGAGTCTACAGTTTACATTTTAATTTCTACTTCCTATTCATATTCTAGACAATCCAAGTATGGCACTGTATAACAACTTGTACAGTAATAACAGTTTCTTCAACATTGCATAAGTGATTTTTAGAGAAAGAGATGATTAGAGGAGGAAGGAGAAAGAAATGTAAACTGAGAAAAAAAGGAGTTTGGGGGAAAAAAGCAAATTTGATTGGCAGTTGAAGAGTTTGGTTTAAATCCTTATTTCAAATTCCAACCCTAAATTTTCTTCTAAGATGTCCTTGCCCCCTCCTGGTGTTCCCCTGCTGATTCTGATAGAGGACAGGGGTGTTATTTAGGGAGTCCTATATTTTTAAATCTGTTAGGTAGCTCACACTTTTCACAGGGTTTATTCACATTTTACCTAATTTATTTATTTAGGGCTCTGAAGGTGCTAGCTTATATCTATTTAATGTGGGAAAACTGGCCACTGCCCTCAATGAATATTTTACCATTATCATAGTAAATCCAGATATCCAGATGAGGCAGCTGGCAGTTCTCTGACATGTCCCTGTTCAAAAATTCACAAGGATCATTAAAAGAACTTGTAAGCTAAGTGGAAATGTATTTCCTCTGAGTGGAGCCAGAGTTTTAATTTTTGCAGGCTTTGGGGACTTGGTTAGTAATCTCTAGATTGTAAATACACTGAAGAAAAAAAAGATGTTTTATTACTCACTGTTGTATTGTTTGTATCCACTAACGCAAAGCCTGCAAAATAGTGAGGTAATACTATCAGTTCAGTGAATGAATATTTTCCATTGTATTCAAGATGCTCTGTATTGAAAGTTGATTATATACATTTTCCCTCCTTGTATTTCAGATATTCAGGATTGTCTGTATCTGATTTGTTCAGTGAAGCAAATAGCCAAACCAAGTGTTTAAATAAATAGTGAGATGTTTTTGTTTTGTTTTAAGATTGAATTCCCAGGTCAAAGTGGTAAAATTTCTTTGGTTTTATAGATCTGCTATGTCTCCAACTGTATGAAGTTAGAATAGCCCATTTGTTTTTTTGTTTTTCCAGCTAAAAAAAAAAAAACAGTCATATGTGTTTGGTTAAAGTGAATTAGCATTAAATAATTCTTTTGTCAGACTGTCATACTATGATGTAATATATCTGAGAAATCCTGAAGGACTATCAAAACCAAGCCTGAGAATCACTGATATATATGTAATCTCAGTCACCTTTTTATTCACTGAATACCTGCATTATTACCAGTTTAGATGGTTTGAGTGTTAGGACTTGATATCTGTTCATAATTAGAAACTAATATTATATTTGCACAGTGCTTTATAGGTTTTTTTTTCCCCCTATCATTAATCACCTAAATCCTTTTATTACAGATCAGAAAACCCGAATCACTGAGCAGGTAAGGAAAACTTGAGGAATATCACACAGCAAGCTTTTTGAAAGGAATAGTTAAAGAGTTCCCCTAAATTTCTAGTCTGTGGTTTGATCAACTGAATAAAACATTTGCGTAAGGGTTTCCTACTGATGAAAAGCTAAATAAAGCTTTCAAACTTCTCTAGGTCAGAATGCAAGGGTTATTATAGAAGACAGGGCAAACTTCAGCCCATCATAAAAATGAGGGAGTTGTGCACAAATGTTCAAAGGGCCAGAGCTTTCCACCTGTGCAGCTGGACACTGAACTGGTATCAAGTGGCTGTGGGAAGATTAAAAGAGTTATCTATGGTTGCTGAAAATGGAGCAGCTAAAGCTGGATCTTTGATCTCTGGTTTGGGGTCCTTCTGTGCTTTATTTCTTATCCTCTCTATTTTTTCCTTCCTTCCTCTCTTAGTTCTGTGCAGAGAGCTAGGTACATGGTTGAGGCTCACTAGTATTTATTTGGTGGCTTTCTTTTCTGGGCAGGAATTTGGAATAGGATTAAAGCCTTTACTAAGAAAAATATTTTAGTGAGAAAGAGTTATTTTAGATTTAAACACGCTTATACAGGAAATTTGTAAGTAATTGAAAGCTAGATGGAAAAAGATTATATGGATAAAATGTAAGTAAGAAAAATCTACAATATGTGATAATGGGTATAATGGGAATTTGAGATAGAAGAGAAAGAGTGGGCTCTTAATTCTTGAAGGCATCTTTTAAAATCATTAGGCCAAACCTATGAGAATGCCTTTTTTGTCAGTCAAAAATTTTTAACTATCAGCCATTTCAAATGGTTCAACCTAGTATCTATAGGATTCTAACAAATGTTTTTAGCTTTCCTGGTTTTTATTTTTAAAAATATTGAAAAATTTCTTTGCAAGTTGAATTGCTCTGGTGAGTGCACCTAGGTTTCCAGAGTTGTCACCAAAAATAGGAATCTCTAGAAAAATTAGCCTCTAGAGAAAACTGAGAGAAATTAGCAAGAATTTCAGCAAATCTGTTGATTAGCCTGTAACTGACAAAATATATTCCATCACACAGTTTTTCAGATGCCTCTGATTAATTCTCTGATGTGCTAGCCAGCCAAGGAATAGGAAAACTGATAGCCCAAAGTTTGCATAAGCACCAAGTATTCAGTTCACGTTTTAAAAAAAGCACAACCACTTTGTCCTTCTTCATATCAGGTTCTCCTAGGACAGTTTTAGGGCTGTGGAAATAGTACATGCTTGCATAAGGCTTCAGGTATTCTTCCCTGTATTTAGGTTGGTCTAACCAATTTGAACAGAGTGTGGTTTTAATTACCAGAGGAAACCTTAAGGTCATGAGCCTTTACCTATTCAGTCCTTTCTTCTGATCATAGGGAAAATTCATATACTTCAGTGTCTGAATCCCATATTTTCTTTTTAGCCAAGTGGTTGTTCAGGATCAGAGGGGGAAATGGATAGGAAGAAAAGACTAAGACTGAGAAGAAACTTAATAGCCTCTGCTTATGTGAGAGGAAATCCTATCTGAAGAAGAGCAGACAGGTGTTCACCTCAGCTAAGCTTAGAACCAGAGCAATTAAATTTACAGCATGAGGAACTTAACTTAGAGCTGGGGGAATGTTCCTGGGTATGTTAGAAATATTTTTTTTGAAGATGGAAAATAGTAGGTAAGTAATTGTGTTATGTAATAGGTGATTTGGGTTCAGCTCAACCTGGACACTGGAGAATGGGTCAGATGACTTATTGCCAGTACCCTGGTTCAAGGTGTTCTAGGAGAAATACAGAATGAGACTCTGATGTCACATTGACTTTTTAGATAGTGAAGAATGACGTACATAACCTATCTCCCCTTCTCCCCCAGATACAAGCTCACGGTATACACAGTTCTATCTGTCTCTCTCTATATATATTTTAAAAATTCACTTACTTGGAGTCCACAGTGGAAGGGATGTTACTGCTATTGTAATCAGGCTGTGATGGTAATATGGAGCTGAGGAAGTTGGCTGGGGACTGGTTATAAGTGGCTGTAACCCTTTGGCCTGGGTTGGAGCCAGCAAGCTGCTGAGGAGAAGCAGGGAGAGCAGATGAGGACATAGTGATGTGAGAGCTCACTGTTGAGGAGGCAGAAAATCTTTGCTCTTTGCACTGGCGGGGCTGGATGATAATAGAAGACTGTTTGGTCTGGCTAGAGTAGCTGGAGGTTTCCGGTCCAGGAGGCTGCAGTCTGGAGCCACATGGGTTTTGGGATTGGATGAAGTGTTTTGGACGTTCGTAGTTAAACATGCTTAGCTGGTTTATGGAAGTTGAAGGGAACTTATAATGATTTGCTCCTGGAAGGGTGGGGTCCCGAATCTGGGGCTGCAAGCCTGGAATTATACAAGGTTGCAGTGAATCAGAAGCAACCTTGGTCTGCACCTCGTTGTTGAGATCCTGGGAATACTGTGCTCCTGGCTTTGATAGAGTGGCCTTCTCTTGAAGAATATTGTTCCTTCAAAAGAAGAAGATGATTCAGTTACAGTATTTGCATAAAAAAACAGTACTGTTTATTTAAGATCTTTAAGAGTTTCTGTGCTTTTTTTTTTTGCTTGTTTTTTTTAAAGCTTATGTGCTTTCAAAGTCACCTCAAGGTGGAACTTTCCTGGCTTCTAGACTTCCCATTCCTTTATCTGTTGTCTTTGCACAAGCGACTTTCCCCTTGAGAATAAGAAAAAAGAATTCATTAGTGTTTGTTTGTCTCTGGGTGATTCTTAAAGCACGCCCAGGGGCTTCAAGATGTAGGAAAAGTTTGAGTTTGAGTTTGCCAAGTGGTTATTTATGAAAAGAAAACCTGTGATGTTGCTCAGTGTGATAATTTTATGGTTTCATGTTTAGCTTTTGCCCAGAGGCTACAGTTTCATTAACCACAGAGAGTTAATGATTTAAAATTATTAGCAGGTAAATATATAACATGTCAGCTTCTATTCAGTCTGAATTCTTCCCCTTGCTCATCAAAACTGATGAACAGCTCTTCTGATACTCCAGTTAATTCATGCCCTGGTGATCTGTGATGAATGATGTGGTGAATCAAGGGGAGCAATGTGCTTCTTTTGTAAAGAACATTACTGTCCGTATTTGCTCCTTCACCCTTTCACAGTTTCACAAAGTAGAGCAAACATCTGTTCTTCACTATTGTCAACCTTGAGTGAATTTTGTTTTACCTTATAATTCACTGCTTCTTTTTCTCCCTTTGATTCCCAACTGACCATAGTACCAAACTAGATGATATTAAGGAGTGACTGTATTCGTGTGTCTCTGTGTTTGTATATAATATATGTTACTGACAGTATTCCAGAGCCCTTTGTAATTTTTTGTTATTTTTAGATTGTATTATCTAGTTATTGGTCTCGATGGTCTCTTAGTTATTTAGTTTCACTTTAAATTATTGTTACATGTTTAATATGTATTTTAGACTAATTTTGAAATTGCTTTAGTTCCTATATTATTTTTCCTTTTGAAATGGCAAACAGGATGTACAGAAGGGAAGTAAGGCAACTGTGAAGCTAGCCTATAGTTTCCCAAGAAAAGAAGGGTGCCATTTTTCTTACTTAGCTCTGCATTGGCACTCCTGACGTCCGACAGTAGTTCCCCATTTTTCCTTTGATAAATCATTTGTCACTATAATCAACCTTAAAGAATTATATTTGCTTCTTTTTTTTTTTAAATTGGGGCATAGTTGTTTTACAATGTGTGTTAGTTTCTACTGTATAGCGAAGTGAGAGAATTATATTTGCTTCTGATTTCTTCCATTAGTAAGGTAAATCTGGGCAGGACTGTATATAGACTTTACACACAAAAACTAGCGCCATAAATTGTTGTAACACTGATTCTGTCTTTATTTAAAATATCAAGTAATTTAGTTCAAAATACATTTAGTTTGTTTCATATAATATAAACCAACTCTGAGGTAATGATAAATCAAATTTTTAACTAATAAAATTAACCAAATTGTTTGTCATCATTGAAGCATAGTCTTAAAATTATTCAGTTTCCTATCCTGAAGAAAGCATCGTTTTTAATGAAAAATTTCTAAACTAAATAACTTGATCCTCAGGTTGTGCATGTAGTTTAGAGTTATATTAAAATTAGCAGTTTTAGGAAAGAACAAAAATGCAACTAAACAGCCAAGAGAAAGATTCTATTGAAAAAGGCACTTAAAAAGTCATACATTTCTTTTTTTTTTTTTCAGTCTTCAGTAGTTTATTTATTTATGTGTATTAACAAACAATTTTAAAAATAAAATGGTGTTTTTATCTTTTATTTTTTTTGCGGTACGCGGGCCTCTCACCGTTGTGGCCTCTCCCGTTGCGGAGCACAGGCTCCGGACACGCAGGCTCAGCGGCCATGGCTCATGGGCCCAGCCGCTCCGCGGCATGTGGGATCTTCCCGGACCGGGGCACGAACCCATGTCCCCTGCATCGGCAGGCGGACTCTCAACCACTGCGCCACCAGGGAAGCCCCATACATTTCTTAATTTTGAGTTTATGAATACAAGCACATTCAACTAGAGTGCATTTTAGTAATTAACTATATTAGGCCTTTAAATTATTGGAGAAAAACATCCAGAAGGAGGCTTTAATTAAATACTCTAAAAAAAAAAAGAAAAAAGACTCTATTTCAAGGCAAGTAGTTTTATAGTTATGGGTTTATTTTTTCCATTGCAGAATTGAATCCAGTGTTTGGTTTTAAATTCCTTTTTGGGCAGGCAAATCATTCAGATTAATTTCAAATACCAAGGAAGGAATAAACTGTTTAACAAATAGCCAGTAGATATTTTCCAGAAAATTCCCTATTTTTCTTTACATATATTTTTAGAAGGTCAACTATCTTGTACATTTTGGTATCAGCCTACATAATTAACAATTACTGTTATTTAAAAAAATTCAATTAAAAATATGTTCTTTCAAAAGTTTCATTTTATTCATGTCTCAACAAAATTTTACACAGATGTTCACACAGGTAACTCTGAAAGGTTTTTCTTCATGTTTGTAGTAGTTACTGTTCAACAATTCAATTCTATAATGCCTTCTATTATATGACAGTATCATTTTATTCCAAATAATGTTAAATAAATTTCAAAGATTTTATGAATAAAGTACTATTAAGTCTCCTATTTAGAAAAATCTTGACTTTCCCCCTCATCTCTAATATAGCACAGACTTGCACAAAAAAACTGAGGATATTTTGAAGCTGTAGGACATTACCACAATTACAGTTAGATCAAGTGTCCCTTTTCAAAGAAAAATGGTGATTTAAAAATAATGACACACAACTATCTTTCCTTCTACCCTTTCTGTAATGCCTTCCAATTTCAGTGGAATGAACAGATCACATTCTTTTCAAATCTTGTATAGTGCCATTATGATCTTGTGGCTTTTGAACTTTTTATCTGAAGATCACCTTTTACATACTGTTCTGATTTGGACAAAAAACAACAACAAAACCCCAAACTGAAGCAGGAATAAAGAAGAGACTTACCCGAGTTCCAGAGAGTGCCTGCTCGGTTTAACCTACTACTAAAGGGAAGGAAGAGGCATCCCCTTCCCTCACAGACTAATCTAGTAGCTCTGTGCTTAGTATTATAGCACCACTGACTTTTATCAGCTGCCAAACAGTGACATCTGATGTGCTTGCCTGTCCATCTACCTATGCTGGCATGTCAAAGTAAGAGTCCACAATCTAAACAATATCTCAGATGTCTTAGTGATATTTAAGGAGTGGGATTACATGAGCTTCTCTTGCAAGCCTCTTTATTTTAGATGTGAACTTTGACTATGAGCTTTGACTCATATAGGGGGAAGAGCAAAGAATTGGGAAATGGGAAAAAGTATAAAGAAAACTTATTTTCTTTTTTGTGGTGGGGGCTTTGATCTTCGCTGTTGAAGAAAGGACTGAAAGGGAAATAGTATTCTAAGACTGACATTCTAACTTCTAAGACTTCTCCAGAAATAAGACCAGTGATGGGTGGGCTCCAAATTGATTTGTATTGGATAGTTGTTCATCTGAAGGCCTTTTTTTTTCTCTTGCCAAATGGGAGGGGGAATAGAATGAGGTTCAAGCAGTTTGTTTCAAGAGAGGGAGTGTGTCTGGGCAAAGGCAGGAGAGCAGGATGATGGTGTTATGTCACTGGGAAGGTGGGGAAGTGGAAAAAACGCGATTTGGTTTCTTTAGCAAGTTCTCTGAATCTGTATAGCATATGCCTCCTTGACTTTATACTTTCATTCTAAAAGAGTTTGAAACAGTTCAGAACCTACCAAACAAGCAGTGTTTACAGTTAGGGCTCTGTATTGTTAGCTCTCTTTATTTCCCTTACTTCTTACAGTTACACAGCTTCCTTTCTCTCTTTTTTTTTTTTTTTTTTGCAGTATGCGGGCCTCTCACTGTTGGGGCCTCTCCCGTCGTGGAGCACAGGCTCCGGATGTGCAGGCTCAGCGGCCATGACTCACAGGCCCAGCTGGTCCGCGGCATGTGGGATCTTCCCAGACTGGGGCACGAACCCGTGTCCCCTGCATCGGCAGGCAGACTCTCAACCACTGCGCCACCAGGGAAGCCCCCTTTCTCTTTTCATCAAGGAGACCATCTTAGCATTTAAGTTTCCATTTTTGTGCAGGGAAGTAAATAATTACAGAGGAAGAAACCTTCAAATCAACAAGAGGTGGTGAAGAGGGGTAGGTGGCATGAGGATCAGGCTAATCAAGTGGAGTTATCCCTATTTAGTGCCTTTAGCTTTGGTATGGTATTATTGCTTAAAGCCTATCTATTTATTCCCCTCCCTCATGGGTATTCCAGTCTTGATGTTATTATCATGTAGGTTAGGATCCAACAAATAGATGTTTGAGCACATGTGAGCTGTTTAAAATTCTTCACAGCTGACCACGTAGGTGTACCTTCCTTTGGTGTTCAGAGAAAGTTTGATAACTGCCACCTGGGCACACAGCCATTACTTAGTAGAAAAAGCATACTAGACTTGTTGAGTAGGCGTTCGCTTACAAAGTCTTATTTCAGGAATCACCCAAAATATTTCTCCACATCTGCTCACTGATATTTCAGATTCCATTAATAGGGACAAAGCCTTTCAATCTAAATTAGAGAGACTTAAAATGTAAGTGCAACTGACAATAAAAATAACAAGAATAACTGATACATATAGCATTTACTTTGAGTATGGCCCTATTCTGAGCACTTTAAATGTGGTGTATGTGACTGATATTTAGTTCTTCCCAAGAACAGGGTTTGATTGAGATATACCCTACCAGCCAAGTAGGGAAGATGCTCAGGACAAACAAATCCCCAATTTTGCCTAGGACAGATTCTAAATGTTCCATAGTTAAGGAAGAATTTTAGTTTTATTTACTCTTTATCCTTTAAGCTTTGCCTCTTCTTTTCTCTAGACCTTTGTAAGGTACGTTTATTACAGTGCAGTAGCTCCATGGTACATCTAGGTTAAGGTTCTTTTTACAATTAGGGGATCAAGGGATAGTTTAGGAAAGGTAAGTAAGATCCCTTGTAACACCATTCTCAAAAGTTAAGGGTCTGGGGGCTTCCCTGGTGGCTCAGTGGTTTAGAGTCTGCCTGCTGATGCAGGGGACGCAGGTTTGTGCTGCGGTCCGGGAGGATCCCACATGCCGCGGAGTGGCTGGGCCCGTGAGCCATGGCCGCTGGGCCTGCGTGTCCAGAGCCTGTGCTCCGCAGCGGGAGAGACCACAACAGTGAGAGGTCCGCATACCGCAAAAAAAAAAAAAAAAAAGTTAAGGGTCTGTATTCAGTAATTTACCATGAATCTATTTTTCTACTTTTTAATATTTGGTTTGCTTTTTTGAGTGGTGTTTTATGTTTTCTCACAAATATGGCTATTTGAATGGTTTAGTTGCTTATTTGAGAAAAATCATCCTAAAACTGAACGGAATATTAAGATGTCAGGTGGGTGGGCCATATTCCAGCCTGCCCCCCAGAGACAGCCTTTTCCATTTCTATCTCTAAATTATCAGTAAGGGCCTCTGGTAAATCATTCTAATGCCTCACAAGATGTAGGTAACTCCCTACTATCTCACATGTTTCCTACTGAAACGTATCTTGCTGCATGTCCAGGGAATTCCTTCTTGTCTCATCATCAGTGGAAGGGTAGCTGTTTAACTGTCACTCATTCATCCCGTGTTGTTTTTTAAAATGTGAAGTATATATGCAATTGTAAAAATGGTGCTGTGAGCTGCTTCTAAAATCAGAGGTCAGATGTGTGTGATGAGACTAGTTTCTGCTGGCTGAACTGAGAAGGAAAATGTCATATTGAAGATAAAAGGACTAAAAAATGAAGAATGTTTTATTCATTTTCAGGTTATGCATTAATCACTATGATTACTGAAGTTCTGCATAGACCTATAGCAAAAGGGAGTCCCATTGTAGCAGTTGACTCAATCTTATTCTTCTCAAGCAAGAAATAATAATGGACACTGGGTTTGGAGTCAAACAGTAAAAATGATAACATTAATTTGGTTGATCTTCTACAGCTTTCTAGACACATTAACCTTTTTATTATCTATTTTGGAGACCTGAGTGTTAGTGCCCACTCTACTACATACTTGCTGTGTAACCTTAGACAAGTTGCTTCAACTCTCTGAGCTTTAATAATTAACTGAAAAAACAAAGATAGTATCAGTTTTACTAACCTAAATCAGGGTTGCTGAGAGACTCAAATGAAACAGGAAATCATACAGTGGACTATTATGTGGTATAATGTATCTCCTCAACTAGGTTAAGTTTTTTTTCTGAGGGAGGGATTCTTTATTGCTTATTTATCTTGTCTAGGACAATGTAGCTCATGGTAGGCATTCAGTAAAAACTTGTTAACGTTCATGGAACTTTTGCCCGGTAAGTGTCCCCACAATGAAAAAGATAGTAGTCTCATATGAAAGATATTATATTATAAATTCAAGGCCTTTTTAAGTCCTAAAGCCTCACTGATAAACACAGGTACTCAAGGAGAAAAATTTTGGATATGAGTATTGGCTATTTTCCCAAGGCACAGAAACTGACAAAACACATACAATGTGCTTAATAGATGTTTGTTCAATAAATTGCAGTCTTATTTATTTTTCCACACACCCATTCTTCCTTGATCCCACGAGGAATCTTTATTTATAGGGGTAGCTACTGTCCAGGTGACTAGTGATCCTATAAGCTAAAGGGATTCCAGGAGATCAACTGAGAAATCACAGTCATAGGCTGTTATTGGAGATAACACTGATCTCGATAAAAAAACAATGCAGTGAAGTAATAGCTACTGTTTATTGAATTCCTACTATGTACTTCACACACTGTTCCAGGTCTGTTAGTCTCCAATAACTTAAAAAAAAAGAAGTGTTTATTTATTTGTTTGTTTGTTTACTTGGCAGCGCCGGGTCTTAGTTGTGGCACACGGGATCTTTTACTTGCGGCATGCGGGAATCTTTTAGTTGTGGCATGTGGAATCTTTAGTTGTGGCATGCGAACTCTTAGTTGTGGCATGTGGGATCTAGTTCCCTGACCAGGGATTGAACCCGGGCCCCCTGCATTGGGAGTGCTGAGTCTTAGCCAATAGACCACCAGGGAAGTCCCTCCAATGACTTGGAGTCTCCAAGTATCAATTTTTAGGTTTTTAAAAAATCAGTATTTTCGTTTGAGGTTTGTCTTTGGGGGCTGGGAATGGTGGTGGATTATGTTGTTTTTAAAAATAGCCTGGTTGGCAAATTCACTTACTGAATTATCTTTCCATTTACAATTTGTCCTCTAAATGCAAGGACAATTGTGTCTGTATTCTAAGACTAACTGTGAAGAAACCTGTATCACAAAATGTTTTACCAATTTGTATTGAGATAAGACATTGAATTCTGTTTCGGGAAAAGATCCCATTCTTCAAAATCTTTTGCCATTTCAGCATTGTTGGTGTTTTTTTGTTTTTTTTAAATAAGTTTCTGTACCAAACCCTTAAATGTGGATCTAAGCATATGACTTACTATTTCGGCCCTGGTGAAATGCATGATGGAGGGCAAGGGAGAAATGACACAGGTAAAGTGAGTCATCTCAGAATGCAAGCTCACTGAGGCAGGAGCTTTGTCATGTTCACTGTTCTATATATAGAGCCAAGAACATTTGTTGAATGAGTGAATGTTAGGTCTGTCTGCCCTTACCATTGTGGTTGTAGCTCAGAGGAATTTTCATTGATGGTACAGAAATCCTCCTTTGGAACCTGGATCTCATGTTCATTGTGACTGGCTGTTTCAGGAATAGTTGGCATAAGGTTTATTGGAGTATTGTCTGGATTTTTGCCCTTTGTGTAGCTGTCACTGCTCCAGGGAAAGGAGGCCAGTTTTGGAGAAAATTTCCTCATGGGTGACTTTGGAGAACTCTCTGATTTCTCCATTTCTTTTCCTTCTGAAAAATATAATTAGTCACCAGTTCAGAAAGAAACAGAATTTTCCTCTTGGCTCAGGGCTGAATTTGAGCAGGGTGATCCTGAGGAGTTACCTGGAGAAACAAAGAGTCTTGCTGTGGAGACTACAGTCCCGGCCTCATTTTCTGCAATGCACTTGAATTCCCCAGAATCTTCAGGAAATGCTTCTGCGATAATTAAGGTGCACACTTCCTCTGGAAAGGGGAGAGAGTCAACTTGACCAGAGTATTTGGATCCCTCAAATTAACAAACAGTGTGGGAGGATGTCAGGGAGAGTAGGTACTGGGAATAAATATTGTATTCCTAAGATTTAAAAAAATCCATCTGATGAGTTTTTTTTGTCTTTGAGTGGGCTCATGAAGATAAATCTTAAAAATACAACCTAAAATAATCCCAGCATGGTCCCTAACACCTACTTCTTAGACACATCTGTTTTCTCTACTAGACTATGAGTTTCGTAAAAGCAGGGATTATACTTTGTCTCTTAAATTCTAGATTTCTGTAGCTTTAGTGCTTAGCATAAAGGTCCTATAGAAAGATTTTCTGAACTGATCTAAAGATTATTATTGCCATGGTAGTTAGACAGTGATGGCCACTGTGTGATGGGCACCACACATACTTCTTGGACAGTCAACAATTTGGATGTATGATGTCAGGACACCTCCTTACTGCCTCTGTATGTTGCTCATGAGGCACAAATAATATGCCAAATGGAATTAGAGGAAGAATTTGTGCCCTGTGAGGGCAGGGACTCCTCAGTGTGAAGAATGGAACAGGGCATAGCCTGTGTCCAGTAAATACATGTTGAATGAATGAATAAATGAATAAATACACTGATAAATCCCAGTTATCTTGCTTCTTCTGTTGTATCAGTTCAAGAGTTGGCATAAGGTAGCCTCAAAACTGCTCCTGAAGGCAAAAGTGGCTTAGGAGCCAAGGTCTTCTGATGCTAAATTTGGTTTAATTATTTATTATCAAGATGTTGAAAAATTGTGCTTACCAGGAATGGATGATAAACAAGCTTCTGAAAGATAAAACAAAAGAATAGAGAGAGAATTTAAATGATGACAGTTTAGTTGGGAGAAGGAGCCACGTGTGAAATAACTTGAAGCAAGTACAACGTTGACTGAAATCTTGAGTCACAGGCTGTAAATTCTCTAGAAACTCAGAAAAGGTACATAATGGAATGAACACTTGGCAAGGTGCTAGAAAAAAAACCTGTATTTTAGCCGTGTTCTACCACTAGATTGCTCTGTGACTTTGTGAAAATTACTTTACTTCTCTGGGCCTTAGTTCTTCATTTCTAATAGGAAGTAAGACCAGATATATCTCTTCTCTGAATGTGAACTGTTGCTGAAACACTAATCCTGAGGTGGCCTTTTTCTCCTGAGAAAATCCTTTTCTTTTACTCTTTCTAATTAAAATTAAAAGTTGAATATTACATTATAAAAATACTGTAGTATTACTGTAGAAAACTACACAAAAGGTTAATAGTTTTCTCTGGGTGGTAAGAATGTAACTTTAAACTTCTTGTACATTTTTTTTTTTTTTTGTGGTACACGGGCCTTTCACTGTTGTGGCCTCTCCCGTTGCGGAGCACAGGCTCCGGACGCACAGGCTCAGCAGCCATGGCTCACGGGCCCAGCCGCTCTGAGGCATGTGGGATCTTCCTGGACCGGGGCACGAACCCGTGTCCCCAGTATCGGCAGGCGGACTCTCAACCACTGCGCCACCAGGGAAGCCCTTCTTGTACATTTTATATTTTTCTAGATTTATTATAATAAATATGTATTACTTTAGTTTCAGAAAATGCAATAAATGTTATTTTTAAGAGAAATACCATGTTGTGTAATAGTTGTGTTTCTTCCTAAATGTGATGTGCAAATGTTCACTTGTTTTGAATTAATATTTAAGTGAGTATATTTCCTTCACTTGATGCAAGAAATACCTTGGCTTGAACCTTGACTGCAGCATTTACTAGCTTTGTGACCTTCAGCAAGGTGCTTAACATTTCTTATTTCAGTTTTCTTGCTTATAAAATGCAGATGATAACGCATACCTCAAAATATTGATGTGAGGATTAAATGAGAAATTGTTTAGAAAGTATAAACTCAATGTTTAGCATGAGGTAGATCGTCATACTTGTTACCCTTCCCTAAATTAATTATTTGGTAGGAAACCTACACAATAAAGTATTTAGAAAGTTATGCACCAGTTTTCATTTGTTTTGCTCCTTAAAAAATATGTTTATTCTCACATTTTTTTCTTGTTTGTATACCAAGAACTGTTTAAGAAGATAAGGTTAATCTCTGAAAACAAACTAGTCTTTTTACAGCTATTAAAACTATTGTTTAATGAGAACAAAACAGTTGTTTTGTTTTCTTTTTTGGCTGTTTATGTTGAGGAATCATTTGGATTTGAAGTAATTGTTTAGCAGTAGCAATCTTTGAGCCTGTAACAAATCAGCCATTAAACATTAAAACATGAATTAGATTTCAACGTTAATCAGAATGAAAAGTAAATTCAAAAGCTTATCACTGTACTTTTTCTCAGAATTCGGAAGTCATCTGAGTCTGCTATCTGCTCTTTCTCTCTGTACCAGTGAACTTGAACTGTGGCTGTGGCCTGGACTCGGCATTCAAACACGACACACTGACCTCTGGTTGTAGAGATGTCTTGAAGATGCTGAAGAATAAACACAGAATTCACAGAATGGAAGAAACTGTTTCACCATATACAATGATTTGGGGTGCCAATTGCAGTAAGTGTGCATGCTTTTCATCATAATTATTGACAACTGAGTGTACCTTAATCAAAATAAGGAGCTTGCTGGGCATCTTTTGTGCTTTATAGTGTGCTTTACAGTCAGGTATAAGTTTTTATCTCAGTTTCATGGAGTTTAATGAGAAAGTTGGCTCTTCACTTCCCCAAGAGCCATTTTTCAAGATAGAAAACCAATTACTTGAAAAGTCTTCACTTTGTTGTGTTATTTTATTGAATACCTATGAAGTCACAGATTTAATCTTTATTATTGGTCAAGCAGCATGGGCAGTATTGTAATTTGTTAAGGATTCTGAATCATGACTTAGAGGAATTGGGCTAAAATCACAACTTTGCCACTAGCTGGTTGAAGCTCATCATAGGAACTTGGAAGACTCTTAACCTTTGTAGAACTCATGTTCTTTGTCTGTGAAATAGGGCTAGTAAAATGCTCAGCCTACTTGAGGTTTTGAGGCTCATTTCAGAGAAATAATCTGAAATGATCTTAATATCATTTGATATTAATATAATAATGACCTTAATAATCTGAAATAGATCTTAAAGAATGAAGAGTTATATATATATAAGAAGTGTTTATTAACAATAGCTAGTATAGTCTCATAATGCATATGAACGACTGGCATTTGTTGTAAATTTACCCCTTAAATTTAAATCCTAATCTCTCTCCTCTCCTATTCTCAGCTGCAGGGTCCTCTAGAATCTAGAATTACATTTCAGATTATAACTTGGCCCTCAGACCAGAGAGAGAGAGGATCAGTGGCCCTTCTATCAGGTGAGACCTAGTTAAGACATAATGACCACCAACCCTGCCCTTGAGCCTGATGCCCAGGGCTGCATATTACAGGGAAGGAATGCAGCAGGAGACTTGTGGAAATAATAGACGCTTGTGCCTGATGGCATCTGCTGAAAGTGGGCTTCCAGAATTGATAGTAGTGCTCCTTGCTCTTAATGACATTGTTTTCTGTGTCTCCCATCCTGTATCTGGTTAAGTCCCTGCCATGCTTATCATACCTTGGGCCAGCAATGGCAATAGTTCCAGTTCTGTTAGGTTTGGAACAGAGAGCCCAGAGAAGATATCAACCTTAGCTTGGTTTGACCTAACTGATTGAATCCTGCTGTTTCCAGTGAGTGATAGAGGAGGCTTCTCAATCCTGATCTCTGACTGTGACCCAAGCAGGAAGTAGATATGGCTTTGCTTGCTGACTACTTCAGAAGGGCATCTTATGGCCAGTTAAGAGAATCTGATGAATCTTGAGGTCAGGCAGAGCATTGTCTGCTTGGAAAGGACAGTCTAAGCATTTCCTTCCAGAGATGGAGGACTGACACAGAGCAAAAATCTAAAGAGCGTAGGATAAACCATGAGTTGCTCTGTGACACTGAACAATAATTTCATGCTTTCTGGGACTCAGTTTTCTCATATATAAACTAATTATAATCTCTGAGGTCCTTTTCTAGTTTTCTTTTCTTCTTCTTTCACCTTTGATAATCCCCACAATTTATCTATAAAATCCAAACTGCATCATGCAGTGTGGATAGGTTACCTTGGTAAACACAGGGGCTACTACACAAGTGGATCCCGATAGGCTGCTGCAGGGACTCTGCATCTGGTTTAAGAAATAGAAGAGACACTATCATCCATATTGTCAAGGCCCCAAAACCTAAGTGCATGGTGGGCATGGACTAACTGGATCATTTTTAGCTGTTACCGACCACACGTAAGTTTACTTTCTGAAAAGGATGATGCTCCTAATTTAAATGTCAGTTTGGATGTCTGCTCCAATGCCACCCTTTTTTTCTCTCCTCCAGCATTCCATTAGCTGAGATGGTGAAATACAACACTGGGAGATTACATTTGAGAAATGAGTATTTAGAGACTGTGTATTAAAGGTTTAAATAACTTCTAAATTTTACTGACTAGGTTTTTTTCCTTTCTCCATACAGTTGTTCTTGTTGTATCTTTTAGATTTTTGAAAAAGCATTTCCTTCTTTTTTTAATTAAAAGGGAATTCATTCCTTGGATAGTTGGAATATTCTATTATGGGACTGAGCTCCTAGAAACCAACTGTTCCTTATGGTCTGGCACACAGACAAATGGCCAACCCACAGAACTACCGTGGAGTTATTTCTGAGACCCATAGATTTCTTTCTTGTTCTTTCTGAGGTCATGCAGCTGGAGGCTCTCCCTATGTGTGCTTTTCAAGAAAGTTGCATTGATTCCTTCCTCTCTGGGCCTGTGTCTCCATTACTAGAACCCCTCAGAAAGCTTTTAAAACTGAACCTACCCTCTGGGGGTCAATACATAGTGGTTGAACTAAGGTAGAATAACTTGATCTGATATTGGAGGTTTCATTAACAGGGGAACTGATGGTCAGAGAAACTCTAGTGGTTTTCTTCTTTATCCTGTGGGGGAAACAAAACCAAACACAATCCAGTTAAAGAAAGGTTAGAGGTGGCTTTGATAGAAGTGCCTCACTGAAAATACATTTGAATGTTTGACATTTTTTACCTTTAGTCCTTATTTTTCTTTTGATTTGCATAATAATTCAAGTAATTTTTGTTTTTGAGCAAGTATTAGTGGATTATGCCTCCTAGTAGTTTTGCTTTAAATTTCCTTTGTCTTAGTCCTGTAATCAGTGGGCTGTCACTAAACAAATTGTGCAGAAGAAATAACTTATAAAGCAAATAATCACTTTGCACTGCGGGAAGTTGATAATTGGTATATTTTTTTAAAAGTAGAATTCTCCCTATATTCATATGCAACAAATGCACATTCACATTTTGTACTTACTCTGACATTTCTGTTGCATATTCCAAGCATAATCCCAGAGAGAAAATGTTTTCTTACTTCTCTGGGTACTTACCTAAAAGAAAGAGAAAAACGAAATTCTATCTAAATCTGATGGAAATTTAATGAAATTTAGTTCAAGTATATTGTATTCACACTAGGACCAGCAAATTAATTACAAATGGCAGATCAATCCAGAACATCTGAATTCTTGACTAAGGATGGAACTTCTTTAATGTTTGCAGTGTAAAAATTCCAGATGTTTACCTTTACGGAGTTATGATGCTTGCACCCAAAAGAAGTGCTGAGTTATTTCCCAAAAACATCATTTCAGAGGGCATATGTTAGTGTCTCTGAATTTGCATTTTGATTTCAAGTCTTCAGCATATTTGTTATAAGAAATCCATTGAACCTAATTAAACTTAAAAGCTTTTGCACAGCCCAGGAAACCATTGACGAAACCAAAAGACAACCTACTGAATGGGAGAAAATATTTGCAAATGATATGACCGATAAGGGGTTAATATCCAAAATATATAAACAGCTCATACAACTCAACATCAAAAAAACAACTTGATTAAAAAATGGGCAGAAGATCTGAATAGATACTTTTCCAAAGAGGAAACGCAGATGGCCAACAGACATATGAAAAGATGCTCAACATTGCTAATCATCAAGGAAATGCAAATCAAAACCACAATGAGATATCAACTCACAGCTGTCAGAATGGCTATCATCAAAAAGAACACAAACAACAAATGTTGGCGAGGATGTGGAGAAAAGGAAACCTTTATGCCCTGTTGGTGGAAATGTGAATTGGTGCAGACACTATGGAAAACAGTATGGAAATTCCTCAAAAAACTGAAAATAGAACTACCATATGACCCAGGAATTCCACTGCTGGATATGTATTTGGAAAAAACAAAAACACTCATTCGAAAAGATTCATGCAACCCATTGTTCACAGCAGCATTATTTATAGTTACCAAGATATGGAAGCAACCAAAGTGTCCATAATAGATGAATGGATAATGAAGATATGGTATGTATATATATATATGGAATAACTACTCAGCCATAAAAAGGAATGAAATTTTACCATTTGCAACAACATGGATGGACTTGGAGGATATTATGCTAAGTGAAATAAGTCAGAGAAAGACAAATGCTGTATGATATCACTTATATGTGGAATTTAAAAATTGCAACAAACTAGTGAATATAACAAAAAAAAAGCAAACTCACAGATATAGAGAACAAACTAGTGGTTACCAGAGAGGAGAGGAAGGGGGGAGGAGCAATATAGGAATAGGGGATTAAGAGATACAAACTATTATGTATAAAATAAACTACAAGTATATATTGTACAATACAGGGAATATAGCCAGTGTTTTACAATAACTATAAATGGAGTATAACCTTTAAAAATTGTGAGTCACTATATTGTACACCTATAACTTATATAATATTCTACATCACCTATAACTCAATTAAAAAAAAAGAAACCCATTGAAACACATTGCTGTGCTTACTATGAGGAAAGGATGTCAATGTTCATATTATCTCTTTTAGGCTTTAATAGAGAAATATATCTCAATTCTTAGAATCAGGAATAATTGGGCTTCTCCTGTGCTACTGGTTTCGTTTTTCCTCATAGATACTGTGGATCTTAATATTGGTTGTATTTCCTTCTGTATTAGGTACTTGAAAGTCTAGTGCTCACTTCATGAAAGCCAATAATTCAACAGAGACTAGAGTCAGGATTTCCTAAATCTGTAACCTGATGCGTTTTTTTTTTCATTTTATCTATGCTGATTTATTTACCGAAACCAACATTTAGATCACATGACCCCACAAAGAACTTTTATTTCCAGATAGAAGAGGTAGCTTGGCAGATGTAGACTAGTTTGAATAACAGAATATTGTAATTTCCAGAAAACCATTGGTTTATGGAAATGGAATGAAATTGTAACTATTCCAAAAATCCAGGCTATGTAGTCAATGAAAATAAAGTAGTTCCAACCTAAAAAGTCTTGTATTTGATACTGTCATTAGGACTAGATTTATCTAATCTCCTTCTAATGTCAATGTATAATCCTGTAATAGTTGGTGTCTTTTTTTAGTCTTTAATAACCCCTTTATCATCTCGAAGATTTATAACCATTAAAAAAATATATATATTTATTTATTTATTTATTTATTGGCCGTGCTGCATGGCATGTGGAATCTTAGTTCCCTGACCAGGGCTTGAACCCGTGCCCCCTGCATTGGAAGCAGGGAGTCTTAACCACTGGACCGCCAGGGAAGTCCCCTTATCACCATTTTGGACTCAGTTTGCTTTAGACTAAAATTTTGGTGATATAAAAGATTTACTATTTCATGTTTTATTTCCTGTGATGGATAATGGCTACAGAGTATACATTTTATTATTATTTAAATTTTACCTATATATTATGTTTATTCCTTTCTAAGCATACAGTATTTTATAATACATTTGTAAGATTAAAATAAATCTGTGGGGACTTCCGTGGTGGTCCAGTGGGTAAGACTCCATGCTCCCAATGCGGGGAGTCCGGGTTCGATCCCCAGTCGGAGAACTAGATCCTGCATGCCACAACAAAGATCCCATGTGCCGCAACTAAGACTCGGCAACAGCCAAAATAAATAAATAAATAAATATTTTAAAAAAAATCTGTGAACTGGAACTGCTTTTTTTAAAAGAGTTAGTTGGTTGTTTTTTAATTTTCAAAGAACAGATAGAATTTTTCTTTGGTAGTTCAGAAGAAGATAGCTTTAGTTCTGTGACCTAAAGGGATTGCAAACATGCACAGATTACCTTTATGTCCAAAATTGAGCTCAAAAAGAGTTTATAACTATGGACTCTCTAAACAGAGTAGAATCAAACCATGAAGTGTTAGCTGTATTTATTTGACTTGGATCATTTTTGTAATGAGTGAAAACTTCACAAACACCTCAAACTTTTGAATTAGTGAATACTTCCTGATATCTCCTATGCCAAGACCCCAGGAGCAACACAAAGGAGTTTAGAGTTAGCTGGTACAATGAAAGTATATGAAAAGCTCACTAATGCAAAAGATGCATAATAATAGTAATATAGGTACTATCTTAGTAATACCATAAGACATCAGAAACACTAAAGTCATAAGACATTAAATAGTACCAGTGACATCACAAGACAGCATGTAGTCACCCCACAGGCTGTTGGAAATAAGTGCTATGACTTCAAAGGAGACAGAAGCTTGACCAGCATAGGAAAACTTCCTGCCCAGGGTGGACCTTCAGTTTTGAAGAATGTTAAAATTGGAAAAGACAAAGTGTGTATGTGTGTGAGTTGGGGATGGGAGTTAGCTGGTGAATAGTGGTGGGGGATGGGTAGAAAAACGAAGTAACATTCATGGAACACTAACTGGTGTGGCAGTACTGTGCTTTTCTCTTTATCTCGTGTGGGGAAAGCATTCCATAACCATTCAATGGCATGGAATGCTCTGGGATCGATTGCCTGGACTTGCGATTTATTAGGTATATTAGGTTTCCCTCTAAGCCTCAATTTCCCAATCTGTAAAACAGGCACAATAATAGCGTTTATTTCTAGGGTTGTTTCGAGGATTAAATGAGATAGCCTACAAAAGCACTTAACTCATATTTGTGCCACACATCAATCACTCAATAAATGTTAGCTGCTATTATTATTGTGATGGTGATTGTTATATGTAGAACCAGGGGAAGTTCCACCTTTCCTCAGAGGTTTCTAATGTAGCTGTCTTTGATTTTTCTTCTCTTGTGAACTTACAACCCTTATAATACACCTTTTTTTGGGGGGCCGCACTGTGCGGCTTGCAGGATGTCAGTTCCCCAACCAGGGATTGAACCTGGGCCACGGCAGTGAAAGCCTGGAATCCTAACCACTTGGCCACCGGGGAAGTCCTTACAATACAGTTCTGTTTTTAATTATTTACTATTGCATACTTTCATCTGGAAGTTCCTTAAGATCAGGGGTCTTTTTGTATGTTTCCCATCCCCAAAGTATCTAGTCCAGATAGTAGGCATGGAGCTGATTGATTTTATAGATTATTGCATAAGAAGATGCTGTGAATAGTTGTCCTAGGAGGTATGTGTTGGTTTGTGCCATTTCCCTCAACCCCATCCCACAAATAATAACAGTTGATATGGAAAGATTCCTCCTCTTCCAGAAAAGGGAACCCTCCTACACCATTGGTGGGAATGTAAATTGGTACAACTGCTATGGAGAACAGTATGTAGATTCCTTAAAATACTAAAAATAGAGCTACCATATGATCCAGCAATCCCACTCCTGGGCATATATCCAGAGAAAACCATAATTTGAAAGGAAACATGCACCCAGTGTTCATTGCAGCATTATTTACAACAGCCAGGACATGGAATCAACCTAAATGTCTATCGACGGAGAAATGGATAAAGAAGATGTGGTATATTGCATATACTATGGAATATTACTCAGCCATAAAAAAGAACGAAATAATGCCATTATTTCGTTCATGCAGCGACATGAATGGACCTAGACATTGTCATACTGAGTGAATTAAGTCAGGCAAAGATGGATATCATATGATATCACTTATATGTGGAATCTAGAAAAAGGTACAAATGAACCTATTTACAAAACAGAAATTGAGTCACAGATGTAGAAAACAAACTTACGGTTACCAAGGGGGAAAGGTGGGGGAGGGATAAATTGGGAGATTGGGATTGACCTATACACGCTACTGTATATAAAACTGATAACTAATAAGAACCTACTGTGCAGCACAGGGAACTCTATTCAGTACTCTATAATTACCTATATGGGAATAGAATCTAAAAAAGAGTGGATATATGTATATGTATAACTGATTCACTTTGCTGTACAGCAGAAACTAATACAACACTGTAAATCAACTATACTCCAATGAAAAAAATAAAAAAAGAGGGCCTCCCTGGTGGCGCAGTGGTTGAGAGTCCGCCTGCCGATGCAGGGGATACGGGTTCGTGCCCCGGTCTGGGAGGATCCCATATGCCGCGGAGCGGCTGGGCCCGTGAGCCATGGCCGCTGAGCCTGTGCGTCCGGAGCCTGTGCTCCGCAACGGGAGAGGCCACAACAGTGAGAGGCCCGCGTACAGAAAAAAAAAAAAAAAAAAAAAAAAGAGAAAAGAAAGATTCCTCCTCTTCTAACCTTGGAAGTAAGTTTTCACACCACACCAGCCATCTTAGGTGAAGTTAACCAATCACAGAATTGCAGGGACTTCCATGGTGGTCCAGTGGCTAAGACTCTGTGCTCCCAATGCAGGGGGCCTGTGTTCGATCCCTGGTCAGGGAACTAGATCCTACATGCCGCAACTAAGAGTTCGCGTGCTGCAACTAAAGATTCCTCATGCCACAACTAAAAGATCCTGCATGCCACAGCTAAAGATCCTGCATGCTGCAACTAAAGATCCCGCATGCCACAACTAAAGATCCCGCATGGCACAAGGAAGATCCCACACACACGGCAATGAAGATCCTGCATGCTGCAACTAAGACCCAGCATGGCCAAATAAATAAATAAAAATATTTTAAAAAATTCAAAAAAGAATTGCAGACCAAGAGAAGACATGGGAAATCTTGTCTAACATCTTCAGAGGACAAAACTGTAAGGGTCATAGAGGTTATGTATTTGCTCAAGGTCATGCAGTCTGTTGGTTGAAGAGTCAGGATTAGAATCAAAATCTCCTGTTTTCTAGTGCAATCCATATGGGCCTCTAGCAAATTGGCTCTATATTACCAGATAAATGTAAAACTGCAGATATTAGTCTGAGTAGTTAAAACTGTAGTGATTTTTTCTTTTATCAGGATAGAGCATTTTTACGGTTCTGAATTCACTAGGTAGTGGAACAGTCTTTTTACTTTGTATATTAGCTCCTTGAGGGCAGAGACATAGTCTTTTTTGTTTATTCTTGTATCCCTAGTGCCTAGAATAGTGCCAGGCACATAGGAGATACTCAATAAATATTGGTTGATTTAATGAATTTGTTAGCAATGTTGGCTGAGACATCAGTTGAGAATGTTTGTGGCTTCTAGAGATTCTAACCTTTAAGTATCAGACCCCGGAAAGAAACCCTATAAACAGCAGGGAAACTCTGGCTGTGGCAGGAAAATAAAAATGAAATTCTTCCCCTTACGGGATGAGCAGAATTAAGTAAAAGTGTATATGAAACATTTGGAACTTCTTGGAAGAAACATATGTTATAAATAAATATTAAGGTCAGTTGGTTCAAGAAGCTAGAATTTCCTTTAAGCTCCTTGGCACATCTTGAAGGAGAAGCTAGAAAACATCAGCAGAATAGTTTCAGTGGTGGATGAGATTCAGGTTTTTATCCACCTTGAAATTGTCCTATGCCCCCAGGCTAATGAGAAAAAAAAGAGAAAATCCAATTCTTATGAAGGTAAGGCCCCCTAACATTCCATATGCCTCCTGTTCTAAGCATGAACAATCAAACTTTATGTGCAAGGCACCAGAGAGCCCATGTTGTCATTTAATCAGTGGGGTGAACAGGCCAGGCAGGATTTCCCATCTTCTGTCCATGATCATCCAGCCAATGAAAGGAGACAGTGATAACTAATAGAATCATGAAATGTCCTGAATCTTACTTTGGGATATGCCACTGGTTAGCATGAGTTAAATAGTCTCTGTATGAGGATGATATAGAAATGGATAAAAATATAAAGAGGCCAGATAGTATGGGAGAGAGGGTACTAATTCAGGATTGAGGAAATCTAGATTTTGATTCTAGATCTATCATTAATTAGTTACATGACTTGGGCAAGGCTCTTTAGAGTCTCAGTTATATCTAATGAGAAGTGAGAAGGTTTCTTTTTAAATATTTAAAATATTTGATCCTGCTTTTAAATCTCTAATTTTCATAATTACTGGAGTAGATGAACTTCCATCAGAGCATAAGGGAAAGAAAGATGAACACTGGCGCTAAAGGCAAAGCTAGTCAGCACTTAGGTCTGTGGCTTAAACTGCCACTCCAGAATGCAGAGGTTTGAAAAATGAGCTGCGCTTTAGGAATTACTTAAACAGTTTAAAATGTGATTTATTTATGAAAACAAATCTTTCAGAACTCATTTGGGTTAGTGATAAAACCAAACCAAACATGAGAACATCCCTGTTCCTTCCAGAAAAGGAATATTTCTTTAAAAAGCTCACTCTTAAATATTGACTTCTCTTGCTAAAGCCACTGCAGTCATTACATTTGGTTCTCATGTATTTCCTTCTAGGGGATAGAAAAGGAGGTTTTCAGAAAGAAAAAACCCTTTTGCTTGACTGCTATGAAATAATACTACCCTCTAGAGTATCAAAATGAAAATGTGGATTCAGAATATATGTAGGCCCTACATGTGACCTGTCCTGAAGTGTTCCTTCTTGACTTTAGGTAGCACTGGGGATGTCCTTGAGAGAAAAAATAGCTAGGGATTTTACTTTGGTGATGAGTTACGCTAGCAGGCTTCATGTCTCACGTAAATCGTAACCTTTGCTGAGTGTAACCCTAGCTCTTTGAAAAGAGAACAGAATTAGACTCCACCAAATGAAGAGTCTAAGACCTTGGCAGTCTTACCCTGGAAAGATGACAAGATACATAGAGATCGTGAACAATGGTGAGGCCCTTATAACACTGCCTGAATGGGATGTCTGCAGAGTTATACCAGCTTCATGGATGTAATGTAGGTTCAGTGGTCTGAGAAATAGAACATCAAGTCTATTTAAAAGTGAACAACAGAAGACTCAGATAGTAGCTATATTAGGCAAAATTTGGGGAACGAGAGCAAGGTAAGGCAGGTTAGCAACGTACAATATTTCAGATGTTTCAAAATGTCACCTTAGAATACTTAGTGAAAATTCACACAATAAGCCAAATTTGGTGCATTCTTTTTATTTTTAATTTTATTTTTTTACTTTTATAAATTTATTTATTTATTTATTTATTTTTGGCTGCATTGGGTCTTTGTTGCTGTGCGTGTGCTTTCTCTAGTTGCGTGGAGCGGGGGCTACTCTTCGTTGTGGTATGCGAGCTTCTCATTGCGGTGGCTTCTCTTGTTGTGGAGCACAGGCTCTAGGCACATGGGCCTCAGTAGTTGTGGCACGTGGGCTCAGTAGTTGTGGCTCGTGGACTCTAGAGTGCAGGCTCAGTAGTTGTGGCGCACTGACTTAGTTGCTCCGCGGCATGTGGGATCTTCCCAGACCAGGGCTCGGACCCATGTCCCCTGCATTGGCAGGCAGATTCTCAACCACTGCGCCACCAGGGAAGCCCCTGCCTTCATGTTTGATCACGTTTCTCTGTCTTTTGTTCTCTCTCTATTGCTTTTTATTTATTTATATTTATTTATTTACTTATTTATTTTGGCCATGCCACATGGCTTGCGGGATATTAGTTCCCCAACCAGGGATTGAACCTGGGCCATGGCAGTGAAAGTGCCTAGTCCTAACCACTGGACTGCCAGGGAATTCACTCTCTCTTGCTTTTTAGAAAAAGAAACCACTTCTTTTTATTTTCAACACAGTTAAACTAATGTCAAGGGTGGGTTGCTATTTTCTAGATGACTAGAAATTTTACTTAATTACATTCAATGTTTTGCCTCTTCCTAATGTTTTGTCAAATTTCTTGATTTTATACAGTGCCAAGGAGATTATCAATTATGTCCTTCCATGTTAAATACTCACTGTCCTGGTTCTCATGGTTTCTCCAGTAGCTAAATGGTGTTTTGATATAAAGCTGTTTTAAAGGATAACTATTACACTCTAACTAGCATACAGATTTCTGTTTGGATATCTCTGTGGCTGAACCTGTACCATACTTGTTTTCCTGTTGTCAAGGTCCATACTGTTCATGGCCTTTCTCAGACTGCTTCTCCATCAAAGGATATGATGCCTGATCATGAGTTAGGAATGTCACTACTTCCTCCCCCTGATGCTAAGATCCTAGTAGGCTTGGAAACGTCTGGGACATATCTTGAAACTCTTGCTCACTGAGGGGCTCTTTGGGGCATATGATCTTTCTACCGTTACTTGATGTTTTAGGTCAGGAATTCAAGAAGCATTAGCTGGGCAGTTCATTTCCGATCCATGTGTTTTCAACTGGGGCAGCTGGGCCTAGAGAGTGCAGTTATCCAAGATGGTTTCTTCACTCACAAGTGCTGCACGTTGGTGCTACTTGGCCTCTCTCTCTCTTTCCACGTGATGTCTCTTCCTCCAGGGTCTTTCCATATGGCTTGGGCTTTTCACAGCATGGTGACCTCAGGGTAATTGGATTTCTTACATGCAGGCTTAGGGCTCTAAGAGCAAGTGTTCTAAGAATCTCTCTTTCTTTTATTTTATTATTTTTTTTTGCGGTACGCGGGCCCCTCACTGCTGTGGCCCCTCCCGTTGCGGAGCACAGGCTCCGGACGCGCAGGCCCAGCGGCCATGGCGCACGGACCCAGCCGCTCCACGGCACGTGGGATCCTCCCAGACCGGGGCACGAACCCGCGTCCCCTGCATCGGCAGGCGGACTCTCAACCACTGCGCCACCAGGGAAGCCCTCTCTCTCTTTTAAAGAAAAACTTTCCCCACTTTGTTTTGTTGTTATTTCTTGGAACCTCATTTATGGCAGTACAGGAACCAGTTTTAAAAGACTCAGTTTGTAGAGTCCTTCTATACAATAAATTCAGACCTTAGGGCTCAAATACTAAGATAAACAGATGTTTGGTTTGAATTATATGGCAAGCCACTTTGTACTTTTTTTTGTTAGAGAACTTTCAAGTTTAGTGAAAGATTGGGTTTAAGATTTTTTTTCTTATTTGAGGATAAAATACTGAAACCGAACCAGCTCTGGGGCAAAGGAGCAGTGGTGGCAGAGACCTAGACTCCAGGAGAATAATCTGCAACACTTCTGGTCTCATTTTCCAGCACCCGCAGTGACTGCTGGTCAGAGATGTTAGGAGAAAAGTTGCCTAGACTTAAGAGTCTTACTGTCTTGGAAACAGCAACTTTCAGTCCAACTTTTGGCAAGTTGACAAAGTGTATTTTGCAAACTCTCCTCAGCCCTGCAACCCTTTCTTGCACACACTTTATAGTGTTTTCTTCCTTTAGACGTAGCCCTCCAAAATTATCACACCCTCAAGGCCGCATCAGTACTGACTTGTTTTATACCAGTCCTCTGATAGACTGGTTCAGACAAAGACACAGATTTCTCCATGAAGACATTCCAGTCCTCCGTTTGTCTTTAAACAGGAAGAGCCATTATTTTAACACAAATGACACCCTCTCCAGTGGTGACACTCTGAAGCAGACAAGCCAGTTGTCAAGTCATCTTAGAGGTGGGGGAGATTAGATTCCTTCTAATGTCTTTCACATCCTGCTAAATTCAGAAGAGACTGATATTTAACCCTAGAATTTTTATTTCCTTTGATATTTAGCCTAAAATAGAAAGAGGATGTTTGTCCTTTTTGATGCTACTGGCTTAAGTACATAAGTTTTTATGTTATAAGATCATGCTCGATTTTTAAAAGAGGCTGTTCCATTTCTGTTTGTCCTCCTCACACACATACAGAGTTATTGCCAAGAGGAATGCTATGTGCACAGGGACAGCTAAGACCACATACTGTCATTAGCTGGGAGTCAGGTTACCCAGCACATGGACAGTGGCATGTGCTAGAGCTATGTGTAACTAGAAGAGTCCTAGAGAGGGGAATCTGTAGCATTAAGCAGGCTTCACAAATTAAAAAAAAAAAAGAAAGATCACATACAACAATTCTCTCTGAGCTTGATTTTAAAAACTTAAAATGAGGTTAATCACCAGCACTGTACTAACCACTTTGTATGCATTATCTCATTCACTCCCATAAAACCCCCAAGCTACAGAGATATTATTGTTCTCATTTTACAAATAAGGAAACGTAAGCTTAGAGAGGTTATACAAATTGCCCAAACACACATAGCTGGTAAGTGGTGAAGCCAGGAATAAAATCTGCACAGTCCATATCTAGAGCAGAGGGCTTTTAACCTCTACTATAAGAAATATACTTCTTGACCTGTGTACTCCTTAGGAAATAGGAGGAAAGGGGATCTAAATTCCAATGAAAAGCCTAGCCTTTGTCAAAATTCAGTTAGTTACTCTTGTATGGATCTATTTCTTGATTCTGTCTTCTGTTCTGTGTTTCTATCCCTCTTCTAATACCCCACTGTCTTGCTTACTGTAGCTCTAAAGCTTTGGGTTTAGGAGGGACCTTATAAGGATATGAACAGAGATGTCCATTAATAATCTTCTCATATACAGGACACTGGGTCAGAAACTTAAGTCTGACAGTGGTCTCTGTTTATTGCTTAGATGTGTAAGAAATTAGATGTGGTGTTGAGCTAAATCAAACTGGACAGTGTGTAAAAAGCTGTTTGCAAAGTGTGAGAGAGATGTGTGGTGACTATATTGATCCCATTTTGGGGATATGAAATAGCTTTGGGTTAAAGCTCCAAAGGCCCATATCAGAGAGCTTGGGAGAGGCAGAACTGAAAATGTGTTCAGTAAATAAAAATATTGATCCCAAAGGGCAAATTCTCACTAGGTCCAGCCCCCCTTACTACAGAATATGGTGTAATGATACCCCACTTCATTTCTCTCAAGAAGGTTACCAAAAGTATTTGCAAACAGTGGGACTGACAGGGCTTAATTTCCAAAATATACTAACAGCTCATACAACTCGACAACAAAAAAACAAGCAACCCAATCGAAAAATGGGCAGGAGACTTAAAGAGACATTTCTCCAAAGAAGAAATACAGATGGCCAATAGGCACATGAAAAGATACTCAACATTGCTAATTATTAGAGAAATGCAAATCAAAACTACGTTGAGGTACCACCTCATGCCGGTCAGAATGGCCTTCATTAAAAAGTCTACAAATAATAAATGCTGGAGAGGTTGTGGAGAAGAGGGAACCCTCCTACACTGTTGGAATGTAAATTGGTGCAGCCACTGTGGAAAACAGTATGGAGGTTCCTCAGAAAACTGAAAATAGAATTACCATATGCTCCAGCAATCCCACTCCTGGGCATATATCCAGACAAAACTATAATTTTTATTTTTTATTTATTTTATTTTTGGCTGCATTGGGTCTTCGTTGCTGTGCTCAGGCTTTTCTCTGGTTGTGGCAAGCAGGGGCTACTCTTCGTTGCGGTGCGTGGGCTTCTCGTTGCAGTGGCTTCTCTTGTTGCGGAGCACAGGCTCTAGGCACATGGGCTTCAGTAGTTGTGGCTTGAGCGCTCTAGAGTACAGGCTCAGTAGTTGCGGTGCATGAGCTTAGTTGCTCTGCGGCATGTGAGATCTTCCCAGACCGGGGATTGAACCTGTGTCCCTTGCACTGGCAGGCAGATTCTTAACCACTGCACCACCGGGGAAACCCAAAAGTATAATTAAAAAAGATACATGCACCCTTGTCTTCATAGCAGCACTCTTCATAATAGCCAAGACATGGAAACAACCTAAATGTCCATCGACAAATGCAATGGATAAAGAAGATGAGGTACATATATATAGTGGAATACTACTCAGCCATAAAAAGGAACAAAATAATGCCATTTGCAGCAACATGGATTCAAGTAGAGATGATCACACTAAGTGAAGTAAGTCAGAAAGAGAAAGACAAATACCATATTATATCACTTATGTGTGGAATTTAAAATATGACACAAATGAACCTATCTATGAAACAGAAACAGAATCAGGGACATAGAGAATAGACTGGTGGTTGCTAGGGGGGAGAGGGGTGGGAGAGGGTTGGATTTGGAGTTTGGGATTAGCTGATGCAAACTGGTGTATATAGAATGGATAAACAAGGTCCTACTGTATAGCATAGGGATCTATATTCAGTATCCTGCGATTCACCATAATGGAAAAGAATATGAAAAAGAAGGTATATATATATATATATATATATATATATATATATATATATATATATATATGTATATCTGAGTCCTTTGCTGTACTGAAGTAATTAATACAACATTGTAATTCAACTATACTTCAATAAAAAATAAATTAAAAAAAATAAAGTTAACCAAAGAATACACAGGGAGAGAGGGCAAGGGTAATTAGGACAACTTATCAGGACATCTTTCTTCCCTAACTTCCTTATTTTAGCACAGTTTAATTAGCTCATTGTCACCTTGGCAATGTTGAACTGTGTGAGAGACCAAGAAGCTGAATACAGAGTAGGAGAGAGAAGTGTGACAGTGACAAGCTCGTGGAGGCAAGGGCAGTTGGAAGTGCCAGGAGATTGAAGTGTCATGATAGTAGACACACGTGTAGAGAAGGAGCTTTTCGAGGAGGTAATAGAGAAGCTGGGGTTTAGAGAGGACTGAGAGAGGAAGTCAGGCTTTGCAGCATCAGACTTAATCTCAGGGCTGTCCCTGGTCCCTACAGTAGCTTCTGGGACAGTACAAAAGTGATGTCCCTTGGAATCATAGAATCATGGACTTAGAGCCCCATATGACCTTGGAGTCCATCAAGTAAATCTAGCCCCTCAGTTTTAGTTTAAAGGGGACTTACAGTGACTGTCTAGTTGATCCCGAAACAATTTTGATATTCATGTCAGGGTTTAACATCCCTTTCTCTTGCAGTTTCCTCTCCTGTGAAAAATCCTGTTCATAAAAGACCCTGTGTGTGTATGTCCTTGTGTGTTTGTGTGCATATGTTGTCTATGTTGGGTCTGGTTTGTCAGACAACAGAGTGAATGTTGGTGATTCTAGTTACTTTTTTAGCTGCAGAACTGAAACCAAATTAGTCAATCCATAGATATTTAGTGAGTATCTGCTCAGTGTAGTCCTTTGTTTCTGAGGGCTGGACAGCATATCTTAGGCACATAATTTGGATAACACTTTGCTTTCTAGGTGCTTACATATTCTACAGGGAAATAAATAATGATGATAACAGTCCCTCAAGCACCACAGAAAAGCACTCGAGGGCTTCCCTGGTGGCGCAGTGGTTAAGAGTCTGCCTGCTAACGCAGGGGACACGGGTTCGAGCCCTGGTCCAGGAAGGTCCCACATGCTGTGGAGCAAGTAAGCCTGTGTGCCGCAACTACTGAGCCTGCACTCTAGAGCCCACGAGCCACAACTACTGAGCCCACATACCACAACTACTGAAGCTCCTGCTCCTAGAGCCCGTGCTCCGCAACAAGAGAAACCACTGCAATGAGAAGCCTGCGCACTGCAAGGAAGAGTAACCCCCGTTCGCCACAACTAGAAAATGCCCGTGCACAGCAACGAAGACCCAACACAGCCAAAAATAAATAAAAATTTTTAAAAAAAGCTAATAAAAAAAAGAAAAGCACTTAATAGTTTTACAGTGGTTCTCAAAATTTAATGTACATATGCAGCACCTGAAAATCTCGTTAAAATGCAGATTCTAATTAAGTAGGTCTGGGTGGGGGCCTGAGATCATGCTTTTCTCACAAGCTCCCAGATAAAACTGATGCTGTTGGTCCACAGACCACACTTTGACAAATAGCATGGCAAAGTATCTTAACATTGGTTAAAATGTGAGGCATGCATAGGAAATACAAGTAAGTCATTTTAACAGGAGACAGAAAGTTGGAAAGATTGGTTGGGATCAAATCCCTAGGAGCTTTGAATGCCAGGGTAAGGTTTTAGATGATATGGGTTAAGGAATCATTGCAGGTCTGTACTGGGTATAGAGTGACCTGATAGGACTTAAGGGAGATTTATTTGTCATCATGTATAGAACAAATGGGGTAGAAGTTTCGTATTAGGTATCAAGTAGCAGAGACTCAACTCTTGGCCCTTAATGCCAGATGAGGAAACTTGCAGAAAAGAGAGAGGAGAAGACTGGCAATAAGGAAGCTACCTGCTCTAAGACTGACCCTGGGTTTGGGGGCTGGAAGTTGTTTGGATTATACATCTCTTTTCTCTGCCTGGATTCCAAGAGATCCCTGCCAATCCCTTTGAATTCTGGCCAGTTCTACCAAGCTATAGGAATAACCAAATTTTAGAGAAGTAGAGTACTGTAAAATACAGTCAGCGCTAAAACTATCCTGAGTATAATTTAATTCTTTTGATTCATAATGTATTTATAGGAACTTGGGATGTTCTATGCAACTGAATCTTCCAGAAAATTGAAACAAACCTGTGAGTGCCAAAAGATTTAAAAAAGTAAAAGTTGTAGATGCTTAGGGCAAAAATTCTAAAAATGAAGAGTAGGGAAGGTATAAAGTGAAAAATAAAAGTTGACCCTTTCCTCCTAAAGCAACTAGAGAAAGAAGAACAAACAAGACCCAAAGTTATTAGAAGGAAAGAACTCATAAAGATCAGAGGGACTTCCCTGGTGGCACAGTGGTTAAGAATCTGCCTGCCAATGCAGGGGACACAGGTTCGAGCCCTGGTCTGGGAAGATCCCACATGCTGCGGAGCAACTAAGCCCACTTGCCACAACTATTGAGCCTGTGCTCTGGAGCCTGCGAGCCACAACTACTGAAGCCCACGCACCGCAACGAAGAGTAGCCCCCGCTCACTGCAACTAGAGAAAGCCCGCAGCAGTGAAGACCCAACGCAGCCCAAAAAAAAAAAAAAAAAAAAAAAAAAAAGATCAGAGTAGAAATAAATGAAATAGAGACTAAAAAAACAATAGAAAAGATCAATGAAACTAAAAGCTGGTTCTTTGAAAATATAAACAAAACTGATAAACCTTCAGTGAGACTCATTAGGAAAAAAAGGGAGAGGGCCCAAATCAATAAATGAAAAAGAAGTTATAACTGACACCACAGAAATACAAAGGAACATAAAAGACTGCTATGAGCAACTATATGCCAATAAAATGGACAATCTAGAAGAAATGGACAAATTCTTAGAAAGGTGCAATCTCCCAAGACTGAACCATGAAGAAATAGAAAATATGAACAGGCCAATTACCAGTACTGGAATTGAATCAGTAATTTAAAAATTCCCAGCAAATGTAAGTCCAGGATCAGATGGCTTTACAGGTGAATTCTACCAAACATTTAGAGAAGAGTTAACACCTATCCTTCTGAAACTTCCAAAAAATTGCAGAGGAAGAAACACTTCCAAACTCATTCTGTGAGGCTGCCATCACCCCGATAACGAAACCAGGCAAAGATATCAGAAAAACAGAAAATTACAGGCCAATATCACTGATGAACATAGATGCAAAAATCCTCAACAAAATACTAGCAAATCAATTCCAACAATGTAGTAAAAGGATTGTACACGATAATCAAGTGGGATTTATTCCAGGGATGTGAGGATTTCTCAATATCTGCAAATCAATCAATGGGATACACCACATCAGCAAATTGAAGAATAAAAACCATATGATCATCTCAGTAGATGCAGAAAAAGCTTTTGAGAAAATTCAACATCTATTTATGGTAGAAACTCTCCAGAAACTGGGCATAGAGGGCCTACCTCAACATAATAAAGACCATATGTGACAGACCCAGAGCTAACATCATACTCAGTGGTGAAAAGCTGAAAGCATTCCCTCTAAGATCAGGAACAAGACAAGGATTCCCTCTTGACACTTTTATTCAACATAGTTTTGGAAGTCCTAGCCACAGCAATCAGAGAAGAAAAGGAAATAAAAGGAATCCAAATTGGAAAGGAAGAAGTAAAACTGTCACTGTTTCCAGATGACATGATACTATACATAGAAAATCCTAAAGGCATCACCAGAAAACTACTCATCAATGAATTCGGTGAAGTTGCTGAACACAAAATTAATATACAGAAACCTGTTGCATTTCTGTACTCTAACAATGAGATATCAGAAAGAGAAATTAAGGAAACAATCCCATTTACCATTGCATCAAAAAGGGTAAAATATCTAGGAATAAACCTACCTAAGGAGGCAGAAGACCTGCACTCTGAAAACTATAAGACGCTGATGAAAGAAATTGATGACCATACAAACAGATGGAAAGATATACCGTGTTCATGGATTGGAAGAATCAATATTGTTAAAATGACCATACTACCCAAGGCAGTCTATAGATTCAGTGCAATCCCTATCAAATTACCAATGGCATTTTTCACAGAACTGGAACAAAAATTTTTTTAAATTTGTGTAGAAACACAGAAGACTCCGAAGAGCTGAAACAATCTTGAGGAAGAATGGAGCTGGAGGAATCATGCTCCCTGACTTCAGACTATACTAAAAAGCTACAGTAATCAAAACAGTATGGCACTGGCACAAAAACAGACACATAGATCAACGGAACAGGATAGAAAGCCCAGAAAAAATCCACACACATATGGTCAATTAGTCTACGACAAAGAAGGCAAGAATATACAGTAAAGAAAAGACAGTCTCTTCAATAATTGGTGCTGGGAAAACTGGATAGCTACATGTAAAAGAATGAAGTTGGAACATTCTCTAATACCATATACAAAAATAAACTCAAAATGGATCAAAGACCTAAATGTAAGACTGGACACTATAAAACTTCTAGAGGAAAACATAGGCAGGATGCTCTTTGACATATATCTCAGCAATATTTTTTTTGGATCCGTCTCCTAGAGTAATGGAAACAAAACCAAAAATAAACAAATGGGACCTAATCAAACTTATAAGCCTCGGGACAGCAAAGGAAACCATAACAAAACGAAAAGACAACTACAGAATGGGAGAAAATATTTGCAAATGATGTGACTGACAAGGGATTAATAATCCAAAATATACCAACAGCTCATACAGCTCAATATAAAAAACAACCCAATCAAAAAATGGGCAGAAGATCTAAATAGACATTTCTCCAAAGGAGATACACAGATGGCCAAAGGCACATGAAAAGATGCTCAACATTGCTAATCATTAGAGAAATGCAAATCAAAACCACAATAAGGTATCACCTCACACCAGTCAGAATGGCCATCATCAAAAAGTCTACAGATAATAAATTCTGGAGAGGGTGTGGAGAAAAGGGAATCCTCCTACACTGTTGGTGGGAATGTAAATTGGTGTAGCCATTATGGAGAACGTATGGAGGTTTCTTAAACTAAAAATAGAACTACCGTATGTTCCAGTAATGCCACTCCTGGGCATACATCTGGAAAAGATGAAAACTCTAATTTGAAAAGATACATGCACTCCAGTGTTCATAGCAGCACTACTTACAATAGCCAAGACATGGAAGCAACCTAAATGTCTATTGACAGGTGAATGGATAAGAAGATGTGATACACACACACACACACACACACACGGAAATATTACTCAGCTATAAAAGAATGAAATAATGCCATTTTCAGCAACATGGATGGATCTACAGATTATCATACTAAGTGAAGTAAGTCAGATAGAGAAAGACAAATATCAGGTGATACCACTTATATGTGGAATCTAAAATAATGATCCAAATGAATTTATTTACAAAACAGAAATAGACTCACAGACATAGGAAACAAACTTATGGTTATCAAGGGGGAAAGTAGGGGGAGGGCTAAATTTGGAATTTGGGATTAACAGATACACACTATTATATATAAAATAGATAAACAATAAGGACCTACTATATAGCACAGGGAACTATATTCAGTATCTTATACTGACCTATAATGGAAAAGAATCTGAAAAAGAAACTGAATCACCTTGCTGTAAACCTGAAACATTGTAAATCAACTGTACTTCAGTAAAAAATAAAAATTAAAAAAGCTGACCCTTTCTAGTCTCTAATTTCTATTATTAACAATTTTAATATTCTTTCTGATATTTAATCATACATATATATAGCTATGTATATAATTTAATTTTCTTTTTTCATAAATGTAATCATACCATTTATATTATTCTACACCTTGCCTTTCCACTTAATATATCTGGGTCATCATTTGATAATAGCACATAAAAATCTAATTTTTTCTTCTAAATTCCTACATAGAATTTTTATATGGTTTATAATAGTTAATCAGTTCCCTATTGAAAAATATCTGGGTTGTTAAAAACAATACTTAAGTGAGCATCTTTATAAATACACCTTTGCATGCTCTTTAAAGTATATCTATAGCAGTGGAATTACAGCAGAAAAAAGCATATGCATTTTGAAGTTTAATAGTTATGGCCACATTGCCCTTTTCTAAAATGGTACATTCTCAATAATTATTTGAGAATCACTTCCTTGTAATCCTCATAATTGGGCATCTCATTGTTTTGTAGACTTGCATTTCTTTAATCTGGAATGAGGTTTTACATCTTTTGTGTGTTTATTGGTCACTTTTGCTTTCTGCTCTTGTAAAATGCCTGTTGAGAAATATGATCTTCCAAACTGCACATAGAACATTAATGATGTATTTTTACAGCTATACTTTTACAGTTAGACTTCATTCAAAGAAAATATTTAACAGTTTTTTAGAATCTTGAGATTCTTTTTCTTTTTTTTTTTACACAATATATTGTCACACCAAATATTTAATATCAAGGTGATGACATTTGGTCTTTCTATTTGATTTAATGAACAGTAGTATCTTACTCAGACTTCAGTCTAATTTGAGCCTCATACAAGTTTGGAAAATTCCTGGAGTGGAAAGCTCCAGAAAAAAAAGGGGCGGGGATATGTGTGATAGTTGACTTCATTCCCTGCTCTGTCAAAACAGTACATGCCTTCCTCCCACTTTGGTGAGAAATAGCCTTGGGAATAAATTTATATATACCCATGGGTACAATTCTGAGTTTAGGGCTCATGCCTTTTTTGTGCAGTGTATACTGTTTCTACCACACTGTAGCTTCTTAGGAAATGTCCAAGAAAAACAACAATAATGCTGGTATTTGGTTTGTCATTTGCAGCTCAGGGCATCAGTAGGGCATAGAGCAGAATTCTTGCTGAGGAATATGATCCTCCCTTGATTCTAATTTTATCTTTGTGGAGCAGCTTTTAAATATGAGGACAGCTGGTGTTGGATAAATCTGTCCTCACAAGCTGTATAAGATTGAAATAAAGTTAAATATTTGGGGTTAAATCCAAATGCAAAAACATGGAAAGTATTGATTAATCTTTTGATGCTTCCCTTTCTGCATCTTGGTGAACAGGCACTTATTATTCGTTGTGAACTCCTAGCAACAGTCCAATTTGAAGCTTAGATAAGGAGAATAATGTGTGCTCTAGTTTAAGTTCTAACATTTCGTAAAAGGTAAAGCACAATTCTTGCTTTTCACCCCATCTTCCACCCTGCTGGTAAAAACGATAGGCTATACATACCTGTTTTTGTTAGGAACCTCTCTTTCTTTGTCTTTCTCTTTTTTTTTTTTTTTTTTTTTTTTGCGATACACAGGCCTCTCACTGTTGTGGCCTCTCCCGTTGCGGAGCACAGGCTCCGGATGCGCAGGCTCAGTGGCCATGGCTCACGGGCCCAGCCGCTCCACGGCATGTGGGATCTTCCCGGACCAGGCCACGAACCCACATCCCCTGTATCGGCAGGCGGACTCTCAACCACTGTGCCACCAGGGAAGCCCTGTCTTTCTCTTTTGAGTAAAAAGTTGCTACCAATGAAATAGTGAAGCCCACATTTCCACTTGGGTTAGGATAATAATGCTCTGTGGCCTCTAAAAATTTGCAAATGATGGGACCCCAAACTCCTAGTAGATTCTCCCCCAGGTGACTGAATGTCTTGCTAGTTGCTAAGGGATAAATAAGGGTGGTGAGCTCAGAGAACAGTCTGGTTGCTAGCTTTTCTTCAGCTGACTGGATTACTAAGGTAGAAAAGCACTAAAAATAAATCAGGGCACAAATTCTCCTGCCAGGGGTTGAGTATTGAGATAACTTGTCTTCTCGGCTGGTGTTGACATCATCTATTCTAATGCACACTGCAAATAGGAGCCAGAATGAGAAACATATTTGGCTATGGACTAATGTTAGTAAAAGTCTGTAGCCCTGTACTTGTTGCTTCTTGTCAGACTCAATTAATTAGTCCCTCCAGCTCCTGTGGGAGAGAGCTAAATACATGCAGGTGAGAACTTGAAACAAACTCAGGGCCAATCTCAGGAGAAATCACTAGATCTCTTCTAGATTTAAATAAACTTTGCTAGGTCTCTTCCATGTCAGTTGGGTTTCAGTGTTTCCCCCAAGTGGTCAGAGTCCACCAGAGTTAGAAAAGTGGTAAGACCTCTCAGGTATTCATTTCTAGGACTTGAAGACTTCACAATCATCCAAGTCACCTGACATGGAGTAAAGAAATATTCTTATTGCTGAATTTCTGTTTCTGTTGTTGCTTTGGATGTCCTGAGCAGAGAGCCTTTGCCAGTCAGAATTACTCTGTGGATTTCGTTTGAACTCAGATGGAGGGGAAATTAATATAAATCACTACCTTCTTTATATTTATCCCTACCCTCTTTTCATTTTATAGAAAGTTGCCTTTAACTGGAATAATACTGTGTCACACTGATTCAGTACTTGGTACTCACAAAACACTTTCACACATTTATCTTGTGACCTTCAGAACAGGTCTTTAAGGAAGGCAGATGTTATTATCCTCTTCTTAACTGCTGGACTTAGAAAAGCCAACAGATTCAGATGTTGACAACAATTGGTGTTAAGAGCCCTGGAAGCTCTGGAATTTCTTGGTCCACTAAGCAATGTGCAGTCTGACCCAGGGCCCTCTCTCCAAGTCTGGAGGTTTGTTCTATTTTTATAAAATAATTTATTTAAATGTTTCTATAAAAATGCATTTTCATTTTAGAAAACTTGGAAAATATGGCAGAGAAGTGAGAGAAAAAAATCAACCACAGACCCAGTACACAAAAACAAATTCCTTGGGTTTCCTTAGGTTTTTGACTAAATCTGTGGGCTGGAAGGAGAGATGAAATATGTATTCAGTAATGCTGATTGTGTGTCTACCCATTTCCCTGCATTTAGCATAATGTACATTATAGACATTTTAGTTAAGCTGCCTCCAGGGAGCCTTTACAGGTAGGTGTTGGCTCTGGACCTTTTGAGCTGAGCTATAAAAGGTGGCATCCCTGGTAGAGACCAACTATTCACTGTCCTTTCATTACTCTTTTTTTGTTTGTTTGTTTCCTCCACACAACCTTCTTCCTTTCCTTCTGGCTATATCAGTACAACCTCTCTTCATCTTTCCCGGCAAGTTGTCATTTCCAGTCTTAAAGTCACCAGCAGCATTTTTGCAGGCCTTTCTTCAAATTCTGTCTGGCTTCCCCAATGTAGAGTCAAGGACCAGGTAACACTGAAACAATGAAAGGGCTGCTCTTTCTCTAGTATGCTACACCTGCACCTTGGCACTCAGAAGGTACATCTGACCAAGAGGAGTGCTGGGAAGTGCAGAGACTTTAGCAGCTTCAGATGTTTGGAGCCGGGAAATGCTGAATTCCAATATATCTTCGCACCCCCTCTTGCATTTTTCTTAGTGCTTTAATAATAGACATTAGGTAAGTGTATATTGATGACTGTGTGAGTGAGTGAATGAGTGAGTGAGTGAGTGAATATATTTGGTCCTGTGAGTAGAGGTGGGAAGTCACTGTACTGACTTCCTATAAATTAAAAGCATCTGGATTGTATTCTCTGTCCTGAGCCCAAGGAATTAGAAATATTTGGTTTTCCTCATCTGTAGAATCACTATGATATGAGAAAACCCAGACAGCAGCCTTGGTTTCAAAGGTACTCACAGCCTCCACGTTGTCTGTGTGCTTTTCTTCTCCTGTTGTCCTCACAGGAAGAGCCCCTCAGGGCTGGGTTTGTTTGAGGTAGATCCCTGTTGTCTGTCAAGGAGGGGCATAAACTGGAACGACAGCTGTCGGCAAAGAGGCTAGGGTATCAACTGGAAGGACTGGGGAAGGGTCTTTCTATTCCACTGTATTTGGTGCAGCCCCAACTTTGTATTAATGACACTTGGGGAGTGCACATCCTTGCAACAGAAGACCAAAAAATATGTGACCATGAGTTAACCACTAATAGTTATACATCAAATCTGAATGGAAACCAGGAGATAAAAGGCAGGGCAGAAGACAAAGTCTCATGGTGAGCAAAGCATTTTTAGCTGGAATGTAAAGAATTTTGGTATTGGCATTTTGAGGAAATTCAAGCTGCCCTTCCTCTCAACCCAGAAGACAGGAGATAGCTCACAGTTGCTTGGGTCAGGATTATAATTTTACTGATTTCAGAAATGTCATATTAATATCAGCATTGACTTTGGTGGAGGATCTATGCAGGGTTGTAGATCTTTGTGGAGAGGTATGTGGAACAGCACATTTTTTCTTTGAAGCTTAAGACTTCTGTTTTACATGCTGTTGGTAGATGTGCTTTTGATTGTGCTGGATTGATCAATACACCTAAAATATAAAGAATGTAGGTCCAATAAATAGAGAAACTTCTTGTTACCATGAGTAAGCTGAAAATTTCTGTAGTAAGTATAGACTTCCACTCTGTTGTAAATTATGATTTAGCAGCAAGCTTTGATTGAGGACCTACTGTGTGCCCAGTACTGAGCAGCTGGAGAGTACTATGGAAGAGCTAACAAAAGGAAGAAACAGATGTCATGCTACATTTACACTAAGTGTATCTTAAGTGCAGTCCTTAGTGTCACTGAGTAAGTAATCCCTAAGTAAGTAATACAGCATTACTACAGTACAGTAAACTAAGTGCAATTGATCACAACTCCACATACATGGTATAAAAATTTCCAAAGCCATTCCACTCAGCCAGTATTTTTTGAGCATCTCATGTAGGCCAACTACTTTCTTTTTTTTTTTTTTTTCATAGCTCCAGACTACTTCTCTCTCTAGTTTCAGTCAGTTGCTTAAAAATTAAACAGTGCTTCTTGGTCATGACAGAAGCTGGGGGAATTCAGTATAATCCTATTTCCAGTAGCAGTGCAAAAAGTCAAATTGTTTTGGAATGATTCATTAGAAATACGGTCTCCCTCATCAAGGGATGGCATGTCCCATCAGAAGGGAAGTAATTTATTTGATGTAATGATGAGTGCTGATGGCTTAAAAGGCTCTGTTAGCTGTAGGAATCTGTGACTGAGCATCTGGCCCCTGGAAGTTGGTTCTTACCAGGCTGTCAAAGATCAAGGCAAGCTTCAGGTCATCCAAGCCAACTACTCCTTAAAAAACTTTTTTAAAACAGACAAGGACCTCAAGTCAAAGAAGAGAAGCCATTTGCCAAAGTAGTGAATTACCTTGAATGCCAGAAGAATGTCAGGAAAAATTGTGAAATTTGAAAAAAAAAATTACTGAGAATCCTTTAGAATGCTAGGCATTGACTAGTATGTTCTTCCAAGTTATCTGATTCTGTAGTGATCTGTACTTTTCACTGTCTTTGAACTGTTTTAAACTCTATAAAGTTGTAGAAAACTGAGGGTAATGCAAATTATTCTTGTTTATAAAAAAGCAAACCAATTCTGTTTTGTGGAAGTGCAGTTGACCACCTCTTCCAAGAGGCTAGTTTTGCATCTGTTAACAAATTAATTTCAGCATTTCTGGCTACCTCTCGAACCAGTTTTTAACATCTTCTGATTCTGTCTTTAATTAATTAGTTAAATAAAACCTTGACATGTGTTTGTTTTATATTTATATGACAGTCATAATTTTACCTTAAATAATTATCCTTTAACGGGAAGGAACTAGGATTTTAGTAAGAGCTCTCTGTGCTTCCTTCATTGTGAATAGATTATAGGCCCTGTTTTTTTTTTTCTTTTTTTTGGCGGCACGCGGGCCTCTCACTGTTGTGGCCCCTGCCGTTGCGGAGCACAGGCTCTGGACGCGCAGGCTCAGCGGCCATAGCTCATGGGCCCAGCCGCTCCGCGGCATGCAGGATCCTCCCGGACCCGGGTACGAACCCGTGTCCCCTGCATCGGCAGGCGGACTCTCAACCACTGCGCCACCAGGGAAGCCCTATAGGCCCTGTTTACGTGGGTTTCTGAGATGGCTAAGCCATCACTTGTAATTTTTTTTTTTTGGTCACATTTTTGTGTTTATAGGCCATGTGGATAACATCTTAAAAACTCACTGAGATGAATTTCATGTAACATAAAACTAACTTTTTTTCTTTTTTAGAATGTTTGTTATAAAACTAACCATTTTAAAATGAACAATTCAGGGGACTTCCCTGGTGGTGCAGTGGTTAAGACTCCCTGCTCCCAATGCAGGGGGCCTGGGTTCGATCCCTGGTTGGGGAACTAGATCCCACATGCATGCTGCAACTAAGAGTTCGCATGCTAGAAATAAGGAGCTGTGTGCCACAACTAAGGAGCCAGCGAGCTGCAACTAAGGAGCCCACGAGCTGCAACTAAAAAAAAGGAGCCTGCCTGCTGCAACTAAGACCTGGTGCAACCAACCAACCAACCAAAAAAAAAAAAAAAAAAGAACAATTCAGTGGCATTTAGTACATTCACAGTGTTGTACAACCACACCTCTATCTAGTTCCAAAATGTTTCCATCACTCCAAGTAGAACGCCTTATCTATTAAACAGTTTCTCCCTACTCTTCCCTCCCCATTACCCCTGGCATCCACACATCTGCATTCTGTGTCTATGGATTTATCTGTTCTGGATGTTTCATATAAACGTAATGATACAATATGTGACCTTTTGTATCTGACTTCTTCCACTTAGCATAATATCTATCCATATTGTAGCATATATCTGTAATCCATTCCTTTTTTTATAGCTGAATAATACTCCATAGTATGTATGTACCACAGTTTGTCCATGTGTTTGTTGATGGACATCTGGGCTGTTTCTACCTTTTGGCTATTGTGAATAGTGTTACTATGAACATGCATGAACATCTACTTGTTTAAGTACTTGTGTTTTATTCTTTTGGGTATGTATCATGGAGCAAAATTGCAACCTCATATGGTAATTCTCTGTTTAGCTTTTTGAGAGGAACCACCAAATTGTTTTCCACAGAGACAACTATTTTATTATATATTCCCATCAGCAATGTATGAGGGTTCCAATTTCTCTGCATCCTCAATGACCCTTGTTATTTTCCATTTTTAGAAGTATTGACGGGCTTCCCTGGTGGCACAGTGGTTGAGAGTCCACCTGCTGATGCAGGGGACATGGGTTCGTGCCCCGGTCTAGGAAGATCCCACATGCCGCGGAGCGGCTAGGCCCGTGAGCCATGGCTGCTGAGCCTGTACGTCCGGAGCCTGTGCTCTGCAACGGGAGAGGCCACAACAGTGAGAGGCCTGCGTACCACAAAAAAAAAAAAAAGTATTGCCACCCTACTGGGTGTGAAGTGATATCTCATTGTGGTTTTGATTTGCATTTCTCTAATGACTGAAGATGTTGCCTATCTTTTCACGTTCTTGTTAATCATGCAGAATTTTGAACAGTAACATCATGTTTTGAATATGCCAGAGAAGCTGGCTATTAAAAAGATATCTTTGATAACTCCCACTATAATACAAGTAATTATCCCTTAATTTATGTTTCTTAATTTAAGATTTTATACATTAAGTTTATTAAATGATTCTATAGAAAAAGTTATCTTTTTTGGACAAAATTAGGATTTTCTCCACTCCCTAAGTGATGCTCTTTATAAGGTGTTTTCACAGACCATGCCTGAACCTTCCACAGTATCAAGCAAGTACTCTTAAGGAACTCAGAGAAATGTTTCCATGGTGATAATATCTGTCCTTGTGAAACACTACTGTGTGAGCTGTTTCATGCATTAAAGTCTTGCTTGGAGCTGTCTCTTTGTAAGATTTATTTGCTGATTTGCTTTTTAAACATGGATACATAGTACAGTTTTTAATAATAACGATAACAACAACTAACATTTGTTGAATATTTATTAGGTACCAGCCTCTCTACTAGGCATTTTATGTACATTATATCCCGTAATCCTAGTAGAATATTAGCTCCTAAGGGTAGATTCTTTTTTTTCTTGTGCATTATATCTCCACCATCTAACAGAGTATCTGTTACAGAGCAGGTGTTCAACAAATGTCATTGAATGAATAAACAACCCTTTGAGGTAGTTTCTGTGATTACCTTCATTTTGCAAATGAGGAAGCTGAGGCTAAGAAATGTAAAGCAATTTTCCCGAGATCATACAGATGGGCAGTGGTGGAGCCTAAATCAGAACTTGGACAGCCTACTCCAGTCTATACTAAGTTGCCTTTTAAGCCATAGTATTCAGAACACCACTTTCACCTCTTCCTTCCACATTCTACAGGGTGGCCAGGTGGTTTTGTCAAACAAAGAGAAAGCAATAATTCATTTCAGTTCAAGAATATTTATTAATGGCCATCTGTGTGCCCAGACATTTGTTGGGTGTAATGTTGAGAACTGGGAATTAAGAAAATGAGTTTCTATTATGGATTATGACACTACCTTGAACAAGTCATATACTCTTTCTAGACTTTGGTTTCCTCATGTGGAAAATGGAAAAGTTAGACTAGATAATCTAAGTATGCTCCTGCAATAAAATATGATAAGTTTAAGAAACAGCACCGATAAGGCCACAATGAAGTTTTTTGCTGAGGATAGGGGTGGTGGGGAATGTAATTGGTTTATATATATTAATCTTTAATCTAGAAGGAGTGAAAAAAAAGGAAAGGCAACAGGGTGGTAAATATATGATGGCAGTGGTAGAGTGTATCATCTAGAAGAGATAATAAAGCAACTATCCAAGTAACAAGGCAGCCTCAGCTCACCCTTAATTTTAAGAAATGAGATTTGTTTCTATCCTAACCCTTGCCTTTGAGAAGCATAATAGCCTGTGGTTATTTAGTATTTTACAGTTTCTCCATGCTTTTCTTTCCTTTGTGCCCTGTAACTTTGCTGAGAAGTAGTTTGGGGATGATAGTTGGGAAAACCAAGGGCCTAGCCAAGCTTATACAGTTGTCTAATGATTCTCAATCTTGGGTTTTTGATACTCCAGGCTGTCATCCTGGGGTTTGGAGAAAATGTGAAATTATTATTTTTTAATTATATGAATTTTTCTTTTAAATTCACTTGATTAAAAAAATATGCCATATGACACTTTTCCCTTTGGTTCCTAAAAGTAGAGGATATTGCCTAATAGAACAGGTAATAATAGGGTACCAAAACTTCCAAAACAATGTGTTAACTTTTTAAGGAAAAAGATCTTATAGATAAAACACCCTTTTAAAGGCTCACTTGTTGTTTTATACTTTAAATTGGGTCGAATGATTATATTACTTCCTCTGCAAAGTTTAGCCAGTAAATGCACTAAGCGCTCATCAGATGCCTGGTGTGTACAAAGCACTATGCTGGATGCCTAAGAAAGTCAAAGATGACTCTTTCCCTCAATCTTGTAAAAGTTTTGAAACCTTTACAACTAACCACAGCATATGATGTAATATTATGAGTGCCTGAAGCTAAATCTAAAGTGTTATAGGAAATCAAGAAGATATCCCTTTAAGTTGTAGTGGTTTAGAAAGGCTTCTTGGAAGGGGAGATACTGGAGCCAAGTCTTGAAGGATGCATATATTAAGATGAGAGTGAGAGAGAGAGATGGAGAGGGAGAAATATTAACAGATGGAGGGAATAGTATGAAAATGGGCTCAGGAGGAAGAATATTCAGGGTGTATTTGGTAGTTTATGAGAGTGGAGGGAAGTTATAAAAGATGCATAGTGGGAAGTAGTGGGAAATAGGGAGAAGAAATGAATTAGAAGTTGTGAACAAGTTTGTACACCCTGACAAATACTGTTAGAAAGATTCTTCCAACAATTGGTTCTTTGTGTGCCTTATCAATGTTTCTTTCCCATTCCTGTCCCGCACTAAATAAAACAAAAGAATAAACAGTTAATTCCTTCATTCAGCAAATATTTGTTGAGTACTTGCTTTGTCCCAGGTGTTATGTTAGGAGCATAAGCTATAAAGATAAACTAGACACAGTCCTGCCCTCAAGGAGCTCACAGTCTGGTGGGGAAGACCAACTCTTGGTTAAAAAGCGGGTACATACAAAGTGCTCATTATATTTGAAATGGGGCCACCTTGAAAAAGAATGATCTTGACTGCCCTGGGCTAATCGCCTGAGCTCTGTTTTTAGCCCTTGGGAGCAACCTCAGGATGTGTGGCATACCAGAAGAACAGCTGCATACTATATTCTGAAAATGATGAAAGTGACGCCTCTGTTTTTCCAGACTCAGAGCAGTGACTCTGAGGAGAGCCAAACTCTTTCTCTCCTGGCTTGTGCTGGTGGGCACATTGTTGCAAAGATTTTAGAGGGGAAGTTTCACATTTTCCTACCTTTGTCCTAAAGAAAGGTGATATGGAGAAGGAAGGGATAAGGGAGTAATAAACTATAGAGTCCTTTCATCTATAGTATTTCTTAATGTAGCAAGAGATGGTAATAATAATGATAGATAATATTTATTGAGTGCTTACTTTGTGCCAAGCACTATGATGAGGGCTTTAACATACAGTACCCAATTTAACTCACACAGTAGTCATGAAAACCAGCTACTGTTTTCATCACTCTTTACAGATAAGGAAACTGAGGCTTAAAAAAATTAAGTAACTTTCCTGTGTCACATAGCTCATAAGTGGATATAATGGAAAGTATATTGGAATGGGCTTTATATTTCATATTTTATAGAGAAAGCTAAAGCCTAGAGAGAAGTGTTTGGTCCATAGGTGCAGAGCAGAATGACGTCAGAGCCAGATTTAGAACTCATGTCTCAATTTTATGATCCTTAAAACAATTGTAATTCTCTTGTAATAGAAAATTTTAAACACATATATTACTCAGCTTCTTCAGTTACCTATTCATGATCAATGTTATTTCATCTGTACTTCCACTCACCTGCCCTCTACCATATTAATTTGAAGCAAATACTAAACATTATATTATTTCATCTGTAAATATACCAGAATGTTTCTCTAAAAGATGAGTCATTTAAAAAGCATAATCATAATACCATAATCTATATTTAATAATTTAGGTGAACCAAAATTAATAATAATTCCTTAACACCATCAATTATCTAGTCTGAGTTCACATTTCCAGTTCTCTCAAAAGTGTTATAATTTTTTCTTACAGTTTGCTTGAATCAGGATCCAAGTAAGGTCTACACATTACAGTAGATTGATGTATCTTTTAAGTCTTTTAATCTACAGCTTTCCCTCACCTTTTAAATTTTCTTGTAATTTAAATTGTTGAAAAAACTGTTTGTCCTATAGAGCTTCCTGCAATTTTTATTTTGTGGATTGTATCCCTCTAGTTTGTGTAGTTTAAGATGTTCCTTTGTCTTCTATATTTCCTGTAAATTGGTAGTTGGATCTAGAGGCTTGATCAGATTCAGGTTTGTTACATACCTTTTTGCAAAACTATAGATGACATTGTATCATTAGGAAGCACATAATGTCTAGTTATCTCTCTTTTTTTGATGTTAGGAATCATTGATGCTTAATGCCTAAATACATTAATTTATTGGAGCTTGCAAGGCCTTCCATTTCCAGCAGTGATGAGTATCAAGAAGAGAATTTACCCTCTCACTCTAAACAACTAAAAAACCCAACCAGATATAGAAAAGAATAGTTTTCAGACATTGGACAACAGGCATCACAGGTCTGTGATCTGTAAAGGAAGGGAAATGACATAATGTCTGGCATCCAGTGAAAAATTACTGGACGCGCAAAGAAACATGATCATACAGTCAAAATATAAAATTTAATTAATAGAAACAGAATCCTGATATGAGAGATCATAGAATTAGTAGACAAGATATTAAAAGAGCTACTATGAATATGCTTCACTTGTTCAAGAAGTAGAGGAAAATATGAGTATAACAAGGAGAGGAAATGGAAGTTATAAAAAAAGACCCAAGTCTAGAGATGAAAAATACAGTATTTGAGATGAAAAGTACATTGCATGGGATTAACAGCAGATTCGACACTGCAGAAGAAAAGGTTAGATACTTGAAGACATAACAATAGAAACTATCCAAAATAAAGCACAGAAAAAAAAGCCTGAAAAAAAAAAAAAAGAGCATTAGTGAACTGTGGGACAATATCAAGTGGTCTAACATACATATAATTGGAATTAGAGAAGGGCAGGGACACCAGAAACATATTTGAAAAAATGATGGCTGAAAAATTGCCAAGCACCTTAAGAGGACCTGGAGACCTCTGATTCTGTTGTAATGAAAGACAAGACTGCTGCTCTGCAGATAAAGTGATGGTTTCATGATGAGCAGGCAGAAAGCTATAATTTAGACTAAGCCTTTTAGACTACATGGTGATCTTCTGTATAACATAATGTGTTGTCTTCCTCTTAGGGTCATCCTGGAAAAAGATACTTGTCTTTTGTCTTCTTTCTATTGTTGAATCTCCTATCCACTCTTAAAGGGATTCCTTCCCCTCCTCGACTGAAGACCCCCAAAGTGCCCCTGGTTACCCAAGGAAGGCCTGCACCTGTTTCCTAAGCATCCACCTGGGCTCCAGACTCCATCTATTCATCTGTGCAGCCATCCCAGCCTTCCCTAATGAAATTTTGACCCACTTTGGTCCTGTCAGCCCATCTTTTTATTTTATTTTATTAAATTTTTTTTTCTTTTTTAACTTTCTATTTTATATTGGAGTATAGTTGATTAACAATGTTGTGATAGTTTCAGGTGTACAGCTGAGTGATTCAGTTATACATGTATCTATTCTTTTTCAAATTCTTTTCCCATTTAAGTTGTTACATAATATTGAGCAGTTGCCTGTGCTGTACAGTGGGTCCTTGTTGGTTATACATTTTAAATATAGTAGTGTGTACATGTCAATCCCAAACTCCCTAACTATCTCTTCTCCCCACCCTTCCCCCCTGGTAACCATAAGTTTGTTCTCTATGTCTGTGAGTCTGTTTCTGTTTTGTAACTAAGTTCATTTATATCATTTCTTTTTAGATTCTGCTTACAAGTGATATTATAGGATATTTCTCTTTCTCTGACTTACTTCAGCGAGTATGACAATCTCTAGGTCCATTGATGTTGCTGCAAATGGCATTATTTCATTCTTTTTATTTATTTATTTTTTTCGGTACGCGGGCCTCTCATTGTTGTGGCCTCTCCCGTTGCGGAGCACAGGCTCCGGATTCGCAGGCTCAGCGGCCATGGCTCACAGGCCTAGCCGCTCCGTGGCACATGGGATCCTCCCAGACCGGGGCACGAACCCGTGTCCCCTGCATTGGCAGGCGGACTTTCAACCACTGCGCCACCAGGGAAACCCTCTTTTTTTTTTTTTTTTAAAGAAGATGTTGGGGGTAGGAGTTTATTAATTTACTTATTTATTTTTGCTGTGTTGGGTCTTCCTTTTTGTGCGAGGGCTTTCTCTAGTTGTGGCAAGCGGGGGCCACTCTTCATTGTGGTGTGCGGGCCGCTCACTATCGCGGCGTCTCTTGTTGCAGAGCACAGGCTCCAGACACACAGGCTCAGTAGTTGTGGCTCACAGGCCTAGTTGCTCCACGGCATGTGGGATCCTCCCAGATCAGGGCTTGAACCCGTGTCCCCTGCATTAGCAGGCAGATTCTCAACCACTGTGCCACCAGGGAAGCCCTATTTCATTCTTTTTAATGGCAGAGTAATATTCCATTGTATATATGTACCACATCTTCTTAATCCATTCCTCAGTCGATGGACATTTAGGTTGCTTCCATGTCTTGGCTATTGTAAACAGTGCTGCAATGAACATTGGGGTGCATGTATACTTTCGGACCATGTTTTTCTCTGGATGTATGCCCAGGAGTGGGACTGCAGGATCATATGGTAGCTCTATTTTTAGTTTTTTAAGGAACCTCCATACTGTTCTCCATAGTGGCTGCACCAATTTACATTCTCACCAACAGTGTAGGAGGGTTCCCCTCTCTCCACACCCTCTCCAGCATTTTATTGTTTGTGGATTTTTTGATGATGGCCATTTTGACTATTGTGAGGTGGTATCTCATTGTAGTTTTGATTTGCATTTCTCTGATAACGAGCAGTGTTGAACATTTTTTCATGTGCCTGCTGGCCATCTGTATGTCTTCTTTGGAGAAATGTCTATTTAGGTCTTCTGCTTATTTTTTGATTGGGTTGTTTGTTTTGATATTAAGCTGCATGAGCTGTTTGTAAATTTTGGAGACTAATCTCTTGTTGGTCACATCATTTGCAAATATTTTCTACCAATCTGTGGCTTGTCTTTTCGTTTTGTGTATGGTTTCCTTTGCTGTGCAAAAGCTTTTGAGTTTAATTAGGTCCCATTTGTTTATTTTTCTCTTTATTTCCATTACTTTGGGAGGCGGATTGAAAACAATGTTGCTGCAGTTTATGTCAGAGAGTGTTCTGCCTATGTTTTCCTCTAAGAGTTTTATAGTGTCTGGTCTCACATTTAGGTCTTTAATCCTAATTATTTTAGTGTATGGTGTTAAAGAATGTTCTAATTTCATTTTTTTACACGTAGCTGTTCAGTTTTCCTAGCACCATTTGTTGAAGACTGTCTTTCCATCATTGTATAGTCTGGCCTCTTTTGTTGTAGATTAATTGACCGTAGGTGCGTGGGTTTATTTCTGGGCTTTCTATCCTGTTCCATTGATCTATATTTCTGTTTTCGTGCCAGTACCATACTGTTTTGATGAATATAGGGCGCCTGATTCCTCCAGCTCCGTTTTTCTTTCTCAAGATTGCTTTTGGCTATTCTGTGTCTCCATACAAATTTGAAGATTTTTTATTCTAGTTCTGTGAAAAATGCCATTGGTAATTTGATAGGGATTGCAATGAATCTGTAGATTGCTTTGGGTATTATAGTCATTTTCACAATACCTATTCTTCCCATCCAAGAACATGGTATATCTCTCCATCTGTTTGTGTCATCTTTGATTTCTTTCATTAGCGTCTTACAGTTTTCAGAGTACAGGTCTTTTGTCTCCTTAGGTAAATTTATTCCTAGGTATTTTATTCTTTTTGTTGCAGTGGTGAACGGGATTGTTTCCTTACTTTCTCTTTCTGCCCTTTCATTGTTAGTGTGTAGAAGTGAAAGAGATTTCTTTGAATTAATTTTGTAACCTGCAACTTTATCAAATTCATTGATGAGCTCTAGTAGTTTTCTGGTAGCATCTTTAGGATTTTCTATATATAGCATCATGTCATCTGCAAACAGTGACAGTTTAACTTCTTCTTTTCCAATTTGTATTCCTTTTATTTCTTTTTCTTCTCTGATTGTCATAGCTAGGACTTCCAAAACTATGTTGAATAAAAGTGGTGAGGGTGGACATCCTTGTTTTGTTCCTGGTTCTAAAGGAAATGCTTTCAGCTTGTCACTGTTGAGTATGATGTTAACTGTAGGTCTGTCATATATGGCCTTTATTATGTTGAGGTATGTTCCCTCTATGCCCACTTTCTGGAGAGTTTTTATCATAAATGGGTGCTGAATTTTGTCATAAGCTTTTTCTGCATCTATTGAGATGATCATATGGTTTTTATTCTTCAGTTTGTTGATGTGGTGTATCACACTGATTGATCTGCGGGTATTGAAAAATCCTTGTATCCCTGGGATAAATCCCACTTGACCATGGTGTATGATCCTTTTAATGTATTGTTGGATTCAGATTGCCAGTATGTTGTTGAGGATTTTTGTGTCTATGTTCATCGGTGATATTGGCCTGTAATTTTCTTTTTTTGTGGTATCTTTGCCTGGTTTGGGTATCAGGGTGATGGTGGGCTCATAGAATGAGTTTGAAAGTTTTCCTTCCTCTGCCATTTTTTGGAACAGTTTCAGAAGGATAGGTGTTAGCTCTTCTCTAAATGTTTGATAGAATTCACCTGTGAAGCCATCATGTCCTGGACTTTTGTTTGTTGGAAGATTTTTAATCATAGTTTCAATTTCAGTGCTTGTGATTGGTTTGTTCATATTTTCTATTTCTTCCTGGTTCAGTCTTGGGAGATTGTACCTTTCTAAGGATTTGTCCATTTCTTCCAGATTGCCCATTTTATTGGCATATAGTTGTTTGTAGTAGTCTCTTATCATCCTTTGTATTTCTGTGGTGTCAGTTGTCACTTCTGCTTTTTCATTTCTAATTTTATTGATTTGAGTCTTCTCCCTTTTTTTCCTGATGAGTCAGGCTAAAAGTTTATCAATGTTGTTTATCTTTTCAAAGAACCAGCTTTTAGTTTCATTGATCTTTGCTCTTGTTTTCTTTGTCTCTATTTCATTTATTTCTGCTCTGATCTTTATGAGTTCTTTCCTTCTACTAACTTTAGGTTTTGTTTGTTCTTCTTTCTCTAGTTGCTTTAGGTGTAAGTTTAGGTTGTTTGAGATTTTTCTTATTTCCTGAGGTAAGACTGTATCGCTATAAAATTTCCCGTTAGAACTGCTTTTGCTGCATCCTATAGGTTTTGGATTGTTGGGCTTTCATTTTCATTTGTCTCTAGGTTTTTTTTTTTTTAATATTTATTTATTTATTTGCACCAGGTCTTAGTTGCGGCAGACTGACTCCTCAGTTACGGCTTGCTGGCTCCTTAGTTGTGGCTCGCTGGCTTCTTAGTTGCAGCATGTAGGCTCCTTATTTGTGGCATGCAAATTCTTAGTTGTAGCATGCATGTGGGATCTAGTTCCCTGACAAGGGATCAAACCCAGGCCCCCTGCATGGGGAGCGTGGAGTCTTATCCACTGCACCACCAGGGAAGTCCCTGTCTCTAGGTAGTTTTTGATTCCCTCTTTGATTTCTTAAGTAATCCATTGGTTGTTTAGTAGCATATTGTTTAGCCTCCATGTGTTTGTGTTTTTTACTGTTTTTTTTTTGTAGTTTATTTCTAATCTTATAGTGTTGTGGTTGGAAAAGATTCTTAATATGATTTCAATTTTCTTAAATATACAGAGGCTCACTTTGTGGCCCAGCATGTGGTCAGTCCTGGAGAATATTCCATGTGCATTTGAGAAGAATGTGTATTCTTCTGCTTTTGGATGAAATACTCTATAAATATCAATTAAGTCCATCTGCTTTAATGTGTCATTTCAGGCCTGTGTTTCCTTATTGATTTTCTATCTGGATGATCTGTCCATTCATGAAAGTGAGGTGTTAAAGTCCCCACTATTATTATGTTACTGTTGATTTCTCCCTTTATGGCTGTTAGTATTTGCCTTATATATTGAGGTGTTCCTACGTTGGGTACATAGATATTTACAATTGTTATATCTTCTTCTTGGATTGATCCCTTGATCATTATGTGGTTTCCTTCTTTGTATAACAGTCTTTATTTTAAAGTCTATTTTGTCTGATACGAGTATTGCTACTCCAGCTTTCTTTTGATTTCCATTTGCATGGAATACCTTCTTCCATCCCCTCACTTCCAGTCTGTATGTGTCCCTAGGTCGGAACTGGGTCTCTTGTAGGCAGCATATATACAGGTCTTGTTTTTGTATCCATTCAGCCAGTCTGTGTCTTTTGGTTGGAGCATTTAATCCATTTACATTTAAGGTAATTTTTGATATGAATGTTCCTACTGCCATTTTCTTAATTGGGGTTTATTTTTGTAGGTCTTTTTCTTCTCTTCCTCTTTTGTTGTCTTCTCTTGTGGTTTGATGACCATCTTTAGTGTTGAGGTTGGCTTGCTTTTTCTTTTTTGTGTGTGTATCTATTGTAGTTTTTCGGTTTGCTGTTCCCATGAGGTTTTGATATAGCAGTCTCTATGTGTACAAGATTTTTTTAAGCTGCTGGTCTCTTCCCCATGTAGGGGAGTTCCTTTAGCATTTGTTGCAAAGCTGCTCTGGTGGTGCTGAATTCTCTTAGCTTTTGCTTGTCTGTAAAGCTTTTGATTTCTCCAGCAAATCTGAATGAGAGCCTTGCTGGGTAGAATATTCTTGGTTCTAGGTTCTTCCCTTTCATCACTTGAAATATATCATGCCACTTCCTTCTGGCCTGCAGAGTTTCTGCTGAGAAATCAGTTGATAACCTTATGGGAGTTCCCTTGTATATTATTTGTCATTTTTCCTTTGTTGCTTTTAATATTTTTTCTTTGTCTTTATTTTTTGTCATTTTGATTACTATGTGTCTTGGTGCGTTCCTCCTTGGGTTTATCCTGCCTGGGACTCTTTGCACTTCCTGGACTTGAGTGACTGTTTCCTTTCCCATTTTAGGGAAGTTTTCAGCCATTATCTCTTCAAATATTTTCTCAGGTCCTTTCTCTCTCTCTTCTCCTTCTGAGACCCCTATATTGCGAATATTGGTGTGTTTAATATTGTCCCAGAGGTCTCTTAGGCTGTCTTCATTTCTTTTCATTCTTTTTTCTTTTCTTTCTTTTTTTTTTTTTTTTGCTGTATGCGGGCCTCTCACTGTTGTGGCCTCTCCCATCGTGGAGCACAGGCTCTGGACATGCAGGCTCAGCGGCCATGTCGCACGGGCCCAGCTGCTCCGCGGCATGTGGGATCCTCCCGGACTGGGGCACGAACCCGTGTCCCCTGCATTAGCAGGTGGACTCTCAACCACTGCGCCACCAGAGAAGCCCCATTCTTTTTTCTTAATTCTATTCTGTGGCAGTGATTTCCACCATTCCATCTTCCAGGTCACTTATCCGTTCTTCTGCCTCAGTTATTCTGCTATTGATTCCTTCTAGTGTAGTTTTCATTTCAGTTATTGTATTATTCATCTCTTTTTGTTCTTTAGTTCTTCTAGGTCTTTGTTGAATATTTCTTGCAACTTCCCGACACCTGCCTCCATTCTTTCTCTGATATCCTGGATCATCTTCACTGTCATTATTCTGAATTCTTTTTCTGGAAGGTTGCCTATCTCCACTTCATTTAGTTGTTTTTCTGGGGTTTTATCTTGTTCCTTCATCTGGGACACAATCCTTTGCGGTTTCATTTTGTTTGACTCTCTGTGATTGTGGTTTTTGTTCCACAGCCTTCAGGATTTTAACTCTTCTTGCTTCTGCTGTGTGTACTGTGGTGGATGATGCTGTCAGCCCATCTTAAGGCTAATGTTTGATATTCAATATAGTGGGTTCCAGTGGTTTAGTGTACAACATTAAAAGGTTAATATTCACATTTAAAAGGCCATTCAGAAGTATGCTTTAAATTCTACTTATTGGGGACTTCCCTGGTGGCGCAGTGGTTAAGATTCTGAGCTCCCAATGCAGGGGGCCCAGGTTCAATCCCTGGTCAGGGAACTAGATCCCACATGCATTCTGCAACCAAGAGTTTGCATGCCACAACTAAGGAGCCCATGTGCCGCAACTAAGGAGTCCACAAGCCGCAACTAAGGAGCCCACCTGCTACAACTAAGACCTGGTGCAACCAAATAAATAAATAAATACTAAAAAAAAATAAATCCTACTTATTTAAGATCCAGTTCAAATATAATCTTATTTATTCAACAGTAATTTCTCTAGTGGTACCATGAGTCATGTATTGTGCTTAGGTGCTAGTGCATAATGAATAAGACTCAGTTGCTGCACTCTGGAGCCTCACAGACATGAAATACAGACATAAACAAATACAAGTTGATGTCACATAAACACAGTCATGTAGGTATGAACAAAGGTTCTGAACTCAGTGAGGGACAGCTAGCAGGACCTGGGCACTGAAGAAAATAGACTTTTGTGATGGGTCTAAAAGAGAAATAGGGGTAAAACAGTCTGAGAATTTGAAGAGAATCTCAGGCAAAGAAAACAAGATCAAAGGCACAGAGATAACTAACAATATTGATTGCTATTTACTATGTTTTTACTGTGCATCTAGCACAAAGCTAGGTGCTTTGCATACATGACATCAGTTGACTCTTACAAAAACCTTTTAAAATGAGTATTACTGTAATCTCCACTTTGCAGATCAGGAAACTGAGGGAAGTTCCAGCCTTGCCCAAGGTTGTATAATGTGTCAGAGCTGGGATTAGAACCAAGATCTATCTGATTCCAAAGCCTAAACTCTTAATCCTTAAATTACTGAAGAAAATTTATGTTCGGAATATGGTAGGGTAAGAACAAAGTAGTAGCTGGAGAGAAGGCAGAGAAGGTTTGTAAAGGCCAGACTGCAAAGTGTTTTGTGCTCTATATCTGTGAAATAATTCTTTATTCACTTATTGCCCCCAATCCTCTAACACCCAAACCAGAAGCAATCTTATTTTTCCCTCCTAACCCCTGAGTACTTAATATATATATCTCACATGCATTTGTAATTATGTTCTTTCCTTATTTCCCTCTGTTCACCACTAGGCAACAAAATCTCAGTCAAAGGGATTATAACAGTGCTCTACTCGTTTGGTGAATGTGCTCTGCTCACTTAGGGAATGACTGAATGAATGAACCAGAAGGAATGCCTATGGTGGGGGAAGGTTTAGGCACTGGGCTTTGTAATTCCATATCAAAGAAGTTATGGTTGCCTTGGAGTAATTGGACACTCAGATTAATTTTAGGCCATTCTTGTGTGCCAGTTGGTAAATCATGTAACCCCAGCCTTGCCCCTTGTGTTTCAGTGAGCATGACATCACTATGAGACAAGCCAATTGGGCTTCCCATGAAAACTTATAAGACGATTTTGGCTGAGCCACAAATCTTATGAGCTCTAACCCAGGGACACCGCAGTGCTCCCAGTAGTTCTTGCTGATTTCTGGATGTTGTGGCTCCCTTGCCTGGGATCTATTTGGTGTTCAGCATCTAGCTATAAGTCTTGAGCCCCGATGTATAGGCTGGGGTTGGGGAGCAGAGGGAGGGAGGCCAGCTGGAGTGGCTAGAGATGTTAACCAAGAATGTGCAAACCAGGAAGGAAGGCAGGAATCCAGGCTTATTTGAATGTCGTTTTCTACAGACATGCAGCCTGACTGTAGCCTGTGGCCAGTTGTATCTGCACAAGAAATTGAGCTTTCCTTTTCCCAAGCTTCCCTCTCTCAAATTCCTAGGCCTAGAGCATACCTAAACCTGTTTCATCCCCACTCCTACATAGTAGTGAATGAACTGTCTCATTTAGAGTCAGGATGTGTGTTCAAGTCCTGACTGCCAATTACTGTGACGGTAGGTAAATCACATAGTCTGTTGGTAAAATGGCGTTATAACTCCTTCCTGCCACTCAACATAGTTGCTGGGAGAATGAAACGAGATCATAGGGTTGAAAGTGTTTTGTGAGTAATCAAGCTCTGTGTAATTGTTAAGGGAGAAAGAAGATGTAGTTTCTTGAGGGTATTTTAGACTGGGGGGCACCCAGATTGAGTAAACCCTTCCTTCTAAGCTGTCTGATGTGCCACAAGGTGGCAGCAGGAGCCTATCTTTGCTCTTGTCTTTAGCACAGGGAGAAATATATGAAAGGGATTTGATGCTGCTTTGCTCTTTTCTGCAAAGTTAAAGATTTATTCCTTTACCACTGCCTACATTCCTCCACCAAATCCTTCAAGTCCATGTTAAATAATTTCTCAAAGGACTCACATTCTGTTTTTTTTGGCAGTGCCGTGCGGCTTACAGGTGACCAGGGATAGAACCTATGCCTCCCCTGTAGTGGAAGCGCAGAGTCCTAACCACTGAACCACCGGGTAATTCCCAGGACTTGCTTTTTTTTTTTAAGAGCATGCATTATTATTTTATTGTACACTTTATAAAAAGTCCAAACACACACATACCGCCCCCCCCCCCCCATTAGGGAGGAGGCCACATCTTTTTTAATGTAGATCTGGCCGCCTTCTAAATTAGGCCTTGTGACTTGTTCTTATACCCTTAAGATGCTTCTCTCCCCTACTACAAAAATGGGGCTGCAAAGGGTGTATATAAAGATATGAGATTTTTCTTGCTCTTGTTATAGTACAAACAACTCAAGGTGACTAAAGAACCAGGAGAGTAAGAAAGGGAAAATTACCTAATGAAGAGATAGAATGTCTCTTACCTGTAACAAGCGGCTGACTTATCTGTTATAATCGGCACCTACCCTAAAGTAACCGGTTTGTAGGGGCATGGGTACATGGAACAGTGAGGCAGCATTTGCCAGGCCACTCCTTACACAGACTCCAGAATGCATGAGAATCCCTCACCCTTTCTTAATTACGGAAGACAAATTAGAGGAGAACCCTGTACTTAGATTCTACCCACTCTGAGATATTAAACGCACAAAGATTAGTTGTGTCCAAGTACCATGCAATAGAAATATTTTTAAACCAACATGGGTAAGTGTTAAGATCTTTAGAAATCAAAATATTTATTCACATAATTTTAAATTAAAGTCAAAGGTAATAAATCTTCCGTGGTAATGATCTGAGTGCAAGTGATGCTGGCTTTCTTCACATTCACGTCCTTTGTTCAGTTGTTCTTGAACAAGTCGATGCAGCCCTGCAGGAGGGAGACGGTGTTCCTGGAATGCTTTATTTACAGTTCAGACATTTCAATCAGATTCTTCCTAAATGCTGCCACTCTCTTGTTTGAAATTGATTAGCTCTTCTTTTGCAGATTCAGAAAGCTGTTCAAATTTCTGGCAGTATTCCTGCTGGTGTGCCTCAGCCAACTTGACGTCTTTGCTTTTTAACCAGGCCTTATCCAGCGCCTTGTTTGAATTCTCATAGTCAATGAGGGCTTCGGTGCGTCTGTATAAGAGATCCTTAGCAGCCTCTATGTGGAGCATGTAGTATCGGAGGAGCTCTGTCAGCTTTAAGTCCTCATCTGAGGAGACTCGACTCTCTACTTTCCTAAGTTTTTCAGATAGCTCAGCCGACTTCAGTAGGTACTTTTTGATGACCGTGGGCTCTTCTAAAGCCAGGCTATGCAAGCAGGCTGCTGTGTGGATGTAACCGTCTGCTACATTTTTATGAGCGCTGGTCATTCTGTCAGCCTTTGCCAAGGAACCCTTGATCCTATCATAATAGTTGCTGAGCAAATGCTTCTCTTGTTCAAAGAAGTCATCTACCTCCATAACTCCTGAAAAAAGGACTTCATCAGTGCTTTCACCACACTTTTGAAAAAGCCACCAAACACCTCTTTGGTATTTTTCTGCCTAACACTTAGATCTTGATCATATTCCAGGAAAATGTGAAAGTTGTGATCTTTACTGAGAACAGGGTGAGAGGAGAACTGCTGAAGAGAGACTTCATGGGAAGACACAGTCTTCTGGAAGACCACGAGATACTCAGCTTCCAGCTCTTGCTTCATCTTGGCAAATTCTTCTTTGGTCATAAACCCTTCACCCTCTCCCAGTTTCTGCATCTTCTCTCAAGGGCCATTGAAGTCAGGCTTTGCAGGTACGGGCGGAATAATAAGCCCAGCGTAGTCTGTAGTTTCAATAAGAGTGTCATGTAGCCACACAAAATCTTCATGTTGCCTTGTAACAGAAAACTCGGGGCTCTGAAACGTGGGCAGCGTGGTCTTGGTGTGCACTGTAAATTTGACTTTATCTCTCTCACTGAGTGCATAAGGTATGTCAGTCTGAAGCAAGGGATCAACATTCAGGTCCACCGATACAGATCTCAGCTTGCTGTGGTCCTCCTCCTGCTGCTGCAGCAACTTGGCAACTGTGGCCATGGCGACGCGGGCCTCGAGCGTGGCCGCCTGGCCTGGCTCCGAGCCGCGCTGAAGCCGCCGACTGCAGGCTGCCACGGGGACGCGGTGCCCCTGACACTCTCCCAGCGAGGCACGTCTCAAGAAAGCAGGACTTGCATTCTTTTTTTTTTTTGTGGTACGCGGGCCTCTCACTGTTGTGGCCTCTCCCGTTGCGGAGCACAGGCTCCGGACGCGCAGGCTCAGCAGCCATGGCTCACGGGCCCAGCTGCTCCGCGGCATGTGGGATCTTCCCGGACCGGGGCACGAACCCACGTCCCCTGCATCGGCAGGTGGACTCTCAACCACTGCGCCACCAGGGAAGCCCAGGACTTGCATTCTTAAATCAGAATCCCAGGGCACTTTCCTTCCCTGTTGAAGTTAAACCAGCCCTGGTGGGTTTCAGTTAATGGTTGCAAATCTGTTTCTGTTAATGGTTGCAAATCTGGGCTTTGGACTTTAATACAACTGTTCCCCCCTGGAATTGCACTGCTATAGACTCCAAACTCACTTTAATTTTCATCCTTGAATCAGAGCTCTGGTGGACCTGGAAAACCATCTAATCCAATGCCTCATCTTGCAGAAGAGGAAAACTGAGGCACAGAGAAGGGAAATAGTTTGTCCAAGATGAAGCAATCAGTTTATTCAAGAGTTAAGACTTCAATCCCAGTTTCTTCCTGTGGGTTCAGTTTCTTTATAAATGTGAGTATTTTCCAGGTGTTTTGGGAGGCTTGAAGCAGCTTTTGTTTCTCCAAGTGGTGAGAATTTTGAGGACTTTCTGAGGCAGAGAGAAATAGGAGACCTTTCTGTAGCAACCATTTGAAAAACCTTTTGAAGAAGAGTTGCCATAAGCACCTGTTTAGGAATCCCCAGGTATCTGAAAGGTAGGCCTTAGAAACTCTCAGGTATGCATTCTCAAAGGACTACAACACATAATGCCTCGGGAGAAAGAAAGAATAATTTTAAAGGCCACATTTCAGTCTATGAGCTTTCATGTTGGGCTTGCCTTCCCAATTATATTCTTCTCAGAGGCACATGCTAAAATGAGACCGTCCTCAGTATCCCATGGCTTATGGAAAAAGAAGGCAAGAATGAGGGAAGCCAGCCGTAAACATTTGTTATCTATATAGGGCATTCTCTGTACACAGAAAATCCACATAAAGTTGGCAAAGTGGTAAAACAAAAGCATGTGGATTGAGAATCTAACAGATACTGGTTCAAAGCCTGCCCCAGTTACTTACCTTTATAGACAATTTTCTTTAAATCTCTGTTTTCTTTTCTTTTCATTTTTAGAAAATATTTATTTGACTATGCTGGGTCTTAGTTGCAGCACTCAGGATCTTTGTTGCCATGTGTGGGATCTTCCTTGTGGCATGTGGGGTCTTTAGTTGCAGCATGCGGGATCTTCATTGTGGCATGTGAGATCTTTTAGTTGTGGCATGGGGGATCTTTAGTTGTGGCATGCAGTATCTTTAGTTGCAGCATGCAAACTCTTAGTTGCAGCATTTGGGATCTATTTCTCTGACCAGGGATGGAACCCAGGCCCCCTGCATTGGGAGTGCAGAGTCTTAGCCACTGTACCACCAGGGAAGTCCCTAAGTCTTAGTTTTCTTAACTATAAAGTGGATAGAATAATATCTACCTTATTAGCTATGTAACCTTGGACAAGTTCTTTAACCTCTGTGTACATCAATTATATTGTCTGTAAAATGAGGATAATAGTAAAATGAAAAGCCCTACTTCATAGGTTTTATAATGATTAATAAATTATTATCTACAGCCATGCATGGCACATAATCAGCAGTTGGAAATTATTAGCTATCATTGTTATTGTTATTAATACTACCACCATACAGGGTTGTTGTGGTGATTAAATTAAATGAGACAGTGTATGTAAAGTTTTTTAAAGAGAACAGGCACTCAGTAAAATGGTATTTATTTTTATTTATATGTAATTAATAACCACAGTAGTGTAAATAGTATTCACAGTAAATGAACCTACTTACTTATGTTCTAGGTACAGGAGTATTGTTTTGTCATTTGTTTAATGTTTATTTACTCTATTATTTGAGGATAATTCTTGGCTTTTTGAATTATAGATTCATCTTCTTTTTGGTAATCTAAAAGCAATGATAATGATGAACATTTATTGAGCCCTTACTACATGCCAGACCCTGTTCTTTATGTACATAGTCTCAGAAGGATTCAGTAACTTGTTTATGTCTATATAGATAGCAAGTGATAGAACTGGGATTTGAACTCCGGCAATCTGATTTCAGAGTCTTGCTTTCTTGACTTTTACTCTTCTGCCTGCCTTAAAAAATGTTTACCATTGGGGGCTTCCATTTCTTAGCAGTAGAATTATAATATCCTAGTGCCAAAAGGTATTTAAGAATTTGTCGTGGGTTTGTAGTATACATCAGGCATAATAAAAATGTTCGTAACTTTTGACCTGACAGATCCACTTTTAGGAATCTATCCTAAAGAGATAATCCAAAACACAGTCAAAGTTTTATCACAGTGTCATTTGATCACAGTGTCATTTCTTATATAATGTAATGTAATATCATATCATATCATATAATACTTTCAAGCGATCTAAACATCTAGCCACAGAAATGATCAGTAAAATATTGTATATCTACTTGATGAATGCAGCTCTTAGTAATTGTAAACAGTGATGCTGTTTGGAACTTTGTAAGAAAACAGATGCTGAATATGAACTCATGAGAAGGTAAATAACAAGTATGTTCTTTTTCCTTCTTGTATACCAATTTTTAATTTCCTTGCTCTGAAAAGGTTAATAGGACAAAGGGATTCTCAATTCTGTTATATATTAGGATTTGAGAAATTTGGGTAATTTCTAAAGGTTGAATCTTCTCTAGCTGATAGAAATTCTCTAGGTTATCTTTTCTTTACTTAGCAAGCAGATCTGGCCCCATGCTAGACACTCAGGGAGAGTCAAGGGATGAAAAGGCCTGAATCTGCTGGTGAGGTGCTCACAGTTTTGTTAGGGACAGGCTGGCAGCTTGGAAGCAGAGTACTATGTGTAGAAATAGAGAAGGGGTGGGCAGCAGGAATAGATGACTTTGTGTACAGGCACTGAGGGGGCCCAAGGACTGGAGGCACAATGTGAGTCAGGTCTGCTGAGAAAAGGCTTTTTAGGGAAGGTGAACCTTGGACAAGACCTTGAAGGAAATTATGGATCAAAACTGGTTGCTTTTCATGTGGTACATATATACAGGGGAATATTACTCAGCCATAAAAAGGAATGAAATTGGGTCATTTGTAGAGACATGGATGGACCTAGAGACTGTCATATAGAGTGAAGTAAGTCAGAAAGCAAAAAACAATATTGTATATTAACACATATATGTGGAATCTAGAAAAATGGTATAGATGATCTTATTTGCAAAGCAGAAATAGAGACACAGATGTAGAGAACAAACGTATGGACACCAAGAAGGGGAAGGGGGGGTGGGATGAATTGGGAGATTGTGATTGACATATATACACTACTGATACTATGTATAAAATAGATAACTAATGAGAACCTACTGTATAGCTCAGGGAACTCTACGCAGTGCTCTGTGGTGACCTAAATGGGAGGGAAATCCAAAAAAGAGGGGATATATAGCTGATTCACTTTGCTGTACAGTAGAAACTAATACAACATTGTAAAGCAACTATACTCCAATAAAAATAAAAAAAAACAATAAAAACTAATTATAATAAAAAACTGGTTGCTTTTCAGAATAGAAGAAGAGTACCAAGGGGCAAAGGCCCAGAGACTGCAGTGACCATATGTTGTGGACAAAATAAATGTCTGTTTTAATTGGAACGGAAGGGCCACCTTGGGAAGATCAAGGGGTGAGTTTAGCCTTCCTTTTTAAAAATACAAGATCATTTAAGCACAGATAGTGGCTGATCATCTTGTTCTGGGCTTTCAATATCCCAGACTCAAGGATATTGAATTTTATTTTCAGTTATCTTTTAAAAAATAATTAATTAATTAATTAATTAATTAATTTTTGACTGCATTGGGTCTTTGTTGCTGTGCACGGGCTTTCTCTAGTTGCGGTGTGCAGGCTTCTTATTGCGGTGGCTTCTCTTGTTGCAGAGCATGGGCTCTAGGCATGAGGGCTTCAGTAGTTGTGGCTCATGGGCTCAGTAGTTGTGGCTCGCAGGCTCTAGAGCGCAGGCTCGGTAGTTGTGGCGAACGGACTTCAATGCTCCGCAGCATGTGGGATCTTCCTGGACCAGGGCTCGAACCCATGTCCCCTGCATTGACAGGCGGATTCTTAGCCACTGCACCACCAGGGAAGTCCCTCAGTTATGTTTTTCTTGACCATTTTTAGGAGTACGTGTTTGAGATGGGTACTGTGTCAAGAAGGTAAGAATCAGGACAAAAAGAAATAACGTAGGATGGAAAGAAGCCTTTTTATTGTACTGAGAAGAAGCTATAGGGGAATGCTTTTTGTAAATTAGTTAGTGCTTCTGTGAGCACCAAAGTGAGGTCACCTGGAGCAAGTAGATATTCGTGAGAAGAGTCAAAGCTTAAGGGCCAACTGACAAACTGGTCATCCCCAGAATTTCAGAAAATGAAAAATGGTAGAATGATAGATAATGATAGAATGATAATCATTTTCATTTAGAAAATGAAGAATGATAATCAGGGGGTATTGTAAAGCCCTTCAAGATCCTTTGTAAAGTCTATTGGCTGACCCGTTTGAATCAAGATACCAATAACCTTGGCTCCATTGTGGTAGAGACTTATGGTGTCCACCCATATCTGGTTTTCTTCTTCTGGGCACACTGGAGAATTATATTTCTTCATCCCTTGCATTTAGGTAGGGACATATGAATAGTTCTGGCCAATGGGCTTTGAGTGGAAGTGATGTGCATATCACTTTTAGGCCAGAGCATTTAACTGCTGGTATGAGACTCCATCATCTTTACCTCTCTTTGCCTGAGTAACTGAAAAGGTCATGTATTTCAGATAGTATAACTACAAGATGGTGGAACCTTAATATCTTGGGTCCGTGAGTGATTATGTGGAGCAGAAGTCATCCCCAGTCTCAGGCCATGGCCTGAGAGATTTGGTGTTGTTTGTTACCGTAGCATATACAAGCCTGTCCTGACAAATATATTCATCCTGCACATTTCTCTCCCTATTCTTTTTTTTTTTTTAGCATCCTTATTGGAGTAAAGTTGCTTTATATTGCTGTGTTTGTTGCTGCTGTATAACAAAGTGAATCAGCTATATGTATACATATATCCCCATATCCCCTCCCTCTTGCATCTCCCTCCCACCCTCCCTATCCCACCCCTCTAGGTGGTCATAAAGCACCAAGCTGATTGCCCTGTGCTATGCGGCTGCTTTCCACTAGCTATCTGTTTTACTTTGGGTAGTGTATACGTGTCAATGCCGCTCTCTCACTTCGTCCCAGCATACCCTTTCCCCTCCCCGTGTCCTCAAGGCCATTCTCTACGTCTGTGTCTTTATCTTGTCCTGCCCCTAGGTTCTTCAGAGCCATTTTTTTTATTCCATAAATATGTGTTAGCATAAGGTATTTGTTTTTCTCTTTCTGACTTACTTCACTCTGTATGACAGACTCTAGGTCCATCCACTTCACTACACATAACTCAATTTTGTTTCTTTTTATGGCTGAGTAATATTCCACTGTATATATGTGCCACATCTTCTTTATGCATTCATCTTGTCAATGGACACTTAGGTTGCTTTCATGTCCTGGCTATTGTAAATAGGGCTGCAATGAACATTGCGGTACATGACTCTTTTTGAATTATGGTTTTCTCAGGATATATGCTCAGTAGTGGGATTGCTGGGTCATATGGTAGTTCTATTTTTTGTTTTTTAAGGAACTTCCATACTCTTCTCCATAGTGGCTGTATTTACATTCCCACCAACAGTACAAGAGGGTTCCCTTTTCTCCACACCCTCTCCAGCATTTACTGTTTGTAGATTTTTTGATGATGGCCATTCTGACTGGTGTGAGGTAATACCTCATTGTAGTTTTGACTTGCATTTCTCTAATAATTAGTGATGTTGAGCATCTTTTGATGTGTCTCTTGGCCATCTGTATGTCTTCTTTGGAGAAATGTCTGTTTAGGTCTTCTGCCCATTTTTGGATTGGGTTGTTTGTATTTTTGATATTGAACTTCATGAGCTGTTTTTATATTTTGGAGTTTAATCCTTTGTCCGTTGCTTCATTTGCAAATATTTTCTCCCATTCTGAGGGTTGTCTTTTCGTCTTGTTTATAGTTTCCTTTGCTGTTTAAAAGCTTTTAAGTTTCATTAGGTCCCATTTGTTTATTTATTTTTTTATTTCCATTTCTCTAGGAGATGGGTCAGAAAGGATCTTTCTGTGATTTATGTCATAGAGTGTTCTGCCTATGTTTTCCTCTAAGAGTTTTATAGTGTCTGGACTTAAATTTAGGCCTTTAATCCATTTTGAGTTTATTTTTATGTATGGTGTTAGGGAGTGTTCTAATTTAATTCTTTTACATGTAGCTGTCCAGTTTTCCCAGCACCACTTATTGAAGAGGCTGTCTTTTCTCCATTGTATATTCTTGCCTCCTTTATCAAAGATAAGGTGACCATATGTGCATGGGCTTATCTCTGTGCTTTCTATCCTGTTCCATTGATCTATATTTCTGTTTTTGTGCCAGTACCATACTGTCTTGATTACTGTAGTTTTGTAGTATTGTCTGAAATCAGGGAGCCTGATTCCTCCAGCTCCCTTTTTCCTTCTCATGATTGCTTTACCTATTCGGGGTCTTTTGTGTTTCCATACAAATTGTGAAATTTTTTGTTCTAGTTCTGTGAAAATGCCATTGGTAGTTTGATAGGGATTGCATTGAATCTGTAGATTGCTTTGGGTAGTAGAGTCATTTTCACAATGTTGATTCTTCCAATCCAAGAACATGGTATATCTCTCCATCTATTTGTATCATCTTTAATTTCTTTCATCAGTGTCTTATAGTTTTCTGCTTACAAGTCTTTTGTCTCCTTAGGTAGGTTTATTCCTAGATATTTTATTCTTTTTGTTGCAATGGTAAATGAGAGTGTTTTCTTTATTTCACTTTCAGATTTTTCATCATTAGTGCATAGGAATGCAAGAGATTTCTGTGCATTAATTGTGTATCCTTCTACTTTACCAAATTCATTGATTAGCTCTAGTAGTTTTCTGGTAGCATCTTTAGGATTCTCTATGTATAGTATCATGTCATCTGCAAACAGTGACAGCTTTACTTCTTCTTTTCCAATTTGGATTCCTTTTATTTCTTTTTCTTCTCTGACTGCTGTGGCTAAAACTTCCAAAACTGTGTTGAATAATAGCGTTGAGAGTGGGCAACCTTGTCTTGTTCCTGATCTTAGTGGAAATGGTTTCAGTTTTTCACCATTGAGAATGATGTTGGCTGTGGGTTTGTTATATATGGCCTTTATTATCTTGAGGTAAGTTCCTTCTATGCCTACTTTCTGGAGAGTTTTTATCATAAAGGGGTGTTGAATTTTGTCGAAAGCTTTTTCTGCATCTATTGAGATTATCATGTGGTTTTCATCCTTCAGTTTGTTAATATGGTGTATCCATTGATTGATTTGCATATATGGAAGAATCTTTGCATTCCTGGGATAAACCCCACTTAATCATGGTGTATGATCCTTTAATGTGTTGTTGGATTCTGTTTGATAGTATTTTGTTGAGGATTTTTGCATCTATGTTCATCAGTGATATTGGCCTGTAGTTTTCTTTTTTTGTGACATCTTTGTCTGGTTTTGGTATCAGGATGATGGTGGCCTCATAGAATGAGTTTGGGAGTGTTTCTCCCTCTGCTGTATTTTGGGAGAATTTGAGAAGGGTAGGTGTTAGCTCTTCTCTAAATGTTTGATAGAATTTGCCTGTGAATCCATCTGGTCCTGGGCTTTGGTTTGTTGGAAGATTTTTAATCACAGTCTCAATTTCAATGCTTGTGATTGGTCTATTTATATCTTTTATTTCTTCCTGGTTCAGTCTTGGAAGGTTGTGCTTTGCTAAGAATTTGTCCATTTCTTCCAGGTTGTCCATTTTATTGGCATACAGTTGCTTGTAGTAATCTCTCATGACTCTTTATATTTCTGCAGTGTCAGTTGTTACTTTTCCTTTTTCATTTCTAATTCTGTTGATTTGAGTCTTCTCCTGTTTTTTCTGGATGAGCCTGGCTAGTGGTTTATCAATTTTGTTTATCTTCTCCAAGAACCAGCTTTTAGTTTTATTGATCCTTGCTTTCGTTTCCTTCATTTCTTTTTCATTTATTTCTGATCTGATCTTTATGATTTCTTTCCTTCTGCTAACTTTGTGTTTTCTTCTGTTCTTCTTTCTCTAATGCATTAGGTGTAAGGCTAGGTTGTTTATTTGAGATTTTTCTTGTTTCCTGAGGTAGGATTGTAATGCTATAAACTTCCCTCTTAGAACTGCTTTTGCTTCATTCCATAGGTTTTGGGCCATTGCATTTTCATTGATATTTGTTTCTAGGTATTTTTTGATTTCCTCTTTGATTTCTTCAGTGATTTCTTGGTTATTTAGTAGCGTATTGTTTAGCCTCCATGTGTTTATATTTTTTACAGTTTTTTTTCCTGTAATTGATATCTAGTCTCATAGCATTGTGGTTTGAAAAGATACTTGATACAATTTCAGCTTTCTTAAATTTACCAAGGCTTGATTTGTGACCCAAGATATGATCTATCCTGGAGCATCTTCCATGAACACTTGAGAAGAAAGTGTATTCTGTTGTTTTTGGATGGAATGTCCTATAAATATCAATTAAGTCCATCTTGTTTAATGTGTCATTTAAAGCTTGTGTTTCCTTATTTATTGTCATTTTGGTTGATCTGTCCATTGGTGAAAGTGGGATGTTAAAGTCCCCTACTATTATTGTATTACTGTCGATTTCCCCTTTTATGGCTGTTAGCATTTGTGTTATGTATTGACGTGCTCCTATGTTGGGTGCATAAAGATTTACAATTGTTACATCTTCTTCTTGGATTGATCCGTTGACCATTATGTAGTGTCCTTCTTTGTCTCTTGTAATAGTCTTTATTTTAAAGTCTATTTTGTCTGATATGAGAATTGCTACTTCAGCTTTCTTTTGATTTCCATTTTCATGGAATATCTTTTTCCATCCCCTCACTTTCAGTCTGTATGTGTCTCTAGGTCTGAAGTGGGTCTCTTGTAGACAGCATATATACAGGTCTTGTTTTTGTATCCATTCCGCCAGTCTGTGTCTTTTGGTTGGAGCATTTAATCCATTTACATTTAAGGTAGTTATCGATATGTATGTTCCTATTACCGTTTTCTTAATTGTTTTAGGTTTGTTATTGTAGGTCTTTTCTTTCTCTTGTGTTTCCTCCCTAGAGAAGTTCCTTTAGCATTTGTTTTAAACCTGGTTTGGTGGTGCTGAATTCTCTTAGTTTTTGCTTATCTGTAAAGGTTTTAATTTCTCTGTTAAATCTGAATGAGATCCTTGCTGGGTGGAGCAATCTTGTTTGTAGGTTTTTCCCTTTCATCACTTTAAATATGTCCTGACACTCCCTTTTGGCTTGCAGAGTTTCTGCTGAAAGATCAGCTGTGAACCTTATGGGGATTCTCTTATATGTTATTTGTTGTTTTTCCCTTGCTGCTTGTAATATTTTTTCTTTATATTTAATTTTTGATAGTTTGATTAATATATGTCTCGGCGTGTTTCTCCTTGGTTTCTCCTGTATGGGAGTCTCTGCGCTTCCTGGACTTGATTGACTATTTCCTTTCCCATATTAGGGAAGTTTTCAACTATAATCTCTTCAAATATTTTCTCAGTCCCTTTCTTTTCCTCTTCTTCTGGGACCCCTATAATTCGAATGTTGGTGTGTTTAATGTTGTCCCCGAGGTCTCTGAGACTGTCCTCAATTCTTTTCATTCTTTTTTCTTTATTCTGCTCTGCGGTAGTTGTTTCCCCTTTTTTATCTTCCAGGTCACTTATCCGTTCTTCTGCCTCAGTTATTCTGCTATTGATCCCTTCTAGAGAATTTTTAATTTCATTTATTGTGTTGTTCATCATTGTTTGCTTGCTCTTTAGTTCTTTTAGGTCCTTGTTAAACGTTTCTTGTATTTTCTTCATTCTATTTCCAAGATTTTGGATCATCTTTACTATCATTACTCTGAATTATTTTTCAGGTAGATTGCCTATTTCCTCTTCATTTGTTTGGTGTGGTGGGTTTTTACCTTCTTCCTTCATCTACTGCGTATTTCTCTGTCTTCTCATTTTGCTGAACTTACTGTGTTTGGGGTCTCCTTTTCACAGGCTGCAGGTTCGTAGTTCCTGTTGTTTTTGCTGTCTGCCCCCAGTGGCTATGGTTGTTTCAGTGGGTTATATAGGCTTTCTGGTGGAGGGGACTGGTGCCTGTGTTCTGGTGGATGAGGCTGGATTGTGTCTTTCTGGTGGGCAGGACTGAGTCCGGTGGTGTGTTTTGGGGTGTTTGTGAACTTATCATGATTTTAGGCAGCCTGTCTGCTAATGGGTGGGGTTATGCTCCTGTCTTGCTAGTTGTTTGGCATGGGGTGTCCAGCACTGTAGTTTGCTTGTCATTGAGTGGAGCTGGGTCTTAGTGTTGAGATGGAGATCTCTGGGAGGGCTCTCACCGATTGATTTTACGTCGGGCTGGGAGGTGTCTGGTGATCCAGTGTCCTGAACTTGGCTCTCCCACCTCTGAGGCTCAGGCTTGATACCCAGCTGGGGCACCAAGACCCTGTCAGCCACATGGCTCAGAAGAAAAGGGAGAGAAAAAAGGAAAGAAATAAAATAAAATAATTATATTTTTATTTTAAAGAAAATTATAAAGAATTATAGAATTATAAAAATTATAAAGAAATTATAATATAAAGAAATTATAAAGAAATAAGAATAGAGCAACCAAACCAAGAAACAAATCCATTAATGATAACAAGTGCCAGAAACTAAACTAAGATAACCATATAAATCAGAAACTAGTCAGTTGCATACAGCAAACCCCAAGTCTACAGTTGCTCCCAAAGTCCACCACCTCAATTTTGAGATGACTTGTTGTCTATTCAGGTACTCCACAGATGCAGGGTACATCAAGTTGATTGTGGAGATTTAATCCGCTGCTCCGAAGGCTGCACAGAGAAATTTCCCTTTCTCTTCTTTGTTAGCACAGCTCTCAGGGTCCAGCTTTGGATTTGGCCCTGCCTCTGCGTGTAAGTAGCCTTCTGGCTTCTTTTGTTCACCCAGACAGGAGAGGGTTAAAGGAGCGGCTGATTAGGGGACTCTGGCTCACTCAGGCCAGGGGGAGGGAGGGGTACGGAATGCAGGGCGAGCCTGTGGTGGCAGAGGCCAATGTGACGTTGCACCAGCCTGAGGTGCACCATGTGTTCTCCTGGGGAAGCTGTCCCTGGATCACGGGACCCTGGCAGTGGCGGACTGCACAGGCTCCCAGGAGGAGAGGTGTGGAAGTGACCTGTGCTTACACACAGGCTTCTTGGTGGCTGTAGCAGCAGCATTAGCATTTCATGCCCGTCTCTGGGGTCTGTGCTGATAGCTGCAGCTCATGCCCATTTCTGAAGCTTGTTCAGGCGGTGCTCTGAATCCCCTCTCCTTCCGCACCCCTAAACAATGGTCTCTTGCCTCTTCAGCAGGTCCAGACCTTTTCCTGGACTCCCTCCTGGATAGCTGTGGCGCACTAGCCCCCTTCAGGCTGTGTTCACACCGCCAACCCCAGTGCTCTCCCTGGGATCCGACCTCCGATGCCCGAGCCTCAGCTCCCAGCCCCCGCCCGTCCTGGCGGGTGAGCAGACAAGCCTCTCAGGCTGGTGAGTGCTGGTTGGCACCGATCCTCTGTGCGGGAATCTCTCCGCTTTGCCCTCTGCACCCCTGTTGCTGTGCTCTCCTCTGTGGCTCCAAAGCTTCCCACCCCCCCGTCACCCACCGTCTCCGCCCGCGAAGGGGCTTCCTAGTGTGTGGAAACCTTTCCTCCTTCAGAGCTCCCTCTCAGAGGTGCAGGTCCCATCCCTATTCTTTTGTCTCTGTTTTTTCTTTTGCCCTTCAGGTCCGTGGGGATTTTCTTGCCTTTGGGGAAGTCTGAGGTCTTCTGCCAGCATTCAGTAGGTGTTCTGTAGGAGTTGTTCCACACGTAGATGTATTTTTGATACATTTGTGGGGAGGAACGTGATCTCCACGTCTTACGCCTCTGCCATCTTGAAGGTCCCCCCTCTTCTTATTCTTTTCTTCTTTCTTGGGACTTAGAAGAAATTTGGATTCACCCTTAGGGTGTAGGGTGAAAGAGTTGTAGAAGTATGTTTCAGAAGGAGAAGGAGGAAGAAGGGATAAACTGAGAGATCTGTACAATCTGTTCATCATCTCTGTGGGTATTATGCTATCTGCACAGGTTTTCCCACATCCACCTCTTGGCCTAGCTGCAGAGCCCTTCCCCTGAGAAGGCTGTGAGTGGTGACTGAGCAGAAGAAAACTGATCTGGAAGCTTTGACACTTAAATTCATGGTCAGCTGAATTTCCAGTGACTCTGACCCTGGTGTTCACAGAATTGCTTTGAAGGCTCACTATGGAGGAATAAAGCAGCTCATCCAGCTCCATTTCATGTGAAGTTTCTGGGTGAATTTGAGAATCCTCAATCATTAATCACTAAAGTCAGCTCAGGTAGAGAATAAATATTGTCATAATGCAATTTATCCAAAAATAAAACAGAAGTCAGGGGTCAACCTGCTCAGTTTAGTTCTGCCACTGACAAGCTTTGTGGGAGATAACAAGTCACTTTCCTTCTCTGAGCTTCATTCCTCCCTATAAGCAGTTCCAGCCCTGATGTTCTAAAGTTCTGAGATGAGGGAGTATAGAAGAATGTTCCCAATTTGGGAGTTGAGGATTCTAGGAGGAGAGAGGGAAGAGAGTTAATTCTGATCCATGCTTTACCTTTTGGTTCCTCGCACTGTCAGAGGTTGCCCTTGTTTTCTCCCCTTATGCAGAGGATGGTGACAGTGCAGTAGGTTCATGAAATTGCTTTAAAGCTTCCTTCCTGGAGGCTGTAAGTACCTTGAGAACCTGGTTTCATTTGTCTCTGCCTCTCTTGTGCCTGGCATGGTTCTTGCCGCAAAGTAGATGCTTAATAAATGTTTGCTGACAAAAAATGGAATGAATACTTTGCATTCTTTAAAAATTTTTTTTACAACTTTATTGAGGTATATTAACATACAATAAACTGCACATATTTAAAGTGTGCAATTTGATAAGTTTTGACGTGCTCTATGCCCATGAAAGCATTACCACATTCAAGATAATTAACATATCCGTCACCCCCCAAAGTTTTCTCATGTCTCTACATGTAGAACCTACCTTTTACCTCTATCTTCAAACAACCACTGATTTGCTCTCTGTCGGTTTAGTTTACTTTGCGTTCTCTAGAATTTTATATAAATGGCATGCAGTATGTACTTTTTTGGGGGGAAGGTGTAGCTTCTTTCACTCATTGTAATTATTTTGAGATCCATCCATATCGTAGCCTGTATCAATTGTTCATTCTTCTTTGTTGCCACATAGTATCCATTATATAAATATACTGTGTATGTTTGTTCATTCATCTGTTGATGGACATTGGATTGTTTCTGATTTTTGGCTATTACACATAAAACTGCTATGAACATTCACATACAAATCTTTGCATGGGTGTATGCTTTTATTTCTATTAGGTGAACATCTAGGAGTGGAATGGCTGCATCAAATGGTAGTTGTCTGTTTAACTTTTAAGTGGTTGTACCATTTTAGATCCCACCAGCAGCTTATGAGGGGTTCAATTCCTCTGTATCCTTGCCATCTCTTTGTGTGTGTTACTCTTTTCAATTTTAGCCATTCTGACAGATGTGTAGTGTTAGTATCATGTGGTTTTCATTTCAATTTCCCTAATGACTAATGAGCATGAGCATCTTTTCATGTGCTTATTTGCCATCTATATGTCTTCTCTGGTGAAATGTCTCTTCAGTTTTTTTGCCCATTTAAAAAAATTGGGTTGTTTGTTCTCATTATTGAATTTTGAGAGTTCTTTATATATTTTGGACAGAAAGTCTTATATCAGATATGTGCTTTGCAAATATTTTCTCCCAGTTTGGCTTGTCTTTTCATTCTCTTACCAGTGCCTTTCAAGAACAGAAGTTTTAAATTTTGCTGAAGTCTAACTTATCAACTTATTCTTTTTTTTTTTTTTTTTTTTGCGGAACGTGGGCCTCTCACTCTTGTGGCCTCTCCCGTTGTAGAGCACAGGCTCCGGACGTGCAGGCTCAGCGGCCATGGCTCACGGGCCCAGCCGCTCCGCGGCATGTGGGATCTTCCCGGACCAGGGCATGAACCCGCGTCCCCTGCATCAGCAGGTGGACTCTCAACCACTGCGCCACCAGGGAAGCCCTATAACTTTAAGTTTTATATTTAGGTCTGTGATCAATTTGACTTTTTATATGGAATGAGGTATTGAATAACAGTTCTTTTTTTGCATATGAATATCCAGTTGTTCCAGCCATTTGTTGAAAAATACTTTATGCACAGTATAACTTTTCAGATTAAAAAATTCTCTGTCAACCAAGATCGTTCCATTTTACAGATAAGAAAACAGGCTTAGAGAAGTGACTTGCCCAAGGCCACATAGCCAACTAGAGTACATATAGGCCTAAAACCTAAGTCTTCTGATTCCTAGTCCATTAGATTGTTCACTATGTTGTCTTTTTACTTTACCCTTTCAAGTATGCTATTCTTGAGTATTACCATTATGCCTACTTTTTAGAAGAGAGAACTGAGGCCTAAGGGAAGACTATCACTTCAGAGACCACATGTGAAGGCCCACCCTTCCCAGATCCCATCCTCTTATTATTCTCCCCTCACTCACTCTGCTTCAGTCTTCCTGCTGTTCCTTGAATCCACCAGACATACTCCCACCTTGGGGCCCTTGCAACTTGTTCTACCCTCTCCCTAGACTCTCTTCCCTCAGCTGTCTGCACGTCTTACTTCCTTACTTCTTTCAGGTCTTTTCTCAAATGTCACCTCAAGTGAAACCTTCCCAAACCACATGTTTAGAATTGCAAGCCCTTCCTGCAACATCCTGCGTCTCCCTTCCCTGCAGTATTCCGTAGTCAGGTTATGAAGCCAGGTCCCATGGGGTGACAAGAGATTTCTTGTCAGAGTGATACCAAGGCCATGGCTGAGTGAAGGTGGAAAGTTTCCTTCTATATGATGAGGGTTGAGGAAGGATGCTGAGAGCAGTGTGAAATTGTCTGCTTTTTCTCTCCTATCATCTTTAGGAAGTTAGATTCCTCCATTGATTTTTTTTTTCCTCCATAGATTTTTAACCCAACTCTCTGATCTGTGGGCTGGTTCTGACCCAGGTAAATTTATAGAAGAGTGACTTCCTCCGGGCTTATGTAGGTGTCAGAAATTTTAATATTTCTACTATTTTCAGCCCCTACTTGTGCCAGGCACCATGCATACATTATCTTGAATCCTCATAGCAGTCCTATAAGACAGGAATTATTCTCTGTCTTATGTATTATATTAAACTCTAGGGTCAGAGATGTTAAAGTAGCTTGCCTCATTTCACACAGCTGGTAAGTGGTAGGGTCAGGATTCGAACCCAGGGCTGGATGGCTCAAAACTTGAGCTTTTTCCACTATACTTTGATAATGTATTTCCACTTTCCTTTCCATCCCTCCTGCCCTGGGAGCAGTATCATCAGTTAACTTCTGAAGCATGGGGGTGAATATTCCAATGTCATCTCTACATCTCTTCCAGAAAGGAAGGCAGCAGGAGTCTCTTCCCATGGATGGCAGAACTGAGGCACAGAGGGGTTAAGTGACATGCTTAGGGCTACAAAATAAGTCCTTGGAGGAGCTGGGTTGAGAGTTCCAGGACTCCTGGCTTCCAGGGGCATTATTTGACAGTCCATGTTCCACCAACATCAGAGACAGTTTTATTGTAGGTCTGAATGAATGAGCAAGTAGCTGCTCCTTGTGGCTTCTCAGGAGGATGAGTGAACATCTGAGATCTGTGAGCTGTTTCCCACCAGTTGCTCTGTGGAGGAATTGAAGCCCCTCCACACAATACTGTAGGTTTAGGTTCCACTGAATCATTGACTTATGAGCCATATCCCAGACTCATTCTAACAAGCTAGATATCCAACATTTTTATTAGGCTCCAAAATTAGATTTAACATCTGTTTCTGAGAGCTCCTGGCTCTTCCAGAAGCAGCTGAAATCCTGGTTTTGTAATTTCTTTCTCAATTCCCTGGAATCAGAGAGAGAGAGAGAGTATTTTTTAGAAGACATATGAGTATGGAGGGGCTTTGCCTGAAAACTTTCATGAAATGTTCCATGGTTATGGCAGACATGATTAGCTTGTACCTGTCTCTCTCTAGGAGCCTGTGATGCTACTGCTGAAGTTCCTCATCAGTTTGATATGCTGAGAGCATGCTTATTCTGTGTAGTAAGGTGCATGGGCACCATTCGGACACCATTCCCCTGGAAATTTTTCATCTGAACACTGGCAGGGCCCAGTGGTTTAGGAGACAAAGCTGCTGGTCAGCGCCAGTCAGGGATGCCAGGCTTCAGCTACAGCTTTGCAAAATTTCCAATCTGTATAGTCTTTTTGTCAGTGATCAGGTACCCTCTCTCCCTCTCAGTTTCTTGGGGGAGCTGGGGAATTAGATTCTGATGAAAAGGCATAGTCCCACTCTGCCTCTTTTGAAACTCTTAACCATGTTGTAATTGTCTGGCTTACAGTGCATTCCTCAAGAATAGGGACCCAGGGCTTCCCTGATGGCTCAGTGGTTAAGAATCCACTTGCCAATGCAGGGGACACGGCTTCGAGCCCTGACCTGGGAAGATCCCACATGCCGTGGAGCAGTTAAGTCCGTGCACCACAACTACTGAGCCTGTGCTCTAGAGCCCGTGAGCCACAACTGCTGAGCCCTCGTGCCACAACTACTGAAGCCCGCGTGCCTAGAGCCCATGCTGTGCAACAAGAGAAGCCACCGCAATGAGAAGCCTGCGCACCACAACGAAGAGTAGCCCCGGCCCGCTGCAACTAGAGAAAGCCCGCATGCAGCAATGAAGACCCAATGCAGCCAAAAATAAATAAATAAATAAATTTATAATAAAAAAAAGTTTTTACCTTTTCTCACCCATTTGAAAAAATTATACAAATAATGTATGTTCCTAGTAGAATATTAGAAAATACAGATAAGCAAATAGGCCAAAAGAAAGAGAGGGGGGACTTACCCTGGTGGCACAGTGGTTAAGAATCCGCCTGCCGGGCTTCCCTGGTGGCGCAGTGGTTGAGAGTCCGCCTGCCGATGCAGGGGACACGGGTTCGTGCCCCGGTCTGGGAAGATCCCACATGCCGCGGAGTGGCTGGGCCCGTGAGCCATGGCCGCTGAGCCTGCGCGTCCGGAGCCTGTGCTCCGCAGCGGGAGAGGCCACGGCAGTGAGAGGCCCGCGTACCGCAAAAAAAAAAAAAAAAAAAAAAAAAAGAATCCGCCTGCCAATGCAGGGGACACGGGTTCCAGCCCTGGTCTGGGAAGATCCCACATGCCACGGAGCAACTAAGCCCGTGCGCCACAACTACTGAGCCCATGTGCCTAGAGCCCACGAGCCACAACAAGAGAAGCCACCACGATGAGAAGCCCGTGCACCGCACCGCAGTGAAGAGTAGCCCCCACTTGGCCACAACTAGAGAAAGCCCACGCACAGCAACGAAGACCCAACACAGCCTAAATAAATAAATAAATAAATAAATTTATTTTTAAAAAAAGAAAAGAAAGAAAGAGGAAGGGAGGTTAGAAGGCAAGATGGAACAAGGAAGAAAGAAGTAAAGATAGGTCACCCAAAAGTCCTATCAGCCGGGGATAAACACGCACACACATATACACGTTAAAATATTTGTCTTTGTTTTTAAATTGAGAAACTTTGCAGGGAATAGAAAGATGTAAAACTTGAATCCTCAGGGTACAATTGTCTGGTGACAGTGTCCAGAAGTCAGGGACTCCTACTGCTGTAAAAAAGCAGAGGGCATCTTCTGGGATCCTGGGATGAGGAACACTGCCTTCAAATCAGTAACACAGTAACTGTTGCTTTTGGGTGGAGAAGAAGAATTTGGCTCACTGAAAAAGACAAAGTTCTGCCCTGCCTTGGCCTTTTATAGAGAGTCCGGTTTTTCTTCTAGTAGAGTCATAATGAGTCCCACTCTCCTAGAGGCTGGTTGCCCTGGAAGACTGGCCTTTCATTTCTAAAATCTGTTTGCTCTAAGAACTTTGCCAACTTCGTTAATTGGAAGTTAGTAGGGCATTTTCTTCCACTCTCAGGACCTGCCCAGTTAGCTGACTTTTACTGGCACAACTTGTATCTGTAAATAACATGTGAGCCATAAAAATCCACCTTACCCTTGAGGTTCCCCTAGAACCAAGGTGTTTCTGTTTGTTCTCCACCTCATGCAGATTTCCTGAGCCTTGGCTCTTACATTTCAGATAGAAGTTTGACATTCTGTTTCTTTAAGTACTGAGTTCAGGGAGTACAGGTCCCACTTACTATTCAGATCCACACACCACTTCCAAGCAAAGATTTGTTATCGCTAGATTTATTCTACATCTACAGTTTGAAAATATTGACTGAACTCCTACTTTGTGCCAGATGCTATGCTTGGCACTGGAAGCACTGTAGTGAATAAGACCCAGTCTCTGCCTTCAAGGAGTTCATGTCTTGTGGATGTAAACAAGCCTTCATCGTTATGCATGGTAGTTATCTATACACGGGGTACTACGAGAGCAGGGGGATCGTAACAGCCCTGGGAGATTAGAGAAGATTTTTGAGAAACGTTTAAGCCGAGTCCCAAAGCACTCGGGTTTTGGTAGTTTATTGTCATTACTATAATCTGTGTAATTAGGCTTATGTCTTTATATTCTCATTGGATAATTAATAAAACTCAGGCATTCAGTAATTTGTGAGTAATGACTGCCTAGCTTGTATTTTAAGAAATAACTTTTAAAATCTGTATTAAATGCTTTTCCTTGCCTGGTCCTATCTTAAATACTCTGAGTGGGTAGTGTGGGGCTGGTATAGAAGGAATAAAAGATGTAGGTTAACGTCTCTGAAAGTCCACAGTCTAGTTGAGAAGAACAGATTTTGCTACCTAAAATAGAGGATCACAGGAAACAGTTGGTGACCAGATGGAAGATGGATGTGTTCCTGTCACTGGCATCACACATCCTTTCACTTCTTCCGCAGGGCAAATACTATCCCAGCACCGACAAGGAGTTTGATTTGGACACAGTAACAGGGGAAACAGACCTGCCTTGCCTTCCTTAACGCACTGGAAACACTCGTCGTCTCATTTCTCCAGTTTATTGCATGAGCACATTTATTGCATATGTGACTTCAGGGAGGATTTTAGGAATTCCTGGGCTTATCAATGTTAAATACTCCTCCTTGACCCCTCTTCTAGAATACTTCCTCTTTTCTTCCCCAGTATATTCTCACTTATGGGTATAAAGAAAAAGTGAGTCCTCCTTTGATACCAACTCTGCCATCATTTACTCTTAATTTTCCTTTTGGCAGCTTTCAACCTAGCCAGAAGGAAAGCCTTCAAAACCAAGACATTGAATTACACCTCTGGTATATTGTAAACTCTTTAAAGCCTCAGCTAGACTGTAAACTCTTAAAGCTGTGTCATACTTATTCTGTACCTAATACACTGCTAAAGACATAGTGAGGACTTAATATATTTATCTTGATTTATTATTCTACTAAAAACAAAGTTTACAGGAAGAGAGGTTGACTTTTTTACTGGGCTGACGAATTATATACTCTTCCTCCATAGCACAGAGTGGGGAACAGTTTCTTTAAATTGAAGCCTCTGTAAATCAGCTATACTCCAATATAAAATAAAAGTTAAATTAAAAAAATAAAATAAGAGACTTCCCTGGTGGTCCAGTGGTTAAGACTCCACCTTCCAATGCAGGGGGCGTGGGTTCGATCCCTGGTCGGGGAACTGAGATCCCACGTGCCCTGTGGTGCGGCCAAAAATTAAAAATAAATAAATAAATAAATAAATAAATAAATAAAGTAATGACTGTTTATTTGTTTATTATTTTGAAGCTAAAGTGGTCTTTATTGTTGCTTTTAAAGAATTTTTTATTGGCGTATATAGTTGCTTTACAATGTTGTGTTGGTTTCTACTGTACAGTAAAGTGAATCAGCTGTATGCATACATGTATCCCTCCTTTTTTGGGATGGGATTTTCTTCCTATTTAGGTCACAAAAAAAGCATTGAGTAGAGTTCTCTGTGCTATAGGTAGGTTCTCATTAGTTATCTATTTTATACATAGTATCAATAGTGTATATATGTCAGTTCCAATTTCCCAATTCAAGTAATGACAATTTTTTAAAAAAGAAATACTAAACGCAACAAAATGAAAAGGCAACCTACAGAATGGGAGAAAATATTCACACACACAAAAAAATGAAGCCTCATGCTTATTGCTCTGTCAAGTTATGTACACCTTTTTCAGGATATTACATTTCCATTGTAGAAAAATATGCACCATATGTATTTAAACCACATTTGGGTATTTGTTATGTTGGATCATTTATGTTGTTGATTCTCTGTTACAAATTATCTGGGGGATCTTTAGAAACGGGCAGAGAGAAAACTTAGGGAACTCATTGCAGGATGTATTAGCATTTTCTCATTCAGCTCTGGTTCAGTAGGCAGACACGTACATCCCACTAATAGTCATCTTTTCTGGAAACTTTTAAAGATAAGAGAAATTACTCTCAATCCAAAATGATTTGAGGTCAGGAGACAGAGGAACAGATATTTGGAGCGGTGGCTAGAGGGAACTGTGTTTGCATGGCTATCAGGCAAACATCGTCAAGTTCCAGTCTCAGATAGATCCCTAGCAGGGAGAATACAGGCCCACCTGGCAACTGGGGGAGAGGCAAGTGAGAAAATGAGGCCTTATTTCACTCACCAAGTGGTTCAACGGTAGACCAATTGGTGTGCACCATCCACAAATACTGCAGAAACAGTATGGTAGACTTTCCTGAAATCTTTCCTTGTTTACTCTCAAAAATGCATTTTACCTCCACTGGGTCCGCACGACACTTGGTTTATATTCTCATTATACCTTCCTAAGTAGCTACTTATAGACCTGTGCTCTCCCAACTGTCAGAATGAAAATCCCTTACAGGTAAAAGCATGCATTAAAACTACAGTTAATTCACTACTTTTTTGAGGAAAAAATAAACCGAAGAAAGACTACTATTTTTTTTTAATTAAAAAAATTATTTCATATTGGAGTATAGTTGATTAACAATGATGTGTTAGTTACAGGTGTATAGCAAAGTGATTCAGTTATACCCAAACAAGTATCCATTCTTTTTCAAATTCTTCTCCCACTTAGGTTATTACAGAATATTGTGCCAAGTTCCCTGTGCTATACAGTAGGCCCTTGTTGGCTATCTAATTTAAATATAGTAGTGTGTACATGTCAATCCCAAACTCCCAATTTATCCCTCCCCCCCCATTTCCCCCAGTAATCATAAATTCGTTCTCTAAGCCTGTGAGTGTTTCTGTTTTGTAAGTAAGTTCATTTGTATCATTTTTTTTAAGATTCTGCATGTAAGTGATATCATATGATATTTGTCTTTCTCTTTCTGACTTACTTCACTTAGTATGATAATATCCAGGTCCATCCATGTTGCTGCAAATGGCAATGCAAAAGACTATAATTGATAGTTATGTCATTAGTGACTTTTATTTCATTAAAGCTCAAGAAAAGTTCAGAAGAAAAGACAGAACAGTTTTATTGGAGAAGGAAATAGTTCTTATCATGGAGCCAGAAAGAGCACTATAATATTTAGGAACAGATTGGAGATCTCTTGTGGATGCTCAGGGTGGGGTGCCAGGGTTAGAGGAGCCCAGGTGTTTGTGTTTGGGTGCGGGGAGAGGGTGGTATCAGATTTTGATGAAAGCCCTTTCCTGCTTTCAGTGGCTTGGTCTAAATCTGTTTAGTAATGGAAACTAGAATCATTATATCTTTACCAAGTAAGTAAAATATCACATTGGATCTTAATTATAGTATATATTAACCACTGTCTGTCAGAAGAGATAGAAATAGTATCTAGGGAGAGCTGTTTTCTGGGCTAAGGGGATGCAGCTGTACCTTTAGGATTCTAAACTGCAACCTTTTGAAGTTGGTTTTTAGATAAAAGCTTTTATTTGCAGCTAATACTGTGATACTGTTACGTTTTCTTTCTTTTTTTTTTTTTTTTACGTTTTATTTCTGTTGGGTATCCTGCAGTGCTTTTTTTGTTCATTTTCCCAAAAATGATATATCAGAGAGAATAGAAATCCTGAAGAGAAGGAAAAGCTAGATGGAGGAAAGGAGAGAGGAAGGAGAAACAGAGACAGAGCAGGGAAGGGGAGAAAGAGAGAAAAGATTTTTTAGGAGGGGAAAATATGGAGATTAAATGTGGAAAAAAACCACACACAATTGAAAAACCACAGGTATTCAGAGAAACATTACCTTTTATTCAAAAGAAAGAAGAAAATACGGTTACATTTTTAACATACAAATAAGCTGCAGCCCCAGTTTAATAGGGAGACGTATCCGAGGAAGAGATAGAGCTGGTCATCATTTAGTAAAAGTCATTGAGCTAATTTGAATGGTAGCTTAGTATCCTTTTTGAAGACAATCTAGCTGATTCTCTATTTAAGTGACTCTGTAGGGATGAGGGATATTTTTAAAATGTTTAAGTCATAAGGTATGCAAGAGGTTTTAAAAAATCTGGAGCTAACTATAAGTGTTACTAATGAAGTTCATCAGACCCAATGATAGAGTCATAATAACCCCTACTTAATGTACATAAAGAATTAGAGAGGGGCTTCCCTGGTGGCGCAGTGGTTGAGAGTCCGCCTGCCGATGCAGGGGACACGGGTTCGTGCCCCGGTCCGGGAAGATCCCACATGCCGCGGAGCGGCTGGGCCCGTGAGCCATGGCCGCTGAGCCTGCGCGACCGGAGCCTGTGCTCCACAACGGGTGAGGCCGCAACAGCGAGAGGCCCGCGTACCGCAAAAAAAAAAAAAAAAGAATTAGAGATAAAAAGTCATTTTGTAATGAAAGCTCTATCTACATTTGCCATTAATAAGTTAGTTTATGTGATTTGAGCATAATTGGAGTGCTAGAGAGTTTGTGACCAGTTCTAGTGGTACTAATAATTGTTAGTGAAGAAAATGTACTGTTGTTATAAACTGGAGAACCTGACTCAGGCATGTGAATTAATTATAATTACAATACTCAGTTTAAATGTTAACTTAAAACCATTCCTTCAGCTTCCAATCCAAACTCAGTTAGCTAATTAGTAAATTATAATAGGGGTCTTTCTGACATTGCTAATTAGTTGAATAGTTACATGGTTGAAAGTTACAATTTCCATATCAGAAAGTGGAATTGCTTCAGCACTAAGGGGATATATATAGCATTGTTTTTAGTGGGCACATCATTAGTAATAACTCTTGTGGATATTCCATTGAATAACAATATCTGGGAATTTTGTTCCCCAGTCATCAGTGTTCCTTGCCTCTCTTGCTTTCTCATTGTCATTCTTTGCCACAAATGATGGCAGCTAGGTGTGTAAGTTATTATTCTTCTAAGAGAAAAGGGTGATGTGCATGCACGCGCGTGTGTGTGTGTGTGTGTGTGTGTGTGTGTGTGTTTGTATTGGGTGGATATATGAGACAGATAGGTCTGGCCTAAAGCAAAACTGGTTAGCATAAAGTTGCTTTTTTAAAAATTTTTTTAGTTCTGGCTTCTTTTGCATCTTGCCTTATCCCCAGCCATTACCTCTCCATCTCTCACATAAGAAGGGCTTTAGCACTAAGTGTTACCAGTTTTTATATACTTCTTGATGTATGAGCTAATCTTAATGATCCCTTGGATTCATCTGTGTGCATACTGGAGATGGCAATATTTTGATATCTTTCCCGAGGTGCAAAGCACCAGCAGTGGTGAATAAGCAACACCAGGTCCTTCTGGAAATTTTTGTTGAGAAAGCCTTAAAACAGAGGATGTATACATGTAGAAACCATAGCAATCAAGTGGCAAAATACAAATACCAGGTCATGGTGGCAGCTCATCAGGACCTCATGATACCAGTCAAAGGTGACCTTGAAGATGTTCAAGGGAAGTCAGCAGACCCCAAAGGTTACCACAGTAGAAATCAACATCGTGTTGATCCTCTGGTTCTCCCTGACCCAGCTCTCACTTTCCCTCTTCTTGTCTACTTTCCCATTTCTCCTGCGGAGGCAGATAACAGTCTTCAGGTAGCAGATGAGGGTGAAGCTCAGAGGGAGACAATATTGCAGCATAAACAGGGAGGTTGTAAAGAGGAGCCAGTTCATTTTGGAGGGCCAGTTCTCTACACAGGCCACCTGCTGGGTGTAGAGGTCAGTGGGAAGAGAGAGGTTTTGGAAGGGCTCATGGGTGAGGTGGTAGGACAGGAAGAAGGGAATAGACAACAGAAGGGAAAACAGCCAAATCAATGTGATACCCCAGTAGGCGTGAGCTACACTGCGTTTCCAGCCCCGAGGGTTCACAATCAGCTGATATCTTTCAACAGCAGTTAACACAAGTGAGTATATGGACACAGAGGTGGAGACACTATGCACATAGGAGGTGTGTTTACACATGATATCCCCAAATATCCAGTGATCCATCAGAGTGTAGATGATAGAAAAGGGAGGTACATGACACATACCAAGATGCCAGAGAGGAAGAGATTGGCGTACAGTATGTTGGTGACATTCTGAGCTTCTCTCTGTGTCTTAAAGATGATAATAATGAGAGAGAGGTTTCCAGAAATGTCCATGATTAAGATCACAGTATAGACTATGAGTAATAGGAGCACGGCTAGGGAAGTGGGGTCTACAGGACTCAAAGTAGAAAAATGCAGAGTTGTTGCTCTTTATACTGGTTTTATTAGATGCTGGATGGTTTAGGAAAAGTTCCATCATGTCAGGGTTTAAGAAGAGCTTTTCCTAGGTTTTTTTGTTTTGTTTTGTTTTGTTTTGCGTTACGTGGGCCTCTCACTGCTGTGGCCTCTCCCGTTGTGGAGCACAGGCTCCGGGCGCACAGGCTCAGCGGCCATGGCTCACGGGCCCAGCCGCTCCGCGGCATGTGGGATCTTCCCGGACCAGGGCACGAACCCGCGTCCCCTGCATCAGCAGGCGGACTTTCAACCACTGCACCTCCAGGGAAGCCCCAAGAAGAGCTTTTCTAAGCTTACTTGTATTATGGCTGGATATTTTGTCCATCAGTTCTCAGAAAGAACTTTGCTCTGAGTCTTCCAATGAGTGATGAGTAGGGTTTAGTCTTCCTCTTTGTCTGCTTGATGGAAATACATGAATGACTTGAGTAAGCTCTTGAGATCCTAAAAAATTAAACAGAACCTAGAAAATTAATGCAAGTTCTTAACAACCTGGACTATTCTATAGGTGGAACAATGTCCCTGAGAGTACATAGAGATATATCCAGAGAGTCTCTGTATCCTTGCCTTCCTTTCATCTCAGGGTGTTTTATTTGTCCCAACAGTATAATCTTTAGAGACAATGAGAAAGGGAATGAATGCCACAGCATTCTGTTAACTATATAAGGTAGCTCAAAGGTATCTTTCCATCCCTATCACCTTCTGTCTTTTTTGTATATGTGTGCTGTGGAGGCCAGAGTACTATATTTGGAGTTGGGCTCCACATGGAGCATTACTGTTTGGTGTCTGTATGACTTTGACATAAGTTAATTACCCTTATGGCTCAGTTTTTTAAAGCTGTAAAATGGGGATAAATAATGTCTTTCTGCATTGTTGTGAGGACTAAATGAGATCACGCAACTGAATTTGTTGCTAACGCCCAACGTAGAGCGTATAGTATGTGTTCAGTATATGTGTGCTGAATAAAATTTGTCAGTTCCACTCCCCAGAGCTAGTCTATAGCCTTAAGTCTGGGGTCTAGACTCCCAGATCATGCCCGCTATGGAACAGCATATGGCTTCCCCTCTTTTTCTTTCTTCCATTCTCTGGGGTTGAAGCCAGACTTGGCACAAGCAGTTTCTGGGTACATTGCTCAGATTCTAGAGATCAAGCAAAGGTAGCTAGTGCCTAGTGAGCTATTACTCAGAATTAACTTTATTTGGAAAGCATTCCCTCAGTTTTCTTTTCCTTTGGGTCTCTTCTTTTTCTGACTTCTAGAGGAAAGGGGGTCCTTGATCCTGTGGCTCAGCATGGCTTACGGTGGTCAAATTCAGTGGAGTTATTCATACCAGGATGCACAACAGACATGGTGAATGCCCTGCCATTCCAGGTGGTGACATTTCTGGCCCAAAGAGGGTATGTTGAAAGAGAGCACAGGAAAAAAATACCCCTTATCTTGGTTTATTACTTAGGAATTTGAAGAAAACAACATAAATGGCATTGATAAAAGATAAAGAAGGACAAAAGGAACTGATCTATGGTTCAGACGTGCTGTGGTGATGAGTAGAAATAGCAAAATTTGTAAACAGAGGTATTTGAGATGCAGTTTAGGGCTTGGATGATTCAGGGGTTCAACAAAATTAGAGTTCACAGATATTGGCTGAAGGGAAATGTCAAGATAGATGTAAGCCCTTTATGACAGTCTGTGGACTAGAAGTATAAAAGAGAAATAGCAAATTGTTTACTTGCCACCAAACAAGCTTCACTTGGAGGAGGAAAAGAATGAAAAGGAAATAGGCAGTGTACAGATGTACAGATACATGCGGGTATGCTAGCATGAGCACTGTACTTCCTGTCAGGAGACGCGTCCTGCTGCTAACTAGCTTTTTAAAAAAATGTATTTATTTTATTTAGTTTTGGCTGCGTTGGGTCTTCGTTGCTGCACGCGGGCTTTCTCTAGTTGTGGCAAGCGGGGGGGCTACTCTTTGTTGCGGTGTGCGGGCTTCTCATTGTGGCGGCTTCTCTCATTGCGGAGCACGGGCTCTAGGCGTGCGGCCTTCAGTAGTTGTGGCACTCAGGCTCAGTAGTTGTGGCGCAAGGGCTTAGTTACTCTGAGGCATGTGGGATCTTCCCGGACCAGGGCTCGAACCCATGTCCCCTGCATTTACAGGCAGATTCTTAACCACTGTGCCACCAGGCCAGGGAAGCCCTAACTAGCTCTTTGATCTTGGGCAAGTCACTCCCCTTCTCTGGGCCTCAATTTCTTGATCTGTCAAATGAAATTTTAAAAATGGCCTATTTTACAAACCAGCAAAGTCTTGTGCTTCCCAGCTCTTACTGTCTACAATAAAGAAAAGCTTCCTGTGAACCTTGCAAAGTTAGGTCTGAATAACAGTTTTCTGTTTACAGATTTGGAAATTCATACAGTTTTGCAGATTTTCTTAGCAGTTTGGTAATAGAGGTGGGAATAAACATTGGAAACCCTTGTGTTGCCCATTCTTGTTGATCTGGGTTGTCTGGGCCGAGTGAATGAGTATCACTCACCACCCTGCAACAGCAGGTCTAAAACTTAGTAGAAACCCCTCTACTCTCTTCTATAATGATTAGTAGCAAAGTACAAATTAGTTCCCCAGTCTATAAATTCCTTCAGAGGCTTGAAGCTCAGAAGGTCAGATAGGCCTCATCTGGGAGGGAATCAAAGGGGAGTGCTGGAGTTACATTATCCAGTGCTCTCTTTACAATTCAAGAAGATTAACAAGTAAATCCCCAATATGGACTTTGAATGGCAGTGTGGGATTTACACTTTACATAATTGGTAACTATTAAGTTAAAATATTTAAATCTTGCCTATCTGGAAGCAAAGTAATGCTAAGCCTTGATTCGTAAAAAAATTCTTGGGATACATTTCTATTTTAGGAGAGTTCATCTTTGGCTTGTTTGGTTGCAAATGACCCCCAAAGATGTGAGATCTCAAATTACCAAGTGATATTTTGCCCCAAAATATGAGTAGCGTATGGCAGAGGTAGGTAGTCTTCAGTCTTTCCACTCGATTGTATCTAGATATGCTCATGAGGCACATGCCTTGAACTGGCTCTGTTTATACCTTTTAATGCAAAAGTACAGCATTACATTACACATTTTCTGGTAGTTTTGTGTTTAAAAGTTTCAAGATGAATAAAATAAAAGCTTTACTCTGCCAAAGTCTGCATATGCTATTTATTTCTGTATCTGAATGTCTTTTTTTGTGTGTGTCTTTATTTCTGTCTCTATTCATACAATTCTTTTTTTGGGCTGGGGGGAGGTGTTGGGGGTAGAGTTTGTGTGTCTGCCCCTTGGTCTATGTGTGTTTTCTCCTTACCTCTCATTATCTTCCTTCCTTTCTGCCTATCTGCCTTGTTCTCTTCTCTGTTTCCTCCTTTCCCTTAATTATCCATAACACAGAAAAACTAAAGCATATTTTAGATTATCTCTTATATTTCATTTGGTGCTATGGTGTTTTGACCTGGAAGAAACTCTATAGGTATTTTAATATACCCCTCCCATTTGACAGATGTTGTGGCTTTGTAGTTAATTACCGACAGAACAGGGACGAGAGCCTTAGTCTCCTGCTTCTTGGAGAGTTCCATGCTCTTTCCACTATTTTCTGCTACCTCCTGTTTTATATTTCTTGAAGAAACTTCTGTATTTGTTGTTCTTAATTTTAAAAGCAGGTGAGCAGAACATTTTCTTTTGTATTAAAAAATTTCCTTATGTAATTTCAAAGAGCCTGTGGCCTTGGGCAAAGTGAAGTTTTGCATCCCCACCCTCCAAGTACATATGTGAGGGTCCCAAAATAGTGCAGGATCACACTGCAAGAACTCTCTCTCCTTTTCCTTAAGCCTCTAGGAATATAGATTCTATGGCTGTGTTGGTGCAAATAACATCTCACACTTGTTTAGAGCTTAATTTGTCTAAAGTACTACCCCATTTATTTATTCACTCAAGAATTTAAGTGCTATGAAAAGATGCTCAACATCACTAATTATTAGAGAAATGCAAATCAAAACCACAATGAGGTATCATCTCACACTGGTCAGAATGGCCATCATCAAAATATCTACAAATGATAAATGCAGGAGAGGGTGTGGAGAAAAGGAAACCCTCTTGCACTGTTGGTGGGAATGTAAATTGATACAGCCACTATGGAAAACAGTATGGAGGTTCCTTAAAGAATGAACAATAGAGCTACCATATTATCCAGTAATCCCATTCCTGGGCATATATCCAGAAAAGATGAAAACTCTATTTGAAAAGACACATGCACCCCAGTGTTCATAGCAGCACTATTAACGGTAGCCAAGGAATGGAAACAAGCCAAGTGCCCATCAACAGACGATTGGTTTAAGAAGATGTGATATATATATATATATATACAATGGAATATTACTCAGCCATAAGAAAGAATGAAATAGTGTCATTTGCAGCAACATGGATGAACCTAGAGAATATCATACGAAGTGTAGCAAGTCAGAGAAAGATAAATATTATATGATATCACTTACATGTGAAATCTAAAAAATAATACAAATGAATCTATATACAAAACAAAAACAGACTCACAGACGTAGAAAACAAACTTAGGGTTAACAAAGGGAAAGGGAGAGGGGGACAGATAAATTAGGAGTGTAGGATTAACAAATTAACTAGTATAGGAGTATAATATAAACTACTATACATAAAATAGGTAAGCAACAAGGATTTACTGTATACCACAGGGAACTCTATTCAATATCTTGTAATAACCTATAATGGAAAAGAATCTGAAAAAAATGTATGTATGACTGAATCACTTTGCTGTACAGCTGAAACTAACACAATATTGTAAATCAACTCTACTTCAATTACAATTTTTTTCTTTTTTTTTTTTTTTTGCGGTACGCGGGCCTGTCACTGTTGTGGCCTCTTCCGTTGCGGAGCACAGGCTCTGGACGCACAGGCCCCGTGGCCATGGCTCACAGGCCCAGCCGCTCCGCGGCATGTGGGATCCTCCCACACCAGGGCACGAACCTGCATCCCCTGCATCGGCAGGCGGACTCACAACCACTGCGCCACCAGGGAAGCCCCAATTACAATTTTTAAAAACGAATTTAAGTACTGACAAGGTGGGTTCTCTTATTTGATCGCAACAGCAGTCCTGTACTCTACTTTAATTCTGACTTTACAAACATGGCAACTAAGACCCAGTGGCTTGCTCATGGTTGCATAGTTAATAGCAAAGCCAGGAATAGGACTTCTACTTTCTAAACCATACACAAAGTCTAGTTTATTTGGGTCATTTCTTAAAATCAATCAAATTAATCATTTGTGTTCCATGAAAACAAGTAGAACTTGAATCTCTGTAAAGACACGTCTTATAGTTTTCCCTAAGAACAAACTACTATGTTAAGTAACCATAAGAAGCATCAAGAAACAAATGCTTACTCCTTCACAGCCTTATAAAAGTATAATTGGCCTGGTTATTCTATACTGTGCAAACTCCTTATCCTACTCAACTATTCACCCATTCCCCCCAAATCAGATTTTACATCTATCTGTTGCAGAAATGTGTGCTTTTAAGATTTTGGGGTAACAGAGTTTTATTACATGTACTTTGATTTTCTCTGCTGGAGATTGTTTTTCCTTGAATTTGACAGTTGCCTGAGTCCATATAAAATGTCAGTAGAAAATGTACACATTTCATTTTCCAGATCCTAACAGTTACTTTTAAAATCAAGCCAATGCAGATTGTTTGAATTGTTTGAATCTTTAATTTTCCGTGGAGGTTAATGACTGAACTTTTCATTATTGGGAATGTTGAGGCTTTTAATTCTTAAAATAACAACACATTAAATTTATCAAGAAAGGAGAGCTAAACTCTGCCAATGAATATAAGTATACCAGGTTTTTAAGTTTATTTACAAACAGGTAAACAAAGAGTAATGAAAACTCCATTTTGCCAATACTAGCATTTGGTGATTTGTTTTGATAATTTCTTTACAATGGTGCATTTTAAAGCTGTGGGGTTGTTTTTCAGATCACATAAGCAAAAGACATCCGGTATAATTAGGCCTGAACATACAACAGTTCTACAACAGTTCTAATTTTTAATGATCTTCACATATTTAAAAACAGGATTTTTTTTTTTTGCGGTTACGCGGGCCTCTCACCGTCGCGGCATCTCCCGCCGCGGAGCACAAGCTCCGGACGCGCAGGCCCAGCGACCATGGCTCACGGGCCCAGCCGCTCCGTGGCATGCGGGATCCTCTCGGACGGGGGCACAAACCCCCGTCCCCTGCATCGGCAGGCGGACTCTCAACCACTGCGCCACCAGGGAAGCCCTAAAAACAAGATTATTTTAACATGAAAAGAATATTTGAAAAACATAATTGCAAGATTTTTATTTAGCATTTTAGAGCTTTGTTTCCCAGTTTCTTACCTGTTGGAAATTTCTGGCTCTGTTGCTATTCTTTTCATCTTCTACATGTTTTCTTTCTTCATTTCCACGATTATTTTTCTAAGTTTATTTTTATGTCAAAAGATGACATGTCAGCCACCTATCCAAGCCATAACACGCCCCTCTCCCTTCTTGGCTTATTTATCTACTAAACAATCCATAGCTTCAGAAGCTGCTTCCAGAGTTGAAATCATTGCACAGAAGATCAAGCTCAGGAATCCATTAGGATCTGAAGGCCACTGAAGCCAGAAGGGAGGAGTTAGGAGTCACAGCAGCAGTGATATTTGATGGAACTATTTACAAGATGTGTTCAAAATGTTACTTTCAGTCATAGAGATGATAATAAGAGTGCATGTGAAAATCTGTTGCATTTTCTGGCATGTATACATATGTTTTGTACTTTAAAAAATAGCTTTGCCAAAATCATACATTTAATTTAAATATTCCTGGAAAATTATTCATAAGCATTAGTGGTGGTTCTTAGAGAATTTACTATCAGGTAAAAGATGGGTTTTATTCCTGATTTTGCTATAATTTATGAGACTAATAAAAATGCTTTTAAAATTAAAGTTAACCTAAGTTCCCCAGGAAAGTTGTGTATTATTAAATAAGATTTTCATCAAGCACTTTGAAACTGACAACAACTAAGCTTCTTAAATAAAAGTGGGGACTGAAAATCCCTCTTCTGTATTTGAAAGATTATTACAAGAGGGGGCTGTTCCTCACTGTTACAGAAGACTGAAAAGTGAGATTTAAATGAAATATAAGAAGTATTTCCTTACAGTGAGTGTGTTCAAAGACTTTGAGAAGCAGGGCTATGGAATATCAAGTGTGGTTGAAGATCTTTCTGACATGTTCTAGTGGATAGACTAGCAACATTTTGAAATATTTCCTAACTCAAGGATTCATTGATGGAGCCCAAATTTTAGAACTAAGCCATGCAAATCAGTTCTATTTCCCTACCCAATACACCAAACTAACTAATTAGAAACTCAAAATTACCAGGCAGTCAACAACACTGAAATTATGTATCTGTGTTTTATAGAACCCTGCCAGGTCACTGGCGGGGTGGAGTATGTGGCAAGGGGTTGGGATGTGCGCTACAGGAGTGGAAGCCAGTCTCCTCCTCTGTGGAAACTTGAAGAGTCAAAGTAGTTCAGGGCCCATACCTCGTCTTCCCCCAGTCATCTTTTACTGGTATCCCCACTACTTAGTTATCTGTTTGTACTTGAAATATAGAGAGTAGCAAACTTTGGAGGGCTTATTAAAAAACAAATATCTTTTCTGTACATTGAACAGTGGCAATAACTAGCAGTGAGGTATTAGCATACTAAGAAATCATCTTAGTTGTCTGTGATGTTGGTGAAGATTTTGAGAGGCAGCTTGAGTGAGACAGAGCTGGCTTTGAACCCAGATTGTCCCATGTTACCTAACCTGGGTCACCTTGAGCTTCTCTGTGAGCTTTTGATTTCTTTTCCGTAAGGTGAATACTGCCATCTGTCTGGCAGAATTATTTTGAAGGTAAATGGTAGCACATAGTAGATATTCAGTAAGTGGCAGTTATTGTTGTCTTTTAGAGTTTGCCTTAGTAGAAGTATATAATCCAGGTTAAGAGCAAAGTTAATTGTTTTCTGTTTTTGCATCCCTTCCCAAAGAAAGCCTAGAATGAGCGTGAGATATTGGGAAATGGTGAAAACAGTTGTTTTTTAATTTTTTTGCTGTTGTTGTTGTTGTTGTTGTTTTGCGGTACGCGGGCCTCTCACCGCTGCGGCCTCTCCCGTTGCGGAGCACAGGCTCCGGACGAGCAACGGCCTCTCCCGTTGCGGAGCACAGGCTCCGGACGCGCAGGCTCAGCGGCCATGGCTCACGGGCCCAGCCGCTCCGCGGCATGTGGGATCTTCCCGGACCGGGGCACGAACCTGTGTCCCCTGCATCGGCAGGCGGACTCTCAACCACTGCGCCACCAGGGAAGCCCCTGTTTTTTAATTTTTAAGGGGATGTTTGATATAATCCTTTGCTGTCTTTATTGGTGATAAAATTTAGCAAGCATTTGAGTTTTGTTTGCCTCAGTTAAAATTCACTGTTTTAATTGCAAAAGGTAGTTTTTAGGCTAACAGCCTTGGACAACAAGCAAAGTATCCAAAGAAAGAACGTAAGTCCCTGATTATTTCTCCCATCTTTCTGAAGCTCTTGCCGCTTTGTTACTTTCTCTCTCATTATATTATAAGCTTTGTATTTAGTTATAAAACACATTTTATTGTCTTTAATCTGCTGTGCCTTGATAAGTGTAAACTAAACCATTAGGTGATTCTCTGAGCCCATACTTTTACATATTAGGGAAAGTCAAGATTGAGGAGCATCTTGAAAAATATAAGTAGTGTCTAAACTAAAAGTCTCAGTCATCTGTGTTATAATTGATTATACTAGAAGCTTGGTAAAGAAAGCCTTTCTTTTTTTTTCCTCACCCTGCTGAAGTTGTCTTCACCTCTGTTTTTCTTAAGAGCCATCTCATTATAAGCATTTTTAAAAAGAAAAGCTGTTAGGATTAACCTGCTTGAATTGATTGTTTTTTCCTTAGATTTCAGTAGATCCTAGAGGACCTATTTACTTACTAAAGCTTTAGAGTACTACCTTAAGACTTGGGGCAGAGGACAACCTGCCCTGGGTCTTGTTCTTAGAGGACCCACATATCACACATGTTAAAAAAAAAAAAAAAAGTGTCATCTTGGTTCCAGCACTCAGCACTGGCAGAGCACAACTTGTAATTCTAAACATTTGAAAGACTAAGACCGTTCAGGCCCAAGGTACACTTCTCTCCATCACTTGCCCCATGCCCTCAAAAAATAAAGGTGATTATGTCCAAATATCGTGAAGGTTATGGGCTGTTGGTGTTGGTTATGGATACTGCTTTGTAGTATGGGGATGCTTTGAGTGACAGAAGTTCTTAGGTGAGAGGAAAGACTAATTAACTTCGCATAAATGAAATAGATTCTTGTGTAATGAATTACTGTTTTCCAGTACTACTAACTATCCATTTTCTTGTTTTTCATTGTATTCCAATTTGTGGTTCTACTCACAAATTAAGGTGATATTTGTAACAGTGGTCCATGGCAGCTGAGGAATATTTTACGATAATAAGCAATTCATATTACTCTTAAATGTTGTACATGGAAGTCCAAGCATAATATATGTGATGCCAGTTGTTGACAGTGGCAATGGATGAGCGTTGAATCCTAGAATTGAGAGTAGTTCTATTTTTGTAAAAATATATAATAGGATTTAGTTAATTTTTAAAGAAATTACATGAGTTTCCATTTTATTATAATTTACTTAAAATTTGGTATTTGTTAATTAACAATTTGTATACTGCTTTTTAATTTTACAGATAATTTTGAGCAGTTTGGAAAAAAGATAATATTTGAAAACAAATGGGAAAATAATTTTTAATTTTTGATTTTTCACATTTAGTATGTATTGTTTATGACCATATCTTCAAATTTTATACATTTTGAATAAACCACATTTTTCCCCCTCCAAGTGCTTTATTTATTTATTTAATTTTTTTATACAGCAGGTTCTTATTAGTTATCCATTTTATACATATTAGTATATATATGTCAATCTCAATCTCTCAATTCATCCCACCCCCCGCCGCTTTCCCCCCTTGGTGTCCATATGTTTGTTCTCTACATCTGTGTCTCTATTTCTGCCCTGCAAGCAGGTTCATCTGTACCATTTTTCTAGGTTCCACATATATGCCTTAATATACGATATTTGTTTTTCTCTTTCTGACTACTTCACTCTGTATGCCAGTCTCCAGATTCATCCACGTCTCAACAAATGACCCAATTTTGTTCCTTTTTATGGCTGAGTAATATTCCATTGTATATATGTACCACATCTTCTTTATCCATTCATCTGTCGATGGGCATTTAGGTTGCTTCCATGACCTGGCTGTTGTAAATTGTGCTGCAATGAACATTGAGGTGCATGTGTCATTTTGAATTATGGTTTTCTTTGGGTATATGCCCAGTAGTGGGATGTCTGGGTCATATGGTAATTCTATTTTTAGTTTTTTAAGGAACCTCCCTACTCTTCTCCATGGTGGCTGTATCAATTCACATTCCCACCAACAGTGCAAGAGGGTTCCCTTTTCTCCACACCCTCTCCAGCATTGTTGTTTGTAGATTTTCTGTTGATGCCCATTCTAACTGGTGTGAGGTGATACTTCATTGTAGTTTTGATTTGCATTTCTCTAATAATTAGTGATGTTGAGCAGCTTTTCATGTGCTTCTTGGCCATCTGTATGTCTTCTTTGGAGAAATGGCTATTTAGGTCTTCTGCCCATTTTTTGATTGGGTTGTTTGTTTTTTTTAATATTGAGCTGCATGAGCTGTTTATATATTTTGGAGATTAATCCTTTGTCTGTTGCTTCATTTGCAAACATTTTCTCCCATTCTGAGGGTTGTCTTTTCATCTTGTTTGTAGTTTCCTTTGCTTTGCAAAGGTAAGTTTCATTAGGTCCCATTTATTTATTTTTGTTTTTATTTCCATTACTCTAGGAGGTGGATCAAAAAAGATCTTGCTGTGATTTATATCAAAGAGTGTCCTTCCTATGTTTTCATATAAGAGTTGTATAGTGTGCAGTCTTACATTTATGTCTTTAATCCATTTTGAGTTTATTTTTCTGTATGGTGCTAGGGAGTGTTCTATTTTCATTCTTTTACATGTCGCTGTCCAGTTTTCCCAGTACCACTTATTGAAGGGGCTGTCTTTTCTCCATTGTATATCCTTGCCTCCTCTGTCATAGATTAGTTGACCATAGGTGCGTGGATTTATCTCCAGGCTTTATATCTTGTTCCATTGATCTATATTTCTGTTTTTGTGCCAGTACCATATTGTCTTGATTACTGTAGCTTTGTAGTATAGTCTGAAGTCAGGGCATATGATTCCTCCAGCTCCATTTTTTTCCCTCATGACTGCTTTGGCTATTCGGGGTCTTTTGTGTCTCCATACAAATTTTAAGATTTTTTGTTCTAGTTCTGTAAAAAATGCCAGTGGTAATTTGATAGGGATTGCATTGAATCTGTAGATTGCTTTGGGTAGTATCGTCATTTTCACAGTATTGATTCTTCCAATCCAAGAACATGGTATACTCTCCATCTGTTTGTATTATCTTTAATTTTTTTCATCAGTGTCTTATAGTTTTCTGAATACAGGTCTTTTGTCTCCCTAGGTAGGTTTATTCCTAGGTATTTTATTCTTTTTGTTGCAATGGTAAATGGGAGTGTTTTCTTAATTTCTCTTTCAGATTTTTCATCATTAGTGTATAGGAATGCCAGAGACTTCTGTGCATTAATTTTGTATCCTGCGACTTGACCAAACTCATTGATGAGCTCTTGTAGTTTTCTGGTGACATCTTTAGGATTCTCTATGTATAGAATCATGTCATCTGCAAGCAGTGACAGCTTTACTTCTTCTTTTACAATTTGTATTCCTTTTATTTCTTTTTCTTCTCTGCTTGCCATGGCTAGGACTTCCAAAACTATGTTGGATAATAGTGGTGAGATTGGACATCCTTGTCTTGTTCTGGGTCTTAGAGGAAATGCTTTCAGTTTTTCACCATTGAGAATGATGCTTGCTGTGGGTTTGTCATATGTGGCCTTTATTATGTTGAGGTAGATTCCCTCTATGCCCACTTTCTGGAGAGTGTTTATCATAAGTGAGTGTTGAATTTTGTCAAAAGCTTTTTCTGCATTTATTGAGATGATCATATGGTTTTTATTCTTCTATTTGTTAATATGGTGTATCACATTGATTGATTTGTGTATATTGAAGAATCCTTGCATCCCTGGGATAAATCCCACTTGATCATGGTGTATGATCTTTTAATGTGTTGTTAGATTCTGTTTGCTAGTATTTTGTTGAGGATTTTTGCATCTATATTCATCAGTGATATTGGTCTATAATTTTCATTTTTTGTAGTAACTTTGTCTGGTTTTGGTGTCAGGGTGATGGTGGCCTCATAGAATGAGTTTGGGAGTGTTCCTTCCTCTGCAATTTTTTGGAAGAGTTTGAGAAGGATGAGTGTTAGCTCTTCTCTAAATGTTTGATAGAATTTACCTGTGAAGCCATCTGGTCCTGGACTTTTGTTTGTTGGAAGATTTTTTTTTTTTTTTTGGCAGTACGCAGGCCTCTCACTGCCGTGGCCTCTCCCGTTGCGGAACACAGGCTCCAGACGCACAGGCTCAGCGGCCATGGCTCACGGGCCCAGCCGCTCTGCAGCATGTGGGATCCTCCTGGACCAGGGCACAAACCTGTGTCCCCTGCATTGGCAGGCGGACTCTCAGCCACTGTGCCACCAGGTAAGCCCTGTTGGAAGATTTTTAATCACAGTTTCAGTTTCATTACTTGTGATTAGTCTGTTCATATTTTCTTTTTCTCCTGGTTCCGTCTTGGAAGGTTATACCTATCTAAGAATTTGTCTATTTCTTCCAGGTTATCCATTTTATTGGCATAGAGTTGCTTGTAGTAGTCTCTTAGGATGCCTTGTATTTCTGCAGTGTCTGTTTTACCTTCTCCTTTTTCATTTCTAATTGTATTGATTTGAGTTCTCTCCCTCTTTTTCTTGATGAGTTTGGCTAATGTTTTATCAATTTTGTTTATCTTCTCAAAGAACCAGCTTTTAGTTTTATTGATGTTTGCTGTTGTTTTCTTTCTTTCTATTTCATTTATTTCTGCTTTGATCTTTATGATTTCTTTCCTTCTGCTGACTTTGGGTTTTGTTTGTTTTTCTTTCTCTAGTTCCTTTAGGTGTAAGGTTAGATTGTGTATTTGAGATTTTTCTTGTTTCTTGAGGTAGGCTTGTATTGCTATGAACTTCCCTCTTAGAACTGCTTTTGCTGCATCCCATAGGTTTTGGATCGTCATGTTTTCATTGTCATTTGTCTCTAGGTGTTTTTTGATTTCCTCTTTGATTTCTTCAGTGATCTCTTGGTTATTTAGTAATGTATTGTTTAGCCCCCATGTGTTTGTGTTTTTTACGTTTTTCCCCTGTAATTGATTTCTAATCTCAAGCATCAGAAAAGATGCTTGATATGATTTCAATTTTCTTAAATTTACTGAGGCTTGATTTGTGACTCAAGATGTGATTTATTCTGGAGAATGTTCCATGTGCACTTGAGAAGAAAGTGTAATCTGCTGTTTTTGGATGGAATGTCCTATAAATATCAATTAAATCTATCTGGTTTATTGTGTCATTTAAAGCTTGTGTTTCCTTATTAATTTTCTGTTTGGATGATCTGTCCATTGGTGTAAGTCGGGTGTTAAAGTCCCCTACTATTATTGTATTACTGTCGATTTCCCCTTTTATGGTTGTTAGCATTTGCCTTATGTATTGAGGAGCTCCTATGTTGGATGCATAAAGATTTACAATTGTTATATCTTCTTCTTGGCTTGATCCCTTGATCATTATGTAGTGTCCTTCTTTGTCTCTTGTAATAGTCTTTATTTTAAAGTCTATTTTGTCTGATATGGGAATTGCTACTTCAGCTTTCTTTTGATTTCCATTTTCATGGAATATCTTTTTCTATCCCATCACTTTCAGTCTATATGTGTCCCTAGGTCTGAAGTGGCTCTCTTGTAGACAGCATATATATGGGTCTTTTTTTTGTATCCATTCAGTGAGCCTGTGTGTTGTGGTTGGAGCATTTAATCCATTAACTTTAAGGTAATTATCGATATGTATTGTTTTGGGTTTGTTTTTGTAGGTCCTTTTCTTCTCTTGTGTTTCCCACTTAGAGAAGTTCCTTTAGCATTTGTTGTACAGCTGGTTTGGTGGTGCTGAATTCTCTTAGCTTTTGCTTGTCTGTAAAGATTTTGATTTCTCCATCGAATCTGAATGAGATCCTTGCTGGGTAGAGTAATCTTGGTTGTAGGTTCTTCCCTTTCACTTTAAATATGTCATGCCACTCCCTTCTGGCTTGTAGAGTTTCTGCTGAGAAATCAGCTGTTAACCTTTTGGGAGTTCCCTTGTATATTATTTGTCATTTTTCCCTTGCTGCTTTCAATAATTTCTCTGTCTTTAATTTTTGCCAATTTGATTACTGTGTGTCTTGGTGTGTTTCTCCTTGGGTTTATCCTATATGGGACTCTCTGTGCTTCCTGGACTTGGGTGGCTATTTCCTTTCCCATGTTAGGGAAGTCTTTGACTATAATCTCTTCAAATATTTTCTCGGGTCCTTCCTCTCTCTGTTCTCCTTCTGGGACCCCCATAATGCGAATGTTGTTGCGTTTTATGTTGTCCCAGAGGTCTCTTAGGCTGTCTTCATTTCTTTTCATTCTTTTTTCTTTATTCTGTTCCACAGCAGTGAATTCCACCATTCTGTCTTCCATGTCACTTATCCTTTCTTCTGCTTCAGTTATTCTGTTTTTGATTCCTTCTAGTGTATTTCTGCTTTCAGTTATTGTATTGTTCATCTCTGTTTGTTTGTTCTTTAATTCTTCTAGGTCTTTGTTAAACATTTCTTGCATATTCTCGATCTTTGCCTCCATTCTTTTTCCGAGGTCCTGGATCATCTTCACTATCATTATTCTGAATTATTTTTCTGGAAAGTTGCCTATCTCTGCTTCTTTTAGTTGTTTTTCTGGGATTTTATCTTGTTTCTTCATCTGGTACATAGCCCTCTGCCTTTTCATCTTGTCTATCTTTCTTTTGAATGTGGTTTTTGTTTCACAGGCTGCAGGAATGTAGTTCTTTTACTTCTGCTGTCTGCCCTCTGGTGGATGAGGCTATGTAAGAGGCTTGTGCAAGTTTCCTGATGGGAGGGAGTGGTGGTGGGTAGAGCTGGCTGTTACTCTGGTGGGCAGAGCTCAGTAACACTTTAATCCGCTTGTCTCCTGATGGGTGGGGCTAGGTTCCCTCCCTGTTGGTTGTTTGGTCTGAGGCGACCCAACACTGGAGCCTACCCAAGCTCTTTGGTGGGGCTAATGGCGGACTCTGGGAGGGCTCACACCAAGGAGTACTTCCCAGAACTTCTGCTGCCAGTGTCCTTGTCCTCATGTGAGACACAGCCCCCCGCTCCCGCCTCTGCAGGAGACCCTCCAACACTAGCAGGTAGGTCTAGTTCAGTCTCCTGTGGGGTCACTGCTCCTTCCCTTGGGTCCTGATGCACACACTACTTTCTGTGTGCCCTCCGAGAGTGGAGTCTCTGTTTCCCCCAGTCCTGTCGAAGTCCTGTAATCAAATCCCACTAGCCTTCAAAGTCTGATTCTCTAGGAATTCTTCCTTCCATTGCTGGACCCCCAGGTTGGGAAGCCTGATGTGGGGCTCAGAACCTTCACTCCAGTGGGTGGACTTCTGTGGTATAAGTGTTCTCCAGTTTGTGAGTCACCCACCCATCAGTTATGGGATTTGATTTTATTGTGATTGCGCCCCTCCTTCCGTCTCATTGTGGCTTCTCCTTTGTCTTTGGATGTGGGGTATCTTTTTTGGTGAGTTCCAGTGTCTTCCTGTCGATGATTCTAAACCACATTTTATTTTTAATCCTGTGGATTCTTATTGGCAATATGACACAGATTATGAGAAAAGCTTGTTTATAACAACACAATTAGTGATTTTGATGATATTAAAGTAAGAAAAATATATTTTATGGAATATATTACAATTTATGAATTAAGTATGTCTTTATTAATTCATTCATACATTGCCAGTTCATCATTATATCCAGACATGTGGAATAATACTTAAATTCAGTTGTCTTTGATATTTCGTCAACTTTAAGTTATATAAAAATTATTGATTTACACATTTTTAATCTTATCAAGTTAAGTAGGTTAAACATTTTATTTAATAGATTGTTTTATAACTTTTGAATTTTTAGAGATATCGTATGAGCTTCCATTTATAATCTTGCCCTGGACACTGCAAGTATTAGGCATGAGTCTGTTTAGATGTATCTTATTTTATTTGTTTATTTCAAGGTTTAATTATTTTAGAGTAAATGTTTTTATTTTAAATGTAAAAACGTTATTTTTAAAAACTTGGGAAATAACTTGAGGGGGAAAATAATCTTAATGTCACCACTGTAGTGCAATCAATTTTAGCATTTTGGAGGATTATTTTCTCCAGAATGTGTCTTAAATCCATCCTCTTCTCTTCATTACTATTGTGCTCATCCTATCCAAGCCATCCTCATTTCTCACCAAGACTAAAGCAATAGTATAGTTACTTGTTGCTCAACATTTTCTTTTGCTTCCTCCAATCCTTTCTCCACAATGTATCAGAGTGAATTTTGATAAAATATAAATTAGGTCATGTCACTTCTTTAACTAAAGCCTTTCATCAGTGTTTAATTGCTATTGTAAGAAAATCCAAATTCTTTACTATTCCTGACAAAGTCTTACATGAGGTAGTTCCTGTCTACCTCTTCAACTTTATCTCATATCTCTCTCCTTCCCTACAATCCATCAAGTCCTTCCCAACTCCAATTTTAAGAAGTTTTAATGGGGGACACGGTATCTTCTTCACTCTATAGGAAGAACTCTGTGAGCTGGTGGGTAGCTTGATTGTTGAATGACAGCTAAAATAATCCTTTATTTTTATTTTTTTGACAATGCCTACTTTTATACCTATCTTGTTATAGAATCCCACCTTCTCCTCTCTTTTTTTTTTTTTTGCGGTATGCAGGCCTCTCACTGTTGTGGCCTCTCCCGTTGTGGAGCACAGGCTCAGATGTGCAGGCTCAGTGGCCATGGCTCATGGGCCTAGCCGCTCTGCGGCATGTGGGATCCTCCCGGACCCAGGCACGAACCCGTGTCCCCTGCATCGGCAGGCGGACTGTCAACCACTGTGCCACCAGGGAAGCCCTCCTATTTCTCTTTGATGATGGTTGATCAGGTTTGGAGGGGGAGAGTAGAAGTAAGGGTGGGAATTGGTAACATAAATCAGGACATACTCCTGATAATACCCTTTTAACAGTAATAATCCATTTTATGGGTAGACCGTAATTTAACAAGTTTCCTATTGATGGTCCCCCCCAATTACAAACAACACCAAGTTATAAACAGCAACTTTATTTGTGGCTAAATATTAGCCCACATTCATTTTTAGAGATTATCCCAAGAAAGTAACAGTCTGGGATACAGTAATATTTGAACATGTTGAATATATCCATATATCCAGGCCTAATCAGTGTCCTGTGATGCTGTGGCAGACAAATATGTCAAAGCAGAATAAAAACCTCCCAAAGAACTTTTTATTAGAGTTTCATTTGAAATTTTGGGGTCTGTTAATTCCAAATATTTCCTTCATCTCTATCATCCTTAGCTATTCTCTAAATATAAGCCCCTCCAAGCATGTGCCCCTCCTGCACCCTCTTGCCCATTTAATTCAGAGCTTCACATGGTGCTTCTCAGAGAATATATATATTCAGTTGATCCTCAGTCAAGGATTACATATTTACAAATTCACCTACTCACTAAAATTTATTCGTAACCCCCAAATCAATACTCACAGTGCTTTCAAGGTCATTTGCAGACATGTGCAGAGTGGTGAAAGTTTGCATCACATAAGGAGCACATTGAGTTTGAATAAGGCAGCTGTTCTCCCTTCTTGTTTTAGCTCTCATACTGTAAACAGATGTCCTTTTTTTAGTTTATTTAGTGCCATATTTTTCACACTTTTATGCTTTTTGATAGTGATTTTCACTGTTTAAAATGGTCCCCCAAGTGTAGTGCTGAAGTGCTATCTACTGTCCTTAAGTGCAAGAAGGCTATGATGGGCCTTACAGTATGTATGTGTTAGATGAGCTTTGTTCAAACATGAGTTATATGGCTGTTGCCATGAGTATATTAAATAAAGTATCTTTAAACAGAAACATTCAAAGCAAGGTTATGTGTTGATCAGTTGATGAAAACGCGACTAGAGGCTCACAGAAACCTAACCCCATATTTCCCCTAGGAACAATGTTTTGGTATTCACTAACTTAACATTCATGGCAACTTTATAGACCATAAGTACCACATATAATAAGAATCAGCTTTATTGATTTATCTCTTTATTTATTTCTAGCTCCCCATTGCCATTTTAAATGACTTCTTTTCGAACTTTGTGGAATTTCAGTCAATTTGGGTGTACCTCTCTAACCTTTTACTTTGCTATCCTTTTCTGATCCAGTTTATTATCTTTCTCACCCCAGAGTTCAACAAAGATTAATGGAGTTGAATTTATAAATCTTCAGTGTTTTTTGCATCTTACTTAAGAAATTCTTCCCTATCTTGAGGTCATGAAGATATTCTCCTATATAATCTTTTAAAAGCTTTTCAGTTTGACTTTCACATTTAGGTTTATAATCTACTTGGAACTGATCTTTGATGGTATAAAGTAGAAGTACAGTTTAATTTTGTTCTCATAGATACTTGATTATTCCAGAACCATTTATTGAAAAGGCAGTCTTTCCCCCTAGTACTTTACAGTGCCATTTCTGTCATTTATCAAGGGACTAAATAGGTATAGGTCTATTTCTGGCTATTTTGTTCTGTTTGTCTTTTTAACCACTCATGTCAGTATAACAGTATATTAATTACTGTATGTTATTAGACTTGATATCATAGAATAAGTCCTCCCAGCTTGTTTTACTTTTCAAAAGCATCATGACTATTTTATTTTTATTTATTTATTTATTATTTTTTTAAGAATCTGAAAAATTATTTTTCAATTTCAGTATTCCCATTAATCACATCTTTTTTTTAAAAAAAACATCATTATTGGAGTATAATTGCTTTACAATGCTGTGTTAGTTTCTGGTTTATAACAAAGTGAATCAGTTATACATATACGTATGTTTCCTTATCTCTTCCCTCTTGCGTCTCCCTCTCTCCCACCCTCCCTTTCCCACCCCTCTAGGTGGGCACAAAGCACCGAGCTGATATCCCTGTGCCATGCGGCTGCTTCCCACTAGCTATCTATTTTACGTTTGGTAGTGTATATATGTCCATGCCACTCTCTCACTTTGTCACAGCTTACCCTTCCCCCTCCCCATATCCTCACGTCCATTCTCTAGTAGGTCTGTGTCTTTATTCCCATCTTGCCCCTAGGTTCTTCATGACCTTTTTTTTTCTTTCTTAGATTCCATATATATGTGCTAGCATACAGTATTTGTTTTCTGCTTTCTGACTAACTTCACTCTGTATGACAGACTCTAGGTCCATCATGGCTATTTTGGATCCTCTGTGTTTCCTTATAAATTTTAGCATCAGCTTTTAAATCCTACGAAGAAACTGCTAGTGACTTTTATAGGGATTGCATTGAATCTGTACTTCATTTTGGAAGAGTTGAAATGTTTCCAGTGTTGAGTCTTCCAAATTCCATAGATGTGGTATATCTTTCTATGTATTCAGGTCTTTAAATTCTCTCAATAAAGTTTATAATTTCCATATAGAGGTTGGCATATCTTTAAAGATTTATTTGTAGATATTTCATATATGTTATGCTAGCATAGTTGATATTTAAAATTTTTTTCATTTTTTAAATTGTTGCTGATATATAGGAATAAAGTGGATTTTGCAAATTCATTTTATATTCAGTCATCTTACTAAAATGTCTTAATAATTTGTCTTTAGATAGTCTTAAATTTTCCACATTTGTGATCCTATCATCTACAAATAATGATAGTTTTGTTTCTCTCTTTCCAAACCCAGTTTTAATTTCATATACTTGCTTTACTGGACTGGCTCTTCAGTACAGTGTTGAATAAAAAGTGGTTTCAACAGGCATCCTTTAAAGGCAAAACTTTGAACATTTCACCATTAAGTGTGTTGTTTATTGTAAGTTTTTTTTGTAAATGCTGCTTTCAGGATAAGAAAATTCTTTTCTCAGTACACTAAGATTTATTTTTAAAAAATCTTGACTAGGTACTAACTTCTATCAAATACATTTTCTGTCATTATTAAGATAATCATAGTTTCTCCTCTATTCTGTTGTTTGGTTAATAAGATTGATATTCTATTGCTTAATCGACTTTGTGTAATTTCTGTAAACACAAATTAATCATGATGCCTTATCCTCTTTATACATTGCAGTTTTCTGTGTGATATTTTGTTTAGGAAGTTTGCATTTATGTTCTTCAGTGCGCTTACCTGTAAGTTCTCCTTTTTATTACTGTTCTTAGTGGAGTTATGTTAGAGTATCAGAGTTATGTTAGCTTCATAAAATAAATTGGAAAAATACACTCTATTTTTGTGTCTAAAAGAATTTGGATGTTATTAGACTTATTTCTCCCTTGAATATTTATAGGCACTGATGGTGAAGTCATCTGAGCCTATAGTTTTCTTTATGGGAAGATTCTTGGGAAAAATAGAATGTTTGTAGTGTGATTTAGTTAATATTGGTTGCATTTGATAAGCTATGACAGGAAAGAGATGGGCTTGAAAAAGAATTGGCTGATTTGCAAGTCAAAAAAGAATTTATTTCCTTAATTTGAGAGGAAATTAAGAGAGCACAGTTCAGAACTTGCAGGTTTGGAAGATGTAAGTGATTCTCATTTCCATCTAGTAAAAGATAAAACTAAGACCTTTGAATGATAAAGTTTGATTAAAAATGCTTAGCCTCTAAAGCAAGGATCACATCAAGGATGTGAACATACACTCATTGTTAAAACTTATGAATGGGGACTTCCCTCGCGGTCTGTGGATAAGACTCTGTGCTCCCAGTGCAGGGGCCCCGGGTTCGATCCCTGGTCAGGGAGCTAGATCCCACACGCTTCAATTAAAGATCCCGCATCCTGCATACCTCAATGAAGATCCCATGTGCTTCAACTGAAAAAAAAAGTATGAGTGGATCAAAGTGATGTTCATTAAGTTCTTTATAGTTTGACAAAATGATCAAGGAAAAGAGACTAGAGGTGTGTCTATCCCAACAGAAGCTTGATAGGCTCAAGTATCTGAATGGATTCTAATGAGGGGGGATTGTCTTACAAAGAACTGTGGGTGTGGCTATTAGTATAGGGAGCTGATTAAAATAAAATAAATAAAAAATCAAACTTTTTTTTTTTGCGGTACATGGGCCTCTCACTGTTGTGGCCTCTCCCGTTGTGGAGCACAGGCTCCGGACGTGCAGGCTCAGTGGCCATGGCCCACGGGCCCAGCCGCTCTGCGGCATGTGGGATCCTCCTGGACCGGGGCACGAACCCATGTCCCCTGCATCGGCAGGCAGACCCTCAACCACTGTGCCACCAGGGAAGCCCTCAAACATATTTTTGAGAAAGAATTGTACATCAAAAATACCACCAGACTGGATTAAAAGAGTCTGCTACTGTTTGCCCCAATGTTCTATAGGAATGAAACATGCAAAGAAAGCTGCTAAGTCCCCAAGGAGGGCATATTTTCCAATGCCCTCTTTACAGTGACTAAGAATAACTGAAAAGGAATGTTCTGCCAAAGGGCAGAACCAAGGGCCATGTGAACAGTGGATTAGGGAGTGGAACAACGGATTATGGAAATCAGGACCTATTCAAGAAATATCCCCCCCCCGCCCCCGCCTCGGAGTAGGACCCCTTATAATCATCTGCCCAGTGGGATTTTAGAATTGTTTCTTTTATCTTTCTTCTTTCCAAGTGGAAGTATTTATTGCAATTATCCTGACCGTGTTCCACTATTGTATATATATCGGGGTGGAGTGGAACAGGTAATGTGTATTATTAATTCAAATGAACCTCATCTAGACCTTATATAGTGATGAACACATATCACTCAGAGATCTTGGACTTTAGGCTCAAAGTAGTGACTGTGTGGAATTTTAGGGTTTTCTCCCTTGGGGAGGAGATAAGTTTATTAGTATGTGACAGATGGTGAGAAATGAATATTTAATGATAAGGTGTGCTGTGATAGACTTTTTATTACTCATGAGATTTGGTGCCCTTTCTTACAAGAGGATTGTACTTGAAATGTGAGCAGAAGTGACATATGTCACTTTCTAGCAGAAGATTTAAGAGTCAGCATGTGCTTGGCCATAATCTCTTTCACTTCTTCCATGACAAGCATTAATATTTCAGATAATGGCTTATCTGTCAGTTTTGGTCCCACAGCAGAGAAGATGTGGGTCAGCACTGCAGCTGACCTACACTGAACATAGGGAGAATATTTGAAAAATATTTGAAATACTTGAAAAAGAACCAAATAGAACTTCCAGAAATGATGAATAAATCATCCAATAAAAACTCATTTGAAGGGTCTGACAGAAGATTGAGCAAAGCTAAAGAGAGAATTAATGAACTAGAGGATACATCAGAAGATACTATCAATGCTTTGAAGAGAGACAAAAAGACCGAAAATGTGGGAGAGAAATTAAGATGTGTTGTGGATAGAGTAAGAGGGTTTATCATTCATTTAGTTGGGGGTTCATAAGGAAAGGAGAGAAAGAATGAGACAGAGGCAATATTTGAAGATGTAAGGACTGAAAGTATTTTAGAATGAATTGAAGAAGCTCTACAATCTCAAGTAGGATAAATAAAAAGAAATCCACCCAAGACACATCATAGAAATTACAGCAGACAATAGGCAAACAGTATTAGCAGCACCAGAGGAAAATAGTAGATCATTTTCAAAGGAGCAACAGTTGGATTAACAGTTGGCTTCTTAACTGCAACAGTGGAAACCAGGTGATAGTGGAATGGCATCTTTATTTTATTTATCTATTTTTTTAATTTATTTTTTATTGAGGTAAATAAAAAAAATTGGTTTATAACGTTATATGTTTCATGTATACAGCATTAGATTTCTACTTCTATATACCTTATAACGTGCTCACCACCAAAAATCTAGTTTTCATCTGTCACCAAACAGTTGATTACCTTTACCCATTTTGCCCTCTCCCTACCCCTCTTCTTGTCCCCTGTTAACCACTGTTCTGTTCTCTGTATCTACGTGTTTTTGTTTGGTTTGGTTTGTTCACTTATTTTGTGTGTGTGTGTGTGTGTGTGTGTGTGTGTTTTATATTCTGCATATGAGTGAAGTCATACGGTATTTGTCTTTCTCCATCTGACTTTCAACTAGCATAAACCCTCACGGTCCATCCATGTTGTTGCAAATGGTAAGTTTTACCTTTTTTTTATGGCTGAGTAGTATACCATTTTGTGTGTGTGTTTCTGCATGTGTATGTGTATCACATCTTCTTTATCCAGAATGATTATCTTTAAAGGGCTGACAAAATATCTGCCTATCTAGAACTTATACTAGACAAAAATATCTTTCAATAAAGAGGGCAAAGGAAAGACATTTTTGGGCTTCCCTGGTGGCGCAGTGGTTGAGAGTCCACCTGCCGATGAAGGGGACATGGGTTCGTGCCCCGGTCTGGGAGGATCCCACATGCCACGGAGCGGCTGGGCCCGTGAGTCATGGCCGCTGAGCCTGCGCGTCCGGAGCCTGTGCTCCGCAATGGGAGAGGCCACAACAGTGAGAGGCCCTCATACCGCAAAAAAAAAAAAAAAAAAGAAAGACATTTTTGCAAACAAACAAAAGGTAAGAGAGTTCATCTGTAGCAGATGCTCACTATAGGAAATTGCAAAAGGTGCCCTTCAGAGAGAAGGAAAGTGATGCCAAAGGAAGAAGGTCTGAGATGAAGAAGGGAAGAAGAACGAAGAAAGAAGGTAGCAAACATAGGGGTAAATCTAACAAACGCTAATTATATAAAACAGTAATAATAATGTCGCAGTAGGATTAAAAAATTAAAAGATTTGGGCTTCCCTGGTGGCGCAGGGGTTGGGAGTCCACCTGCCGATGCAGGGGACGCGGGTTCGTGCCCCAGTCCGGGAAGATCCCACATGCCGCGGAGCGGCTGGGCCCGTGAGCCATGGCCACTGAGCCTGTGCGTCCGGAGCCTGTGCTCCGCAACGGGAGAGGTCACAACAGTGAGAGGCCCGCGAACCGCAAAAAAAAAAAAAAAAGAAAGAGAAAAAAAATTAAAAGATGCAACAGTAACAACAATAATATCATCCAGGAGGGGGGTAATGCATTTTAAATGATAATCATATCACCTAAGCATAGGATAAAGAGATTCATTAATTTTAGTTTTGATAAGTTAAGTATGCATGCAATAATTTCTGGGATAACTGCTAAAAAAATAAAAGCAGTGCATTATTTCCAAACCAGTAGATGAAGGAAAAGGGATAATAAAATATTCATTCTTTACAGTGTGAGGGTTATGGAAGTAATAAGGATGACCTGAGGATTTCTGGCTCTGGCAACCAGGTGGATGATAGTATTCTTAACTGAAACAGAGACTAGGAGGAAGAGAGAGTATGGAAGGAAGAGGGTGAGTTCAGTGTAGGACAAGTTGAATTTGAGGGTCAGCCGCATGGGATTGATCAGGAGGCAACCATTAAGTTTCCTCAAGGAGGTTAGGGCCAAGGCAGTGGGTTTTGGTTTTTTGAAAAACATTTTTTTTTGATAGCTTCTTTTTAAGCTACTGTGATTCTTAGTTTTTTTCTGAACTTAGAACTTGCCTACTATTCTGAGGTCATCTTGGCTATATTGTCTTGATACACATTTTTAACAGGTTGTCCAAATATCAATTAGAGGAAAATTGTGAAATTCCTGTCTCTTCAAGCCTTTAAAAATAAGGTGCTTTTCCAGCAGAAGAAACCATAAACAAAATGAAAAGACAACCCACAGAATGGGAGAAAATATTTGCAAATGATGTGACCAACAAGGGATTAGTCTCCAAAATTTACAAACAGCTCATGCAGCTTAATATCATCAAAAACAAACAACCCAATCAAAAAATGGGCAGAAGACCTAAATAGATATTTCTCCAAAGAAGACATCCAGATGGCCAACAAGCACATGAAAATATGTTCAGCATCACTAATTATCAGAGAAATGCAAATCAAAACTACAATGAGATATCACCTCACACCACTCAAAATGGCCATCATCAAAAAATCTACAAACAATAAATGCTGGAGAGGGTGTGGAGAGAAGGGAACCCTCCTACACTGTTGGTGGGAATGTAAATTGGTACAGCCACCATGGAGAACAGTATGAGTGTTCCTTAAAAAACTAAATACAGAGCTGCTATATGATCCTGCAATCCCACTCTGGCATACATCCAGAGAAAAAACATGGTCTGAAAGGATACATGCACCCCAATGTTCATTGCAGCACTGTTTACAGTAGCCAAGACATGAAAGCAACCTAAATGTCCATCGACAGGTGAATGGATAAAGAAGTTGTGGTACATATATACAGTGGAATATTACTCAGCCATTAAAAAGAATGAAATAATGCCATTTGCAGCAACATGGATGGACCTAGAGATTGTCATACTGAGTGAAGTAAGGCAGACAGAGAAAGAGAAATATTGTATGATATTGCTTATATGCAGAATCTAAAAAAATTATACAAATGAACTTATTTACAAAACAGAAACAGACTCACAGACTCCTTGGAGGGGAGGGATAGTTAGGGAGTTTGGGATTGACATGTACATACTGCTATATTAAAATAAATAACCAACAAGGACCTACTGTATAAGAAAAATGGAGAGAGGACAAGAGAATGATATAGATGAGATGAGACTGGCCATGTGTTGATAATTCTTAAAGCTAATTTATGGATTCATGGGGATTTATTACACCTTCCACTTTTGTGTATGTTTGAAATAATAAAAAAGTTTAAAAAAATAAGGTGTTTTTCTATTCTAAGATGTTTGGGTTTGCCACCTAACCAGAGGGCTGGGCTTCTTCAAGTATAAGAAAATGGTTTTTTGTTTTTTGTTTTGGGTTTTGGGTTTGTCTGTCTGTTTGGTATTTTGGAATTTATTCTTTGCTCTTCTCTGCCATCTGGTGGTATGTGAATGGAACATTGCATTTGGAGGGAAAATAAGGAATTTCAACTATTTTGAAATATATACTGAATATATATTATACTGAAAACATATATAATATATACTAAAAATATATATAACATATATTATACTGAAAATTGTAATATAACATACTGAAGAGAAGCAATAAATGGTTGTGTGTGTTTGTGATTCCAAACATTGAAACCACCAAATCACAGCAATAGTTTGAGAGCATGGAGATTTGTCTGCCTGTGGTGTTTTATGGCTTCTCTACCTACTTTTTTCTTACCTTCCTTGCCCTGCTTCAGCATCTGGCATTTTCAACCTCATATGTGGTGCTAAGTAAACTGAGTAATCAAAACTAAAATTTTCCTTCAGCGCTTCTCTTAATTAAATCAGTGTTGGCTTTATGACCTGTACCGATGCGTGGCCTCCTTTATTCCTCCCTGTGCTGCTTCTCCTCTTCTGTGTCTGTAACCCTGTGGTAGGCAGGATAACGACCCTTCACAGGTGTCCACATCCTAATCCCCAGACCTACAGATGTGTTACCTTACATGGCAAAAAGTACTTTATAGATGTGATAAGGTTAAGGACCTTGAGATAGGGAGACTATTTTGTATTATCTGGGTGGGTACAGTCTAATCATGTGAGCCCCTTTGCTGGTTGTAGTCAGAGAGCCCGAGGGAGAGAGAGAAAGAGATAGATAGATAGGATAGATAGGACAATGAAAGAAGGAGCAAGAAGAATTTGAAGTGTGAAAGCAAATAGACTCACTGATGCTGGCTTTGAAGATGGAGGGGGATGGGGAGCATGAGCCAAGGAATGTGAACAAAGGAAACAGTTTCTCCTCTTGAGCCTCCAGAAGGGAATGCAGCCCTGCTAACACTTTAATTTTAGCCCAGTGTCATCAGACTTCTGACATACAGGACAGTAAGATAATAAGTTGTGTTATTTTAAACCACTAGATTTGAGGTAATTTGTTATGGCAAGGATAGAAAACTAATATAAGCCTCCACCCCATGTTTTGATTAGAATTGGGTCTGGAAGCTCAGATTGGGAGGAGTGTAGAGCTAGCTTGAATTTGGGCTAGTGGCAAACCTAAAGAACTGGAGGTAAGGTGGTAATAAACTAGTTTCTTTGGCAAATTAAATGTTCCTCTCTTTCCAGGTTATGTTATGACCCTTCAAGTGCTCATTACCCTATTATTTTCACGCTTCTCTTCGAGGTTATGTTGTGGCTTCCTTTTCCTCTATTCTTGCCTAAAGGCAAGTGTTTGGAACAGATTAAATTACATTACCAATAGTCATTGCATACCTATCATGTGAGGACTATTTCACAGTCCTTGACCTTGAAAGATTAATCATTTAGTTGGGGAAAACAGATAAGTAAACAGACACTGCAGATCTTCCTGATAAAAGATATAATACAGGTAAGCGTAGGATGGTGGAGGAGCATGCGAAAGAGACACCTAACCCAGCCAATGAATTCAGGGGGCTGACTATTTATTTGGCCGCACTGCACGGCATGTGGGAATTCCCTGACCAGGGATGGAATCCGTGCCCCCTGAAGTGGAAGCTCGGAGTCTTAACCACTGGACCACCAGGGAAGTCCCCTGACTAGTTATTTAAATTCATTATCACAGATCTTAAATGGGAACTCAAAAATTTCTGGAAATCTGTTCAATTTTCCAGTAATCTTATATTCATTTTCTTACTCTCAGAAACAGGTATTTCTCACCTTCTCTCTTTGCATGCTTTCTCCATTCCTCCTTAAGGTAGTTTAACATATGTCCACAGATTCTTTGGTTATCTTCTTTTCAAGTCATGGAGCTTCATTCCCCTCCCCTTGAGTATGGACTGGACCTAGTGACTCATTTCAAACAAACTAATATGGCAGAAGTGACTGGGTATATGTACGCATATCAAAACAGCACATTGCACACTTTATATTACAATTTTATTTGTCAGTTATACCCCAGTGAAGCTGAAAATAGAGAAAGTGACTATATATGACTTCTGAGACTAGGTCATAAAAAGCATGTGGCTTCCGTTGCTCTCCCTGTCTCTCGAATTGCTCACTCCAGGGGAAGCCAACCGCCATGTCAAAGCATCTCTATGGAGAGGGCCACATGGCAAGGAACTGAGGCCAGCTGCCAAAAGCTATGTGAGTGAGCTCTCCTGGAAGCAGATCCTCCCGTCCTGGCTGACATCTTGATGACAACCTCTCGGGAGACCCTGAACCAAAATCACCCAGCTCAGTACCTCACAAATTCCTGACTCAAAGAAACTGTGAGATAATAAATATTTGTCGTTTTAAGCTGTGGAGTTTGGGTAATTTGTCATAGGGAGCTAATACAGACTTGGCACTTGGAAGTAGAATTCCTCTATAACAAAAACCTAAAAGTGTGGGAGTAGTTTAGGAACTAAGCAGTAGGCAGAAGCTGAACAGACTTTGAAGAGAATGTTAGAGAAAAGTTTAAGTGGCTTAAATAGTTTGTTAGGAGATGCATTATGGCCTTTCAGGAGACTGTGGGTGAAGTGAGGAAAATATTAGTGGAAACTGAAGGAAAGGGGATCACATATATGTAGAGGCAGAAAGTTTAGCAACACTGTCACCTGTGTTAATGTGGAAGGTAGCAAATATACATAAAGAACTTGTTGATTTAGCTAAGGAAATTTCCAGGCAGACTGTTGAAGATATTTCCTGGTTTCTTCTTGCTGCTTATAGTGAAATGTTAAGAGATATGCTAAAGAAAAGCTGGTTAAACACAAAGAAGCCAGGACTTACTTACTGGTCTTAAAATTATTTCTAGCATCTCCAAAAAGCAATGATTCTAAGTTTAAGAACTGGCTTCTAGGCAGAGATCAAATCTAGTAAACTGTGGAGAAAACATGACCTCATGAGCTGCTAAGTTTGGGGGAGTAATTTTGTTATACAGCAATATAATCAATACACTTTTACATCCTTACCCTAAGTTGGTTACCTTGCTTCAGGCCTCATGTAGAAAATAGCAGCACCTTTCTCGTCTTGCTAACACTATCTACAGTCTACTGACATGTATGTCTCGGCTCTCTGCCTTCTCCCTGTTGAAGTGAAGGCATGTCAGCCTTTTCATTTGTACTTTTTAATCATCCCTTTTTCAAGGACTCTGATTCAACAGCAAACATTTTCTCTCTTTCACTGTCAAGTTCTGCCTCCACATCGATTCATTCTCATCAACAACCATGCTGTATTATCTCCTATCTTATGAAACATCTTATGAAAACAAACCCTCCCTTTATTCCATATCCCTCTGTTTCATTACCCTGTTTCTCTGCAACCCTTAACAGCAAAACTTCTTTGACTCTACTTCCTCACTTATTCCCTCTCAGTCCACCCTATTTGCCTTCTGTCTCCATCACTCCACTAAACATTTGTTTGTCAAGGTTACACATGACTTTGATGCTAACTGATAGAGTGGTCTCTATTCTAATCTTAACTGATCTCTCAGCAGTATTTGCTTTGGGTGACCTTTCCCTAATTTACATACCATGCTATTCACCTATTTAAATTGTACAGCTCAATGTTTGTAGTATATTCAGAGGGTTGTGCAACCATCACCCACTCTAATGTTAGAACATTTTTGTCTCCTCTAAAAGAAACCCTGTACCCATTAGCATTCAATCCTTATTTCCCCCTCCTTCCCTGTTCCAGCCATAGGCAGCCATTAATCTACTCTGTTTCTGCAGACTTGCTTATTCTGAACATGTCATATAAATGGAATCATATAATATGTGGCCTTGTGTCTGACTTCTTTCACTTAGCAAAATGTTTTCAAGGTTCATCCATGTTGTACCATGTATAAGTACTACTTCATTCTTTTTTATTGCCAAATAATATTCAATTGTAAGAATATGCCACAGATTGATAATCCGTTCATCAGTTGGTAGATATTTAGACTGCTTTCATTTTGGGGTTCTTATGAATAATGCTGCTCTGAATAATTTGTGTTCAAGTTTTCATGTGGACATATGTTTTCATTTCTCTTGGATTTATACCTAGGAGTGGGGTTTCTGGGTCATATGGTAACTGTATGTTTAACCTTTTAAAGAACCACCAGACTTTTCCACAGTGGTTGTACCACTTTATTTTACATTTCCATCAGCAATGCATGAAGATTCCAATTTTTCCACATCTTCACCAATACTCGTTATTGTCTGTCTTTTAGATTATAGCAATCTTGTATAGACTGAATGTTTGTGTCCTCCCCCAAATTCATATGTGGAAACGCTAATTCCCAATGTGATGGTATTTAGAAGTAGGGCCTTTGGGAGATAGTTAGGGTTATATAGGTCATGAGGGTGGAGACCCCATGATGTGATTGGTGCCCTTGTAAGGGGGTGAAGAGATCAGAGTACATGCTGTCTCTCTCTGTCTGTCTCTCTTCTCTTTCGCTCTCTCATTCAACCATGTGAGGAAACAGTTAAAGGCTATACCAGAGTGCTCTAACCAGAAGTCAACCATGCTGGCACTCTGATCTCGGACTTCCGGCCTCCAGAACTGTGAGAAATAAATTTCTGTTATTTAAGCCACCTAGTCTATGGTGTTCTGTTACAGCAGACCTTATTCTTGAAACACTTTCTTGTTTTGGCTTCCAGGACATCATACTATCCTGGGTTTTCTCCTATCTCACTTGCTGCTCTTTCTCATACGCATTTGTGTGTTTACCTCTTCTTCTTCCTCTTTATTCTCCTTTACTTCCGCTAACCTTCTAAATGTTGGGGTACCCTAGGTCTGTGTCTTGAGATATCTTCTCTGTCTACACACTCTTGCTGTGTCATCTTGTCTCATGTCTTTAAATACCAAGTGCAGATTGCTTCCAAATTTATATCTTTAGCCCTGACCCTTCCCTCACCTCCAGAGCCCTATATCCATTTGCTTACTTAACAACTCTTCTTAGATGTCTAATAGGAATTTCAGATAACATGTCCAAAACAGAACTCATGATTTCATCCACAGACCTGCATCCTCTCCCAGTCTTCCAAATTTCAGTAGGTGGGATTCTGTCCACCTGCTTGCTCAAGCCAGAAGCCTATGAGCCATTCTTTTTTTAAAAAATTAATTTATTATATTTATTTATTTTTGGCTGTGTTGGGTCTTTGTTGCTGTGCGTGGGCTTTCTCTAGCTGCAGTGAGTGGGGGCTACTCTTCATTGCAGCGTGCAGGCTTCTCATTGAGGTGGCTTCTCTTGTTGTGGAGCACGGGCTCTAGGCGCACGGGCTTCAGTAATTGTGGCTCACAGGCTCTGGAGTGCAGGCTCAGTAGTTGTGGCACACTGACTTAGTTGCTCCGCGGCATGTGGGATCTTCCCGGACCAGGGCTCCAACCCATGTCCCCTGCATTGGCAGGTGGATTCTTAACCACTGCGCCACCAGGGAAGCCCCTATAAGCCATTCTTGATGACTCTTATTCTCTTATACCCTATATCATGTCCATCAGCAAGTTTCTTTTGACTCTGTTATCATAGTATATTTGAATTCAACTCTTTCTTTTTATGTCTCCTAGCCTAGTCCCAGACTAGCCTAGTCCCAGACACGGTTGTCTCTTCCTTGGATTACTATAGTAGACCCTTACTAGTTTCCCTGCTTCTATTCTGCAGTTCATAATTCATATAGCCACCAGTCATCTTTTACATTTTAAGACATCACATCATGTAACTTCCTTGTTTAAAATCCTTCAGTGGGCTTCCCTGGTGGCGCAGTGGTTGAGAGTCCGCCTGCCGATGCAGGGGACACGGGTTCATGCCCCGGTCCGGGAAGATCCCACATGCCATGGAGCGGCTGGGCCCGTGAGCCATGGCCGCTGAGCCTGCGTGTCCGGAGCCTGTGCTCCGCAGCGGGAGAGGCCACAACAGTGAGAGGCCTACGTACTGCCAAAAAGAAAAAAAAAAAAATCCTTCAGTGGTTTCTATTGCTCTTAAAATCTAAACTTGTTTGCCTGCCTTAAGACCCTGCATGATCTAGCGCTTGCTAGATCTCTGTCCTCATTTCCTACCACTCTTCTGTCAGTAATATCCAGCCCACTGGCCTTCTTTCTTCCTTGGGACCTTTACACTAGCTGTTTCCTCTGTCTGGAAGGTTCTTCCCTTGTTCTTCACATGACTGGTTTCTTCTTGTCATTTGTGTTTCAGCACGTATCGTTTCTAATTTTCTGTGTGTGTTTGTTTATTGTCTGCCTACTCTCCCAACACCTGCTTTACCAGCTGTAAAATCCTTGCAATCAGGGCTTTGTCTATCTTGTTCAGGGCTGCATTCCCAGAATTTAACAGGGTGCCTGGTAGACACTTTTAAAATATCTTCTTTTTTAAAAAAAATTTTATTGAGATATAATTGACATAAAACATTATATTAGTTTTAGGTGTACAATATGTATTTATATATTGTGAAATGATTACCACAGTAAGTTTAGTTAATATCCATCACCACCCATAGTTACAACTTTCTTTCTTGTGATGAGAACTTTTAAGATCTACTCTCTTATAACTTTCAAATATACAATACAGTATTGTTAACTGTAGTCACCATGCTGTACTTTATACCCCCAGCACCTATTTATCTTATAACTGGAAGCTTGTACCTTTTGACCACTTTTACCTATTCCACTCTCCCCCTACCCCCTGCTTCTTTTTTTCTTTTCTTTTAAAATAATTAATTAATTAATTAATTATTGGCTGCATTGGGTCTTTGTTGCTGCTTGTGGGCTTTCTTTAGTTGCAGTGAGCGGGGGCTACTCTTCGTTGCAGTGTGCAGGCTTCTCATTGCAGTTGTGGAGCATGGTCTTCTCTTGTGGAGCATGGTCTCTAGGTGCACGGGCTTCAGTAGTTGTGGCACGTGGACTCAGTAGTTGTGGCCCATGGACTTAGTTCCTCCGCAGCATGTGGGATCTTCCTGGACCAGGGCTCAAACCTATGTCCCCTGCATTGGCAGGCAGATTCTTAACCACTGCGCCACCCTACCCCCTGCTTCTGGCAACCACTAATCTGTTCTTTGTATCTATAAGTTTGTTTTTTTCTGTTAAATTCCATATATAGATGAGATCATACAGTATTTGTTTTTCTCTGACTTATTTCACTTAGCATATATTCCCTCAAGGTCCATCTGTGTTGTCTCAAATGACACAATGTAATTCTTTTTTATGGCTAAAAAATATTCCACTGTGTGTATATATATATATATATATCACATTTTTTTAATCCATTCATCTACTGACTGACACTTAGTTGTTTCCATGTCTTGGCTATTGTGAATAATGCTGCAGTCAATATGGGAGTACACATATATTTCTTTCCTTTTTTTTTAAAACATCTTTATTGGAGTATAATTGCTTTATAATGTTTTGTTAGTTTCTGCTGTATAGCAAAGTGAATCAGCTATATGCATCCATATATCCCCATATGCCCTTCCTCTTGGGCCTCCCTTCCACCCTCCCTATCCCACCCCTCTAGGTGGTCACAAAGCAGGAGTGCACATATCTTTCTGAGAGAGTGATTTTGTTTCTTGTAGAAGTGGAATTGCTGGATCATATGGTAGTTCTATTTTTAATTTTTTAAGGAATTGCCATACTGTTTTCTATATTGGTTGCACCAATTTACATTCCTACCAACAGTGCACAAGAGTTCCTTTTTCTGTACCTACTTGCCAACACTTATTTTTTTTCTTTGTGATAATAGCCATTCTAACAGGTATGAGATGATAGCTCATTGTGGTTTTGATTTGCATTTCCCTGATGATTAGTGATGTTGAGCATCTTTTAATGTACCTGTTGGCTATTTGTATGTCTTCTATGGAAAAATGTCTATTCAGATCCTATGCCCTTTTAAAAATTGAATAGTTTGGTTTATTTCTGTTGAGTTGTATAAGTTCTTTATATATTTCAGACCTTAACTCCTTATCAGATATATGATTTTGCAAATATTTTCTCCCATACTATAGGTTGCCTCTTCATTTTGTTGATGGTTTTCTTTGCTGTGCAGAAGCTTTTTAGTTTGATATAGTTCCACTTGTTTACTTTTGCTTTTTGGTGTCAAATCCAAAAAATTATTACCAAGACTGATGTCAAGGAGCTTACTCCATGTGCTTTCTTTTTATAGTTTCAGGTCTTATTTTCAAGTCTTTAATCCATTTTGAGTTGATTTTTGTGTATAACATTAGATAGTGGTCCAGTTTCATTCTTTCGCATATGGCTACCCAGTTTTCCCAGTACCATTTATTGAAGAGACTGTACTTTCTTCATTCTATATTCTTGGCTCTTTTATTGTAAGTCAACTAACCATATATGCTTGGGTTTATTTCTGAACTCTATTCTGCTCCATTCATCTGTGTGTCTTTTTTTTTTTTTTTTTTTTTTTTGCGTTACGCGGGCCTCTCACTGTTGTGGCCTCTCCCGCCGCGGAGCACAGACTCCGGACGTGCAGGCCCAGTGGCCACGGCTCATGGGCCCAGCTGCTCCGTGGCATGCAGGATCCTCCCAGACCGGGGCACGAACCCGCGTCCCCTGCATCGGCAGGCGGACTGTCAACCACTGCGTCACCAGGGAAGCCCTGTGTGTCTGTTTTTATGCCACCACCTTACCTTTTTGATTACTATAGCTTTGTAATATAGTTTGAAGCCATGAATTGTGATGCCTCCAGCTTTGTTCTTCTTTCTCCAGATTGCTTTGGTTATTCAGGACCTTTTGTGGTTTCATTGAAATTTTAGGATTATGTATTCTATTTCTGTGAAAAATGCCATTGGAATTTTGATAGGGATTGCATTGAATATGTAGATTGCTTTGGGGAGTGTAGACGTTTTAACAATATCAATTCTTCCAATCCATGAGCACAGAATATATTTCCATTTATTTGTGTCTTCAATTTCTTTCATCAATAGCTTATAGTTTTCAGTGTACAGGTCTTTTACCTCCTTGGTTATATTTATTCCTAGGTATTTTATTCTTTTTGATGCAATTGAAAATAGGATTGTTTTCTTAATTTCTCTTTCTAAATATTTGTTAATTGAATGAATGAATGATTTTGAACTTCTAAACTGAGTTCTGAATCAGAATAAGACTTATCTAGGCACAGAAGGGAAGAAAAAGGAGCCAGAAATATCCAATCAGAAAGAAGTCCAGTGGGCTGGAGATTACTGACAGAGCAGGAGAGTGATAGGATGGATTATAAGCACGCAGTAGCTGTTACTCCCCTCAGTCTTTGATATACTCAGGTACAACCTGGGAACAATGTCAAGAGCATCCCTGTGCTGAACTCCTTAGAGGGCATTTATGATATAGCAGTGTTTGACCATAAGACCCATCATCCCTGCAACTAGCAAATATTTTTAAGGATATCTGGCATTTGCTATCACAATGCAAGGTACTGAGTGCAGCCCAAGGATGTCATCTACCAGTTGGACATCTGTTTAGGAGCCAGCTGCTGCCTGTTAAGGACAAGAGACAATGGAGTCAGTGGAACACATAGTGATCCAAGAGTCCAATGAGTATAGTGTATAGCTGGTCTGGAATATGAAGCAGAGGGGCTGAGCAGAGGATCCTGGTGGGCACAGCTTGGGATGGTGGCCCTGAATTATTGTGTTCATATATAAATCAGATACTTTTGTCTCTACACTTGGGATACACTTTTGGTGGGATCTGAGGGTAACTACAAGGTAACTATACTATAGTTTATAGTATAGACTGCAAATAAGAGCTTCTTCATTACTTTAAAAGCCTTGATAAAAGTTTGATTGAATTTGAAATCCTTTTGCATTAGCACAAGAAATCTCCCCTATCACTCTCCTGCTCTGTCAATAATCTCCAGCCTACTTGACTTCTTTCTTCCTTGGGATCTTTACACTAGTTGTTCCCTCTGCCTGGAATGCTTTCATTTGCCAGTGAAGGGAAATGCAGAAGTACTAGATTTTTTAAAGTATAATTTCAGTTGTGGTTCATTTTAGAATGGTTATAAAAACTGTTTTATATTTTCATCTACCTACCCATGAATAAAGTTTCTTGTGGATGGTGATTGTCAAAAATTGGAGAGATTATCATTAAATAAATTATCAGGGATTACACCTGGCCATTTCAATTATAAAACCAGTTTTCTCCCCTCCCCTCCCCTCCCCTCCCTTCCCCTTCCCTGTTTTTCTACCTTATGATTTTCCTACCTTCTTTTCATCCTTCCTAAGTAATCCAATTAAAAAACCATTAGGTAGGGTTAGCAAGGTAGGCATCTGCATTGGAGTGTGGTGGGCTGTTGGCTGCCTGGCATGGTGTATCAGAGTCCGAGTGAAGTGAGGAGGGTGCTTATGAGGAGGAGGGTGGTAGCAGCTTGTGTGGTTGTTGTGAGCTTGAGAGAGGTGAGGAGGTTGTCTGCACAGGATAGTGGTGACAGCGGCAGTCTGGCACAAGGTGTTGGAGCTTGATTGAAGTGAAGGGGGCATCTGGGTAGCATGGGCACTGGGGTATCATGTTGGTGATTTACTCTCAAGGGAAAAAAGTTATTTATAGTGTTATCATTGAAACTCTTTTGTAAGTTAGGAGTTATTTTAGCATGAAAAGAATAAAGTTATGTTTAAATGAGCAAACTAAAGTTTCTCGTTAAAATGTTTTGATATTTTATTAAATATTTTCTCTGTTGAATTTTCTTCCAACAAGGCCCATATAGATAATTCAACATTCCTTCCAGTTTCTCTCTGTGTGTTGTATAAATATTATCCTTTTTTGTTTGTAACAAATTATGGAAAAGGCTGTGAAACATTATTTTAGGCAGAGGGAGTCACATATGCAAAGGCCTGAGCTCAGAGAACATGACTTTTATGAGAATTACAAGCAGTTCTGCACATCTGGAAAGTGTGAAATTGTGGTGGGGCAGCTGTCAAAAGGAAAAGACCTCTAACAACCTCAGCTGGACGGTGGTACCATTCACTGACATAGGGGATATATGACCCTAAAACTGACAACCAAGAGCATGATGTCAAAGAAGATGCTCCCCACTGGTACAGATAATCATTTGTCTAAAAACTGCACACGATGCTTCTTGAGCTGAGAATTCAATCACAAATTGCCCTAAACTTGTGCCTGCAGGAGGCACTCCTCAGAAACATGAATAGGGATGGAGAATGTAGCCTCTGTCATATCATACCCGCTTTCAAATAATTTAGCAAAAAGGACACCTTACAATAGACACATGCGATAAGATAATTTATTGAAATATTAATTTGCTTTTTATTCTGTTTTCCTGCCCTATTCCAAGAATACTTTTCTACTTTCTTTGTTTGAGCTTTTGTTCAACTGGACCAATGCAGAATTACAATTGCCTTTTGTTCTTTAAAGCCTGCAGGGACCTACTGTGTAGCACAAGGAACTCTGCTCAATAATACGTGGCAACCTAGATGGGAGCAGAATTTGAAAAAGAATGGATGCATGTATGTGTATGGCTGAATCACTTTGCTGTACACCTGAGACTAGCAGAATATTGTTAATCAACTATACACCAATGTAAAATAAAAAGTTAAAAAAAAATCTCATCCTCTAGTTCTGCCTTAAAAGAAAGAAAACAGTCAAGTTTTGATGTTTATTCTCAGACTTAGTGATATTATGATTTCATCTATTTTTATTTTTCATTTGCTGGAATGAAGAGAGGAAAATTAAAAAAAAGAAAACCTAAACTCATTGAAGGGCTTATGCCAGGCGTTCCCAGAGGAGAGGAGAGAGAGGCAAGAGCCTAAGAGGGAGAGTCTACTATGGAGACCTCAAAGAGCGATTTTTTCGGGGAGGGAGGGCTCCATGAGTATCAGCGACCAGCATCCAGTTCCTCTGAGCTGCTCTTTTGTAATCCCCTGGGGTGCGGCCTGTCCTCAGTGTGGAATGGCTTTGTCGTACAGTGGGAAGCTGAACCTTTGGTGTTGGGGTTCCTAGCCTTGGTAAAAAGGAGTCCCAGCTTGAGCTGGACGGCAAGTTTCAGGAAACAGCAGAGTCACTTTCCTGCAAGGGACCCTGTAGTCTTATCAGGAGGGACCAATCTGGACCAAAGATCAGGGGGCTGTCCCTAAGTATTCTGGACTGTGTACAACCTGAAGTCTTTATCCTAGGGGTGGGACTTGACCCTAGTATTGATTGAGGTTAAATTTCTATCAACTTGAGGAGTGGTGGCTTAAGATGAGATTTTTTTTTTTTTTTTTTTTTTTTTTTTTTTTTTTTTGTGGTACGCGGGCCTCTCACTGTTGTGGCCTCTCCCGTTGCGGAGCACAGGCTCCGGATGCGCAGGCTCAGCGGCCATGGCCCACGGGCCCAGCCGCTCCGCGGCATATGGGATCCTCCCAGACCGGGGCACGAACCCGTATCCCCTGCATCGGCAGGCGGACTCTCAACCACTGCGCCACCAGGGAGGCCCAAGATGAGATTTGATAATAGAAAAAGAGTATGATGTTTCCTTCTTCTAGACTGTGAAGTAACTTTCATACTCACCATACACATTTATAGCTCGCAAGATCGGGGGAAATTACTTACACATGAAAAGACTTTTTTCCCCAGAAAAATTTGGCATAAGTCTAATTGTACCTTTTCTGTGAAACAGCTGAGATATTTCAGTTTGATATGTGCCTCCAGAAATTAATGCCAGATGGACTCAATATACCTCAACAAGCTTGGTTTTGTATTATTTTTTCTAACCCAAAAGCTGAAGTGGTGGGAAGGAAGGAACAAGCCATCCCAACTTAGCTTTCCCAGTGCTCCTGCAGCTGACTTGGGGCTGGGAGCAGGTATGGGGTGAATACTGGTTTAATTCCAGTTTTCTTAAAGCTTTACCTTCCAGGTACAAGTTGTCATTCAAATACCCAAACCTCGTATTTCTTTTAATCTTAATTTGAGCCAGGAGAAATTGAGCTCTGAATTGAATCTACTTCAGTAGACTTCGGATAAATGATGGCTAGAAGGATAGAATGACAACCCAACTCCTTCTTTAATGATGTTTTTATTTTCTAAATAAGGAAGCCGATACAGAAACTATACGAGGAAGACTGTTATAGGCTTAGCCATATGTGAAAAAGCCAGTTGACTGACTGCAGATTAGAAGTTGTGACTCTGCCGCTACCTGTCTGTGTGGCCCTGGGCGTGTCATTTTAACTCTCTGGGCCACATCTGCACATGAAAGTTTTGGAATGGATGACCAATAAAAGGTCTCTTCATGCTCTGTTCTTCTTGTGATTCTAGAATGTAGAGTAAGAAGATTCTTTTAAAATAGAAATACAGGGTAATAAAGGAGCCTTACTGACATTACATGCTTAGATATAATGGAACTTACTATTTTTGGTAGAACTTTTGAATGTGCCACTAAGATCAGATCAGTTCAATGTTTTTACAAAACCATGATCAAAACCTTGTGATGAAACTTAGAAATTGTATTACTATATATTTTAGCTGTATGCAGTAGATAATCATATCAGAGCTTGGTGAAACATAAACTCCTCAAAACCAATGATGGGAATTAACAAATTATTAGAATTTGAACTGAATTATATACACTTTTAATCCTTGAAAGAAATCGCTTTATTTGATTCCTATGAATGAAAAGTGCTTTATATGTTATTTCAGAAGCTGGAAAATTGACCATATTTAGAATCCTGGGCAGCAAAGTAAAACAGATTTTAGGTAAATTATGCTGTACAGATAGTCGAGCCCAAACAAACAAATCACTGCTAAATATATTGAGAGATCTCAGTCAGTGATTATCATATGGAATAGGTTCCTCAGGAAGCATTTGATTATTGATTTCATAGCTGCTAATCATTAGTATACTATTGTTGCTTGTATAAATCTTGGCTAATTATTTTTATTTTTTCCACTGTTTTCCTAGTTTTATTTGAAAAAAAAGAAGCATGTAATTTCCTTTCTCTAATATTAATGTGCTGAAATTATGATAATAAATATCATTTGACTAAAAATGTTTAGATCCCTAATGATCCAGAAAGGCTCTGTACATAATCTGAACTCACTGAACAACTACAACTAAATACTACTCTTACAGCTTATTACTGAGTAGACTAACCTGTTCTTTGCACTGTTCAGTGTATGTTTAGAAATTAGGAACGACCAGATTCCTGACGACTCAAAATGTATATGGTAGTATGAATATTACTTTATTCACAGGTTTGGGTATAGAATACTTCACAAATTAAATCTTACTCTGATTTGCCACTCTTTAGGTTGATGGAAATTTGATCTCAATCAATGCACATTATTTCCCTTTTCTGTGTGAGGAAAAGAAGCTTTATTAAGCTGTTATACACATTTCGAACTGTACTATAGGCTAAAACTAGAAGTTGAAATGGACTTAACAGGTAAGATTAAAATACTTCATTTTCACATGGATCCAATACATGTCTCCTGGAGAGGAAAATATTCTGTAAAAAATTTGCTGAAGAAAATAAATATTTAAAAAATTGAAGTTCTTAATGGACTAAGTAAAACAGTGCACTAAAAAAATAAACTTTAAGAGAAATATAAATGAAAGTCATAAAATTCAAAACCAAAAGATGAATAACTTATGTAATTTTTAAGGAATGTAATTTTGTGACCTTGTTATGGAACTCATAGGTAAAACACTAAATCTGGTGTAATCTTATCTAGGCAAGATGTGTACAGGAAGCTTTGCATGAACAGATGAGTGAGGTCTGACTCCCTAATAATGGACGCTGAGAGCACTTCTTTTCTAGGTGGGTGTAGTAGTTTGCTAGGACTGCCATCACAGAGTACCACAGACTGGGTGGCTTCAACAACAGAGTTTTATTTTCTCACAATTCTGGAGGCTAGAAGTCCAAGATCAAGGTGCCGTCAGGATTGGTTTCTTGTGAAACCTCTCTTTCTGGCTTGCAGACTGCTGCCGTCTCACTCCTAGAGCTTGCAGAAAGGAACACAGCCCTGCCAGCACCTTGATTTTAGCCTAGTGAGACGTCTGTCTGATTTCCTTACTACAGGATAATAAATTTGTGTTTTTTAAGGCACTGAGTTTGTGGTAATTTGTTACAGCAGCAACAAGCCAATATACCATACAGCGTCATACCCTTGATCATCTACTTGTGTGACTCCAAACACAGCATGTACACACACTGTTTCCTGTACTTGAAATGCCATTACCTTCTTGTAGGCCTAACTAACTCTTAAACCTACTTCTGAAGTTACCTTCTATTAGAAGAATTTACTGAACTTTGGCTTTCTGCCCATTTCTATCTCAACACACTATATTTGCAACATCTGTCTGTCTTCTCAATGTATTACCGTTGTTGATTTCCCCTCTTTTCCAAGACTGTTGAGCTCCTGGAGGCCAGGGACTCTTATTCACAGCATTTAGCCTATGAATGAATTAAGTGGAATGATGAATAAATGAAAATAGAATGTTCTAAATACTTTTAATTTAGAAGGCTCATATTCTGTGTGTGAGTCTGTGGATATGTTTTGTACTTTGGTGTGTGTTCTTTAGGTAAGAGGTAGTCTGAGAAATGTCAATTTGTTAAGTCCTCTGTTTTAGTCTGTTTGGGCCGAGATAACAAAAATACCATAGACTTGGTGACTTATAAACAACCAAAATTTATTTCTCATATTTCTCGAGGCTGGGAAATCTAAGATCAAGATGCTGGCAGATTGAGTATCTGGTGAGGGCCTGCTTCCCAGTTCATAAGTGGCTGTCTTCTTGCTGTGTCCTCACATGATGGAAGGAGAGCTAGAAAGCTCTTTGGTTCTCTTTATAAGGGCACTAATCCCATTCATGAGGGCTCCACTGTCATGACTTACCTTCCAAAGTCCCTACCTCCAAATACCAGCACATTGGGAATTAGGCCTCAACATATCAATTTTGGGGGACACACTCAGTCCATAACATCCTTTAATTCTGGTAATCTTCTCCAATCTCCCACCCAAGTGGTTGGCAATTAAATATCCATTATTATTGGAGTTTTACATGTAAGAATTCCAGGTTTATTTGGGGCTACAGATGTGGATCTGGTCCCAAGACTAAGGTGATATCCCTTGCTTTCAAGATAGTGTTCAGCCTGCACTGTTACCTGTGTGTGTGTGTGTGTGTGTGTGTGTGTGTGTGTAGCGGGGGAGGGTAAAGTAGAATGATGGGCTGTACACTGGCTGGGCCACTGTTTCCTCCCATGGACAAAAACCCAGAAGCTTCTGGTCATGTCTTTTGTTTCAAAATTAATGTTAAAAACTGAGGTATAATTGACAGAAAATATTTTATTAGTTTTAGCTGTACATCTTAATGATTTGAAATATGTATATACTGCAAAAATGATCACCACAATAAGTTTAGTTAACATCCTTCACTACATATAGTTATTTTCTTGAGATAAGAACTTTTCAGATCTACTCTCTTAGCAACTTTCAAATATACAATATAGTACTGTTAACTATAGTCACCGTGCTGTACATGATATCCCCAGGACTTATAATTGGAAGTTTGTACCTTTTGTATGGTCATTTGTCCTAGACTTGGGAAACTGTCTTTTTCCAAGCCCTCCTCCTTTGACATCCCCTCCCATGTGGAGGAAATAAATATAAATCCCTTCTAAAAGCCTAGATTTTGCACCTGAGGCAAGAAAATATACAGGCACTGGAACAAGATACAGTTAATATATACGCAGATTGAGTATGTCTGTGTATATTTTTGCCTTAGGAGAGTCTTTTAAGTTCAGTCCTCATTGTCCCCCCAACCTATTTTTTTTTTAAACAAAAAGCATTTTATCAAGGGTATTGCTCTTAGATTGCCCAAGAGGGGACAGGGAGAGAGGCAAGTGCCTCTGAGTGGAAAAAGATGAGAGGAGCCCCAATAACGACATGTTGACATTATTGCCATTCTGTCAAGTATGTGGTTTAAAGTCAGACTTAATTTGATTTGGTAAAATAAGTAATGTGACCTTTCACACATCATCATAATGGTGTAAGATTCATACCCAAGTACCAGTCATTGTTTTTCCTATACAGTATCAATTTAACTGCTTCATAATATTCTTACTTGAACTATTTATTTAATTATTTCCTTATTTGTTTAATTAGTTAGCTATTTGGAGGCAATTGGATAGTTTCCTATTTTTTTTCTAGTTTAAACAGTATTGAGATGTTGTAGCTGAACTCTTACACAGATCCTCAATTATTTCCTTAGGATAAATTTCCAGAAGCATCATTACTGGTTCAGAAGAATGGGTCAGATTTTAAGGCTGTTGATGTGAGTTGCTAAAGAGTGCATTAGAAAGACTGTACCTCATCACAAATGGCAGACTGCCCCTTTGGAAAGTACCTTGAGTAAGTAAAAATGGAACAGGTATTGGTTTGCTAGGGCTGCCATAACAAAATACCAAAGAATATGTGGTTTAAACAACAGAAATTTTTTCTCCAACTTTTGGAGGCTGGAGGTCCAAGATCAAGGTGCCAGCAGGGTTGAGTTCTGAGATCTTTCTCCCTGGCTTGCAGATGACCACCCTCTCGCTGCCTCTTCACATGGTCATTGCTCTGTGCACATATGCCCCTGGTGTCTCTTCCTTTTCTTATAAGGACACTAACCATATGGATTAGGGCTCCATCCTAAGAGCCTCATTTTAAGTTAATCACCTCTTTAAATACCATATCTTCAATTATAGTTACATTCAGAAGTACTGGGGGCTAGGCCTTCAAAATATGAATACAGAGGGGAGGGTGGGGACACAGTTCAGGCCACAACAGAACTCTTAACTGCAAAATGAAACTCTTGGATATAATAAAAAGTTGACTTAAAAAAAAAAAAGCAGAGTTGCTGCTTTCTGGAAATATAGCTGGCCGTAGTTTCCCCCCTCTTCTTCAGCTCATTCTTTTTCCTTTTCTCTAGTTCTCGTTTTCTTTTTCTGGGTATATTTAGGTACAGTAAAATATGCCCTTTTATTGTGCATTTCTATGAGTTGTTTAAACACCATATTCAATTAGGTTTTTGTAATCACATTTGCAGGAGGGATGGAAAACAAAGGTTGTCTAAATTTCAGTTATATTTTTAAACTTTTTTGTTTTGGAAGGCTGACATACCTGTAAGCAAGGTAAAGCCAGAACCATACTCAGGCCATGATCTAAAAGGTAAAGTAGAAAAAAAAAATGTTTTTCTCCTGAATGATCTGAGGGGTAGGAAAGCGACAGCATCATTTAAGTGTTTATATAACACTGCTTCTTCACTGTCCCTACCTTTACCAATCTGACCTCTGAATAGAATCTAACATCCCAATTATCTTGCGTTTATCCTGGCTTTCTAAATGTCTCTCAAACATGCTTGTGTTGTCTCTCATCATCCCTACCCTCCTTCTATATGTAAGGCTTATACTAGACATACACTTCTTTGAAGCTTTCCTAGTCAATAGAAATTAAACCAATAATGGGTCCTCAGTAAGGTGGTATGGAGGATTATTTCAAAACAATGTAAGAAAAAACTGTTACTTTAGAATTTACAGTTTAGATGGAAAATAAGTTATGGTCTTATTCTCTTTCAGAAATTCACCTTTTACTGTTTTACATTTATTTGGATGACTCTAAACTAAATTTCTTCAGGTCTAATCTCTCATCTGAGCTATAGTCTTGGGCATCCCAGAAAACAGTGCCCCATGAATATCCCAGTATCACCTTAAACATTAACAACTATGTTCATCATCTCCCCCACTTCCTCCAAAATAGTTTCTTTTGTTAGATTTTTCTAGTTCTATTATGCTGCAGTTTTTGGCTTCCAGATTTCAAACACTGGAATTCTTTTATTTTCCTCATTCTTTATCAGTTGGTTAGCAAATCCTGACATACCTGAATTGTGTTTTGTAATGACAAGGTAGTAGTTTCCTATTGTCCTTCTCTTTTAATTTTTTTTTTTTTTTTTTTTTTTTTTTGCGGTACGCGGGCCTCTCACTGTTGTGGCCTCTCCCGTTGTGGAGCACAGGCTCCAGATGCGCAGGCTCAGCGGCCATGGCTCACGGGCCCAGCCGCTCCACGGCATGTGGGATCCTCCCAGACGGGGGCACGAACCCGTGTCCCCTGCATCGGCAGGCGGACTCTCAACCACTGCGCCACCAGGGAAGCCCTCTTTTAATTTTTTCAATGACACTTATCACTATCTAACGTGCTGTATGCCATTCTTATTTATTGTCTGCTTCTCCCCACAAGAATGTAAGTTCCATGAGGGCAGAGTTTTTTGTCTATTGTTTACTGCCCTGTTCCCAGCACTCGGTATAGTATTTATTGGATAAATTGAGCACTTACTATGTGCCAGGCACTGTGCTCTGCGTTTACATGCAGAATCTCATTTAATTTTTACCACAGTGGGTAGGTGTTTTATGTTCTGATTTTCAGATAATAAAACTTATAATTTAATTTTAAAAAGGTTAGGTGACCTGTCTGAAGTCACACAACTCGATGGTCACATGGTTAGTAGGTGTTAGAAGCCAGACTATAGATTGTCCCCAAACTTTGAAGCCTATCTATATGCCTTTGAAATAATATTCATACTTCTTAATCTAAATTTCAAAACATTCCATAATACCAAGACCCTTATTTTACTTTTTTCTGTCAAAAACCTCATGATCCAGTCAAACTGGTCCACTCATTGTCCCTGGGAGCTTATAAATTTCCACCAGATTTTGTTCAGATAAACTCCCTATAGAAATCTTATCTAGCCTTTGACTCATGCGATGCAGTGCAACCTCTACCTCTTTAATCATTTCAGAATACATTCCATTCCAGGATACAGTGAGGAATTCCTTTTCTAATTTACCACATGGTTTTTGGGCTTTTGGTCACATGTCTTACACCGTGTTGCACTCCTTGTATCTTGCTTGGCACACAAAAGGTTCAATAAATGGAAGCCACTGTAACTTTCTTGCATTCCCATCTGGGTCCGTAAGGCAGTTTTCAGGGGTGCATATGACTTAAAATACAGTGTTCATGTGTTTAACTCCCTCGGCTCCCAGTCCGATTGGAAACGCCTTTAAAAACCTAACGTTTGGGCTTCCCTGGTGGTGCAGTGGTTGAGAGTCCACCTGCCGATGCAGGGGACACGCGTTCTTGCCCCGGTCCGGGAAGATCCCATATGCGGCGGAGCGGCTAGGCCCGTGAGCCATGGCCGCTGAGCCTGCGCGTCCGGAGCCTGTGCTCCGCAACGGGAGAGGCCACAACAGTAAGAGGCCCGCGTACCGCAAAAACAAACAAACAAACAAAAAACCTAACGTTTTAGTTGGGAAGGAAGCTCGCACAGATAACGTAAACATATAAAAAGATGTGTACAGGGCTTCCCTGGTGGCGCAGTGGTTGAGAGTCCGCCTGCAGATGCGGGGGACACGGGCTCGTGACCCGGTCCGGGAAGATCCCATGCCGCGGAGCGGCTGGGCCCGTGAGCCATGGCCGCTGAGCCTGCGCGTCCGGAGCCTGTGCTCCGCAGCGGGAGGGGCCGCAACAGTGAGAGGCTCGCGTACCGCGAAAAAAAAGATGTGTACACTGGGGTAATATGAAAATGTCCTCTGTCTGAATGCGCGAAGGGAGGCTGAGAGGAGTGACGCGGGAGAGCTTCATGGACGGCCTACGGGTGGCGGGGGTTTCGCGCCACGCCTTGGTCGGAAAGTCTGGAGGCGCGCTGCTGTCCTTCACATGGCCTAGGGCTCTCTTGTGCGCAGGGCCACGTGCCGGCGTTTTAGTCTAATCGCCGCTCGGGCCCACTCTAAATGGTTAATAACCGCCTTCCCCGACTAGGCCTCTTCCCTCCATCTTTGTGCGGACGGCAGGGGCGAGGACGCCAGGTGTAGCGGCCCGGCCGAAACACGGCAAATAAATCCGGACCCCCAACCCCAACAGTCAAGTTTTCAAAAAGCCCGCGCGTGGCGCCCCAGGCCGCATCCGTTGGGAACGTCCCCCAGCGCGCCCCCGGCTCGACCCCACCCCCATTTCCCACCCCGTGGCCAGCCCAGGGCGGGAGGAGGCGTGGGGGTGGCAAGCGAGCTCCGCACTCTAGGGGCGCCGGTGCCAGCGCGCACCGGGGAGCGCGCCCGTCCAGCAGCTGCCGAAAACGGAAGTGGGTGCGAGCGGATCGCTGTGATTGGCTGAGCTGACACGTCTCTCAAGGGGCTGGCGCGAACGCCACTGCGGAGTTTGGCGAAGGGATACGGCTAGGGGAGGGGGAAAATCACCGGGAACAGCCGCGGGGCTGGGGGCAAATGAATCGCAAAGGTTAGCTAAGGGCAGGGAGAGTCCCTAGTCAGGGCGAACTGAGGATCCCGGGGGTGAAAGCGGGGCGGTAGAGGCGGTGGTGGGAGCAGCGCAGGCCGAAGGCTTGAATAGACCGCGGAGGGCGGGGAGTCCGTGACCTAGAGCGGCGCGGCAGCGCGGTAGGCGGGACTAATAATAGCGAGGCGGGGATTGGCGGGCAGCCCTGGGCTGTCGTACGTCCGCGGTGACGGACGCCTCGGCGAGGGTGCGCGCGCGTTCAGCGGCCTCTTTGTGTGGTGCCCAGATAAGGGAGCGGAGGTGGCGGTAGCGGCGGCCTTGCTTGCTTTCAAGTCTCCTCGGCTCGCCCTCTAGCCGGCACCTTTCCCCTTCCCTTCCCCTTCCTCTCTTCCTCTTTCCCTTCCCTTCCCTTCTTCCCTTCCCCGTCGGTGACCGGCGGGGGCGGCTCCAGCGACGGCTGGGCCCAAGCTGTGAAGAAGCCTTAGCCAACGACAACGGCGACGGCGAAACCTCGGAGCTCGCAGGGCGGGGGGAAGGCCCGGGCCGTGGAGATGGAGAATTCCCAGCTGTGTAAGCTGTTCATCGGCGGCCTCAACGTGCAGACGAGTGAGTCGGGCCTGCGCGGCCACTTTGAGGCCTTTGGGACCCTGACGGACTGCGTGGTGGTGGTGAACCCCCAGACCAAGCGCTCCCGTTGCTTTGGCTTCGTGACCTACTCCAATGTGGAGGAGGCCGATGCCGCCATGGCCGCCTCGCCCCATGCCGTGGACGGCAACACGGTGGAGCTGAAGCGGGCGGTGTCCCGGGAGGATTCGGCGCGGCCCGGTGCCCACGCCAAGGTGAAGAAGCTCTTTGTCGGAGGCCTTAAGGGAGACGTGGCCGAGGGCGACCTGATAGAGCACTTCTCGCAGTTTGGCACCGTGGAAAAGGCCGAGATTATTGCCGACAAGCAGTCCGGCAAGAAGCGTGGTTTCGGCTTCGTGTATTTTCAGAATCACGACGCGGCAGACAAGGCCGCGGTGGTCAAGTTCCATCCGATCCAGGGCCATCGCGTGGAGGTGAAGAAGGCTGTCCCCAAGGAGGATATCCACTCCGGTGGGGGCGGAGGCGGCTCCCGCTCCTCCCGGGGCGGCCGGGGCGGCCGGGGTCGGGGCGGTGGTCGTGACCAGAACGGCCTGTCTAAGGGCGGCGGCGGCTACAACAGCTACGGCGGTTACGGCGGCGGCGGTGGCTACAACGCCTACGGAGGCGGCGGAGGCGGTTCGTCCTACGGTGGAAGCGACTACGGTAACGGCTTCGGCGGCTTCGGTAGCTACAGCCAGCACCAGTCGTCCTATGGGCCCATGAAGAGCGGTGGCGGCGGCGGTGGAGGAGGCAGCAGCTGGGGAGGTCGCAGTAACAGTGGACCTTACAGAGGTGGCTATGGCGGTGGGGGTGGGTATGGAGGCAGCTCCTTCTAAAATTTTTTTAATGCCTGGGAGTGGCTATAGGGGTAGCTGTTTTCAACCACCCAACTAGGGTCGACTCCTAAGTCCTTTCCCCTTCCACCGCCTTCCCCATTTTGTCCTTGGGGAAGCCACTTCTAAGGCTGTTCACCCTTGGGGGTGTTGCCCTGTTTGCCTGCCACCTCCCTTGTCTCCCTCTGAAGATGGACTTGGCCCCACATACACATTTTTGTGTTACAGTCATTGATGGACTCTATTTTTTTATTATTACTTGGACCTTGGTCGTTTTTATACTAGCAAGATGTCTTGTTTTAATTTGTGTTTTTTTTGGGGGGGAGGGAGTGAACTTGCTGATTCTGTAGCAAAACCTGGGCGGGGGTTGGGCGGGTTAGTTTACTTTGTTGTAAGGACTTGATATCTGGCTACAGCGTTTTCTATGAAACCTCCTTGGATCCCATGCCCGAAATTTGGAAGCATATGTACAAAAATCATTTTTACGTTTTATTTTTAATAAATCATTGTGTTTGACCGTACATGTCTAACATTTTTTTCTAGGATCCATTCCGTACCGTTTTAAGGGATGTTAGTTGAAAATTTTTCTTGTTAATTCTTAATTCTTGATGTGTACTTCGAGAAACTTTTAAAAGGTCCTGTGGGTTTTTTTTTTCTTCTTCTTGCTGTTGCCCTGGTAGTGACGTGTTGAATTTTATCCCTTACAGGTAAAACTTTTGAAGTGGTGGATGTGGCTTTTAAAAATCTTTAGTTTCTTTGCATCCATCTCTTGTACTAAGTAATTTGCTTATCATTTTGACATGGTTGGTCACTTCTTTCTATGAGAATTTACCTCAAAGTATGTACCGTGTAGTTCTAAAGAAATAGTTTGTATTAAGCATGTGTTTTCATTCATATAAACTGTTTAAAAAATTTCAGATGGCCTAGTTTCATCCCTCTTACTGGTTTGTCTGTATGAATGGTTACAAATAAGGGTTATATTTTATCCTCAAAGTAAAAGCATTTTTGTATTTTCAGAGCAGGTTTAGACGTTTTTTTTTCCCCTCTAGCTGAACTGTTGTCCTTATGGAAATCCTTCCCCCAACCTTTGTGGCACCATCTACTGGCAGAATGGCAGTATATCTGCAAAACAATTCGTTTAAAAACTTGTTTAGGACAGTTGCGTCAGATTTAGAAATTTTGCCATCAAAAATCTGTGCAGACTTTGGTTATACATTTACTTGTAACTAAGATGGGTTTTACAGGAATGTAGTTAACAGTCAATATCACAATTGCCCTTTCTACATGAGATTTGAAAATGTAAACTGCTATGCATAGCTTGGGCAGTGGCCCCATATTGCTATGGCGACTAATGAACCAGCTTCGTGTACTGGTAACTTAGGTGCAAGTTGTAAAGCAAAATATCTGTGTTTTCTGCTTGGTTAACAAATGTATATTTGTAGTCCTTTCATGCAATAGAATTCAAGTTGTTGTTTATAAAAAGCAAAACAGAACAGTGATACCAGAGAAAATTGCCTTCCTGGATAGACATATAGAATAGCAACGTTTATGGATATCACAAATAAAGAATTCAATCCTTTACATGATTGAGTGAGAGTATGTATAACCTGGTGGGTGGGTTCAGAGTACCTATTAATTTAGTACCTACATTTTGATTTAATGTTATGGTAAAGTATTTGACTGGAGTTTTGTGGTTGAAAGCCCAAAGCTAACTGTATTAAGTTTTCTGAAGGGAGATTACTGGGCTTTAAAGTAAAAAAATATATTGACCCTTTTCCTCTTAATTCTTGTTGCTGTATATTAAAATTTAATTGTAGCCAAAAGTCTTTTTTTCTAATTGCTACGGTTCTGCTTTCAGGAGACAGGAAGAACGGTCAAGATTGCTAGGCTGCTTAAGGTTGCTTAGTAGTCACTTTGACAAAGGGTAGCTGATACTTGGTACAAATACTTAAGTACCTCCACAACAAATGGGATAGATATTTTTGCCTATTGAATAAATAAGCAACATAGTCAAATTTTGCACTCACATGGTTTTACAATTTGCTTAAACTTCTGTTTTTTACTCTTAGTAAAATGCATCATACTGCCTTTTTTCATGTGGTAATTTGGTCCAGCTTTTGGGGGGGTCCTCTAAGATACAGAAAATGATATGCGTAAATTTTTTATCATAATTATTACTCTGCTTGTATTTTACTCAGTTTTAAGGGGAAGATCTGTTTCTTCTGGTTCAATTGGAATAGTCCACCTTTTGGAGGGCTTTCAAAGTGTAATAAGGTTACTGTCATTTTGTATTTCCAGCGTAGTGACTTGTAAAAAAAAAATTATGTTAAAGGATTTTCTCTATTAGAAAAATGACAGCGTTCTGTTCATGGTATATTACCACTTCATTGTCATGTATATACCTTTACAAATTTATAATCTAGATTGGTATTTAGTGAAGGTAAAAGTAGTGGTATTTAGTCTTCCCAGAATTCCTCTTGTCAATTTTATGCAAGCATTTTTGGCATGTGGGACTTATTTATTCTTATGTTTTGATTTCTTTCACCTGTAAGAACTATCTGAACATTACTACATCAAATTAAGACTTCATGGGAGGAGGTGGTACAGAACCTAATCAGTATTGAATATAATTTTTGTGCTATGCTTGAATCTAATTTGAAAGATTAGAAAAATAAAAATGAACCTTTTTTTTGTCTCCCTATCATGAAGAACTTTGCATTTACAATGTTTTTAGTATAAAGTCAATGGTAATCGTTAGTTGGAAGTGGTTTAAAAGATTGATAGTAATTTCAAATATTAAAAAGCTTGCAAATGGTTAACTTTCATAGTGATAACAAAACAGGATGATATACTGATTGTTTCCTCCTATAACTTAGTGATTTAGCACACAGATTTCATATTTAAACCTTCACAATGAAGTTTTGTTTTTAAGCAAGGTTAAAGGATTGAGGATACTTAAGAATTTGCTATTTATGATTATTTCTCTCAAGACCAGAAATGGCAGTGTCAGTTATTTGATTTGTAGGCTTATGTATCTTAAGTGTGCTTAATTTTCTCAAATTTGAGAATTTGCATTTTAAACGTTGTATGTCTTTGCTAATTGAAAATGGGCATTTGGATGTTGAATTGATTTAAGCAAAATTGCATCTGGATAATGTAAGGATTATTCCCCAAAAGATAGTATTTGCACTTAGAAGAGGTAAGTCTCTTTCTTCCATTTTAACCAACTTACTGAGTCAGTGTTAAGATTTTGGTCACTGGGAAAAATTATTTCTTTTCCCTGTTTTAGGAGGCTTTATTTTTTTCCTGAAACAGGGCAACAAAGGTTGCCTCTAAACCAGTGTAAGACAATGCCTTTTCCTTAGTGTCTTATTGCAGATCACATTGCTGTGCCTTTGTGTAATGCTTTCTATTAAAAGTGAACATACATTGTAAATTTTTTTCCAATAAAAAGTCCCTTTCTTCTACTGTGTTATTTTAAAAAGTATAATACTGCATATTTGGATTGTACTTCAAGTCACAGAAAATACCAGTATTACTAGGAAATAGAAGAAACAAATGTTACTGAATCTTCTTGAGGCTGGTGTATTTTCAAAAATTAGTAGAATTAAATACTTAAATAACTGCTTGTAAACCAAACTAAAGAATGAGTGAAAACCCTGCCAATATGAGCAAACTCTCTTCTGAAGGATAATCCTTGTTAATAGGCATATGTTCAGCTAGGTCTTTTTTGTATGTACCTACTTTAGTTTTTAAAAGTAGGATTATATAGTTTTGAAGTTTATATGTATATCATTGACATTATATCAGGGCAAATAGACCTTCCTCATCCTTTTTAATGCCTGTATAAAGTTCCATAGCCTGGCTGTACCATAGCTGTTGACGGACATGAGGCTTCTTCCTTCTCTTTCTGTTACAAATAGTGCAGTGATTGTTCTTGTTGCACATCATGTTCTTGCTCATCACATGTACACTTAGTTGATGAGATGGCTACCTTAGAGTCAAATGCGCTAGATAATGAGAATGCAGCAGTTCTCTGGTATCGTGTGTATTTTAGTTCTCAGTGTATATTCAGGGAAGGATACATGCTCATTGGCAGCATCGTTAAAGCCTTAGGGTATATTCAACTAAAACATTTTACTGAAAAACTTCAAAGCTAGATTATACATGATAAAACAGTTAATGGCCTATGAAGACCATTGTATTGTTCCTTCCTGTTTTCTCCCAGTACCTGCAGATAACCTGTGTTAACAGTTTGTCTACTTCTAGTTCTTTTTATTTGCAGGGAGGTACATTTATCTTTTTTTAGGAACAAGAATTGAGTCATTTATATATATACATACATAAATACATATATTAACTTCAAAGACACCCATATCTACATACAGCTGTGTCTCATATAACTGGTATTCTATAGTAGAGAGGCACTATAATTTATTGATTAGCATGTTTCCATATTTCCTCTGATTATAATTTAAAACTACTTTCGCAGGGCTTGTGTTGCAATTTGCAATGTACCAAAGAGGATCAACCCATGCTCACAAGGTACCCATAGGTTTTGTTTGAGTAGGGGGAATTTAAATAATCATGATAGAGTGTGAACATTTTAGTCAGAGATAGGTATGAGCAGTAGTGATGACTTTTTGTGGGTCAAGAAAAATGTTAACATTTGGACTAGTCTTGATATTAGGACTAGGTAGGTGAGTTGGCAAAGGGTGTTCCACAACTTATGCCAAAACACAGTGCACGATCACAGTGCATGATGTATTGGGCTCCTTACAGTTTTTTCCTAGATTGCTGGACCACGAAGACTTTAGAAGCACATCGTCCATTTTTATTTTGCATTATTTTATGACGATTTTTGCTAAGCATTAATAGAATCAGCTTAAGGGAGATGGGACATATTCAGTGATAGAAATACAAATCAGTTGAGATCTTAAATGGGAAGTGATGATCACTATATATTAATGAATATTTCCATAAGGAGTGTAATTCATAGTTCGGAGACCCCCTTTATTAAGCCATAGTTAACAGTATTCTCACTATTCTTCCATTTTCTTCCTTTAATATGTCTTCCCTATATTTTGACTTATTAGCTGATTTTAAAATATAGTTTTGTTAGTAACTTTTGCAGTAAACAATTTCTGATAAAACAATTTGCTATAATTGAAAGCTTAATATGTACTGTAAATTTTGTTTTAAAAATTAACAGTTGTATAATTCATGGGGAGGCAAGGTTAGTTTGAAGAATAATAAGTGGGCATGAATTATTAGCTTCAAATTGAATTTGAGGTTAGCACATCCTGAACGTTCTTGGTGCTTAAATATAGTCTCTTACTAAATATAATTTGTAGAAGTATCTCGTTGGGAAATATGACTTACTGCTCATTTTCAAGAGGAGCACGCAACTGGTTTGGGAAAATTAGTCTTTGACATTTGGAGCCTACTTGTGGGTGAGCTTCAGATTCTTTCTAAATGAGAAGTTAAATGCTACCAGATAAAACATTTATCATAAAAAAGATCAGAACGCTGCTTTTGAGAAAGGAATCCCAAGGCTAAAAAGGGCAGTTGAGTCTCTTATGTACTGACCTATTGCTCATACTTTTTAAACTTGCACCTGGAGCTGAATGATTTGAATCTTCAGAGAGGAAAAAAGGATTCAAGAAGATTCCTTTTTTTTTTTTTTTTTCCCCTGTGCTCTGTTCTCTACTCAGGCAGATTTTCTTTGGCCCCTTTGATTCTTTTAACACTTTGTAAGGTTTGCTTTAAAAAAAAAAAAAATTCTACCTGTGATGGGTTTGTGTCATCATCTCCTGCTCTAAAATTACCTGATGTGAACTTGTACCATTTGGACAGTATGCTTATTTCCCAGTGTTTACTGTCAATTTCATTAGATATTGATTACCTTCTTTGTGCAAAACACGTCTAGGATCTGGAGATAACACAGCTGTGAGACTAACACGGTTCCTGTCTTCATGTAACTTGCATTCTGTTGGGAATTCTATTACTTTTGAAATCTTGCATCCTTTTCAGCATCGTGGCATCATCTCAGATTGTTCACACTATACAAACAAATTGGAGTTAGTCCCATTGTCATTTAGTATATATCCTCTGATTAAAATTGTCTCCTTCATTGGTTACTTGTTATTTGGATACCATATGAAAGGTATATTTTTTTCTTTGATGCTTATGTTGCAAATGTAATTTGCCTCAGTAGGCATCTGATTTAGTATTTCATAGTCCTTAAGGACATAAATTTTGGTATCAAGTAGAACAGGTTCTTTTCTTGACCCGGTCACCTTGTTCCATGATCTTGAGCTAATTGACCTGAACCTCAGTTTCCTTGTCTTTAAAAAGGAGAGACTTCTATTAATACTTGTCTCACAGAGTTGTTGAGGGGATTCAGTGAAAGAATACATGTAAAGGGCATACTGTCATCTCTGGTATATAGTAATTTTAATATTATACTTCTGATAAGGGATGTGACTGACTAGTAAAAGGTGTACCTTTTTTCACCCCCACCTCAACCACAAGGTATTTGCACAGTTAACAAAGTGAATGAATAGCTATCTTAAAAAAAGTAGAGACATGCATATGTAGTCCGTAGAGCGCTCAGTATCTGAGGTTTGGTTTTTAACCTAGGCCTTGCACTTGATTTGCTGGGTGAGCTTGGATGTGGGAACCCTCTATACCTCTGCTGCTTCAACTCTAGTAGGAGAGAGATGAACCGTGTTAGCTATGTGTGTTTATTTGTTATTATAAGAAAGATATAAATAATGTGTTGAGAGTGACTTCCAGGTAGAAAGAAAGATCAAGAAAAGCATTGTGGAAGATGCGGTATTTCATTTAAAAAATTGGCCACATAGAGAAGGTGAAGGGAGAAAGAGGTAATTTCAGGTAGAGGGACAAATAGAGATATGGGCATGCCTATTCTGTGCTAAACATTATACTAAGTACATTTGCAAATGTTCTCACTGGATCCATTCAGTAACCTGCTTCACAGGTAAGGTAGCTGAAGCTCATCTCAGAAAGGTTAAGAAACTTTCCCAAGGCCACCCAGCTGGTGAAATGATTGAGCTGGGAGTTGAATCCAAGTCTGATTCCAATGGCCATAATCTGCACAAAACTTCCTTTACAATTGAAGCTTCGAAATACAAGTGGCTAATTTGTATTAAGGGTAAAGGTGAGTTGTGGGAAATAAATTGGGAAAAGTTGGGACCATATTCCTGAGGTCTTTGAGTAGTCTATCTGGCAGTCGGTGGAAGTCACTAAAGGTTTTTGAGAAACAGTGGTAGTAGGACTGTAATTTAGAAAGATTAATAACAGTATAATAGATGTCATTTGAGTGATGTTTCAGGTGGTATGACCTTTAAGACAGCTGATGTTAACCAGGTAAGAAAATGAGAGCATGAACAAAGAAGTAGTACTGGCAATAGACTGAAAGGGAATTTGATGGAAGTTGTGAAAGTATAATTGGCAAATGATCGGATATGGCGGGGAATAAGGAAGAGGGAGTAGTTGAATCAGAATTACTGTGTGAGTAGGAGGATGGTGATGTCACCGAAAATGGGAAGAGGAGATTTAGAAGGAAGGTTTGAACATAGCAAGTTGAAGATGCTGGTAAACACATTGAAGCATTGTGTCTTTTACAGATAGCCTTACAAAATGGTTATCTCTGCTGGATATTCTCTTTTTTTTTTTTTTGAGGTATGCGGGCCTCTCACTGTTGAGGCCTCTCCCGTTGCAGAGCACAGGCTCCGGACGCACAGGCTCAGCGGCCATGGCTCACGGGCCCAGCCGCTCCGCAGCACGTGGGATCTTCCCGGACCGGGGCACGAACCCGTATCCCCTGCATCGGCAGGCGGACTCTCAACCACTGCACCACCAGGGAAGCCCTGGATATTCTCTTTTTGCCCTTCCTGATTCACTCCATACCTTTCTATTCCTCGTTTTGTGTTCTTGGAAGGTTGATTCTTAAAGAACTGTATACTCTCTTCTTTGGCTTCATGTTGAGTTTGGACAGTGGGAGAAACCCACAGGAGGTCTGGAGAGTGACAGAAAGGTGAGGTCAAGATATTTGTTCCCCCGTCCCCCAAGTACACATACTCAGCAAACAGGTTATGGGGGGCTACAGGTCTGCTCCAGTGGCCCTCCCTTACAGCTCTGGGTCTTTTCTGGCTTCTGGTAACCATTCCATCCTATTGCTACTTCAGGCTCCCTTTTTCTAGCCCCAAGATGGTTCCCCAAACCTTGTTGGTTTTCCTTAACTGTGCCCACATCCTTGTAAATAGTTCCTTTTATTAAAACTCTTTAATAACCCTGTTTGAATGTGCCATCTGTTGTCATCCTTTCAGTGAAAAAAATTTAATCCCTTCCATGTTTTCTAGTGACTTATCTCCCAGGCACCACCAAACTGGAAGATCTAGCTGTTTGCACTAAGTTACTCTCCCCACCGGTCATGAGTTTTCCCACATTGTTTGAAATTCAGTGTCTCCCTGTCTCCTACTATGTCAGGTTAAATGTATGACTTCTCTTCTTC